>NC_140128.1:31209644-32485883 GCF_964035555.1 Netta rufina
AAGTAGAAATCAACACGTTGTAGTAACGAATTCAGATAACTGACAATGTAGTAACAGAAGGCAATATATCTGCATGTTTGTTCCATTTCTTCAATACAAAACAGTGTCCATGGAAGACAACAACTGTCCTGGTTTATAGATGTCCTGGCAGTAACATTTTACGAACACATCTTTTCAAAACGTAAGTTCCTGAGACTGTGAACTGGTACAAGTCACAGTTGCTAAGTTGTTAGTCATACGCATGGAAAAAGTTATATTCTAAGGAGGTCACTGATACAGGGCAAGCAATAGAAGAGGAAAGACTGAAGAATGTATTTATCACTATCATAGAAACATAGGTTACAAATTTATAGAACTGCTATACATCAAGTCAATTCCCTGCTTTCCCAATCAACCACATCATAGCTTTAGGTTACATAAGCTGTAACCTAAAACTAATTTAATTCCTTGGTTTGAACTGTTAGGTTCCTGTCTATGCTTCCACAGCACTTGGAACCACTCTTTGGTTTTTAAATGTGGGATTCCATAACAAAATGAAGACCAATAAACTTGGTTCTTAAAATCTAGCGTGTTTATTGAAGTTTTATAGGTACATACAAAATACAGTGTATTATCAAAATACTTGCAAAAATGAATAGACACATTGCAGCAAACATGACAAAAATCAAAACAAAATTGCATCGAAGACACAGGCTCCAAGAGAATCCTGCCCAACTATTTCAAAAAAGAACTCCTAAACAGTCTTTTCAGTAGTCTGCCTTCCTATGAGCTACTGCTCAAAGGTTGTTGTTTTTTTAAATAGTTGGGGAATGGATAATCATTGAACTATAATGTCAGAACATAAATATAACTACTTACAAAATCCCCGCTGTATTAAGGCACAACTACGTTGTACTTTTCACAGGCTTAAATTGCAGTTTTTCAAATAGCCATCCATATGAGGAAAAAAAAAAAGCTGTGCTAGGTTAATGATAAGCCAAAGTCCAATTCGGCAGTATTGCAGATACCATCAGAATACACTCCTTTTTGCAGTTCCCTCCATTCCAATATTTGCTCTGTCAGCTCCTCCAAGTCTGTCACCAGCACTTCTGTTTTTGTCAAAGCAACGTCCTGAAGAAGAGAATTAGATTTTATCTCTATAACCTGTCAGGCTGTTAAGCTAGCAGGAAACAAAGATAATCTAAGCAACTAAGCAGCATTGAGAAGCTCTTTTTCTTTTTTTTTTTTTTTGCTACTCACCATGTTCTTCATGAGAGTTGGTA
The DNA here is from genome assembly GCF_964035555.1 of Netta rufina. NCBI lineage: Eukaryota > Metazoa > Chordata > Aves > Anseriformes > Anatidae > Netta > Netta rufina. Next base: position 31,210,907 of record NC_140128.1, read on the forward strand.
TCTGAGGGATACTTTTCGCACTCTGCAAATGACTTTCAAGCTTCTCAACGAAAGACACAGCCTCAGTCAACAACTCTACTACGTACCTGTAGCCAAGAATGAGCTCAAAAGTTGTGCAAACACAGAACCTAATACTTTCAAGTGTTCCTTTCTTTCCCACTATGGGTTTCCTTAGTCCTCTTCTCTATTTTTATAGAGTTCCTAGTCATCTAATGAACTTAAGTGCAATTACAATTCTTTTATGGTTCTCAACAACAAGTAGGGCAGGAGTTATTGAAGTGCATAATTCTGTAACTGGACTAGATTTTTAGAGCATGAGAAACACTATTTTTTAAACATTTACTAAGGATCTCTGGGAATCACCCACACGCTTATTCTGAGCAAGTCATAGTGGAAAGAAGACACCAAAAGCTACAGTAGTGATTCCTACCTACAGAGAAGCAAAAGGCATCAAGGATTTAACACATCCATTTAAAAAGACACATAATCAATTGTGTAGTCTTCAGAAGGCAAGACCAACCAATTAGGCAAATATTCATTAAAAAATTTATATGCTTCCATTAAATTAGCAATAAGCAAACTTCTACCTTTTAGAGGAGGTTTCACTATCACTTTTTGTTTCTATTCTCTAGAGAAAAGTGAATGAAAGCATCCGATTTTTCCTAAAATATAATTAGCTCAAATTAATTTGGACTCAAAGAAAGAACCATTATTTTTTGTATGCCTACTTGTGGTATTCAGCCTTAATAGGAAGGTTCTCTTGACATATGGGCTTCATCAGTCTCTTCCTGAGTTTCTTCTTCTCTTTCAGTACTGCTTCCAAGTGTCTGTTCATATCTTGCAATATCTGGCATTTTTTGTCTGTAAAATAGAATTGCAAAGTTGAAGCTGTTGTCCTGCTAGAACAAGAACAAAGTTTCTTGTTTAGAAAGGAAGTAAAAGTCTGATCTATCAGTCAGGGTAGTGTACACTCAAGAAAGATATCATTAGTCAGAATGACTTGTGTTGGATTCTATAGCACTTAACATCAACACACACCTCAAAGAAAGTCCTACATACTTTTGAAGTCATACATCTCTTTTAGATACAGCTTTGTTAACTGTCTTACATCATCTACAGTTCTGAGTAAACTGTCTGGAATAGATGAAACCCACATCTTAAAACTATGCCATAGGATTGAAATATTACAGTATACTTCACTAGCATAATGCAGTATTAGCAAACTAGAATCACAGAGATTCTACTTCATGTCCTTCTGATTAAGTCCATATATTGCGCAAACAACATTCTTTTGAGGAAGGTTAACAATATACTTGCCACCTCTAACAAGTTATGCAGTGGGAACAGCTGCAATAATTTCTAGAAGTGTGATGTACTTAAATCAAAAAATCTGCTGATGCAGTCATTTAAAATTATTTTTCTTTTTTCTGTGATACATAGAAAACTTACCTAAGTAAAAAGGGTGAACAACGTCTGCTGTTTCTCGCTCCAACTGCAGAATCTCAGTTTCCAGCTTCTTCTATAAGAATAAAAATCAAAATGAAAATGAATTTTTAATGTACTTAACCAAATATTGCTGGCCCTCTTGGGGCAGGGAGAAGGTGAGAGGGAAGGAGAGGTAAGAAGAGGGACAGTGCGCTTGTGAGAGTAGCCACGTGCGTAACAGCATACTACCAATTTCCCTCAAGGTGTGTGGGTTTTTTATTGGTTAATAGGAAGAAACATTAAAAAGAAAAAACAAAACTACACATACAAAAAAAACATTTTGGTGATTTATTGGGTACTTGTGCTGCAAGAGACTGATTCTGCAATTCATTCTTAAAACACAGATGCTCACATGTCCAACAAAGCAGTCTCATAGCCCATATCCTGCAAAAGAACCTCTCAAAGCTTCCGTCTCCTCCTTTTGGCAAACACTGTTTTGTGATATTTTAAGCTGAGGGAGAACCTCTCAGGTTAACCTCTTAGCTTCAATTCTTTCCAAAGACAAATGAGCACAAGAGCAGCACACTCCTGTGGCTTAAAGTTGTGAGCATTTTGGCTAGACAGGAGAAGATTGAGGAAAGTACAAAACAGAACAACATAGTTTTTCAGGACACAGAGCTATTGCTTTGCCTTCCTTGAAAGGAGATAAAAATTAAACTCTTTCACTGACAGCATATCAAACATTTGTCCAAGAAAGAATTTGTAAGTATAACCTTCCAACAAAGGCAGCAAAACATCCACCTCACTAGGAGCTGTAAACTATTCCTTCCTTCTGCTACAGGGTGATGCCCACTTACTCATTCTCCAAAAAATTAAATTGTGTGAATTTGAATTTTGCAGTAACACTTTGTAGCTGCTGGAGCTTACACTAGTGAGCAAATGCTCAGAAAACATCAACATAAAATGCAAATCAACCATCAATTTCAGACAGTAGGAAGTGACCGAGGTAACCAACAAAATGGTCCAGAGCCTAAAAAAAAAACACATTTTTTTGGAATATAAGTGAACTACAAACTCTTATTTGTTCTTCAGCTTCTTCAGAAAGCTTCAGGTAACGCTTCAGTCAAAGAGGCAAACTACTACATCTCGGCAATTACACTGAAAACTTATTTAATCTTGTTGGCTTTATGGCAACTGAGTCCACTGGGAAAAAGCTTGAAAAAGCTAAGCTGTTAAAAAAAAACAACAAGAAGAACAAGCCCTCCCCCACCCCCCTAAAGCAAAACAAAAACATGAAACAATGGCATATTTCAGTTCGCTGCCTCACGGGGTAAAATGTATTATCTTTAAGTACGAAGTGTCAAGAGTACGCTGACAGAAGTAAAGGCGGTACCTCATTGATTTCTGCCCGAATCTTCGCAATTTTTTCCCTCTCAGCAAATTTGGCAAAGCATGTGATATTTTGACATGCTGAATCCAAAGTCTCCTGTGAAAGCAAGTCAACAAGGAGGTCAGTCAGCAGCGAGAAGGCACCAGGCAAGCTCTCAATATCAGCACAGCAGCGCGCTTCAGCACTTTCACCACAACCATTATTCCAAGCCACGTAGCCAGACAAGCTTGTAAATCCCCACAGCTGCTTTTAGGCTCCACACGGACATAACCACCGCGGCAGAACGCCCCCCTTTCTGCGGACAGAGGCGGGGGGCTTGCTCCCGATAACCGGGCCCCGCACCTGCGTGACGAAGCCCTCAGCCAAGCACTCCGCCAGCAAGGCCGCCGCCGCCGTAGGCCCCTCGGACTCCCAGGGGCTGGGGCCGGCCGCGGCGGCTCTCCGCGCCCTGGCGGCCCCCGCCGCCCCCAGCTCCCACGACCCCAGAGCCGCGGCCGACCCGGCCGCTCCGCAGGGCCCGGGGCTGGCGGCTCCTCCGCAGGGCAAGGGGCTGGCGGCCGCCGTTGCCGCGGAAACCGAGCAGCGCCGCTCCGCCATGGCGGCCGGATGCAGGAGGAGGCGGCTGGGAGCGGAGGGCGGGCGCCATGCCGGGCGTGGCGGCTCCGCTGACAGCGTTCCGGTTCCGGGGAGCCGGGGAGAAAGGGCGGCCGCTGCCCGGGGCTTGAGGGAGCCGGGGAGGCGCGGCGGGGGCGGCTCCCTCCCTCTCTGCCTCCGCCGGGGTCGGTAGGTGCCGGTGTGGGGGCTCCCCGAGCCGCCGGGCTTGGGGAGCTGGGGTCGGGGAGCCCCCGGGAGCAGGAGGGGTGAGGCCGGGGGAGCGGCGGCTGCTGGCTCTGCCCCTGCCCCTGCTAATCCGCCGGCCTGAAGCTCCTTGAGCTCTGCTGCTGTGACAGGAGAGGGATGGCAGTGACTGCAGGGAGAAGGAAGAGAAAGGAGCCCTGTCGCTGAGGGCTTCCAAGAAACCGAACGAAACGGTCGGATAAAAAGCAGCGCTGTCCTGGTAGATGCCACTGAAATCACGGAGAGTTCCCATAAACAACAGCCTTACATAACTGGGCCCCAGGAGAGCAGAAATGTGGGAACTATAAAGTTTTCCCTGTAGTTCTAACCATGTTTATTGCGTTATTTCAATGTGCAGGCTGCAATAAAGAATGCGTCTTAAACTGGGTAAATATTTATCCAAAATTTTAGAGAGGTGACAATGCAAACAGCAGCAAAATGGTTCGGTGTATTGAGAAGCTTTTAGTGTTAAGACACTATGCATAAAATGACTTTTTACATTTGCTTTATAACGGAATTTCTATTGCAGTCCTCCAGCACAGAACAACAGAAAAACTGGCTGAAACCATCGCTCAGACAAACTCTGTACACTTGACAAGGAAGTGTGAGGATGGGAAATAGTGCATTAAAAGCCCACCTGGAAACAGCACAGAAAACCGGTGTGTTTCAGCTAACAGGAAAGGGACTTACAGAGGTAATGCAACTGTAATAGAATCCTGGCTGTTTGGTTGTATGACTGACACATCTGGAGGCAAATTCTCCCCTCATTGTTGTCATAAAGCACTGCATACGCGTGTTTCGCATAAATAGTGATCAATCATATTTCAATAGTTTTTTTCTTTCTTTTTGGCAGAGAAGAATTTTGCTTGCATTGTCTTCTCAGGACACTTGCATGCTTCTGATCTTATGCTTTAGAGTGAATGCATGTTAAAGAAGTATTAGTTACAATGTTATTGTGCTTTAAAAAAAGAAAGGCTAGAAACTTGGGACAAAATGTAAATTTTATAACCGTATTATTTTCTAGAAAGATACTCCACAATTTGTTATGCTTAGATATTTTTACTGCATTTAGCTGTAGTCATGAATAGTCTATACTTCCTTCTCCTTTTTTTAAATTAAATTATTTGGATTAAAAGTACTCATCCTGGATGTTAGACTGTCTCCTTTATATCTTTTTCCCTTTCCTGAGAAAAAAAGTATTAAAAATACAATTTTTTTTAATTAAAAATGTGTCAACTTAATTGCACACTATGACGATTGGACATTGTGATACATATTACAGCATGTAATATATCTTTCATTTAAAATTTCAGAGCTACATAACTTGAACATTTGAAGTTGTATCAAGTATTTAGATGATGTATCCTTTTTTTTCCCCTAGTTTCCTGAAGATCTGCAGAAGCTAACGAGCAACTTAAGGACAATAGATTTGTCAAACAACAAAATAGAGCTCTTGCCACCACTCATTGGGAAGTTTTCCTTTTTGAAGAGCCTTGTTCTAAACAACAACAAACTGAGTATGCTCGCTAATTATTATCTCCACAGATTTTTAAAGTAATATATGACTTCTCTGATCGAAAACTAAATGTAATGATTTAACTCTCACAGGATGTAAATGGGAAGTTTAGTCACCTAAACTGAAATCTTTGGAATTCATGTACAGGAAAAAAACAAACTACAAATCATAAATTCTCCAAAACTAGTTCCCAGCTTAGTTGTATTATCGGTTTAACAATGACATGTAAGTACTTAAAACCATATGGTTTGTGTGCTGTGACTTGTCTGATCTGAAAGTTTAAGTGTCAGATGGTTTAGTACTTGCATAAAGAACAGGCAATTAAGATGGTCTGTAGAAAACATTGGCCATTGAATGGTTGTTGCTGCTTCTCTTGGACAAACATCAGTGGAAGTTTAAAAATATTCAGGTAACTTTATGCTATGAGAGATGCTGTCTTTTGGATGAGAAATACATTTCTTGCCTCTTTATGGAAAAATTAGGATGAGATGAAGAAGCTAACTGTTGTTATGTGTTCATTGTGTATTAATTGCTTGTTTGAAAAACAAATGTCATTTACGAATTTGTTTCCATAGTACGGCTTAGGAGTGCTACAGATGTGTGTAGACAGAATGAGGGATGGATGAACCCTAGGAGAGCTTACCCAGTGAGACTTATCTGATATGGTACAGATTAGTTGAGAACTTTTGAGTGAGTTGAGTAATACCTTTAAAGGGCTGCAGGAGACCCGAGGCTGTGAATTGTATGGTCTAGCAAATGTCATAGAATACACTGACAAAGTGGTTAGTAAAGGGCGTAGCTGATGGTGTAAAATTCTCTCAGAGTAGTGATTTCAGCTAGAGGTTTGAAGATTGTTGTTTGCAGATCATGATTATTTTTGAGATATTTATGGAAGACATTTAGAAACCATGTGCTGTCAGTGGGCTTCTGTTTCTGTGTAAGGATTTGTGCTTTCACTGGAAAACATGGAGGAATCCTGTGGGAAATAACTTTTCCATGCAGAAGCCCATTTGACATAAATGGGTATGGAATTTTACTGTTCTTTGTTTAGGTCATTCCCTTTGTTCTGTAATTTATTTCTAGCTGCTCTGCCTGAGGAGCTGTGTAAACTGAAAAAACTGGAAACACTGCATTTGAATGGGAATCACTTGAGGCAGCTACCAGCTGCGTTTGGACAACTTTCAGCTCTCAAAACCCTGAGTCTTTCTGGAAACCAGCTTCGGACTGTGCCGACACAACTCTGTGGTCTTCGTCACTTGGATGTGGTAGATCTTTCCAAAAACCAGATCCAAAATGTACCTGACACTGTGGGAGAATTGCAAGCTATTGAACTCAATTTGAATCAGAACCAGGTCCGGTAACTGAGATAGCATGTGGATTTGGGACAGAGCCATTTATATTATGTTCTGTGGTCATACTAAGTCTAAGCTGACATTATCAAAACTTTATAGCTGAAAGACATATCTCTTTCACACAGTAGAAATGAGGGATCATAACTAGAATTTATGGTCTGAAACGTCCAACTGCCTGATTTGACTAAGAAATACTGACTTTAATCATACAGCAAGTATTTGAACAGTTATTGAGTAGGAATCTGATAAACTGAGGCGTAGATTGTCTGTCATCACAAAAAAATAGGTTACTTGGACTTTTTTTTTTTTTTACCATTATTATTGCTTCTTACACACTGTTAAGTAGTTACTGTTAACATAATTTACAGTATAATAATCATTCCGTATTAGTTTGAAACACCGGTCACTTTAAGTAGTCATGGATAACTAACATTTTAATCCCATCTGACTTTTTTTTTCTTAAATTTATTTCTACCAGATTTCCCAGATCTCAGTGCAGATCTCCCACTGTCCACGCCTCAAAGTCTTGCGTTTAGAGGAAAACTGCTTAGAACTCAGCATGCTTCCTCAAAGCATCCTCAGCGATTCTCAGATCTCACTGCTTGCAGTTGAAGGAAACCTCTTTGAAATCAAGAAACTTAGAGAACTGGAGGGTTATGACAAGGTTTGTATGATTCTATTTTTTTTTATTAAATAAATTTCTGGTGAACTCCTTATCCAGTACCTCCTCAGAATTCTTAGACAGCTGTTATGTTGGTGAATGAAAGCATAAACAGTCTATTGGTATTGTCACTTGTATTGAATTCTTAACATCTGAAAAAGAATTTCAAGAATTTGTCAAATATTACCTTTCTTACAGGATTTGTGATCTCTGTTCTTTCATCAGCATCTTTTGAAGGGTAGCTAATGATGAGAGGTGTGTTGAAGCAAGTCTTTCCTTTGAGATGGAAAAGCAGGATTAAAAAAGGAGACTTTCAGTCATACTGCAGTCTTAAGGGTTTAACATCAGTTTATCCTTAACACGTCAGATGTGACTTCTGCACCATATGGACTTCTATTCTAGAGTATGAATCAATTATAGCAAATAGCAGAAAGCTTTTGGTTTTTTATTTACAACACTAACAGTTGCATCTATGAAATAAAGTATGCTTTAGGTACAGAGTGCTTTCGAGTCTGAAGCAGAAATGTAGCTTCTTTCAATAGTAATGAACTTTGTATTAATTTCTGACTCTTATATTTTTCTTTTGTTTGTAGTACATGGAACGATTTACAGCTACAAAGAAGAAGTTTGCGTGATCATTGTTCTGATCCTGTGTATCCCTGATAAGAAGAGTTAGTGACTGAGGCACCTGCTTCACTGACCTGAAGCAAGACTGGTGAAGGAGATGTTCAGAGTACTCCCCTCTAGCAGTCGTACAGTCTGTTAAGGCCATATTGAATAAACTGGAATAGAGTACACGGGTACTGAACTGATAAACCTGTCTAGGGGCCAGTTTTGATTTTGAGCCACGATAGCTTTTAACACAATATATGTTCTCCTTTGTCAGGGCTCATTCTTTAATAGAGAAAGGGAAAGAGCATTTCAAATTTGCCAGTTCCCCTTCATCAGGAAGTTGTGTGTTAAGCTATAAGAGTACTTTCTCCTGGAAACATTTTTCCAGGACATGGAAGTTTTGCTATCAAAAGGAGATCTGAAAAGTTGTATATTTTGCAGTAAGCACTCTTCTACAGAGAAGAACTTTCACAAATAATGTTTTAGTTCTTAACCTCTACAAGTTTTTCTAATGAAGCACAAATAGTTATGGCTGAATTTATATCAACTGCTTCCAGTAAACAAATCATGGTTTGAGCATCCTTCATAGACTTTTTTCCCATAAGCAGGAATTGCACTACAGTCCTATTCTGCTTGAGCTGCATCAAATAAAAGATGAGGTTTACCTTCAATGTATTCGGTAAAATGTATATTGCTGGAAAATATAAAATCCTTGCACTGACTGTTTGTAAAAGTCTTAGCTGTCACCCTACTGCTGCTGCCTTACTCTCAAAAGCATCTAGAAAGACCTAAAAATGTATGCAGTTATTTAACTTATACTGAAAATGAAAACATACTTGTTTATTTTAGTAAATTGTTTTCAAAAATGAATTTCAAGCTTATTTGGTGTAGCTGCTGCTGTTGTCACTTTAACCAATATTACAAAGGTATCATTAAAAAAAATCACTTTGGATACACAGTTCTATCAGCTGCTGGTAACAGTTGTACTTCAACTGCTTTGAGACTGCAGAGAAGTATGTCAACACTGTGGTAGTAATTCAGTTAAGATGTACTGCATCCTCAAAACAGTGAGGTAGGAAGAACTGTATTAAGTGCTTTTCTTGGCAAAATACATGTAAGCATGGATGCATCTATTTCTAATGAGACTCTTACAGTCTCACTGAATATATTAACTAGCCTTCTATACCTAACCTATCCTACACAAGGCTAGAAAAGCATCTATACAGTCAACTCCTGAAAGGTGCAAGTATAATCATTAAGCATACTCACTGTGGTTGTTAGCTGCAAACGGAAAGAAAACATTAAGAAAAATGAAGTTACCTCTGTGTCAATCTCTATAACCATAATTATGATAATGTGTTTATTTTATGAGTTCTCTGAGAATCTTACAGAGTAATACTTATTATTTAATAACATTTTAGGGAACATCAGTATTCAAAGGATGGCTATAATCCATTCTTGAATAGCCTGTGGGTATGCAAAAATTGCAAAGGTAGGTTTGTAGAATTTCATAATATGCAAGGACACAGATTTTATTTCTTACATTACTTTATTACAGATCAGTACAAATAGCCACTAGTAAAGCAAGCAGGTATTTATGATTAAGGACCTTATGCACACCTATATGTTATGTAAAGTGTTGTGATACAGTGTAGCATTTGCCAAACTGCATCCAGGATTGGGGGTAGCTAATAATAGACAGAGTTTCATTTTCTGAGGTGACCTGCATTGTGGAGTCCAGAATCAGCCAGATGTTCCCAGCAAGGGTCCAGTCTGTCCCAGAGATCTCAAGTACAGAAATTCTCCCAGGAGAGCTCTCAGAGAAGCCCCAATTTGTATAGACATTGGGTTACTTTTGGATTGTTAGAGACATCATCATCTGTTCGTGCTAGCTTTTATTTTCCTGCCTGGAACTACCCTGTTTATTTCCCCCTCAAATCAACTTTTGCTTCTAGGATTTTTTTTATTTTATTTTATTTTAAATAAAGTTTGGGGATTAATTTCTACTGTTTCCAAGAGGACAGTTGTTGCAGTTTGTTTTTGTGTTTCTCAAGGACATCTGAGGCTGTCCACCCAGCTGCACTTCAAAAATGCTCTGGGTTCCCAGGCTGGCAGATATACATGTATCAAGTACTGTTGTTATAAACAGGTTGACAACAGGATGGAACCAGTTCTACTTAAGAAACTCCTATTCCAGGTGCTATTCTATAGAAAAAAAAAAAAAAAAGTAGATTCCAGTCAGAAGTAGCTGACAGCAGTGTGATGTTTACTAGGCTACTTTGTTTTACAAGACAGCACTAGGGGAATGTGTCAAGAACACTCCATGTATGTCAGCATAACTGCAGGGCCTTATAGTCGCAAGGCAGAAATCTGTTCAGCTCCATACAAACATACTTCAGAGGTTACAACATGTACAAATCTGGCAATGAATAGGTAAAAGCCCCAGTCTCATTTCAAGTTCAGCTCCTTCTACTTGATAGCTAAAATCCCATTTGAAATACTAGTTTTCATCCTACAGATTTGCAATGCTTAAGGCATCCATAGGGCAAAGCCCCTCATTTGGCAGGTTTCCCATTGTATAAGAAAGAAGCAACTCCCCAGGTCAGACAGGCATGAAAGAGTAGGCCATCCACTTTGCAATATTATGCTGTGGGCTTTTTGCTGGAAAAATCTATGCCCAGACATCCTGCTTCTCTGAAGTTTTACATTTATTTAGCAAGATTCCTTTGACTAGTCAAAAGATATATAAGAATAGATGGTGTAGTTAAATATGGGAATATCAGCAACAGTACAATTGGAAGAAAAAGATGCAGTCAGCATTGCTATAGAAAACAAAGCTTAATGTTTTTAGAAATATTGGAATTAGATACTAAGTCAACATTTCTGTTGTTTACATAATCATCAGTGCATATGGAAACCTTTCAGTTACAATGTTAGGCTCCTTTGCTACCTTGCAGTTACAACAGCTACCAAAAGTTTCGTAAAGCAAAGGGGAGAAAACACCATGGTAAATACTGATTGCTGGTGCATTAGTCCTGGATTATCCAACTTTCTATCAGGAACAGAAGGGTATTTGTCCCAAGGAAAAAAAACCTAGTTGACACCCTCACATTTTAGGTCACAGCAATAAATATGTGCAAGTCATTTAACATAACATTCTGTACACTTCAGCACTACACTTAACCTATTAGTAATTGTGCATTACAGTGGGTGTGGGGAGATGGGAGAAGTGACAAACTGCTAATTTTCTTTTCATGCATAACTATGCTTGCATTTTAGCTTGGGAATTACTGAGGTAGAAAAACATAAAATATACGCATGGATTGCTAAATGGGTTATTTCAGATCGATTTCACTTGCTCTCCATTTTTTTCATGGTATTCAGATACACTTCATATATTTATTCAATTAACATTCAGATAGTGCACTGCTGTTTCAAGTGCAGCAAAGGTGAATTAGCATCTGCAAGTCACTGCATTGTGTTAGCCACAAATTGTTTCACAATAGAACCTTCAGAGGAAGAAGTTTTGCAAGTTACTGCACAAGCAACATGTGCTGCAGCTCATAGTGTATGTAGATGTTAGATGTAGCCCTCTGTTAACAGGTTTAAACTCATCTTTCATCTAGTATGCTAGCTTGAATTTCATGGTTCCCCATAAGCTATCACGGTCTAAGCATGCCCATGGGACATACAGTACTTGCTCAGTAATTACATGCTCAGGTGGTCTTAAACATTTTTTCCCTAAATTTTGGAAGTATACTAGGGCAGCTCCACCATTGTATGCAGAGCGCTTCTTCCAAGCCACTCCCAGATACCACTGTTCTTTCTCTCAACTAAAAACTGGTGCAAGTCTGTATCCCCCCCCAGCCCTTAAGAGCATTCTGTGAATCTAGTGCTCCAGTACAGAGAAAATACAATCCTAAATTGCTCTGTAAGTGAAATTGCATTGGTAGAAGATTAAATCACCAGATGTCATGTGACTAGATAGATGCCCAGCAAGTATTACCAATATTCAACAGGAAAGCTTCGTTTTGCCTATTTCCTTTAATATCCTCAAATGTAGTTCCATGCCTTACCAGTCTTTCAAAGAGATGGACCCATTTGATAGTTTGAAGTCAGGTGATGTTGATTATGCAGGGATGAAAACTTAGAGTGTTTAAGAAAAGGAAAGATCAGAATATTCCTCTCTTCCCAGCCACATCCCTTCCTGTGTAAACATCAGGAGTTCTGTGAAATAAAAATAGAAGGGAAACTTCCTGGTTGCATAGTAGCAACTAGTTCTGCCAAGTTTTTCAAGGACAGGAAATTAAACAAAAACACTTTAAGACAAAATAGTTCTAAATCACATTTAGTTATAGAAGTATGTATTTTGTTGTGCACAATATAGTTTAACAATCAAAAGCAGAAAGTGTAAACCTTCATTCTTAATAGAATCCAGAAATATAAAGATGCACAAGTGTTGATTACATTCCACAGACATGGGAAGCAAGCATCTACTCTACAGATGACAATAAAATGATCCAAGAAGCAGACTGTTTTGTTCATTAACATGAAGGCACCAGCTCCCTTACAGGTTTGGCTCTTGCTGCAAAATGATTATATTTAGCTAATCCTTAAGTTTAGAGTCTTGGCAGTTATTTCCTTGTGTGATGTGCATTGTAACATGAATATTCTGCATACCCATCACAGCATTCTCTCAGTCAATATGAGCGTTTGTGGCTGGAGCACAGGGAAGTCAACATGGACTTGCAATAGCAAGGAAGAACAACATTCCAAGGTAGCTAAAGATGCTACAGCGCAGATTTGCACTGTTCTAAGCAGAAAGCAGAACTGCTTTAGTATTCTGTTCCAGGAGACAATCACAGCTAAATAATGCATGCTTTGCTTTCATAATCAGCAGCAAGTATTCCTTCAATTAACCCAAAGTCTATAAGAAGGAAGAAAAAACATTCCAATTCCCTATGCTTTCCGAAGCAAGAGGCTGTTAGAATTTTACTATGCAATGTTCTTACAAGTACTTCTTTGCTACTCATGTTTTTAAGCATGTAGCCTTCGTTACCAATAGGGGTAGATAAACTTTCAGAATTCATTAGCTTTCCAATAATTACTGGATGCCAGACAGAAGCCAAGGCATGGTACTAAAATCCAGTCCCTGTAAAAAAAACACTCTGCCCTACATAAGACAGTCTACTACTGGCCTATTTACTATATGCAGCATCTTCATCCTTTGGTCAGTTTTTTTTCTTCCACAAGAAGTTGTGCTGGGAGCAAACTGACAATATACTTGTAACACTGATTGTACTTTTGAAAACAAAAACATTTAACATTGTTCATCTTACATTTCAGCAGATTAGTGTCATTTCTTCAGCCCTAGGACTTCTTATTAATAGCTACATAGATACCTGTGGACTGTCAAAAAACAAAGAAAACCCTGGGAGTAAGACTGGTTTTATCATAGTAAAACAGAAGTGTTTTTCCTCTTCATTAGAGGAAAGCTTTACCTCACCTGGTCTTCTATTCTGCAACAGATGAGGAACATTTTAGTTGTAATCAACTTGGAATATTTCCAACTGCCAGATCCAAAGTCTGTAATAATAAACTAGTCAGGAATTAATTTACAACTAGTTTATTTACAGCTAACAAACAGTTCTTACATACTCCAAGCTTCCTCCAGACTTACGACAAAGAAGTTCAATAATCTTTGTTTTCAGTAGCTTTAAGAAGCTCCCCTAAAGTCACTTTTGAGAACAAACTCTGCACAATCTCAGTCACTTTTGCACTGGAGAAAGACCAACTGAACTCCAGTGAGAACTGGCCAAAATAGAATCCAATATGGGATGTGAGAAAGCTGCATGCTTTTCTACTCAGTTTAGTTCCTTCCAGTTCAGATGCCTCATTCAAACACTTAAAACCTAACTTTTAGATGATGGACACAGTTTTCCATCAAAGAAATGCTTCAGGGAGATTTTTATTGTATTCTACTTGCATGCACAGAGAGTGTAAGATCAGCTATATAAACACATGATAATACTAGAAAAATGCAGCCTCCAAATGTCAATTTACAGTAAAGAAATTGAAAACTATACACCCCTCCAGTTAGCTTTACATTAAAGTTTTTATGTTTAGGAAGTGTTTTTAAAGCCCTCAACCCAGAAGTAGTAACCAGTGGGCCTCTTGAATGTTGTAGTCCACATGCTCAACCCCAAACCAGTCACGTGGTCTGAACCGTAAAGCCATAGTTAACCTGCTTAGAGATACAAGGCAGACAATACTCACCAAGTCCCTGTTTTAGTGAAGACACTCAACTTATGAGGTATTTCAAACAGTGCAAAGTGCCCTCCTCAACTTTCCAGAACTGTGAATTCATGTTACCCTGCTTATTCAACTTCAATAAAGAACTATTTTGGATGCAAGAAAAGGGACTGGGGGGGAATAAAAAATGAAAAAGTTCTCAAAGCCATGACATTTTTAGCCCTGAGCAGTTTAAGAAAGTGAAGGTAAATGAGTAGGAGGAACTTATGTTGACTGCTTTCTTGGAGTCAAGACCATGTTTACATGAAGCAGTACAAAAAAAAAAAAAAAAGGAATCCCTATAGAAAGGGTACTGCTTCGTTTTTCCCAGCCCCTCTCATTTCAGAATAGAGGAAGTTTCACAGATCCAAGAATACGGTGGCTCGCAGCTGGAAAGACAATGTCACTGAACAATGACAGACGGTTTTAATTTTCAATGAGTTTCTTTGCTCTGATGTTGGCTTGCTCGATGCGATCCCTGTTTGTATCTGCCTGAAAAAGACAAATTCATAGGTCATTTGCAAACTGCACGCAAAACACACTAAAAACTAAAACTGACAGGATATGTTTGAATTGCAAAGTATTATGTAGACAAAACAAGCAATTTTTGTAAGATAGAAGTAAATTCCTTTTATTTAAAATCATCTTAGACTGTCAATTTTATCATAAACAAAATTAGGAAAAAAAAATCAGTCTTTAGCTAACCCTCAAAACAGAGTAGCCTACTCCAGCAGGTCAGGGAGAATTTACAGAAGGAAGAGTTAAGGATCACCTCTCTCCAAGTGCTTGGACATCATGAGAACCCCTACAGAGAGGCTTCAATATTATGGACTAAGAGTAATAAATGAAAACTGAAAGTGACCTCTAGGCATAATGTTAGAATTGTTTTGCTAAGTGGAAATTCCCTGGTTTCCACCTACACATCCATACAGTGTCATGGTATCATAACAGCATGGTGTCTATAAGTAAAGCCCTTTATTTTATAATTGTTTTACTGCTACCAGAGCATCAGAAAAAGTCAGCCACTATGTAGGATGAACAAGTATCAAGATATAGTTTTACTGAATGGTATGATAATGGGCTTTGAAATACCCTACCCAGTATGCTGCAGGGAATGAGCAGTAGGGATAATAAGCACAAAGCTAGCCTTTCCTCTCACCACAAGGCATGGAACTCCTCAGAAGCTCTACCTATGGTAAGGATTAGCCATTTCACAAACTCATACTGAAATTAACTAGTATGGCAACATCGGCCATTCAAGCCCTTCCATCATATTTTTTCCTTCCTGCCCTTCACGTTGATGGCTGGGGAGTGGCAGAAACTTATTACAGAAATTTGTCAAAAACAGCCACACACATTTTGTAAATACATGGATTTAGCTAGCAGATACTCTTCCAAGGAAAAGGCAGTAATGTGTTTACTGTGGATATATTCAGACTATGATTGTATCATAACACTGCAGGCTGGGAGTCACCCAATCAAGTCTATACTTTCCCTGTGGATTGGACTTTTTTTTTTTTTTTTTTTTTAAGAAAATCCCTATAAACTCTCCTGGAATTAAGCTTAGTACTGCTCCTTGTTTCTTTATATGATATGGTCCTTTGGAGATTTACCCTCAACATGTTAATTCAGTTTCCACACTGTTCACTACATTTAAAAATGGTTATTAGCAGAAAAGAAAGAAAGTATGCTGAGACCATAGTCAGATCACTAGTCTCAAAGCCAGGAGCTGCATTTGGCATTTTTATTCCTCTTTTGTAAAGCAATTCTAATTTTAGATTACATTCCAAGAGTTAGTAAGATTTAACAAGCAAGATTTATTCAAACCACTAAAATGTAAGAGCATCAAGACAAAACAGGTGCTTGAAACTACCAGAAGAGGAACACTAATGCTAAAAATAATAATTTCTATTTGCAGTTGGTTTGACTGACAATATTCAGACCACTTTAAGTGCTAAAGGTTTCACACCACATTTTAAATTCTGATGAACTTCAGTTCTAGTCTTTTAAAATGTTTGAGTTGTTTCACTTAAGTTACCTCAGATGTGCAGTTTCAGAGAACAGTGAAAGACAATTCAGACACATCCAATAAGATCATGTTGATTGACATTAATACAACAAGTACTACTACTAATTACTAGTCAAAATTGAGATGCTAACATACGCACAAGCAGCATCTACATCACACTAACCAGTCTTGTTCTGAATATTTGAGAGCTGTTAATCCTACTAGGCTTTTCTGACTAGGCTTCTCAGTGGTATCTGACTTGTCTTCATTTTATTAGTTTACAGCAACGTGTCTACTTCTGCTTTTTTAAAATCCATAACACACACCATTCATTAAAGCTTTTGTTTCCCTTCTTAACCAAGACAACTGTAAAAGAGCTTCTGTTCATTTCAAAATATAGGAATTTCTGAAATATTACTAACTTCCTCATAAGTTGCCCACTGGAAGAAACCCCCCAAATCAGATTTGCATGATTAATCTATTTGAGGAAGTTAATCTTGAAGAAATAACAAAAACAGTGAGGAGTGGTGGCACAGAATGAGTTTTTTTCTGGCTGGGACTAGCTAACTTCATGTGCAAATGAAAGCAGACCATGTCCCTGTGCACCGCAAAAGCTATAATTTCTCATGGCCAGGCCTGCAGAGATTTTGAGTTAGGGCAAAGAAATACTCATGTCAGTAGTTTGGTTTATAGTATTTATTTTTTAAAAGAACTTCAAGAGTTTTGCTGTTGTTTAAAAAAAAAAAAAACAAAACAAAACAAAACAAGAAACAACTCTTCCCTACTACACACAAGAAGATACCCTGAAAACAAACATCTCGGTTATACTTACAAAAAAAGTTTATGCTACTGATCCAATATAATTTAGTTTCCTTCAGAATTAGCTGTGACCTGTATTTAAGAGCTGTATTTAAGACCTGACACTCTAATGCATTTGAGTTTTCAGCTACATACCCAAACACCAATTCTCTCTCTCATTCAAGTCATGACAACTAGAGGATGCTATCATCTTAATTGCATATTTTATGGCAATTACAGGTCAAAGACAGCAAGCCTTATCACTTATTAGTAACAATCCTCAAGTTGAAGGCAGAAAACACCGTTGACACTTACCTTTACATTTATCCGGTCTATTTGTTTGTTTTGGGCATCGATCTCATTGCCCATATCCAAAGCGATACTTTTCAAATTCCCAAGAATGTTTCCTACTTGAGTAAGATTTTCATCCATTTCATCTTCTCTGGCATCATTTGTTATCCTGTCCCAGTAATGAGAAGTGTTTCCATGAATCAAAAACTTGCTTTTCCTTACCCTAAAATTACTCTACTCTGTTAGATTTTTTGTTGTGAAGTCACCTGACAGGATATGTAGTAAAGCCACAGTATTCTCTCATTTAAAACAAATATATTTCAAGCAGACAACCCACTAAAAAGAAGGTTCTAAGCTACCACCTACTTAAAAATAGCCTTAGAATTTGAAATAGCAGCTACTAAAGAAAGTTTAAGACATTACCTCAAATGTATGAGTAAGAGTACTTGACATTTTTAACAGTCTTACTAGACACTAAGCACTAGAACTCCACAGTTCTCACTATAGAGCAAGGAAGTACAGGATGAAACACTACACTATTGAAAGAGTACTACTTGGAGAGGAGATGGCAAAGACTAATAGCTCCCCCAAGTAACAGTAAAAGCTTGCTATTTAGCATCTTCACTTGAAATATATCTGAAAGAAGCTGACAACTGCTAGCTTACAATTCCTGCATTTTGGACAGATATATATGAAGAAACAAACCGTGTAATATATCCACCACTTGGTCCACCAGAAGTCTGAGGTTGCTGCTGATTTATACTTCTTGGTTGCATGGATATCACATGATCTGAGTTCTCCATTCCATCTCCCCACGTTGCTCGGTATGCTTTGCTAGACTCAAAGTTCTTCGTCCTACTCCATTAAGAACAGATATTTGAACTGCTCCATCAGAAAAAAAATGGCATCCTGATTGAAGTCCTGAATTAATCTAGGATTGTCAGAAACATTTGTCTTGTGCCCCAAAGATATTAGATTTTGCTATAAAAAGCCTTGTCTAGATACTACACATTCTTATATCAGGATAGTACAAATATAACCAAGTTACTCTAGGGACAGTTGGCTAATCTTGTTGCAAGTGTTAGCACAAGCACAGTATTTCCCTTGAAGTAGGGTACTTAAACAGAAGAGAGGAAGCTTACAACAGTATCAGGAAAGCTTACATTGTCATAAAGTTGCATTTAGAACAAGAGTTAATCTAATGTGATGCTTAGGTACTTTTCAGGAAAAAAAAGCAGATGAATGAAAAAAATTCCCACTAATACAAGAAGCTACACTCTGCAAGGTCACCATTTATCTCTGTTTTGTTCAACAGTTTCCATAGCCAAGCCCTTCTTTTTAACGTTAACCAAAATGAACTTGAGAAACATAAAATAGCAGTCTTGCTTAAACAGTAATGGCTCCTTCACTCCGTAATTTACCATTACACTTTTACCAAACAATACAGGAGAAAAACAAGCAAGCCCACAGAACACTAACATGAAGCAATCTTAAGCATCACATATCTACAAAAACATATCTACAAAAGCAAGAGAGAAAGGGAATTAACAAAGAAGTTACCTACATCAATTTCTTGTGACCTCTACAGAACATATTTTGAGAAAAATATTCTGTTTGTTGTCACTTTCAAGTTTGGATAATCAAGACCCCACTGCTACTTTTCTGCTTCAGTAGAAGCATGTGAAAGGCAATATATATATATATATATATATATATATATATATATATATATATATATATATATAGTGTCTCCAGTACATCTAACTTTACAATTACAGGTAATAAATTTCAATATTTTTAGTGCCTTCAACATCAGTAGCCCAGATGTTTCATATTTGAAGAGGTGTGAAATTAGCTATAATAAAGAAATATCCTCTTCTCATTCCTTTGACATTTATCTTAACAAAATAGGAAGATACTTCTCATAGGAGCTGACCTGTGAAATACAACCTATTGTTAATACTTCAAGAGGAAGAAAAGGAGTCATCTTTCAGTTCAAAATGGAAATGTTGCACCCAGGAGAATCCTGAAGAAACCTGAACTACTCAATTCTAGCAGCCTGTGCCTATACAGCCTTAAAGATCTCCTTAGGTTTTCTGCAACAAGATTGAGCATTACATTTTTGTCTCATTCACGCTAAAGTTGCAGCAGATGGAGATATCTGAACACTTGGCTTTTGAATTAGCAAAGTATTCTGTGACAGAGGCAACAGTGAGGAATTTATTGAAGAAGCAGCCTGTAAACTTTCACATCTGATTTAGACCAGTAGTAACAGAAGTTGTTACTTAAAGTAAACATGACTCCTAAGAACAAATCTCATCACCTGATCATTTAAGAGTTGTTTAAGCTACTATGCATTCATATTTCTTGTGTTTTGTTTCTGTAAGAGTAAGGCAATCTATATAGCCTATCAAAACAACAAGGGTTCAAGCAGTTGGTCAAGCTTCCCACAGCCAATGCAATCTATAATAGTTGACATTTATTATTACAACACATCACGATCACAAGGAGACACGCGTGCAGATATCATGCACATGCAAGCACACATCCAGGAGAAGCATCACCTTAGACAGCTGGTTAAACATACATGCTGCACTAGTAAGACTGACCTTGTCCTAAAATCCGCTTTCACCAGTTAAGCGAATACAGCTTCTTATCCTAGTCTTCATTTTAAGAAAGCAAGCATCAGTGTTAGGAGAGAATGGAGAAGAAATAATAGTAAAGACCAGCAAACAGGTAAATTGGTATTAGTGCACAGATTATATTAGAGTACTGCTGGTATTTTGTGGTTTTGCAAAGCTTTCATGAATAAAATAGTGGAAGTGAGAAAAGGCAGTATTTCATCCATTAAACATTCCAATTTACTTTTTTTTTTTTTTTTTAAAAAAAAGGACAAACTTTGGAGATAGCCAGTTGGCAAAAAACTCTGACATCAACAGAAAATTTCACATACCAGAAAGTATACGAACAGCATTCATTTTCTTCCTCATTGCCTACTCCTTATCTAGAAAGTTTTCCTGCATATTACTTCCCGTTTTGGTACAATACTCGTTTGTGTTTTTATTCATATATTTGGAGTGCCTCAAGAGTTTACAGATCCTGAGTTTGCTCAGTGGCAATAAGCTGCATAATTAAATTCAGTGGAATTCAACAGCCAACTACAGGAAATGATGTGACTTACAGGAAACAATGTGACTGGACTGTGTGTGTTAAAGTGCTCGAAGTCCATCAGTTTGATAAAACTACTATAGAACAGTATGCACACCTATCTCGAGGTCAGGACAGAACTACCTGCTTTTTTCAAGATACAAAAGGTAAGATTTTCAGTCTTAGAAGCCACATTCTTACCTATCCCAAACACTCCCCTAGTATTTTGTTGGAAAAGCAGGTTCAGCTACTGCAAGTGATTTTTACTCAAGTTTCTACTCTCAGTTGATTAAGTTGTGTCTTTTTTCCCCTCATGCTAAAGAGCTAAAAGCAAACACACAGACAGATAATATTAATTACCACAAAACATGCATGCAATAGTTCGTGTAGTCACTAGTGAAATATTAAAGCTTTAACACCAACATCTGTTCTCCTACTCTCTTCATCCTTAGAGCATGAACTTTTAAATGCTTGGAGAACCAACACTACCCTCCTCCAAAACAAATATTTTTGCATGATATTGAATTATAACCTCGAATTGTCCACCACTACCAGCCTTTATGTAACTTGCAGAGAAGTACTTTTGAGAATAAATGATGGGGGGGAAAATCACATTTCTAAGGGACACAGGCATTTACATACAGCTATTTGTAGTCCAGTTTGGTCTCATTTGTATGTATGTTGATACTGAATAGACACTTCAGAATCATAAAATCACTTAGCTTTATGGAGATTAGGGTTCAAATGTGCAAGATGTTGCACAGTAGCTCCATTTACAGTGAAAGGTGCACAATATAAGGTCAGATATAAGTAAGCTTTAGCTAGTCTCATATGATTTTAAAAGTGTGCACCTCCACAAACCAAAACGAAGCTCCCAGAGATGCATCATTTTAGCTTTTATAAGAGACCAACACAACAGCTATTGGGAATATCCAAGAACTTTAGATCTGTGTAACAATTTAACCAACCTGTTACAAGGACAGACACAGAGCCCACAACATTTGTTGAGTTCTGTCAGTGTCTTCTCAGCTTCTCTCATGTCCTTATTTATTTGGTCCATGCCTTCTTCTATGCGATTTAGCTGTTCTAGAAGAAGAACAAGTAACCCAAATAAACACACATTTGGAGGTGGGGGTGAACTTACACTCCTTTCCAGCAGGAACTTACAAGATTCAGTTCCATCTTGATATAAAGACAAATGTCTTCTTTGCTTTCCTGCCTTCTGGAATTTCTTTTGTAGAAAGAGATTAAGTAATTAAGTTTTGTCTACTATATTAAAACCTTTTCTCCCTGTGCTCAGAACAGCCCTTCCGCTGTTGCTTTTAGAATAAATGCAGCAGTCCTGCTACTGTGGAAAGAAATGGCTTCAGTAGTACAGTCCACATCACATTCTAACTAATAGTTTCTCAACTACTTTAAATTTTCTTGTAAATGCTACAAATGTATGGGAATAGCCAGTTAATAGATCTCATTTTCAGAATCACAATCATGTAGATTGGAAAAGACCTTAATGATCATCAAGCTCAACCATCAACCTGACTTACCAAGTCCCATCACTAAAACATGTCCCTTAATGCTATCTCCACACATCTTAAATTCCTCCAGAGCTTGGGACTCCACCACATCCCTGGACAGCAGGTTTCAATCCTTGAACACCCTCTTCATGAAAAAATTCTTCCTAATATCCAATCAAAACCTCTCCTGGCACAACATTTTCCTCATATCCTATCGCTTCTCACCTACCTTCAGAAACATGTTTTTAAGAAGCCTTTAGTTTCCACAATTCTTGAATGATGATTTATTTTCTTACAAAGCTAGGATAGATCATTAGTGTTTGGGAAGAAGGAAGAACTCACCTCCTTGTTCATCCAGCATTGTAATCGTCTTGATGCCAACATCGTGAGACTGTAGAAAGAAGTTTGTGTATATAAACAGACTTCAATATACCAGTGCAAAATCAGGTCTCTGGAGTAAATTTGATAATTCAGGTTCATAATAAAATACTATACTAGGAATTACTTCTCTAATAAATTACACTAAGCTTCAAATTGGATCTTACATTACCCTGGTAACAGCATTACCTAATATACTATCTCAGTTTCTTTTAGATAACAGAAAAATAAAATGCATCTTAATACTTAGATTGAACAAAGAACTATCATACTTCACTATTTTTAATATTACAAATGATGAACAGATGGTAAGAAGGTACATGCAGAACTACTTTTGTATAGAAGCAGACACAGCCCTGCCCTCTACTACCCTACCATACCCTACTAAGCTGTACCCTCCTCCTCAAAGCAGGACGTTTTCACGCTATTCATAGACAATGTGAGCTAGAAGAAAAATGTGAAGTGCTATGAGAACCAAGTGACGAAATTGCCAACGCCATGACTGACTGACACAGAGTTGTATGAAATTGATTGCATTGATGTGTTTGGAGATTAGGCCATTTTGCTAAGTAGCCAAAAATGATATTGATCCTTCTGTGACCTTACTTTACATAATGTGAAAACATTAGGTTTAAATCATTCTAACTCCATGACATATTTCTTTAAAAAAAAAAGTTTGAGAAAGACAAAAAGTGATGAAGATCACTTTGTGATAGTTAAAATGCTGCTTTTCATACTTCAAATGTATGCAACCCTAGAGGAAAAAAGCTTCCTTACCTCAATGGCCAAGCCAAGAATCCTCCTTGTGCTTTCCAAAGACTAGGAAGAGAAGAGTTTTGAGTGTTAATAGCATATATCAGTCTCTGAAAGTGTTCTTTACTAGTTCATTGTAATAAGGCAACTATTTTACACAAGTTCATCAGTCTGCTGATATGTAATACATCTGTGTTGCAACTATCACCAACCTAGAGGTTAATTAGCCACTGTGGAAACTTTGTTTTTTCTAGTACTTAATAGTAATTTGCTATCGCATACAAAAGTCAAAGAAAATATTTTTATTTAACTAAATTTCATTAGAAAAGAATTAGATGCATGAAGTATCAACATGACTAAGAATCAAGCATAAGAACCTAATTTACCTTGTCTCAGTAATCAGGATTGGGGGCGGGAGGGGGGAATACTCACCAAACAGGTGGCTTTACAACTGAACAGTTTATTCCTGAAACTAAGAATGAATTTAGTCTTGGTGCTAGTATTTACTAAGTAAAGAGGTTTGGAACATTTGGCTATACTCTTGCAAAATCATCACCCTAGATTATTTTAAAAGATACTGTAATCTCGGCAGATAACTATTCTAAACCCAGACAGCTTCCTAAAATATTTACCTCATCGGTGACCTGGTTGGCCCGCAGATGAATTTCTTCAGCCGATAGCTCAGCCATGATGAGGAACTATCACTTGCAAGTAATTGAGTTGAAAGAGGATCTTCTCCCTGGAATAAGAGATAACAGACAGTATGAAGACTTTAAATAATTCTATTGGTTAAGTCAAAACAGCCCTTTATCAGTATTTTTTTATTTGCACTGAAACAAGACAATTCCAAGAACTAAGACATACACATCGCATTTTGCGTAACACGTGTTCAGAAGGCCCTGAAGGATTTGCTCAGCTGATATGATATAACCGAAGAGTTATGAGAAATGCAGGAACAATCAGTACATGAAATTGTTTCCTTCCCAAGGCCTGACTTCATAAATATTTTTGGAAAACTATCTATTGTTAGCTTAAGACAAAAATCAGGACACGGACATGTCTTAAAATAAAAAGCCTTTCCATGTTGGAAAAGCATTTGTTTACCCAATAATCTGGAAAGAAGTAGTTTTCTGAAGCATGTAAATTCCTAGCATGAACCTTAAGTGCTCTTCACCTTCTATGTGAAGGATTTTGACAACACAGTCAGAAGAGAAAGCACTAACACAGACCAAGCACCACCTAAAGGGATTCCAGGAACACTTTAGAAGTAGTTCTTGTTATGATATGGTGAATCCCTCCAGCAGCAGGAAGTTATAAATGGCATCTCCACAACTCTTGCAAATGTTTGAGTTCACTTTCCTTGTAATATGATGAGACCAAGATTTTTCTTTTGATATAATTCAAGTCCTAATACACTAGGATTTAACTTTTAGAGTAAACAGGAGATATATTTTTGCCTGAGGAGACAGCAGGAAAAAGCAAGTCAGTTGATAGATTGTGTATTGTTATCAGAGAAGTGTTTTTCAAAACCAAGACTGTGCATTTTTGTTGGAGGAATGCTAATAAAGCCAGTACTCCCAGCAATAGGAAGAACAGAAGTCACAACCTACATAAGATTTTAATAACCTGAAGTTAAGGAAATTCTTTAAGAGTTGTTTTTTTTGATCTTTGCTGTTCCACATCAGCAGCTTCTAATTAAATTCAGGTTATCCAGATACCCACTCCAAAATGTCCTGCTTGTATGGCAAAACCATGTTCCGTTTTTCCTTACGAAAACCATAGGCATAGCATTAGTAACTGCTCCTAGAAGGACAACTTCATCCAGATGCACCCAGCTGTCAGCTAGGGAACAGCTCCTTATAGGAAGTACATACATCTGATTCAATCCCATTTAACTGAAGTACTTCAGGCTTTGGAATGTATCAGCAGATCTGTCTTTAGCATCTGACATACCTCTTCAGTCTAAGACTCTGAGGTCTTTAAGTAGATGTCAACACTTCTTTTTCAATCATGAAAAAAAGCTTTCATAAGGCCTCTAATAGTTCAGTTCGCATTAGTCCAGTCTGACCATACAATCAGGAACTTATTAAGTTAGTACTAAATTAGAAGAGTTAACATTACATTTACTTAGAAGCAGGATGAAATTTTAGTTATATAGTTGGCATTGAACAAGCATTTCCTTACTATCCTGATTGCTGTCACTGTGTGGCACCTGAAGCAGGGAAGGCCTGGCCAAACCTGCAACAGTCAAATGCTTCTGCAGCTTGGAGCCATGAAACTCATGTCTTGTCTTAGAGAGCCAAAGGGATATCATGCCCCCACCCTGCAAGTGCAGCAGCTTCCCAAGAATCCCATTGTAATTGCAGAACAGGGCTGGACACGCAGCTGTATTCCCAGAGCAACCTAGAGACTTCCTTCGCAGCAGCCCTGCTGTCCTGCTTCTCTTTGCAGCTGTGGGGTCAGGCTACCCAGCATAAGCACAACTGCTGGCTCCAGGCTGTTACAGCCACCACTACACAATGCAGTAACAGTTTCTGTGCTTCTGAAGCAGGGTATGACACTAAATTAAACACTCAGCCATGTGTTAAACATTTGTTTATAAAATAAGATTTTAATGGGTAATAAGGCTCTTGCCTCTTTGAATAGATATTAGCAAATACATTGTTCTACTACCTTCATGTCATGACAGTGCCTGAAGTCTGAAGGAAGAGTGTAAACCTTATCTGGCCAGATAAGGAGTTGTGTACTTGGTTCAGTACTGTCAGAACGTCATCCTGTGTTGCTAAAGCCACAAGTTCATGAAGACAATAAAAACAGAACTGCAGTGAGACTGAGAAAGGAGAAGGAGACAAGTCAACACTTCCAATTCTCAAGCTAGTAGTTCTTGGTGGTATAAGCTGGAAGGTAACATATTACTGAGGCAATAATTAACTTCAGGACTGAAATTCACCCTGGGTTTGCAGAATTATGTCTTATGAAAGACAAGGCAATGCTGAAACACGAAAGTAATTACCTAAAGAGATTCAGTAGTTAGCTGAAGCGCTGCTTCACATACTAGTAGCTATCAAACTATACCTCCGAACTTCACCCTGCCTACATCACCTTTCTAAAAAACTAGTAATCCATATTTGGCACAAATAAGTTTGGGGTAATATTAAACCCAGAAAATATCAGAGGTTACATCTGGCACCAGACAGTTTGAAAATGTAAGCACTTGTTGCTGAAGCTACCAGTTTTATCAGCTCACAGATGATCTTTGCTTTCCTCTCGCTTTCTCACAGCTCTCTAAACAACTCTATTGCCAGAAAGCAAGAAGCTCTGTGGAAATCCATAGCATTTCCGTCCTGCTTTCCCTCAAACCAATGGTTGTTGTTCTTGCAGCTGTTTGCGAGTTGACCTAACACTGAAGAAATCCAGCTGCATGACACAGAAGAGAAAAGCCCCTCCACACAGCAGACACCCATAACAGAGCAAAACCTTCTTAACCCAGTCACTTTTAGGACGCCTCAAAGCTGAGTTATGCCTGCGCTTTTCTTCTGATGCTCACATTAGGATTCCTGTTGTGTTTTGCCTCTTGTGGGACAAAACACCAAAATCTGGAGAGACAGTTCACATACTCAATTAAACTTGCTAGTATAACTGACCTCTGTTGGAGGAATCCAAACTAAACCACTCAGACTCTTTT
Source organism: Netta rufina (assembly GCF_964035555.1). NCBI lineage: Eukaryota > Metazoa > Chordata > Aves > Anseriformes > Anatidae > Netta > Netta rufina. The sequence goes on from NC_140128.1 coordinate 31,237,565, forward strand.
GAGACAGGAGTTCTGACATTTTTCACAGGTAAGAGGGTTCCAGTCATTTCTGGTCAGTTCGTGAGATCCCATGCCACTGAAAACAGCAGCACCACCTTCTGTTTCTCTGGACTTCACAAGAAGCTTACCTACCTTCACTTTTCAGCTACTGCCAGAGCTATATATAAGAGGCACTTCCTTCTTAAGATAGGCCTCCGCAAGCATGCTTTTTGAGTTGGTTATATTTTAATGCCTGTTCAAAGTTGAATATCCGGAATTGATGGATTCCAAAACAGGCTGTAATTTCCTTCTCCTGTTTGAGCTGGTCAGCCATGCTCTTGCAGACAGCAGTAGCTCTGCAGAGGAAGGCAGTGCCAGACAGAGATATTCCCTAGGACTCCTGATCACACAGTGGTTTGTAGCACCCAAACAAGCACGTGGGAGCAACTGAGAAGAAACCAATTATCTCCAAAAAAGCCTGTTTCCAAAGATGGAGAAATACACTCTGTAGCTACGTGCCTAATTGGAATAGTTGGAACATAGCAGGTGCCTAGCAGGTAGGGATGCTGCAAGATTTCCCTCAAGAAGTTAGCACCAAAGATTACGCAATTTTTACTGGCAGAGTAGTTCAGCTATCCCAACAGAACATGAGGTACATACATAAAGGATACTCAGGCCCCAGTCTTTCTGCCTAGAAAGCACTCAATGTGACTGAAAAGTTCCTGGCATATATTTTATCATAATATAAGACTTGCTAAATGCAAGCATTTATTTTTAGTATCAACAACATCCATTTTCTTCGCTTTAAGAAAAAACATTCTGCTATTTTAGTTTAGTGAGAAACAAATTTTAAACACCAAGCTAGGCATGCCTCACAAGGACCTACACATCCATTTGCAGTGTGCCTAAATACAAAGCAGATCTTCAGAGAAGGACGTGGAGTCAGCCATATTTGCTTTTTGTTATCAGCTCCTTGCAGTAGTTACTCAGCTACCAAACTGCAAGGATTATGGTGAAACGCATTCCAGTGCAACTCCCCTCGTAGCCCACCCCTGCTCAGGAAAACCTGGCACCTGGAAAACCTGACTGTGTAGAGCTGAGGCTGCTATCAAAAGCGTATTTTTTTGAATTAATGGGCGTCATGAAACTTTTCTACCAAGTTAGAAGACAACACAACCTTCAGCTTAATTATCACTGCCCTATAAAAAGAGAGGCTCATCGAGAAACAAGGGCAGCAAACAGACACAAGGCCTGCAAATAATAAGGATCTGCCTTCTCCTACATGTTTTACTTTGGAGACCGGGGTCAGGAGGAAGTTCTTCACATTTCCAGCTCTGACCACAAGCATGAGAAGACATTATCTCTTCACAAGTTGACGCAAATTGTGCTAAGATACTCTACAAGCTTATTGCTATCACCCAGAGCAAAACATTTTGATATTAGTTGAGGATGGACAAGCGTTAAATTACTTCTGTCACTTCAAGAAGAGGAGCAATGAGATAAGGGAAAGGAATGCATGTCTACACAGACTTTTTACCACCCCACTTGCTATGCATTCAAGTCAGTGGCTCCAAAAGCCCGGGAAAAGCCTTGAATTCACACTCTTACACAAAACGTTTAGGTTAGAGAAGGCTGAAGAAAAGAGATCAAAGGCAATTTTACAGAACAGTTTAAAACCCCAATTAAGCTATTCCTTGCAGAGGAATGAGTGATATGAGAGGTGCTTTGGGGCTTGTATTAGTATGGTGTCAGATCCATTCAAAGCATGATTGGCTTACACATCTTCACTTGGTACACACACATAAGGCACCTGAAGCATTTTAGTAGTTTCTTCATTTAACTGGAGTTATACCAACACTCAGTTTCCAGTATAAGCAGGGCACATGTATAAAAGAAAGCAAGTTGCAACCTTGCTTGTGATGTCCTCTGAACACTCTTTTCAGACTTTCATTCACAAGTAATCACAAGAAAAATATTTGTGAACACTTCCAAGGTAATAAAAGCTATAGCAGGCAATTTACACAGCTTGAATAAGTTTTTCTCCAGCACATGCTGCAAAGCAAATCTTCTATTTATTAGCTGTAAGAAAAAACAGAAAGTTTACTTCCTTGTTTCATAATAGTTATGGTATATTCAAGTAGTGCTATCCAAAGCACTCAAAATCTTTAAGTACGTTCTGACTTAGAGATCTTTATGAGTTTATACCAACTGAAAGCCACCAGAATGCCTACAGAAGTGCTTGTTGAGCCACAATTACACTGTTTGCATCTAGAAAGGACATCAAGATACCTACTGTAAACAGAAGTTGTTTTAAAACAGCATTCAGTATAGGAATATTTTAAAAACATCATTACAACTGGAGACTGTATGCATTTATTCCATTCCTCTGACCTAATACACTTCAAAACACTTTTATTTTGAAAGGGGGCGATTGTCAGAAGTGAAAGCTTTTCCTAAACCAGATGGATTTAACTTCTATTAGACCAGAAGTTGTTTTGATCACCTGTACTTTCACAAACCCATCCTGAATGGTCACAAGATTCGGCCCTGCATCTCTGGCAGACATGGAACAATTTTGTGTCTCCGACAAACCAAACACATTTTAGAAGCGTCAGACATCCATTGCCTTTACCAAATATCATAGATAAATTCCTCATTGTCTAGTGGTCCTCTTTATTTGAGCCTAGCCCATTCTAATCAACACCACAAGGTTTCCTCCCACACCGCTAATCTGAAATGAGAAATTAAGTTTCCCTTCTGAGCACAAGAGGATGATGATTTTAGAGGAGCTATTCCCAAGCCATGAATAAAAACTACTTCAGTCCTATGAAGTCTATGAAGTGTTCCAGCAAGACTCCATGCTTAATTCCTCAAGTTGTTCTTCAGCCTGGTATGTAGTGCAAGTTTCTTACAGTCTGGTATTATACATAACAGAGTTAAGCGGAAAGCTTTCATACATATTATGTCCGAATTACTCATTTTTTTTATCAAGTTGTGGTATGAAAGAATCCTATCCCTCCCCTTTCTGAATACCCACATTTGGTTACCTCTTCATTGTAGGCAAGTTAGAAATGAATTCTTGTACTTTATCCTTTTAATATAATGCCCTACTAAGCACACTAAAACATGCTTTCTATTGATTTTCTGTTTCCACATATACGAGTGCAAAGGAGGAAACATTCAATACCCCCCAGCTGATATACCTAAAACATGGGAGAGATGCAGCCTCCACCTCCTCGAGGATAACCTCATCAGAAAGGTATGAGCCAGGCGATGACATAACCCTGCCGCTCCAGCAGCTGACGGGGAGCCAGGATCTCCCCAGCTGTAATTTCAGCCATCGGCTCTGATACCGCCTCCGGTGATCGGGGATGCTCTGTCGGCTCCTTCACCGAGAAGGTGAGCTGTGCCCTTCCCCGTGAGGTAATACATTTAGGAAAGGCTATTTTTAGATAAAGACACCCATTATTTATTGGGTTTCTAGGCCTTGTTGTAGGGATTAAGAACTAGAGAGATTACGGAGTAGGTGGAACTTTTATTGAGGGTTTGTTCTGCCGTTGTGCTTTCAGAAAATTTCTTATCGCTAATTTAGGAGGGGTTGTTTATTAAAGACACTTCCTAAAACAAGCTGAGGAGTCACCCTACGCGTTACGACACCCCATACGGAGCGGTGCAGGGTCTCGGCACCGGGCCGGAGCCCTCTGCCCCCTCACGCCCCAAACCCAGCGAACAAAGCGACCTCATCGCCGGGGCTGAGGCAGGAGCCGGCCCCGCACGCTTCCTGCTGTCCCCATCGCCTCCCTCAGCGCGGCGCCCACAGCCCGGGCACCGGGAACGCCGCCCCCCGCGGTTATGGCCAAAAGAAGCGACCGCAGTGCCCCAGAACGCGCCCAGGAGGGAGACAGAGCCGGTGCCGCGCACCTACCGCCGAGCGGAGCCGTGAGGAGCCGTGCGGGGCCGTGCGGGGCCGTGCAGAGCCGAGCCTCACCCCGCCGCGCCGCCCCTTTAAGAGCCCATGCCCCGCGGAAGCGGGCGGCAGCACCGCCCATCGGCCGCGTAATGGAAGTCGCCCTTCCGCCCGGGCAGCGCGCCGCCGCCGCGACTACACTTCCCATCAGGCACCGCGGGAGATAAGGGAAAGCTTCCCGGCTCGCAGCGCGGCTGCCTCCTCGCGTTCCTATTGGTTGTGCTGAGGGTTTGCCCCGCCTCCCCGAGCGCCGCAGGTCTCCTGGGGGCGCCGCGCCGTTGGGGCTGCAGGGCGGCGGCGGCGGGGCCCGGGCGGGAGGGGGGCGCTCGGTGCCGCCGGGGATGGGACGGGCGGGCGGGCCGCTGCCCCGCCGGGGGCCGCCGCAGGTGAGTACCGGCACCGGGCTTGGTGTGGTATTTCCATGGGGGAACAGGATTTATCTCTGTATCGGTGCAATCTCGGTGCTGCGCTGCAGCGGGGCACCTCTCCCCGTCCCTCTCCCTGCAGCGCAGCTCTGCCGAGGCTTTGGGACGGGCAGGTGCTGAGGAGTGACCCGCAAGGAGGGGGTTGGGGTGTGACGGGCTTTGTTTGCAGGAGGAGCTCCCGGGGCCGCTCGTCTGAGGTCTCCGCTGCTTGTTTCTGGCTGTCTCTTAGTGGCTGCCTCTTTCAGCCAAGCCTCAATTATTCCATTAAGCTGATTGACTGCTTTGCTGAACTGATGGATCCTAATTTCGGTAATGGGTTTGCTGAGCTTTGAAAGTAGCTCCCCATTAGGACTGCAGTGTTTGGGAGTGAATGTTCAGTACCCTAGGGACAGTGAAGTTCAGCTTGTAACTTATTTACCTTAGGAAATAATTTCCAATCCCAAGCTGAGAAGAGACTGTGTCTCCTGTTAAAGACAACTGTATTTTTTTTTTTTATTTTTTTTTTTGCTCTTTGTTTGGCTTTAACCAATCAGGCAGTAAAAGGCAACTGTGTTTGCATCACTATCGCCGTGCATGTTCCATCATGGGCTGATTTTTGTATGTAAAGTTTTGTAAATAGATGCTATATAATCTAGCATTCCCAATTCAAGCAAATAGGTGGTTTTAGCCAAACTGTGTTAGTCCATCACTTGAGTCACTGGGACCAAATTTTAGGTAACTTTTAGCACCAATGACCGAAAATGTTATATGTTTGAAGAGGTATCAGCCAAATGCATCATAAACATGCAATCATGCAGGGCTCTGATAGTTATTCAGTACAAAGAATAAAATTATGTCATATAAATAAGTACTCAAACTATGTACAGGGATACTAAGATTCCTAGATAATTTCATCATTTCATAAAATGAAGACATTTTTCCATTGATTTTCTGCTTTATCTTTTAAAGATAAAGCTCATAAGATATCTGGAGACAAATCTAGCTTGATGAAATTCTTCTCAATATTTGGCACTTGTCTTCTGTGAACTCTGCCACCAGATGGTGACATAAGATTTGAGATGTTACCTGACTCGAGCGGATTATACAAAAATGAAAAAATATAATGCTTTACAAAAATACTTTTGTTTTATTAAAACAAACAAACAAACAAAAATTTAAAAAAAGGTATTATTTGTTGGGTATGGAATTTTTTCTTTTTTCCATCTAGACCTAGGGTATTCTATATTTTGATCCCAAATTCATGGAGCCCTGAATATTCACCACTGGAACAAAATGAATGTCTTTCAGAGGTGTGAAAATTTGGACAGACGCTTGTATTTCTCTTGCTGAATCATTGATGACTGCTAGCCTAATGTTTGGGATCCTTAGCTTGAATTTACTTGTCACTAAAGTTCCATATATTGACAAATGACCTGACTACCTTGGTATGAGTGCCTCAAATCACTCCACAGGGGTTTTTAATGCTCTGTTGTGACTGTATAAAGAACCCAATGAGTGATTAAATACACTCTAGTGCACAGACCTTTGTTCAGAAGTCTGAGTATGTGGTACGTAGACCTTTTGTTAGGGAGTCTTGAGTCATTTTGCTAAAGCCAGCTACCTGCTTCTGTGGAACTGCAATAGATAAGATGTGTAAAGCAGTCTGTTTTCTTTTCTGAGTACCTGTTCTTAACTTCCAGTCTGTGAAAGAGACGTAGTTTGCTCACCTGTGAAGGGTACCGTAATCTCAAATACGCAGGAAAGGGGAATAATTGTGTTGCTTCTTATTAAAACTTTGTCTCAATTGGTGTTTGAGGCTATAATGGTAGTAAAAGGCTCCTCTCCAAAGGGCAGTGGTAGGGATCTCAATTGGAGCAGTGTGTCCAGTTTTCCTTAATAGTTTTGTAGGCAATTTGGAAAGAGGAGCAGGAATTTTAGTACGCTCAGAAAATGAGGTGTTTGAGGAAAACATCTGAAGAAACAGTTTGGATAAGTCTGGAAAAGAACTGGGAATATAGGAGAAAACAGCAGTTGTCCAGGTGTGTGTTTTTTAGGCCTCTGAAATGGCAGTATACAACAGTGGTTCTGAACAGCTTTCCATTCAAATTAGGGCAGTGTGTATTTCTGAATCTGCCAGTGTGATAAGTAAGATAGCAGTAAGGTATTTACTTTCACTGGGGAGGTATTACTGTCTCAGTTTACAGCAAGGAAAGCTTAGTTTGGATATTGGGAGATTATTAGCATTGCTTATATATATATGGGAGATTAGAAAGCCACAGTTTGATTGTGATTTAAGGCGTATATATTCTTCTGGTCTAAAGCCCATTCTTAGCTTTGCTTGTAGTAAAAGTAGTCGTTAATGAAAAGTCTGTGTTCACGCCAGGTGCTCTTGCATATGTGCTGGTCTGTTGTATAAGGTACTTCTCTATGGTCTCCTTATCTCCAGTATACCTTCCCTGTATACTCTTTAAAAAAAAAAAAACCACACAGCAGTACTCATGGGATCACATAGGACCGCTTCCTGCAGATGTCTTCTAGGGTAGTGTAGTTAACTTCGTTGCTTTTAACAGGAACTTAGAGAACTTTGATCAGTGGAACAACTCTTACCTCCTGGCTCAGTGTCAAAATAGTTGATCGCTTGGCAGCTCAGTTACAGCCTTTGCTGTTCAGCAGTGCTGCTTCAGTGCTGGGGGGTCTCCTGTACCTTCCAGCTGCCCTCAGGGACCCTCAGTCATGAGAATGAAGCTAATGGTGGGGAAGCAGAGAGGAATTGAAATGAAATTCTGCATCTCGTACAAGCATTGTAACTACTGTGCTGCAATACAGTTCTTTCCTTTGCCGCGTTCAAAAAAAAAGTATGACCACAAACTAGTTTGTGTAATGCATGATTCTGTTCATGTGCTAGGGGAGAATAATGCTGTTAGTCATGGCTTAACTCTAGTAAGTCCATAAGTTTTTTGGCTGTTGATCAGACCGGGTTGCAGAGATCAGCATCTCTGCAGGAATGCTAAAATACCTCCCACATATGCCCAGAAGTAACGTTCAGGTAACTGGGGAAAGAGTCTAGTAAGCAGATGCATAGTGAATTCAGGTGCCTCAAGGGCAGTGATTCTGGGAAGGAAAGGTAGTTTTTGAAGGTTGGTGCTTTATTCCATGTAACTTCTGCTTGAGGGGATGAAATATGACTACAGGCCCTTCTTCATTATGGTGAATTACTTGGTTTTGTACAGCAGTCTGTACAAGGGCTTTTGGAGCAGCAAGTAGGACAGGGAAATGATTTGATACTCATAAGAATTTTTCCTTAAGAAAACCTCTGTTTTGCTAGGCTTTAATAAATCATTATTTGGTTGTGCTTTTGATTTGCTACGTAGCGTTAGTTTGTTGCAATAGGTGGTTGCGTACTGCTTTCAGATGTCTGTGGTGTTCTCCAGGTTTTCCTGTGAAGACCAGGCTTCTGAGCAGATGGGCAAAAGAAGTTTTGCTGCTGCCCAAACTAACCAAACTACCTGTGCTCTAGCCTAGCAGTGGTTACTTCAGTGCTTTCTAGGGCCTAAAGGCCGTACTACCCATTCCTCATTCTTCTAGCCCAGAGGCTTCCCTCCAGGTGGACCTGACGTCCATCTCTTCCTCTCATCAACCAACAGAAGGTTTCCTGAATGTGCTTTGCAATGAGTTGCTTCTTTCCTCTCTTCACACCTCTCCTGCCCAGCCTGTGGCAGCTGTGGTACTCTCGTGCAGCTCAGCCCGGCCATTTATGCGACCAGTTGCCTCAGGAGAGAACTCCTTGATGCAAAAGGACGACGACATCCCCGTGAGGGGCTGAGGAACGTGCTGCTGAAGGGCATCGTGCCATGATGAACTTCCAGGCTCCCGTTTTTGTCAGGTGTAGAGTCACTGCTGCTGTCTGTAGGAACACAGTGTGTAGGCTGGCTCTTTGTCGGCCCAGTGCTGCCCATCTCCGAGGCCTGCTGAGGATTCCTAGGCAGCCGGAATGCCGGGCTGCCCGCCCCTCTCCGGGGCGCGTGTGGCTTTATATAGTCGGTGTTCAGCCACTGATCTGCAGCGGATTTAGCCTTGACATGCATTTTTAATGTATGCTATCCGGTGAAGTTGAATAACTGGAGGCAAATGGATGTTGTAGCAGGAAGTAGTCTAATGCCTCATTTTCTTTGTAGGTTATTTTTACTTGTGAGAAGCGTTTTCCGAAAGCTCTTAACAGACTTGCTGAAGTTAATTAAATGCGCGTGCTGTTTCCAGGCTCTGGGCAGGTGCAGGGTGTGGGCAAATTGCATTTACATCACAGAGTTGTAAAATACATCCATCCCTTTCCTTTAAAACAAACAAAAATCCCCTACTGATGGGTAACGTTTCCTCAAAATAGGAAGTTGTTGTGACATCTCATTTGTTTTGAAGGCTTGACATTCTGCTGTTGAGGTTTGCTTCTTCTCCATGGTGGTGGTGGTTTTTGTTGGCGAACTCTTATCTTTGCTCACTCTTGGACTGTGCTTGGTTTTGCATTGGCTCCTTTTCCACTTGATGCCCCCTTAAGAAGTAGTTCTCTGTGCCGTGTGGTAAGTTGGTAACTTGAAAAGCACTAACTGGGAAACTTGATAAAGGCCTGAAGGTTGTTCAGTATTTAAGTATAGGATTTTTATTTTCTTTAAAAGGAATTTAAATTGACCTGCATTTGTAGACCTGCCAGTGTACAATGAGGGAAATGCCGTTACTGAGTACATGGCTCAGAAGCTGCCTGGTTCTTGTTACTGTTACTCAGTGAATGAGGGAATACTTTGAATTCGTAGTGCTTTTTTGAAGTACTCTGTGAAAAGTTTTTTCGCAGTGAAGTTAAAGTCATTGATGTGAGCCTTGGCTTTTATAGCAGGATTGGTAAGAAGGTGAAGCATGAAGGGAAGTGGTTTATCTCTGTGTAGGCACTCAGTCAAGAGGTGATCTGGAAATAGAGTGTGGATTTGTCCTCTCCTAGTCATTGTATGTGCATTTTTTAGTATCTACAAAATATCTCGTTGCTTCTGAGCCCTTGTTTCGAAGGGCTTCTCTCTGTGGAGGTGAAAGCTTCGCTTTTCATAGTGACATCCAATAGCATTTGAATTCCATTAGTATTTTTAGTACTCTGTCATAAGTAATGCTCAGTCGATTGGGCAGTTAGCCTAAAACTCTTCCTGTGATCGTGTATAGTTACTATATGTTTTAATTAGCCAAAACAGGTGTAATGTTAGTTCTGCTTGTGAAAGCGTTTCAATGTGGTGTGCTAGCTGGTGTCAGCAAGTCGCCATGCTCTACTGGCCTGTTTGGCCTGATTTGAGTCCTGTGCTGCGTTACCCTTGTGAAGGATAAATTCCATAGGTACTTGAAGTAGTCTTAAGTAAGATCCTGAACACGTATAGGGTATTATTCCACTAAATGACAAAGTAGTGCAAGGGAAGAGTATTGGGGAAGTAGAGCATGATTTCATGCAAAATTGGTGTAAGCATTTGCATCCTTTGCTTTTCAGGAGTGGCTTCAAGTTAATCATGTTCAAACAGCTCTCCTGGATTGAGTATGTATGCAAACCTGTTGTGTGTACAATAATAAATAATTCTCTTAGATCTGTTGCAGCTGCTTGGATCTATATGTAAACAGTACATCAGTGATGTGCTTCTATACTTGCACAGGTTTTCCAGGAGGTTGTTATCTCTGAGGCTGATATCTCATTTTCTAATCTCCACTCAAACTGAGGCAGCAGCTTCAGTGAAGCAAGCAGCTACAGTGAAGCTACGTGTAACTAAGAAGTTAGCTTCAAAGCTAGTATGTGTGTGTTTACAAACAAGTCATACTTTCTATGATCTGGAAATAGAACGTGGATGAATGCAAAAGATTTTGTCCTGAAATTCTGTATTTCTGTGCTCTGACCTTCTCTGAAGGCAGGTGCTTTTGCATGCACTTCACAGGTGTCCTATGAATTTATATGTATGCCCTGTGTGACCTGGCGTGGTGCAGACTTCCGAGTGATCTTGTGCCTTTGTGGTTGCTTTGTCAAAATACAGAGCTGTTACTAATGATTCAAGTATATCTGGCGCCCATGTGATAAAGCTGGAGAATGCATATTTAAACACCATCAAGTATTTCAAGAATGGCACCCTAAGAATGTTGTATAGGTAACACAAGATGATTGAATCTGTTATTTTAAATGTGTTTGTTTTGGTATGGTAATGGGATATTTTTTAGGGAGGAAACTTTCTTATCACTAAAAATTAAAGGACTCTTGCAACTCTCAGTTGAGTTCTCTTTATGCTGGACATCTGCTGGTGCACACAGGAGCTGTAAGTGGATGTGCAAATCCAGAGGAAAGGAGTTATTTGTCCAAGAACCACATTTTGAATTGGAGTGAGTGTGGTTTTGCTTATTCAGTTGCTTACAGTTGGGCAGCAGCGCTGAATGTTGGAGCTGCTTTAATTCTGTGCGCTCTGGATTTGGTGTAAATACAGTTCCTGCTCACAGCTTCTGGTCAGTGCCTGCTTCTGAGGGTTCAGTGTCCCAGAAACAGAAGGTTGGTGGTGAATAATCAGGATTAGTTTTGTAGGCTGTGTGAACTGTACAGATGAAGGCTTTTGCAGGTTAAGTTTGGTGCTATTTACCAAATTAGCTCTGAAGCTGACTAATGTAAAAGAGCAAAGCTTGGGATGAATTGCCTATTTGAGTGGAGATAAAAAATGAATAATAGTATTGGCAGTAGAAAGATACATTTCTTTCTGCTACAAGGTGAGGAACTGCCTCGCAGAAGTCAATCAAAAGTGACTGTAGGACTCGATCATTCCCCATTTTAATGTCTCTTGAGAGAAAGAAAAGGGCAATGACAATGTCCTGTTACTTATGCAGATGCATCCACCTTCATATTATAGCCTAGACATATAGGTACCTCTAATTTATTGCTCTCCTTATAAACTAAACAAAATTATTAAAAATAATAGTAATTTAACCTGCTGATACTTCATTTGCATATATGCACATGTTCTGTGAATCAGTGTTAAAATGTTTATTAAAAACTTCGCACCAGAATATAATAGTTTTGTACCTTTGGGAACAATTAATGAAAATCTGTAGACTTTACTAATGTTTCAAATAAATGATGTGTCCATGTGATAAAGCTAGAGAATATATTTAAAACACTTTTGGGTATTTCAGTATACACACGTGTAATTCTTACAGAGATCAAGAAGAAAAATACTGAATTTAAATCACTTCAAGTTTTATTTCACAGTGAATAAATTGACTGATAAAACATGAAGACTGGCAGTCTTGGTTGTCATGAATAGCCTTCATTTCATTTTCCTAAGTCCTTATAGATCTTTATAGATTTTCTTACTTGAGTTGCCCTGTGTACTATATAATAAAAATGTGAGTTCATCCTGCTTGGTGTCTTCAATTCCTTACCTCTATCTCATTATGCTAGCTGGAAAGTGTTTTGTTAATCTGATTTGAGTATCTGTGAGCAATCCTACAGATTTTTGTTTGCTTGTAGTATGAGTGTCATGTGTTGGAGGACAAGGGGAAAAAAAGTGAAAGCAAAGGAAATCTACTTTTCTTTTAAGAGCTATTTAGAGGAATACTCAAAACTATCTCATCTTTCCTGAAGAATGTTGACTATGTGTGAGAGGTGTGTATTCTCTTAAAGGAACTCTGCACAGATGTTTTCATGAATAGTAATGCTTACTGAAACCAATTAAAGAGAAATCAAAATCTGAATGTTGGTTCTTCTTGAATTATTTGCAGGTATAGGATAAGACCTTTCCAGAATAATAAGCATGGTTCGAGAACGAAAATGCATTTTATGTCACATTGTGTACAGCTCAAAAAAGGTAAATAATAATTTACGTCTAACATCAGTAGATACTATTACTAAATGTGTATAAGTAGTACTTCCATTTTAAAATTGTGAGAACTCTTAAGGTTTTTTTTTTTTCCTGTATCAGGAATGTATTGATCTAGATCTATCACAAATCAAATAGTACATTTATGTGTGCTTTAGAACATATTTTTGAAATGAGCTGTGCAGAATCCTTGATTCTGAATGCAGAAAACGTTGAGGGCTTTGAGTTTTTTTAATATTGCTGTGTCAAGCTAATAAAGTGAATCACTCAGAAAACTATTTGGCTGTAAGCTGTGCTGTGTTAAGAATACTATCAATACATTTTTCTCCTTTTGGACTTTTATCTTGGTTCTATATGGATGAGAATGTGGAACTATACAGCACAACATGTTTGCATTAATGTTGCCATTTAGTATATGTCTTCTGTTTGCTGGATATCATGCAAAGCCTGCACTAAAGCTCAGTGTTTTTTGTTTTGTTTTTTTTTAATTTTCATATATTACTTAGCCACCTGGCACATGAATATTTTGCAAATGCCAATGTATTAATTTACACAGCTCTTAAGATGTTGCTTTCCCTTTGTGGATGGGAATTTGAGAACTGAGGAGGATAGTGATTAGTACCTGTTCTTTGAAGATTTCCAAATGTTTGGGCTCAAACACCAAGAGAAAGTGAAGTCTTCTGAACTGCTTTATTTCCCTAAATTATGAACACTCAACACTCTATTCCAGGAGCTTTCTTTCATTCCCAATTAATTACCACTGCAGTTTGTGGATCAAGGTTGCTGTAAACAACAAGCTGACTTGTTATGTTCATTTCACTTTCTGAAGTGCAGCTAGCAGAGTAAAATAGTATTTGATGATGAAATTGCAGCTGTGTCAGTACAGATACAGAGAGACCTACTGAGATTGCACATGAAAACAGTATTTTAATTTCTCTGATGGGGAGGTGGTATCAATGAGACTTTGAACAAAAATGTTGATCAGCAGTAGTTTGTCAAAAATAAGTCTAATTTTTGCTGCATACACTCTGTTCTCTTGGAATTCTGCTGCCTTTTAGAATTCTAATGACTCCAGTGTGCCCTTCTGCTGGGAAGGTAACACTATATGACTTCTAAGACTGTGACTACTTGCACTTTCATGGTCATAGAAACAGGAAAAGCAACTGCTACAGCCCTACAGGAGCAGGGTATGCCTTCCTGCAAGGCAGGAGAGTTTTCACAAGTGAGCTTTTCAAATGCAATACACCATTTTGTTCTGTTATGACCATTTCTACTTTCCTTTCTCCTGGTTGAAGGAAATGGAAGAACACATGAGAAGCATGCTTCACCACAGAGAACTTGAAAACCTGAAGGGAAGGTATGAGAACAATCTTGAATCTGTCCTCGCAGTGCAGTTTGTATGTTATACTCTGGAAGAACTCATGTGTGGTTTCCCATACAAGCTGAATTGCCAGTTTATTTTATGCGTCACATATTTGCATGCTTTATAGTAAAGCTGGCAATGACCATGTTCTTGAATGTCTAAAACTTGTGAGGCTTGTTAACTGAAACAAATTATAAGAAAAAAGCTCTCCTACATTTTTTTTGGACTGTAGTGAATTAATAAACAAAACAAAACCCAACTGACCTGACAGAAATGTGTTTTTTGTTCTTGGCTGTTTCATCTTTGGCTTCTTAGAAGCACTAGAATTCTGCCTTTAGCAGAATTATGAACACTGGTATTTTCCTCTTAAAATCATTTTTAAAAGCTTAAAATGATGCAGAAAAAAGTGTTGGTCTTCTAAACCTCTGTAAGAAGTCTGACATCTTGGTTGTAAAGGCTTCATCTGTGTGTGTGAAAGCCTGTTTCTCTGCCACTCTGGTCCAGTTGTTTAATTAATGGAGCTAGCCAGGGCAGATGTTGGCTTCCATGGATTTAATTATAACCATTGGAGAACAGTCTTTCAAGAGTATTAAAATATCATCCTGATAATATGGAATCAGGGTGCAATCAGAGTGCACTTGAAAGTGCTTTCAGTTGCGTTTCAGCTTTTGAGCTAGCCAGAGATTAGATGGTCTGAGCTTAAATATTTGACTTACAGACAAGTCATGACTATTGCCTATGACTATTATAGTCGTCATGCACCACAGATTTCATATGAAAATAGCACATCTATTTTCAACACCTTTTAAAGGAATAACAAGTTATTTTCTTCCAACTTTTAGGTGTTGGAAATTCATTTTATTAGGACATCTGTCTTAAATCCAAGGAAAATAAATTGTAGACTGTTTCTGTTCACCTTATTTCTCAGTTTACAAGCTTTTATTCTCATTTTTTTAATGCAAAATGGGAGCAGCTGCTCCAGCAGCTCCAGGCCCCTTCTTTAAAGAATTAATTATTGAACAAAAGCAGTCTGAAACTAAGACTGGTTCATATTATGTTAGATGCTAATGTCAACATAGTTAAGTTTTGTCAGTTTGAATTCTAGTAAAACTCCTAAACTGCTTTATTTATAATGCTTTAAGACTAGCATAAGTTAGACATTTATTTGTCTTAGGTAATACTTTGTGTGCAAAGCACATGTGTAGCTGCAAAAAAAGAGTCCGCATTTGGAGTGCAGGATTGCATTACATACATAGTGCAGCTGAATACATGTGCTTGAGCCAGCTGTATAATATTTTATCCTACTCCTCTGTGTAATTGCTAATTATTACTCTTTAGACAGAGACTGTGTGATCTATCAAAATATTAAAATATATGGTAAAAAAAAATAGTTTTTTTCTCTTGAGCTTAAAGTTGTTTCAGTGAGATTCAGATAAGTTGCCCAGATTTCCAATTGATAACTTTGTTATTGTGTCACACTGAGGAAATGTGCGAAACAGCTTCTTGGCAACTATTTCATTTTTCAAATAAAATTTGCTTTGGATTTAAGAGGGAGGGCATAAAAACAATAACTTCCTTGCTTTCCACTGCATTTTTTCCCCTGCAGTTGCTATCCTTTGCTTAACCCTTTGTCTTTTCTTCAGAGTTCTGCTGCTTGTTTAGAAAGAAATAACTAAAAAACCTAGATCATCTTGCTTTCATCTCTGCTATGCCCCACACAACTGGGTCTTGGGAGCTAGGAACATTCTGAAATGTGCCTGGGATCAGGCTCATCATACTCATCAGTATCTGTACTGTTGAGAGTAAGAAGAACTTGTTCTCTTTCTGGACAGCTGGGAAGTGGTTGCTCAGAAACCAGAATGTCCTCATCACTGGAGGCTAAAATAGGGCTTCTGGTCAGCTAACTTCTAGAGTATTTCTAGTCTAGACTTCATTCAGACAATCATTCTGAGATTAGGGTAGCTACAGGGACAGAAAGTGATGGGATTACAACTTAACATTTCACCTATCTTGGTAAAAGATGCTCTGTCTTTCTGAATCAGTATTTTTCTATGTTTGTGACAAATTTATACAGGTGACACTAATTTTTAGAAGTCACATATGTTCACAGTATCCTGCAAGTGATTTGGCAATTCTTGGCTTCCTATTTCTGTAAGACTGAAATAAAATTAAACTCACTTCATCAGAATTACATTTTCATAATAGAAATTTAATCTTAAGGTAACGGTCTACATCCTTTCCTTTACAGGAATGCATAGAAGAAATTTGTTCTCAAAAAGGATTTATGGACTTCATTTTTTACTGTGCAGTAACATCCTTGCTCTCTTGTCCTGTGCCTGGCTCCTTCCCATTTCAGTTTGGTAGAGGTTTTTTTTTAGGAGTTCTACAGCCTTGTAAAGCAAGATACTTGTGTTTTATATTTTCTACTTGGAACACAACAACCTCATAAGGGTAGTTGCATTGTGTGACAGAAGATAATACCATCCAAGCATGTTATATCAGCATCTTACTACCATCAAATTTAGCATCCAGCTAGAGGTCACTTTTTTTAGATTTCCTATAGGGAAGAGGTAAAGGAGGTGCATTTATTGGTTCTTGCTTTCCTCCTTCTAAAGTTAACTTGGTAATCTCAAGGGCTAGAACAATTTTCTGAAACTTTTCCTCTTCTTGAGGTCTTCTTCCCTGTGATATGTAATGAGAACTGGATGTCAAATACAAAGCTTTAGTAAGCTTTTTAAATATATATATACATATATATATATATGTATAAAATGAAATAACGCTTCTGTATGAAGGGCATTGAGTCTACCATCTGATGTATGCATGCAGAAAAATAAAGCTCTGGGATGTTGTCATACTGAGAATACTTTTTTCTTGTTTATTTCAATCTGCTTCTGGCCTTCTTTTTGAACAGCTATGACTGTGTGGTGTTTCAGAGGGGATGAAGCTCTAACCTTCAGGGTTGGGAAATCCATGGACAAGATTAGTGTGTGTGGTAGGAATGCACCCAATTATGGCTGCTATTAGTGGGAATGGGGGAAGGAAAAAAGTCAAAGAAATCGTATTTCCCATTAGTGTAACCATCCAAGCTCTCAGACTATTCTTCTTTACTTGAAGTAGTTGTGCATGGAGGGAAAGAAGTGTGGGTATGGGTTTTTGTTTTTGTTTTTTGATTAGAGAGTTGTAATACTTACCCTTCCCCCCCTTGAGTCTTTTCTTTCCAGACTATCGAGTTGTCCAAAACCACAGCTTAGTAACAAGTCTCACAAGTTAGAAAAACAAGTTCTTTGTCTTTTAAGCCAGTTATAAACTCACTGGCTTTGTCCAAATACAGTGGAAACATTGCACGTATTTAGTCAGTCTGTGAGAATGATGGAAGTTTTATGAATTGGTAGGTGGGCCTTAGGAAGGATTTGGAGTGTTCTCAAAAACTTATTTAGTATCCCCGAGGTAAGTTTCTTGTTGAAGTGTCCTTGTGGGACGTTTCAGAAACAGAACGCTTTTTTCAGCAAAAAAAACAGTTAGGAGGTGCAATTTGCCTTCTGTGCTGATCAAAGTTTAAACCAAAACTTACTAGCAATGCATAGCTGGGTCACTTATGACTGCGAAGAGCATTCTTCCAATGCATTAGTAAAATTCACTTAATTGCATATGGTTATCTTCATTGGGTTAATGAGACAGCCTGAATGATGATATACAGAATCTAGGCTTTGACTGCTCTTGGTGACTGTGAAGTACAAAATGAAGTACACCTCTCCACACATCACACGGTAAATCTGTAAGCTACTGACTTGTAACTGAAATTTATCCCAATGTTTCATCTGGAATCAGGCAGCAACATGCAAAAAATGAATTGTAAAAGTGTAATTTTTATGAATTAGGTGTTTAATTTAAATTAAAGTTTAAATTAAAAACAACCTCCTCTCTGATTGTGCCTGTATGACTTAATTGGTTAAATATCTCCTACATGTTAGGAGGAAAAACATAACTGTAGCAAAAATAAAACATTGCATTTCATATTTAGTGGCAGATAATCCATTAAGCACTCCAGTAAGGATGTTGGCCTAATATTTAGAGTGAAGGTGCGTCTTCTAATCTTTTTCTCATTTTACTTTTACATTTTTTTCTAAAAATTGTGGATTCATGCTTGACTTTTTCATTTATGGATCCCAGTTTCTTGACCCCAGTCATGAACTGTGTTGGTACAACACTACAGCTACAAGACTTCAATCTTGAATGTGCCTTGGGGTTAGGTAGATCTGCTTTTATGAATTAAATGACAGAGTTGTAGAAAGCATTGTGGAGGCTGGCAGTGAGTCCACTTGGTTCCACTGGATTGTCTGCGGTGGACTATGCTCTTTTTTTTTTTTTTTTTTTTTTAAACCAGTAAACATACTTTCCTTGTTTAGGTTTATTATTAAAAAACTATTTCCTTAACTGGAGTATCGATTGGATTGTCAGGAGAATAAGGTATTTTTAGAAATCTGAATTTTTTTATTAAAAAAAAGTTGTAACCTTAGTTCAGTATTCACTGAAACATGAGTGAAGCCATTTGTCTGACACAGCTGTCAACTTCCTCCAGCTGAAATAATTACTGTATTTTTTAAGATATGTCCTCTAAAGTGGAAAGCAGACCTCATGCACATTTGAACCAAATAAAGTACAGTGAACTGAAGACACCCTCCCATCACTTGCTGTGCTGTGGAGTCTTTAGATTCCAGGCAGCAGTCTCAGCTGTCCCAGTTTAGGCTGTGCTGTGTTAGGATTGGCTGTATCCATGTACTGCCTCCTCCCTTTTCTAAATTTCACTGGGGGAAGGCTCAAGGCAAAGATTAAATGTAGAAGCTGTCACCAGGCTTCCCCAGTGCAGCTGGCACCATGGATGGGCTTCAGAGCAGCTCCTGCTAGCTCTGTAAGCCTTCCATTCTGCCTCCTCGCTCACTCTGTTTCCTCTGAAAAGATTTTGAGTACAACAATTCAAGAAGAATTCCTCCTACCAGTTAACGCAGCTTTGTTACCAAGTCTTCTACCTCTTGATTGTTGGAAAAAAATCTATTAAAAACTTACCATCAAAAAATGAGACCTTAAATGAAAAATCCAAAGAATTCAAGTAACTTAAATATACTGAGCAAAATCTAGTTGCCTTGAACGCAAGCTCTTGGCTAAAGACCGGCACATTCAGAGGAAACAAAGTAAGACCAGAGATAATCTACCATGCCTGTTGGCAGAATTGAAAGTCCACCCTCTGCCTCTCTTCCTAGGGACAGCAACCATGAGTGCCAGGTGTGCAGGGTGACAGTGGTGGGCTTGTCAGCATATGCCAAGCACATCTCCAGCCAGCTGCACAAAGACAATGTTGATGCCCATGATAAAGCGGAAGAGAAAGAGGAGGCAGAAGAAGAATACCTTGACAAAGAACTCATTCAACTAATCAAGCAAAGGAAGGAACGGAACCGGTGAGTTTTTATTTCTTCTTTTTGGTGTAGCATTATAGAAGTGCATTTGATATAGTTGTGATATGCTCCTAAGGACTAGATGCTCATGAAATGTAAACTGCATGCAGCCAGTATACTTGTTATGAGAGCAATCCAGGAGAACTGTGTGGAGATTATAATTTCAGTATGTAAACATGATTCTGCTAAATGTTCTATTGATCCACTATTTATAGGGAGTACAGCTCTTCTCCATTATAGATTTAAAACAAAACACAGTTTTGCTGTAAACAATGTGGAATCTTGTGCTTTGAGAGGTCTAATGCTGTTATTTTAATATTTGATATGCATTTTAACTGAAGGATTCAATAAATGTGACACTGCTGGTATTGTTGTCCAGGGGGTAGGAGCATGGTTCTGTAGGAACCTGGCCTTTTCAAAACTGTTGCTGAACATGCTCTGTTATAAACCTCTTTTTTTTTTTTTTTGTCTATTTTTCTATTTTTTATTTGTGTATTTTCTATTTGTCTATTTTTTTTAAGAGAATTGTTCTGTTAGTGTCACACTGAAATCCCATAATCCTTGAATGAAATTTTATTCATGTTTTACCTTCCTGCTTACTATCAGCTAAAGATAATTCTAATAGCTGACTGTGTAATAGGAAGCTGCAGAGAGTAACAAGTACTTCTTTTTGTCTTGCATGTGACTCTCCAAGTGTGAATTGCTAGTGTGATGTTCCAACTGGGAATATATTGCTTCAATAGATTGACAGCATGACGATTGTATTAAAGAGACACATGATTTTTGAAAGAAGATCTTACTTGATTATGACTGGAAATTTCAATTAGTGTCTCAGAATGCACAAAGCTCAGGAGATTGTTTAGTTTTGAAGCCACCCTGTCATATTCTGGGGTACCCTGGTTGCTGCATGGTGGTCATGTTTTCATATCAGTTGGTGTAGGTAGTAACAACATCATTTTTCTTAGTTCCGTAGTAAAAAGAGTAATGCTTGTCAGTGCAGTGGTATTTTGAGGCAATTAAAATCTTATAAAATCTCTGTTGGATGCAGATTTGGGAAAAAAAAAAAAAAGTACATGGCTAAATTTATTAATATAGCAAAATTGTTTCCATTAGATCATAATCTAGTTGAGTCAGCTCCTAAAACCAAAGGTATCACTCACTGATGCATCATTTCTTTGAATTATTGTCTTAAAGCTTGCTTTATCTCATGCAGTAGCCCATTTTCCATTAGACAGTAATTATTTGTGCGTCTTTTAGTAAAACTGGAATGTGTTGAAATCCTAGAAGTTGATACAATATAAATTTTTGGTTTACTGATACCAGTAAATCTGTTCCCATTAGCAGGCAGAGTGGTGTGAAAGCTTTCTGACTTGCTTAACAAGGGAGTTAGAGCACTGTTTCTGTAATTAGCTTTTGAAACGCTTTTATTAAAAATTCCTCATTTGATAGAATAAATGCTTAGAATATTTAGAGTGCTGATCCTGGGAATTGCTGTCAGCATGAAGGTAGCATTTATCTTTAAATGTACATGTGATAATTTACCACGTGTTCATGACAGACTGCCAAGTGTAAGTATTATCCAAAGGGCAGTAGATAGTGCTTCTGGGAGGCTCTTACAGATTTGTCATTGCATGCTGTGGACTGTCTGTTAGTTAAAACAAGACAAAATATTTTTTGTGTCTGAGGCACAACTTCTGTAGATGCTCCAAATCTGTTTTTACTTAAGCTTAATAAACTGACACATGATCTCAATTGTTTTATCTTATAAGTAGAATAACTGCTTTTCTCAGCCTAGCTTTCCTTCTATTTTGTATGCACTCACTCTAGTTATGCTGTCTAGTACCAACAGAGTAGTCTTAAGGAAAAGGAAATCTGATTAATTTTTTCTTCTTTCTATCAAGATAACTCAAATTGCAAAGATTATACAATAGAACAAAGCTTTCTTTTCATTTGTTCTCTTATTCCAATACCTTGTAAATTGAAAGGAATATTCTCTTCTGACTTAAACAGAAATATTGAAGAACTAGTCTAATGAACTGTCCCTGCATCAAATCACTCATTCTTCTAAGAGCAATTTTGAAATGCCAGGTTTAAGTAAAGGTACAACACTAGTCTTGATAGTCAAATACTACAGAACCCTGAACAGTAAAGCAGCTAAATAAGTGGTCACAGTTTCTTCTTATATAAAGCATTATCTTTTCGGTGCAAGTTAAATGGATGGGGCTTGTGTAGCGTTGGATTTTAGTTGGGATAGCATTGGAATTTATCTATTTACTTATAGCATCAGTTTTTGTCTGAATTATTTTGTAGGCAAGCTGAAGCATGCTGTGCAAACCAAGAATTAGAATGTGATGATAGGAGATCACAGAGAAGGCGAGAAGAAAGAGCTGCATACAAAGAAAGAGAAGCTTATGATCAGTCTTCGTGGCATCATCATAATGCATCACAAAGAGACTGGAAATGGGAAAAGGATGATTACATTAGTCCTAGACAAGGAAAATTTTCACACTCTCAGAGGAACCTTAATATGAACAGGCATCCAGGTGGTCCAAGGGGGCGCTCTGGGTGGCACCAAAATGTTTCAGGAAGCCCTTCAAATCGGCATAACTATGGGAATTCTGGAAGTGTTTGGCATCCAAGTGGGCGAGGAGGAGCAACATTAAATTGGCATCACAGTGGCAGGGGGAGAAATTCTACTTGGCACTCAGAAGGGAATTTTTCTAGCTGGAATTCCAAGGGTTATGGAGGAAACTGGAAGTCCAATCCTCATGGTGCAAATAGCTGGAATTTTGGAAGCTCTGGAGATGCATATTCATTAGAGCCAGTTAAATATAATATGGAAAGGTATACATGGCAGTGGCAGGAGAAGGACGTTATTGATGTTCTGCCATACAGAGATCGAAGTAATAGGACTGACTCACTTGATTTTACTAGTGATAAACTTCCAAGTGAGGGAGCATTGGATTTTGGTACTTCCAAGCAACCAGAAAACAAAATTTCAAGAAACAATGGAAAAAGTGGGAGTCCTTCCAGAGATAAAATACATCGCTGGACTCCCTACCCATCCCAGAAAGCTGCAGAGCAGCAACCATGGTCTGAAGAGAATGTTTCTAAAACTCCAGATAAAATGGATTCTGTGTTTATACCTTTTACTGAAACATCAAGTAAGGGAAAAACTTGTGAAGCCAGTGTGAGCCTCCCAAAACTTAAAAAATGGGAAGCATCTTCCCGTTCTAATGTAACCTCAGATTACCTTGATTCTTGCAAGGTAGCGAAGGACTGTTCCAGTGATGAAAAACCTGACAAAGATGATGGCAGAAGTAGTAGGATGCCATTGCTGAAATCTCCTCTTCTGAATATCACAGACATGAAGTTGTCTTCCCAAAAGCAAGACGCAAAAAATCTCTTAAAAAATGTCAGGCTGCTGTTATCCTCAACTGCTAGTGAAGAGCAGAACCATTTGAATGCACTCAACTTGGAAACCAACAACTCCCCCTCTTACTCATCAAAGCTGCGTGGTGCATGTG
Source organism: Netta rufina (assembly GCF_964035555.1). NCBI lineage: Eukaryota > Metazoa > Chordata > Aves > Anseriformes > Anatidae > Netta > Netta rufina. Next base: position 31,260,126 of record NC_140128.1, read on the forward strand.
CAGTTAACTCGCGAGGCAACAAAGACAGTGATCTTGGGGAGCCTGCTAATAACTTGAGTGAAGCAGAACAAAAATCCAAAGATGTTCAATCCAACCACTCATTGCAAAATGCTCCCGTAAGCTCTTGTAAGAATACAAGTGATCAGAATATGGAAGAAACTGAGAAAGTATCACCAAATAACAAGTTCAGACTAGATTCCCTAGAAGATGTGAGTGATGATGAATTAACAGGAAGCGAGAAGTCAGGAGCAAGAGCTGAAAAGCTGAGTCGTTCTGTTAGTTCTTGTTTACCCTGTGACACTGCAGAAGGTAAACCTGCTGCCTCTGAAAAGGAAGTTGATGAAAAGCCATCTGCTCTAAGTATTGCTTCTGCTGATCTAAAAGATTCTGCATTGCAGGTGGAATCGACAGTTTCTCCATCAAGCAATCAGGACAACTTGCATGTAGGTTTGAAAACCTCCTCCCAGGAAGAAGGGGATGAAGAGCGTGTCAAGTCACATGCTCACTTTGAAATGGAAGGTTTTGAAAATCCTTCAGATCACGATCTGCAGAAAGGAGGAAGCCAATCAGTAGGCCTCCTCCTTCCTGATTTAAGCAAACTTGGCCTCCCTGCCTCTCTGCAAAGAGATCTAACACGACATATTAGTCTGAAGAGCAAAGTGGGAGTACATCTTCCAGAGCCCAATCTGAATAACGCACGACGCATTCGGAATGTGAGTGGCCATCGGAGAAGCGAGACTGAGAAAGAGTCAGGGCTTAAACCCACCCTCAGGCAAATTCTTAGTGCTTCCCGGCGAAATGTCAACTGGGATCAAGTCATCCAGCAAGTAACCAAGAAGAAACAGGAACTTGGCAAAGGTTTACCAAGGTTGGTAGCTTTCAAGTCTAACCATGTCTGTGTTTGTTTAGGGGAGAGGGTTGTTTTTCCCCAGGTCTTAAGAGAATGCCAGAATCCTAAAACTAGGACTTCAGAATGAAGCGTTCTAATACAGCTGTCTTTTGCATGTGCAAATACTTGGCATTTTTGTGATTGCAGCTGTGGAAGCCTTTTCACAAATGAGCAACAGTAGTTTGCTGCTCAGAAAAGGTTCTGGTCAGTTCATAATCATTGCTTAACATCTGACTATGGACACTAGCAACACATTTGCATTTCAAGTTCTAGTAAGTGGAAGAATGTAAAAACAGAATGAACAGACCTTCTGCATGCTATCTACATTTTTAGAGTCCCTAAAAGCTAATGTTTTGGGTTTTTTTTCTGACTTGTAGATCATGCTGTCAGTTCTTAGCAACAAAATATGATTTTGTGATACACAAAAGCAATTACATTGCCACATAAGATAGTGGTGCAGAATACCAGTGTAATCTCGTAAAACAATAATGTGCAACTAGGGAAGGGGGAGTCTTTTTTCAGCTGGTTTCTTACATGTGTAATTATTTTTCTTTTTTTCTTGTTAAAGGTTTGGTATAGAAATGGTGCCTCTTGTTCAAAATGATCAAGAGGGTCTAGAACTCACTGAAGAACCTGATCTGTCTACTTTGGAAGGATTCCAGTGGGAAGGGATTTCCTTAGCAGTGCCTGGATCAGCCAGAAAACGTAGCTTTTCTGAAAGCAGTGTCATTGCAGACAGAAACCCTTCCACTTATAGTTTCTTCAGTGAAGAAGCCAAAACAAGACAAAGCAAGGAAAGGCAAGTAATTGCAGCCAGCCACTCACATTGCATAACATCTGCATATGAGGCAAGAGCTGACATTGAGGCTGACTTGAAACGGGAGACCTCTTCTCTTCCTTTATCACCATTTATGTCGGAAAGAACTGAGACTACTGGAAGGAGACACAGCCTACAGGCGACCTGTGAGGTTGCAGGCCTCATAAAACAACAGCAGGAGACCCCAGATAAGAGAACACCTCTTCTTGAAAAGCAAAATGTACTGGAAATCTCAGAAGAGAATACTCTGATCTCAAATGATGTACTTCTTGCAGTGTCTAATAACATAGATGCAGCTACAGACAGTAGTTGCACATCTGGTACTGAGCAGAATGACAGCCAAGGGATTGGAAAGAAGCGAAGAGCAACAGGAGTAAGTGTACAATTTTTGTGCAACTTTGGTATGCTGAAATATGTTATTTCCATGACAGGGGTTATGACCACCTTGGAATGATATCTGTAAGGAGGGCTTTTTCTTCATTTGGTTGTCTAGTAGATTGATAAGCTCAAGCTAATTAGCTTATTTGACTTAGTTTTTAAGAATCTTTTTCATTTCAGTGTTCTTTTTAGCGCAGGACTTTTGCTTAATCTTTTTAATTAGCAGGAACAGCAAATGCTCTCTAATTTGGTAATTGCTACACTATGCTAGTAAACAAGATTTGTTAAAATATTTAAAAATTATGTACTTTAAATGAGGTAAAAAATATTAAAGATCTAAGCCATAACTTTCATCTGAATTTGTTTCATTGTCTCCAATCAAAATAATCAGACTGGTTTTGTTATATGCAGAAAGTAAGAATTTTAATTCCTTGGTGATTTCATTCTTTACACTGTCAATTAAATCTGTGAAACAGAAAATTGGAACCACGTGTATTATTGAACATCTGATCATGTAGAAGGCTGCCTGCTTATTTAATATTTCATCCTAGTTGACATGAAAATATTGGCACCCACTTTGTTACCCTCCCTACTTCTAAGAGGAGAGGGAAAGACAAATTATGTGAAAATGTACAGAGTTGTATATTTTCTTCCCTGTGGGTACAAGTGATGCTTCTTGAGAATGTGATTGTTTGATTTCTTGATTTAGGCAAAATTGCCATTGCAACTTCTTTTAATAAAGGTGTTTTTTGTTTTGTGTTTTTTTCTTTGTAGGAGGGATCTTCTCCTGAAATCCCCAGTCTAGAAAGAAATAATAAAAGAAGAAAAATCAAAGGTAAAAAAGGTGAGTGACTGTCATGAATATATTTGTCTAGGATAGAGGTTACAAATACATAGTAGTATTCTGACTTGGCTAAAATGGCAGTTCCTTAATGTTACTTTGGTGCTTCTTGGCTCTTACTGAAGATTATAGGGTGTACTCCTATCAGGCCTGCGAGACCTGTAAGATTAGAGCCAGAGCAACCAGGTACAGTGAAGTGCCTTCTCTCTCTATCGTGCTGTGGGAGTCCTGACTTCCAGAGAGCTACTGAAATTCAAAGCAGTGGAAGAACCCACTGGTACATTCCTCTCTAAATAATGTTCTAATTTTTCCATTTTACTGTCCAAGATGCAGAGGAACAGGGGTTGACATTTCTGGATTCTTCCCAATTTGTACCATTGCCTAAAAAGCCTTTTGTATCTCTTAATACCTGTTGGTGGCTTGCTCAAAAGTATACTTGTTTAGAGGCATTCAGGATGAGCCCTGACTTAATGAAGTTGTCCCTAGTGTTGCCTTCTACTGTCACCATAACACATTCTTCTCTAAAGAGTCCCATGTTAATGTCAGAGGTTGTTTCTAAGAGACTTCCTTCCTGCTTGCAGTTCATGTTCACAGTTGCACAGATGGGACCTGTGTTTTCCCCCGCTCAGGGGAAAGCATCTTGCTGCCACTCCTGACAGAAGTTATGAAGGGAAAAGAACATCCATCACTCCATTTTAGTTCAGTAGTTCAGCTTTTGTGTTCTTCTTCTGGATGTTCTTACCAGAAAACTTGTACAGGAGCCACTGAGTCACCTGGGCTGTGTTCAGTTTTGACTATTCCTGCCCTGAATGTAATTGAAATTAATATGGAATGCCTCATTCCTTCCTTCCTTCTCCTCATTAAAGAAAGCAGCTCTGATCTTGGCATTAGACAGGCCTTTTTCAAAAAAATCTAACCTGTCTATATCACCACATAGCAAAACTAATTATCTGTCTTTTAGGAAGAATAGTTTCTTTGGGAGCTCAATCATTACATCACCGTCTGGGAGCTTTAGGACCAGAAGCTTAGTTTTCTTAACTAAGCTACAAACACAACTTTCAAATGTTCCATTTCTCTCTCTCTCTTTTTTTTTTTTTTTTTAATTTTCTTATTTTCTATTGAGTTGTTCAGAATGCAGGGCAGTTAATATGGGTCTTGTAGGAGCTAGTTTTTCCCTATGTGAAAAGGTATTTTTTTATCAGCCTGTATCTTCAATGACTACTGTCTATAACAGAGACTACTACTCTAATACTGCATTTGACATAGAGCAAAGTAATGAAAAAGACTTTTCTATCACTGTATCATTGTGTAAATCTTCTAAAAGAAACTATAACCTGAATGAAGCTGAGCAGTGCACAGACTGAAACTTAATTGGCTTGAAACATCTCTGTAGTGAAATCTTTGAAAAAGGAGGATCTTTTATTGAGTACAGAGCTTGGAAACTGTTGTGAGATTGCAAATGCAAGTCTCGCTGCCCAAATGCTATCTTGGATAGTACGTGGTTTTAGCATTTGTTTCCTTTTGTCTTCATATGTCTTTTCATGGCCTCTGAATTAACTGAATAACTTATTTCATGTTTAGTTTAAGTTAGTCTCTGCCTTTTTGATTACATTAATGAAAATTGTGTACTTGTACTTTATATGTATTTATACTTCAACAAAAGATCTTTGTGGAAGAGGGTGACTTCTTTTGTTCAATAAATTAAGTCAATGCTGGCAAAACTGCAATTAAAAAAAAGTTAATAGGGTCAAAGTTGAGATCCCATAAAGAGAAATTCTTGATTTTACTCTTCTTCCATGTAATACATGAATGTTCCTGTGTGTACTCTTCAGCCTCTTCTGCAACTATTAATGCTTGACTTAATCTATGTTTTCACATTCAGAGGTGATAGTATTTAGTGATCACGTGTAATTTATTTCAATGTATTGCCATATACAATTATTGCTAAATTATATGTTGTGTGGTTGTGTTTTTTTTTTTTTTTTTTTTTTTCAGAACGTTCTCAGGTAGACCAGTTGTTGGCTATTTCACTGAGGGAAGAAGAATTAAGCAAGTCCCTGAGTAGCGTGGACAGCAGTCTCTTGCAGGCTAGGGCTGCCCTGCAGGCTGCATATGTTGAGGTTCAACGGTTCCTTGTATTAAAGCAACAGGTAACAGTAGGCTTTTGAGATTGTCTGACCTAGAAGTTAGCAGCCTGAGAAGCTGCCTTAAGTAGAATTTATTTAAATCACTACTTTTTTTGCAGATAACAATGGAAATGAGCACACTGAGAAGCCAGAGAATCCGGATTTTGCAAGGGCTACAAGGTAGGACATACTAACAAACTACAGCAGTGGAATGCTAACTTGCATGTTCTTTGAACTTGGTGTCTAGTAAAAATTGCATGTAACTAGAGTTGATTCATTTAAAATGTGGAACAAAATGGAGGGCTTTCCATATTTAAGTCTTTATTGTTCAGGTATGATCTGTTGTCTTTGGTAATGTTGTATAGTGGTTGTCTTGCACTTTTTTCTCTTCCTTATCTGTTTGCCAGAAAAAAAAGAGCTCTTGGAACCACTGACTTTTATTGCAAGAATCTGTAAGTTATGAATGTGTTTTTGTTCTTTTTTTTTTCTTCACCTCTTTTGCCATTAGAAACATATGAACCTTCTGAATTGCCAGAGCAACTTTCCAGCAGTGTCTCAAGTGAGAGAAGAAATAGCAAATCTCAGGTGGCAGCTGATTTGATTCCTGCGGGCTCCTTCTTGCCCCTTTTGGACACTTTGTCTCCTTTACCTCCACTGGGAGCTTCTGTTCGTGTCAACACACCAACACCATTCCAGTCATCCTCTAGCCTCACACTGACTACTCCTGCAGACTCCTCAGTACAAGTTAAACGAGAACCCGTGTCTCCAAAAGGCTCGGAAGAAAATATGAATTGTGTACTCGAGAACTCTTTATGTGTTTCACGAACAGAAGTTGTAGAGCAGAAGGAAGGTATGTGTGGCTTTTATTTGCTTTAAAAATAGTGATAAGAAAATGTGGGAAATGTTTTTTTTTTTTTTTTTTCCCCAGAAGAATACAAGTTGGGTGTCAAACCCGCAGCCTGTTGTGCAGGAATAAACTCCCGTAGGCTTGTGTAGTCCTTTTGCAACTTAATACTCTTAGAAGGTGGGACCATCCTTACAACATATCCAGATGGACTCCATTTTTTAATTGTTAAATACATGCAAATTGTCTTTTTCTCAGAAATCTAAAAGCATTCAGTCAGACAGTGACTTAAATGATTTGCCCCATTCCTTTGATTCTGTGTACACAGGTAAACATATTATTTCCTAGCTATATTTTTTTTAAAGGATGGATAGCTAATTGAAATAGCATATCTGCTTGTGTACCTATCCTTTAAACACATAGGAGTATGTGCTTTACGTGCACATTTAAGTATAAACAGAAAATTGCACGGAAAGCAAACTTTGAATAAATATTTATTGCTGTGGAGATCAAATATAACACTAGTCTCTTTTCTTCAGAAGAGATCAGCCAGAACAATTCTGTGTATCCAGTTATCTCTGCAACCATATCCCTGTCAGAACTGGCAGCTTGTTTCCAACAAACTAATCAAAATGTTCAGAAGCCTGCTGAGGACAGGGGAAAAGATGGAATTTCTGAAAATCCTTCTCATTCGTTGTCTGATTTCAGCAAGAGAGAAGCAAGTGATAAAGTGGCTGAAAGCTTTTTGCTGGATCAGTGTAGCACCTCACTTCCAGATCGTTCAGTCCTTCCAGAAATGCCCATGGATAAAACCCCCAAACTGTCAGCAGATGTGTCTGAACAACAGACAGCAAACACTGTAGTCCCCGCAGAAAAAGGGAACAGGAGGAGAAGAAAGTTAAGGAAAAAGAAAACTCTGAGGGCAACTCATGTGCCAGAGAACAGTGACACAGAACAGGATGTAAACGACCCTAAGCCCATCCGGAAACTCAAGAGTGGAAAGGTTTCTAAAGGAGAAAAAGTCACTACATCCACTCCTCCAAAGCAGGAGAATGGAGCTACTGCTCAAGCAACAAGAAACAGAGATGAGAACGATAGTGATGCTTCTCTGGAACTAGTGGAAATTGCAACGCCACAATGCGAGGTGGTTGACATTGGTTCATCAGAATCAGGAGATGAGAAACCAGACAGCCCATCAAAGAGGGAGTCACACAGCTCTGTGGACCAAGCAGTCCTAGAGGCATCTTGCTCAGGTTATGATGAAGTGAGCTCTACCAGTGAGATTGGCACAAACTATAGGGATGATGTGAAAAAAAGGTGAGATTAGTGCTCAAAAGCATTAAACAATATAAATATATATTTTTCCTATTCAGAAAGTTTTACAACATCAGTAAGTTTTAATTTAATTCAGAAATGAAATGAGAGAGAATGTCTTCCTCTATATGTCATAAATTAAGTTTGCTTCTTTGATCCTCCAAACAAATGTGTATTGTTCTCTCCCAGTTTCTCTGATAATTGGAACGTGGCCCTACTGCATGGAAACTATATTTTTGAGCTTACCTGTTTTAGGCTTTTTTTCTGCATAGTGCAGAGTCCTGTGTTCTGGAGTATTACTTATACCATTGTCTTGTCTTAAAATGAGCAAAGTCTAATCTTTCTGCTCTTATTTTCTGTGTTACAGTGTAGCTGAGACACAGACTTCAATATCATCACTAAGAGGATCAAAGAACTCATCTGGTATATCTTTTAAGCTTTTAATCTTGTACTTTTTATGATATATTGCAAGAATTCCAGTTATGTCTAGATCAAACTGCTTCTAGAGGAATTTAGCCCTGAAGGCAAAAACCTGCACTAAAAAAACTGAAGTGTGAAGTGATAAATGCTCACTTACCCTGTCCCTTGTTGAATGCTTTGTGCCTTGAGTCCTTACCGCCCCATTCCACACAAACACTTCTACACAGTCTCCATAGAGCTGTCAGATAAAAACTAATACAATCCTTTAGTTATTTGAAAGATCTTTCTGGACTTTATATTATACAAAGATCTTTCTGGTATTTTATATTACATTGTGCTACTTACAGGCTCTGGCTGAGAACTGCAGTGAAATCTGACTATAAAGATGCTGAGCCCCCATAATAGTTCTGCTGTTTGGTAACACAAAGAAACAGTGTTTGCTTGAGTTCGTTCATGTAATCAGAGTACATGTGTCTCTATCCTGCAGAAGTGTCGTCAGAGCCAGGTGAGGATGAAGAACCTACAGAGGGGAACTTTGAAGGACACCTGGCTGCAGTGAATGCTATTCAGATTTTTGGGAATTTATTGTACACCTGCTCAGCAGACAAAACTGTTTGTGCTTACAATCTGGTTGTAAGTAAGGTTGTGACGTTGGTTTAAGAGTAATTCCAGTCACAAGGTTGCAACTCTGTTTTTATAAAGCCTTATTATGTAATTAAGGAAGTAGCAGCTCTTTTGAGTGCTTAAATTTTTTACTCTTTTTCTTCAAACTTCTCTTCCTCTCCCCTTCCACTGTTTCACCCCATGAGAGGGGTAAGAGGACATTGTTGCATGTCCTAATGTTTTTGTTAGCTCTCCCACACTGCTCTGTAAGATCACAGAATGGTTGAGGTTGGAAAAGACCTCTGGAGATCATCTAGTTCAACCCCCCTGCTCAAGCAGTTTTCCCTAGAGCACATTACCTAGCATTGTGTTGAGATGGCTTCTGAATACCTCCAGGGTAGGAGACTCCACAACCTCTCAGGGCAGACTGTCCTGAGAGATATTACAGACCTTTAGTTTGACAGACCCTATACTTTGCTTTCTAGAGCAGGAAGTGTGTGGCTATCTTTGAAGGACATACTTCGAAAGTGAACTGCCTCCTGGTCACTCAGACGAATGGGAAGAATGCTGCACTCTACACTGGTTCAAGTGATCACACTATCAACTGTTACAATATCAAGGTACTCAAAGTCTGCGGTGATTAACGTATACTGATTTTTTATGTAATGTTTCTTTGCAAATATAAATGAAACAAGCGTTTTAAACACTGAGCTGGGCATGAACTTCACTTTATACCTCAATAGAGGAGAGCAGAGAAAAAAAAACAAAAAACAAACATTTAGTGATTTTACTGGTGCAATCTTTTGATCCTTTGTCTAGTTCATTATTGCAGTTTTTGCCAGAATAACATGATCGGATCTCAAATATTGGGAACACTAATGTGCAGGACAGTTGTTTGACTGTGAATACTGAATTTGCCTTAATTGTGTTTGTAACTTCATTGCTTATGTAAGATGCAGCTCTCTGTAGATCAACTATTGAGAGAACAGGTGGAAGAGCATTCTGGGGCTTTTTGAAACTGGATTTCAAAGGAGAAGCTATAGGAAAGGTTGTCCAACATGCAGATGCAAGGACTAGAATCATAGAATCATTAAATATCTGCTTCAGGTGGCAAACTGCCAGAGGTTTTGACTCTTAAGCTGGTGATTCATAGTAGTTTCCTGTAGAGAGAACTTCATGGGCATTTCTTGAACTCAAGTGTGTAACGGTGTGTTTTTCATGTATGGCCTAAACTTGTATATACATTTGAGGTTGTGATTAGAAGAAAGCTTTTAGGGCTATAACTGGTTGATGTCATCAAGTCTCAAAGATGGGAGTGAGCTGATTAAAATCAGAATCTAACTGCCAGGTGACAGCAGACACTGAGATGTTTTTCTCCTACTTTGCTAGTTCAAAAAATGTGGCTGATGGGTGAAAATTATTGTTAAGGCTTTTTTTTTCCCTCAATTGTTTGGAAAACTTTCAACAATTCTTTCTATTGCCAGACCAAAGAATGCATGGAACAGTTTAAATTGGAAGATCGAGTGCTCTGTTTACACAGCAGATGGCGAATCCTTTATGCAGGCCTTGCTAACGGCAATGTAGTTACCTTCAGCATAAAGGTTAGTTTGTTCAAATATTGGCATCTAAAAGCCTGTTGTGATGCTGTTTCTCTCCACTTTTTGTTTATTTCATTTCTTTCTCTTGAGTAGTAAGTATATTTGTAATTAAAGTATTTTGGTATAAGTGGTTATTTTTGGCCCCGCGTTTTGGCCCTTGATTTTGTTAGTGCCTAGAGTTGTCCCATCTCCCCTGTCTTCCAGTTGCCTTTCTCTTAACTGCAGCGGTGATGTCATATTTTTCTTAGTGATACTAAGGTTCCACCTAGTCTACCAGTTGTGCGTTATGAGGATTTGCTGACAGAGATGATTATTTGTGAATCTTCCTGTGAATCCTTTCTTGCCTGTGAAAGTAGTGTGAGAGACTTGAATGTGTTGCTGCTTTGACCTGCTCCATTTACAGTTTTAGGGACTTGTTTGTATGAGTTTCTAGCAAAGAAGCCTAAACAGCAGCCCTGATATTTAAAAGAGAATAAAAATTGTTTAAGTGAATTATTACTCTGATTATTCTTTTTATGGAGCCTTGACTAATTTCTCAAATTTATCCTTTCTTTACTTTTTATGCCCAAGTTTTATGGATCTACTAAGCTTTCTTGACTTGAGTATTAATGTCCTAGCGGAATATCTTAAATTGTCTTCAGAAAACTCTTATCTTATATCCATTGTGAGGGAAAAAGTCTTTCTTACTATAAAATCATTTGCTTTTTAAGTACTGTGAAATATCCTAGAGGCTTTGATTTCATTAATGAACTTTGAGAAGAGATGCATGTGTGTGCTCATGTGTGTTTTTCTCTCTAAATACTACTTTCTGCTTGTTTTAATTCTGAAGGAGGACTTACTGGACTTTTGCTCAATAATTAAGGTGGTTGTTTTTAAATACAGAAAATCAAAGCCCAACATTAGGAGTTATTTCCTCAGTTTGGAAACTTAGTTGTTAAGATGTAACTCCTACCACTGTTGATGCAGTGTTACTGATCTGAAATCAGATACTATACCAAGTACCTCACAGAAAGGACTCAGCAGTCTACAGTCAGTGTCATAGCAAAGTTTTAATTCTTAAATACAATTTTTTCTTCCCCTAACAGAACAACAAGCAAGTTGACACCTTTGAATGCCATGGCCCTAGAGCAGTGAGCTGCCTAGCCACAGCTCAGGAAGGAGCACGCAAGTTGTTGGTAGTGGGCTCCTACGACTGCACCATCAGTGTGCGAGATGCACGGAATGGGCTGCTTCTCAGAACTCTGGAAGGTCACAGCAAGACTATACTCTGCATGAAGGCAAGTGTCTCCAAAAATACGTTTTTGACAAAAAATTCATAGAACTGTTCTTCTTTTACTTCTTCATCTAATAGTGAGCAGATCATGGTAGGGAATAGATTATTTCTGTACCTTAAATAATAAAAACTGAGAAATTTGGTAGGAAAACTCTGTCTTGCTGCCATGTCTCATGTTCCCATCATAAATGCTGATATTTGTGTGAATGCTTATTTCATGTTGTTAGATGATTCAGGGAATCTTTTAATTTGAGTTCCCTGAAATGGGAGAATATAGGGAAAGTTGGGGAAAAGGTGAAGGTAGCTTTCACATACTTTGATTGTACAAACCTCTTTGGAAATCAGGGAAGAAAAATGTAACTCTGGAAAAATATTTTTCATTTTTAACAGAAGAATCACTATTCATTCTAGTCTAAATACAGTCTTTACATAAATTGTGGTTATTTACAGGCTAGGCTTGGAACTTTTAATCTGCTGAGCATGGATGTATTTTAGGACACTGGTAAAAGGACTTCGTTACTGGTATAGCCTTCTGTCCTCACAGCATCACATATATCACATTTCAGATAATGTGACTTGTTTATAATTGTTTTAATTGTATTGTTCTAAATGAGATAAGCATGCCCACTTAATGATTTCTTTATTGTTTAGCCTGATAGATGTAACATGAAGTGTCTGAGGTTACAGATTGGAATATAAGTTTGTCTGTCTGCTTTGCTCAGACCACAGTCATCTACAGATAGGGGAGGACTGTTCTGTAAATTTTGTTTATCTTTGAAATGATGCAGTGGCACAGCCTTCGCCCTGTGAACTCTGTCCAGCTTGAGTGTCAGCATCCTGTGGTCCCTCTGTGATCCACAGTGGATCTGTTGAGCTTCCTTTCTATACTAGTACTTGTCAGGAGCACTGTCTTAAGTTTCCAAAGTGCACCACGGATTCAGTATTTCCAGGAAGCATTGGGCTTTTTTGTGCATGTGGGGAGCTGTATTCTGCATTCAGTTCACTGGGTCTCTGATCTGCTTAGCTGTCCTTGATAACAGTCCATGGGTAGGATGACATAGCCTGGTGGGCTGCAAGTTAACAGTGTCTAACTCCAATTGTGAAGTAGCAGAAGTCAGCGTTAAGGTAGCTTAGAAAATTTTCTAGTTCTTACATGAAGAACCATGTGTACATTTTTTCATACTCAGTTGATTTTTTTGGGCCTGCCAGATACAGGAAATATTATGGTGCAGATTCAAACTGAGCAGCACCTGAATCCTTTGCTTGCCCATTTTCACATCTGCTACAGAAATAAAGAATATTCTTTTTATTTTTTGAAAGGTCGTGAATGATCTGGTATTCAGTGGTTCCAGTGATCAGTCTGTCCATGCCCACAACATTCATGTAAGTCTCATATATGAAGTTGGAATGATTTCTGCTGTTAAGACAGTGAAAACTGTCTATAATGTCTACTGACTGTGCTATAAAGTTGGTATTTTCAAAAATTCTGAATGTTAGTGGAAAAAATACCTTTCAGAAAAGGTAGTCATATGATTTTGTTAATGTGACAAAGCACTATAGTAATTAAGGGGGGAAGTAGAGGGTAAAATACCTTGGGAAATACCCATTAAACTTGATGATTCTTGTAATATGACATACAGCACCCTTTTATCTGGGGATCTTGGTTTTACAAATATTACTACAAAGGGGCTGATAATGTGGAAAGGGTTTTTGTAGCTATGCAATGAGTGAGACTAAAACTTACCACAGCTTTACTTAGATTCCCCCCAAAATTGTTTATTTCTCAGTATTTAGCTAAATTTGCTCAATGATTTTTTTGGCTACATAAATACTCCTAGTACTAATAGCAGAGTACCATTTGCAGGATAGGTGGGAACAAGTAGCTAATGATGGAAAGAGAGGAAGAAGTCTCTTCATAGTGGCATGCATTTCTATTGGACTGGAATGTCTTTTTGTTAAGCAAAGAAAAGGATAAATCGTATTTGATCATGATTTAGAAGTGCTTTCACAGGAAGTCTGATAAAAGGTGTTTCTGTTCTGTGGTGAGCATTGAAGCTAGCTACCCTATCAATGTATAACTAAAATTGTTCTGTTTAATTTTGAAATATATATTGTCTCTGCATTTTCTTGGCACAGACTGGAGAACTGGTACGGATCTATAAAGGCCATAACCACGCAGTAACAGTTGTGAACATTCTGGGGAAAGTGATGGTGACAGCATGTCTAGATAAATTTGTTCGTGTTTATGAACTACAGGTAAGAGAATAGCTGGTTATTACTGAAATTTATATAATGTGTTAATGGTTTCAGGGTCAAATGTAGAGGTCATCTTTGTGCTTACAGTTCTCCAGCCCATTGATTTTTTTCCCGTTGCTCAGAATTAATTTGGTTTTACCAGCCGAAATACATGGTTTTAAAAGAGCTTAACCTAAACCATTTTTTCAGAGCTTGGGTTATCCAAGGGTTATGACAGCCCAGAAAAGTGGGCAAATGTTAGTTTTGTCTGTTTGAGAAACCAAGTGCTTGGTTGGACAGAAAGGGTTACAGAAGTAATGCAAGTAAAATAGTGAGCTTTCCTAGAGGCTACAAAGCTTGGAATCCACCAGCGGGGGCATGGGTTGCTACTCAGGAAACTTTTTTAGGAAGCATCATCATTTGCTGTGAAAAATACATATTAACTGTCATGCCATTAAATGCCTGTTTCTGTTTCTTTCAAGTCACATGACCGCTTGCAAGTCTATGGAGGCCACACAGACATGATCATGTGTATGACCATCCATAAGAGCATGGTAACTTCCTTCTTCTTACTGGGTTGTTATATCCACGCGCATATAGACAGTTTTATTTTTTTCGGATAATGAAATCAACTTGCTCTCTAACTAAGACAGAGGTATTTAGAAGTGGCAGCTAAAAATCTGCTACAGAAGCTTTGTATTTATGTAACAGTATTGTCAGGGGGAAAATTACCTTCTAGCTTACTGTCATTTTAAAACAGTAGTTCTGTTTACAATTATGATTACAATGAAGAATATAGAAATAAATAGTAAAATATTTCCTCTTTTCAAGCATCAGTTCTGTTTGTTGTCTATGAAAGACAGTGAAACAGATGCTAGAGAAAAACTTCACTTATGGTCAAATCTAGTAACCCTTCAAAGGACTTAGGCAAAGTTAGGCAATGGACTTACGTGTACAGATTCTGTCATGTGTCTGCACTGCAAGATAGGATTCTGAAGTACTTCTAAATAAATACTTCGATGAAATAGTCATTAAGCGCACTTACTTGCCTGATGTGTAGGAATTTCCTAACTTTTTTCTGGATTATAAAATAAAAGGGTATAATAGTTATCTGTAATAACAGAAATTATCTATGAATTGGAATACCTATAGCACTAGCTTCACTTCTCATGTGAGTGAGATGAAGAGCTAAGTGCATCCAGGCTATGTGCTGACAGTCTGAGACTGGAACTCTCCCACACTAATAGTCTGTTTGGGGCACTCTGAAATCAGAGAAGTGATCAGAGAAGATGAGCAGCTTTTGAAGAGTGAAGGACAATAATTTTCTGTAATAGTGTAAGAAGTACTAAGTAAGTCTCTTACCCAGAGCAGATTGGCAGTTATATTCCAGTGATGAGTTTCCAGTAGGCAGAAAGACTTGAAATAAACAACAAATTAAATCTTCATCTTCTAGAGTTTTCTGTATTATGTGAAGACTTGGTTTTATTAATTAATCTTTATTGTAGTACAAGAATCTTCTTTCTGAGAATCTGATGTTCTTGCTCACCTTTCCACACCATCCTTTTTTTTATATTCATTTAACCAGTTAAGCCCTGGAAGTATATTTAATGTGACATTTATACATAAGATTCTTTGCTTTTCTCCACTTCAGTGGCTAGTAACATTGTATTTTTGTTTTCTGAACTCTTACACAAATAATAATATCAATGATAGAAAATATGGAAATATTTCTTATTCATTAGTAGTTTTTTTATAAGCTATAAACGCAAATCTCAAAAGAATTAACTTAGACACATTTTAAAAATTTGGAAACCTTGCACGTTGATATTTTGTTGTTCTTCTCCTAACATACTGAAGCTTCTTTCAAAATTTGACTTCATTTTTTCTATTATTCCCAACTTGCTTCAAAAATATTTCTTTTACAGATCTACACTGGATGCTATGATGGCAGTGTCAGAGCTGTGAGGCTTAATCTCATGCAGAATTATCGTTGCTGGGTGAGCAAAATGTTTTTAGCCTTGCTTTGTTGCAATTTTTAACCTAATTTTCTGGAGGTGGTCACTAGTCAATCTTGGATAAATTGAGCTCTAATTTACTATAACTCAGTCTTTTACCTATATATATATATCATATATATATCATCATGACCTTTTTATGTGTGTGCTTTGGGGCAAGTCAATAATAGGGTCTTAAATTATTTTTCTTTTGTGCAGTCTTTAGATAGTGGCATGTAATTCTTTAAAACATTACAAAAAAAAATCCAGCTGAGTGACACAGAAAAACTATTTTACTTTGCTAAGTAAGTTCAATTAAATTTCCAATGGCTTTGTCTAAGATAAATTTAAATTCTGTAAAGGCTAAGTTCCTTTCTTCCTCCTTCCATTCTTACTGATGGCATACGTTTGGCTAGAGGCAGTAAGAATCTCTGTAAAATGTAAATTAAAAGAAGAGACCACTGAGAATAACAATGGAATAAGAAGGTTAAAAGTTATAGGAGGCATGTGTGTGAGCAGTCTTGACAGAATATTGCTGAGGTGCAAGAATAAAAGCATTAACTAAAGTTCTTTTTCCCTAAGTTATTCTGGCATGTTTTTTCTTCCAGTGGCATGGATGTTCACTGATCTTTGGCGTTGTCGACCATCTGAAACAACACTTGCTAACTGACCACACCAACCCAAATTTTCAGACCCTAAAATGTCGTTGGAAGAACTGTGATGCTTTCTTTACTTCCAGGAAAGGTTCCAAGCAGGTGTGTGGTTGAAATAACATTGTTATATATAGAAAGATAAGAATCCTAACTACCAAGTGCTGTCACCACAAGTGTGGGACTTCTATTTCTCTTGAAGATAGTTAAATTCTTCTATTTGTAATGGGCCTAACTGAATATAGTTACATCATACAAGGCTAATGGGGTTCAGCTTGTGATAGATGAGGAGTGCAGCTGCCTATAACATGGATATGGTAAATTTAAAACATACTGTTCTTAAAATCTTAAATGTAAGTGGTAAAATTCTCAAAATACCAAAAGAAGTTTTGGGAACTATACTCAAGATGTTCAGTTTTTGTGGGATAAGTTTTATTGTTTAAGATGAACAAGCATCAGTTTGAAATATTTTTTTTATTCTTTTAATTTCTATTTGCACACACCCCCTTCATTTTTGTGGATGCTGATGCTGTTTGTTCTTTACATGAGATTGGTTTTATTAGCAGTCTTTGTGTAAATATAAGGCATGAATTTTTGAGGTTTAGAAACTGAGGTTTCTAAAATCTTATGCATTTTGGTGTTGTTATTTTTTGCCTGACTTCTTTGTTTCTTTTCTAGGATGCTGTAGGACACATAGAAAGACATGCTGAAGATGACAGCAGGATTGACTCATGAAGCTTTTCACCTCCCACATTGGGAAGTAATTTTATGTCAGAATTATTCCAAATAACATCAGTTTCTTACTCCAGTCTTTTCTCTTTCTTTTCACACTTGGAATGCAAAAAGGGAGTGGGGCTGAAAAGCCTTGCTACAGAGACTGCAGGTTGTGTTGCACTCTGTAGAAATAAGGTTGGTCTATTAAGACTTGGCCCAAATGTAAGATTCTTGCAAGTTTTTAATTCACTGACAAATAAGAATGTTCCCCCCTCTTGTCTGCCTTGTTTTTTAAAGAAGCTTATTCTTGAGAGTTTTAGGGAAGTACAGAGGGGTGTTTAGAACTTAGATTACAATGGATGCTGGTGTTTGCACACTCAGCTTGAAGCCTGTTAACTGTCTAACTGACATATGACTGTTCTTATGTTGTATCCAGGTTTTTAGATGACTTTAATAAAAATCTGCAAGCCAGAATATCACAAATTCTGACAGTGTAACCTGAGTATCTACTGTACATATTGGCTTTATTCAGAAAAAGGAAAGGTATTTTATGGAGAACTGGAATCAGTTTTTTAATGTTAACTGTAATTTAGTTTTTAATCATTGTCTAAAAATTGCTATAATTGACACAATATATACAGTGACAGACTGCCCTAAATATTACACTTCCTGAGGTATTTCGGTGGTAGAGGATTTTTTTTGTGTTGTTTTGTTTGTTAAAGCAGTCCTTTAAAAGGTATGCCAGTAGCAGCAAAGCATCTCCACTCACATGCTTGCTGATCTTAATCTCATATAGGTCCTAATGTTCGGGAAAGGAGGAACCAGTATCAGCTTTTGTTTCTCAGTTAAATACCAGTATAACCACTACAACTTTGATACAACACCGGAGTTGGATTCTTTATTTTATTTGGAATTCCTGTATCTGCATTGCGTAGCAAACAAATAGAAATTCAGAGGCACTATGTGTCCAAATCATCTATTTCCATGGTATTTTATTTCTGTTGTGAACTGGCTTGATTTGCTTGGGCTATGCTTGGTTCACAAAAAGTCAACTGGAAAGAATGGAGCAGGATTTTAAGGGGTTTTAAAGTCTAAAGCTCTTCAAGCAGAAGCTGGGGATACAAAATGCATATTGCATGTAAAAATCTTGTTTCCAGAAATATACGTAATTTATACAGGGAAGCCAGTGCAGAGGAGAATGTTTCTACTTGTCCAGGTTCCTCTGCAGTTGTCTCTTGGAGTTGCAAACTTGTTCTCATTGGCCTGTGAAGTTCAGTGAAATGGAATTCTTATATTTGTGATGCTCTCTTAAACAGTAAGACAAATCTGGCAAGGACATTTTTGTTCGCTTTTGACTAATTTCCAGCTCAGGATAAAAAAACAGAGGTTTCCTTAAACTGTAACAAAAGGTAAAGAAATTCCAGTGTCAAAACCAAGCTGCTTAAAAACAAATTGAGCGCTTTTCAAACAAATTGCATGACTTTTTCACTGGTATCTAACTTGAAACTTCATATGCCAGCCATAAACCAAATACATTTTATAGCTTAATTCTTTGACTATAAAAAAGCCTTTTAAGGCTGAGACTGTGATTGAGAGAAGCCCATGGATGCTCAGCTCTGCCATCAAATGAAGGAATTTCAGGGCCTTCTCTGAAGCACACAATTTTTATTTTGTCTTAGCACATGAGCATCATTTCTCTGTATTTGCTTGACATATGGATGTTGTTTTTTTCTTGAGTGACAAGAACAAGTTATAGGAACAAGTTACAGTAGCATCCTACTTCAAACACGTAGGAATCCTTGAAGTTCCAGTGCTCTTGTTTTTGAGTATTTTTTGTTGTATTTTTTTATTGTTATTATTTTAATTAAACTGTTTGTAGACAGGAGAAATAAAAACAATATGCGACTTACACCCCAGGCAGTTTTGAGAGTTTTATGTGTTTTTTTGGGGGTAGATTTTTTTATTCTTTTATTTTTGTTATTATTATTATTATTATGTGGATGAAACAATTTGAAAGAATCAAGTTCAGGGAAATCTCTGAGCAGTGTAAATGTTTTCTGATTGCTCTGGAGTCTTCAGGAGTGTTTTCTATCTTTTTTCTTTTCATGGCCTAGAAGCAGAGGGCTGCATGAGATTTAAACCATTTCCAAAATTATTGATATTCAAGAGTTTTTGAACCACAGTAAGGGAGCATGTAAAGGTGTGGGGAAAAAACGATGCGAACTTTTCAAACTATTCTTCATAGGCTGTTATTGAAGTGACGGTGTGGAGCTGTGTGTTCTGAGGACAAGTGTGTGGAGTAGTTGTATTTCATAATTTGTGATTCTTCTCATTCTGCCAGCTGATGACTGTTTTAAGGAACCTGCAAAGATCCTTCTCACTAGGTGTTGCAACAAACGCAGTTATTACACTTTATTTGCATTCCTGATTAGTTAATGGGTTTACCTTTTCTAGTTGGTGTAAAAGCAGACTTCCTCTTCTTGTAGACCATATTTCCTTCTTGGTCCTTGAAAACAGTCCTTCCCAAAAGCCTGGACTTCTGAAATCCAGCTTTAACAGTGGTGTCTTTTGGTACTTCTTAGGTTGTTTCAAGAGCATTATTAGAATTTTAAAGTGGATGGGAGCCAGGAAAATAGCAGAGATGCACAAGTATTTGTAAAAATTTTGCTTTATAAGTTTAAACACACACACACACATGTATAATATTGCTCAGGGGTTCAGAGGAAAATAATGTGCTGCTTTGTCCTGAGGCTATCCGAAATGGATTTGCTATGAAGTTGTCATGTGGATATGAAGTTCCACAGACTTCTTTGAACTTCTTCAGGAAATGCAGCTTTCATTAATGGCCATTCATTTCCTCTACACATAGAGGAGAGAGATGGTAAACTGATGTATTAGATTGGTAGCCATTAATGAGATCCTCTCCAGTCTTGCAAGTTAGGGTTCTGACTTCTGATATACCTCTGGTCAAAAAGTGAAATAACTTTGGGTAGGGAAAAACTTATAAAAATTTGACTGGGGATACTATTTGCCTGAAAAGCAGCACTGCACATCTGAAGCCTCTGCTCAGGACTGTTTTTGTTTAAAGTTCGTTTTTTTTTATGCAACTAAAAAGCTGCGGGTGGAGAAGTGAGTAGAGTGAGGATTTATTTTATGGTTAGCTGTGTTTTATAAGTCAAATGTTAAACGATAAGCTCTGGACTTGCCACATGGCTGTCTGAAAATGGCGGCAGCTTTCAGGTACAAGCCGCCATTTTCTTTTGAGCAGTACTGACATTGTGCTTAGTCAGCTGTGAGCCTCCTTGGTGGATGGCAAGTGCTCAAAGCTATTGTACTTATTTGTAATAGAAAGAATGGGATAGGCATAACTGAGCACAGTTAGATATCATTCCCTTAAAAAGTGGGGAATTGGCTGCAGCGTACATATGTTAAGGCCTACTCAGGCTCAAAAAGGAGATTGTCAATAGCATGAAGTGACCACTTAAAAGTTCAAACGTGCCACAAAGCTTAACCTTACCCAACAATTTCATCAGAATTTCAATCATAACAATGCTAAGACTAATTGTATTCCTTGCTCCTTTTCCCTTCAAGTCACAGGAGAAAAGAAGAAAAAAAGCTAACTGACAATGCAACACTGTATGGCCTAATGCTGCTGCTGCTTTGTGTGGAAGGGGCCAGAGGGAAAACTGTTGCATCTGTTGAAACAAAAATGCATTCAATACCCCAGCTTCTGTTTGCCATGTGTAACTTGTATGGATTGCAGTTCAGCTGTGCAATGTCTTTTGAAGTAGTGCAGGTTTTGACTGTTTAGTTGGAAAGTGTGCATTATGCTGAATCAAGGTAAAACAATAACTGAAAGCTCGCAATAAGCTGTAGGTTTCCAGAAACAAAAATGTGGTGTTGAGAAGGTATTTTCCTCTTTTCTTAATGAAAACACAGGTACAGTGAGTCTTGGTTTTCAGGCTTGTATGGTACTATCATTCAAACATAATCTAAGTTGTCCAGAATTGCAGAATATTTTAGGAAGGATAAGGAAGCAGTCTCAGCTGCTGTTTGTAAAATATTTAATAGTGTAAGTAAGAGCAAACTGTGTAGGTATATATTCTGTTATATGCACCTGCCAGCTTCTCAAACTTCATTGTGCTGCAAGTAAGTGTTAAACACAACAAGTGTTTTGGAAGAAAGAAAATGGGATAAAACAACATGACTGAATATTTAATAACTTAAGCTGTGTAGAACATTTGCACAGATTGACCTTGCTTTTCCTCTTTCATTTTGTTACAGAGCTGTGAGTGTAATAACAAAACTTCACACAGCAAAAAATGAAAAGAAAATAAAAATAAAAATTCTTTATATTGTTATGGTTTGTCAGCCTGATTCTTCTTTGTTTTGAATATCATGATTCTTTCCTACGGTTTGGTAGAACATGACATTCCCTTTGAGGGTGAGAAAAAATCAGACTGGCCACCTTGGAGCTGTATATTCCAGTGGTCAGGCTCCAGCACTGACAGGACTGTTGAAAATTTTCACTCCCAGTGCACAGGAATCTAAGACTCATAGTTCTGCAGGGAAAATGGAAAGCGTCCACCCAGCTGGGATCTCTGAGGTGACACACTGACTCCCTTGCTTTGTGGCTTGTTGCTAAAACATTCTCTAAAGCTGATGGTTGTTGGCTCACCAGGACTTTAAGGACAAGGTCTGAGTTGCCAGTCAAAAATCCTGATATATTTTTTTGACTGATGGATTTTCCTTTTTTATGAGGACCCCAACCAAGTGTATCTCTGCCATATTTTTGTGTGGAAAATAATGGCTTATTGAGGTTACCATGTGGCTGGAACTTAGGGATCCTGGTCTTCCAGTCATCTTAATTTGGGTTAAAACAAAAGTTGAATTTAAAGGAGAATAACCCTTCCTTACATGAACTATAGGATTTTCTTACTCTTTTAGAGTATGTTACAGTGCAAGACAACATTAAGAACTTTACAGTCAAAAGGTTTTCTGTTTCTTAGTGATCCGTCAGTTAAATGTGATACTTATTGGAGTAAGTATGCTAGGATTTGGTTTTGCAATTTTTCTTTACAATAGTAGCTTGTTTTGCATTGTTACTTTTCACTACTAAAGAACTAAGACTATTCATCTTTTGTTGCCTTAATTAAGCAGCTATTCTAATGATTCCTTAGATTGCATTTTTTAAGCCTCACATGAAGAAAGGGAAAAAAAAAAAGAGCTTTTAATTTGACTAGCTACTTTTCATATATGTTAACATTTAATTAGAAAATAGAATACACTATTTAAAATACAGACTTCATCAAAAAATTTGTGCATACATGTATGAGGCAAGGGCTTCCTCTCAGTAGAAGGTTCTCCTGACCAAGTCTGGTCTCTTCACACCCCTTTCTTGCACACGTTTTTCTATCCTATTTTGTACTGATTAGTGATTGATCAGTTCTGAAAGCCTGTCAAGCTTACCTGCTTTTTTTAATGCATTCAGATCATGAACTGACTGGCGTTTGAGATCTTAAACTGATTTCACGTTTGCAGTAAAACTACAGAAGCTGCTGTATATTCATGAGAATGATGGGAGAGTGCTCAGTATTCATCCCCCTTTGTTTCTTCAAAAAAATAAACTCTAAAGGATAGGTCAAAACTCAGTTGATGTATTTTCAGTTCAGTTAAACTGTACTTACACATTCTAACCATCTTCCCCAAGTGGTCACACCAACGTTAAGTGTCTGATTCTGCTAAAACTCACATCTTAGAGTGTGTTGTTGTTCATTGTTTTAGTGCATAACCTGTACTAAAAACCCACTGCTTATTTGCTCTCTGCATTAGTCTGGTGTTATTTTAATTTATTGAGCCCCTAAAATTTACTGTTAGGTTGTAGTTAGTAATTCTTTAATCTTCCTCCTAATCATTGGCTCCCTAGTTTGCAGTTAAACTGCAAGAGGGATAATGATCAACTAAGACAAGAGGTGGAAACACCTTTTAGAGGATCTACAAATCACTGATAGGAAGGCAGAACAGAGGAAGGTTTTATCAAGGAAAATTTAGGCTAGCCTTGACATACCCACTAATACAACAGCCCCTAAATTATTTGCCTATACATTGAGAAGATAATACAATAATAAAAGGCAATACTATGTTCCTAAATGTAGAAGTAGTAGATGTGATTCTTTTACAATATTCAGAAAAATGGAGCTTTTACTTCATAACCAGTAAAACCTTTACTTCATAACCAGGGAAAGGACTCTGAGTTGGGATCCAGCTGGTTTTGAGATTAAAACAGAATGCAGAAACTGTTAGTCAACAACATAGAACCCTGAGGACAAAAAAGTGTGCATGTATGGTTTTACATGTATGTCTATATATAAATAAAAATATATATATGTATGTATAAGAGATTTTCTTTCCTGAGCGGCTTTCTTGACTTTCTTGAAAGCGGAACACCACTTCCTCAGTTTTACAGAGAATGCAGTTATGATGAAAAAGTAAAACCATTCAATGTGTAACAGATAGCATGGGGATACTAAAAATGTTTGAGACCAAATTGCTTTGTTCTGCCATTTTTACTGAGGCACTAGACCCAAGACATACCTAGATGGTGCAGCCTGTTGTGCCTGACTTCCACATTTTAGCACAGCAGAGAACCAACCTGCATGGCTACAATGACATACATTAACATTGTTAGGATGCGTAACATTAATGTAGTTAGCGCAATCTCACGTGAAATAGTCCACGTTATGAAGAGGCTAAAATGAAAGTACCAAAATCAGAACAAAGAGTTGACTAATTCCAAGGTGGTAGTAAACATCTCTGACATTCACAGTTAGATACAGTCCCAGTTCTGCCTGACTCGCACTGACTTGAGGGAAGACTTGGCAATTGTCAGCGTAAGCAGACATGGAGCATGAACCATTACTCTTTACCATGCAGAAACATCTTAACACAGACATTAATAAATTAATCCTTGCTGCTCAAAGTAAAATGTCATAGAGATACTACAAAAGTAGTTACAGATTATGAGCACTGGTCTACTGGAGTACAGCTGTCTCTTTTCCAAGGGATTCTTTCATGTACCATTCATCTCAGTGAGTGAAGCACATATATAGTGTGAAATGCTCATTTGCACTTGGGGATGAATGGAGTTCATTACTTAAAAGAGAGGTCTTGAGCATGTTCTTGATGAAGGTGGCAGAGGGGTCCGGTGTTAGGCGTACATGGTGAGCTGCAGCCACTGGAAGGAGAGTTAAAAGTAAAGGAATTAAAGATCAGGCAGGACTTAGTGGGGAGCTAGGGGCAAAGAAGGGGAGATGAAGTGGGGAAGGCAATTCCCCCTGTGTGCCTTTTTCATGACTTGAAATGTGCTGCATGTCAATGAGCAAGGAACAGCTTTAGATGTACTAACTTTCCCTAGGTTCACTGCTTCTTCAAGTCTGTGGTGCTCTTCCTTACGCCCTTCTCACACTAACTTGTATGTACAAATAGTGTCCATACTCTTCTACATTGCATCTCTGTGCCCCTCCCTCCTCTAGACCTCAAATTTGCTGTCTCTGGACAAGAGGATGTCTGTGTTACTATCAGGGCTGATTGCTGAATGGGAATTACAACTAAATCTGTACATTCTGTGGGAAGGGGAGAGGGAAAGCAAAGGAGCAGCTGCCTAACTAACAGCTGTGCTCCTGCAGCAGCTGAACTTTGTGTAGTGAAGACTGTGATGTGAGTCATCTTGCATCTCTTTGCTGTGTGTAGGCACATCCTGTGCTGAGGGACTGACAACATGACAACATTTGAGACTTAAGCCCCTTCTCAGACACCCTGATAAGTGCAGCCTCTTGGGCAAGGCGATGTACAACTTGAACACGTGAGCCAGTGCTGGGACTAAATTTAAGATTGTGCCACTACTACTGAAATGCTATAAGCTCTGTAGCTGGAAGGCAGCTACTTGCTAACATTTAGTAGGAAGCATATTGGCAGTGGAGATTTTTGTCTAAGGCTTTTCTCCTATTCCTCTTTTGCTTGCAAAAAATGATTTAAGTCTTCTGTATGAGATTTTAAAACGGTAGGGAACTATGCTGCCCCCCATTTATCAGCTAATGCCTCTAAAATAAAGTGTGTCTAATTTAAACTGCCTCATAAAAATCACTCAAAGTCTCTTTGAAACACTTTAAAATGATCTAAAAGTCCACAGCTGTGCCCTACAGCACCACCTGGAGTCTTACACAGCAGCTACTGCTGGCAGATCATGGGTACAGGTGTTTTCTGGGTAAAATCAATAGCAAAAATTTGAGGAGGCTTTGTGGACTCTTACTGACTTGGATGACAATTTCAGTCCAACTTGCATAGCCTCCCTTAAGGATCTGTACGGTGAATAATACAACTAAAATTTAGTATTGTGATATGTTAGAAATACTGGCATAAAGCAGTTTACCTCCAGCACATTGAGCTTAATGATTCCATCTCCATCTTTATCAAAGGCATGGAATGCCCCTAGAGCAATGGAAGAAAAATATATAGAATAGATTAAATTATTGTGCAAAGCATAAAGAAGATCCCACATAGCAAACTAAATCGTATTACTGCTGTGTTATACAAACTTCTGCAGATATTTACTTACTTGGTCAGCAAGTGTTTCTGCTATGCTTTTCCTTAGCTTATACAAGGAGAAATGTAATGGCTTGTTATCTTTTGCATGTAGGATGACTGTCATAGTTTTGATTCCCCAAGCACATATCTTAAATTATTAAAACTATTTGTAGGTAATAGTGGTTTAAATAAAGTTTGCTTTGAGTATGACTGCATTTTGAGGATGGAGGAGGGAACAACACAGTAAAATGGAGTCAGCCACTCACTGAACATAGCATCCAGTCGCACAAAGCAGCAGATGAAGCTGTCAAAATCGATGTTCATGTTCTTGTCGGCGTAGCGCATTGTAATGATGTCGTAGAGCTGGTTGTTCAGCCGAAATCCTGCAGAGGAGCAGAAATGGGGCACAGCTGGGCCACGGCTGAGGGGAAGCGCTGATGCCAGTCAGTCCCAAATAAAAGGTTTAGCCATAAGTGCTTCTCAGGGCCAGGCTGGGCTCAAGCTAGAGGAGACTATTGCAGCCACAAAATAAAAAAAGTAAAGCTACAAGGGGCTGCCCTGTGTTGAGCTGCCTTACGTAACATTTTGACATTACTATTTGAGAGTTCCGGTAGCATATACATTATCTCATGCTGTAAATAGAAAGAGGGGAAGTGTACACTGAAGGATTTACAACTTAAGTTAGCCTGGTGAGAGTGAAGCAACAAAAACTGGGGGACGGAAATGTAAGAGGAAGTTGCTATGGAAATACAATTGCACAATGGTCAAAAAATAGATAAGGTTGTAACTCCTCATCTTGGTATTACTGAATTGTGGCACTGACTGCTGCAATTTGTAGCCTGGCTACTTAAAGGATATTTCATGATTTGAGTACTGTTGGTTGATAGCTAAATACAAGATCATGTGTAGTCTATACGCTGCGAGGCTGAGACAAATTTTATAGTGAAATGTGTTCTTAGTTCTAAAGTGAAGTCAGGAGGTATTTATATATATATTTATTTTAGTTATATTTTATATAAATATAAAATTACTTACATTATACATGTATATATACATTACATTAATAAGCTTCCTGGTGAGAATAGAAACATGGAAAATAAAAATGACCTATGTTTCTACTGTAGCAAGAGTTCAAATCCAGATGTAGTTTTGTCCTTGGCAAAGAACTGAATCACTGATGTTTTATAAAGTACATGCAGCCATCAATTTCTGTTCCTTGAAGAACTGGTAACTGATGTATCAAGATACCAGTGAAGAAGTGTCACTGAAATCATCCCATTTATGTTTATAATGATCATCCCATTTATGTTTATAATGAAACTCCAGATTTTTCTGAATAAAGAAGTCATCTCACCCCTCTAGAGAAAAAGCTGTTGATAAAGATATTTATTTGCTGGGGGAAGCCTGCTGCTCAGAGAAAAAAAGCATGTCAATGTGAGACAAGAAGCAAAAAATGTTGGAAATCTCTCTGCAGGATGAGTTTCATTAGCTGTAACTTCTACAAAAATACTTTTGTGCTGCACATGTATGAGAGGAGACTGAGTCCAGGTGCTTAGTTGCAAAGAAACATGAACTGAAATCAAGAAATGTCCATCCAAATGCGTCTAAGACAAGCTTGGACATCAACCTGCTCTGTCTCGGTTTTCTGTACAATTGGGATGAAAATTTTCCACTGTTCTTTGATTATTACTTACACAAAAATAAAGAATCCACAGCTTAAGTGAGAGCATGTGTGTAGCTTAGGTGGGAGACTGAGTCATCACAGATGCATCTGTCAACAGCTGGATGTAGCTGGGCTCCCTGTTGCACCTTTTGTGTGCTGCTAGGGCAGTTGCACAAACATTGTGCTGTGTAATCAAACACTGCACTCAATAAAAGGGTAAAACAGCGCAAGCGTGAATGCTAATTTGGTACTTGACATTTGATGATTTGTGAGACTGAGATAGTCGTGTATTTTTCACTGAAACGTGAAGCTGGTGAAATGTACAAGACTTGCAGTTTGGATATTTTGAGAACCTCTGCTGGGGAAAAAAAGGATTTTTAAAATTTCTCTAGGGTCCTCTTTAAAAGGCTGCACTGTGTTCCTGTTTTCAGCCTGTGATACAACAACCGAAATAAGGTTTCTTTGACTGTTGAGCAGTGTACACTGGGAGAAGTACCTGCATCCTTGACTGCATTGCGCATCTCATAGCTGTTAATGGTTCCCGAATGATCTGTGTCATAACGCTTGAAAATTTTCTGGAAAAAGAAAAAAATAAATACACAGCAAAAATAAAAAGCTTGTTTTTGTTGTTGTTGTTGTTTTGTTGTTTTTGTTTGTTTGTTTTGTTTTTGTTTTTTGTTGAACATACCCACTGATGTGGGTGCTACCCTCATGCACTTGAAGGTTTTGCCATTTGCCTCATGTTTTTGCAGCTGCTGCTGCTAAGCAGTCCTCTAATTACCAACATATAAATTTGTGTCCTGAGAAACAAAACACTCTCCTCTAGAGACCCTCCTTGCTTGAGTTTATGCTGTTAATCCTCTCTCTTGATTGCCCTAATTAAGTTATTTGCAATGCCTGATTCTATTTCCTATCGTCCTCCTCCACCTTGTGTCTCTCTGCTACACTCTTGGGCTGAAATCTTTATAGGAAAGCTGGAGCCTCAGAAGTTTTCTTAGGCTGAGAGTAAGATGAAGAAATACATTAATTTCCTCCTTAAGAGCTAATTTTCATTTTTTTGAGCATTTTTTTTCATTGGTGTGGTGGTGGTGTATGTGGAGGAATCTGGTTTTCCTACACAAGCTTTTATACTACAGAAGTTCTGAAGAACATCGCTGTGAATACCAGCAATACCTGCCAGCTTTTAATCTTGTCCCAGAGATGTCGAAATTCATCAAAGTTTATCTTCCCTGAGCCATCTGTCTGTGATGCAAGCATTCAGGTAACAACAACAATAAACAACAGCATTTTAAAGGGAAAATTAACAAAGTCTGCAGCTCGTGGTGAGAGGGGATGAATGTGAAATCTAGTTCAGAATTTCCTCAGCATCGAGAGCTGATTGGACAGAGCAGCAAAGTATTTGTGAACACTTCAGTTATCATGAATTGCATGTTGTTTCAGCATTGTGAGGCAGTATTTCCTTGAGTAGAAGCAAACCTCTAAAACAGGAAAGAGGCTTGTTCCTGGAGCTGTTATAAAGTACCTAAGAGCAAGATATTTTATGGGGCTCTTTCAAATGCCTATGCTGGTAAAGTTTTTTCAGTATTCTTTTATGGTATCTGAGCTTTATCCTAGAGTGAAGCCTTTCTGCCTTGCTAGAACAAATTGAAGATCAAGCAAAATGTTGAATTTGCCAAAATGTGTTTAGCCTCCAACTAATATGGCTCTAGGTTGTATTTATAATTTGGTCTGATTTGGTTTGGACGTGCTTAAGTTCTCTCAAAACCCTACATTATGTCAAATAGGAAAACTGAGTGATGTGTTGGAGGTAACCCTATGTGGCATCTTGTAGTGTGCTTTATTGTACTTACTCTGAGACACTTTCCATATGCTTTGCATACTAAGTATACAGTGCAATATGTAATGCATTTAAAAACTTAAAGGTAAGAGAGAAATACACTAAGCCTGTTGGCAAGAACAGCAGTTATGTTGAGATGGGTTAAAGGAAAGTTGTTATACTGAATTACTTATTCAGTAGTTCTGTATTTTGGGATAGTTTTGTTACTCTAGTGTTAAGAAGACTGCAGTTAAGATGTGCCACGCTGGGAATGCTGTGTTATCTGAACCTGGACTATGATGTACTGTTCTGTTTTCCAGTTTACTAAGTTGCATTTGATTCAGAAACAATCTGTTGCATGTGGTGGGGGAAAGTAAAACTCAGATGGACTAGTGTGGTATCAAGCAATCCTCTATCACTGGCAAAGGATACATCCATTAAAGCAATCATGCTGCGGCAGGATTCCAGTTCAAATCCTTCTGTCTTTAGGTCCTTATCTGAAATAAATAATCCCAGATAAAAACAAATCATGCAAATCAGCAAGTCCTTCTTCCTCTTAGGTGGGACTCTAAGTGGAAACCAAACCTGCTTGCTTCATTCAGCAAGAAATGAGTGAGAAAGAAATCTGAAAAGGCCCCGAGTAACATTACAGTTTGTGAATGACAGATGAAGTTTGATAATCAGGGAAGAAGGTCTACCTCTCCACTAGAAATCTTTTTTTAAGGCCATCTGCAGACTGCTAGAAATGCTATATTATCCTGTGTGGTGCTTCCAATAAACTTTTGTTCATTACTGCATTATCAGTACTTGATCAGTCATAGATAGCATCTGTATTAAGACGTTGCTAAGTCTCAGATGCAGATTACATTTAAGTGAAACTAGGAAACTTGTGAATTTGAAACCATAAAGAATTTTGAGAATGCAACTCAGAGGTGGAGGGGTACATAATATCACAGATTTCTTTATCTAGGGTTACTGAAAAACACGTTAAAAACTCACGTTTTTTTACCACATTATTTAGGACATTCCTGAGTTCTTCAGCATTGATCTCCATGTCCTGGTAGGAAATGGGGGAAGAATACCATTAATTGCAACATTCCTTATTACAAAAATCACTTTATGGGTGGATATGCTAAAAGTATGAAGTCTCTGGTCACTTTTAGGTGTGGTGTATGCTTCAAAATAGAGAGCATTCCAGGTTTGTATAAGCAGCAGTCCAAATCTTTGAGGCTGCAGCTACATTTTCAGTACAAAGCAGGTCTGAGTTACTGTGCAGCGTTTATTAAACTACAACTAGAAGAACAACCAGTAACTTCAAGCCACTGTGAGCCAAGCAGCAAAATATGCTCTTGATTTATGCAGCTTTTTGATCTGTTTTGACTTCTGTAGCTAAGTGTATACTGGACAGCATTGTATTTATAACTTCACATGCTATGCAAAATTGCTGGAAAAATCCTGAAGAGCCTCATGCAGTAGTGATAGAAATAAAAGCCTGAAATTAAATAAGGCTCCCTTGTACACAATTAGAATAATGTTAGATGTACATATGGAGATAGCTGTATGCTTAATTCAATTTTGATTTGCTTTTGCTTAGCTTTACATCTCAAAAGAAATGTAGATACATTTTAAAATGTCTTGAATCTGTGAAGTTGTTTTAGTTTCTGTTGTGGCTAGGCTGCTCTGAAGGCAGAGGTAGGAATTGGTAGCATACTCACATCTCCTGCAATCTGTTGGAAAATATTCCTGAATTGTTTTTCCTCTTCATTCTCTTCACGAGCTTTTGCTGAATGACGCTGACGAGATAAAAGCAAAGCAAATATACAACCTTAGCCCAGCAGGAAAATGAAGGGATCTAGGAGCTGGATGTCTCACTCCCCCTCAAGCAAACAAGCCTCTAAGTGATGCTGGAACTGCTCAGAGGAACAGGTCTCCCTCCTGGTCCTTTCCCCTTTCTTTTGTTAAATGTACTCCTTGGCAAGACTGCTGCATTGTTAGCTTCATCTCATTGCTCTCATTTCTCTTGAAATAAGCCTAAATGTTTACTTTCACTGATGGATGTTTATTTTCTAATTTTCGTTTTGAAACATTGCAAAGCAGAAATTTGGAGCAGAAGAGGAAAATGTTCCATGGCTGCCATGTAGCCTATGAATTGTCCAGAGGGACTCAGGGGCTTGAGAGCACTTTGTAACATGGAGGACCCTTTCTAGAGACACATCACATGCAATAATTTCACACTCATTGTTTCCCTTTTTCTCAGACACATGCAAAATCTAGGCCTGAAATCTGAGATGTACACTCTCAAGTGTACTGGAAACAGAACTATCTATATGCTTTTCCCTGCAATATTACCTTGTGCATAGCAAAATTAAGTTCTTGGCTTAGTCCTTGTTTTCCCGTGTCTGAACACAAAGGCAAGTTAAGATTGGTTCCCACTTTGCAAACAGACGTGCAAGCGATGCCTCCAAAAACCACAAGCTTGGGTGCAGGATATGATGTTGCATCTCAGGCCTCTCACCCATTTTCTGGAAGCAGAAATTCTGACTTCACTGTCCCAATTTTCTCCTCTCTGGTCATGAGAGGAAAGAGTGACCAGGGGTCACCTCGGGTTACTCAGCCTATTGTTCTCTGGCTAATGAGGACTGGTATAGGGCTATGTAACTTGTAATGGGAAGAAGTTGTGATCACTGCCAGGAGCTCTTGAAGCCCCTCGAGTGCTATTTGCATGTGTGTCCTATATTAAGTGGGTACTGGTTTGGGGGGCTGAGCAGCAGTGGATTGAACTATGCTGTTTGCAGGGAAGAGGTCTTTTTCAGCCAGGATGCCTGTATGAGAGAACAACCAGGAGCTGTTTTCAATATTATATTACTATAATGTTAGTGTAGGCACCAAATAACTGAAGGGATAGTCTCTGCTCATGCTCATTAGATCCACCTAAAACACATGTAAGTTACGCTGAGATTTGAGGAAATGCTGTTGGGTATCTAAAGACACTTCTTTGCTCAGTTCCCATGCTTTCCACAGCCACTCCTTCATGTTAGCCAGACCAAGCTCCCCAGCCTTGCCAGTTACTGCAGAAACCTTTTTCTCATCTCTGTGGGTTTTGTCACCATCTTTGCCAGCATCTTCATCTGTTGTCAGCTCCTTATTGCTGTTTGCTCTGTCAGAAACAAAGATGATAGGCTAGAAGAGGGAAGACAGCAAAAGAGAAGTGGAAATTACACAAGAAACAGTAGTAGGGAAAGTAGTTGGAGACACCCATTTTGTGGTAAAGTACATGCAGCCATATCTGGGAAAGAAAAAAAAAGAAAAAGAGGAATTTCTGAAGTTACTGTTCTTCTCATGCCAAAAAGAAATCTACAGAAACCTTTGTGCAATTTTTTGCTTCTTTGCTTTCCTGTTCAGAAAAGCACTAATACTTTAAATGTTACGTTGTTTTTTTTTGTTGTTGTTGTTTTTAAATAAAATGTACAGATAATGTCTCCCTGATTGTCAATTCGCCTGAATTTTCCCTTCTCTATGAAGGACAGTAGCACTGAAAGAAGAACAGAATCCACATCCTGCATGAAGAATGTGTATTTGTGTAGGAGCTTGTTAATTATGTGAAGCGAATGTTATTTCTCTTTTAATTCTTGAGGCATTCAACCATAAGGAACCACATGCAATTGTTCTGTTTCACTGTATTTAAAGCAAAGAAAGCTGCTACCAGATGTGAATGTGTTATCCTAGAGTATTAATTGCAATCAACCTCTCTTGAGAATAACATGTCTGGTTAGACTTTCAAGGTCCTTGTAGGAAATATGATTTTATATGGTGATCTGACTTATGTTGATTTTTGGACAATTTTGGGGTATATATGAAAGAAGAATCTAAATTAGAGTCAACCACATTCACCTTCAAAACGTTTCCCTTCTGGTTTTTTTTGTACTCTTCTTCTGGCTGATAATATTCCTTGGAACCTCAGAGTATGGCTTTTGGTTGCTAAATATACTGCATAGACTTGCAAGGAGAATCCTGAACTCCGGTGAACAGAAACTTAGGAAAGACGAGTAGATGCACTGGGTGTTGGAAAGTGAATGTGAGGGCATGTATCTGAAGAAGGGGTGCATTTCACCAGAAAGAGGTGTCAGGGTGCCTATGGAGGGGCAGGCAGGAGGATCATTTGAGCAACTCAGAGGTTCAAGCTTATAAAACTGAACAAGTTTTGTTATGGCTTTGCCACCTCCTTGAGTGAGAGAGGCACCTGATGCTATAGCTATATTTCATCAGATTTTAGTGTAGGAAGACAAAAATCTTTGCTCCCTGAAAATTTCCTCTTACTCAGTACTAACAAGATAATTAGTTGACTAACTAGATCTGTTTCTAGATGCAGAGAATTCACTAATGATGTCGAGGAATTCTGCTGCATGCATTGCACATGCTTTTTGCCTTGTTGTCATTCAGCAAATTGTGCAAGTACCCACCTTGCCTTTTTTCTTCTTCTGTTTGAAAAAAAACACAATATTTAAAAAAAAAAAAAAAAAAAGAATTTTAGCCACATTATTCAGAGTTAGAAAAAAAGTATAACTGTAGAAATGGGAAAACAAATATGAGAAAGGAAAAGAGAAAAGAAGTTGCTCTTTTCTATCTAGTTCATACATTCATACAGGTTTCAAAAGGAAGGGAAAATACACCCATAATGAAATTACGTACTGAAGGACAGAAATAGAGGAAAACATATCAAAACAGTGGCCCATCTTGTCTGGGGCTTTGTATACTTGAATGAAATCTCTACTGTATCTTTATCTCTGACTATTCCATTTCTTTTTCCCAACCAGTCAGTAGAAATTGGACTTCTGTGCCCACAAATCAATGTGAAGTAGCCATTAAATTCCACCAGATTTGGACAGCTATTCCTATACGGATGTGTAAAACCCCAGGCCAAAGAGTTAGTTTCTCATGGATTATAGTTCGAATCAGAGTATCATTAGGATCCCTTTCCAGAAAGCTCGTACTTCAAAATATTATTTTCTTTATTAGATGAAATGCCAATTTCACAACCAAACAAACAAAAAATCCCAGAGCACAGAGCTAGGCCTCCCCCGGTACCTGAATACTCTCAAATGATGGAGGCAAAGGCAAGGTTTAGTATGCTACACCTTCATGCCAGGGGCAGATTTCAAATCTGGCAAAAATATTTTGGTCTGTCTGAATCAGAAAGCAGCATATATAATGTCAAGTGTTAATAGGAGTATCTTGATGAGAAAATGTGAAAACTTATGTTAAAGGAACTGGTGTGTGGTTGTAAATGGTTTCCTGCTATATGTTTTCTTAAATGTGACACTCCTTCCCTCTCTTCCTCTAGTCACACAAAAGAGGCACAGGACAGTACTTACTGATGGACGGTCTGCCTCAATCATGTTTTCAACCTCCCTAGAAGAAAGCAGAAAGTAAATAAATCAGGCAAGTGGCTGTTCAAAACACTGTTTGCTTGTTTATCTGGTTAGTAAGCGGCCACTTGAAGTTTCCAAACTACTGATGTAGGTTGGCTTCCAGATGTTACAGCAGCAGACTGGATGGAGCTTCCCCAGTTTGAGCTGCGCATCCCAAGTACTGCCACCAGGAGCACTGCTGCCTGGTTTATTCCTCTTAGAGCCTTCACAACACTGAACATCAATGGCTGGGAGTAAAACAGAGGCTTCATGGCCTAAGTGAAGTGACACTGGCTGCAGTTTGAGCTCTGGAAAAGTAGTCGAAGAGCAGGATGTAAAAGCAACTACCTATTCCTGTGTTCTGTTCAGGAAGCAGAGCAGTAAATAACAAACTTTGTTTTCTTTATAAAAGTGGTGGAGGGCATGTTTACAAAGGATAACCTGCAAGTAGTGAGCTTATCCACAGACAATTCTAAACAGGTTCTTGACAAACAATGAGGTAAGCTTGTGGAAGTAAGTTCACAGCTTGGTGTTTCTAATGGGGTTAAAAAATTAAGAGCAGGGTGTTGCAAACTGGGAAAATAACAGAGTAGCAAGCTCACCTCTACCTTTAGAGACAGATAAATAGATCTGCAACTTACTCTGAAAGACTTCTTTTCTCTGAGAAAACCCTCAGAATGAATTCTCCTTCCTGGTGGGGTTCATATGTTGATGGTATGACAACGTACTCGCTGGGAGGCAGCCGGAAGCGCTCAGAGATTTCTCGCATGTTTATGTAAGTCTTACTTCTAGCTTTGGAGGCATTGTAGAGGAAAAAATCCTTTTGCAAGTGGTGCTTAGTGCCATGCATCTGCAGAACAAAGGAATTAGCATGTCATCTTACCCATTTACCAGGTGGCTTCTCATGCAGGTATAATGTGGTCAGGACAGAAAACAAATTCAGCAGCAGAAGTTTTTTTTTTTTTTTTTTTTTTTTTTTTTTTTTTTTTGCTAAAGATACATCATGAAAGGTATTCATTCAAATATGAAGTCAAGAACTGTGGGTTAAAAACACATACTAGTTGTCTTCTGCAGAAATAACTACCTTTAAAATAAGTCTGTAAACACACCATTTATATTGTCAACTTTACATTTTTCAGGTAACACAGCCTTCACGTGAGCTTATTTGCAGAACTTGTAATGCCAGTGATTCAGCTACTAGCAGGATCAGGACAACTCCATCTGTGCACTTCTAATGCATTTTCTTCAATGGCTGAAAATACCATTTGTTTTCCAAACTGGTTCTGAGACTGTAGAGCAAACTCTAGGGCAGCTGACACTATTTGCAGGAGGAAACAGAAATGGTTTAAGGGTCTTCTGCGTGGGGTGTAATGTCCAAGTGCTAGCTGATGCTGCTTCCTGCAGTTTAGGTTCACTGACCAGCTGTGAAAGCTGTGGCTAGGCCTCACGTAGAATAGAATAGAAAAGAAGGGCTGGGTAAGAGGTGAAGGTGTAAGCAGGGTGTGAGTGAGAAGGAACTCAAAATGGCTCACAAAATATTACTAAACACTCAAAGCTGAAAGGTTAGTGGTTTTACTTCTGTAACATCTTTGAAAAGGAAACTTGACCAGATGTTTTCCTACTGACTTGCAGACAGGTACAACAGTAACACTAGCTATGAGAACACACCAAGTCAGTCAGTTCCCATTCGGCTCATACCTCTTTGGGCACCTAAGGGAGAAACAAAGAGAAGAAACAGAGGTATTAGATGAGTGCACTTGTTTATAGATCATATAGAAGGGCTTTCACATAGATTTCTGGGAATGCAACCAGTAATGAAAATGGTCCAAGTTATAGAAATATTCTAAGCAATTTATTTTCCTTTCCAGATTTCTTAGGATCTATATGAGATCCCTTAAGATTTGAGCTAAACATGACTGAGCAAACTGACTTCCTGAAATCACTAGGGAGAAGGGTATTGATCACTACCTTTGTCTTGGATATGTTTCTCTTTTTACATTCTACCAATGGTCTGTTTAGTTTCAGCGTGGATAAAGGGGAGATTGAAGTATATATGGGGGAAAAAGTATGTTAAAATCTGGCTTTAAGTCACTGTAAAAGCCTTAAAAAATGTGCTACTTACAGGGTAAACCCTGAGGTTACTGTGGGCTAAATGATTATGAAGCCTTGAATTTCCTTATTCTTTTCCGTTCATTTCCTTGCAAAGTAAAAATTACAGTTCTTATAGTCAGGATGAACAATTCAGTGACTCTTGGTAAATACATACTGACAAAATTTGGGGATCTGATGCTAAGAACAAAGTCTAGAGCTGGTACCTCATAGATGGCAAAGCCAATGGTGTACAGGTTGGCTCCCAGCTTGCGTTCTTTCCTCCTGTTTTTCTGCATCAGTGCAACAAGGAAGCTGCAGATAACCTCTTCATCCTCAGGATCATCATCTTCCTCCAGGAGCTTCAAACGATACTGGGGATTGGTCCAAAATGTATCTGTGAAATGCCACCAACAACCCGAAGCAAACATGTAAAGCTTCAGTTTTCTAACAATACTTATGATCAAATGATTCTAGTATTCCCTGTCTGCAGTTCCTGAGGGAAAGGATAGAATGGAGTTTTTATTTATATATTTTAATATGTTTTTATTTATTTTCATGTGTTTTCAGTTTTACATAGTTATAAGGAAGATTTAAAATGAAGAATTAGCAGCTGACAAACATCCAAAGGACTGAAAGCTGGCAAAGTTTATCAGTGGATTTCCCAAGTGAAATGTAGCTGATAGAATGGAATTGGTATCTCTCACCTGAGGCACTGCAAAGTATTTGAACAATGGTTTATCTTTGCCAGGCCTGCCTTTTTAGGTTTATGAGGTACTGTCACAGACATGGTGACAGAAGATTTCCAGATGGAAAATCGCATGGCTCATCCACTGAGGAATCAAAGATTTTCTACGGCTGAGCACTGATCAGGTTCTAGTGTGATGTAGCCTGTGGGATGTAATATAGTCCCTGTCAGTGGTGATATCCCTTAAGACTCATTGCTTACCTGGATAATTGCGGCAGCCTCCAGCTGAGCAGCCTCTCACCCAGCGCCCTTCGTTGACTGACACAGTCCAGGTCTGGAGTTTATCAGCTTCCAGAGTATCAGGTGTGAGGTTACAGATCTCAAGTTTTGTGAAATGCCTCATGAAATCTTCAAAAGATATCCTGGAGGAAATGAGGGGAAGATGAATCTGAATGAATATACGTGGTGGGTGGTTAACTGAAAGATATATTGCTCCTGAAGAGGTGGTAGAGAGTGACCCACATTACTGCTCCCATTAGGGCAAGTTTGACATGGGAGCTCTATGATTTCCTAATGTGTTTGACCTGTTGGTCAATTAACACAGGTACAGCTCCAAAATGGGGGACACCAAAATGAGAGGATGGTGCACAGGAAGGATAGGAGCTTGTGAAGTGTGGGATAACTGGAGGGACTGTGCTGGTAGGACTCAATAAACCCTGGTGGGAGATGGAGATTGCAGAGCAGGGGTTATTTGGAAATATGAAGGGAAACAGATTAGTGTGATAGTTTTAACACACTTAAGTAGTGTAGTATGAATCATTTTTGCTGTAGTTGCACATCTAGAGGAACACGTTTTTTTTTGACTGATATTCTCACCAGAACTCCCCATCCTCCGCGATCTTGTGCTGCAGACGGACTTTCTCTGCTTCATTAATGAAGTTCCACTCTTCTGATCTTCAAAGGAGTAAACAAGCTACATTACACTTTTGCAATACACAATTTTCTTTAAAATTTTCTGCTCTTTACTGTAAGCATCTGTTGTAGAATGACAACACTTGAATTTAATTGACAAAAAAACTTCCTTTGTGTAATCTGCAACTATTTGTCCTCAATGCTGCCCTCTCCATGTGCTCAAACAGAGAAGGAATTGCTCTGCTCCTTTCCTCCTTCACTTCAGACTTCCTACTAGCAGCTCTCAGAAATCTGTTATTTTATTTAGCATAAAGACAAAAGTGCTTGCAGACTGTCCCTGCCAGTAGCTGCTCAAATTTCTTTTTGCAAAACATGATGAAAAGCTTCATCCAAACATGCTCATGTGCTGACATCTTGCTTCACTCAGTTTTTCCATAACTTGGAAGATTCTTCTACTGTAAATTCTTTAAATTCTTGATTTGCATATGAACATTGCTGACCTTGCTAGACAGTAAAAACAGACTATATGTATCATTAGACCAGCTTTCCATTGGTAAAACCCCCTTCCCTCAACATCTTTTCTACACGTAGATATGCTTTGCTTTCTATAGCTTTATCTAAGCACTGAAATGTGATGTTCTTCAAAATGCCAAAAAAGACCATTTAAATACCTCATTGTTAAATGCTAGGACCATGCATAAGCTGTCTAAGGGTAAATGAAGCTGCACTATTTTTCATATTTTTTCAAATCAAGTGAAGCTGCTGGATGCTTCTTACTCACTTATCACTCCAAGGTCCATTCCATTCCACCTGTCCCCAGGGGTTTCTCAACCTTACCAGGCGTATTTTTTCCCCTTTAAATGTTGTCTAATTGAAAGAGAAGGCAACAAAAATCAGCTCAATTATTTTGTGAGAAACGGGCTCAAAAATGAAATGCTCTGTCTGACAAATCCCTGATACCAGCTCCCCGAGTGGTGGTGATTTTTAAGGCCATCACCCAGCCCAACCTGACTTGAGCGAGTGCAGGAAGACTGTTAGACCAGGAGGTGGCCAGCAGTGGCCACCTT
This sequence comes from Netta rufina, assembly GCF_964035555.1. NCBI lineage: Eukaryota > Metazoa > Chordata > Aves > Anseriformes > Anatidae > Netta > Netta rufina. The sequence goes on from NC_140128.1 coordinate 31,299,047, forward strand.
TGCCCATGCAGACCACGGAGAAACAATTGTTTACCTCGAAAGTCAAAACTTGGGTTTGTTTCTCCACAAAGCTGCTCTTTTATTTAATTATTAGATTTCTTTCTTTCATAATTCATCTCCCCCTCCTCTCCTTTTTTGCTCCCCAATCCACAACTTTGCTAGTGTGCATGACTCTAGGCCATTCTAGAACACAGGTCCCCACAGTAGGAGAAAAGGGACCATACATACCTCTTCCACAGCTGTGACAGAGTAGGCATGACCTTTGACCAGTCCGCAAGACATCCGGGTTTCATACTGCATTGGCACTATGGTCTGTTAAACACAGGATAAAAATTTGTGAAAGACACATGAAGCACAGACAGCTGCTCTGAGGCAGGAGGGAGAATGACACTGTTCAGGTGACAAAGTCTTTTTTGTCTTATTCCCTTTTTCCCATTTATCAAGGTGACAAAGCTTAGTGTACACAGAATTAATATTATTGATTAAAAAGGAGTTAAAAATGAATTATAAGAGCAAAAAGTTAATAATACTCATTGTAAAAGACATTTCATGTTTTACTTGTTCCCCTTTTTGTAGTTTGCTTTTTTTTTTTTTTTTTTTTTCCACTCAGAACATGCTAGTATATAGCATGATTAATTTTTCTATTAGTAGGACTGTTCAGCCTGAGGTAGTATGTTCTTCTACAGCTCAGTAAAGTTATTGCAGATAAAACGGGGAGCATCTCAGCACGTATTAGAATACTTTCATCTTTACACAGTGCTGCAATCTTATCACAACAACATTTTTTAAAAAAGAAAAACTGTTTCACAGACATTGTACTAAATTAGACTATTAAAAAAAAATCTCCAGTAGAGATATACATTTTATTCCATAATCCTGTGACTGTATTTTTTTTATCTGTCACACAGGAAGGATGTAGCTTTCTTCAGCAAGTATAAATAAATTTTCTCTCTTGGTAATAAACTGTTACAGTGTCTGATGCATTTTTATTTGTAAGTCTGAAAATACTATTTATCTAGGAGATAAAGAATTGAGAGCAGGGTGGCAGATTTACATAGTTCAGTATCCCTGCAGGAGAAATCACCGAAAAGAGTGGGAAAGGAAGGCTACACTAAGTGCACGTGGACCATGTGTGAAATTTCCCTTCCTTAATTCCCTCACAGAGAAATGACAGTGAGGCCCTGCCAGTAACTCTTCCATCTGTTTTCTGATACATCTGAGGACATGAGAAAGTCAGGGCTGGAAACGGAGAATTAGTAAGGTCACGCAGTTACATTCTCAGGTTGCGCAGGGAGGAATCTCATCCAAATACTTCCTGGCTGTCACAGTTATTTTCCATTATTTCCTTTCTACTCTTGTTTCTTTTATCTTGCTCTAGATTCTATACACTTTCCATCTGTTACCTCCTATCTATTTCCATTTTTCTTAATTTCTCTTCATCTTGTCATCTTCATTACTTAACAGAACCCCTTTTACTTTTTCCTATTTAATAGTATAATTTTCTGTTGCTGGTATCCTGATCTGCTTCTCTGGAGTGCTTCTGAAGTATGCATTATCTGCCTCTTTCCATCAAGAGCCATGATATTTTCTAGTGATGGCTTGGGAGTGTAACAACCAGCAGCAAAACACAGCAACTATAGAGTTTTGTAACCTTCCAACCTTTGGCAGTCACCGAAGGGGAAATTCCCCTCAGAATGCGGGTGATTTGGACAGCCATGCGTGCAAAAGAAGACAACCAAATGGGGCTTTCCCAAAGAATTACATCATTTCAGTCTTTCAAGAAGACTAAATATGGATGACTAAAGCAGAAAAAATGGCTACTGCTGCAAATGCAGAGGAGTTTGCACAATCAAAGATTTTAGAAATGTAATATGCTTTTTTAGGTGTATTTTTTTCTCTATAAAGTGAGAGAAGTAATTTCTGTCACTGAAATGCAGCTCCCTAAAAAGTCAAGGTAAGACTGTTGAGGGATTTTTGAAACAGCAAAGATCCTATGGCTTGTTGCAGCTGAATTTCATCGCCCAGCTGAGGAATTTAGAAAAATATTGTTGCCAGCAGCTGGCTTCAAGGACAAGGTCTACGTGACTCCTAATCACAAGGGGGTTGTTTTCTTGTAGGTGGGGTTGTTTTCATGCAGTTTTTTGTCTGAGTGCTTTTGAACAATAATCTTGTGTGAGACACTATCCGTCCCTGTTAAGTTCACTATACATGTAAAAGTCAGGCTATTCAGGTAATAAAGAGAGCATGATCTGGCCATACTGGTGTCTGTCGTTTTTTTGGCTGTTCTTCCTGCAACATACGACAATTGTCTCATAGAGAGAAAGGGGCAGCAATGTGTCCATTTACAGATTTGGAAGCTTTCAAGTTTCAAGTTAAGATATCGGATTTTCATTTAGTGTAACAACCCTCTCTTTATTTTTGTAGATACAAAGCAACTTCAGAGTACCATTTTTTTTCATAGCACACACAAATCTAGACATGTTTCTTCTTTTCCATGTTGTGCTTTTAAAATTAGGATCTTAAAGGATCTAGTAAGAGCTCTCCACCTATATCTGAGTGTTCGCTCAATCCAAGTCCACCCCAAGAGCAGACCCCTCCATTTGTGGGCAGTGTTCCATAGTGCTTTGTTACAAAGTAAGTTCAACAAGAGCTTTTGTGCCTGGAGTGAGAGCTATACAGAGCATGCTTTTAATTTCTTTTGAGCACACCCCCACATGCTCTGGGAACTTGTTCCATCCTAATATTTTAATTCTCTCACTCTTTACATCCTCTGCAATTGAGGGACTTGCTAAAATGTGTTAATAGTTTCCTGTTACTAAATGTAGTAACAAATGTGGAACCTGGACGTATTTTATGTGACTCTGCTTTCATTTCTACTGTACAAGTAAGCTCTGGAAATTAGAAGCTTGTACCAAAAGTCAGCAGCCCTTTGCCTCAGTATCAGCAAAGTCCTCTAGACAGGTGTATCAGTGATAGATGCACTTGAAAGGACTGAAGTCCTTAAACATGTATGTCAAATAGCATTGAAAAGAACAGATCTTTACCTTTGGGATAATTCAGTGAAATAAAATAAGGGTTTAAAATTTTAAGTGATATGTTTCTCTAACTGCTCTGTTTGTAAATAGAAGTGCTGTGAAATTAACTGCTTCTAGAAAAGTACAAACCCAGGCTGGCCTTTCATCTGTCCCCTGGTAGTCCACAGTGGGGTGAGACATCTGTGCATTTTCTAGATTCTTCACCATTCGAGATATCAGTTCGCCAATGTCGCTTCTAGGTGCTGATCCGTAGGAAAAGCCTAGGTTATCCTGAAACAGAGAATAGGAGAAAAGTTTGGTGTGGAAAGAGGAGGCAGGGAGAGCAAAGAGAAATAATGCAAGAAAGAGGACTGTCTTTTTTGTTGTTTGTTTTGTTTAAAAAAGCCTTGATAGCTTTTCTTCTATCTCTTCTAGATGGTCCATACTTATCTACAGTGGTTGATATCACCTGTTGTTCTCCTGCTTTTATTGCTATGTCACACTAGTTATTGAAACTAATAGTTTTTTTACTTTCATTTCTAAATTAACCGCAATGAATATAGATGATCTATATTGGCTATGTTGGGAATCAAGGGATTAGCATTTGGACACTTATATCATCTTTGACATGAAGATTTGCATCTCAACCAAGTTGCAGCACCCCCCTACTAACCCCTTTTTACTTGAGATGAAGGCACTGAGAGGGGAGTGCTGGTTTTGTTGATTGGGCCCCTTTTTCTGACCTCCCTCTGTTCACTTCCCTTTTGGTGCTTGCTATTCTCTAATGATAGGTGTTTAGTGCAGGCTGCCCTATCTCCTACAAATGGATGTTTGCTTATGTGGACTAAACCAAGCTGTTCCAAAAATTGGTATATATTTGATTACAAATGGAGATTTTTGACATAGCTTAAGGGTTATCTGCCAAGTTTATATGGACTCACGTCAATAGAGCTCGCCATGAGGGATCCTCTGGCAATGGCATGTTTCATGATTTTATAGATATCTTTAGGAGCATCCTTTATCTCATAGAACTCTGTCACTCCTCCAGTGAAGTCCTCCATGGCCTCTGTGGTGTTTCCTCCTTTCAAAGCTTCGTAGGACCCATGGAGTCTTGGAATGAGAAAAGAACAGCAGGAATCAATTTTATGTAGATTAAAATGCGCACATGTATATACTATACATTTTTTCTCTTATACGTAATATATTTATCTACTGTGTGTATGGATAAATACGTATACATATACTACATGGATCTGTTTGGTAACCCTTAAATTTACAGATTTAAAAATTGCCACCTGCAAATAAAAAAAAGGATGTTGAAAATAAAATGTAGCCTTCTGAATGAGTACCCTGAAAATATGCTTTACCCTATCCCTAATTCTGATCCACCACACTCTATGCAAAAAGTCAGTGGTATGTGCAGAGCCCATCTATGTGTACATGACAAGTTCTGTACAGGATTTTAGCCACCTCCCCAACCACAGGGAGTATGGCATGGTACATCACGTTGCTCTTACTTTGCGTAGGCCTTTTCCAGGAGAGCGCTCCAGAACTCGTTGCGCTGGGAGGACTTGGTGAAGACCAGCTGGTTGTTGTATGTGGGTAGGCAGTCATCAATGATGACATCCACCCAGTCTCCATAGCGCCAAAACTGAATGAAGGCAAACAGAAAAACCTCTGGGTTCATTCTTTGCAGAGAGGGGGAAGCCTGGCTGAAAAGCTGCTCTGGTTTATACTGAATCTCAAGTCCTTCAGATTTAGCTGGTGCTCCTGCAGCCACCTGGATTTTGGACAAGCATGGGGAAAGGCCTGTGGCTGGGGTGAAGCTGTGCTGCCAGGTCCTGCAGTACAGGACCAAAAAGCAATGACATGGGGAGGGAGGCAGCTGTACTGAAATACCTAGGGCAATGCATCCATCTTAAGGGAGTCTCTTAAGAGAACCATGGGGAATACATAGAGCAGCCATTCTTTTCTGGAAAAAAAAATAAAAACCAGTTCTTCAAGAACTTGTTTTTGACAGAGAGCAGCTGCTTGTGGGTCTAAAAATAGATGCTCTTGCCAACCAGTGTCTTTGTACTGGCTGTAGCACTGAATCAGAGCAGCAAGGCAGGACTGAGCACCTGTCGCTTTCCCTTACACGCAGGCCATGCTGATCTGCACATGCTTCATTGGTGGGTTAATGCTCCCTAATTGCCCTTCTGTGACTGCCCTGTTGGAAGAGTTTAGGGTGAGGGAATTTAATCCTTATTCCTTCTCTGTTCTTGCTCACGCTTTCTCAGAGTGGAGAAAGGAAAGGGAACAGGGTGCTAAGAGCTGAGCTCTGAATATAATTAGATTTGCTTACTGCTAGATGAAGGGACTCACCTGAAAGTGAAAGATGCCAGCATAGTTTTGAATAAAGGACTGGTCATGAGGTATAACTCTGCAGAGCAGTTTTTTATTCAGTGTCAGACAAGCAATGGCAGCCAGGAACCAGCAGTCACCTGTAAAAAAGTGGAAGCAGCAGATAAAATTAAGGGACAGAACAGCTAGAATCAGAGGGAAAAGCTAATGTACTGCGAAGCGATACATTAGTTCTTAGTACAGCATGCCATGGCCTTTCAGTAAAGGGCTGTTCTCAATGTGTTCTGCAGTACTTGAGCACTTCTTATTTATGCTGCGGAAGTGCTTGTTGGCACCATTGGCTACATACACCTGTTAAACAGAATGGAAAGATTAATACATATTAGGAAGACAGTCAGGGGAGATGTTATAAAACCTGAGAGGTTTTAAAACCTGAGATGTTATAAAACCCAAAAAGCTGAGAGGGGAATGACTTCCCAAAGCAGCGCAGGTAAGTACCATATGGATGGCAGTTGCAGAGGTGTCACTTGTACCTGAGTAGTGGTTTAATATACCAAAGTATTTTTGAGCTTCTGAGCTTAGGTTCTTCAGTATAGGGGTTGTCCTTGACTACAAGGCACACTTAGCTGAAGACCTCCAGAAGCTCCTGTTTGAAAATAACAAGACTAAATACCTGAAAAAATACAATAGTTGTAGCTGATGATATTTTAATCCAAGTCAAGTAACTCCTTATCTCTTATTCTTATCTTGACTTATTTTGTTCATTCTCTATGCTTGAGAAAAAGACCAAGTTTTGCCAGATGGTGCTTTGTAACACAGTCATGAAATTAGCTGATGAAAAGGAGAGATGTTTGCTCAAAGTTCTTTCCTAGACTGGTAGTAGGCAGATATCACCATTTTGCTATAGAGAAAGAATTAGTAGATGTGTGGTATTATACTGAGAAAATTTAAAATGTCACCTTGGAAGCAAAAGTAAATTGAGAGCTAAACTCTGATGCAGACTGAAAAGTGCAGGGAAGAAGTAACAATTTCATACCTAATTCTCCTTGGCAGATATCTGTTCTGTTAGCTCCGCCAATAATAAATCGTGGATTCTCACAGATTTCCTGTAAAATACAAACAGATTGAGAAGGAAAAGCATGTTTTGGGATACCTCTTTTCCACAGAAATAAAGGCTGTTTTAGGATAATGGTTTTTCTGTAAGACAGTTTGTGGATATGAAAATCTCTTTCAGAGTTTCATCTGTAGAGCTTCACTAATGAAATATTTTAGAATCTCAATATTCCAAGTTTCAGGCAGCAGAGGGAAGGACTATGTAGGAAGTACCAGCAAATGGAGGTGGGACTATTGCAGTGTTTGCACAGAACCTTTTCCATATCCATTACATTGTTGGTTCTCAAGTGGGATGAAAACCCCCGCAGGGTTTGGAAAGCCAACTAAAGAAGTAGGTATAATCTGTCCTACAGGGGGAAATAAACAATCTCTAATGTCTCTGCTTTATCCTGTCCCTCACACTCAAATACTTGGTTTTGGGAGGAAAAGGAAGACACCTAACTTTTGGACCATCACTTGTGAGGGTACAAAAAGGAAGATATTGCAATTTGAGGACTAGTTTCCTGAGCAGCTGCAAATGGGGAAGAAGACATAGTCCAAGAACCTGTTTTGCCGGAAGATTACAGGGCTGGAATGGGAAGGAGAATGAGAATACAACTGATAATTGTTTGTGTGAGTGGAAAAATTGGCTGTACAGGTGGCTGATGGACTGAAACATTTCCCCATGTCATCAGGGTAGCCCTGGATTTTCCCAGACTCATGTTTCAAGTCTAATAGTTTCACTTGGCTTCGACCCACTTTTTGCTCCATTGCAGTGTTCAGCAGCGTTGCTTTGATGTAACTATTTGGATTAGTCATGGAGCCAGATAGAGACCATCTCTTCCGGCTCCCTGCAGCAATTGTCTTACTCTCCCTGCAGAAGGGAATGGAGGGATTGTCCTGTTATTTCAAGCCTCAGTCAGCTGTTCTGAGGTCCAGTTCTGTCAAGGCAGCTGTTTGAGATAACTCCATGTTGTTCTCCACCCACTAGCTTCCTCACATTGTCATGGTGCTTCGTGGTGCTGTCTTGAAAACTAGCTGTGAGATATCAGGCTTTGGGATTTTTTTTCCCTCCACCAATCTGTGTTTATGTCCTGACCCTGCTACTACTGATGTAACCAGCTCTGGAATTCAGCATTCTGTATTTTAGATGAAAGTAGTTAGATGATGCTTAATTGTTTCCAAAGATTAAATATGCATTGATGATTGATTGTTATGCAGTGCAATTTATTACATCTTGAGCTTATTTGCTTTGGAGGATGATCTGTGAAGGAATACAAAGGAGAGAATCATACATTTGCCATATGGACTGATTTTGGGCATGACCAAAATGCTTTTCTTGCATTTTTTTCATGGTTGCTAGATGCTTTTAGTACACTCTGGATATTCTTTCAATATTGTATTACTCTGCTTCATCTCCAGCTGTGCTAGTTGTGCCGAGGACAGACAAGATTGCACGGAAAGGTTTCAACATCTTCCAAGGCTGATGAGAAACAGTCAGCAGAGCAAGACAACCTGGTGTTTAAGATGCAGCTAATTCATCTGATCTTCCAGTCCTGGCTGAGCAACAGGTTGCTCCTCATCTCTGAGGTCAAGTTAGCACAGAGAATTCCAATAGGATGCACCTCACTGATACCATAATTCATCTAGAGTCTCCTCTGATCAGTTTATTAATAAATAAAATAAATATAAATAGTCTATAATAAACCATAGACTATGGTTTTCTAAGTACATTCCCTAAACCCATTCCATAAAGCAGAGGAAGCAACTTCTTGGCCAAAGAGAATTTGTAGGCTGCTGCTTTTCTCTTGGCCCCTTACGGTCCAGACCTTGTTTGCCATGACATGGCTGCACTGCAGGCTTCAAGGCAGAACCCACTCTTGTCAGACACCGAGATGGTTGTAGAGTTCCAGACTTGGATTCCCCTAATCTGAAAGTCCTGCCTTGGTGGTACTAAACACTGTCCTTGTTTTGTGGTAGCAGTGTCCTCATCTCCCAGAGCTAACGTGAAATTTCCAGGGGAAAGCAGGACATCAACCTAGGAGCTGTTAGCGATCTCATTTTATGACAAGAAACCTATGCTTCCCTGTGACCTAGTTCAATGTAACATTAAACAGACTGTTTCAGATGCCCTTGTCACTGCCACAGGCTGATAAACCATACTGTATACCTCAGCAGCATGGTCAGGTGAGGCATTGAAGCCTCCTCTGGCTGCTCTCAGCTGGAGGGCTGATTCCCTCTGTGCACGAGGCCTGCAGCGCAGCAGGACAAGGCCGCCACAGCTGTTGCTTGGCAAGCTGTGCTTGCGAGGTCCTCTCTTCATGTTCAGGTCATGGCATGGCCATCACAGTATAGAATTACAGAGGCCTCTTTGCCACCCCCGTAGCAGGCTTCATAGCTGCCCCACGTGGCAGCTGTCCCTTTGACGGTGATACTCCTCGTGACCTCCATGCCCAATTGCTTTCAGAGGCAGTGGCAGAGGAGCTGATCTCTGGGGAGCCCCAGCTGTGAAGGGAAGAGCCCGCAGGGCTAGATGCAGGATAGCAGCGGGGTAGCTCCAGGGGGATCTTGTCCCTGATGTGGGATCCTGCCCAAATCCTGGAAAAAGTAGCAGGCATTCCTTGTGTTAGTACGTGATGCTGAGACCTCAATTCAGCTGTGCTGTTCAGCTGAGGAACATCGCTGCTACCAGTGCTTGGTTACAGTGTTTGTGAACGGCAGATACGCGCCCTTTAGACTGACTGATTCCTTGAAAAATAGTTGGAATTTCTGGAGAAACTTTCATTCAACAATTCCATGTGGATTCGTGTCATGGAAAATAATGCTCATTTACTACCAGCATCACTCGTTCATGGATATTAACATTCTCCTACGTTAATCTTTTTTGGTGGGAGAGAAGTTGGTTATAAATTGGTTGCATGGCATGGCTAAGCTGACACAGAAAGCCAGAGGCAGTCAGGAACAGATCACTTCTTTCCCAGCTCTGTTTCAAACAAGATCTTATCTCACATGGACCACTTGTTTATTTGCTATTTCTGGGAGTTAAGTGATATATGCAATACACTATAGGGAAAGGACTTAGAGTGAAGCAAGTATTAAGATATTCTCTCGGCTCTTTCTGAACGGTCTGGTATTTTGTTTTCTTTTAGAATATGTTCTCAAATTCAATGTGAACTTCAAACCAATTTCAAATTACTACTTTATAAGACTACAGTTTATAAACTAGCCACTTCCTTTGCCAAAAAAAAAAAACAACAAAAAAAAACAACAACAACAACAACAACAAAATTACAGTTTGATAAGAAGAAATGTTTTCCATATCTTTATAGTATTATAAAACATATGTTTTGAGTCTGTGATGTTCTTTAATACACCTGTCATGTCTATTCCTGTGTGGAATATTATCAGACATGCCCTGCTGACAGTGATAAAGTCTTCAGTTTTGAAGTCCAATAAAACAAAGTTTTGTGTCAATCTGAGATCTGCATATATAGGTTGCTTGCATCAGGTTTCAAGAGAAATTTCATTTTTCAGTCATGGCATGGGTTCATTGTAAAAGAAGCAAGCATCACATGCAGCTCTTCCCTCTTTGGGGACCTGCTGGGTACAGCAATGGCCTGAATTACAGGGTGGCTTTAAAACAAACACATTTGTAACAGAAGGCATGGGCATCTCAACCACCAAGGCCTTGTGAGCCCCAGGCAGGGCAGCCACCCACATCAGGGTCAGGACCAACTGGTTCTGTGACCCCTAGCATGCCAGCACTCAGCAGGCCATGACCCCTACTCTCTGGAGCCCCTGCATCTGCCCCAACCTGTGACTGGTATCAAGGATACATCATTTTCCTGACTCTTGTGTTGCAAAAACAAAGATGGCTTTGGTTTTGGTATTTAGATTGTATTTTGAGTTTTATACAGTCTCAGATGTGTTGTAGCTATGTGAATAGTAAGTATGGATGAGAAAAAAATCATTGTTAGTAACTGGCCTAAAGAAATACCTTTGGGATAGAGATCCTGAAGTCTGAACCTTTCTAAAAAACAGGCTTGATTTGCACATGCTCATTTATATTAGTCAAAGGTGATGGTGCATTGAGTTTTGATATTTTCATATTCACACTTGTAGACTGTTTGCCCTAGGTTGGTAGTACCCATCCACTATACTACCATACCAAACCACATTCCTCCCTGTAGAAATACGGGTAATCCCACCCTTTTAAGATGACTGATCATGGCTGCATTTAGCTCATTCACATCCATTTCCGGGAGCTGATGCAGCTGAGGTGGTGATGATGATGAAGGCATGGAGCTGCACCCTGCCATGTGATAGCACAGATGCACAGGGCATCCAGATGTCCCTCATGCTGCTGTGAGGGCAGCATACAGCCTGCCTCTCGTTGCGTAACAGCCACCCACTAGAGCGCCTGGTCTTTTGCTATTTATTTATGTTCCTGTAGTCGGTATTATCTATCTGTGCTAACTTTGTCCCTGAAGTACAGACTTCAGTGTTGGAGAGGTGTGGCTTCTGAGGGAGCCAGGGAAGCTCCTCAGAACCACATTCTTGTCAGGCAGGGGACAAGGGGACATTCCAGGTTTGGCTTGCTAGAGGACAGCAGATGCCCAGCAGGAATGACAGAGAAAAAAGAAAACTAGCCCTGCAATAGGACAGGGAATCAGTTATAAATTGAAGAATTATTCTTCCATGTGTGGTAAAGAAGGCAGCTGGCTGAGGAATGGCCACAAGACACTAAAAGGAAGGAGGGTTTCTAAGCAGGAGTCTGTCCTCATAGTGATTGCAACACCCATACTCTTGGCAAGCACATAAAAAGCTAACCAACCTTCCCAAGTCTATTAAGCAATGTGGAGAACTAACAACTGAATAAAAGCATGTTTTGGAGTATCATCTGTTCTTTTATTTTCACAGATCAGGAAAACAGAATCCAAACTGTTGAAACACTAAGCCTCAGTAAATGCAGGAGTACATTGCAGAACAACAAGGACAATTTTTTTTTCAGATGAGAAAATTCCTAGCAGGTCACGTAAGAATAAAATTAAGTCCCATCCTTCTACATACTTCCTTCAATTTTTTGTTTTTATTGTATTTTGGCCATAAATATAGAATTACATATACTTGCTAAGCTTCTAGAGCTTAGCTCGTTATCTTCCAGGAGAGCTCTAAGCAAATACACTTCCAGCTTATTCTCCCCCCAACCCCTTCTGCAAGAAGAACGCATGTTCAGGGCGAACAATTTACAGAAAACAAAAAATAATCAGCAAATGTGTTACTTACACGTGGTCTTTTCCATTCAAACTTGATGGGGATTTTCTGGCTGTAGAAGAGGGAACTCTCATTAGGTGGGAAATCAGGATCCTCATAGAGAATGTTTTTCTCCAGGCACTTCCTGTGAAGCTCTTCATAGGTCTTTTCCTTTACTTTGATAATGGGCTGGTTGCGACTTATAATGGCAGAATAAATCCCCCCTGTGCCCCCACCTGTACCTTCAGCTGTAGTGCTAACAGTAGCACTGGGAACTGACCCAGCAGCTGTCTGCTGAGCCACTGCTGCATTTATGGCGGACGGCATGGGAATCAGCCTTCGAGCAAGTGTTGAAAGAAAGCAAGATCTTGAAAACTAGAAGGAAATTTGTGAAAAGAGGAAGTTGCTCTTCCCCCTTTTTTCTTCCTGTTGAAAATCTCCTAGTCAAAGTTGTAAGCGATGAAATTCCTTGTGATTGAGCACATCGTGCATCTTCTTGAAGGGCAGCAGTATTTTGTTGCAAGAAGCTGGAATTTGTTCCTTGATGTGGCACAAGGTAATTTGTAGGCTTACTCCTGTGCTGGAGTTGTACTATCTACAGCATGTTTGCTGGCCCTGTGTGTAGAAACACTGAGAAGAGGCGAGCTTTAACCCGTGAAATCTAAAAATATCTACGGGCAAGGAGTGAGAGAGAGGGAAAGTGATAGGGAGGGGGTTAGTGTGGTGGTGTCAGTCTGCTGCACAGCTTGTGCTGAGGCCAGGAGCTGTGTGCAGCCTGACTCCTGGTGCATGCAGCTCTTCTTTTCCTTTGCTAGAGAGAAAAAAAAAAACACTGGTTTGGGAACGTACTCATGAGGTCCCCCTAGCCAATAAACTAGTCCTGACACTCCTTAAGAAACTGTTGTACTTGACTTGTTGTTTCTACTCTGCTACAGAAGAAAAAAAAATTGAGATGATTATCTGAAGACACAGTCCCAATAGCAAAACCAGTAATTTTATTTGATGCTACTGAGGCCATTTCAACACCTGCCAGCTGGGAGCTGGATCCTCCAGGTAACATCAGAGAGCAGCTTGCGAGCTCTAATATTCACTTAGTGATACCTACTTCCCATGTGAGAAGGACCTTTTCATACAGGGGCAGTAAAATTTGTAAGGGGCCCAGTATGGAAACTGGGCCGTTCTGTGTGTGTTAGGATATACCAGTTTTAGAGATGTCTGACTTGAAACATTTATTATGTAACACAAGATTGGGGCGAGGGATGAATTCAGTGTCTTTATGAAAGAAAATCAAGTTGCTCTTCCTTAACCCCATTGTTCTTCTCTATAAAAAGTTTTTTAATAGTTGACATTGTCTGTATGTCAAGAAAAGCCCCCTAAACCTTTATTTTTATTTTTGATTGTGAAGTCTTAAATCACACAGTGACGTCAACGTTATTTTTGCCTAGTGAAACTAGTATCTAGAGTCTGGCTGATGTACGCATCGCTGACCTTTTGCTCTAATACTGTGGTATTACGCCAAAGCACTGGTTCTTTTTTGTTTCTCAGCTGTTTGCTCAATTTATTAATTTCAAATCAAGTACAACAGACCATTTCTATGGTCTTTTTAAAAACTCCATGAGGGCAACCTTTTGAAGAAGGTAATATAGTTAAGCTATACTAACCTGCAGGAGCTAAAAGTTATTAACACTTATGCTTATAATTGTGACATTTTTTCTTTTTATCATGAATACAAGCTTCCTGCACCAACAGGGCAGTCAGAAAGGAGAGATTTGACTGTGTGTGGAAATAGGAATGCAATTGCTTCACGATAGGTTGTCCAGCTGCAGAATTGATGACTTCCTCATTACATTTAGATGCAAGGATTGCAGGTCTCATGTTTGACATGTCTCTGCCAAGCTGTCCAGCATAGCCATGTGTCACTCTATCTAGGATTTTTCAAGTGGTAAGTAAGTAAGTGGTTTGCAAGTAGTAAAATGCAAAGGCCTCTCACTGCACGACTTCAGAAAAAATGCTCATTTTGGAATATATGTGTATGTTCTGTCTTTCCGCTTCTCCTGTTTTGCCCAATACAAACATTTATCTGTTATGTCTCATACACAGAGCTCTGTTTTGAAAAGAAAGACAGTAGTAGCACAAGGTGTGGTACCTGACAGACTCTTTGTAGACTGCAGGACTGCAGAGAAGGATCAAGTGAAGGATTGGCAGTGGCTTATATATATTTGTTCTTGGGGTGGGGAAATGGCAGGTAGGCATGTCTCACTTTTAACCCAATGTTGCTCTTTATAGATGTTGAGAAGTATTTTCTGCTTATATCTGTTCAAAAAACAGTTTTTTTTTTTTTGTTTTTTTTTTTTTTTTTTTGTGATGAACAGGAGTTGCCAGTGAAAGAAAACTGGTGTCTTTAAAGAAACACCATTTGCCATAGAAAAGAATAGATACACTGTCTGCTACAAACAGCAAAAAATCCCTTTGTCCATTAGGTATCAAAACACCCTTTGCAATAGTATTTCTTGTGACTAGAAGTACCCCAACCCACAACACCTGCTCAGATAAAGCAAAATTCATCTACATGGATGATAATCTTTCTATTTTATTTTTATGAAGCTCTATCTGCTGTTGTTTTCAGTATCTGAATTCGATTACTTTCTGTAGAGATATATTACAAACTTATTTCTTCATTTATGGCAAAATGTGTGGAAAAGCATGTGAGTTGCTACAAACATGAATGTAAACATTTTTTTGATTTTTTTCCCCTGAATTTATTATGTAAAGACAACTTCAAAAATGGTTTGAGCAAATAATTCCTATTGAAATCCACAGAAGTTAGGCACTTCATAACATTGAAAATTTGACCTATGAGTACTTTCTGTGGTGCAGATATACTGAGAGTCATAGCATAAATGTTCGTCATTCACTTTAATCAGATACACTTCAAATAATACTTAAATGATTCTTAACAGTAGAAATTCAGAAGGAATAAGCATACAACTCACTTCATTGTTACTTCATTTTACTTTCAAATTTCAGAAAAATCAGTTAAAACATTTCACTAAAATGCTCCAGACAATAATTACACCCTGCCAGAAGCATCACTATGCTTAAATAAAAGAAGCAATTATCAAGTAAAGCTTAGAAACTGATAGAAAAATAGGGTCTGTCTCAAAAATAGGTTTTGTCTCTCTTCTTACAGATGTATAAGATCTATATGCTACTGTCCCACCTGGATTTACTTATTTGCATTAAGCATTATTTAGTCTGCTAGTTTAGGCTGCTAGTTTCCAGCTCCTGGACTGGGGGTTCGTGATGTCTGCTAGGAGCTGAAAAACAGCTCTACAGAATGGGGGGGGGGGGGTAGGAACTTAAGGGTTTAGTGGGAAACAAACTGCACTTGGTACTCAGGAGTGTAGTAGTCACACGTAGTCTGCTCTGATGTTCCCAGAAATCTGCCCTGCAGAGGACAAACAGCAGCAGGTGGGAAATGACTGGGCAAGCGCAGAGAGGACTTAGGATGAGGAGTAAGAAACAACCTACAAATGGACTATGTCCCTTTTAGTGGGCAAAAATAGGGACCGTCCTTCTCTTTTTCCTATGATTTAATTCACTAATGTTATTAGAAAATATTTCCTTATCATATTAAAAGATACCAAGTCATTTCTGCCTTTTTTTATATCCACAAAACCCAACCGATGGCACGTTTAGGTTTAACTCAAAGCAGAACTGGTTTTAAAATAATATACTTTAAAAACGTAGCAAATGGAAAGGGCAAACAACTTGAACTGTAGAGCAGTGGGTAGCCTGTGAAGAGAGAGACCTCATATGGAAATGGCTGTGGAAATAAGCAGGATGTAGGACTCTCATGATGTCTTCTAGTTTTGAAAGGAAAGAAAACAGCAGGACACAGCAGTTCTGTATGCAGAGATGGTTGGAAAAAGAGGCAGGGGAGCATTAGGGTCAATTTTAAAAGAATAGGGGAGTAAGTATGAAATCAGACAGCCAAATGCAGAACTTATCCCATTAATTTAAAACATTTTCTGCTATAAAGAAAATTTTAAGCACTTCAAATTTCCTTTGTGTGAATAAGCTTTTTCATTGTCACCTACAAAGCTCAAATCTCAGCCAGATACTAAAAGCTGACCAAGAAATTACTAAACTATGTGTAACAGAAGCCAGATCATAACAAGCGCTTGAAGATGTGGAGTAACAGAGCTCCACATAAGGACCCTTGCTTCGCCAGGCTAACTTTAACCATTGACATTCAATTATTCAAAACAGGTCAATTCTTTCCTAACAGAATACCTTCTACTTTTCTTTGTACGTTTGTTTTTGTTTAAGTAGCACTGGCAGAAAGAGAGGAGCAACACTGTGGAAGATGTTTCCATGTGAGCCTAGCTGCTACCCTAACCTGCTACCACTGCTGTAGACCTGTGCCTTTTCCAAAAAAGTTTCACCAGCTAAGAGAAAGACTTTACACTCCCACATCACTGTCTTTTACTATCATAAAACTGGCTGGCACTACTTATTCAAACTTTACTTTCAATGACTGAGCTGTTCAGCTAGCCTGTTGTTCATTTTCCAGTATAGACTGCCTAATTTTGCACTGTTATAAAGACTTAAAGAGGAAATATCTGTAATGACGCTGGGTGTCTCCTTCTGGGTTTGTTTTCATGAGGCAGCTTGCAGACAGAACTCTGATGATAACCTCTGTATCAGGTGCAGCTAATGATGTGCTTTGTCAAACTGGCACAGTTTATCTCTTCTCAAGTACTCTAATGTGTGAAAGGTGTGATTGCCAAATACATTAAACCCCATGCCAATAAGTCACGATCTCATACCATCAATTCATGGTTTTTTTTGGTGCAAGTGAAAGCAGAACTTAATCTTAAAGCCTAACTGAAGCTAGTCTGGAACAGATAGTATTTAGCTCTTTCCCCACAGATACAATCATAGTGCTATTACCTTTTCTGAACAGAAAAGCTATCCAAGTTCAAATTTGTGTTTTAAAGAAAAAAATATTAGTTTGGGGTTGACAGAGTAGGAAATAGGTTCCTTGATTTGACTGGATTCAAGTGAACGCTCCAAGTCCTCCAAACTGATTTCCCTTCAACCTTTCAATGAATTCTCTGAAGAAGTTGCATCGTCTTTCACTTGATACAAATCTTCCAGTCAGCATCAATGCTCAGGGCTAAATTTTCCAGTGTCAGCACAGAGGTCTTCGTATTGTATGTGAAAACCACTTCTTTTTCTTTCCCATCTGAACAGGACAAGAGAGTTTACTGTATGATTTAGGTAAACACTTTTGAAACACAACTACGCATGACTCCTTCCAGTTTTCAATTCAGACTCCCTGCCACTGGTGGAAAGGACTGAATACAAAACAAACAGTAGTTAAATCAGTGACTTATGGTACATCAGTTTTCCTACAACTATTCAAATATTTTTCTGCAAAAGTTAAGCCTTGTTTGAGCATAGTTGTTACTTTAAGCACCCTAAATGTCCTAAGTTTGACAGATAGAGGTAGAAAACCCATATCCATGATTTGCACGGTGAAGGGATGTGTTTGGAAAGCAGCCAGAAGCGAAAAGCCCTTTTTGTAAATGCTGCTGTCTATACATGTAGGATCCCTCACAACTTCTAGAGATCCCCATAAAGTCAAGATGTCCAGGAGCTTTTGAATAAACAAAGTGAAGAGAAAAGTAATTCGTTCTTTGTCTGCAAATTTCCTGGTTTTGACTATTACGCAGGTTTATAGATCTTATCTGTACCTGGACCAACTGACCGGTTTTTCAATAAAAATGCTATTTTTGGTAGTATTCTGTGTAGTACAACTATCAGAACTTGGTAATTCTGAAGCACATCTACTGATACATTCACTGCCTTACAAAACAAGTGTTCTTCAGGTCTGCATGTAATATTAGTGGTGATTAGCTACTGGATAATTGAACTATATTCTGTCCTTGCTACCCAAGCAGCAGTACATAAACAAAGATGTTCCCTGTGCTATAGCAGTTTATTTGTAGAGCTGTCAGTTTGTCACCTCTAATGAATGGCAACAGTATAACAGTACTTTGAATAATTGTAGTAAAATGAAAGTCAATGCATTACCCTTGGAACAGACTGATACAAAAGTGGGTTGTTGTCCAAGTCCCAGAAATATCACCCGTTCAACTACACATGTGGTGTGGTATTGTCCACTTTCGCCCATGCAGCTGAAAAAAATAAAATTATTTCATATAGTTTCTGTCTATCAGTAGAAGTTCAGTATCACACTGAAAAAATACTGTGTTAGTCTCATCCTGAAAGTTCCCTAAACAGGTTTCCATTCCTCTATTTACATTTCTCCTGAAAAAAGTAAAATTTTTCTCCCATTATCAGCTAATTTTTGACTGCATGGCAGATTTCACAAAGTTAAAAGGGGAAAAAAAGTTTGAGAAGTTTTGTGGCAAAAAACGCAGCTTTGACAACAAGAAACATTCTCAATTTCTGTAAAAGGGCAGTAGAAACCCCTAAATATAAATGTAATCTTTATTTTAACATTTTGCAAGTAAAATGTTCCAGTCTTAAGCACAACTAAATTTCATTTTGCAACTAATATAATTTCATGTATTTGTATTTATTATAAAGCTCTAAAAAAGCCCTCATATCCAAATTAAACTAAAATTTTCCTTTTTGGGGAAAACAATGTTATATCATTCATTTAAATTACTTTATTTTGGCAACTCCTAGATTTTCTAGTAGTTTAGCAATAATCTTTCATTTCTATCCTGAATTTTGAAGATTTTCAGATTTCACTTATGAGATAAGGGAATTTGAAGCATGCTTTTGGCTACATTATTTAACCTAGTCTACAGTTTTGCTCTCTGTTATATTTTGTAGTCTGAGGACCACCTACTGTACATTTCTGAAGCCTGAGGGAATAATGAAATGCCTTTATTATTTATACACTTCACTGCACTATTTATGCATGAGCAGCAGATTTCAGTAGTAGAAGTGTGACAGTGGCATATTTAGGTTCTGTTTCCTTTGAAGTATTTAGTGATATTTTTGGAACTTCACTAAGAAATAGATAACACTAATATTTCCTTATTTGCAAGGCAGTCATAATGAACTAGAAAAGGCATTTCCAGTGGCAGTATGTTGAGTGGCTTTTGTCTGCATCAGTTGCTGTTACCTGGAAGACAGAATGTTCTTGTGGAAAGTGAATTTCCGGTACAGGAACTGCTTCTTGTGGAGGTACTGAAATGAATGCCCATCATCTAGGTAGAGCTCACCTATTGCACGGGCCTGTGAAACACATCAGATAGAGACCAAATTAACAACAGCTTCTGGGAGTATACAATGATACATTTAAAAAGAAAAAGTCTCACTACATGTTATTAATGTGGGTGTCAGGTGTCACTTTATTCATTAGAAAGGACAGTTGTGGGAAGTTCTGTGTATATGTCCAAGAAATTTGTGGCTTGCCAATTCTCTGTTTCTTCTTCTAAGGGAATTGCAGAGGCCTGAGAAAGGTCAGAAAAAATGTTTTACCCGTGCTACACTCTGATACTTTTACTCTGAGGAAACAGTGGTAGGGAGGTAGGAGCCCCCTGACAATAAAGAACAGTAGAGGAGAGCCACTGGAAATCCAGATGCAGTTACCACTATGCTCATTGAACAGAGAACAAGCACCTAAAAAAGCATAAATGCAGTAAAAGACAACTTTGTAAAGGGAATATCACTTCTAAGTACCTCTGTGTCCAGGGCCACACGGAGTTCGTAAGAAACATCTATCATCCATTCAGTAGATTTTCCAGCTGCAGTTTTAAGAGGTATCACAGTGCCTCCTCGCTGGAATACAGGAATCTGCCAAAAACAAGGCCAGGGTAGAAAGGTTCACATACTCTTAATTGTATAATTTCAACTGGGAGCAGGGAAAACTGAAGTTCTTTCGTATCAAACCTCAGAAATAAACTTTTACTGCAAGCACATAAAGAAAACTATTTAATTAACATACGTTGTCCAGTGTTACTGGGATCTTCAGAGTGCCTGGATCTTCCATTCGTATAAATGTTCTGAAATCATACCAAAACTAAGAAAAATGAAAAAAGAATGAGCACAACATATATGGCAGGATCTAGAAATGCTGAGGTCCAAAATGAGCATATTTATCTTGAAGTAAATAATAACAATGAAGTTGTTAATAAGTCACAAGAAATAGCTACACCTGAAACTTCCCACACACTGCTCTTGCAAGCAGGTTTAACTACTTTAGGTATGGCAGGCACTGAATTCCCACAGAGATATTGATAAAAATATTTTTCTTAGCATGTTTGGAGAGCCTCATCTGTTTTTCTCCTTAAATTCAAGAAAGAATTGTTAGTATCTTCTGGTGCACTGGTGGAGTCACAAAGCTTTGCATGGTCTTTAGCATTCTCCTTTACTTCTGTCTTTCCTCTCATTTGCCTCTAGAGCTGAAACTCAAGCTTTCCCTTTGGAACTATTTTCCTGAAATTCATTCTCTTCCTTCACCTCTCAGCTGCTGCAGACAAATGGTCTGTGTAGAAGTGGATCACAGTGCCATCCTGTGGATTAATAACTCAGTTTCAGAGAGGAACTGATCTCTGTACATGTTAGTGTCTGCTATGCACATCCCAGGCTACTGAAGCTTGTATCTCCTTGTTATAGTTTTTCCCTTCTTCAGCTTCCCCCTGGTTTCCTTACGACCTTCCTTCAAACAGCCCTTTTCTTCCATGTGAAAAGACAAGATCAACCCTACGTGAAACACAGGAGAAAAGAAAAGGAATTGATAATTAATTGATAATTTAGTGAGGGTTTTTTTTTGGTGTTTCATGAGAAGCAGTGAGCCTCGAGGGGAGATACAAATTATAGACCTGAGATCTGTGCATAGAAGAGCTTGGAAGAGCACAGGTGTAAATTTACTGTGAGGTATCAAGATGTAAGGAAGGCTCAGAGTGACACAGAATGGCTAACACACAGCACAGTGGCAGCGTGCAGCAAGTATGAGGTGGGGAGCTGGGAGGTTGCCATATAAAACACTTGTGTGGGCTGAGCAGCTTTGTATGATTCTCACCTCCTCTGACCCTGGAAGCAGAACACTCACTGCCTTGGCCTCTTTGTCCGTGACTGGATGCACCAACAGAGCATTTCCTGGAGTAAAAGATAAACATGGCAATGAATGACTGCTGTGGTTCTCAAAGCTGCATCCCATCACAGCAGCAGCACTGTGCTCTGGTGTTGCCTTGGGTTTGTCAACCTCCCAAAGCCATTTTAAGGGCTTGCTTGAGGCCGGCTTGTGCTTATGTTCACTTTGTACTGGGAAAAAAGGCACGTGTGAGGAGCTCGTGGTTGCTCAGTCTCATTCTGTTATGGTACCGTAATGCAGCTGGGCTGTATTGCTCACCCACCCACACCTGCTTACCTAGCATGTACTCATTTTCCACACCAAAAGTTTCTAATTTCCCTGGAAACTCTACCCAGAGAGGCCTGCAGAAAGACAGTGGAATTCAGTTAGTTTCTCTTCTCCCACCAGATTGTTCAAGACTTTTTGGCATTTTTTGGTTCCATTTTCTCCCTCTCCTTACAGCTATCAAGAATTGAAGATAAAGTAACATCCTCTTCTGTGCCTTAACGTACCACTGCTAAATCACTGATGAGATTTACCAGTACAACACAGGCTATGGCACTCCTATATGTCCACTGTTTAGTGCCCTAAACCCTCGCTTTCTTCCTTCCTGCCTTCTTCCCTATGAACTTGCACTACAGATGCCTTCCCTCTAGCAAAGGAGAGATGGATGCGCCTTTCTATCAAAGTTGACCAACAATGCTGAAACCTGATGAGCTAGTCCCTGACTAGTCCTTCCTGTTCTCAGAAGCTCACTACTGCTTTTGCAGTATGTCTCCTGTCACAGACTGGGTAACCTCCACCAGAAGTTCAACTTCTTCTGTTCTTAAAAAAGGGAAGTGCAATAGGTGCCCAATAGGTGTCATATATTTAAAGTTTGAGATGGTATAAGAAAAACAGCTCATTCAAATTACAGTCTGCAGCAATTCCCCGGGTTTCCTTATAAAGAAAGCCTGGCTCACCCACTTACTTACAGACCTTCACTTGTTCACTGTAGCCTTGTTGGTCATGTGGGTGCTAATGAGACACATTTTCCACTGTGTCTGTGAGAAAAATACCATGCTTCCTCTTTAGTTCTGTACCTATTGCAGTAAATTTAACATATTCAAGGCTTTATTTAACATTGTGGGCAGTACACACCAATGCCAGCTTCATTTGAAGGCTTGCAGAAAGGAATAAAACAGAATGTAGACATTTTTGTGCTTTTTCTTTCTTTTTTACTATTTAAATAAGTAATCACAAATGTAAGAGAGAGTAATTCAGTAATTTAAATCCCTCATCTAAGTAACTTCCTGAGGATAATCACTAAACCTCCTGACTTAAGTGCTTACCTCATAACTGGTTCAGCCATTGTGTGTGCCCGATAGAACAGTGTGTATAAGTATGGCAGGAGGACGTAGCGCTCTCTAATGGCTTCCCTGATGATCTGGGTGTTCTTCTCCCCAAAGAGCCACGGTTCTCGCCGTTTGCTCTCCATGTTAGAGTGACCTCTGAAGAAGGGCTGGTAGGCTCCAGCCTGATACCATCGAACAAGCAATTCTGGTTCTGGGTCTCCAATGAACCCTCCCACATCAGCTAGATATTGCGCAGACAAATAAAAATACACATTTCTGGAAATTATTCTGAAAAACTCAAAGATCTCCTCTAACAAACATTCCAAGGATATAAATTAATGAATTTCACAGTGTACTTGCAGTTCTGCTGTTGAGTTACTGCTTGTCCAATCAAGAGCAGAAAATGGAGGTAGTAAGTTATCCTTTAATAAAAATATCGAGACCTTTTGGAGGCTGAGTGCCTTCCCCTGTGGCAGAGGACTGCCACAGTGATGCTACAGACCATCACCTGGAGATTGTCGTTCCAGGACACAAACACTACAGAAGACTAAGAGGAGAAACGATGGTGAGAGACAGGTTTTTAGCATCTGAAATCGTTTGTGAATCATCTGTGAATCCAACTGGAAATGCTGTTGAGCTTTTCACTATCTGTGTTGAAGTCTGGTGGCACTAGCAGATTTTGTGTAGTGAGCAACTCCAACTAAACAGCTTACCTCCACAGAATGAAATCCCTGCCAGGCTGATGGTCAAAAGCATTGGAATGGAGATTTTCAAGTAACCCCACTCTGCTGTGTTGTCTCCAGTCCACACTGCCCCTGAAATTTACTCAGTCTCAGGCTTACACAGGAAATTCAGGTGTATGATTCAACTTATGCTTGCAGTTAAGGAAAGAAAACAGGGATGGTCATGAAAACTGGTGAACTGCTGTTCATTGCAACTTCTGTTTTTTCCTTTATATGCATGCTCCTGAAATATCCAAAAACCATAGTGCTTTGTCCCAGGATAAAGATTGTTATTCTGACTTTAACTTGTACATGCTTTGCCAGCCCTTCCTCGTATTTTTTTAATCACTTGCACTTGTAGGATGTCACTATTCCAGTATTTCTAAGATATAGAAATATATATCTGTCCTCTCTAGACTTAACTACTATATACCAAGCTCAAGAAAACAAACCAGAAGGAAAGCTAGTCCTTGCTTACCATACTTCTGTGACCCAGCAAAGAACGATCGTGTGAGAACAAATGGTCTTTCCTTTCCTGAAGAACGTTTGATGAGTCCTTCTGCAGTTGCCATTTGCTGAAAATCATGAATATAAAAGTAAGGAGGATGAGCTTTCCAATTAAAATATTTGCAACGCTGCCTTCTTAGCCCTTCCTAGTCAGGAAAATTAAGAAATGAGTGCCCACAAATAACAGCTATTGTTAAACCAACACTTTCCTGCTACAATATACTTGAACAACAAAAAAAATATTAGTTTTGTGTAGTCACAGCCAAAGTCATTACATTGTTACCAACAAAAAAAATATTAGTTTTGTGTAGTCACAGCCAAAGTCATTACATTGTTACATTAGAGATGTATGGATATTGTCATACTATCCTGTGACAGATGTTTATTTCAAATACGGCAATAATCAGAATTTCATTCTGTAACCTGATGGAGGTTAGAGAATACCTACTACTGTTTAAATACAATCTTTATCACATTAGGCATACCCTGTAAGGGCAGATAATTGCTGGTCTGTGTCTCCAGATACTCTACCTGGTAGAATCCGTAGAGGTTGTGCAATTCCCGGTGCTCCCAGTTGTTGTAGTGTACAGCATCTTTCTGCATTGTTAGCTCTGCTCCTTTGAAAACTGATGGCTCATTCATGTCATTCCACACAAAGAGGATATTAGTGGACCCCTATGGTACAAGGTTGCAGTTAGGACATAAGACAGGCATTGCTGAGACTTAAATCTCTATAGTGGGTGTCAGACCAGTCTGGGGTTTGAGTAGGAACAGCAGCAGCAAAGCAAGGTATGGTTATTATGCTCCTGTGGTCAATTGAAAGCTGCCAGTCCTTCCCCCCTTCTCTCTTGGTGGCTTTTACGTTCAGGGTGGCAGTCTAAAAGCCTAGTAGATTTTTGTAGTTCTCACAAAACTCAGCAGAGTTGTGAAGTCACCTGCTGCTCCCACCTTCTGGTAAGGGAGAAGAGGCAGGGAAGGCCAAAAAAGACGTAATAAATAGCCATGAAGGAAAAAAAATAAATCAGAGGCCAGAAAAGAAAAACTGTAGAGGAAAAGCACCAGGGGAAATGCCAAGCAAGGTCTGTGAAGGGAGTGATTAGCTTTGCAGTAATGTTGAAGCAACCTTCAGTGGAGGGTGGGAGAAACTGGAGGTGTCTGGTAGTGTCCACCCAGGCACCTTCAGCACTGGGCAGAAGTGCTGAAAGGAATGTGAAGGAGATGTGACCATGAGCTATGAGAGCACTCCCATCTCACTGCTTGTGTGTTGTCATGGTAGTAAAAACAGGTACTGCAGCAGTGGTGTTAGATGATGGGCTGCTAAAACGCCTGCACTCTGTCCATCCTACTGCTACAATTAAGTAAGCAGTTTCAGTGGCAGAGTACAGGTTCTAGCTTTCTCAGTGTAGACAAGTCCATGGAGAGAATCCTTCTATGGTATTTCAGTTTCTCACAATATTTTCATATATGTTATGATAATACAACTACAAAAGCCACCAACTTGCTTAGCCATTTTTTTTATCTTCTCTCTTTTACCCATTTTTGGGCTTTCTGTAGCATGTAGATCAGAACAAATCAATACACACCTTGTATGTTTTGAAGGCAAATTGATCTGCATACCATTTTCGCACTTCAGGATTGGTGAAATCTAGGTAACAAGACGAACCTGTGGATGTGGGAGATCCTAGTTATTTAGCTGCTTTTAAGAGTATGTGTTGTCTTTGCACCTAAATACAGCAGCTTACAGCTAGAATGCTTTCCACAATAGGCAGCAATAACGTGGTTGATATTGTTTCTGAGACAAAAGCCCCAAAACAAATTCCAGGCCAACATGGAACTCAGTACACCTCTTGCCACTATCTGCAGATCGACACATGTAGACTCTGGAGGTCTGAAGCTCAGCACCATTTCAGGATGAATGCCAGCTGTTTGAAAAATGTTTGGATGTTAACAGGAAGCCAGGGAGAAACAGCACCCTTGGTGTTCTGAACTTGAAACAGGAAAGCGACATTGTGAAGCTGAATAACAACGTCCTGAGATGTGTGAGTGAAAGACGAATTGTTGCACTTATATGTTCATACATATGCACAGGGAGAATAAAATGGTAATACTTAAAATGGTAATAGTTAAAAACTGCCATGCTACTAGAAGTTGTAACATACCCTCGATTTTTTCCGTATTCATGTTCCACAATGTTTGTGGGCTGTCTGGAAAGAAAAAGGACACCCTCTACCAACTCACTCTGAGATAACCTCATGAAAAACAGCATGTCAAATCACCGTATTGTGATTGAATCAGTCTTCAGTTTCATGGTTCACTTAATTTTCACCCAGCCTACAACAGCTGTGTTCAGTGCAACAGACCAGACTAGATTTATTTTAACCAGAACAAGTTTGAGAAGAGGGGATGGTTGTTCTGATCAAAATTTTTCTAGCTCTAGGCACTGGGACTATTTGTAGAGCCAACAGACACAACAAAGTGTTATGGCTGAGGCAGTTAAAACATGAATGTACAAAAGACAATCTAATCAAAAGTATTTGAAATTATGAATTTAAAAAAAAAAAAAGTGTTGTGAGAAATTAATTCTACCTTAATGACTCCCAATTTTGCAAAATTTTTAAAATTAACAGCTTGAAATGCAGATCGAACAACTTTTTTTTTTTTTTTTTTTTTTTTTTTACCTGGCCAACAGATGCCCTCAAAATCTTGTCCATTTCTGTTTTTCACAAAATATCCCTTGTCTTTTCCTTGTGAATACAGGGCATACATGGGATCCACTTTAATGTGGGGGTCTACAATGACGACAAGCTGCCAGGATAAGAAAATAAAGTGCATCATTAGCATCAACTCCAGTTAGTGAAACAGGGAAATTTAACTTTTGATACAAAGCAGATAAAGAGTTCATTTCAGGTAAAGAAGGTAGCTATGTCACTCATTTTAGAAAGCATTTAGTTATGTTTGTATATCCTGCACTACACATATGTGTAACAGCTAATTTACAAGGAGGGCATGAATTCATACTTAGTCCCCTGAAACGTTTCAATTGAAATCTAATACCCCACTCCCTGAAAACACAGTGTTTAATTCATGGCTATATTCTGTGAATGGGAAAATATACTTATTTGCCTTAAGACATTTAAATATATCTTAGTTTGTATGACATACAACAACAACAGAAATTCCTATTGTTTTTAACATCCAAGTATCATATTTTATAGGTACCTTCTTCTGCCATTAACTGCCTTGCCCTAAAGCTGAGAAGGTACTAATAGCTCCAACTAAGAGACTATAAAACTTGAACGCTATTTCAACAGTTCCCCTGTTGGCAAACATCAAGCATTAAGCAATTCACAACTTTCAGATATTAAACATATACATTAGAAAGAAAAACTGAAGCAAGGACAGCTGAAGGAAGGTTGACATAGTGGTGAAAGCTCACAGTACGTAGAAGGATTTTCTCCTTTGTTGATCAGGGACAGCACTGGGCTGCTTCTTTAAGATGGAGCTTCAAAGTGGTCAAACAGCCTGATGCTCAGGGTACTAAACTAACTATGAAACAATATAATGGCATGAAGAGGTGGATTAAAAAAAAAGCTTGCACATGAGAAGCATCACCAGACTGCAACACAATCTAATTTACTTTGTTAATTACACTGTTTCTAGTGTCTCAAGTACTTTGGTTAAGGCTGATTGGGTAACTTCACACTACAAATTAGTATTTCATTCCTTCCTGATATATTATTTACCTTGCGTTTTTTCTTCCTGAGTAGTTCCTGCATCCTCTTGGGGTTTTGGAATTTCTTCTTGTCCCACGTAAAATACCTCTTCCCATCTGTGTGTTCTATGTCCAGCCATATCACATCGTATGGAATGTCATGTTCATCAAAACCTGCATCTACTGCCTTGACATCTTGCTCATCTTCATAATTCCAGCGACACTGATGGTAGCCCAGAGAAAAAAGGGGAGGTAGGGCTTGAGTGCCTAGGAAGAGTATATGAATGAAGCTAACAGTGTTAATGCTTTTCAGAATTTCTTCTGAAGGCTTTACAGAAAAGTTAACCTGAGAGTTGTGATTAACATGTACTCTGTTTGGAACCGGGAAATGCTGGGCTATTTTAAGTCTAGAGCATGTTCTTCACACCCAAGTGACTGGGACTGGCAGTTGTTCCCAAGTGATTGGGAACAATTGGCCTACTGCACCCAATGGACAAGGTAAACATTAACCCTCTCTTGAGTACAGAATATTCCTCGGGGAATCTCCCAGGTAAATCTGTCATACCGACTGACTCCAATTATTTAAGTTAGTACCTGTCAGTTGTGCAAATTGTTTGAAGATATCAAACGCAGTCGGTCCCATCAGCAGGAAAACATCAATGATCCCACTTTCTGACATCCAGCGCACATCAGTTAGAGGCACTGCCCTCTGCTTAGCAGTATCTGCAGCAGATCCGGACTGTATGTGCTTTAAAGGAAACCAAAGTAGAGCTGAATTCTTCTCTATCAAACTTTTGTTCATTAAAGGATCAAAGATGGAGACCCATGAAATTCTACCACTAACACATATCTGGCAGGTCTTAGAAAAACACAGTTTATTACATATTCTTAGCAAATCCTTTACCTTGCATACTGGTTATGTGAAATAAAGAGCAACAGTTAAAGATCACATAAAATGATGAGGGGCAAGGTAATTAGAACTTTTCTGTGACTAGTTTCTAATCATTCATGAGTAATAAAGAAAAGGACCAATTTTAATCATGTAATCAAGCATTGGAATAAAGCAAGATTTTTTCACTATTTCAGTTTTAGCATAATTCACATATTTGTGCTCAAGAGTTGATGTGATCTGTCTCCAGTGATGTTGCCATCTTGCTTTTGGCCCTGACTCGTTGTGTTTTCTTTTGATATTAAATTCCGAGGAAATTAGGCAACTCTCACCTCAGCTACTGCCTTTGTATTAATATCCACCAGTGTTTCTGAAGAGTTCAGCCAGAAAATCCCTGAAGTTCTGTTAGGCTTGTGTGCTAAGAGAAGGGGCACTGAACCATAAATACCTATTTTATCATGTATCTTGTGTCCGAAGATGTCCAAATTATAAAGCCGGTAGGCATCACCATCACTAGGACAAAGAAAAAGATTTATTTGTTAGATGTAAGCATCCCAAACCAGGCCAATTTTAGCTCTACTGTCATTCCACTGAACTCACTGAACACTCTGTATTATGGTCTTTTGTTTACCCTCCAGGCTGAAATGTGGACCTTCTATAATACTGCTTCTTTGCTTTGGTCCTACCTATCTCAATCAAGCAACATTTTGGCTATCAGTGAGAATACTGCTCACTTATTCCAAGCCCTAAAATAAAAATTCTGAATTCTTCTGTCCCCCATGAAGTTGCTCTTTTAAGAATTCTGCTTAGATGTGACTAATTGTGCAGTTCTGAATAAAGACAGCATAGAAATTTGATAGAGAACAAAAGGGGCCATTCATGAAATTGCAGAATGTAAAGCAGAACAACTCACTCTGCATGGACAGTTTATGATTCAGTTTGCTATATCATTAAAATAAAATATGGGATATAATACACATATTTCAAGCTGCTGTTTGTATTAAATCATTTACACGGTATTACAGCTCTCCTCTGCAATAATGCAATCTGCCAGCTTTACCTTGTGTTTTTGAGAAGTAGTGATTCTGCGTGTTGTGGTATTCCATAGACATGGTCAAATCCATGTAAAGAGAAGTCCACACCTACAGAACTTGGACCTGAGGTAATAACATTAAAAGAGAATAGCACAGAGTTCCATTCTTGGGCTTAGCTGAAACCAAGAAAGCATCACAACCTAATTGTAAAAAAATAAATAAAAAAGCAAATTTTAACAATCAGCTTTTTCAAACTTGTTTTCAACTTCTTTCATCGTAAGTTATATACTGCAGAGGTAACATGTGTAACAGATTTTATTGTATTTCTTCCAGTTTTGATCTGCTTAAGATAAAATGAAAACAAAAAGAAAAAAAAAAGAAAAAAAAAGGAAAAAAAAGCACGTAATAGTTCCTTTACTATGTAGTAAAACTGCTTAAAATGATCTCCTGTTTCTATCCCAGCAACTACAAGCCAATCTTTGCAGCACAGTGGTACAGTAGAGTGAACATCAGAGTCAGAATTGCTTGTTTTCTACACTTTTCAGCCACAAGCAGTGGCTTCAGTATCAGAATCTTACCCCAGGGACTTTACTCCCTCAATACAGAGAAGCAGCAAAATCATGATGCTGGCCTAATATGTCAGACGCAGCATGAATAATGAGGGCAAAAACCTCCTGCTTTTTTTTCCCGTGTGTTTCAATGGTGAAGAGCAGAAACCTCTATCACCACAAGGAAGCTCTTTTAGACTTCCCTCTGCATACTGCAGCTGCTGGGCAGTGCCAGTTGCCACAGAAGGCTGCATGACAGAAGTAACAAAGCTAACAGAATTAGTTAATGCAGAATGCAACTGGACAGGCAACAAAGGGTCATGCGTTCTGGTAATTCATAATTTAAACTGTATTTGAGCTTCTGACTTCCAAATATCTATCCCCTTCTTAGTGTCCCTTAAGACTGCTCAGTACTTTCCTTTGTAGTAGTCCCCCACTTAAGAAGTTTCTCTGCAACAATTATTGCTTAGATACCATGATTTCTGATATGTCATCAGAATAAACATGTGAAATCAATGTTACTATATAAAAAGCAGAAAACAACTACAAAAAGAAATAGTGTATTACATAGTAGTCAGCCAATGCAGATAGTGTTACACTTGGAAATGGCAGTTAGCTGATGAAATGCGTCACAGATGAACAGAAATCTAATGATTATTTCCAGTGCTTCTGTCAGATTTGTTACCCTCTGACACCTTACAGGCAAGTTAAAAGGTTTGAGTGAGACATCGATAAACATTAAGCAGCTAAACAGAAATATGAATGAATAAAGGTCAATACATGTACAGTAAATACAGTAAATACAGTAAAGGCACTTTCAGAACTAAACTGAGACTTACCATGAGCTTTGAAATCCAAGAAACTGCCAAATTTCTCTTGCCAGAGACCTAGATCCTCCTGTTTCTCCTATATAAACAGAAATAGCTAAGCCTGTAAGTGCAACTACTCACACCATGTACTAAGAAAAATGTCTTTATTCACATGAGATTCATACATTGTTACTTTTTTTTTTTTTTTTTTTAAATATGGCTAACATAAATAAATCCAAAATGCAGTTCAGATTCTGCTGCAGCAGTGTGAATCCTCCAAAGCAAGAACACTCCCTGGCAGAATCCAGAGTTCAGATGCATGTATGCTGAAAGCAGCATAGCTTCTTCAGTTTTTAACAGGATGGTACAGTAAGCCATCTGCTCTACAGGAGGCTAAAATTGTCATGGGCATAACTCAGCCTCCTGAGAAAACTGGCATGTGCCTATATGCACTGCCAGGACCTGGCCTTTTTCCAGAGGGAATCTTCCATCAGTACTAAGCATGGATGTATGTATAGACATATCTTTGGACTGTTACAAAAGAGGTCTCTTTCTTTTGAAACTCTCTTTGCAAAGAAAAGGGAATTTGAAAATGACCAAATATCAACAGGAAACTCCCTGTTACATATGTAGTCCAAATTAAATGAGAGATCAAGAACAAAAGAGGAAAAAAAAAGTAAATAAAATGGCCATGGAAGACATTTTGAGCCAGATCTATGTGCTGATGACTTCTACAACCATGGTAAAACACATACTGCTGTCTGAAATACCAGATCCTCTTTGAATTTCACTGGAAAAATCATTAGATTAAGAAAAAAATATATTTGATACATCTCATAAAGGAATAGCTGATGTGGGACTTTCAGTCACTATCATCTCTCATGTGAATGAAAGGCCCACAAAGCCCAAAGTGCACTGTAATACATTCCAATAGCGAAGAAAAAGAACTGCATTCTGGTGTCATGATAAAGATGAAGTCATGGCAATCTACTGTATATTATGTGCTGCATGTTAGTTTGGCTGTTTGTAAGAACAGTACCAGAAGAAATCACAAATGTGATTCTATTTAATCAATTCTCTTTTCTACAAAATATTAATGATGGAATTGGAGTAAGCATAGGCTACCTTAGAAGAATCACTTGCTGCCTCCTCGTTTTCTGCTGTAGATTTTCTAGTGAAAACAAATATATAAAAAATAATCAGTTTATTGTTAACATATGGAAGGAATTAAAATAGAAAATCCATATACCATTATGCATTCACTTACATATTATATAAGTGCTTTAGAATCACAGACTCATCTATATTGGAAAAGAGTTTCAAAATTATCAAGTCCAACCATCTACCTGACCTATCATTAAACCACATCCCTTAGTGCAATGTCCACACAACTCAAAAATATCTCCAGGGATGGTGACTCCGCCACTTCCCTGGGCAGCCTTTTCCAATGCTCGACCACCTTCTCTATGAAGAAATTCTTCCAAATACCCAATCTAAGCCTCCCCTGGAAAAACATGAGATTGTTTCCTTGTGTCCTAAAGTGCCAGACTACTCTGAAAACTGATGTAATTGTAGAGAGCTCTGATTGGCAAATCATTTTAATATTTGATGTCCTAAAATAGCATTCACTCTACACTTGAATTAAATTCATCCTTTCAGATTCCACATTTATTTCTATCTGTGCCGGCATTTTACCCACCCAGAAGATCCCCATGTCTTTGTTCTCTATTAAAGGCTGTTAATTAATTTTTTTTTCAAATAATTCTTTCTATGAGAAACATGCTTGCTATGCCTGTTTCCTAGCCATGACACGGTCTGCTTTGTAAATTCTCATTCTTCCAGCACTTTGCAGTGGGACTGATCTGCAAGCTCATATATGGCATATTGTAACTTACTTGAAGAGCTTATATGGTGAACAAAACTTACCTGAAGAGTAAGTCTAGTCATAAAATGAGGCAAAACTAAGAATATTATCATATTACCATCGTTCATTCCCCAAAAGACAAGGGGAACAAGACACTTTAGTTTATTAAAGAATTGGTTAATAACTTAGGTTAGCATGAGCATATGTCTGCTGTAGGGGATTCAAAGAGTCTGCAGCTAATTGATTTAGACATTCTTTTTTAAAACTTCACTAGCATACTTACTGGCATGAAGTAATAGAGAAGACAGATTTCAACATGTGGGAGTTTCTATCACAAAAATTGCTATTCCAATATAATTGTTTATTTTCAGCTACAGCTCAATTACCAAATGGTGGGATAGACAGGTACTGTACCTATCACTAGGAGGTGGTTGGAGGTGCTCAAAATATAACAACCCATTGGAATTCATGCTCAGAACAGTCTCACCCTTGGAGTGTAGCTCAACCTGGAAGGGGTTTGCTGTGACTTGAAGCGTGTAGTCCTTATTAACACTTGTCAGCACCAAAATACCTGCCTCCTTCTGGGATACAGAAAGTCTGTCAAATGAAAAGCAGCAACAGTTTTATATGAATCAGCATATGAGGGAAAAGGCAAAACAACCTTGCAAATGAAGCTGTAAGTTACTAAGTAAGGTGCTAAAACATTGTCCCTTCACTCACCTCTGGGTGGTAGGTTCCTTTATAAGAACATCAGGAACTTCATATCTTGCTCTGAGAGGAGCTGCTTCATTAATTTTAATCCTAAAAATATTGCCTTCTATTTCATATATTTCTACTTGTAGAAGAACCTGGGAGCAAACACAGATAAACCGGTAATGATAAAAAACATTAACTTACTTTTCAACTTAACATCATCAGACACTTTCCGTCTGGAAAAAAGCACTCATGCCTGCTTTCTGATTTAGTGTTCTTTAGTACTACGAAATAACAGTCACCATCCACAAAATTTACACCAGCTAGCTCTGCTTTGCTGCTTTGAAGAGCAACTGTTTTAAAGTGGATTCTTTATCTTCAAGGTTCTCATGCCTAGAATATTTGCAGCTCTCCCCACAAGTAACAAGGAAAACAGGGATAGTATACAATAACCTTGAAGTTTGGGTAATTTTAGTACTGTGGTGTAAATGTAAGAGCAGGATACTACTGAGATGTGGGCTTTTTGCAAAAGCATCAGTGCTCTGTGTTCACTGGTATTCACAGTGGTACTCAGACTGATGACCCATGTCAGAAAGACACCTGAATAAAAACGGATGATACTGCTCTACTTATAAAGATGTGTAACTAGCTATTTTACACTTCAGGGAACTGTAAACTCACTTTGTTCTTTGTTTCACACAAAATGACTCATTTTTATTCTGTGGAGAATCTCTATGCAAGAAATCAGATTTTTTTTTTTCGCACTTCTGTATTTTTCACTTTCTGAATCTTTTCTCCCATGAGACACAAAAATTGGATGAAAAATTTTGGCCTGCTATCTTTTCCTTTTACCTGGGAGCTAATCAGTACCACTCTCTTCAAAGACATGAAAGAGTGAAAGTGCCATAAGACTAGATGGAATGTAGGCAAGGCAGAAAAATTGATTTGGAGTTCCAGATTCTGCTTCTTAGGATACACTTCACATTATGCCATCTTTGAATAAACTCCCAGTCTACAGAACTGCAGGGTCTTCAGTCTTTCACCTATGTTAAGATCTAGGCAGAAAAAAAAAAAAAAAAAGACTCCTTTTTCTATGCTGACTTCAAAGGTCAGGATCAACACTGAAGGCAGAGAATACATTCATACACATTATCTGCGTAATGCGATGCTTAGAGCATGGAATGGGGAGAGCTGCCATTCCGAACTCCCATAATCTGTGGATGGTTTAGGTTGCCTTTTCCCTGAGTGAGTATGTTAGCTGGTATTCTGTCAAATTAGAGAAATGGAAGATAACCCTCTTCCTGGATCTTTTTTTATATATGAATAATTTGATAGGTGAGAAAGACTTTTTTCCTAAAAGGTTGCCATTCATCAAATATGGTAATACAAAGGTATGCTTGAGAGGTGTTGAAACATGTGTCTTCTTATTCCATTATAGAAAAATTATGTATTATTTTGGAATAGTGGGGAAAACCTGAATTAAAACATTTTTTCACATAAAAAAAGAGTCGATTCAGATTTTTAATAAAGTCAGTACAGATTTTTTTTTTTAAGTTCCTTAAAATGTCCTCCTTAAAATGTCCCTTTTTCTTGCTCAGTCTCAAGTTGTCAAATAAATACTGACTAGTAAGGACATCTTTAGGCTGATACTTTGCATCATAATTACCTACCACTGAAGTATCTCAAAACTTTCTGCAAGCATTATCAGACCTGGTGATAATATTCACTGCTCTTTCTTATACTAGGTAAGATCTCACCTTATTCTCCTCATGAATAATTTGGAATTTGACATTCTCGTCGCTTAATGTGGCTGAATCCAGCAGTGCTCGATACAAGGATTTTCCAGGACGTAGAAGTTTCTGACGCCTGACAAGACAGAGAATTGTTTTTAGACTCCCTACTTATTGTGGCTTATATCACACACAGGGACATACCATTAAGTTGGAAATATTTACTAATGATTTGTCTTGAATTTTTTCAAACAATTATTAGTGCTTCAAGTAAAGGGGAAAAAGAGGGAATATAGTTCTAAGCAAACGTGTATATGAATGAGATGGAAAATAGGGGGGCCTGGTCAACCAACACCATCCCAAAAATCTTTTTTTAAATAACAGGATAAATTCAAGTGACCAACTAAAATCGAAGTTGCCCAGTTACATTTCACTTCTTTCCAGAACCCCATAAATTTCATCGGAATAATCCATTTTTTATTTTCTGTTATACACACTAATGTTTGGTTTCCAACCCTCCAGTGAACAGCTTCTACATTCTGTAGTGAATAAGCAATACATATTTGTAATTTGTAAGCTCCTGGATATACACTGAGGAAATTGATTTTCAAGGGATACTCATGAATCTACTGACCTAAGAAGGCTCTCTGCTTTGCAAGACCCAGTGTTTGAGCTGCTAAAATGAAAGCAGGAACTGAACAAGGAGAGTGGCCAAAGTCTGGATGGGCTGCTACAGAGTTTTAACTGCAGTTTTTGGTCCTGATGATGTTTTTAGGACAGAGACCCTGAAATAAAGGGTCAACTATTTGGAGAATTCTCCTTGCTGAGCCCAGGTTTTATAAACTGTTTGACGATGGGTGTCCTTGAAGGGATGCTTCTTTATCAATAAACTGACTTGGTTTCCTTGCAAACAGACATTATGCAGATGTGAGCAATCACGCAAAGGATTTAGTTTAAAAGTAGAGCAGAAACATGATCTGAGGCTTGCCACTGTGCAGCAGCTTCCTGTTGAGAAATTAGATGTCTTAAGTTAAAACGGTGACAGGTGAGAGAGGGCTGATGTGAAAAGATGTCTTGCTCCCATTGGCAAAATATTATCTGGAACTTCGGAACATAATTTCCTGAAGAACAGAATTGGGTACTTGAAACTATAACCCTGTATGTCAGAGGCTAATTGGTGTAACACTGGGCGATCATTTGTTTTACCTGGGCAACATTAGACAGGATACAATGGAGGTGAGATTCTACCTTTTAAAATATGCTGACCGGTTAGTGGAATGCTCACTTTGAAAGGAACATCCTGAAAGTAGCACAGTCGTTGTGATTAAAAATCAATGTGAAACTACTTCCTGTAACTTTTAAGAGTTTGCAAAACCAAATACCCTACACTACAATTCTTCTCTTTACCTGTAAAAAGCAATCTGGTTGCATTCCTTAAAGTTGCTTTTGTCCACAGCTTCATCTTGAACACTAGAAAGAGCAGAAAACATTTACTTGTGTTCAGAAACCACCTGTTGACAGATCAGATGATGGGCGTCTCCCTCTAGAGTGGTGAGGATTAAGGAGAGTGGAGACAACCATGACATAAAACTTGTTGGACTCTGAACTACTGTGTTTGGATATAGGAAGAATTTGTATGCATTTAGGTCAAAGCTAAGCCACTTCCTTTTAAAGTGATAATTTTGACAGCCAGTTGGATCTGTGACTAACAGAGATGAATTTCTGCATAAGTGAATTCTTGGGGCTTTGCATTTTGAAGCAAGTTCTCTCTCTGCAGTCCTTAAACATTATGTTCCAGCAATAAAAACTGACAGGACTGGCAGAAAAGGAGGAATCCTGTGTCCCTCTTCTGCCTGCAGTGGGACTAATGAAGAGGAGGCTTCTGTTGGCTCAACCAACAGCTCTGTGTTATCTCGGGACTTGAGAGAACTTCTAGATGTATTAGAAAACAGTAAATTTTTGGCCTGCCTGAAAACATTGGACTGCCAATAGCGCCTGTCATCAGCACGTTTCCTCTACCATACCGAGTTCAGCCACGCATGGGAGAGAATTAGGTTTTATTTAGTCCTGGCAAACGAAGAGCTGACGCTCACAGGACGTTAATTACACACACAAACACCACACACAGACGCAGAGGGCAGCCGTGGGTGACAGCGGCAGCTCACCGGGCACTCACAGCCCGGGGGGACCTCCCCGCAGCACCCCCCCACCCCGTTCGGGCCCCCTCCCGTCAGCTGAAGGCCCCGCGCAGCCGGGGGCGGCTCGGCCACGTCCCCCGCAGCCCCGTCCCCACCGGCGGCCGGCTCCGGGCCCTCCGCTGCCTGCAGCCGGCCCGGCGCAACCGGGAGCGAGCAGCGGGCCGGCCGGGGAGCCGTTAGCGGGCAGCGTTACCTGGCTTCCCCCGGCGCCGCCGCCTCCATCGCGGCTGCTGCAGCCGGAGGGGCGGCAGCGGAGGCCGGGCTTCCCCGGGGGTGCCCTGCGAAGCGGAGGGGATCGGAGGCCGGGCAGCGGCTGCTCCGCCCCCCCCCTCCCCTCCCGGCGCCGCTCCTTCTCGCCCACGACGGCGGCGCGGCCCCGAGAGGAGCGGAAGAGGCGCGGCCACGGGCTCCGTGCGGCGGGATGGCGGCGGCGGAGGCGCCGCGGTGCGGGGAGCGGCGGCGGCCTGAGGCCGGCTTGCTGCGGCTGCTGGCGCTGCTGCTGCTGGCGGGCGCGGCGGGCGCCGGGCAGCTCTCCAAATGGCGGGTGCCCGTGCCCATGGTGAGTGCGCGGAGGGCGGCCGGGGCGCGGCCTGGCCTGCTCTGCCCGCAGCCTCGCGGCTCCGGCTGGTGCCGGGCCCTTCGGCCGCACCGGGAGAGGAGGCCGCGGCGGGAGGCCGAGGGGGGGGCCCCCGTCGTTGAGGCGAGCCGGGGCCTGGCCCCGGGACACCTCAGCTGCGCTGAGGGGGCTGCGGCCGCCGGGGAGGCTTCCAGCGCCTCCCTGCTGCCGTGCCTGCTGGAAAATACATGGAGAAGCTCTTCTATTTAGCGTTTAACTCGTGTTTATCGGGCTGTGGGAGGGAGTGGTGGGTGTTTGCTGGGAGACTCATGAGCTTCGGGAAGGAGCTGAAAGGACTGGGGCTGGTGCTCCGGTTGTTTCTAAGAAGGGAGTTTGCTCGCTTGGATAAAGTCTAGGCCTTATCAGCAAGGAAGCGCAAATCGGTTTAATAAAGGGTGGTAAACTAATTCGGGTTTGCAGAACCAAAAAAAAAAAAAAAAAAGTTTGTCAAGCTCTCTTTAAAAGTAGATTGAAGGGGTGATGAAGCATGACTGGAAAATCCAGTAGTGCCGGCTCCTAATTGGTATTCACTTTCATTTTTGCATTAAGTTAAAACTCTGAGGGAAAATGACATTTAAATTGGGTGACATTAAGCCCACTAATGTCTCCTCCTCTTTTTGCCTTTCCAGGGGAAGAAGTTTTTTAACTTTGGGAAGATTCTCTTCAGCAACACCACCATTTTCCTGAGATGTAAGTGCTCCCAGGGCATTAACCTGCTCGTGTCGCTGTTAGACACAGTCCTTACTTTGCATTTTGGACTTAAAAGACTGTGAAGTGTTTAACGACACTTGCTGCAATGACAGCTCACCTCCTAGCACTGGATGAAAGCCACAGGTCTGATATGGTTGCGTTCAATAACAGCCTTGGATGTTCCCAGCTGTGGTATCTTTTGGCTGCAACGGAAGTGGATTGTTGTGTTTGTCCTGTGTGTGGAAAGGGTGAGATGGGCAATGGGAGTACCATTTCGTTTCAGGTCGAAGGTTATGAGGTGTGGGATGTGCTGAGCCCTGCAGTAAGGTGTGCTGTGTTGCCCCAGTGGGAAGTCTTGGCCCTGACTGGGTGACTGAAGCCAGTGCTTTTGAGGCCCTGTTCATTTTTTTAGGTGGACACCTCTGGCAGTTGTAAGGAAGTGGCATTGGACGTTATGACAGGTCTCCCGAGAGCTGTTTTCTCTTCCTGATCACAGTGTGTGTGAGTGAGCTACAGAGAAAATATTTGCAGCCCTCACGTTTTTTTTATTGTCTTGCTCTTTTCTGATGTGACCAGGGTTATGGGCTATGTAGGTCAGTGCACTAAGGAGTGTCTGTAAAATAGCCTATGATCTGTAAACCTGAAGACATTGCTGAGGTGGCAACTAGATGACAAAGGTGACTTGTGGAAGTGACTGATTTCTAATGGCTAGAATCTTTGCCATGTGCTGTGAGCACTTTTAAGGGGTTATTTGCACTAGTTGTTACCACTGATGAGAGGGACAAGCTCTTGCTCTCCTGATGTGAATTGAGTGGTTATACAGGTACAGCATCTGTGAATGGCTTTCTGCATTTGTGTTAAATGAGGAAATAAGCCACTTTAAAAAACAATTAGTAGGATCTGTGCTTTTGTTGCTTTAATACGTAGTTACTGCAGTGATTAATTTTCCTCAGTTATGAGGAAAGCAAGGTGGTAAGATTGACTGACGCTTCTTGATAAAATTGCATATTTCTATGCTCTGTTATGTTTACTATGCTTACCATATAGATTTTCAGTTTTAATTTTGGATGCCTGCCCATTTTAGGACTGTTTCAAAGGGAGCTTGTTAAAGTGTCTCCATTAATCTCATAGGAATCTGAAATAGGAGGCTAGTATTAAGGTGGTTATTAGTGAAGGATTAGGGTTTTCCCATTTTCCGAGTATAGCTCAAATGCTGAGTTTCACAGCTTGCATCAAGACAGCTGCAAATCTGATGCTTGGGGGAAAAGGAAGTGGTTTTCAAAGGGTATCTGGAAGTTTGGTAGGGTTTTTTTCAGCATGCTCATACTAATACGGCATGTGAGACTTGCAGTAATGTGTGATAAGTCTAATCATGAGGGGTACAACTGAAATAACCAAGAGAAAGAAGGAATCAAGGCATACAGAAAATAGATTGTGTTTGTTACAGGAGAGGTTTGTGGCAGATCTGGCAGTAAGAATTATATCTTCTGGCTCTTGGTGTAGACTTCAACTACATTCTGCTTGTCAGCCTTTGATCAGGGATTAAGCTTTAGAATTACCTGGGAAGATCTGTTTTACATACCAGTGTGATTAAAAAAAACTTGCATGAATTTAGAAAAGCAACTGTATTTCCTCCTGCACTTTTTCTTTCCCCTTCTTGATTTTTATGGTGTATATTGTGTGTTGGTATCTAATGCTCTTTTTTTTTTTTTTTTTTTTTTGCTTTTGACTGGGAAAACTGCCGCTGTTAAGTATTATCAGTAATGAATTTATTTTTATCTGCTACTTTTCTTAAGTGCTGTTCTTGAAGATACCTGGTTTCCTGTCTAGGATCATGGTGGAAACCCCGCTCTCGTCTATTAAATGAGGACTGTATTTGAGTTGAATATTGCTTGCTTTGCTTGAAAGCAAAGGAACTTCGATTTCTTTGTTGCTGAATTCAGTAAATGCCATGGGTGCCTCCTCTGTTTCTTAGAGTGCTTCTTCTCAGCATTTCTGTGGTGATTGCCTAGATTGGTGCATTATTCTGTTTGTGGCCTGATTTGCCTTTGGTTGTTGTTGCTGCTTGCTGAATATAGAGCTTCAATAATCTGATCTATTTTTAATAGGTAAAAATGTGATTAAAATATATTTTTTAAATAATACTGTTTCTTTGTTGCACTGTTATGCGTTATTCCTCACTTGGTCAATTTTATCAGAACAGCCTTTGTCACCAAAGAATTTGCTATCAGCCCACGTTATTGTAGTGTTTATGTTGCCTCTTAGTTTCATTGTTTTGCCATATGCAGTATCTAGGGCTATGTGGAGAACATATGTCTTATTTGCATGTACACCAGAAGGTGTCATAAGGAAACTGTTAGATTTTTCAGTGATTGCTTTCTTTTTGCATTCTTTTTTTTTCTTTTAATCTTTGGCGTTGGGGACTCAGTTTGTAGCTCTATACGTAGGGCTACAGTTCCTTAGGTTTAGAAGTCATATGGCTTAAAGTCAGTTCCTGCTCCTTGGCAGGGTCTTCTAACTAGTTGGATATTTTTTCTCTCATTTGGTCAATAGGGAAATGTTCATTAAAAGTCCTCCACATGTAACAAACCTGTGGGTGTGTAGTCTGAGATAAACCTTCACTGTGAAGTTGTGGGGATTTATTAGCGCTAGAAACATACTGTCAACTCATTGATCTTGTTTTGCCATCTGTTGAGTGGCAAAACTGAAATATAATCAGTAAATGGCTCTTCCAAGACTGAACAATCACTACTCATTTCGTTTACGTGTGAAGTTTACCTTCTCAACATCAAATTTTCTTCATCAGACTTTAGTTTTGGTATGAGATATGAAACATTTTGTCATGATATTTGTTTCAGAAGTACATAAAATCTTGTGTTTCATCTTCCATGTCTATTTGTCTTAATATCAAAATGGCAAAAGTTGCGTTATTGTGGTTTTAGGTAGCATTGCAGCTTTGACAGTGAGCTAATTTATGGATGGATTGTTTGTCTTTTGGGAGTGGGGGGTGGATGTTGACTTGCAAAACTTTACGTTTCCTTATACTGTCTCGGT
The DNA here is from genome assembly GCF_964035555.1 of Netta rufina. NCBI lineage: Eukaryota > Metazoa > Chordata > Aves > Anseriformes > Anatidae > Netta > Netta rufina. The sequence continues at coordinate 31,340,270 of NC_140128.1, forward strand.
GGTGTTATCAGTTTGTTTAGGTATTATTCAAATATTGGTGTATTTCAGTTCTGTGCAAATCACCTTTAGTATTAACTTGTTCTTAGCTTTAGACACCTGCTATGTCCCCCCAAGTGTCTTAGAAAGGGAAATAATGTTGTGTATTGCGATCACTGGGAGTTCCTGTCATCTTGTTTGGTGTTTGCAGTTGCTGGGATATCCCTGGTTGTCTCAAGAAAAAAATAATTCCAAATGATCTTCAGCTCTTCAATGGAGTTAATGTGATGTTGTAGTCAAATTCTGTTTTCCATATGCCTTTTTTTTTTTCACTGAACACTAGTGGATTATTTGAGGAGACTGTTTTTCTATTGTTTTACTTTTTGCATTTAAACTTAATTACAGTAGTTTGGCACAGAACGGAAGAATGACATGGAAAGGTTGTCTTACATGTTCTTATCTTTTTAGTTGAAGGAGATGAGAAGGCTTGTGATTCCTCCCAGGGTTACAACGTTACTTGGTACTTAAGATACTCTGATTGCTACAATGAAGTCTTCAATTTTGGGGTAAGAATTGTGTGGAAAAACATGGGTTATGATTTTTAGCAGTTCTGGGGGTGAGTAAGCAGTTCTGGGGGTGAGAGGATTGGATATTTCTTGCTTGTGTCATGTTTGTTTGGTAGGCCTAAAGAGATGCATCTCTTCAGTAGTTTCTGTATCAGTGGGAAGAAGTTTCTGTATCAGTGGGAAGGTGATGAGAGAAGAATTGGTCTACAGCTGTCTGGAATTACTGACCTTTTTTGGGTTTTGAGTAAGGTAGAGGCATTTATCAGAATTATTCTAAAACCATAATTTGAAATAAGGACATCAACTCTAAACTGAAGTGGGTGAGTTTATCTGTTAGATGAGAACATTAATTACAGCAAATAGAAAAAAAAAAATAAGATGCTTTATTCTTAATTCTGTTCTTTCCTGCATGCATATTGTAAGTATTATTGACTTATACAAAATGTCTTTCAGTGTGTATAATGTCTCTCAAATGTGGTAGAACACATCTGTACTGTTTGTAATACATTTTTCTTGTTTACTTAAAATATTAACTGTGATAGTGGTTAACTACTAGCCTGGCACAGTTCTGAGGCCTTTAATAGAATGATTTGGAGTTTGCTCATGTAGACTTGAGTTTGCACTGGCTGCTGCACCTCTCACGTAGGAGTACTGAGATTTATTTATTTTCGATTGGGTATTAATACTTAAATCTTGTGTGTGTGTGTGTATAATATATGAATAATATATGCTATTTGTGTGTGCATATATATAGTATATATGAATATTTCATATATTTAAATATGTATATATATATAAACAAAAATATATGGAGGAAGACTAGTCATGCGTGGGCATGATGGCTTTTATCCTAATAAATTCTGCTCAGGAGTATATGCAGAGGGAAGATTTGGCACTTCCCAGGTCTTGCAGCTGCCTACTCAGATGAAACATTTGATATAATGGATGCCAATGTAAATTCTGTTCTGTGTTTGGCAGGAAGAACAGGCAGAGTACTATTTTGGGACTACATCTGAAGAACATCCGGGTTGGTCAGGATACTATGCCACAGCTTCTCTACTGTTTTCAAATTGCTCTGAGCTCTTCAGGCCCCAGGTACGGGTAGAAATCTTATTCCACTCTGTTCTATTGTACAATAACACAGAGAAGATGATAGTTCCTGTTAAGTGCATTATTAGCTTATGTGAGGACCTCTGAAGGTTTGAAGGTACTTTTTCCCTGTTTCCCTTTTGTCAGAGAAAAAGCCCTGCACTTTAAAGCCCAGTGCTTCTTTCCATATGTGATTCTGTGTTCCATGTTCCTATTTCACTTAACACTAAGAACTGGCCTACAGAAGTCTACTGCTAGAAGAGGAGCGTGTGTCTCTGGCTACAGAGTGAATCTCTTACTGAAGTTAGGTCATTAAAGGACTGGGACTTTTGCTCAGATAATGATCGTTTATAATAATAGAAATAAGTATGTTGCAAAATAAATATTATCAGTGTTAAGTAACCTAAAAAATGAAAAATAACTAGTGCAAAAAGTAGCTGAAACAAATCAAATGGAAGAAACAAGAAAATGTGACATAATGTGCAAACATAGCCTCCAGGGAAGATATATATCACCAGGGGAAGCCGTGCAGTCGTACTACTGACAGTGCCAATGTAATCGTCTGTGTTTTATGGTGTACTTAAGGATTCAAGGTAAAGTGGACAGCATTGTGCCTTTACTGAACTACTCCCCCTTTAGACAAAGGGGTGTGGATAATGACTGCTGCAAATTGTCTAAGTATTGAGTCTAGCATTTTTCTTAAAAATGTGTGCCTAAATGTGACTTGAAAAGGGTTTTAATGATGTCTCTTGCAAGCCTCTAACTCCTTTGATATGTGAAGATGGCTTGAAAGGTGTTTTTTTTTTTTTAAATCTGTATGCTGCTTGCTTTTTGTCTTTAGTAATATGAGAAATGTCAGTACTGTTTTTCTGTGGTTTTATAGAAAAGCTCGTGAGGGCTTATATGTGTAATGTGAACTGAGGCATCTACTTAACTAAATGTTCAAGTTGGTGAAGCAGGTTTTTTTAAGTCTTTAAAAACCTCCAATTCCTTTTTGAAGTCAGCTGAAATTTTTAACAGAAGTTATTCTTCCCAGGTATTAATTTCTGAAGTTTGACATAAACATCTCCTTTTGGTTGTTCAGCTTTGTTTCTTGTGGTATAGCAATTTCATTAGATTTCAAGTCAGGAGATATCAGTCATTAAATTTCAAGTTCAGGAGAGTTGGCAGAATCTGGATCCCTAGTAAGCACCCACTTGTCTAGGGACTTCTTTTTTTCCATAGACTGAGGCAGAAATCTTCAGATTTTGTTTGGGTCTGTGTAGATTTCATCTAGTGGTGGAGATAGTCAACAGATTCTTATTTTGAAAGAGAAATTAATTTCGCTGCTGTCATGTCTGAGAGTCTAGTTCTAAAAATAGAGACCTGTTGTCTGAGGGGGGAAAAAAGCAACTCTCAAATTACAGTATTATCTAAGTAGTAGTATTCCTTCCACAAATATAGTTGTTTGATTTAAAGAACTGAAAGCTATTCAATACTGCTTGTCTGATAATCCTTCCTTAAACTCAAATTTACTGCTCTGGTAAAGTAATGCCATATTAAACTGTAATGCCTATAAATGATGTACTTCTTTTTTTTGATCTTTCAGATTTTCTATAAAGAATTTGTTCATCCAGAGCCTCTCTCACCTGAGAAACAAGAGGTATGCGTTTTTTTTGTTTTTTTTTTTTGATGAATGAGTGTAGGAGTGAAATAGAATTTTGACCTACTGATTTATCCTTTTTCTGTTTTTTTCTCTAAGGGTGTAAAAGATAAGAAGGAGAGCACAGCAAATCACACAATGGTGGCAGATAAAACTGTATGTATATTGAATTTAAATGTAATGTCGAAAATGTGGAATCCAGCATTTTTTTCTTATTATTTTTATATTTCTTATTCTAGAGAAAACTACCAGTGTTTACAAGTATAGTGAAGTTGTGTGTGTTTGGTGTGGTGTGTGTGTGTTTTTTGTTTGTTTGTTCGTTTATTTGGGGGTACATATATGAAGTAACGCAAACAATTCAAACTGATGGTATAAATCAAAAAATAAAATTTTTGCCAAAAAAAGTAATTTAAAGTACGTAGACTATATTAGCTTTAAGGTAAGTAATCAGAGATATGATCTAAGTGATCGCTAATGGTCACTAATATTTAGGGGTTACATTTGTTTTCATCTTGGCCTAGTCAATCTTTTAAAATATTGTACCTAGCAAGTTGAATGATTTCTTTTGAGGTTTCAAATCTGTTAGTATTTATATTATGTATTTTGATTGAGCCTTAGCCAGGAATTATCAACTTCACACTGCATTTCCTGGATGCCAACAAAGAAAATATGCTTAACTCCATTTGTACTAACAGGACCATTTACCTTAAAGTTAAAATGTAAATGTGCGTGACTGTAGTAATAAGGAATCAATGCAGCAAGAAATGGATATATTTTAAAGGCAGAAGTAGTGTACAAAAAAATATTTTCATCGAAGCTTAATATGTTTTTAACTAAGCATTTCAACTTCAGTCAATATTAGCATTAACTTTTTTGATGCATAAAATGCTGGTTGCTTTAGGTCTTGTAGGCAGGAGGATTTGTAGTAGAAATGCATGGTTTTAATACTGACGTTCTCTTGGAGAGGCCGTTATAAAGTCTTGAGCTACTTCTACAATGGTCTTGTAAGCAGTGTATGTCTAGGTAGTCTTAGTTTTAACCTTAACTTCTTGTATTATTGCAGTTTTTGAGATGGCTGGAACTTTCTCAGTTGTGGAACTAATGGTTTTGGGTACTGGAGCTCAAAATAAATCTCTTTTGTGTTTTGTTTTATGGTGCAAATATTTAGTCTGGGCAAGCTTTCTCATTCTTAGTTTACTAGCAGGATTTGAATCTTACAGGTATGAGGTTAAAATCTAGACTCTTAAAAATATTGTGTCAGACTAACTTTACAGTATTATGTCTCACAAGTACATTCAGAAACTGCATATAAAATATATATTAAGAAGTTTTAGGCCTGGCAAGAGATGAATTTAATATTTTTACATGGAAAATATCACTCATTTATGGAGAACATGCTTTTGTTGTTTTTGTTTGTTCCTTTTTTGGTGTGTTATCTACGTGTAGACATTTTATTTTCAGGAAATGAATGCTGTTATTAAAACTTGGCGAGATGGGCCATATATATTTATTGTACAAATTGGAGCTATATCTGCAAAAGATTCTACTACGAAAGTTAAAAGAACGGAGAAAACAACACCTTCCTCAAATGTCAAAGAGAAGCTCTTCACAAGTAAGATAGCTATTAATACAGTAAGTTAAAAATAGATATTGCAGTTTTTGGTGTCTGTCATTCTGCCTGTGTTCGAAGGTACTTCTTAATACATACTATTCAGTTCTTTTTCATAAGACACTATCTTTTGCTTTATATAGTTGTAAATAGTAGCTACCACAACTCTTCATCTTAAGAAAATAGGTGATTGCTAGTGTTTGGAAGATCCTACGGCTCTTAGTCTGTCAGTGTAATGATGGAAGTAAGGAAGAATCCTGAGTAGTTCAATTTTGAGGTTTGGTATTTAATATCCAGACCAACACAGTGACTTATATTAAAGAGCTTAAATAGTTTAGAATATGTAATTTCAAAGTGACAACAATGATCTTTATTATAATATATTTAACTGTATTGATAATGTATCCAAATTTTAGCGAAGTTCTAAAATTCTTACAATAAGTTGGAACTTCTGTGTTTTCTAACTTCACTGTTACGCAGAAATCTCCAGCACAAAGTACTTTCACTCTAAGTGCTACCATAAGTTAATCAGTAATGGTGCATATTAAATGGATTTAATATAATCTAATTAACTGAATGTGTTATGAATCTTGTATTTTAATCAAATAAGGTTAAGTTAAATTTAAAAGCTTGCCCATGTGAAGATTTTCATTTCTTTACACTTGAGGAAAAATCATTTAAGTACTTTATCCTGGCTTCCTGTTTTTGCTTCTTGTTTAAATTGGTTATTGTATTGTCTTTTGACAGTGACAGTAGAACTGAAGGGGCCATATGAGTATCTATCACTTGCAGACTATCCTCTGATGATTGTAAGTAAACCAGCTTTTCTTTGACCTATAAAGCTGTCAGTGGATGTAAATCTCAAATACTCTCCTTCCATACTTCAGGATACAAAGCCTGTAGCTTAGAAGAACTAATTTTAGCAGAGAGTTTTTTTGTGTTGCATATAGGATTGAGAAAACAGATGCAAATTGCAGATATTTGACTTAAAGCCTATCAGTTTGTCGTTCCAGAAGGTAGCGGTACCATTAACTCTAAACTGAGCAGTTTTACTGATGTTTGTTTTTCTCCTTAGCTCATATCTTAGAAAAGTAGCTCTTTTATGTCTTTGCTTACAGCTACCCTTTCCTTTGTCATTACTTTATTATTTTGTAGCCTCATCTCCCTCTTCCACCAGCTGTCTTCCATGCCATGATAACGTACTCAATACTGCCTTACAATGAAAGCATAATTGCACTACAAAGAGCTAATTCCCCTTCAGAGGGATTGTTGACTTGATCATTAATTGCTTCTTTTGAGGAGGCTAAGAAAATGAAAGAACTTATCTAGTGCAGACAGACTTTAGCTGGGGATCAGTAACAAGTAAGAACTGTAGGCTGACTATTGGCAAGTAGCCTTTAAAGAGGAGAGCCTCATTGCATTTTTGAACCAGATGTTTTACTCGCTGCAGAAGTGAAAGCTTCAGCAGTTCTATTGCCAAATAATTCACTGGTATGAATATTCCCACGTGTCAAGTCTAGAAAAAGGTTTCTGTCTACATATTTCTGTAACAGAATGTCTGAATGTGAACTGACGTCTAGATCCTTAACATGTGAACTGCGTGGATCACTCTGGCATGTAAATGCATTAAGGATTAGTAAGCTGTTCTCCAAAGGGAGATGTTTTCAGTTTGTGAAGGTTTCAGAGAATCTTGCAGCCAACTTTAGAGCTTGCTTACTTTAAAACAACCAACCAACAAAACAAACAGACAAAAAAAAAATACAGACCACCCTCTATAAGAGGAGAGTCCTTGATTATCACTGTCCTATACTTTGGTTAGGTAGTTCCTGCTATTCGTTTCATATTTTTCTCTCCTTCTTATCCTTCTTTTTCAATTTGATTGTGCTTTGTGGAAACTTAACTTGCCCTGGTATGCTGCTGTGATTTAAAAAATTCAGCACTGAGTAGCGTTATAGTAGCTAATTGTTCAGTATAGGAGATATACTATGAAAGTTCATCTGAAGCACATAATGCTAGATTGGAAAAATCACAAGATGATAACATTTAAATGGATTTGGGGCTTTCTTTTTTCAATTCCAGATTTTTGACTGACCAAGGAAAGCTTGGTCAAAAACTGAGTTGGCTAAAAATTAGCTTTTGAGAGCTGTCAAATTACTTGCACAGAGGAAGTAGAGCCATCAGTTGTTTATCTTTGTTCTGTGGAATGGTGTGTAAAGGGGACTCCTAAGTTCATTTGCAGAGTATTAATTGTAAGTGTACAAGGAAGCTAGTAATATAAAGAATAATGTATGAGAAGGCGCAGGGTTTTTGATACTTGATCTTTTGCCAAAACTCTTATCTGAAGTTTTTTTTTGAACATGTAACATGTGATACTATCTTTAAACATTGCTTGTGAATAGATTGGCAGATGGCTTTTCAAGAGAAATTGTTCAGAAATTCAGTTTCTCTGAATGTTTGTTCTCAGTAAGAAACTAGAAGAAACAAGATTGTCACTGTAATAGAATCTGGAGAAGACAAATGAAGCAATGTGTTTCAAACCTTTAAAAGTTGATATTCTTGGTGAGAAAGTAGAGTTACCTTACATCTGTATTTCTCATTTTTGGTCTAAGGGTCCTATTTTTTTTTTGCTTCTCTTTGTGTAATAGTTTTTCATGGTGATGTGTATTGTGTACGTGTTCTTCGGGGTTCTATGGCTTGCGTGGTCAGCGTGTTACTGGCGGGATCTCCTGAGGATCCAGTTCTGGATTGGTGCAGTTATCTTCCTGGGCATGCTTGAGAAAGCAGTCTTCTATGCAGAGTTCCAGAATATCCGCTACACGGGGGAATCAGGTAGGTAACAACTGCGGTTCGCAATTTCATTGATGAGCATAGCACTAAAGCCTTATGCTAACATACACTGAATTCGGGTGACAAATGCATTGCAAGTATGTGATTACTTGAGGATTGCTTCAAAACAAAGAACAGGGAACAGAGTTTCTTCATTTTTTTTCATATACGATGCTTTTTAGCATCTCTTGACAACCTGTGCTCCTCTAAAATTAAAATGCTTTGACTGTCTCTGACTTCTGAATGTAGTATCTCAGGAATATAGAATGCTAGATTCTTGAAAGTATTCACTGTAATGCTTGCTTGAGCTTTAGTACAGGACTTCCTAAGTGTAGTTTGTAATTCAGTTTTTATAACTGGTATTAGCCTTGGAGACTTTGAAATTCCTTGTTTATCATGGCAGCATTGTAGATAAACTTTTGATTTTTTTCAGCCAATAGCCTGATAATTCATTTTAAGCAAATCTCTCTCTCCCTCAAAACAAAACACCTTTGAGATACTATTTTTGATTTGTTTAGCATGGATGCATGCAAATGAAGGTAAGTAAACTTTCATTATGACTTTTTTATTAGTCATACCCACAGTGCAGAAGGTTTTCATGGTGTACTTGCTTGGAAGATCTTCCAGACTGATCTTGTGGATAAGCATTTTACGGATCACTTGCTCTTCACTTTCTTTGGACTTGATTTTTCACTAATGTGCTATTGTGTTGTTGTTTTTTTTTTTTTTTTTTTTTTGTGTGTGTGTTGTTTGTTCCTTTTTAACAGTAAGAGACCTGTGTTTTCTGAAACCTTGCTCTCGATGTGGGAAATAAAATTACTTAAATTTAACAGCCTACTTCCTGAAACTTACCGTGTCTGCTGTCATACTACAATCATATGCAGTATTCAGTAAAACCATAAGTTACATTTTTCATAACCTAGCTTCATTCTCTTTGCTTTTGGTAGTACAAGGAGCACTAATACTGGCAGAACTGCTGTCTGCTGTGAAACGTTCACTGGCTCGAACTCTGGTCATTATAGTCAGCCTGGGATATGGAATAGTCAAGTGAGTAATTTTGTTACAGGTGTGGAGTGGTTGATTGTATTACAAGTCTTTTCAATGCTGTTCTTTCATGACTTACGGTAGTATTCATCTCCCTGTACTTTGCTAGTAGAAGTTAGGTGCTCCAGACTTTTTGATCTGTCAGTATAGACATACAGTTTGATGTAGGGATTGCTCTTCTTTACATCCTTCTGCCTTCACCACTGTTGAGTAGGTTTGTCTCACTACTGAGATATTTCACTGACTGCAGTGGGAGCTTTTTATGCCCCTTTTGGGCAAGGAAGAGCTTCTAGAAATAGGGGAGGTCATGAATTGGTATTAAGGATCTGCTGTAGGAGATTTCTGCTGACAAGATGAGCTGTTCATCTGTCTGCCCTCATCTTGTATCAGGTGGTAAAATAACATCTCATGTGGCATTGGGAACTTCCAGCAAGTGGAAGTATGTTTGGCGGAACTTGGGAAGAAAGTATGGGGCTTCTTGAAATGGTAATAAAAAGCCAAATAGGTTAAGTGTTACCAATCTCTTCCTTAGCCATGTCATAAGCTTATAGCACCATAATAAAATTATTTCACTTATCTAGTAGTGCCTTATGTGCCTCTTGCCTTACACTAGACTCAAGCTGATGTGACTTCGTTCTTCTTCTCCACTTAATCTAAACTTCTCTTTGTTTTCCTACAGGCCTCGCCTTGGAGTTACTCTTCATAAAGTAGTTATGGCTGGAGCCCTTTATCTGTTATTTTCCGGCATGGAAGGTGTTCTTAGAGTCACAGGGGTCAGTAACTGCTGCTTTTTTTTCTTTCCGTATACTACAGATGCTACTGTCTTATATACCAATGAAGAGTCCCAGGGCTATGCTGAAAGAAGAGAACACAGAGTGAAGTGGTTAAACTCAGACTGTAGATGAGGATTAATGGGATTACTGGTTTTAAGATTCTTTTCTATGCATCAGTGCATAATTTTGTGAAATTTTAAATAATTTTCATAACTTTGTGATTAGCCAGGTTTCATTCAGTTTGGGTGGGAATGGATCTTGGGGTATTGAGTTAGATCCAGACCTAAATGTACAGCTTAATTCACTCGGCCATGATGTTTTTTTATATTAAAACAAAAAAAAACCCACACAACCCAAACCAAACCACACAACAAAAGAACTACAACAACCAAACAAACCTTTAATTTTTGAGGCTGGATCTGGGGAAGTGCATGTGAGTGGTGCTGATACTTCTTTGAATCTGTAAGTGCATCTCAGGGTGTGAATTTCTGTTGTTTGTTTCTTTGATATCTTGGGACAAGGTATTTAACACGTTATATATTTGGTACTTTTTCAGTTTTTCTATGACACTGTGGCTCTGATAGCAAACTTGGCCCTGTCCTTGATTGATGCCTGTATTGTTTTGTGGATATCCTTTCATAAACTCCAGAATGTTAAAAACTTGCAGAATTGTTTATGTCTAACACTTTAAAAGCAATGAAAAGCGGTTTGATTTTGTCATTTGGAACTTCATTAGTTTTTCATGGATACACAAAGGCAATTTCTGCCACTTTCAGTAAAACCCATAGATACTGGTGGAGCATGTAGTTCTTCTATGGATGATGTAGAAGAGTTCGTTACTACATTTCTAACAAGCTGACTGCTGATTTTCTATAACAGAAGTGGCCAGACTGTATCACAACAATCATCTCTTTTTAACAGTGCTAAATTAACTTCATCTGGAAAGTAGTTCTTGCCTTGCTGGTGGAGAATTGGGAACTGACTGTGCTGTAGTCTGCTTTTGTTCTTTTTAAACCCCTCTGTGCATCAGGTTGAACACTTGTTTCAAACCCTCTATTTCTGTAGTGAAACTCGGGAGCATTGTGGTGCAGTATTTGTGGTTTCTTATAAAATAGCCTGACACTACTCATTTCTTCTATGCCTTGTTTCCTTTTCGGTTTGTTCTTACTGGCTCTTTCTTTGTCTCCAGGCCCAGAATGATCTTGCCTCCTTGGCTTTTATTCCCCTGGCTTTCCTAGATACTGCCCTGTGCTGGTGGATATCCTTCACTATTTTACTTGGTGGGGTGTGTTTTCTTTCAAATTTATTTTTTGTGGAGTTGTTTTGGCTGAACTTTTTTTTTTTTTTTTCCTTTTTAAATGAGCTTCAAGCATATGTTCCTTCTACTTCTAGTGAAGTTAATAGAAACTCTATAACTGAGTGTGCAGGTAAGCTTTTGCTTCAGCCAGTGCAAAGCAAACCAAGAGCTGCTCTAACACATCTACTGGCTAACTAAACAAACTAATTAAGTCAGTTATCAGTCTCTGTTTATTAAAGAATCAAATTAATTTGTTCTAATGTGACACTTGAACAGTACAACAGTAATAACCTTGGGAGAATGCCACTTGTTTTTGACAAAAGGCTTCTTAGCAACAACAAGCCTGAAATTTTTGTAACTTTCAGGTAAATTGTCATGTACTTCAAGATTTACCTTGAAATGTGACAACATGGCGCCATGACAACATGGCGCAAAGTTAACTTTTCAGTGTCGATATATTGCATCCAAATATCCATAATATTGTAACTTGAGCAACTGCTGTCAAATGCTGACCTCAAAGCAATGCATAACAAAACCCCCTTATAAAGCATTTTTAGCTAAAGTCAATTGCAAAAAGATTTAAAACATGAATTGCTGCCCAGTTATGACCGCTCCATGTTTCTCTTATCACAGTGTCTCCTCTAGCAACTTGTTTTATTGCCTTGATTTTTTTTTTCCTTTATCAGAAGGACATCTGACGCCTTTTGTGGAGGAGTGGACCATAGTCCAACATAGGTGTTAGGATAGCATGTTGGTGTGACAAAAGCTTTAGGCTACTAAAGTGATTAAATTGCATGAAAGGGATAGATCGAGCTGTTTAGCATCACTGCCAGAGGATGACCTTCTCTTCTACTGTGAGTCTGGTCTATATTTTTAGAGGGCTGTGCTGGGGGGGTGGGGGAAGCTGTTGTTCCTAAGACCAGTGTTCTCCTAAGTCTGTGGCCAGCTTGTTCCCTCAGGTTTTCCTTGACTTTCCATACATATTCATCAGCTTGACTCAAACAATGAAACTGCTAAAACTTCGAAGGAATGTTGTGAAACTCTCTTTGTATCGGCACTTTACCAACACACTCATCTTGGCAGTAGCAGGTAAGTAGAAAATTACATGAACCATGTAAGAGCACTTGCTATTTCCATATATAGCTCGATTTGCTCACTAAAGCAGACTTTTCAGTTTAGTGACTTTTCTGTAAATGCAATGAAAATGTTAGAAATAACACTTGAGCCATTTCTCATTGTGGGTTGCTGTCAAGTGTTACGTTGATACTTAAGAGGTAGTAGATTATTAGTCAGCAAATCGGTTAGAATGGAGTGCTTTTGTTCCTTTTAATAATCTTTTGCACCTGGCAGTTTTATCCTGTGTTATTAACGTCCCAGTGGTAGTTTGTACCAAAATCACAGTATCACTATGTAGTATGGAATTTTAAGGTGTCTCCGGGCTGTGCATTACTGAGATCATTTTTTTGGTGGTTCTTCCTCCTTAGGTGACGACTAGAGTAACTCTTGGAAAAACTTATTCTTTGTATTGTAACATAATGTTCTGCTTATTTTCGGAAAGAATAATAGAGAGAGGTTCAGCCTCTCTACAGGAGTGATAAACTGAATTCCAAGAATAAATCTCAGTGCTGCTTTGCTTCTTTCATGTATTTGGTAATGCCATCTACATGATGAGCAGAAAGCTTCTAACCGCTGTACTTTATCTTTTTTTTTTTTTTTTAACTTTAAACAAAAAAACAGCAGCATTCATTTAATTGAAAGCTCTGATTGAATTCCTTGTAGCATTTGGTTCTTAGTCATTATAGAATTCTCTAATAAAGGGAAGTCTCACCTTCTAAAACTGTGGTGAGAGCTTAGTTTGTGCACTGAGACTCTTATGTGTCAAGATCTGAATGCTTATCCATTCAGATGGATCAAATGTTCAGTTACTTCAAGGTAGCTTTTGTTTGTCAACCAATAATGAAACCATGGTTTGAAAAGTAGATGAATACAAGAACAGTAAATAGGGGTAAGGATTTTGGTTAAAATACTTTCTGCTTGACTTATGCCTTTTGTCTCTGGCTTGTCAAACCAGTAAAAAAAATACTCTGGACTGTGCCTAAACATCTTGATACGGTCGGTGCAATAAGGCAATCTCGTGTTTTCCAAACCTAATGAATTAGTTTCCAAGAATTTCACTATTTAACTCTTCACCCTTTGTTTGGGAAACACAACCCTGTTAGTAGTATACAAACACTAACATACTTTGTAGTAGTACTAAGTAGCTTGTTCGTTTTTAATCTTGCAGCATCCATTGTATTTATTATCTGGACAACCATGAAGTTCAGGCTGGTGGACTGTCAATCGGTGAGCTTATACTGAATACTTTCTGTGGTTGGTGCCTCTTGATAAGTTTAAATTTGGCAGTGTAAGAGGTGAGACTGGGGATTCTGGAACAGATTTTTCTGTGGATTATGTCTAGAGTAGCATACCATATGGTAAAATTCACAGTTAAAGGAAGTGAGCCTCTTTGTCAGATGTCTGTAATTCATCCTTGGAAAGAGCTTGGGATGTGGAAACTTCTCTCAACTTTTTCTGTTTCTGTTGCTGTTTTCCTTGACAGGACTGGCAGGAGCTGTGGGTGGATGATGCTATCTGGCGCTTATTGTTTTCAATGATCCTTTTTGTCATCATGATTCTGTGGAGACCATCTGCTAACAACCAAAGGTTCAGCTTTTCTAAACTGTTTCAAAAAACAGGGTTTTTGCGGGAATCCTTGTATATCCCAAAGAAGTCCTCAGGGATGACTTCAGTTGCAGTATACTGGTCCATAGCATCCTAGCATAGGATACTAAGCAATATATGTAGGGCCTGAGAAAAGTAGGTGGAAGAAGTCACATAGTTAAAATTCAATCTGTACTTGGTGGTGACCTTAGTTGAAAAGAAGTTGCTTGAACTCCTATGTAGCTGAGCATAGGTCTACAAAACAATGTGCTACACAGAATAATTAAGTGATGTGAATGTCAATAACTCTCTTAGGTGGCAATACATGTTCTTCTATAACTTCCCTTCCCTCCTAAAGGTTTGCTTTCTCACCGCTGTCTGAAGAAGAGGATGATGATGAGCAGAAAGAGCCGATGTTGAAGGAAAGCTTTGGTAAGAGCAAAATTTCTTTCCACCTCTTTTGCGTTGGAAACATCTGTTTTTTATTTCAACAGGTAACAGCTGTAAAAGTGGAGTACGTGCTTGCTTGTTGCCATTCATTTATGCAGTTGCAGAGGAATATTGGCTTTGTTTAGCATTTACATTACATGTTTAATCCTGGGGTTTTCAGATGACACTGAAGATGCTGTTACGGTTGTTTTTACTATATCTACTTAAAAAAAAAAAAAAAAATCCATATGTGATGACAAAGGTCTCAAATACTTTTGCTAGACAATGGGCTCATGCAGTTCCTCTTCTTAAAATTTAAAGAATCATATGTATTACGTGTTCTCTGAATTCTGCAGAAATGTCCAGTGTAAACATATAGATGGGCCTTGAAGCAGTCCTGCTTTATAACACAAGGTGGCACCTTTCTGTCCATTCACCCTCTCCTACTATAATAACCTCTGCCTCCCATCTCCGTACATCTGTTGTCCTTGTAACAAAACCATTTTATAAAAAGGGTAGGGTGATATATACTCGCTGCTGCTGTCTGTCCTGAAATGAGTTTGCTGGGATATATCAGTGCTGTTTGATTTACTGAGAGCTAAGAAAGTGTGTTATCTCCTCAATGTGTTTGCCAAATCAGCTGTATTAAATCAGCTGTATTGGCTGTCTGCCAGGCTGGGAGATGTGTGTTGCTTCTCAGCTCTTAAACAAGGCTGCTCAGCAGTCAGGAGATAAAATAAATTTGGGGAGTTGCGTATAGCACAGAATGGCTGAGGTTTGAAAGAACCTCTGCTGCAGTCACCTGGAGCAGCTTGCCCAGGACCATCTATGTCTAGATGGCTTTTGAAGTATTTCCAAGGAGGGAGATGACACAGTTGCTGCTCTCTGAGCAGCCGTGTCTTTGAGCTTTATGCTTTTTATGTCTCATCTAGAGAAAAGGAGTAGAAATTGATATTTTCTAGGTAAAACTGCAAAATTCAGGACAAGTAAGTATTCCACCTCTCATAAAGTATCACAAGCCTTTCAAATAAGAAAAAGTATTGTCTTAATGAGTAACTTGTTTTTCTTAATCATTGGATTAGATGAACACTCAACATTTTCACTTACAGTCTCTGAGCAATTAGAGTTTAGTTACTACAGTCTTTTTTCCCCTTCTTTTGTCTACAGAAGGAATGAAAATGAGAAGTACAAAGCAAGAACCAAATGGGAATGTGAAAGCAAACAAAGCTGTAAGTATGTCCTCCCCACCTAGAGGAACATAGCCCTTTTGGCTGCCCCTAGCAGTAGCTCACAATATACAGTTTTTGGCCTATAAATATGAGTTTCCAGGTTTGCTCTAGAATGGGAGTGAGTCCAAGTATTACATGTGTGTTTACTTGCTTTACAGAACTTCTGTAAAGGCTTCTCATGTAACTTCCTATTAATGCCAATGGAGAATTTAGAATGCAGTCTGTTCTTCAGGAATGCTTGCACAATGCAATATAGATAAAACTTTTTGTCAGGCTTACAGGGAGGCTGAACCATATTTTAAATAAACTGCCTTCTAATCTTGAGATTTTTTGACCAGTTATTCAAATGGGGTGGTGTGTGTATTATTGTAAATGATGTCGTGAGGGCCTGTTTTGCCTAGTAGCTATTAGAGTATTACAAAATCTCATCTAAATTGTTAGCAAGTTAGTTTTTTTCCTATTGGAATACTTTCTCTGTAATTCAGAAATCAATTTGAAGGCTTTTCGTCAAGTAGACTGAGAAGAAAAAGGTTTGTATCTGACAGCATTTTGGGAAAACTGACTCTTGTTTTCCATTTAATTTCTGCACTTGTAGCAGGAGGATGACCTGAAGTGGGTAGAAGAGAATGTTCCTTCTTCGGTGACTGATGTGTGAGTATTTTTGTAGTCACAATAAAAGTGGGTTCCTCGGACATAGGGCATTCTAATATATTTGTGTTCCTATAACTTCCTATAACCTGTATGTGTTCCTATAACATGCTGCATTTACACGAACAGATACTGAGTTCAGCCTGGGTTTGGCCTCATGACTTTTAGTGTGCTACCACCTGGCTTTCTGTAGTCTGTCAGACTTGTAGTTCCTGCCACTTGAACGCATGCTGACTCAAGGAATACCCTCTCTGACTGTGGAGCCACAGACTGATTTGTTTGCACTTCACTAAAGATAAAGAAAACAAATCTAGAAAGCAAAGGACAAACAAACCCCATCTTTTTGTTCAGTGCTCTGAAAATTTATTCAAGTATTTTTCTGGATGTAAACTGTGGAATTTCATTTAGCTCTGTACTTGATTTGGTACATCTGAGTCATTTTTATGCTTCTGGCAATATAGTCAACTGTATGTGCAGTCCATATCTGTTCTGCTTTTAATACTATTTTTTTTATATCCTAAAAAGGTCAGTGTCTGTCTAAATTCTTCATAGCAAAACAGAAGGTGACAGATGCTTCATGTTCACAAATCTGAACAGTGAATTTTGGCAAAGAGTCTAGATTCAAGTAGAATTCTTCTGCTTGAAGTCAATTAAAGAGAAGAAATCAAGCTTCAAGTGGAGGAAAGTGCAGTTTCTCAATTAAATGTGTTTTCCCTAGTCTAGCACTTTTTTTTTTTTTTTTTTTTTTTGAGGAATGGTAGGATTCCTTAAGGACAAGACTGGTGTAAGCTAGGAAGGCTCACTTTCTGTTCTTTAAAGTATGTTGATCGTGGCTGTGAAGAGATGAGATCCCAGTACATAGGTGGGAGGTCATTGTAGCTGAAAAGGCTATGGTACCAGTGTAGCTTGTGTGGTTTGTGGGATTTTTCTAATAACAAGGTCTCGTATTGTAAATGTTTCATATTGTAGATGTTTTCTGTGTGGTGTAACATTTTTTCTGTATTGCAAAATGCTCCTTTTGTAGTTGGAGCCAGACTGGTAAGATACTATGTGTGCAACTTGTTTCTTGGCAACGTGGAAATTGTTCAGAAGGTAATGAGAAATTCAGAAGCTGTGATGAAATAATGTTTAAGCTGTGAAGGTCATTGATAAGATACTGCTTGGGCTCTTCCTCTTTTTGTGTGTATTTCTCTAATTTCTATGTGTTTAATTGAAAGGTCTGTCTTTGTTACTGCTCTCCTTTGCCCTAAAAAGCTTAAGGTAGAAAATAAGGCTGAGAACAGTTGTCAACATACGCTCTCAGTAGGTGCTTTAGCCATATTAACAATTTTTGTTTCCCTTGCAGTGCGCTTCCAGCTCTTCTGGATTCAGATGAGGTCAGTAAACAAGTCTTTAGTACAAAACAGTCTTCTGACATACCAAAGGAGTCAGGAGTCAGCTGTTAAGGACTTGGCTTATTAGAACCGGCATCTGATCTTGGCAGTGCAGTAGTAAAAAACAAGGGGAGGGATAGCGGGCACAACTATGTTACAGCTTCTAAGAATACAAGTAAGTTGTAAAGATTTGCTGCTTGCAGTACTTATGATTTCAGGGATCATTGTACCTTTGTTGAAGAACACAGTTAAGCAGAAAGAAACCATTGTTTTCTGGATTACAAGCCCTTCCTGCTGAAGACTGTACCTATGCAATTTTTTTTTTCCATGCTGGGTTAGTTCTTGTTTTCCCAGTCTTAGTTTCTCCTCCTTTCTTTGTTATGTTGAATACTTACGGAGACATACGATGCTGTGGAAAAGCAAGTGAGCTGTATGGCTCGGAGAAAGTTTTTGATTAACATTGTGGGTAATGAATACTGTTAGAACTTTTTGTTGCAGAGATATTCTTGGCATCAAGATACTGTTAAATACTGTAAGAGGTTTCAGTCAATTTAAAGAGCAGTATAATAAATGTAGAAGAAATGAAATGTTTGAAAGGGGAGTCTGTATTAAGCATTTGTGGAGCAGAAGCAAAGAGCACAAGCCATTAGCTGGTTAGGAAGAGTTATTTCCACAGTAGTGGAAATTGTGATGTGGACATGCGTGAATGATGTGACCTATACCCTATAATCCTATGGATGAAGAGCTTGTGGGTGGAAGGGTGTAACTTTTCATTCTAGAAGAAGAGGTGTATCTGCCTGCTCTAAGTTGCACTCCTGTGGTAAAGTGCACGTGAGCGTGCACTTGTTGTGAATGTGCGTAGCATACCTCCTTATTACTGAGTAATATATTTCTATTGATGGAAATGACAGAATTGGGATTTTTTTTATTTTGCAGGAAAGAATGATTACACACTTCGAAAGGTCCAAAATGGAATGAAGGAGAAGGCTTTTGTTGTTGGAAGTGGAGACGCCTCTTTCAAAGTTGCTTGGTGGAGCAAGTGCATCCTGCTGATTTGTTTCTTGATCACAGCCTTGGAAGTTTGATGCTTTATTGTCACGAGGATGTCTTGCTGTGGAAGAAGTTCACAAGGACATTGATAAACCATTTGGAAATTTTGAAATTACAAAGTTGCTGCAAGTTTGGATTTTTAAGCAATTTAAATGTGTACTATTCCAGCACCTTCTGTAACTTTTCAAATATTTAATCTGTGAAACTAAAATTCCTAATGTCTGCTTGAGGAGTTTATATTTCAGTGTTAAAGTTGACAACGTGCAGGTGAATTGCCTTTACCTTTTTTGGTGGAGGGTGGGAACAGATAGAAATAAGCACTGAAGAAACAAAAGAGTTGTTTTCTGGTAGGAAAGGGCTTAGGCTGTTCTGTGTTGCATGTCCAACATGAATGAGAGGTTTTAGAGAGAAGCTCCCGTTAACTAAGAAAATTAAGATGTCAGAAGAGAGATATTTGGAAAAGTTACAGGGATAGGAGTTTTTAACAAAATCAAGTGCAATTTTATTCATAACACTGTGTAAGAGATTTTCTATTTTAAAATGCCATTGACCTGTAGGTAACAGTTGTGTAGAGCTAACACTTGTTGTGGCACATCTCATTGCCGGCAATGTGGTGGATGCCTGGAAAAAATATTTGCCCCTACGTTCCATGTGTTGCATGGTTTAATTAAAAAAAAGCAAAAAATATAACAAAGAAAAACCAAACCCACTCCTGCAATGCTCCACAAGTGCTTGACTATTCATGTTAAGCAGATACTAACTAGACATTTTGGCAAACCTCTTCATCCCTCCATGTGTAACATCTCACACCACCCAGTCAACACTCCTTTATGAGAAGATGGCATTGCTTTCCAGAGTGTGTCAGCACTGCTGCACCACTTAGTTTACTTGGAAGAGGCTTGGATGGGACTACACAGTGCTGGGATACTTTACTTTCTAATGTCTGTTTATTGCCTCTATTGGAAGTGATTTGATGATGGCCTTCCTGTCCCAGTTGGTCCCTTTGGCCAAGAGGTACTCTGATAAGATCATTGTGTTTAAGTCAATGCTGTAGATTTTTATTCTATATAATTGCTTTTTTCTCCTTTTCAAATGAAAAAGAGCTTTTGGACAGTTTTCTGTTTTTATTTTGTTTGGCTGCGGAGGCTTTACTTGCAGAAACTTCTACCTGGAAACCCGATGTAGACTGTATGATAAAAGCTCTAATTTGGGTTTGTAATCTTTACATCTGACAATTACCAAGTACATGTCAGCAGAACTAGACTTTTAGGGAGCTGCTAGACAAACTACTGTGGGTACTGCTGGAAGGGCTTAAAGAGTCAGCTTTTCTTTTTCTTCACTCACAGCTATGTCAGCAGAAGTGAATGTGTGCCTGTACTTGATTCCACTGTAAAGAGGGGGGGGCTTAGCTCTAGTTCATCAGCAACTGATGCTGGAACATGGCACTTTACAGTAGAGTAGTTGAAGCGCAAGTTCAGTGTCTTCTGTCAACTGTGCTGTGGAGGCAGCAAACCGTCAGCAGATGGGCAGAGAAAAAAATGAGCCTATAGCAGCTGCATCTCCAAGATTTGTTGGGAGTATGTCCCCCAGCATCTACCTGTGGCCTAAAGGGGATGGATCTTTAATGAGAAAACACGTCGACTTCTAATTCGCTATGCATAATTGATAAAGATGAAACCAGGCGGTCTCCGTGCCCTTTGGGGAGAAGAAATTTTGTGAAAGCAACATGGAACTATTTAACGTTTTTTTTCCTCTAAGTCCTATTGTTTTGGGGTGTTTATTTTTGAGACAAGGCAAAATGTTCTCTATTGGAAGCACAAAAGAAATTTGTATATACTATTTAATAAAAGCTAGGCAAAGAGTAGAAAGGCTTACATCGTTTCCTTCAACTTTCTTACTCGTGAGAGAACAGGTAGTATTAACCTCTTCACAAAACACCCTCACTTTTTCTTAACTTTACAGGATTACTTTTATAATGCAGTTTTTTCTAATAGCTCTTTTTTCCCCATTAAGCTTGTTAACTGAAAAGCTAACATAGGGTAAATCATACATTTCTGAACAAAACAAAGATTTAAATGGTTTCCATGATTCCAGTCCAAGCTTAATAATTTAAAGATCAAAATAAATACAGTAGGGGTGTGGTACTTTGAGCCTACAACTACATTCGTTTTGACTTGTCCTCTGCCTTTTTCCCTTCTATCCCTATTGTATCTTCCACCAGTAGTAGAAGTTTTGAATTCCATAGGTGGTTTACTGCATTAGATATTCTGATTATAGCTTCTTGCTCCCTTAGTTGTTCTGTTTTTTCCAATTATTTGTCGGGTTGCTACAGCCTTGGTAAATAACATCTGTTCCTTCGTGCAGCAGACTTATGCTGTGACTTACATGCAGTCATACGGAAAGCTTTTATTGGAGAGCAGTTCCCAAAGTATGAATGCATGAAGCTGCAAAGCCTGCAGGATTGTTAACTTTTAATTACGCAGACTTAACTAAAATTTATATACATTATTTCAAAGCAGATATCATAACTTTAAAGCAAGCTGTACATACTACTCTGAAGACCTGATGAACAACAAGCAAGAAGAAGAAAATGTGAATTACTTTTTAGTCTGATATCTGCAGAGGTTTTTAGTGATTAGGACAATGTATAGAAACAACATATGCAGTCAGCATCCGCATTTCTTAAAAATCTTCAACAAGTTGTTCTGAATTGTGAATGCACACTGCCAGCAATTCAAATGCAGTGAGTTTTTTTTTTTTTTTTAAATCTTATTGTATGTGTGGATTTTGTTCGTGAGAACTTGCTGTGATATTACTGATATAACTGCTGTTGCATGTACATGCCACAGGGGATACTAAAAGTAGTAGTAGTGAGAAAATGATGATGTTGACCAGCTTTTTATTATGGTGATAAGATGTTCCTGCTAGAAGCTCTCCTTTAGAGGAGAGACGAAGCAGTTAGAGATCCCATGATGTGGCACAGAAATGCAACAGGCTTGACAGGCACACAGTGAGTCAAGATCATAAGACCCAGGGTAGGACAGAGTATGTTTGTGTTATGTAACAGGCAGGGGTGTGTGTGGATTTTTTTAATCATTCTGATCACTAGTATATAACATCAAATGCCAATGGAAAAGTATACTGCTCTTTAAAGACTGAGGAGGCCAATACCTCATGCATAATTTGTGCTCTGGTAGAAATGGGTTACAGCTATTCCCACACAAAGCAGTTTATTACCTGGTGATACTGAATCTTACATTTCCTTTCACTAAATGGTGCTATGCTCCTCTCCCTTTTGTAGGAGTCTTAGGCAGGGAGACCAGGTACGTGCCTGAGCCATACTTCCATTTGGAGATTGTGTTTCTGTTACTGGTGAAGAAGATGTGACTGAGCATGGTTTCACAAGTTAGGCTTCATCCCTGAGCAGAAAAGCTGGGTGTAAGACTGCCTCACTTACTCTTCCATTCCTGTTCTTCCATCTCCCAGCACAAATCGTCTTCAGTCCCTGTTTTCTCAAACAGCAGTCTGTCAGTAAAGATGCTTGGAGAACTTCTTTTATGTTCGCTTTTGGTAGTTTAGCTTCTTGGTTACTGTTCATGAGTGTTGTATCAGAACAAATGCAGCTGCACCTCATCTGGAAGCGACGAGGCAAAGATTTCCTCATGAAAGCTGAACTTTCTTGGCTAAATTAATTTATCTGGAATGGCGTTTCAGTCTTTTAACGGGAATAAAACATCGTTTTGCATGTGCCATCGTGTTGCAGAGGAAAAATTTAGGACCTCCACTCACAGGAGCTATTTTGCTGTTCTCTTCTGGTTTCTTCAGGCTATACAGGTCACTTTTTGCCTGTACAGCCTCCCCCCTGTTAAGGTTATTACGAGAAAACAGAACAACCCCCATACCCTCAAGCCCCATTTCGGGTAGGACCCAACAGCACACGCTTACTGCGGCTCCCCTCAGTGCCCCGGGCGGGGGACCGCCATGGCGGGGCCCGGCCGGGTTGGGGCGGGCCGGGGCGGGCGGGCGGAGCTCCGGCACGGAAGCGGCGGCGGCGGAGGCTGCCGGGAAGGGCGGGGAGCTGCGAGCCGCCGGCCGTGGCGGCGGCGGAGCTTCCCCCGGGGCCGTATCGGAGAAGGGGGAGCCCCGCACGACGCCCTCCAGCCCCCGGTCGGCGGGTGCTGCCGCAGCCGGGCCCAGCCGAGCCACCGCCGCCGCCATGCACGACGCCTTCGAGCATGTGCCGATCCTGGAGAAGCTGCCGCTGCAGATCGACTGCCTGGCGGCCTGGGGTGAGCCTCCCCCGGCTTCCCGGCCCGAAACGCCGCCGGCTCTCCTTGGCTCTCCTTCCCTGGGGCGGCTGGGCTGCGGCGGTGGGGCGGCTGCCGCCGGCAGGCCCGGGGTGCGGGGAGCGCGGCCGCTTCTGCGCTGAAGAAAACCCGTAGTCTGTATTTCGCCTGATTTTTATTTCCTAAATGCATTGAAAGCTTGGTTTGGATCCAGTTTATGTGTGTTAGTGTTCTCTAAATGTAGGGATTGTGGTGTGGGGCCTGTCGGGTGAGGTGTTTGTTGGTCAGGCGATGGCAGCCACCGGTCTGCTCGCAGCGCTGAGGCTTCTCCAGGCGCTTGAGCGGTTTCCAGCAGACGTGCCACAGTGGGACAAAACTGGAGATAAAAACCCCCACACGTTGTCGAATCATCAGCCTTTCATCTGTCTGAAAAACAACACTGTAACGTTAATAAAGCTGCCGCGTTTGATCGTGAATTGTTTGGAGTTACGTAGAAGAGGAGATGTGAAGATCACTTATTTTTGTGTTGAGATTTTAATCTTTATCTCTTTGAAAGCGCTTATTTTGCCAAAGCAAAAAGGAACCAAAACCCACAGGCCTGTGACAGCATGGTTGCATAAAAAGGTTTAATTTTGGCTTTAAAACCCTTCCCTCAACTAATGGAAGGGAGGGCTTGCAGGAAACAAAACTTGATTAAAATACAAGTGTCTTTGGTAGTGAGGAGGTACTAGCTGTAGAAATAAATATTTGTATATACTTTTTTACTATATGATCTTAAGCAAGGAGGAAAATTTTCAGTCAGATTTTGAGACCTGGTAAAGATACTATACTTTTTGCATGCTGTAAATGCTGTAAATTCCAAGTCTGAAACTTTGCCAGGGTTTGTATGTAAACGGGTTTGGTTCTCTTTTATAAATCTTTACGTGGTTGTTGATTGTCCAAGCAATTCAAATGCAATTTAAGCAAAGCCGCCACAGTTGCTTCAGGCATAGCTGACTATTTCAGAAAGTTCTTATAAAAAACTTCATTCTTAAAAGAGAAAAAAAAAAAAAAGACAGAAATCCTTGTTTGTCTTCCTGACAATTGTTATGTAGCAGTGTTCCACTCTGGGACTATGTTTGAAGAATAGATTATTTCCTCTCTTGATTGTACAAAAGATACAATTGCTTTTATCTTTACAGTCATATGAATAAGCAAGATGTGATGTCTTTGCTGCAGCCTCTGTTTTACTGTTTGATTTTTGTCCATCATTTCCTGAGAACGCAAGCTGCTATCTAGCACTTGCACTGGTGAGATGGTGGGAGACTTGTGTGTAGTCACCACATGAAGTCCTCTTTGACTTTTGAGCCACATTTCCAGGTGCTCTGATAAACACTGCTTAGCCAAGAAAGTCTTTGCTGGTACTGATTAGACTCTTTTCTTCCTACTGTTTTTAGAGGAATGGCTCCTTGTTGGTACCAAACAAGGGCATCTTCTTCTTTACAGGATCAAGAAAGACATGGGTAAGTCCATTTTAAGTATGTCACGAAAAGTTTGTTATTTTATTTTTATTTCATGCACTTCAGATGTTGCTGTTACGCTACCACAAATATGTTCAATTGCTGATTTTTCCTACCTAGAGTTTAAAGAATATTTGTGTGGGATCTTTGATAGAAGTGTACATACCATTTATAAGGTGTTTGGGAAGGATAGCTGGTCAGACTATTGCCTGCATTAAAGCATGCTTTATATAAGGTCTCCAGACCTTCTCTTTGCAGGAAGTTAGTGTAATTTCTGTGAATACAGTACTCGTGCATAAACATGCAGAAAAGCAGACAGTGTGCTAGTTGTCAGAAGTCTGATGCTTGTCATCTGTTAATAAAAGACTGGATTAGTAAACAAGTGAAAGAGCAGCATTATTCAGTGGGCCCATCAGCATCATGGGATGGGAGAGAAGGAGCCCTCCTAACTATTTCTGTCATGTATTTACTCTTCTTTCTCCCTCTTAGACAGTTACAAGTGTTCGTAGTCTATTCTGGAGATGCCACAAAGAGCACTATTCTATTTGAAACTTAATTAAAATTGATTTTCACTAGATGGATTTGTATTTTTGCAATATCTGCTATTATATAGAAACTCATGTTATTGAACACAGTAATGTAGTCTAGTGTGGGACAGCAGAGGAAGAAAACAAACATCTCTGTCCAAGTTCATCAGCTCTTGGAAAGACACTCATTTGTAGCTACTTGGATTCTTGAGACTGAATTCAGATTGTTTTTTTTCTGAAACTTGTAGGCCATCTATTCCAATCAGAACATGCTAGTCTTGAGTTGCTAGTGTCTTATCTCACATGGTAAATTTCTCCCCCTTTTTTGCATCAGTGCCAGGAGAGGTTTTGTCATCAGAAAGTGTCTGTAAGTCTTTATCCATAAAACTCCTTTTAAACCCTTGTGGTGTAATGTTTATTCCTTGTCTACTTTGCAGTGATGTGTTCCCTAGCAATTTAAGTTTCTGATACTTGATTGGTGTGGATACATTCTTTACGGGTATCTTTGTATCTATTGGTTTCAAAACAAATAACAAATTTTGTAATTTAAAATCCAGCAAGGCAAAGTCATAACTGTTGATGAGATTCTCAGACAAGCACAGGTAGCATAATTTTAATTTTCACCTGATTGTGTAGAAGACCTTCTGATGCATTTAGCTGTTAAGTTAAAGATAGCCCAGATATTTTGAAGCGTCATTCAAGTGGCCAAGTTTACTTTCACAATTCTTTATGATCTATTCAGTTTAAGATTTTATTCGGTCATAAATTTAAGGGGAACTTCAGTTTACATACTGTCTTAAATCTTTTTGGTAGGTTGCAATAGGTTTGAAGTGACACTGGAGAAATCCAACAAGAACTTCTCAAAAAAGATTCAACAGGTACGAAATACCATTTTCTTGGAAAAGTTTTCCAGTGTTTTCAGGCAAGAAATGAAATCTCAAATGTATGACTTGAATCTGTGCTAAGCTTAAAAAAAATCCTGAAAATGTAAATTCTTTTAGGGGCAGCACAGTCTGGTGGTTTTGCCCACTGTCTTCCCATAATAGCAATATGTTTGGTTTGTTTGTTAGAGCAGAAAATTTGGGATGTAGGGGTTTATTTCTGGCTTTTATGGAAATGCTGTTGTTTGCAGTAAATCTTCATCTACTCTTGAGTGAGAATATTTATAAAATTTATGGTAATATACCAACAGACTGCAATACTTAATTTGACTCTTGGATGCAATGTGGCAATGTGAATATAATTCCTGTTACCTGGAATTCAGAACTGAAGTATCTGATCATCTACTACCAGTCTTACCGCTATTTGATTTTTATTTTTTTTTTGGAAGAAGTTGGCTCATTGATTGTATTGATACTCAGGAAAGGATTTATATCGAAAAAGATTATGCAGCCTCTTGCTTGTGCATGTGTTTAGAGGTACACCTGGACTTGTAACGTACACACGTGTACTACAATGTTTTTTATTAGCTTAGGTTACAAGCTCTATGTGCTACTTGAAAAATTGGGTGTAAGTGAAAGGGGTTGCAGTAATCTAGGAGGAAGGTTGTGCGCAGATAGCTGCCTTGCTGTTTTTATTATTTTGAGAGTACACAAGATGTATTTTCTTAATCTATAATCAGGTTTCTTTCAGAGGTTTGGTTTATGAAAGTAACCACTAATTAGAATTTTTTCTTTCAGATTCATGTTGTTTCTCAGTTTAAAATTCTGGTCAGTCTGTTAGGTAAGTAAAGAAAAGGTTGTAATATTTAGTGAGCTCTTGTTGGTGCAACACATGGCCAAATAATTGCATTCCTTCCGCACATACATAGTAACTCCAGTTGTTGGAAAGTCATTGTCTGGTATTCAGGCTTTGTCGCCTTGCAGAGGAAGCATTATGCAGCTTAGAATGAGAAGCAGCTTTGCTTGTTGCAAGCCAACTTGGAGAACAAAGTATTAACAACAAGTTTTGTGATTAAAAATGAAAAAAATATAAACTAAATTGTGTGTGTGTATATATATAAATTTATGTATATTGGCATATATATACACAAAAATATGATAGGTGCTAAAACTTGTGTTGTCCAAACTTGTTTCTGTATAAAAATTACCTGAGATGTATTGTGCCAAATTCAGCTTATTTGCAGATAGTGATCTTTTACCCTCCCTTGGAAGATCTAAATTTGCTTGTCTTTGGCTTCTATTTAGCCTTATGATCTTCCTGTCTTTTTTTGCCTATGTTGCTACTCCCTTCTTTATGGTCTCCAAGTCCCGGCACTTCCGACTCCAGCATGCGTAGATTTCTGCTGCCTGCGTCCTCGTGCGTACAAAAACTTGACCACAGCATCCTCCATTTGCAACTACTCACTTCCTACTAATTTCAGGAGCCAGTTCAAAATGGTCTTTGTTCATACAATCTTCCATCATGAACTTGCTCTTGTCTGGTCTGTTTGCTGTCTCCCACTCTCGCTTCCTCTGCTTGCTTAGCACCTGTTCTCAGTTCCTTTGTGTAATTTTAGCAGAATTGGTGTTAGTCTTCTCTTCTGCATGTACTGGCTTGTCTTTCTGTGCCTCAGCACTTTTCAGTTTTTGGGAAAATGTTCCTTTTCCTTTCTTGGAGCTCTTAATTTCTCTCACAAGTTCTTCTTTTTATGTAAACATAAACTGTGTAATTTGTTTGAATTAGCAATGAGCTCAATGCATGTTAAATATTGAAAAATAATTGGAATTTTGTTTAAAACAGAAAATAACATTTATGTCCACGACCTGTTGACATTTCAACAAATCACTACAGTTTCCAAGGCAAAAGGTGCATCTCTCTTCACTTGTGATCTTCAGGTAAGAGGAGGAACACAGTGGCACAGATGTCCTTACCACTTTGTTATAAGGGTACCTTTTTATGTTGCTGTATAGATTTCGTTCATTAATTTTGTGTAACTTACAAGCTCCTTGGTGCTTCTTAAAATAAGTACATAACAGATGTTGAAGCTTTCCTTAAGGCAACGAATGGAGGCCCCATAATCTTCGTCCTCTGTTCTGTTACATATCTTCCTGTGTCTGTTGTGCTTGTAGCCTTGAACCTCCTAATAGAAAACTTGAAGGCATTTTTGTCCTGTGGTAACTTTGAAGGTGCCTTTTTTTCTGAAAGGTCCTCTTGTATATAAAAGCCATTCCCATCCCTTAAATTGTTGGTGAACTGGGTCACAGTGGTTCCCTACAGCAAGGATCTCTATCACTATATTGCATTTTTGTTTGTTAAGCTGCATTTGCCCCAAGACTCCCAGGGCAGTTATGGTAGATTCAGGCCACAAAATGGCTTGATGAGGTATATCTATTCTCTGTTAATACGTTATTGTTAATTGAGTGACTTATTCTTATCTAACTGACTTTCTCAGCCTACTTGTATTATTCAGAAATCTTGTTTATAATCAGAAGACAATGGGTTAGTGCTCTTCATCAGTACCTTTATCTCTTTGCACCATGGGAAGCTTAGTATTAACTATTTTCTAGTAAGAACTTAGAGCTTCCTAGGTGTTAAAACTAGTGATGTCTTTTGAAGCACATTTAAATCTGGTCATTCCAAAATGCCCTACTGTTTGTGTGTATAGGCATGTAATTTTACTAGTGTTTCTTGTCAGGAATCTTCCATCAGGGTGGAATGTAAAAGATAGCTATTAATGTTTTTATCAGCATAACACATTCTTTGCATTGCTCCATTTCCTCCCCTTTCCTATACTGCACAGAGTTCAAGCTGTTTATCCTGGTCTTCAGGGCTGGGCTGATAGCTCTCGACGTATCTTCTGTTTGCACGTTTGTCTTCTGTGCTCTTTTTATTTTTTTGTTCTTGTATTTCCTTGGTGTCACAATTCCTGCTATCTAACCAAAGTTCATTCTTAGATACCCTGCTTGCCTTCTCTCTGTTTCCATGTTTAGGGAATCCCTTTCTGGTGAGGATGAACAAAGCCACTTGTCAGCTGACAGCCTTGCTGCAGGCTGAGGAGTCACTGGGGTTTGTTATCTTCTTTGCCTTCTAGTATTAATGAGTTTAGGTCTGTATTTTCATAGCATTCAGATACAGGGGAAGAGGTGCTGAGAATGTGTGTGGCAGTGAGGAAGAAGCTGCAACTTTATTTTTGGAAGGACAGAGAGTTCCATGAACTACAGGTGAGTTGGACTGTTTCTGTAGTCTAGCATGCTTCAGCAAGGACTCTACTACTTTTTGTGGAATCCCTATTAGAGGCATTACTGACTTTTAGAGCATTGAGTCCTGTTGGTTTTGCAGTGATTTAACAAAACAGCAGTATGTAGAAGTACAAATACAGGATTTAAGTCACAGTTGATGGCATTAATGCAGTTCCGTGACTTGAGTCAAAGGCTGTGTTCTATAGTGTGCTTGTAAGTTAGTGAAATGCATTAGCAAGCAGCCTTTATAAATATATACCTGTCAATACCTCTGTGGAAGTGGGTCCTAAGTCAGAAGGTAGTTGCTGACAACAAGCGCAGAGAACTGCACTTCTGAATACCACAGTGATAAAGATGATTCGTTAAATATTTATGTTGCTTATTCAGCTATGCTGCTTTTCTAGCACTTACACAGCTGACTCGCAGCACACCTTTTATCTGCGTGTGAATCTGATCTGTTAGTTGAGTACTGTTATTCCTTGACCAGCAGAAGTCAGGTGTATGTGTGCCGGGGAACACTATGTAACTGTCTGTTACACTCTGTCATTCGATTTTTCTCTTGTAACTACCATTTTGACTTGTTTTCCCCAGGGGGACTTCAGTGTACCTGATGTACCCAAGTCTATGGCCTGGTGTGAAAATTCTATCTGCGTGGGTTTTAAGAGGGACTACTATCTGATACGGGTAAGAGTGGGTTTTAGAATATGATATTTAAGGAGATTTGAATAGCAGTAGGCACTATGTAGGATGCTTCAGTGTTCAAGGATTTAGCTGGTAGATGATATGAAAAACAGTATTTGGTGTTCTTGTTTTATGCATTTTTGGAAACGGCAATCTAAATATGTCCTCTTTAAACTGAAGTTTTGTCAGGAAGTGATCTCTGCTTTGTCACTGTTGGATGTAGTGTTTGAAGCTCTTGCAGAAAAAAGACATCAGAAAAGATTTTTTTGGTTAGGCAGCTGTCTTTGTAAACTCTGCTTGCATTTTATCTAGTGTTTTAAGGAAGAACTTACATTTAAAATGACAGAAAGACAAATAATTTCTTATCTGGGACAAAGAGCAACTTAACTCTTTTTTTTTTTTGATTCTCTTTCTGAATTGTGGCAGTTTCTCTTTGAAAATCTCTAAATTTTCTGTTGTTAATTTAGTGTTATGGTCTCCATTTACGCTTCATGTGATAGCTATAGTCCATTCATTTTATGCCTTTAGAATTGGCTTCTGCTTATATTACAGGAAAATGAGATGAGGATGAGGTGTACCATATATACAATCACAACTCTGTTTTTTAGTTGATAGGAAAACGATGTAGCAATTTTACAGTCATTTTAAGCTGATATTAATGATGGAAGCGGTGCCTTTCTGTATCCCTCTTGTAGATTTTGATTCCTGCTGTTTTAGTGGTACAAGTGTTTGTGCAGCTGCTCAAGGAACCGGAGTAGAGAATTGCTGTCCAAGTGTCTACTTCTGGTTGGATCTGCTACTTTTCCAGCCCATTACTGAATAGCTTCATTTCACCAAATATGCAATAAAAATACTTGTGCTTTTATGGAATTGTTTTCTGCTGGGTAGCTGGTGACTTTTATAGGAGTGCTTGACTTGTAATGCTGGAGTTGAGGGAGGAAGATTCTCCATTTTGGCAGCAGTGAGTTGTTAGATCAACTCATGAAACATCTCTTTGAATTTCTGGTTGTTTCTTTTGGTTTTGAGTGTGTGTGTGTGTGGGGGAGGGTGGTTGAGTTCAGTTCCCTGAACAGTGTATGGCCTGAAGAATGAGAAGATAGGGCAGGGAAAAAGTCTGGAGAGTTTGCTTTGCTTTTAGTTTGTTTCTTATGTGGCAGTGTTTACTCATGTTAGAAAACAAACAATGTTAAAGTTTGATTAAATCTTGCAGTTACACCAAGAGGTGTTTGGACCTCTTAGTGATGTTTAGTGATGCTAGACATTTTATCTGCCTTTATAATCTCTGTGCTTAGCTACTGCCGTGGTAATAGGGCTATGTCACCTCAGACACAAGAACAATAATTCTTTATTTCTAAATGATGTATAATTAAGAGAAATGTTAATATGCAGAAAATACTGTTGTTAGCATTTAAAATTGCAATTGTCCTGTTACTGTTTAATCTGGGTTCTGAATCTTTTTACTAGGTATGGATTTTTTTTTTTTTTTTTTTTTACTTTCAGGTACTTGTTGTTCTGCATGTTGGAAATGGTTATTTTAACAACATATTTTCTGTTTTCTTTATTATCTTAGGTGGATGGAAAAGGATCCATCAAAGAACTCTTTCCAACGGGGAAGCAGTTGGAACCACTGGTTGCCCCTGTGGCAGATGGAAAAGTTGCAGTTGGTCAAGATGATCTAACTGTTGTGCTCAATGAAGAAGGGGTCTGTACCCAGAAATGTGCCTTGAATTGGACAGATATTCCTATAGCCATGGGTGAGTATTAGCAGTAAAGTTTTTTGTCTCTTTCCTGCTCTGGAAGTGATAAAATTGTTGCATTCCTGGTGTTTAGAAACTAGCTGGGTTTGAAGTGTGACAACTGGTTTCTAAAGTATTGCAAATTGTACTTTCCAGCTGTGGAGGGTTCTATTTGTTTATTTTTGTTTCTTCCCCTTCTTTGCTTCTAGTCTGCTTGCCTGATTCCTTCTTGAAAAACAGGCATTATTGCCTATTCCTTCACAAGAACAAGATTTGGAATGGAAGGCAGTGTGTTAAAGCATTGTAGTTTTTGTGGGTACCTGAGTGCCACAGAAATTATGTATTTTGAAAGATGAACAAAAAGCCTTGTTAGCAAGTTGCTGTCAGCCTTGGGCATTGACTTCTGTTGTTAATAAGCAAAAAAGGCATGCATTTCAAGTAGAGGGAAAAAAAAAAAAAGGAAGCCTTGCTTTGCTTCAAGAGAGAACAATTAACTTATATTTTCACCTGTTTTGCCAATAGAGCACCAGCCTCCCTACATCATTGCTGTTCTGCCGAGGTATGTGGAGATCCGCACGTTTGAACCCCGACTGCTGGTACAGAGTATTGAGCTACAGAGACCACGCTTCATCACCTCTGGAGGGTATTAAGTAGAGCATGATTGCTTTTGTTGGGCTGTCTGTATGTGTGGTAGCATGCTGAAAAACTGAGAGAGGAGCTCTTCTGACTCCCCTGGCTTGAGTAGCAGCATTGAAGCAGTCTGTTGTTGTTTGTGAACGGAAAGGTGGTTGCTGTACTTTAAGGAGCATATGGTAGAGTTGTGCATCTTTGTGAATATCTGATTACTGGAGATATTTCTGCTCCGTTCTGCTTTGCAATATTGCTTAAGTTGCCTTTGTGTCTGATTGATACATGCGTGTTTTAACCAGGATTGTTTGTATGAGTATTGCTCCTTTCTTGGTGCTGGAACTTAGTAAATGACCTTTTGACTTCTTTGCAGGACAAATATTATATATGTGGCAAGTAATCACTTTGTTTGGCGGCTCATCCCAGTGTCCATAGCCACACAGATCCAGCAACTTCTTCAGGATAAACAATTTGAGTTGGCTTTGCAGTTGGCAGTAAGTACTCAAAATTCTTTGGGTTCAAAGTGAAATGACTGGGAATTATTGTAATAGTTACTCCTGAAACAGTAATTTCTTAGAGATGCCAAAGCAGTATGTTTAGTTACATTGCTCTTGCAGTTGTAGGTTTTTCTGGTTTCCAAAAACTTCCTTAGAGCTACACTAAAATGAATTAACTGCATTTTGTATTGCTAACTGGAAAAAAAAAATTGAAAAGGCAAATGATGACATACTTGCTGTGATACAGCAAGTATTTAGATAACCAGAAGTAGCTTTCAAGCCTTTCAGGTTATCTCACTGACACAATGAATGTAGTACATGAAAATCAATATCAGAGGTGTTCACTTTGGAAGATTATCTTTCTCTGATTACGTCAGGCTTCTGGATTTCATAATCTCTCCAAAATATAATACTCCTGTTATTTCTCTAGAGCTTTTCTTATCATTTGTGATGCCCCAAAGTTTTTAATGTTTATCAATTTGTGTGTAGGAAATGAAAGATGATTCAGATAGTGAGAAGCGACAACAAATACACCACATCAAGAACCTCTTTGCCTTCAACCTCTTCTGTCAGAAGCGCTTTGATGAATCCATGCAAGTTTTTGCCAAACTTGGTACAGGTAAATGCTTGGGTTGGCCTTAAGATTACTTGAGTTAGGAGAGATGAAATGAAGCTCAAAAGTCATTGTGTGTTTGGGTTCCATTTTAAAATAATATTGTCTTGTGCAGACCAGTCTTCTTGTGAATGGAAAGTAGCCTACACAGCTGTTTTGCTTTTTATACTGGTTATAGTATTTAACTTAAAGAAACTGAAGTAAATTAATGTAAAACATGAATTTGCCCTTTGTGCAGGGTGTAGTTGGTAACATTTTCTGCAGTGTATATGGCATGTACAGACCCTTAAAGCTTAGGGTTTCAACAGCTGTCAAAAGTCATCTCGTATTTTGGAATGGAAAATGAGTAACTTCTGTAGATCTGCTACACCTTCTTCTCTGACCATGCTGAGGACCCTCAGCCCTGTTTCCTGTTTAATGGACTAAGCTACCAAAGCCAGGAAACTTTTCTGTGATTTTTTGGAAGTCAAAATGGTCTCTGATGGTATTCCTCTGGTTTGTACTAATTGGAAGACCACCTGAAGACTGGACTGTACCATAGAATAGTGCTTAAGACTGATATTCTTTGTTGACAGCACATCCCTTGTGCATTTAAATCTAGAACTTTTATGTTCCTTGGTGATGCTTAACATCATACTTAGTTTTCAAAACTACAGTGGAAAAGAAGGACTTAGAACTTGAAATACTTGGAGCATAAATTAGAGGACAGTAATTCTGAATTTGTTTAAACTCCATGAAAATGGATGCTAATTAGTGCAGATGGTGCCATTCAGTTCATGTTTCAAAAGCCCAGTAAATCTTTTCTTAAAACATCGCTTGTTCTTAGAAATCCTGTCCTACTTTCAGAGTTGTTAGTGCTGGGATTCGGCAAGAAGAGCAGTAAAAGGATTATAATGGATTGTCTTCAGTGTGTGCCAAGAGTACAGGTTGAAACTTGTTCTGCTTGGACTTTAAAACAGTCTTTCTCTTGCTGCTTTTGCCTTATTAGCTTCTTTTTCATAATAAGCGAGTTGTGTTACCTGAAACCTCGTGGACATGCAAGGTGACAACCACTCTGTTGAAAAGCTAACTGTACTCAAAGGCCAATTTACATTTAAGAGTTGGCAAAAATAGTATGTTATGTATGATTACTAATACTAGTTATTTTTTGCTTAGATCCCACTCATGTGATGGGTCTGTATCCTGACCTCCTGCCCACAGATTACAGGAAACAGCTACAGTATCCCAACCCCCTGCCAGGGCTCTCAGGGGCAGAGCTGGAGAAGGCACATTTAGCTCTGATAGACTACCTAACTCAAGTGAGTGCTATATCTGTTCTTAGAGCAGGATTATTCAGGTATAGTGTATTTGTTTGGGTAGCTTTATGCAGGAAGCAGTATGCCTACTCCAGCTCTGTCAGACTAGCCTTAATAGGCTGTCTTCATAGCTGGAAATTCTATGGCAGCAGCTCCTGAGAAAGTGGGGAAATTGGAAGATGTGAGGTATTACACAGATATGTGAGAGACATGTGACTTCTGTGAGGTCTAAATGTGAATCTAGTATTTTATTTTCAGTAGCCTTTCAAAAAGGACTTGGGCTTTTCATCTTTTTTTTTTTTTTTATGACTGTTTTATGGAGGGCACTCTGTCCAGGAGATGGGTCAAAAGCATGAATTAAAAAGTGGAACAGGAGGTACTGGGTACAATAGCTTCCTGTCATTTTCTTGCAACTGGACTCTGACTTGTTCTGTTGCCATTCTTACAAGACAAAGGAAGCTTGTGTTTTAAGGAGCATATTTTTTACATATAGTAATTTAAATTGTAGGTTGTCCTCCAAATGTTTTAAGTGTCTACTGATTTCTCTAAAATGTCTCTGTTCAGATTAACTGTTTCCTTCTGATGATTTTCTTGAGACTTCACACATCTTACAAAAGTATAAATTTGCAAAACAAATGTACACACCTAAATGATGTGGGAAAAGTGCTGAATAGTTAGAAATAATAAAAAATTCTTTAGGAACTGATTGATAAAATAAGTTACTAAATATAATTTATTTTTACTTGGTGGGATATATTTGTTGGGGTGGAATGGAGAAATTCATGGCCTTTCCATGTTAAAACTTCATTTTACGTCCTCCAGAAAAGAAGTCAACTGGTAAAGAAGCTAAATGATTCTGACCATCAGTCCAGTACTTCGCCCCTCATGGAAGGAACACCCACAATCAAATCCAAAAAGAAGCTGCTACAAATCATTGATACCACACTATTGAAGTGTTACCTCCATGTGAGTTTTTGCCTGGCTTAAAGGTCATCCCTATAAAATGTATTGGTATTTTAGAATGAAAAATTTGAGGAGGAGGATAAGGAGGTACTTTCGAAATTCTCACACAACCGTTTCACTTTGGTCTAAAAATGATCTGGGAGTCTTTGCTAGTTCCCTCATTGGTCAGGAGGCAGTTTCATGAAACAAAGCAGCTGCATCTGTTTTGGGTGCCTGCCTCTGCCTTGTCAATGTGTTTTGAAGTTTTGAGAAATGCTTATTGTGTTGTCTTTACTATTAAATGCAGAAGAGTGTGATCTTTGTGAACAATGTTTTCCAAAGTAGGCTTCTATTCTAGAAAGGGAATATAGCTGTGATGTATTGTTTTTTCTTCAATTCCGACAAATTCTGAATGGAAATTTTTAAGGAGGATGAGGCTTGACCTAAAACATTAAGCTATTTAACTTATCTTATTTAACTAAAATGTTAAGCTATTTAACACTTTAGTTAAATAAATGTGCTTCTTGTGCTATTTCTATGTTTTAACTCACTTCGTGTGC
Organism: Netta rufina; assembly: GCF_964035555.1. Taxonomy (NCBI): domain Eukaryota; kingdom Metazoa; phylum Chordata; class Aves; order Anseriformes; family Anatidae; genus Netta; species Netta rufina. The sequence goes on from NC_140128.1 coordinate 31,375,944, forward strand.
TATGAGTTTAGGAGGAGCATGTTAGAAGTATGATTGAATGCTCCCTTTTTGCATGCAGACAAATGTAGCACTTGTGGCACCCTTGCTACGTCTGGAGAACAATCACTGCCATATTGAGGAGAGTGAGCATGTACTAAAGAAGGCACATAAATACAGTGAGCTGATAATACTGTATGAGAAGAAAGGTTTGCATGAGAAAGGTAGGTATGATGTTGGGCTGGGGAGAAGAGAGAAGGGGTAGGAGGAGGTACTCCTTAGTCTTTATTACCAGCCCACTGAAGATAATTTTCCTCAAGAGGACTTGTTTCTGGGTCTCTCTTGTGATGAAATCTATCTTAGATCCCATTACCTGTATGACCTGCATGTTTACAACGAAGCCTTTTTGTTCTCAGGTAGCCTAATGTGAAATGTATCTTGTTTTGTGATTCAATTTGGAATGATACTCATCGTTGCAAAGGAATTAATCTTCTTGTTTATCTGAAAGCATTACAGGTACTGGTGGATCAGTCAAAGAAAGCCAACTCACCTTTGAAGGGTCATGAGAGGACAGTGCAATATCTGCAGCATTTGGGTAAATGATGGAGACCATTTTTTCTGTGAAGATGTTAACTATTCATGGGCTTTGGTTATTTTACTGTTCAGCAACTTTATAGCTACTATCAAGCTAAAGGACACCCCTGTCATCTAGTCTGTTTTCTTACATAATGCAAACTTTAAGTATTAAGTTCAGGTGTGTCCTGTTCAAACTTGAGTGTCTTAATAGAACACATTCCTTATTTCTGATTAAAAAATAATAATAATAATAAAAAAATCATAGGTAGAGAATATGACATAGTATTTTGTCTTTTATTCCAGTGTTGATTTGCCATCACTGACTAAGTCTGACTTCTAGATTAGGTTTTTCATCTGAAAATCTAATTGCTAGCTGCTGTTCTGTTTTTTTTCCACCGCTTAGATGAAGAATCCTGTATGAAGTTTTTGTTTTCTGTGCATAGAGAAATCTAGGTAATGGTCTAACAGTTCAAGTTGCTGTTCACAGCGTCATAGTAACAATTTGCTTGGTTGACTATTCATTGTGAACTTCCAAGGCCTTTTTTGGTTTTGCTGCTGATGAGAATAGTCCCCTCTCATCCAATGATACTATTTATTTCTAATGTATCACAGTACTAGTAAAGCAGACAGAACCATCCAGAGTGGTTTATGAGGGATTTATCTCCTAGTCTTAAATTATTGACAAAATTTGATATTACTTATTACTTAGTATTACTTTCAAGAACTCTTGCTGGCTCTTGTTAGCAACATGTTTTTTCAATGGTAAACATTATTTACCTTGACATTGAGACCTTTCCCATTTATGCCATGTCTCTTACATTACACTTCTTATTCACTGGTGCAATTTGCTAATGGCACTCATCTCTCAGTCAATGAGGTGCATTTGTGACATTCAGATTATAGCCTTACAAAACACACTTCTGTGTTTTTTTTAAAGGATTGTCATTTTGATAAATTCATCTTGATGGACCTATGTCAGCTGTTCATTTACTACTTATTAGGAAAGTGTTTGACCCTCTGCTACAGAAGACATTAGACTGAAAGTCTGAAGGAAATTACACAAAAGTATAGTGTTTTTCTACCCTAATAAAAACAAATGGCTGATGTTCGTAAGGGAAAATATTTGTGAAGAGATTCAGACAACAGAGCTAGGTTTTGGTCTGACTTGTATAAATTCTGTGGTGCTTAGAATTTGACAGTGTCATTACTTGTTTGTGTTTGAACTCATGTTTGCGAAGTAATGAAATTGTCTTTAACCTGAAATGTGATTTCCTTGATGATAGAGGAGAAAACAAAAAAGGATTTTTTTGTAAATGAAGATTTGCTAGCTCTGAAAGCATCTGCTTGTGTTGTGAGTAGGTACATCTTCAGAAATTTAACACTGAGCACTGCTAATTCTTGTGTTCCAGGCACAGAGAACTTGCACTTAGTATTTTCTTACTCTGTCTGGGTGTTAAGAGATTTTCCTGAAGATGGACTGAAGGTAAGTTTGGCTTTAACAAGTACCTTGTCATTGAGATTCCTAGTACAGTACATGATTTAAGAATCCATGTGTTAACATTAAATCCAGCATAGTGTATAAATGGTATTGTCTGTGTTCAGTATTGTAGTAAGCTTATCTACAGATAGAGCAGGACAGCTGTTCAGTTTTTCTTCTGTTTCTTCCATTCTTCGAATACCTTACCTTGTAATAAGCATAATATCCCTTACATTTGATACAACATTTAATGTTTTTGATATCACGCTTTTTGTAAAAGAGCCTAAATTAATATTTAAATGTTAAATATTAATTTGCCTTTGTAACTTTTCTTTGACTTCCTGTATTTAGGAGGTGCTGGGCACTGTAAAAGATAAGTGTTAGCTAGGGCAGAAATGGGGATGTTTGTTAGCCCTTTCAGATGTGACACGGCTTCTAGGTGCCTAAATAAGCTGCTCAGGTTTTTTTTTTTTTGTGTACTATGGGCTTCAGTGCCTCAGAGAAAATACACTGTAACATTTAAGAAGTGTGTGTGTGTGTGTATATATATATAATATATATATTTTCTTTGAATATATTTTTATTTTACAGATATTTACAGAAGACCTCCCTGAAGTGGAAGCTTTGCCTCGAGATAAAGTGCTCAGTTTCTTGATAGAAAACTTCAAAAGTTTGGCTATTCCTTATCTGGTAAGAACTCAGTGTACTATGTTCAGTATGTGTTCCATGTAAGTCTTCAGTTCTCAAGGTGTTGGAGGATGATGCTGTCTTGGAGAATTGTAGCTTTGCCGTAAGTTGTACAGAGAAAAATAATTAACAGCAAGTAGAATATGACTTAAAATATGAAATCTTGAAGTCGAGCTTGGTAAAGGCAATCTTGGAATTGTTGCTTGCTTTTGATAAATCACTTTCCAGAGTAAGTATCTTTAACTGAACCTAAATGTGTATTTACAGGAACACATCATTCATGTGTGGGAAGAAATTGGTGCAGACTTTCACAATTGTCTGATTCAGCTGTACTGTGAGAAAGTGCAGGGCTTAATGAAAGAATATCTCCATTCTTTACCTGCAGGTATGTTTAGTATTTTCTGGTGGAAAAAACAGGGGATGGGACAGTGCAGGGAAGCCTCCATAGTGTATTGCTCTAAGCCTGCACTATTAATACCCATACGCTAGGGAAGATATGGTAAACACTGTGAAGGAACTGGAACAATGGAAGTTATGGGTTTATAAGGGAGTCTGGTTTCTTGCCTCCCTAGAAATGTTAAAGAATTTAGTTACACTTTGTTCATGGTTAAGTGAAATGTCAGCTACTGCTTGCTTTATTCTGCATGGTAATGGCAGGGGGAAGGTGTTGAATAATAATGTATCATCTAATCAGCCACTGGTTAACATGTTGGAGCTGAAGTCATTTCTCAGGTGTACTTAATTCTTATTCCATATAGCTGGTTCATCAGAATGTAGGTCCATGTAATTTTTTTTCTATCTTCTGTTGTGTATTAGCATAGTGAAATAGTTGTAATACATTAGCTGATATTTCTTTATTTCATACAGATAAAACTCCAGTGCCTGCTGGGGAGGAAGGAGGAGACTTAGGGGATTACCGGAAAAAACTTCTTCTTTTTTTGGAGAAGTCTAGCTGTTACGAACCCAGTCGACTAATTAGTGACTTTCCCTTTGATGGTGAGTTCGGTTTCCATAGACTAACTAAATCGCTTTTCTTGTATTTTACAGCAAAACCTCCTAAGTTATTATAGAATCATTATAACTGGAAACAGAAGATGGCTAGGTCTGTTGTAAATCACTGGTGTGTATACTTGCTGTGGTTTTGCTGGCAGAATTGTGTATCTGGTCTCTGCAGGTTTCCTTTAAGTGACATCCTAAGACCTTGTGGCATCTCCTATCACTTACATATTTAGCCTGAATTTTAGGTGGGCTTGAGTAGCTCAACAGATGTGAAGTTTATTGTATCCTAAGATTACTGAAGAATTCATAAAATGTTACTGTTTCTAGTGTATAGTATACTTAGTGTAACTTCAGTCTATGCTTAGGCTATACCTTATGCTTCCTTCTGTTAATGTGGTCGGTAATGGAAGTAATGGACCTTTTGCTCTCATTTTTCTATGTAGCTTTTGACTAGACTTCCATGCTGTCTCACTAGGTCTTCTAGAAGAACGTGCTCTGCTCTTGGGTCGTATGGGGAAGCACGAGCAAGCTCTGTTTATTTATGTTCATATTTTGAAGGACACCAACATGGCCGAAAAGTAAGGATTTCATTTTTTTCCCCCCTTTTTTTTTAATGGGTTAGTTTGCTCACTGTGCTTGCAAATAGGTTGTATATGTGGAGTGTGAGTGTTGTAAGCCTTCAGGATCTTCTGTGTTTCCATGTTTTCCTGAGTTTCATGCTCTTTAGGTATCTGTTGATTACAAATAATGACATCATCCCCTTGAGGATTACTTTCCTGTCACTGTACTTTAGTCTAGAGCAATATGACTGTCATTAATGAGTTGTTTGTTTCCGCCTTGTCAGATGCATCTTTCCACTGGTCTTTAGTTTGTGAACTTGTGTATGTTGCTTTGCTTCCCTTCTCTTGTGATTGAGATTGACTATCCCAGATGCAAAGTTAAGTACCTTCAGTTTGACACAGCCCTCCAGTAAAGGTGCATCTTTTTTGCTGGATCCATTGTGTCAGGGAACCTTATAAGTGAATCTGAAGTATTTAACTGAAAATAAAACTAACCAGCACTGACAGATGTGTTTGAAAAGCGGGGGCTGTTCAGCATAGCTTCTTTTGAAGTTAGTTTCATGAAATGGCTGTTACAGGACATTCAGCTGTGGCATGTAGTGGTACACTAATGGACACCTTTTCCTTGTGATTCAGATGCAATCACACTGTCCTTTTTTTTTTTAATGCAATTAAATTTAGTTTCTGTATGAAATCTTTCTAAGTTGATTGGAAGTGTGAAACTTGCATAAAACCTCTCTTTTCTCAGCATTTTCACACAAAGCACACAGTGTTACGTGACCTGGGCCAATTGATCAGAACTGAAAGTATGGTCACCTCATGTGTATGTATGGCCTCAGCATTCAAGCATTTAAATATTAACTTCTCTGGAATGATCCTTTGGGTTGTCCCTACATTTTACATAAGCTGTCCCTACATTTTACGTAATTCTTCTCTATTCTAGCTACTGCCATAAACATTACGACAGAAACAAAGATGGTAACAAAGATGTAAGTAGCTTTAGCTTCACAGATGTAAGTAGCTTTAGCTTTTCTGTGTTAGACTGTTCGTGCCATGTTAGGGAATTTAAAGTTTTTGCTCTGTATAGACTTCAGAGTTTTTTAGGTGGATAGGAAACTATGTATAAGCTTTTGGAAGTTAGGATTTACTAGCTTTCACTGATTTTTATTTTCTGTTGTGAGTGTTACCATATCATTTGAATTGAGCATATATTCTGTAGAAAATTGCTTCTGGAATTCAGACGAAAACCTACTGTGTTCCTATTCCAGTTACATTTACACACAAGTTAAAAATCAATGACATTGCTTTCTAAAGATGTGTGTGTTATGTAAGATAAATGAGGAAGGTGTGTTTAAAAAAAAAAATACTACTTTCATAGAAAAACTTTAGCATAGAATGTAAGTCTTAAAAGGCTTTGAACATCTTTGGTACTTTTTTTTTTTTTTTGGTAGTTTTAAGATGAAAGCTGTTTAAATGACCATTTTAGAGTTTTGAATGGAGTAGGTACAGCTTCATGAGTACTGTCTCTGGGTTCTACTAGTATTGTCGGTTGTGGATGAGTGCAATGGTTTCACAAGCTTTTCTTTTGTGTGAAACAGGTCTATCTATCCCTTCTCCGGATGTATCTCTCCCCACCTAGTGTTCATTGCCTAGGGCCAATCAAGATGGAAGTGTTGGAGCCTCAAGCCAATCTGCAGGCTGCTCTGCAGGTGTTGGAGCTGCATCACAGCAAACTGGATACCACCAAGGTAACAAAGACTCAGTGCCTGTATTGTTGTTAGAAGATACTGGAGTAGGCATGTGAACAGACTAATGCTGTCAAAGCTAAGTGTGTCAACTTCTATTTTGTTCTCTATTCCTTTAAAATTTATCCTAATTAAGGTTATTTTGCTTTAGGCAATAAACCTTCTACCAGCAAATACACAGATTAGTGAGATTCGAATCTTCCTAGAGAAAGTCCTTGAAGAAAATGCCCAAAAGAAGAGATTCAATCAAGTACTCAAGAATCTTCTCCATGCTGAATTTCTGAGAGTAAGTACCTACCATCCGTCATATATTGGAATGGTGTTTAAAACATGCTCAGTATTAAACCAACTATTCCTTAAACGGGGTGTGTGTCCTCTAGATGGTGCTGTGGTTCACTTGAAATTAGTAGATGTGTACAAGATAGAATTAAAGTACCCTTCTCAGGGTATGTCAAGTGCATTCATTTTAGTTTGGATGGGGCTTGTGCCTTTGTGAGTCCCTGGACTCACTGTGCTCTGATGTGCTTTGTAGGATGATCTCAGAGCACGGACTGGATTTCTTTCAAATAAACTGAACCAGATGGTGCACTTAAAGTTGCCTGAACATCCCTTGAATGGTTCGAATGCTTTAATCTGCAGATCAGACTATGTCAAAGTAAAATCCTGGAATATGTATAATGTGGATTTGGGTCTCTCTCTACAGAACTGCTTCTTCTGTAGCATACAACTTGCTAATAAAGATATAGCCACTGAAAATCAAATGTTTTGGCAGTTTTCAGTTTCACCAGGCTAGAAAGGAACTGTAGCATGACATTGCTTTTTGATAGTTTTTACTTGTCCTATAGGTCCAGGAGGAGCGAATTTTGCATCAGCAAGTGAAGTGCATAATTACAGAGGAGAAGGTGTGCACTGTATGTAAAAAGAAGATAGGCAACAGGTAAGAGAGCATGTGCCTTAAAGTTTGGAAAACAGATTTGAATATGAATCTGTTTACTTAAAGTAAGAAGGTTGCAAAACTCAATGTGCATACATATAGAGAGAACAGCACTATGAGGGAGAAATTTGAGGAATGTTCAAATTAAAAAATTATATCACTCAATGGCTGGGAAAACATCAAAGTTCAGTCAGTGAAGTTTATTGCGAGAGTTTTAATCCTGATTTCAATAAAGCAGAATAAAATGCCTTGAGAAATTCTTAAAACATTTTACTTTGCAATTCTAGAAGGCAAAAAGTCACTTCCCATACTGAATTTGGAATGTTCTATAAGAACACTGCCTACTACCTGCTTTTTACCTAGAATTAAGGAGGATGATGTAAAGAATCTCAAATGAAGATGTATATGGAATCACTCTTTATATAGCTTTGTGGTTCCCTAGCTGATTACTACTTGTAGTCTAATAATAATGTTATGTAAAAGTAGAACTAATTCACTTAATACCTGTATGCCAATAACTATTCTTCTGCTATACGCTATTCAATAATTATGGGTTGGTATAGAAGATAAATTTTAGTTGTGTTTTTTCTCTTTTTTGTTTGAAACTCCATTGGAATGCCACACGATCGGTTTATTCATTCTTGTTGATTTGAACCATTCTGATATATCAGTAGCATTCACAATGATAGGGAATGATCCTTTTTACAAAACATATTAACGAATATAGGTCTGAATATATTTACTGTTGTGCATATTCAGGTTTGTCACTAGTGTGTAGCTTGTAGTATCAGAATTTAAATTTGCATATGCAGTATTGGTTTGTTTGTCTAGAATTTTTCCAATGCAGTAAATTTCAGTAAGGCTTTGAAGGGCATGTTTGGGAAAACTGTTCATATTTACTGTTGATTTTTTGTGTTCTGTTTTTTTATTTTTACAGTGCATTTGCCCGATACCCTAATGCAATAGTTGTGCATTATTTCTGCTCCAAAGAAGTCAACACATTGGACACCTGACCTTGTCATGTTCCATAATACCAACACTCATGCAATTCCGAAGTGACGGCTTAAGAATTTGATACTTCTGAGATTTTTGAGGCTTGTTTCTAGGTTCTCTTACACTGGGTAGAAGTAATTTATATCTATGGACTGACTGTACCTATCTGGCTGTATTGATTTACTAGAAATTGACTTTAACCATGTCATTATAGTGCTGGCAACTACATTGGACCTCTCAGATGAAGAATAGAAACTGATCAGCAGTGAGCTTTGTAATGCACTCCAACCTTGTGAGTTAACAGACAGTTGTAGGGTGTTCACAAGTCAAGCTTTTTTTATTATAAAGCTTACCTCCTTGGAGTAACAACATTGTGATTTGGTCTTATATGGAAATAGTTCTTCAAAAAAATAAAATTCCTTTGAAGTCTTTGCAGCTGTATCAGCATTGCATGGAGATCACCAGGTATTTAGCATAGAGAAGGTTTCTGTGCCTATTTCTTGACCTAGACAATTTTATTTTTCATCCCAGTAATGGGAATACTTAAATGCTGGCCAAAGGAATGTTTTTATTGATGTTCAGTGTTATCACCTGATCTTCTGATAAACAGAATTTCCACAACAGGTTGTCAGGCAAATAGGAGATACCACTGGTGAGCTGCTTTTTTTTTTTTTTTTTTTTTTTTTTTTTTTTTTTTTTTTTTTAAACAAACAGCAAACAAACAAACACAAACTTTAGTTTGAGAGCTGTAAATTTAATTAACTTCTGTGCTGTTTGCACTGCACTGCATGGTCACTCTTAGCATCTCTGGAAGCTCAGCAACTGTTCTAAGTTCACATCTGCACTCATACCAAAAAGCGAAGAACACCCTGTAAAGCAGCTTTTCAAGGGATTGAACTACAGTCATTGCTTGAGCTTCTAGACTACACTTGTGATGTGTGTATATAAAGTTCTTCAGTCCCTGGTTCACTTGCCAGCACTGAAGTAAAATTTAGACTATTTCAACATCTCTCTGTTTTAAATGCTTTAGAAAAACTGTGGTCTGCGCAGGCTGGTACTGTTCTTAAGTTACACTTGGGCCAGAGGTCTACAAAACTGGATTGTACCATACTCCTTGTAGGCTGTAATATTCTTGTCTAACTTCTTTTTCTGACATCTTTAATCTCTAGCAAGTTGGTAGTAGGGATATTAAAATGTTTCATGCAGAAATAATCTGAGCATCATTAATGAAAAGGCAGCAGTAGCAAATAACCCAACTGAGTGGATCTTTGACTCTAAACATTCTGGTCTAGCAATACTTATAAATATGTAATGATTAAATAATATGGTGCATGACATATAACTGTCAGATACCACCTCTTAATGATCAAGTAATAAAGCCTGTCTGCCTAAGGTGTAACTGGATCTCAGCTAACTTCATAAGTTTAGTTAAGCCATTGTTACATGGGTATGTTTTTAGGAACTGATCTGCTATGGGCTGGCAAGAGTCCTAATTCACTTTCATTTATCACTGTTAATAATTTCCCTTGATAACTGTTCTTCTCTTTTTCCACATGTTTGTATTTATTGTTTATATGCTGTGCATTCCTTTGGATTTCTTGGTCCAGTGTTTTGCTACTTTTGTATTTGGATATCTTGAGCAGTATTGCTGCTGATGTCTTTCTGTAGAAGCTGAGAAGAGGGGATGGGTGGTGTTGGTGTTTTTAACCTTGTATTTCTTCTATTTGAAGAAGAGAGCCTAAAAATACTTATATTCAATTTGCACATTCTGTATAGATCTTTATATACTAGTTCAGGTACAGAGGGAGGATGTTTCGGGAGAGTTGTGTTTACAGATCATTGAGAATGACAGAAGGGTATTTATCAAGGCCCTGTATTCTTTGTATACAGATATAACAATATTGCTCTGATTTTTACCCATCTTAGGTTTAGTGCTGTTAGTATGATTTTTATTTACGTTAATTATCTGCTACCAGGAGAGCTGTATTCACAAATGAGGAACTTCATTGTGCTTTTACTTTCACGGTTAAGGTTGTGCCTCTGTTCACCTTTCTTGCATACCTTTTACAGAGATGTGGTTTGTGCTGTAATATTTTTGTTGGTTCTTGCAATGTGGTTTGGATTTACTTAACCATACAGCAGGTTTGTCTAAAGCAATAGGTTGTAATAAATGTTGTGAACCAGTGTGTTTCAGTCATTGTGAGGTTAAGCTTTCTGGGCTGCTCTAGATTATTTTTTATATGTAAGTCCTCACTTTCTCCTGGAAGTCAGGCTTGATGGAGGCGCTCCAGTATCACTCCTGCTTTAATAACGTGTAATCCAAATGAGACCATGTCATATGACAGCTGTTACCACTTCTCAACTTTGGTTTTTAGATCTACAAGTTTATAATATGCTTGTGAATGTTCTCAAATCCTATTAAAAACACTTCTGTATTCTTTGAATAATGTTTTTGAAAGTCTTATACTATTAAATACATACTTATTAGAGAATACTAAAATTATTGACATGTTTTTTTAAGCGGTGTAACGCTGTTTGAGGGTGAAGGTGATTGATCTATGTGTGACCAAATCAGGAAATGTTTAGGTTCTCAGATTTGCAGTTGCTTGAAGTGTAGGTCAAAGACTAACCTAGTGTTAGAATATAGATCTTCATTTTTCCCATCCTATAGGAAGGAGATATACAGGCTCTGAGGAAGAGTCTTTGTGACAGACAATTGAACATATGGGTATGCTGTTACTTCTGTAGAAACCAACCTGTGGGGAACAAAAAAAACAAATAAAAATTGATACTGTCCTTTGGAATCTTCATCTCTTCTGACTTTTCAGCTCTCCTCTCAGTGCTGTTAATGGAAGCAAAAGGGGTTGCTTGCATTATTCATGCACATTTTAAGTACTATATAGTATGGTTAGCAATGGTTTGAATTGTTCATAATTGCTGACAGAAAAATAACTGAATGAAATATAGACAGACATCTACTTTACCACTGTGGGGATACTAATCCTAGCAGGAATAAAGTTAGCAGGTATGAGGCTGTATTTCTCATGTCATGTTTTGATGCCATTTTCTTTGCTTGTTTTCTTATTTGGATAGGAAATGACAGAAGCAAGCAACTCTTCTTCTGATATTAAGTTGGCTGTCAACAGTATATCTAGATAGATAAAACTGTACACAAACATTGTTTGTGCATGATATGTGACTCTGAAACTGTTCTTATGTATATATTTTAAAGAGCTTTCAGTTCTTGAGAGAGAAATTCAAGAGAAATTGTATAAACATACAGTCCCTGTACTGAGATTTCATTGGAAGAGGGCAGAGAACTTCAGGAAAAGGCAGGTAAGACTGGTTTAAATGCATCAGGCAGTCACCAGATAAAATAGAGGTTTTGAGTACTGCTTGTAATATTCTGTTTAGAATGTGTGATTTCTCCATATTAGCTTACTATGTGAGGCAGCCTCAGTTTTCCTGTAATTTGCATTCATGAGCTATACTAGTTAAATCATGCTTATGGTTCTGTAATTTTTCTATTATAACTGAATAGGGTTCTCCTTCACTTTAAGTGCAATGATATGGAGAAATGCAAAGAAATTGCTTTTTCAGCTGTGTTTAGCATACCATTTAATGCAACTGCTGGCTGTTTTGCAATGGTACTGTACTCACTTTCTGCCTGTGCGTTGACTGTAAGTCTGTGAATTCGCTGACTAGTACTGACTTGTTTGTGCTATGAATACCAGCACCAATGCTTTATTAATTTTCTTAAATTCTAAGCTAGTGAATGACAGTAATGACAGGAAATGATTAATTAATGAGACCTTACTGAGAATGTGTCACGTTATCACATTTGTCTGTGCTGGTGACATGCCACATTACTGGCTTTCATATGTTTGCTACCACTTTCTAACTGTTGAAACAGTTGTTTGATGCTTCAGTTCATACTCTTCAGTAAAAACCTGCAGGTGAGACAGCTATCAGCAGCTGTTAACAAGCATCACTTCAAGCAAACAATTTCCTTTGCTACTGAGATATTTCTTAAAGTACATAGAATCATGGCCTTATCGATTGTACAAGTTTTCAGGAACATTTGACGGAAGAATCAAGACAATACTACATGGAAAGGGGAAGAATAAAGGATGGATTTATGCAGACAGCTCACATAGTGCAAGGCTAGATGTGGTGCTGGATTTTTTTTCGTTCTGAGTCCTAACAGGACAAATGATAGTGTCTCAGTTCAGCCCTCCCTGAAGCTTCTCTGAACGTCTGCAGTCGATGAGAAATACAGCTTTTCCTCAGGCTTGCAAGACGGGAATTTATTTCTATTTAAAAATATTCTTTTACGGTGTGCTGAAATCTGGAAAGGTTTTGAAACAGTCAAAGTCCTAAATCAGGTCAAAGAAAATCTGGACTGGTAGTTGTGAGGTTGTGGCTTAATCACAGCAGTACTTCCTCCTACTCAGAGCTTCCCTGTCCAGTGCTGCTTTGCTGGTATCTTGCACCAGCATTTGAAAAACCTGCCAGTGAGGCTTTGAACTGGGTTGTTTGGCAAGTGCAGGCCACACCTCTGCTTCTCACAGTTGGAACGAAACCTGCTCATGTGCAAAACTTCAGACCAAGCCTGTAGTAAGCAGCTCTTCACAGCCAGATATCTAGGGACTCTTCTGCGTTTTTTGTCAGGTTTTCTACTGAGACAAAAGGCCATATTTTTTTCCATGTTCTGTGAGGTGCTGCGGGGCCTGGTTCCACACAGAGTGCTGCCTTTTCTGGCAGCTGTACTTTTCCAAAGAAAGGAGAGAAGAGAGACTGGATTTTATCACTGGCGGGTAAGACCAATTGTGTTGTCTTTGAGACAGCATTCCTTAGCTGATCTGTTTGGCAATGACTTCCTGTTAGTGCACATATGTAAAAAACAGTGCTGTGCTTCTTCAGTGATTCAGAATTTCAGTGAATCAAAAAATTTACCACTGGATGAAAATTTTGGATAATGACAATGCTAATGTAGATTTGAGTTTTTTACTAAAGTTGGGTTCTGTGTGAAACAATGCAGAGCAGGTCTCTGTTTCCTTGGGTTCTGGGAAACACAATTAAGCTGATACTTTTTTGGAGGAAACTCCAGCATATCAGGCTTCTCAGTAGTAGAGACGGAATTGTGCTTACATGTTTTCTTGTAGAATTTTCTTGTAAAATATCCTTGATTGACACTCCCTTTCTTTTTTTCCTGTCCGCCTTATCCCATTGGGCTTTATAGTTACTTAGTCTGCTTTAGAGTATTACTTTAACCACCCATTCATAATGCAGTACAGCCACATTTGATAAGCGGTTCCAATGTGTTTGTCCTTCAGCTGCTTTATAATTAGTCCATTGTACAAGGTGGTATGCCCAATAACCTCAATTTTGAATTGTACTTAGCTGTTTGAGAAAGAGCCTTTGCCTTTGTCTGGAAGATTTGATCTGTCATCTGATTACCTGCTTCCCTTACCATAAATCTGGAAGTTAAAATTGAGGTGGCCATTAAATATCAGAGGATGGCTTACTGCCACGTTGGTCTACTGTTTGCTTTGTGATACAAATGATTGTTGCTGACTTGAGTGGTGTTTTTTTTTAATGTTGTTCGCTACTTAGCAAGTCAGGGTAGGAGAGGCTAATATTAGCCTGCTGTGATTTTCATTAACCAGTTAATCAAAGGATGTGATGCTTTCACTCAAGTACTCCTTACATAAATCAATACATTAAAAAAATAGACACTACTTAAAAAGCAAGGTTGTGTTGCCTGGTAGGGAGAAGTTTTGTATTGACTTTTTAATAGCAAGTAATCAAGGGAAGGGAAGCATATCAGTCTTTGGTGTTGGTGGCGAATTGAGTATGACCTAATCTATTTTAATAAATTTTCCAAAGTTTAGCCTGTTTCACGATTCTGAAAGCAATGTAAGCTTAGAGTGAGCCCAGTGTTTGCCACTACTGTTGTGATACTGAGCTGTTTGCACTACTCATTATCACCTGACTGGTTATAAAACTTTTCTTCCAGTAGACTGTAGTTCAGGGTCTAAGTCTTTTTTCCCAACAGTGGGTGAACGCTTCTGAGCAAAGAAGGAAAATGCAAAGAGTACCTGAGAAAGATAGGAATTTGCTTTTGGGTTTAATAGCAAACTTGTCAAGATGCTGTGGCTGAAATTAGGAGGAGGGGATTTGTAGGCAGCGTTTTCACTTGGAAGCAAGAACAAGGTGGGGGGGCGTTCTCCCTTGATAAAGTTGATTCTTCTTACTGAGCTACCCCTTTGCCTGCTAGCAGTAAACCTATGGTTTAGCAGCTGCATTTTTATTTACTATTGTAAACATTTCTCTAATGAAACTGGCATGCCTATGGTGTGTCGTCTGTGTCCACTGCGAGATGTGGAGAGGATTCCAGGACTTAAATTCCACTGTATAAAGGCAGGTATTCTGGGATATATGAGTGAAGACTACTGGATCCTGGACCTGGGATAACCTGTTTTACAGTCCCTCGCTGCTACATCAGCACCTTCAGTTTAGATTAAAGGTACAGACAGTTGTTAGCAGGGCTGAGGGTGTGAGAATTCAGTCTTGTACCCTCACGTAAGGGTTTCATGTTTTTTGTTTCAGACAGTGTTTCTCCTGAGCTCTGGAAAAGGGGTGGTTCTGAAGAATCATTAAACTGCAAATTAGAAATTTGTTGCTTGCATCTATCATCATGTACATTGGTACATTGTTATGTACACTGGTGTAGACAGAACTGTAGTTATTTGTCATAAATTTCCCACACACATTTCTTGCCTGCCTCTTCCCAGATGTGTTCAGATAGAGCACATCTTATACTCAGGCTTCATTACTCTGTAAGCTCATTTTGTAGTATGTTACAACCCTGGCTAAAATATAATTACAAGAGGCAGAAGGTGAGGTTCTGGCATATTGATAACGCAGCCTTGGGAGCACAGGAAGATCTCTCTTGCACTATATGCCCTTAAATTATGATCTAGGAGTGGGAAATGTATCCTCAGCTATGTAATGACTGGCTTAAAATCAACGGGTGCTGGAGACCTTTGGAAGGAACTTTTGAACATGTGACTGTGTTGACAGATGGTGTGCAGTAAAAGAGCAATGTGCTTATCTTTCTGGTATTCTGTGCTTCCTCTGCTGTTAGTGGCTGAATTCAAGGTGATAGCTACATTAGTGAAGATTGCTTTGGCAGCAGTGACAGTATGGTCATGTAGCTTCACTTTTCAACAACCTGAAGAATTGTATCACCTTCAGGAGGTTGGTGAGAATAAATTATGCAATCCTTAATTTCTTTCTGTAGTCCCTTCCTCAGTTTGAGGAGGTAGAAAGAAGGGCAGACTTTGCATGAGAAACTACTCTGTGATTGAAAAGAAATACAGGTGATCAGGAAATGTTTAAAAACAAGTAAAAAGCATCTGAAGAGCAGAGCTCAGGATGAAATTAGAAGTGAAGGCACGTCTTGCTGCCAGAAACAAATGGGGGAAGGAGTATGTTGAATGCTGCGTTGATGTTGCAAATAAAAGCTCTTTAGTAATAATATAATTGGAGTTTATTTGCTCCAATTTTATTTGGCAGTTCAGTATGAAGTATCTTAGGCTATGCATGTAAATTTTACCCTTGGTGCTCACAGTAGATGGCACTCCATACAAAGACGTTCAGTGTACTAGTTATGTCCTGGTTTTTAGTCTGCTGTTCAAACCCTGTTTTTCAAAAGCTACCAAATATCTTAGGGTGATAAGAAATGAGGAAAACTCCACAAGTATGTGACTGCACAGTAGAATTCCATTTATTAGATAGGGGATATTCAAGAACATTTTGACAGTTAACGGTTCATTGTTTAGGGTCTCAAAAAAATGAGAATAACTAGAGATATGAAGGGACAACCTTTTGATATAACACGTAGCACTCTGCAGCATTTTGTTGTAAGCAAAGATCCTGTTGAATTCAGTTGTCAATGAATGCTTAGCGTACCTGAAATTAAACTGTGGTCTCAAGTCCACAGTGTAGAAAATGATGAATATAGAGCTAATGACCACTTCTGGAAAGTACTTTTGGGATGGGATTTAATAGAAGGGTTTGTAGCTGGTCATTATTTTGTCCTGGTTTGTCTCGTAACTTAGGAATAGGAGGCAGAATCCCATTCTGTTCACAAGATTTACATTATAGCTTTTCTCCAGTTTGCACCAAATCCCTTCAAATGATATCCTCATGTCGTCCCCTGCCACTCACGCTTTTCTTCTTTATGATTGTCTAGAATTTAGTCAGGTTTATATTCCCCTCATATCTGGGCAGTTAGACACTACTTTCCAAAAATAGCCTTGCAGAAGTTTTCAAGAACAAGAATTGCATTTTGATCTATACTGGTAGCATGCACTATTTAGAATACTGATATGAATAACAGTTCAGAATGAATAAGAATTTCAGGTTTTTCTTTTGTTGCTTGTAGTGCCATGAAGTATGTTTCTATAAGAAAGTGTAATTTTTTCCCCTCATTGTAAACAGCATGTGCTTTCTACATCTTCAGACAATAAGCTAATTAATTCAGCTCTTAAGGTTCTTCCCACATCTGCTATTGCTCAAGTATGCATATGCCCTTAGCAAGTGCTCTGAAGAAACCAGGCAAGTCATAATTCAGATTATTTGAGGAGCTTCAGTTTCTTTTTATCCTTCATCAGGAATGAGCTAATGAAGCAATTAAAATTATCTATAATTACAGGAAACCCTAAATCAGGGGCTTACTTTCTGAAGTCTGTGAGGAGTTACCCTAAGAATCATTCATTGCCTTGCTGAAAGGGAATTGAGTTTACTTCTAGCCTCCTTTAGACTTCCTCCAGGAAACTAAAAATACTGTGTATATTCCCAAATGGAGTCATAAATAGTTTATTTTGTTCTGGCTGGTCTGGTCCTTCTCTCTGGTTTGATATTAGTGTGGTTACAGAACAGGTATTGCTGTTGAGTTGCATGCTGAGCCTTGTTCCTGTCTTTTCAGTGGGAGAAGCACCCTTACTACAACCTAACTGTAAAAGTCCTCCGAGCCAGAAACATCAAGGGTACAGATCTGCGTAAGTATTTAGTAAAGGTATTAAGAAAACAGATACTTTATTCATAGGTCATCTGTAACACAGGTTGTATTGTGATGTGAACTTCTTACTTACATGTAGTGTATTGCTTTTACATCTGCACAATGTTTTTTCTTGTAAGGCATTATATATACATACACACACACACACATATATATGTATATGTATGTATGTATATGTACATTTTAAAGGTGTAATGTGTGGCCAAGCTACAGGTTAACTTTGCAGAACAAGATAAGGTGAGTCCTAGTACCATTTCATTCATTTCATTTCCTTGCTCCTTTTCATGATGACCCATTGTGGCCTGTTTGGTAGTCCTCTGTCTGAATTCAGCACTCAGGTTATGGGAAGGTTCACCCTTCCAGGTGCAGGACTTCAGTAACTGCAAGTACCAATTTTCAGTTAAATTCTAGCTTCCAGATGTTTTTCTCAATTAGTTACAGTATCATTTTCTTTCATGTTTCTGCTTGTTTTGTTTACATTGTTGAAATATTTTAAGGGGTAGGTGACTGGCTGATTCCAAGACAATCTTTTTTTTGTTTGTTTTTTAACCTATTTCTGGTTTTGATAGCATGGTATATATTACCTTCCTCTTATGTATCTGCGTTGAGTGAAGCTTTCAGGGCTGTTTTGGGGTATTTGGATCTTTGAAGGAATCAAGTCATGAATATAGTTAATACAGTAAGGTGGTCTGCTTGACTTAGGCTTGTTTTTGATATCCACCATCAGACCACTGTAATGCTAAATGATTGTCCAGGGAACAGAAAAACTGCTGAAATGCTGAGGGCTTGAAAATATATACTGTGACAAGAGAGTTAAGGCCTTTCTGTTCAACTCTAGTTCCATACTTGCATTATTAAAGAGGCCTTCACTGGAAGAAGGAAGGATGCTTAAGACAGATTCAGTTATTTTCAGGGAATGGGAATAGAGAATATTCATCTCCTGGCCAAACAAGACGAGATTATAGCAGTGGTGGATGTTGGAGAGATGGAGCTACTGACGAAAGTCTAGTCAAGGGCCACTAAGACTACTAATGGATTGGAACACCTCTCTCATGAGCAAAGGCTGAGAGAGCTGGGACTACTTAACCTAGAGAAGAGAAGATTTGCAAATTTTGTTGTGTACAAATATCTGAAAGTAGAGTGTTAAGAAAATGGAGCAAGGCTCTTTTCAATGGTGTTCAGTTACAAGACGAGGCAATGAGCAGAAACGAGCACAGTGTTCCATCTGAACATAACAAGAATTGTATTTATTTTTACTGAAGGTGATTGAAGACCGGCACAGGTTGCCCAAAGAGGCTTTGAAGTCTCTATCCTTGGGGATATTAAAAACTTGACTGGAGTCTGTCCTAGGCAACCTTCTCTATAGGACCCTGCTTGAGCAGGGGGATAGACAAGATGACCTCAGGAGGTTCCTTCCAACCTCAACCATTCTGTGATTCTGTGAAAGGATGTATTATGTGAGAGAGGCTAGACCAACAATGTGGTCTGGCAGCAGCTGTGTGTAGCTCAGAAAATGAAATAGCAGTACAGGAGACTAGTTAGTTCCTTTTCTATTATAGCTGTGTTCCTTGATACAGTACTGCTACTTGATTCTTTGTGTGGAAAGCAAAATGTTAGAAATGAATTTATATTTCTTGGGGTAAGTTCAGGGCAAATTAATGGAAGGAAGTTCATAATAGTTCATGTTGAATTAACAAGATTGTGACAGCAAGGAAACGGTTTTTTCTTGGCCCTGGTATCAGCAGTCCTGTTCTGAAATATCTTCCTTATTTTGAATAGTAGTCCCTTTCATGAAGGGTTTTGTGGTTTGGATGAACCAGAAAGAAGAAACATCGACACCTAATGTTCAATTTGCTGCTGTTAAAAGATGTGTACTTCATTAAAGACATTTGCTCTACAAATTTGCTCTTAATTTTGCACATTTTTTTATGATGCAATACGATTTAGTGAGGAGCTCATGGGGAAGAATGTGTTTGATTAAAGTAGTTGTAATATATCTCTGCACTCTCTGCTCCAGTGTCAAAAGCAGACTGCTATGTGGAAATGAAACTGCCCACTGCATCTCCAATGGTCTACCGAACTCAGGTTGTTGACAATTGTGATAACCCAGAGTGGAATGAAACCTTCCAGTACCGAATCCATAGTGCTGTCAAGGTAAGGAACGCCCTTTGTGGAGCTGGTTGGACTGTCTGCATTTGTGTGTTGGCTTGCTTTTGACGCTTCATTCAAAACCAAGGGATCTTTATCCTCAAAAGTAGTGGCATGTGTAAGGTGGTGATCTTCTTCAGTGGTACCAGAAGCTGTAGCATGTCTAGTGATAACCACAGCTGTTTATAGGTGCACCATCTTTTGCAAATTACAGCTAGAATTTACTGTAAATGTCCTTGTGATGCAACTCAAGAAAGGGAAGTTAGGCACTATCAAATAAATGAAATTTTTGATCATGCATGTTAGTATTTGATGGTTGCTTCTACTTTCACATTGTAGCTGTTCCTTTCTTCTATCTCTGCCTTACACTGCATATTGTCTAGGATTCCAAGCATTTAAGGGAAGGTAATGGGAACTAAACTACAAATCACTCTGTCGCTTAGCCAGGTGTCTTATCTGTCCCTTCAGCCACATCTAGCCATTAGTTCCAAAAATTAAGGAAAGCTAAATTGAAACTCTTAATAGATCCTCCTAGCAGGACCTAATGAAACATGATAAAAAAATTTTATCATACTATGAGCGTTCATTCTCAAAGTGATCTAATGGTAGAGGGAAGGAAAAAGTATTTTTGAAAGATTATTTTTAGCATGGAACCGTTGCTTTGCATAACATCCTAGGCTTTGGAATAAGGTTCATTAACAAGAAATTATCCCTCTCACTTGGAGTGCCTTTCTGTAGTGGTTGGTGATGAAGGTGGAATGCTAATAGACTTAGAAAAATTGTAAGAAAATTGCAAACTAAACTTTTGAGTGTGTGATCTTTTTCTTCCCCTGCAGGCTTATGAAGCTGCAGTCTGGTTGCTGCTGTGAGGCTAAACCAGCACAAGTTTAAGTTCAGCCTTGTTTTGCTGAAAACTAGTTTTTTCAAGGCTGGTTTTTGTTGTTGTCATATGTAGTTTGTTGCTTCTGTTTCAGTTAATTTCTGCTAATCTTAACTGTTGAGACAATGCTGAACAAGAAGTGATAGGTCCCTGCAATATCCTGGACTGAGTCATGCTGAAAGAGTGGATATTGCTGTTCATTCTTCAGGCAAATCTGTGGCAACCTGGTGGAGAGAACTACAACCCCCGCCTCCATTCTGCTGTGACCTCTCTCTAGCTGGGAAGCTCAGAAAAAGCTTTAGCTAAACACAGTCAAATAGAAGCTTTGTGCTTAACTATGCGTAAGTCCTGCTGAATGTAGTGAATTCCCTTCAGGGATGGGAAAGGGCAGCAGTACTGATTAATGCATAAAATGCCTGTTCACAGCTGCTGAGGTTCATGGAAGTGCTTCTGTCTTCACCTAAGAATGTTTGTTTGGTTTTAGAACATTTTGGAAATGACACTCTATGACGAGGATGTCCTAGTCAGCGATGAGCTCACTTCCATCGTCTTCGATGTAGGAGGCATGAAGCCAGGTCAGCCCCTGCTGCGCACTTTCAAGTTGAACCCCGAGGTTAGTCCGCAGCTCCTTTCCCGGAGCTCTGAATAGCTGCAGCTCATGTTACAGAAATCAAGCAGTACATGCTTGTTCCATGCATCTGAGTGTTGTAGAGGCCACAAGGGGAAAATGTAGCAACAGATGGTGTTTAGGGACTTACTGTTATCTGAGATGTTTCTAAAATAACAAGTGATTTTTTTTTGTGTTCCACAGTCTTTGGGATGTCCAGCTAAACAAAACTTTGGGGTGACTTCTGTCTTTCAGAAGATGTTGAAACGTTTTTGAAGAGGATTTTTGTTTTTAACAGGCAAGAAAGGTGTAAACTGGGCTTAAAATGAAAGGCATTTGTTGTCAGCTGTTTTGTGGATTGCAGACTATCTTATTTATTTGATCATCATCAGTTTGCAATGAATAAATTTACTGCTGCAAAGGTTACTTCTGTATTTAATAAGTCAAAAGCTTAAGAACAGCTTATTTTTTGCTGAGCTATGTTCAGTTACATTCAACTTCTACTTTGTGAGGGTGACGTTGGTGCCTATGAGCTGCTGTCAGTCCCTAGGCACTTATTTATGGCCTTGCAACAAGATGACTTTAGTTACGTAAAATAAGCTATGTCACCAATCTGATCTCTTTTGTAATTGCCTCAAACACATTGCTACAATAGGCCTGGAGTACAGGTGAGCTAATGATGTGTTTTCTTGAGAAATCTGGCTTCAGTGCCGACGGTATGGTCAGAAGCAGATTAACTGGTATGTAGTTAGCAGGGAGGTTTTCGTCAGTGTCACATGCCCTCTAAATGATTTGTGATCACAGAAGGAGACTTAGTAACTTGCTTGTTCCCACTACGTTATCCTATCTGCTGAATGCTTAAAAAGTGGTCTTGATCAGTAACTATGGAACTGGAAGCTGTAACTTCAGTGAAAGAAAATAGCCCAAGCTGGCTTCTACTTAGTTATTTTAAAAGCTGAACTGGGTCAATCATTTACTGTATGCTATGGCAGGGGGAAAGATGGCTGGGTCGAAGTCTATACATGACAAAATAAAGGCAGCAATGAGCTAGGAGTGTAATCTGTTGAAATAATAAGTGGGAGGAAACACCAAGTCTCCTGTAGAAGCTGTTTTCAGAGGCAGCACTGCAGTGGTGTTTGAGCTGGAAGAGTGTTTATTCAAAAGCAGGGTAATGGATCGGAGAGCCAAGTCTGACTTGTGGGCACTTGTCTCATCAAACATAGATGTGTCTGGTCATATAGAAAATGCCTGGGAGAACAGGAATGTTTAAAGTGCAGCAACAAAAAAGGCTGCATTTTAAGCATTCTAAAGCTTGGCTTGAGTTTTTGTAAAAGCAACAGAAGTAGTTGTTATCATTTTTAACAGGAGAAAAACTTAATCTCATGGAAAAGATTGTTATAATCATACTCACGTTCAAGGGTCACCTCTGACCAACTTTTATTTTTAAAGGATAATGAAGAGCTGGATGTAGAGTTCTGCTTGGAGAAATGGTGAGTTTTACCTGAGGAGCTAAGTGAATTTGTGCTCTAGGGAGATGTTGTGCTAGTTGCTTTTTTCTGAGCAGTGACAGTCTTGTTCATGAGGAGGCTAATGTGTTACGCTTTTCTATGGTGCATAAGTTGGTCACCAGTGGCTGATGGCAAGTGTCCTTAAAGTGCCAACCACCAAAACTTGGGGGTACCGAAGAGGGAATAAAAGTTTGATTTTTATGGGAATGGCAACACTGCAAAGGAAGTTACTTCAACATATTTTGCATAAGCTAAATTAGTTAAGAGTGGAAAGCTTTACACACATAAAGTATACAGGTTATCTGTATGACAGTCTATCTAATCTCAGCTTTTCTTTATGTTATCAAAATAATGACATGTTTATAGTGGTGGAGGAATTTTTCCTTCAGTAATTTTTTTCTGTTATTCTGTCAAGGGAAATAGTGTCAGTCTAGTCAGTATATCCGTTGCAATGAGGACCTTCCTCTCCTGCCTCTTATCAGAGAGCTAGTTTGTGAGTAGGATGACACAAAAATTAAAACTAAAACTCATTTGCATTAAACCTTTTCCTTTCACAGCTCAGATACCCCTACAGAGGTATTGACCAATGGAGTACTTGTGGTGAGTACACTGAAGTCAGTTATGTGTATTGGGGTTTACCCCTGAACATAGGTGTTTAATAGTTAGAGGACAAGAATTGTTTAAGATTCAACTTCTGGATCCAAATAACTCATATTCTTGCCAGCACTTGCCTCTGCTTTTAAATTTGCTGTTTTAAAAAAAATCCTCAGGTTTTTGAAACTTGATACGAACTACTGGGAAGGCTGATTTTTTTCCAGTATACCTGTTTAAAATATGTAAACAAAAAACTCTTAAGAAGGCTGGTGAGTCCTGAGGACCATCCTGTGTTTTCTACCCTAGATGCTGTTTGGATGTAATCTTCTTCCTTATCTTAACATTCATTATTTCTAGGATTTTCTCATTGCCATTATTAAGTAGATCATAATTCTAGAGGTATTTGTCTATTTCTTGGGGGATCAGGATTTTTTTTTTCCAAAAAGTACATTATACATTAAAAATCTTTTTTTTTTTTTTTTTTTTTTTTCATTCCAAAGAAAAGGGGCTGAGATGCCAATTTCTAATAGGGGAAAGAAGGGAGGGAAAGAGTTGTCTCATTGTTGAAATGCAGATTAAAACTTTGCATTTCAACAATGAGAGAACTACTTCACTCCATTTTTCAGGAAAAAATTGATGGCTTGTAATGGCTCACTTCTGCAGATTATTTCACAGTATAGAGCCCCTTGTGTTCATATTTCCCTCAGCAAATCTGTCTTAAGTTCAAGCAGTAGATACGTTTACTATCTTTGAGAGTAGTTATGGTTAATTAAATTTTGTATCCTCTGTCCTAGAAGGGAAGGTGAAGATTGTTTGGTGTGAGACACTGTTTCATGAGGACATGGATAATCCAAAACAGAAAGTCATGGTAGAATTTATGAAGTGGTTTCTAGGATCTGAACAGATTCTGTATAGGTACTCACATGTCCATTAAAAACAAACAAAAACCAAAACAAACAAAAAACAAACAAAAACCCAAACATAATTAGAAGAAAGAAAGAAGAGGAAAAAAAGTAAACTTGTAAATATGCGGTACAGGTTGAAAAAAAAAAAAACTGGAATAGGAGAAGTAGTTTTCATTCTGAAACAAGACGAAATAATCCCTTCTTGCTAAAACAAAGCTTGCTCTTTATGGATTATATTGATCATTCAAATAATGTTTTTTTTTTGTTTTTTGTTTTTTTTTTTTTTTTTGAAACATTGTAGCTGTAAGCCTGATCCGTACCATAGTAGGTGGATTAAGCTTCAACAAAAAAAATGATCTCAAATTTCATAACCAGAACTTGTTTCTTCTTTTCATAGGTTCATCCTTGTTTGTCTCTGCAAGGGACTGTCAACAAAGAAGAAAAAATAAAAGAGAAACAGCAAGGTATGTCTGCCTGCAGTGTCTACTTCACAGCATGTTTATTCCGTGGGAGAGAGGGGAGACCCCTCACTGTCTATCAAGTGTATTCTTATATGTTGACTACAAAACTGACTTTGTTAGTTAATTTAGTATTAAAAATAAAGGCAAAATAATATTGGGTCACTTCCATTGGGTGCCCCATGAAAGAGACTTGAGAGTCTTTACTTGTGTTTTCATATTTTCAGCTACATTTAACAAAAGTATTTGATTTTCAGCAAATGGATTCTGCAGTCTAAACGTCTTATTCTAATATACAGGTAGCTGTGCGGTCAAGCTTTCTGTTCCAGGGGCGTATCAGAAGCAGCTGCATATTCCTTGGAGACCAGATAATGAGAAGGATTATGGAACCTCCTTTGTTTTTCATGTGGACAAAGAAATGCATCCAGAACTGCAAGTGGAGCTGGAGCAAACCATATCTATCCTACAGGTAAGCAGCTGTCCTGGCTGCTACAAAGGTTATAAACACTTTTGAGTAAATCCACCCTGAAAACAGTGTCTTTGGTCTATAAAAAGCCTTTAAACATAAACTGAATGGCCTTAGTTTGATCATAAGAAGGCAGACAATGTCTTCAGATGTCCAGGGATATCAGTTTTGGATATATTGTTCAGGTATGCATGGATCTCAAAAACTTGCACTGAAAGCAAGTTTCTTCTTGGTACTTGTGGTGCTGAAAGGGTCATTCATTATTAAGGTTAGTTGTCACTTCCAGATATACCTTTCAGACACAAGAATCAGAGTTAACTCTTTAATGTTGTACCTGGTCAAATCAGAATTTTCTAGGCTAGAATTCTGTCTTCAACTGATGTATTTTCTGTTTCTGCATTAAGAATCGATGGCCAGGCTTAGGTTGATCTTTATTATCACTTGTTATGGATTCATTTTTCTCTATTTCAAATCCTGCTTTGAAGACTATACAAGTTCCCTTGTGGGTTTTCTGACACGTATCACTACAACAATTCAGGGGAAAAATCCTATATTTGGAGATAAAGGTTTTTGTGTATGGCAGACAGCTGTATTAGAAAAATATAATAATAAAAAAAAAAAACAAAAACAGCTGTTTCAGTGACAGAAATAATCCCAGCAAAGATCTGTCAAGCAGAGAGCAGGACAGGCAGGTCTCAGAAAGCCTTAGACTGCTTTGGAAAAGGGTTACTTGTAATGATCAGCTTAGCTTAGGGATATGGTTTAGTGGGGACTGTTAGCATTAGGTCAGAAGTTGGACTCGATGATCCTGAGGTCTCTTCCAACCTAGAAATTCTGTGATTCTGTGATTGCCAGGATTGTTTGCTATTTTGTTTTATTGTTGTTTGTTTATGACAGTCATATCATTAACATTTTTACTGAAGCACTCAAACAACATTTTATTTTTTATTAGGATGGGATGAACCCTGATATTGAAAAGCATACTACAGTTCTGGGACGGGGGACAGTACCAGTTAATTCCCTTCCTGTTGGACAAAAAGTTGATAGAGTTGTTTCTCTGGGAGAGGTAATGTCAATTATTGCACCTATTTTAACATGCTTTGAATACCCCCCACCAGTTTTAGGCATTTGGAAAGTTAAACTGCATGTGATTCTTAGGAGTGCTGTTTTCTTGTAGATCTAGAATGAATACTCAGTGCAGCTTTTCTAAAAATGTTTTCATGGCTGGCAAAGGTAAGAAACAAAAATATCTGAGGAGGAGAGAAGCAAGAAGCTTGCAGAAGAAATAAATGTTCTGTCTGCTCTCTGATTTTGTTTAGTCGCTGTAAATAAACTATTTCAGATTACTAAAAATGTTTGAAATAGGTTGAAGAGAAAGGTGTTCCACAGAGGTAGTTTTGTGAATGAGTGTTGTTCTAGTTAGTATCTTGTGACCATGTTGATGTAATAACCTGTATTTAGTAGTGCCACCTATGCAGTTGCTATCAATTGCAAGATTTTTTCTGTGTTCACAGGGACAAAGTTTGGATATAAGTTTGAAAGCTGAAGAGAGGTGAGTGGGAACCTCAAAGATCTCTAAAATGAGGAAAGGCCTTAATTCTCATAGGGAGCTGAGTGATTATCCCTGCTGCTCTGGGAAAGTCTGCTGTCTCAATCAAACTCTTGGGACAGATAAAAGAGAAAACCTTGATTATTTTTCTTTTCACATATGTGATTATTCTCTTTCAAGACACTATCTCTTGGATTGGTGTCAATCCTGCTGAAATCTGAACAACATTTTCTGTTTTCCTAACACTTAAACATATGAAGTGTGGGAAGCTGATGGTGTAAATATTAAGTAGTTTTGATAGATGCAGATAGTTCCCAGAATATGCACGGTGCTGTACTGACAAATAGGGAAGGACAGCTTGATGTGTGAAGAGCTTGAATGGGGGAATGGTGCAAGAAAGGAGTGTTAAGGAAATAATAATACACAAAATTGAGAAGTTGTCTTATGAGTTGGTAGGGTAATTAGGTATATAGTCATTAACTGAAGATCCTCCTCCCCTTTCAAAAACTCATATAGCAAGTTTGTTTTCCTGTTGTACCCTCCTGACACTGTTTTAAAAAATCACTTTCCCCTCATTTTCCATCCGTGTCAATGCAGTGTTCTCAATTGCTCCTCGTACAATTTTCTTTCAACCACTGAGAGTCTTTTCTTCCTGTCTGTGAAATTCCTGAAGCTTAACCTGAATGGCTGCCTGACACAAATTTTGTATTTAGACATAGAGAGAAAAACTACAGGGAGATGTTTCATTTTTAATTCCGAATGCTCTTATTGCAAAACAGCTAGTAAATAGACATACACTTCAGACAGCAGTCTGAGTGGTAGCCATACAAAAAATGCTTTTCCCAGGAAATTACAAATTCTGCAGAACTTACTGTTTTTTGTGTATTCTTTGATTTCTTTTTCAGTACTTGGGATCTAGATATACGTCTGGGTTTTGACCTCTGTAAAGAGGAGAGAGAATTTGTGGACAAAAGGAAGAAATTAGTTTCTGAGGTGCTGAAGAAGACTCTTAATTTAAAGGAATCCCCTCGGAAAGATGAGGTATTGAGCACAGAGAAATTCATAAATGCTTTGTGCTTGGTTGATAATTAGTTAAGTATTGTAGGATTCTTTGCCTATAACCAACAGAATATGGTTCACATTTACCATGAGAGATCCCCGCAGCGTTTCATTACTGAAGTCTCACATCTTGTATTTCTAAAATTCTGAGGGATGTGTGTGATTTGCTATGTATTTCCTATATATTAGACTTTGAGCTCTGAATTGTGATGATGGGAGAGACAATTTTAGAATGGTTTAGTTGAAGTTCACCATAGAGAACCAGCTTCTAAATTGCTGATTTGGAGACAGTTATTTCTAGATATCCTGATATATTCCCCCATGATCTTCAGGTGCTGTTAGAAGAATCACCGCTCCTTTTTTCTCCTATTCTAACGTGCATGTTGTATGGCATGCAACTAAATGTGTGTTAATATACATAACAGTTTCAGTAAGTCACTGTCATGAAGATAACTGGTATTTTTGTGGTAAGCCATGTATTTTAATTACAGAACAGGGAAAAGGGTGCTGATGGAAATCAAACCTAAAATTAATTGAAATGTAAATGGAACGGATATATTATTTCCTGTGTAAGAATGAGACTTGAACAGGATTACTTCTGTGTAACTGTTGATTTACTGGCAATTCAAAAGTCTGTGATTGTCATTCCTGAGTTTGCTGGCTGCAGGTTCCAGTTGTAGCAGTACTGGGGTCTGGAGGTGGGATGAGAGCACTGACTTCATTCTATGGCAGCCTAGCTGGGCTTCAGCAGCTGGGCCTTCTGGATGCTGCAATATATCTGAGTGGGATTTCTGGCTCTACTTGGTAAGTTGTGTGCAGTGTTGACTTCAGAAACTTATAGTTGAATATGTTAGTATCGATGCAAAAAATAAGGCCAGAACTGTATTTTTGCCATTTACAGACAGAAAATGAAGTTAAATGTTTCATCAGATTTCGCCTGAGAGTTCTGATGGGAATCCTAAAGAGTCAAAGATTCATTATCGCTTGTAACTTATACAGCTATTGGCTAAATTTATAAATCTGCTGCTTTTGCAAGCATGGCAGCTAGTAGCAGAACTTAGTACATGAATAAAGCTGCTGTGGATTCCCTCAGAACCCTGACTTCAAAAACTTGCCCTATGTGCTTACTGTTGCCAAGAAGATAACCAGGGTGGTGCAACACTGGAAACATCTCTATGCAGACCACTAAGTCACTAACTTCTGCAATAGCATATGCAGCTGAGTGGCGGAATAGCACTGGATTTGGTAGTCTGGAGCAATGTGCTGAAGTGTCAGACATGGTTAGAATGTTTCAGTAGCTCAGTTTTTGGAGTGTGTGTTGAAATCCATCCTTCCTATAAGTACGTATTGTTTTCGTGAAATGATTTAACTGAGTTTTGAATCTTGACAATATAACCTTCCCTTCCATAGCTTTGTGCATTAACTTCTATTTGTATAACATTCTTAACTAACCTTTTGATTCAAAGTTAGACTTTCAAATAAATTTAGTCATCCTCTAACCAAGCATCCAAACTGTCTCATTTTAACCAGACCTGTGTTCTGATGAAGGCTATGGCCTTTATTACTGTGCAGTAGAACCCTTGCTGTCTGCTAGTCTCTCAGAGTCGTTATGGCCTGAAGTTAACTCATATTTATAAGTTAGCACGTGAGCTAATACATGATTTTTGTAACGTCCGTGAAAGATACATTAGGAATCAGGGAGAAGCTGTCATGGAGGTCTCAGGGTTCTCAGCATGTTTTAGAGCACAGAGATCAATTCTTATTGGCTCTTTACAATGTCTTATTTTTAGCTAGACTTCTCAAGCCATGAAGTAAATATTACTCACAGGAGTAACAATGTCTAGCTATAATTCATTGTTAACATAAAGGCCACTTTTACTGATGACATTAATGTAATCATTTTCAGGTGTTTATCGACATTGTATCAAGACCCTTACTGGTCACAGAAAGATCTTCAAGATGCAATTGACAGAGCTCAGGGTACTGTGTCCAGCAGCAAAGGAGGGGCATTTTCCCCAGAACGACTGAAATACTATTTCCAGGAGTTGAATTCAATGGAAAGTAGTGGACGGAAAGTTTCCTTCACAGATTTGTGGGGTCTTATTGTGGAGTATTTCCTACAACAGAAGGTAAAAGAGTTCATGTTAATTTTCCAGCTGGGACCTCAGCACACCCATATGTTGAATGTCAAGAAATTAATTAGTCTCTGCCTTTATCGGCTATTTGGGAATAGGCAGTGTTGTGGAATAAACATAGAGGGTTTTTGTTTCTCTCTGCCTCAGATATCCCAGCACCCCTCTTTACTAAAGAATTTTTAAATTTTATGTATTAGTGCTATAGAATAACTGAGTGTTTATTTGGAATAACTTGTTAAATTAATAGCTTTTGTATTGGGCAGGTTAAGCCTGAAAAAATGTTGATACTGGTTTTGCAAAACTGTATTACTGTGCAGTATTTGTTATGCTAATTGAAATCAGAGGGGTAAGTAGCATGTTAATAACACCTGATATTCTAATTATACAACTGCAGAAATCACGACAAAACTTAATTGTATGCATGGACTGAGGGAGGAAAGGGACTTTGAATTAGTAGCATTGTTAGTCAGATGGTAAGAAACAGCTTCAAATTACTGAAGTATGGGGACAGAATTTATGTTAATATGTTTCTCCTTCTTTGTTTTTAACCAGGAAGATCCATCAAAGCTGTCTGATCAGCAAGAAGCAGTGAAATGGGCCCAGAACCCATATCCCATCTATGCAGCTGTCAATGTGAGACCCAATATTAGTAGTGGTGACTTTGCAGGTGTGAACATGGCAGGTTTCTTTTGGTTTGCTAAAATCTATAAATTCCTTTCACCTACACAGTTCCAGTTGTCTTTTGTTGAAACTCACTATTCAGGTAATGAACAGCTGACAACAGATAACAGGGCTTAAAAGGCGATAGGGTTATGAATAACAGTGTGTTGTCATCCCAATTACAAATGTTTTCATTATGGCTATGAAGGAAGAGTATTAACTCAGCTGGCTACTCTGCATGTTTTGCAAGAAAATGCCTAAAATATTCAGGAGCTAAGAAGGAAGATTGTTGTAATACTTAAGTCTGTCTGCATTGGAAAACCGAAGTACTTGGTAATCGAGAGACCTACTTAATGTAGCTGGGATTTTTCTTTTATAATCTCACATATCTGATTTATGGAAAATTCAGGTAATATGATGGATTGGAAAACTTGCAGCATGTGTCATGAAAATAGTGGTATTTAACAGCCTGGGTTCTTGTTGGTTGTACAGTTGCAGAACAAAAAGGCCAGTCCTATTGCATGTCACTTGCAATTTTAAATACAAGGCAACAAGCAATCACAGAGTCAAACAGGAACACAAACCGTTGTGTCCATCATTGTACAACTATTATTTTTTTCCCTTTTTGTTGCTCTTCTTTTGTTCAGGAAGAGTGTGTGTGGGTGTATGTAAGGAAGATGAATTTTAAAGCAGAACTTAAAGGACAATGAATTTCATTTGCAAATATTTGTGGAAAGCTTTCAAGCATGAAGGGACATTTCAATAAGTAGACAACGAATTCTAACACAGTTGGTCAACTGAGATGTGAAGTCAGTATTGTAATATTTACTGATAGTAAACAGGATGAGGAAAATACAGGAAAATTGAAGTAGCTTCCCTTTGACATGATGAGAAAAGTTTAAAATAGAGGTGAAATGGGTAGGATATTTCTGCAGTAACAGTCAAAATGGAGCAAAAAAAGAATAAAATGTTTTTTTCTCCAAAAAGCCAGGAAGAAAAGAGATGGGATTGAGGTAGTGAAACCTGTACAGCAGTTGATATTAATGATGTGTGTGTAAGATGGAGGCTCCATGAAAAGAATGGCAAGGAAGTCCACAGTAATAGTGAAAGAAGTGGAGGGAGACTCCCTTATGCCCCACTTGTGTGAACAGAAATCAAATGAGTATTTTTTACCTACACTTACTTTGAGGTGAGTAAATCCTCACTAATCGGATGTCTTGTTCTTAGAATGGTGTGAGTTTACTCCCTATGAAGTTGGGTTTCGCAAATACGGAGCTTTTGTCCGAACAGAGGACTTCGACAGTGAGTTCTTCATGGGAAGACTCATCCAGAAACGTCCAGAGCCTAGAATTTGTTTTCTACAAGGTATGAGCTTACAGTAATAAATAGAAGGGGTAGATAGAAAGTCACATTGCTTTTAGGACTTACCAACTGAAACCTATGCTTTTTTGTCCCTTTCTAAAGAGTTCAAAAAGGGTAAAAATGTCAGATCTTTCTCTAAAGGTTTAGGTGCAGTTGTTACAGTATTATAGTCTGATACTCCTTAGTCTGCAGTCTTTTTGAAGACTAGCTTCCAGTGGTGTTACAAAAGCCCAGTGAATGTGTCTAGATTAATTCAGAAAATGAGGGCATATATTTTTGATATTACTGTTTGCAAAAAATTTAACGTTCAGCCAAGCTGTGTAGCATCACATTGCTTTTAGATATGGTCATATGTGTAGGAGGTCATGTTGCCTGTTACAGCATGTTGCTGCATTTACATAATTTCTTCCTTGTTGCTGAAGTTTCTTTGTTGTTGTTGTTGTTTTTTAATTTTTAAAATCATTTACCTTCTGTCAGCTTTATCTTCTGTGTTAGTAAAAGGTCTCTTAAGATCCCTCATATATTTTTCAGAACCTGAACAGAGAAAGAAGTATTTCGAGTGTCAGCTTAATGTACAGTGTTAAATGGAGATCAGACAGGTTGCTGAACAGGATGTGCATTTTAACTAGAGAACCTTTCCCTCAATTAAAATGAAATCCTTGTAGGAATAAATTACTGTACATCAAACTTACTGTAGAATTACTGTAGATCAAAATCCAGGGAAGGTCAGGGAAGACTATTGCTTCCTCAAAGTTAGAGTGAATTATCCTGCGCTTCAAAATATTTTTGCTTGGGATAGTGTTGTTCTTTTCCAAGGTTTATTGGTACTTACTGCCTTGTTTATTGGTACTCGCAAGTGTTGTGGTTGTGGTATTAGACATTTGTCTTCCTGTCTTCCTAAAACTAGTGCTTTGGTGTGCCTGAGTAACAGATTCAACCATGATGTACCCCTCATGAGTGTAGTGCATCAAGGAGATGAGGCAAAATTGGGTTAGGTGCTTGAGATGATGCTGTCAGTGAGTGTGGTTCTCTAGGTCTCAGTTTTAGGTGGTTTCTCCAATTTGCCTTAGTTGTTTATATCTGCTTATATCGTATGTTATTTATGTCTATTTTATATCTTATGTTTAAATCTTAATTGTTTATATCATATGATCATAGAGAGTCCTAATGGCCTTTACACTTAAGAGCTGCATCCTATTTGGAGCATTATCCTTGAAGGTGTATGCAGGCAGTGACAATCTACATACAAAGATGCTGTTTTATTAGAAACAGAGTCAGGAATGTGAAGACTATAAATTGTTTATAAAATTTTTTTCAGAGTAAAAGAACTAAAGCTAATGTACTGGAAGTATTTTCTTTCCATGATTTGGAACACAATGGTAGTTACTTAAAGCTGGAATTCTTCAGTTGGGTCAGAAGATCTTTAGGCCCTGCAAGAGCTCTTAAAGCTTTCTTAAAGAATAATAGAATCATACAACAGCTTGGGTTGGAAGGCATCATCTAGTTCCAACCCCTCTGCAACTGTGCTTGCTACGCAGCTGCTGCTTCATACAGGCATTTCTATGTACTTCTGAACTTCTTTGCCAACCACTATTGCTCAGAGTCTGCCCTGGATACCTCGCTAATCTTCTGTCTCAGTAGGTTTGTCTGCAAAGCTAGGCACTAAGTCTCTTCTAATTCCCTGTATCTTTCTACCCAGTCCACTCTTGATCATACCTGCCAAAAACTACTGCTTTAGCTCTTCCCATTCTCTTGCCATCTTTCTTTATCTCATAGAAGAGCTTCCCTCTCATAGAAGTTTCTTCATTAGATTATTGCATCTGAATTTGTCATGATTTACTCAAAGGTTTAAACTCAAACAACAAATACTAGAATAGTAGGGGTTGAGTGGCAACCTTCTCCATGATGGCAGCTGAGTAATAGGCCTTTTGGTTATACCAGAAAAAGCCTTTCAAGTATTAAATTATTCATTACTTCTTTTGCAGGAATGTGGGGCAGTGCCTTTGCTGCAAGCTTGGATGATATCTGCTTGAAAGTAGTTGGAACAGGATTGAGCTTTCTAGAGCCTTTCAAAGATGTTATCAAAGTTATAGGTAAGAACATTTGAAAATTTAAAGAATGTAGTGTGTGTAGTTTTCAAAGCTAGCATAAGGGATGGGTTTGGACAGATAGCTCTTGTGCTATATTACTCTATTACATACGTATCACTATTGCATACATAGTGAATAGAGTATAATATATATATATATTTTTTTAATATGACCTTGACTATAATTTTGGCTAGTTCTGGGGTTTCTCTTAAACACCTCTTGCAGTTCAGGGGTCCTTACCACAAGAAGAGAAGGGCAGAAACCCAACAGCTATGCAGGAGGTGAAGAATAAGTTTTCAGTTCCCTTCTTGGCCTATTTTTTTTTTTAATGTTGAATAATCTGGTTGAATGTTAGTATTCTTCATTTGTATGATGCCTCTCTAGTAGTGAAAAGGAAGTGTATTAAAGGCTGAGAGTTGCTTAGGTGCATGTTTATAACCTCATAGGGAATAGAGGTAGAAGAGATTTTTTCCTCTCTGCAGACCTATTTTTCACACTTGTGCTGCTGTAACTATAAATACTGTTGTTGTCTTGCTGTCACTTGCTACCAGGGGCTTCTTTGTGTGCATTTGAAATTAAAAGGAACAATGATTTGAATAATCCCTTTTAAATAGGGCAGGTAAATATCCAACCATATAAATGGCAGCTTATTTAAATTTCGTTACAATATTTTTTAATTAGAGGACGAAATCAGTGTTCAGACTAAACATTGCAGAAAAAAAGTCTGACTGAAATGATGAAGCTGGATGAGCATTGTCTATTTATTCTGCACCCTTTTGTGGTTTCTGTAGATGACTGTCGAAGATCTCATTTCCGAGATCCAACACGACTGAAGACTCGCTTGGTTATACCTGGGGGCCCCTTGTTGCAAATTTTCCAGGATTTCTTCAAGTCCCGGGTCACGTGTGGAGAGACATTCAACTTCATGCAGGGATTGTATCTCCATAAAGATTATGTTAATGTCAAGAAATTTGTGGTTTGGAAAGGTGAATGAACCTGTATGTATCTGGGATATAGGATAGTGTGTTAATGTTCAGTAACGTGCTATGTCCAGACTGATTTTATTCCATTGAAGTGAGGGAATTTAACTCTTCTTATGCCATAGCAAAAAGCTGATCTACTATTTGTCTTCCCTCATATGAGGCAAGCTCCTTATAGGGTGTTATAGGCCATTCTCAGCTCAATGTGTGGGTTGGAATGTCTTTTTCTCTTATAACCCCAGCACAGCCTTTTTGTTGCTTGTATCCAGAGGTGTGTAAAGAAGCATTATAGTTACTTGAAATGTCTTCCAGGCACTCATCTGGATGCGTTTCCTAACCAGTTGACCCCCATGGAAGAGAGCTTGTATTTAGTGGATGGTGGCTTTTCTATCAACTCTCCCTTTCCATTGGTACTTCAGCCAGAGAGAGATGTGGATGTTATTTTGTCGTTCAATTTCTCCTGGGAAGCTCCGTTTGAGGTGTGAGACATAGCTGAACTTTATTACATGAGGATAAGAGCACAGAATGATATCTACGATGGCAGCAGATCAGATGAGGAGATAGGAAGTGATAACTAATAAGATTTGTTTCAAAAGCCTAAGTATGTCATATTACCTAAAATGAGAATATTTGCTTAGCTCATAAGATCTTTGTTCCGTAATTCTATACTTCTAATGAAAAATTGGCTATTGGTGACTTTCTTCGTGCGAGCAAGTTGTCCTGTATACATGTATACTAGTGTTTATTTTTAAGTGCAGAAAAGTCAAGGTATAGATTTAGATATAAAACATAAAAAGGGTTTTAGATGCAAACTGTTGATGTTTAATAGTAGTGCTTAGCTCTACTCTTCTTTTTTCTGTATCATCAGCCAGAGAAATTGCTTCATCCAATCTGGAAGATGAATTTTTCTTTGTTTGTTTGGATTTTTTTGTTTTGATAGAATCTCACTTCTTCTGAGGATAGTAGTTAGGCAATCTTAGAGGTATGGCTGGTATTCTATCAAAATTACTTTTGTTCTTTGACAACAGGTTTTAGAGTTGGCTCAGAAATACTGTGAGGAGCGGGAGATTCCTTTTCCAAAAATCAAATTGAGTGATGAAGATGAAAAGAAGCCAAAAGAGTGCTACATGTTTGTGGATAACAATAATCCAAAGGCTCCCATTGTGCTCCATTTCCCATTAGTGAATGACACCTTCCGGAAATACAAAGCTCCAGGTAAGGGTTCAGTGTTCCTACTTTCACTCTCCTTAGTACTTACCTATAAATTATTAAACTGTTACATTAATTTAAGGTAGGATCAACTTCCACAATTTTTTTGGAAGGGAGAGTGAGAGAAGAGCCTGGCAATTAAAAAACAAAGCAAACAAACAAACAAACAAAAAAAAAACAGCAACAAAATGCAAACAATGAAACCATCTAAAGGGCAGAAAGAATCAAAATGGGTAATGTTTTTGCTTATTTCTAATCAGTCTGTCCTGATGTCTGATACTGTTACTTCTAATTACCCTACATACAGGAAAGCGCAATAAATCAGGTTCAATAATAAGTTTGTTTGTTTATTGGATATGAATGAGCCAATAGGTAGCAAAGTCTTGTGGACCAATCTGTATGTCAGATCATATAACAGTGCTAAATGTTCTGTGCCTTTGCAGCGTAAAGGTCAAGTTATTACGGAAAACAATCCCTGTTTCAGTTAATGTGATTAATATAGACCATAAGGTCTATCACTGTCAAGCAAGAGTGCTGGGATGAAGCGTAGAGCTATACTTTTAGGTAGAGACAGCCAAAATTCCATGCCGTATTTCTCCCTTACTGGGAGAGAGCAGCGTCCTGAGAAAAACTTTGGAATACATAGAGAAGAATATGCAGGACTGACCAGACAAGGGAAACATAAGTTGCCCTGTTAATGCTTTCTGTATTAATACAATGACAATTGCCAGGCTCTCAGTGCACGAAGATGAGGAGATTCAAATTAGTGGGCCTGACTATGGTTCAAGACTGCTCTTTCTGTAGTAACAAGAAGCAAAAGTGTTTTTAGCAAATGACTTTAACATTGAGCTTTCACTACTAGTGTTTAGATTTAAATGTTAGGGTGCTAAAAACCACTAGTTGCCATTTTAAACGTATTTTAAACAATTATACTAGCCTCTTGAGGTTAGTTCAACTCAGGGTGTTGGTATCTTTTATTATCTAGTTAATAGCACTTCCAGGAAGAATTGAGCAATTGGAAGCATGGCTATTATGGACACGCTAAACAATTTATCATAATGAAAATGCATTTTAATCCTGTGTTTTGGAGTCTAGTGGAAGTAGGAGAGGTAACAATGCTTTGTCTTCAGTTTCTGAGCACTTTGTGTCCTGAAGGAGCTGAAATGCCTGAGGAAGAGCTCTGGGGAAAGATTTGAGGTTCAACAGTTACCTGTGATATAGCCTCCTTGCAGAATCCAACTAAAATGAGTCTGCCACTGCTGAGTCATTTTAATAAATAAATAAATATATATATATAAAATATAAATATATATATATATATATTTTTTTTTTTCTTCTTGCAGGCGTTGAACGTGAGTCAGAGGATGAGAAATCCTTTGGTGACTTTGTCATTGAGACAAAAGATTCTCCTTACCGTACACTGAATTTCACCCTTGAGCCATATGATTTCCGCAGGTTAGTGGAAGTGAATCGCTACAATGTTCTGAACAACAAGGACACTCTCTTCAAAACCCTGAACTTGGCTCTGCAAAGGAGAAAGCGGAAGAATGTCATCAATACATCCAATACATGAGTACCTTCCATAATTGAGGATAAAGGCAGGCTGCAGTGTACCAAAGCCATGTGGTTCAAGCCTGAAAGCTGAAAACTGTTAGCAGGAAACTGTATTCTTGGGAAGGGAGTAATGCATGTGACATTGAAAATCTATTCAAGATATCAGATGGTCTTAGAAAAACCCAAGAGAGAGTTACATCGGTGTTGTACTGTTATATCAAACAGAAAAAATAGGGTTGTGTGTGAGTGTGGAAGAGAAGGAAATTATTTAGCCTGGTATCTCATCTAACGGCAGCTGATGACTAGAGAGATCTGTGCAAAGAGTGCTAGCATTTGGAGATTATCTCACAAACTCCACTGGTTCGTGGATAAGGGATCTCTGTCAAAGATGTGGGTAGTTATGAGGAAACATTGATTTCTTCCATATCTTTAACATTCTTGCTTTTTGAACCTCCATGAGGTTTTACCATTTACCTCATCTGGCATATAATTCAATGGATTGTAACCATGCATTGAGAGAGAAAATGTTCTTTTGCTTTCAACTTGCTACTGGCTATTGCCTGTATATTTGCAAGACCAAACAGTTGTTAGCTGTCTACCATTTTTGCTATTCGTGGCTTTTAAGATACCTGGTATTTCCTTCTTACCTGTCTCAGGAGTTAGTAATGGCCTTCAGTGTCCCAAAAGTTCAATCAGAGTAAATTATTTTGGTAAACTTTTTTTTTTTTTTGTGAGGAATTTTTTTTGAGGTAGTTTTTTTTTTTTTTTAATTTAAGAAATTTTTTAAATTTAAGAATTGAAGACAAACCATGTGATTGTGCTGCTTCTTCCTATAGTTTGATCATCACAAGATGATGAAATTTAAAAATAAATCAGTAAATGCTACAAGTTTCGTCTTTGTCTTTCGGTGTAAGAGGAAAGAAGACTCCTTGAAGGAATCTAAAATAAATCTTTTTTCTTTTTTTAACCTTGGGCTTGAAATTCAGAGCTTTGTTCAAGGAATTAATTTGTGTGTTTCCACGTTATAGGAACATTGATGTTCAAGGTAGGAAGACCTTATAAATGTTAAATAATAATGTCAGATGCTGCTATGCTGTGGTTTGGAATTTACCTCACTTTGCAGAAAGCTTGGAGGAAAGGACTGAATTTTGCAGTTGGAACATATCTAGCACAAAAGCAACACGAAGAATAATTGTTTGCTTTTGTGGCTTTTATATTGAACCGGATGTACTGATTCTGTATTTGAAAATTGGAGAGAGGAGCATTTTCTGAAATGATGTATAGTTTTATACAAAGATAAGGTTGTTGATTTCTTTTTTGGAATGTGTTCCTCTTTTAATAAATTCTAATTCTATTAGTTATTCACAGTTTTTCTTATTAACACTCATTATTATTCTTATAGTCCTTATTCTAATAAGAGGTAAGCAAAATGTCAATACTGTATTGTACAGCTTCACTTATTACTTCATTTATAACTGATGAGGTGGGAAAGTAACTTATTAAGGTCATTTCAGGCTGGTGCTGCACAGCAGTAGAAAGTCATCTCTTTATTATAAAGCTTCTCTTTGAGGAACCATGACTCAATTTTTTTTTTAAAGGGTTTGTATTTCTTATATACATTCTGGACAGTGACTTTGGGTGGTTAAACTTCCTTGATATCTGGAAGGACATATCCTTTATGTCCTTAGTACTTCCTTAAGCTGATATATGAGAAACGGCAATTTAATGTTACCCTTTTTTATTTATGATTGGTGCCAAAAAGCTACCTGCTTTGTAGGAATCTGACATCTTCCATACATGTTCAGTGATGCTTTATTTTCCTTCCCATGCAGGATTTTCAAGTATTCTTGTCTCAGCTGCCTTTCACCCTGCTGCCATTGCCTTTGAATTTATAGCGAGATGGGAGTTTCCTTTGTTCCTCCTGTGTTGTTTTTTTTCTTATAATGTGCATCTGAAGTTAACTGCGTGGTTTGATTACTTGTTTCTTGCTTTTGAGGTCCTTTCCCAATAGGAGGTGATTCCACAGTATGGGTATTTAGATAGCAGCGTATAGATGTGGAAAGGGGAGTATTTTGCAAAGCTTGGTCCAATCACGTTTGCTGGACACGGACAGGGGACTCTTTTAGGGCACAATTTCTTGGCAGTTTTGTCTATAGTAGCAGTGCTTTTCTGTTGGAACAAGATATGGGGCCTTAATAGTTCAATTTAATTTGTTAAACAGGCATGTAACTAGCCACCTCTTTTGAAACTCCGTGTTATGGTAGAAGTGTTGTGCACAGACTAGTCTGTGCACAGACAGCCCTTCATATGTTCTTCAGTCTTGTTAAAAGTGCCTCTTGTTCTATAGAAGTAATGTGCCTTCTGTTCTGGCATTTAAATTCAAGCCCATTACTAAGGAGACATCAGCCTTGCATCCCAAGTCAGAGGAACAGGAAGCAGGTGTCGTGGTTCCGCTCGAGTGGGCAGCCGAGCCCCACCACAGCCGCTCTCTCACTCCCCCTCCTCAAAGAGGAATGGGGAGAAAATATGTGAAAAGGGGCTCAAGGGTTGAGATAAGGACGAGAAAATCATGCAATAATTATTGTAACGGGCAAAACAGACTCAGCATAAGAAGACAGTAAGATTTATTGCTCATTACTAACAAGCTAGAGAAGTGAGAAACAAAGGAAAGAAACCAAAAGCACCTTCCCCCCCCCATCCACCCTCTTCCACCTCCTCCCCCCGAGCAGCGTAGGGGAACGGGGGAATGGGGGTTATGGTCAGTCTACAGCACTTCTTCTCTGCTGCTCCTTCTCGGTCACTCTCGTCCCGTGTGCTGTGGGGTCCCACCCACTGGATGCAGTCCTTGATGATCTGGCGTGGGCTTCCCACAGGCAGCAGCTCTTCCAGAACTGCTCCAGATATGGGTCCGTACCACGGGGTCCATCCCTCAGGAGCAAACTGCTCCAACCAGGCTCCCCCACGGGCAGCAGCTCCTGCCAGATCACCTGCTCCTGCGTGGTCTCCTCTCCACGGGCTACAGGTCCGGCCCGGAATCTGCTCCGGCAGGGGTCTTCCACAGGCGGCAGCCTCCGTCAGTGCAGGGCCACCTGCTCCACCGTGGTCTCCTCCACGGGCTGCAGTGTGGAACCCTGCTCCACCGTGGTACTCCATGGGCTGCAGGGGGACATCCTGCTTCACCATGGTCCTCACCACAGGCCGCAGGGGACTTCTGCTCCGGCGCCTGGAGCACCTCTCCCCCTCCTTCTACACTGACCTTGGCACCTGCAAGGCTGTTTCTCACTCCCGGCTGCTGTCTGGCGCAGCGTTTTTTTCCCTGTCTTAAATGTGCTCTCACAGAGGTGCAAAACAACATCGCTTATTGGCTCAGATCTGGAAAACAATGGGGCCCTTCCCAAACATGGGGCAGCTTCTAGATCCTTCTCACAGAAACCACCCCTATGGCTCCCTGCTACCAAAACCTTGCCACGTAAACCCACTACAGCAGGTAAGGTTTTTCTTGCTCAGTCCTACTGTTAGAGCTCTCTTACATGTACAAAGGAGTGTGCTTAAGGGGAAAGGAGCCATGGATTTGTGTTTTGTCCTGAAAACTCCTGTGGGTGCCTAAGTGTTTGTTCTTACCGTTCATTTGCAAGAGCAGGTACACATGCAGGCTCAGTGTTAGTCCAGAAACAAGATGTGTACAAAACTAGCCCACAGGCCATTTTGTCTTCCTCATATACTAGTTTTATTCCAAGAAGACTTTGTTGTGTTGAGACAGGGTGCACTTAGCTGATCATATACACCTCATGATCGATAACCCAAACTAGCCACGTTGTTTTTTCCCCCATGTATTAAACGCTTGCTTATTTGCCAAAATTAACTGCTTAAAAGTTGATTGTATTGGTCTTTAAAAGGGAATTTCCCACCATGTGTAGTGTTTTGGTTGTTGTCCTATGACTGCAAGGCACGAACAACTTCAGAACACAATGGAGTTTTACTTGCTAAATTTCTTCCTCTTGCCTGGGTGTAGAATATGAGTGGTATCCTTGATCTAGTCTCTGCTCTGCTGTAATTGAACTTTTGGATTTTTGACAGACAAAATTTATTATGAGGTTCTAGAAATTGTTTTGTGGTCATTTAGAGAAAGGAAGTTCCTGTAACACCATGCAATTATTTTGTCATTGTCTACACCTGGTGGATTTCATGACCCATGCATCCCTTTCAGTCATCTGTTGGTATAAAGCAGTGTCCACTGAAACACTTGTTATGAATTTAGTCTTTCCTGAAAAGTGAATCATAGTAAAATGTCTGTACTTCACAATTAAATGAATTATATATGAACATAGATGCACACTAGAGGATTGCTGGGTAATGGAGGGGAAAAGAAAAACACAAATATTTTATCAGCTCAGTGTTGTTGGTGAAAGGAACTTGAATGATGTAAGCAACTTTATCTTTAGATTAATCCTGTGAAATAATTAAAAATATTTCATATTCTACTGTAGGGAAAAAGTATGCAGAGGACTGGAATTGCTCTTACCAACTGTTAACCCAAGAGTGCTACCTGGGTTCTCATTTTGATTTTTCTTTTTCATCGTCTTCTTTCTCTCATGCTGTCCAAAAGAACTCATAAAATTTGAGATGCAAAAACTGTATTTTGTATGTAGCATTTAGTAGGGCCATATACATGTACAACAGATGCTGGTTCTGCAGCAATACTAATACTGAATAGTATTAAAAAAATGATTTTTTTTTAATTCATATGATAAGACTGTTGTAGAGGTTGGTGTAGCTGGTTTTTGCTTAAAGAGAAAAGGTTTCTGTGAGCAGGAAAAAGTCAGTTGTAGGAGCTGCAAATAGAGATAAGACTTGTACTGTCACATGGTTTTCAAAGGGGGTACCAGCTGTGCTCTGGGAATTGACTGAAGGCCTTAAGGAAGTGGAGAATCTGGGTCCTAAGTAACTACTAAGTAACTGTTTTTTTTACTTAGCACTGTTATATTTACAGCAGGAAAATGTGGGCTACTCTGGTTCTTCATAAGTGTTCAGAGTGAATGGTCTGTGTACAACTGATAAGCTTTTAAATGAACATAGAACAACACACCGGAGTAGTTTAATGTACTTGCAAGAAGTAATAACTTGCAAAACATGGGAGGAAGTTAGTACTTAAAGAAGGGTGGAGTACTAAGCTACTGCTTATTCTGCAGGAAACCATATGTTAGGATTTGCAGAAAAATAAGACTTGGCAGCCATTCCTAGGG
Organism: Netta rufina; assembly: GCF_964035555.1. Taxonomy (NCBI): domain Eukaryota; kingdom Metazoa; phylum Chordata; class Aves; order Anseriformes; family Anatidae; genus Netta; species Netta rufina. The sequence continues at coordinate 31,418,386 of NC_140128.1, forward strand.
TAATGAGTTTCCAAAGGGTGGGGAAAGAACAAAACAAATGATCCAATTTGAAACGTGTCACATGAGTATATATAGGGCATGGGATTTCTTTGGATAGTCCTTAAATGTCCTAATAAATATTTACTCAACTTGGCTTTGTGGGCTTTATGACAGTATCCAAACACAAAATACAATCAGAAATCTGTTTTTTTTTTTTTTTTTTTTTTTTTTTTTTTCTCCTCTTAATACTACTGCTTGCCAGTGAGATACTCTTATCCATAATTTACAAATGAGGAACGGTCCCAAAAAGCACAGCTACACTACACTCTCTGCAGCCCCATGCCTCAGCAAATTGCATGCCAGGTGGCATGGCAGGTCCCATGGCTGTGTGATTGTGTCAGGGTAACACTGCATGGGGCTAGTTAGCTGTGAGCATGCAGAACTGGAAGCACAGAGAAAAAGTGACTTCTGAAACAACAGCAGAGAGGAAATGGAGTTCTAAGCTGAGAATGGTTAGGCTGCTGACATACAAGGGGGAGGTATCTGTTGAAGTGCTTCAGGGTGGGTACCTTCTGGCCTTGTCCTTGGTATACGTCGTAAGTTGTGTCAGCACTGAGCTACTGCTGCAGTTGCCTGGCTCAGGCTGTCAAGGAAACCTCAGCCCCACACTGCTGGCTGCTCTGCACTCCTCCTGGGGTGTTTTCTTTGTGTCCTGAAATTTCATCCTCAGAGTGATTGGATTATACAGTCTGTGCTTCTGTGCTGACATGCAGATATATACATGCTCTTTCATAATCATATATATTTTTTTAAACATGTTAAAGAGACAGTGCTCTTTTACATGACGCTGCAATGTCTCTCCACTGCTCTTCCACACAGCAGCACTGGTTACATTTATAATCTTACCATGTTATAACACAAGACCTTGAAGTACAGGAACAGTAACTTCATTAAACTGTTGCCATAGCAGGCTGCTATATTTACTGGACATGCCATTCAATGATATTACTACTATGCTATTTCCTGCAAATGTCTCAGCAAACCTCTCTGAGATGAACTGTCTCTGACAGAAGGATCTTTAAACTTCAGGGCCAAATACATCAGTTAGAATCAGGGTTAGCAACAGAGGAAAGAGCAGGGAAACCTTCTGTTGCTTAAGTGTAAACTTTGTAGATTTGTACATGCACCCCTGAGACAGCAGTAGCTGCAGATTTACAGTGAAAGACAAAAACATGCGCATTCATTTAAAATCTCTTTGCCAGAGAACAACAGTTGGTGATAAGTGTATTTTTCTGAAAGCTAAATTTCTTGGTAGTTTACATGGTCTTCCCTGCATAAGGTTCTTGTGTGTGTAGTCACGCCTGTGGTTTTGACTGTTGCACATTTACCCACGATTGCAGTCAAGCTCAGCAGTGCTGTTGGTGTGTGCTGATTATTTTTTTGTTTGTTTTCTTGGTGAACTGGTTATTGGGTTGCTGACCATGGCATTCAAGTCAGCTCAGCTCTGTTAAGACTTGTGTAACGTCCTACAAATCAGAAATCGTGCAGAGAATTCTATGGAGACGAATTCATACCCACGTGGTTGCCTCGTGTGGTTTCATCTATGGGTGTTCATGTAAATACCAGGCTGAGTTTACCTTGAGGGTAAGCACGTAGAGCTGCAAAGCTTGACTAACTAGGTGTGATAACTCGGAGGAGAACGAAAGCTCTTCAGAAAATGATGGATTAATATTCAGATCCCTCTCTCTCTCCCTCTGTCTCTCTCTCTGTTTAAAGTCCTGCAATATCATTAGTAAGTAATAAAATTTTTACGTGCAGCCTTCAGCTTCACAACAAACAACAAATATCATTACATAGCCCCCATGGAATAGAGTGATATAGATTGGATACCTGCACCTTAGCAATATATTTCTTTCAATTTTATGTGATCCCATTGTAAAGGGGCTGACTGTATCTAAACCTAAACTCCAATGCAGCAGTTGTACTACTGTGACATTGTCATTGTCAGGGTTAGTAAACATATTTTAAATGTAAGCTGTGGAAATCGTTTTCCTTTAGTATTCCACCATTTGGACACAAGCTGAAGCTATATAGCAATGGAGATCCCCCTCCTGTTAAAATTATTTCCCAACTCACCAGGTAATTTTGTTGCTGCCAGGAAATTAGGGAAGTTGAAAAGCAGATTTGGAAATTGGAAGCTTGGCTGGAGAATAGCTTCAGAGTAGCTGAGGCTGTATTTTACAAGTGCTTCTTGAATGCTTTGTCTGCAGAAGTTAGCCTATGTTTTGTAATGAGGAGTTCTATAAAATGACATCTAGACAGCTGTGTTCATTACTTTATTGTGAAGCACAGCAAGTTTAAGCATGCTTTATCTATGAATTTCACCTTGGTCTTTACTGTGGATTCATTACTGAAATTTGCATAGAGAAGTATGTAATGCTTTAAGGGAAAATATAATGCCATAGGTTCATTTAAAATGCCGCAGTAGTAGCTTTAAAGCAACATGTCAAGAAGAAATAGCAATTAAAAAAAAATCAAGAAAAAGTATTCTGGTTGAACTGTTGCCAGATTAAGATAAGATTATCCTTGATTAGCTTCTCAGTCTGCCTCAAAGACAAGTTTTCTAAATACAAATTACTCACTGAAAATTTGAGATAATTTTTCTTCCTGTATTTTTTTTTTTTATCCTGATAGAATGAACACTTTCAGTCTCTAATCATGAATTCTTATTTTTTTACTTCATTATATTTAAGATCCCTTCATAGCCAACTCTTCTACCTTCTGAAAGCTCTTCTATATGGTGAGGCAGTTCATTCACTCATTCTGAGACATTTTCTTCTTCAGAAACAGTAAACAGTAGTGGCAATCATGGTAATTTGTGTGGGACTAGAACAATGATATCATTTTGTGGACATTTTATGGACAGCTCTTAGGGCTCAAGAAGTTAAACCAACTGTATATATATATATATTTTATCAAGATGAGTCTGAAGAATTGTGTCATGTTCAAGTGTCAGAAGAGAATTAAAACTGGACAAAAACTGCAAACATGTTTCTAGTGCTGTAAGTGATGAGGCAAAAGCACATGGAAGTGCATCAAAGGATGATGACAGGACAAAGAAAAGGGGGGGATGATTTGCAGATATGCTCTCATTTCTGAATGGAACCAAATTTCATATGGCAGAATAGGAAATGGAGAAGTCACAGATTCCAAGATGTGAGATAAAAACATGAATGAAGTTCTTAGCAGCTTATAAGAGTTGCTGTGGAGAGAGGCTGCAGAAAAGTACCAGATATCCAACTTTCTGCAGGCGCCTTGGTAACAAGGTGAATGATGGGTATTTTCACAGTAGCAAAAATGAAAGAAAAGTTTGAGGTGGGTAACTTGAGCACTGCTAAAACTCAGCTGAGAGCTGGTCAGTTGCCAAGAGCCATATTATATCAGAAAAACCGTTTGGAAAACAGTTTTCTTAGTTACAAAGGATTTCAGTTGTGAGTAGTCTGCTTGAAGTGAATTGCTTTTTGTTCTTTTTCTCTTTGGTCTCCTTTTTCCCGAGACTTACTCATTTCACAGCTCTTGCCACTGAAGTGGTCCTTGTATTGTTGTCCTTCCTTCATGACTTTCAGCCACTTTTCAGACCAAGAACCAGTGGAAATAAGATAGATCATACAGGATATTTAAAATGTAAACAGAGAGAAGACATGGAAAACATTTGGCTAAGTGACATTTACCTTTCAGAAGTAACACTAATACTGACAGTAACACTTCACTAACTGAATCTCCTTTAGGACTATGTCAGAGAAAGCCACCTGGTCCGAGAAAGATCTGGGAAGCACACGAGCATTTGATATGCTACTCCAAGGAGTCATGCTGGAGAGCTAAACAGGGCTTACCTATATCCTTTAATGATCTTTTGACAATTTTTATTGAAAATGTTTTTTATGTTGGTGTATGCACACTAGAGGAACACTTGAGAATTTTAATGTTATTAGTGGAAACTATTTCAAGCAATGTGTTTTGCAATGTGAATGAGGAAAATGAAAGTAAATGTCAATGTAAGCAAACACTTCTACTGATCATTATCTATTATATTCATATTAGCACATAAGGATGTATGTCTGCTCATAAATACAGGTTCTGCACAGGTGCTCATAAATACAACTCCAAATTAGAACTCTTGTGGAATATCTACATCTTGTTGTATTTTACTACACTAGCTATTGGAGAATTGGCAGCTAATTCAGTTTTTTTCTCTCTTTGCTGAATCTGTCTATATATAAACTTTATCCAAAAACTGGGAAGATAATTCATAATTCTTGCTATTTTCACTCTTCATAGGGTTTTTAATACATATCTCTGACAAGTTTCTTCTTCAGGAGGAAATTCAACCTCTATGTTCAGGGTCTATGTCTCTAAGAATTAATTACTAACAACATGCTTGAAAATATCTGCAAATACCCATAAGCAGTATAGGAAGTCAAAAGTAGTTACGGATCCTCCTCTGCTCTGAGTGGCACAGAAGTATATATGCTTATTGTACTTTCTGATGTCAATAACTGTGTGCTTATCTGTCTTTAATGTCTATATCTGATTTTTGCCCCTTGCTTTATACAATTAACCTTGATTCGGAGGACAATGGAAAATCCACAAGATGTGTTATGCTAATATTATGAGGCCTTATTATGTGGACCCTTTTTCACTTAAGAATAAGAATAGGATTAAGCTGAAAAAACTTCCCAAGGAATGCCAATTATTTTTCCTGATTCTTTTTTAAAGCATCAGGTCTTACGTGATCGTGTTCTCTGTGCATGCATATTCTCCTTGAACATTTTTTAACCTGTGACTGATCTGAACTGAATTGGTCTTATTTATTAAAGACAAATCCTTAGAAATCCTGTGGAAATAGATAGTTGAATAAAGAATTGAGATTTTTATTATTGACTCCCTCCCTCACAACAACCCCCTAGGAAAGCACTGCAGTATGCTTTCACAGTCTTCTGAAATACTGGTGAATCCACTGTTAAGATACCTTAAGCAATTAACTATAAGGTGGAACAGTAGGAAAATATTATTTATTGGCATTATTATTATTATTATTTATTATTATTTGTTATTAATTTCTGACCAATAATCATGAAACTACTTGGTTGATGATACACCTAATTCAGTGGGATTTCTGAGGCCTTTTGTATCTGTTCCTGGTGTTGTGTGCTTTCTCTCCCTACAATCAGCCCTTAGGTGGCACTCTTTCATGGGAGATTGCAGCAGCTGTAACAGCACCTGATCTCTCGACACCATTCCCGAGACGCTGCTTTTTGGAGGTCTGACAGTTCTGTTTGTCCAGAGCATGTGATGCAACCTTTTTTTTTTTTTTTTTTTTTTTTTTTTTTTGTGTGTGTGTTCTTCAGTTCTGTAAAGCTTAAATTGTTTAGGGATGGATGAGAGGATGTTTGCATAACTGATTATTATTATTATTGGTACGGGGGGCTCTTTCACACAGACTTCATTAGGCAAATTTTGGGTGAACTGAGGCTGAAGTATGATAATCCCTTAACAAATGAACAAGATGGGAGCTTTTGAAATCAGGTCCACTCTTTAGTTTAATGCACCACTCTATAAATTAAATAGAAAGTGCAAAATGTCATGATCTGTTATGATCCCTTAGGAAATAAAGAATACACTAAAAACTAATTATTGCTTAGTGGAATCATGGGAAGAACTCCAGCATTTTGGAAACTCTTTATGACTTTTGCTTCTCTGCTATTCCCCCAAGGGAGAGTTGCAGGACTACTTCAGTTTACGTAAATTTTCCTTAAGTCCTTCTTTTGTGGCACCTAGTCAACTGTGGTAAAAGCTAAATTGCTATAACAAACCAAAGCCTCTCTTTTTCTCCTGTTAGGATGGGATAAAGGTCTATGATGGAGAATCTTTTTATTCCCTTATACAATGAAGGTAGGTACAGACCAATTCTGAGTATTGTGCTGCTGACCGACTGGCAACTCTACTGTCAGAAGACAAACTATACCTTGCAGATGCTGTGTGTTTCATCAGTACCTGTCATCCACTTCTCCTGAAAAAGAGGAAGGAAAGAAGAGAGAGTATCATCTTGTATCATTCCATAAGCACAGCTTTTGAGGTTATTCTTCTCAGAAAACGGTTGCATAGTGGAGAGTTATTTTGAGCCACTGTTTAACTGTCACAAGCAGAGGTGCTGCCAAAACTGATGCCAGCTATGTACCACTTAGAAGTCTAAAATTTTTCTAATAGGACAGTTTTTCTTCTTTTGTAGGAGTGGAGCAGAGCTCTGTATGGGGAGAAGGGGGTGGAAGAAATGATAACTCTCATTAGCTGCTGCTCCCTGTATAATTATATGATGTGACTTACTCTAAGGATGGTTCAGACAAAATACTTCTAAGTAACTGCATTATCCACAATAACAGATCAGATTCTGTAGGCCTTTTGCATGGCTTTTGCTTGGAAGAGACATAATAAACTGAAGTCAGTGCTCAGAAAACTTGAGTCTTTCCTGTCTGATGTATTTACTTCAGTCTGACATTATAACAAAAGAATTTGTGTGTGTGCGTAATATATAATTTCATTTCAGAAGTGAATAAAAACTTCTCCAATTGAAAACTGTATTTTGCTATACATTATATAAAAAGTCTAGTGTTGGATATCAGGACTGAATTTTATGGATGATTATTGCTCCAGAACAGCTGTCTTTTCATTAGACATTTTGTGGGGCCCTTATCTGAATTGCTCTAATTGTTATCTCCTGGAGAAGTTAGGTGTTCAGTGCTCAAGAACATCTCAAGTCAAACGGGTAACCAAACTAAGTGTGTCCAGTAAAGATGGTCTTCATTATTGAGGTTTGTCTGTGGTTTAGAGTGAAGAAGGCCTGGATGCTATTTAATGCTGAGAACAATTACTGCTCATTTTTCATTCTGTTGATAGAGTACGACACAACTTGTAGGGACTACCATGTTAACGTTGGCAAACAGCTGTTTCCTGAAAACAGGTGACGTTCCTGTCTTCCCAGTTTAAGCAAATGTCTGTATTTATGTACTGTGTCTGGCAGTAGTGGAGCTAGCACCATACAGGCTGTTATGAAGAAAAGCTGTGTTTTGGACATGTGACTAAAACAGTGTGGATAATACACCAGTGTTTGGGCTGTTGCTGAACAGTGCTTGCATGTTTTGGTGTGTGTGTGTGTTTTTTTTTTTTTCTTCTGTCATTCTACTTGTTCCCAGTGACCAGGCTAGGAGTATACAAGAGTTTGTGAGTGATCACAGCCTATACTGCTAGCCCAAACTGGCTGAAGGAGTATTCCATACTGTACAGTGTCATGGTGGGCAATAAAAACTGAGGTAGAGGAAGAAGGCAGTGGGGTTGTCTACCAAGGTAGCTGTTGCTCTGAGACTGATGGGGCATCAATCTGCTTATAGGAATTAGTGAGTGCTTTTGCATTATTTATTTATTTTTTCTCTTTCTTACACTTATTATACTTATTTTATTTCAAGCTCTGAATGTATTCACATTTGCTCTTCACATTCTCTCACCTGTCCCACTGGATGGGGGAGGAAGGGTGAGTAGGTGGCTGTGTAGGTGCTTAGCTGCTGGCTGGGGTCCATAGTTTATTATAATTATGTCAATGTGTCACTTCACAGTATAATTTGTTAGTCAGACGAGAGCAACAAACCCATAGAACCTAGACTATACTTTGCTGTAAGCTTTTTTTTTTTTTTTTTTTCTGGGATTTATCTATAGCAGCCTTACATCTTTTAAGTCCTAATTCTTTCTGCTTGAGAAGTTATGACACTTGCTTTATATGCATAGTGGAGTTCAACTGTTAAGCCTGCCTGAATATGGCTGCTAATCTCATAATCTTGCTAGTGGGGTCAGACGACAGAAGATCTCAACTGGTCTTAAATCAAATCCTTGCATAAAAAAGTGTTCAAATAAAACAATTGAATAGGTCATTGCTAGGTGTATTTTAATTCTTCATGGTTGCTACATGTCTACTAGCTGCCCACGTACAGATGTTTTCCAAAATTAAAAACAAAAAACAAACCAACAACTACAAAAGCAACAACAACAAAAACAGGTGGCGGGGTGGAGGTAGGGTGAGGAAAGTAAGCTTCTAGCTATAGGTAACTAACTAATGTGTCAGAGTGGTGGTAGGATGATTATCATAGTCACTGAAGAGAGTCAAACATTTCCAAGGAGCAGTTCAGCTTTTCTCTGCACTACCAGAGAACATTTTAGCCTGTTTATTTCCTTTAACTTGTGATGGTGACTCAGCTGCAATTAGAAATTCATACTCAATACATATTGTAATCAAGTAAAAAAAGTGAATGTCAAATTACTGAAGATGCACTGAAGATGTCTTGGGATTTTTTCTTCTCTTGTCTTAGTGTGATAAATCCCTTGGCCCTAAGGCTGTTAGTCCACATGCCTAATTGCACGCTTGACTGGTAGTGTGGATTTCATTTGAGAGCCCCTAGCGTGGGTCCATCTTGTTTTCTATGCATTAGAGATAAATAGATGCTGTCTTTTGATCTCAGCTGTGTGTCTGAACGGAAAATCTTGGGTGCTGTGAGATAGCGTTCCCTGAGGGGTGAATGCAGTGACTCTAGGAATTTTTTTTTGAGGAAGGTGCTCCTGAGCAACTCAGTCCTTGGGAGCTGTCTCCTCAGCAACAATACAAGGCAACCTGTGCATCTGTTAGCATTGCCAGTTGTTTTAGTTCACTTCTAATTGTGCTGAAGTACTTATGAAATATTCTGAGGAAAATGAACCAACAAATTTGCAAATAAGGCCCAAATAAGCAATGTATGCCTTCTTTCCTACTGATTCATGTGTTAGAACAAAACCTTCATTCTAAAAGGGTATTAGCACAATTGTGCTATTTAAGTGCAATAGACACTGTTAAGTCTAACAAGTTTCTTATTAGATTGTTACACAGCAAAGATGTTTCTTATGGTATTTTCTGTATATATCAAAGCAAGAAATGCTGTTTGATGTCTCTTGTTCCTCATCTTTCCCAAACACAAACATACAATTTTCAGAGCATCTGTTTAAAGACTTAATTTCTTGTTGATTTCAGTCACCGTCACTTGGGATTTTGTCATAATTGAGGTCAACAGAGGATTATGACTGATTCAGTTTGGGGCTGTCCTATTTGTGTCAGGTAAATGAAGTCTGATTTTTAGAGTAATTGCCCAGCCACTTTTGCTTTGGAGCTTATAAAGAACAAAAACATTAGTATGCTCAGAAATAAAGTTGTACCCTGTGGTACTCTGCATGTGCAGAACAGATCTCAGACAAAGAGGTCTCTTTAGCTTGTAATCAATAGCACCTTCCTGTCAGAAGGTAGCAGTCTTCCAAGGCTTGTTTTTCCCTTTTGCCTCATACTAGATGTAGAAACCATGTAAAAATTTGGAAATACCACTGATTATCAGTCTCAGACTTCTATACGAGGAGAGTAATTCTGAGCCTGTGTCAAAATTAATCTGGGATCCTGGGGGCAACTGGGAGTAGCCAGCTCTCACAGCTGCCTCCCTAGAGGCTGTTGATCCTCTGCTGACCCTACTGCAAATAGTTTGCTCCTCTGCCACCCCAGGCACTTGTGCTGGAGGTGTGTGACCCAGTTTAGGTACGTGTGACTTCAGTCCTCATATTGCCAAGCAACTAGTACTGCTGAAGACTTCTGTTGTTATAATGGTACTGTTGTTATAATGGTACATTATCTTGTTTTTTTCTCGTGTGCCTTCTGACTCACCTGCACTACTGTTCATGATACACAGTGCTCCTCAAGAAACTTTGTACCATTGCTGGGCTACATCTGCCCATAGTTGCTGGAATAGTTGATATTGCTTAATTTAATTTATCAAGTCCCCACAAGGCATAAATATGGAGATTGCAGAAAGGATAGGAGATATTAATTGGATGGGTGACTCTTAATCTTGAAGAACTGGAGAGAACCCACTGTCATCAAAATGAGCCATAAAATGACTTCAGAGTGTTCTGCATTGGCTGTTGTGTTCAACCTCTTGTTAACAGCATTAGCTGAATCTTTTCCTTTAAATTGATGTGTTGCTTCAAAAGCATTATTATATAATCAAAATGAAATAGTTCTCTGTTGTAAAAAGATTGTGCCACAAAAACAAAACAAAACAAACAACAACAACAACAAAAAAACAAACATAAAACTCCAGGAACCAAACAAAAAAAAAACTGGGTGAGAACTCATCACACTTATTTGCATAAATGATAGCACACCCTAAGGCAGAAATTTTTTTTGTTCACTGCCTGATTCTATGAAAAAGAAGACTAATCGTTATTATTGTTTGAGTCTTTGTCTAAGGCAGCTGTCCCTTACAGGACAGTTAGAATAAGACACTTTCATTAGAAATGCTTGCAAGTCAGATTTCTTTTTTTTAAATTTCTTTAAGTCCTGCTGCATCAAAAAGTGCTTTCCTATCTGATTTAGGAAACTTGGGAATGTCAAAAAAACAAAAGCAAACAAACATTTATTTCAATTGCAGTTTGTTATTATTTAATAATAGTAATTTAGTGATTTTAAAAATGCTTAATGCAGTAGGTGGCTTCTGTCATATTTTAGTGATAGTGCTAGGTACTCTTGTTACTATGAATTAAGTGCTGTAATAAAATAATGTCAAACTATTCTAGTATGAAAAGGAAATCAGACGACAATTTAAACAATGTTTAAATATTTTGAAAAAATGCCACATAGTTATTTGTTCAATCTTATATGTCTTTCTAACGTAAGTTAATTGAAAGTATTATGTTCACTAAAAAATACATTTCAATGGCAAAAGTTCCATCTGGTTCTGCTCACCCAATAACATTCCTTACATTACGGAAGTAAGAGGAGAAAAAGCTCTAAACTGTTTTCTTTATTTGCCACTGCATACAAGAATCAAGTGAGAATTCATTTTGTAGCTGTGATTTGTAGAGATATTAGCAAAACCCTTGCCGTGACAAGGCTGGCCAAGGTAGAGGTGGGGTGCTGCTGTTCAGAAGTTCAGATTGATTCACTTGATGCTGCCAAAGCACAGGTATGGGTTTTAGGATTAGAGAACTTCTCAACAGATGACAGTAGATGCAATATTCTCTTAGGTCTTCTCTAGTTTGTGAGGGTTGCAACTAGACCAGCATATCTTTCTGTGTGTGGTTATCAAACCTTACAGAGATGAAGAGCTATTTTATTTTGGTATTAGCCAAAGGCGAAGTGTTTGGCCTGTGTCTTCCTTTCCCCTAAATCACTGCAGCGGTAAAAGAAATCTTTATGTGGCAAAGAACAAGTACATAATTTGTGCTTTTGAAATCAGTGGGAGGTGGAGCTATGAGTCAGTCTATACAGCTCTTCTTCCCTGCCTCAGCTGTCTGGAGAATAGTGTGTTCCAGGAACCACCTGCCAGCTGTGAGGCATACAGACTGGACCATTATAGCTTTGCATTTTATGAAGTAGAGGTGCTAATGGGTTCATCAGCCTATTCACCTTTGGTAAGAGAAAATCAGCAGTGGGGTGGGAGGTTCTGTTTGGCTATTTTAGTTGAGGTTGATGAAAAGCAAGTCTTTGGTTTATTTTGGTCCTTAAATGTCAAATAAGTTTGTAGTTGGCAGATTTATTAGAGTAACTAAATAGATATCACTGGTCAGATGGAGATATGTCATCTTGAGGAGGAGAAAAGACAAACCCCTGTGCTATTGCCCTGGTGAATCTTAGTAGAAACTGAAAACCAGGAATTGTTGACTGGTGGGTTTCCTCACTGCCCCCTCTTGTTTCCTCATCCCCAGGATCAATTCATCCGAGTAAATCCACACAGGAAAATTGGAATCAAGAAGAAGATTCATGGAAGACCATGCAGTGCTGAAGACAAGGTACTGTACAGAGGACAACCTCTAGGCTGCAGGGTATGAACAATGGCTGTAATATGTGGAGTCTTTCATCAGAAGCTACTGTCTGTCCTTGTACTTGACTGTTACTATGAGAGGTGTTATTTTTTAACAGTTAGTTAAGAGAATAGTTATTTCTTCTGTGACTGTGCTCTCTAGAGTGGAAAATATTTACTATGACTTGAGGGTTGGGAAGGTGAGGAAGATGATGAACTCGTGGTTTAGATGCTGGGCAAGGAACCGGGAGAGCTAGATTTTAGTCTTGACTTCTCTGTGACACCACAATGTGACGTTAATCATACTTCATAACACCTAAGGCTTTCTTCAGATCATTCTTCTTTTGCTCTATGGAGATGGATTGGCAGATAAAATGCATTATTCAGTGACTGCTGTGAAAATAATTCTGACCCCTAGCTTTTATGAAATTGAACTAATAAAAGGTGTTGAAAGGAACTTGAACATGGTGCATGCTGAGTATGTAACAATTTATTCCCCTTTCTGAGTAATGGCTAGTTTAAGTGATAGCTATAAAATAAAAATGGGAAACAACATTCCTGAGGGGGAGATGGGGATTTTCCTGCATCTGCTTCTTCGCTGTATTCAATGTAAAATTATGAAACTACCTGCTTGCTAGATCTGGGAGAGCAGTGAACTCGCTACCAGCTAGTACTACAGAATAAGAATTGCTTTTGTTTGTAGTTTTTGTCCTTCAGCTGGTTCATGAGTAAGCTTTCTCTAAACTTCTCATTATGTACACTACTAAAACTGAGGATTGAAAAATTAATCCTCTGTATCTAGGATGAAAATTTGAGCTTTCAGAAATACTGATCACCAACTCCTGTCATTTTCTCCACATCCACTTTAGAAACATGGCTGCCAAAAATTCTGTTGAGGTTGATGGATTTCTTCAAAACGTGCTAGTTTTGGTCAAATCATACTTTGTGATACAAAACTATGGGGCTGAGAATTTTCTGATGGGCTATAAATAGCATTTAGGAAATTGACTTACTTTTTAGATGGCTAATCTATACCTGTCAAGAGACTGGTATATCAAAATGAGAGGTATACAAGGAGGTCCTAAGGAAGCAATTTCTCAGAAGTCATGATGCTTTGAAGATTTAATTGCTCCTTTCATTTTAATTGAGCTACTGCTTCTGTATGCGGAGTTTTATTTCTGATGTTCTTCAGGATTGTCTTGTTTTTCCTGTAACCAAGTATAATGTTGTATGCAGCTGTGATGGGGAGTGGGAGGGAGAAGACTAAAAATGGATAGGGCTGTGCAGCCTTCAAGCCATTGCCCTGTAGAGCCCTGTGCTGTTGGATGTCAATATGTTGTTATACATCAGTGCACTGACACATTAGAGCTGCTTTACAGGGAGCTGGACCTTCATGTGAAATGGAAGAATGCTTACCCAAGCCTCTGATTTCAGCCTCGTTCCTCCTGATGTAACTGGAAGAGTTCTAGAATCCCATACTGGGTTGTTCATTTCTAGAACCATTCTCTACCTCATTTATTTGTTTATGTGTTTTTAAGGGTTGTGTATTTTGTTATAATAGCTGTAGTTACGTATCATGCAGCCAGATTGGCTGATAGCAGTGATATTTTGACTGGGGCATTATAAAAAGGAATGTATCTGTACTGCTCTGTAGTAATGTTATGTGGCACATGGGCTGGAGTCCCTACCCGAGGAAGGAGGGCATCCAGTGGCACCTGGGTGAACACATCGGAAAATGCTGTGTTGTAATCTGTTGTGCTTAGTCAGCCTGAAAGCAGAGAAGCAAACTCTATAGTTTAGAAGTAGCTGGACTATATAGGAGCGATTACATAATGTCTTCTTTGTGAAAACTATCTTGTGATATTTCTTACTACTTTGCATTAAAATTAAACTTTAAAACCTGAACCTTCAAAAAGCAAAGCTAAAACAAATAAAACAAGCAAACAAGAAAGAAAAAACATAAGGTGAGTAAACAAAGCAAGAATCTAATTTTATATCATGTCTAGTCACAAGAAAGAAGTTATGCTCAGAATTTTTTTGCAAATACTTAAGAAGAAAACATATTCACTGCATTAATATATGAGAATGGCCTATGATTACTTATTTTCTAGGTGTCTTCTTTGCAATGTTATAGGAGAGGTTCATTTAATTGTCTGATTGCTTTTCTAATAATTAAGGTATTTTTCTAATTTTTTTGCAGCCAGAAATACCTCACTTGTGTTGGCTTACTGTAAAAATTATATGTATGCGAAATCTCCGCAAAGCAGACCTGTGTAAGTATCACTGATGGCACGTGTATCTGTTATCATGGGAGTCACTACTGGTGAACTTCAATGCTCTTGTACACCTGTTTGGATTAAAACAGTGTTTGTTTGTTTTTTTTTGACTGAAGAAGTTATATCTGTTTTCATCATCATTTACACTCAAAATCATTTAGAAAGCAGAAAAAGCCTGCTGAAATTCAAGGAACATTTGGACAGCGCTCTCAAACACGTGGTCTGATTTTTGGGTGGTCCTGTGTGGAGCCAGGAGTTGGACTCGGTGATCCTTGTGGGTTCCTTCCAGCTCAGGGTGTTCTATGAAAAGAACAAATTATATGTTAAGAAAGAAGTAATCCTTCCCTTCACTGGCCGCTATGTGATATTTCCTATTCCCTGACTCTTCAATGCCCCTTTGCCTACAAGTTGCCCATTTTCCTTCGGAAAGGGGGACCTTCATGGAAATATAAGAAAAATCAGTAGCTGTATTTGGTACCATTGTGTTTGTCTCTTCATTGCTATTTGGTTGTGGATATCTTGTCCGTTATAATTAGCAACATGTCAAAAAGACCCCAGAACAATATTATTCATTTTTTGAAGAGCAAAGTTCCAAGGTACAAAATCATACATGCATTTGATTGGAACTTGGCAAGCATTTGAAAGCTGTTATTAAAAAAAAATAAAAAAAAGGCAAGTCAGAAGATCCAGCACATTTTGTATTGTTAAAACTGAATATTTTTGTTTGTTACCAAATAGTATTGGTAGTTTAAAATATACTTTTGTTTGAAATTGACATAAATTTATACACAGTTAAATTGCTATAAACACAGAATATTTACCTTTGGGTCTAATGAAGTATTTATGACTACTCAGAGGATATTTTTCTTCACCTGATTGAGTAAAAGATGATAAAAAATAGTACTGCTGTAGTAATTATACATTTTTTATTCTTTCTTTTTTTTTTTTTTTGTTAACACAGTGAGCCAAACCGATTGCTACGTGAAGCTGTGGCTGCCCACAGCTTCATGCCAGGAAGCCCGGACAAGAACTGTATCCAACTGCAGGAACCCTGTCTGGAACGAAACTTTCCACTTCATGATACAAAGTGAGGTGAAGGTAAGATCCTACTTCTAAGTAAGCATACAAACCTTGATGTGGACTCTGCTGCCCTGACTGGACTTTCCAATCCTTCAGGGACTGGACCCCAAGAATTGAATAGGAGGTCTTATAAACTTTTTAAAGGTTTAGTGATATTTTCTTATGAGCAATCCTGAAGGCATTTTCACTCTCTGTTACTGTGAGCTTGTAATACCTGCTTCACATGTGCACACACAGTGAAGCCATTGTGAATTATAAGAGGTACCATGCCTTAATAAAGTTTTAAAACTATTTTTTAATACCAACTATTCCATCACTAAACTGCCACATTTTCAGAAGCCTAATAGGCTGCAAGAAATCAAACCTTACATGTGACAGATAGATTTATAATAGATTCATGCCTTTCCAGTGCTTCAAATAAGTGTAAGCTTGTAAGTGTTTTAGATCATTTGGGATAAAGTTGAGAGCTTTTTTCTTCCCATCCCAGAGCACTTTTTTAAAAAATAAAATTAATGTTTGTAAGGTTAGCAGAAATAGATTATCAGGCAGAGTGTGAGTAGCAAAATCTAGACAGGGAATCAGTGACATATGGCTTAATAGTGCGGTGTCTCTTCAGGCTGCTATGAGTAACCTGAGCCCAGAGGAAATACAAGGAAAATCAATGTAATTTAAATCTTGGTAAAAGACTTTAAGCTGATGTGCTTTACCTTCCATTTGTAAAGGGCTAAGTTTGCCCTCTATTATTACTTTCAGCTGATATGCTGACATTTTTAAAGATAGAAATATTGACTTCAAAAAGGTGTTGATGAGCACTGTGTAGTCTCTACTTTTTCCAGCACCATCATGCATATCACTTCTGCTACCTTTATTTTAAGCTCTTGTTCATTGGCAAATCTGATGATTTATCTTTCTAGGGTTGCTCCCTGAGTTTGCAGTCCGAGCTTCAGGAGCTGTGTAGCTGAGTGAAGCCTTTCTGCAGCCAGCTGGGCTCTGTACCATTGCAGAAACATTTCATGCTTTCCCTCTGGGATCTCTAGTCCCCAAGTAGGGCGTTTATGTCCTTCTTTGCCTCTCTCCTCAGAACATCCTGGAGCTGACAGTCTGTGATGAAGATACTTTGACACCAGATGATCAGCTTTTGACTGTTCGCTTTGATGTAGCTAAAATCCAACCTGGAAAAAAGGTTCAACTGAATTTTGTCTTGAATCCAGAGGTGAGAAATGAAAAGATGAATTAAACTGGGTGGGCAGACAAAATAATAATCTTGGACAGAATCTTCTAACATATTAAACCTTGCAGTTACTTAATACAATGTTTAATGTTAGCACAGGAAAACTATATTAAAAGGACCTTATTAAAGTACAAAGCTAAATGCCTAAGGTTTAGGAGAAGTCAGAAACAGTCTCCCTTCTGCTGTGATTACAATTTGATGCAAAATGGCTTTCCAGTTCTGATTTTTTTTATTTTGACATTTGAAAATGTTACTGTTCTGTATTAGAAAAGATGGCCATTTATAAAATGCCTTTTTATTTTTTTTTTTAGGCATGTCAACAGGGAAAAATGAGGAAACTGATAGCTAGAGATCTTGCTGTTGTTGTGTTGTAGGAGATTGGCAGAACAGGGATGGGGACAAAATTCCCACTTGCCCCCCTTTCTGGGAAGCTGCCTCTTTGGCCAGTAGCTTGTTGGGAGAACCTCCTCTCAGCTTCTTCAGAAACTGTCCTGTCCTTTCAGGCATTATGCTTGATAAATGTCTATATATTCTAATGAAAATATTTTTCCCCTCCTTCTGGTAAAAGACAGCATTTTATTGAAAAATTCTCAGAAAGTGTATTTACAATATTTTTAGATGTAATATTTTATTACATATTTAGATGTAATCATGTAGTATTTTTACATGATTACATATTTCTTTTCAGGCAGCTGAGCCTATTTTCAGCAGAGAATGGATAAGGCTTGATGAGTCACAACCTCCTCAGTGTTTTATTCTTTTCTTGTAGGTCAGTGTGTGCCCTGGGAGTTTTATTATTTTCTTGTAGGTCAGTGTGTGCCCTGGGAGTTTTCTGTGCTGCATATATTTCAAAGAAAATTGGTTATAGTAAACAGAGGATTAAGAGTTTGTTATGCAGTGTTGGGTGGGTGAAGTAGCTGAAAGGACAGGTAGAGAAATCACACCCATCTGTTGAGAGGGCAAAATATGTACTCAGGTTACTTTCTGCAAAATAAAACACCTTTTCTGCTTGAAGGCTGTGTTGTAACCGAACTTGGGAGCTTTTTCATGTTTCTGACAAGGGGTTGAGTTCACAGCTCCCAGGAATTGTGCATGCACTGTTTTGTTTTAAACCACTGTGCCAAGCTGTCTGGAAAAGGCTCTTGCCTTTATTATATTATCATTGCTTTGGAGGACATGTATTTAGTCTTCTAGAAAGCCAGTCCTTACTAAGCATTTCAGTATACCCACTTCAGCATGCTAAGGCCTTCCTTACATAAGCCTGATGTGACTGAGATCATTTGAATGTGTGATTCAAGATGCGAGTTTGCTCTGAAGTGTGTATGGATCTGGCTTAACTCATTGGCTCAGCAAAATGGAAGCTGGGGAGATAGGGCACAGTGAGCTGTGTCTTGGGAATGTGTTGGTCAAGCTGTCCTTATTCAGACCATAACTTCTACCTGGGTGCCCATGAGACATCACAGATTGTGGTCTGAACATTGATTTTTAGAGCACTTAAGGTTAATTTTTAAAAAATGATTTTAGTATTGAAACATGCTGGGCGACCATAATAATAGTACTGCCACCTCTGCCCATAATGATTTTTCATCTACCAAGCTATCTTAAAAGGAGGGCTGAGGAGAGCGGATGGGTTATGTCAGAACAAAAGGACTGCTTCCTGCTGTGCCTCTTGCTCACTGTGTAGTCTAACAAGTCTTGCCATTTCTTTGCTCCAGGTTTCTCACCCACAAAAATGTGAATGGGAATTGATAGAAATACAATTTGTGTGTATGTATATATGTGTATATACAGCAGAATAAGAAGGATGGGAGCGTAAGACAGGCACAATTGGATATATAATATAAGCGAAGTTCTTCTGAACTTTTTTTCTGCTATACTTTGGATGAGGTAGGAACAGACCATCAGCTTGTATAGTATAGACTGGTCACAGTCTGACGCTTGATGAAGTCTATCTTGTATCTGTGTAAGATGACTGCTTCCTAAAATCCATCTTTCAGCCTTCTGTTACAAACTGTTGGAACTGACTTAATTCTCATGAAATGGACACTTTGTGCAAAATGAGTAAGCAGAACAACCTCTGCTAGGTTATGTGTCACAGCTCTAAATCACCTGAAATTTCTGACTTACTGACACAAAGTAGTAACTACAAAAATACTTTTTGCCTTTACTGTAGTGGTGGTTTTATGCTGGCAGTATATTATCAGACTTGGAATGGTTTTCACAGTCTCTTCACAAAGTTAAAATATGCTGTATAGCCAGACTGAAAGGATGTTAGGCAGTAAATATTAGCTCTTCTGAATATGAATTATTTATCTATTTATTTATTTTTACCACGTGGAGCTTGTCAGACAGATTTGTATCTTTCACTAATTGGTGTTTTCCTCTCTGTGGGTGATGTAGAAGATATCTCTGATGCATGTTTTTTTTTGCATGGTATTTCCTGCGTTGTCTGTGTCCCATACACAGGAATGACTGATTCAGCAAATGGCTGCAGTTAAGGAATACAGTTATTCAGTCCCTCCCATATGTTGATGTGTTAATTTTTCTTTTCTTACTTTTCACTGCTGTCATACGCTTTCCTCTTCTTTCAACTTGATTTGGCCCTCATGAACTTGTCTCCCTTCACAGCTTCAGTTTTCCCATCCTCTCTTCTTCCCTTAATAGTAATGGTTTTCATTTTCCAAGCTGGTATCTTCCCACACTTCAGTTTTTAAGTTTTATCACCATACTCTGCAAATTCTTCTGTTTTAACCCAGGTACACTGACCACCTGGGTCCATTTATTTTAAGTATTTTCTTCTAAATCATTCACCTCACTTTGTCTGCATTTTGTGTCTTCCACTAATAAATGAACAACATGTTCCATGATACTTGCCTGGGTGAATAGCTAGTTCGCAAACATTAGAGAGGCAGAGAGATATGAAGCAAAAGGGTGTCCAGTGAAGGCTCCATCCAGGTACACTATGACACCAAGGTTGTGGGAATAGCAAAACCTTGCAGGAGAGGTTTATACAAACTCATTAGTTCTCCATCAAAAGAAAAAAGCTTATTCATTGATTTACCTTAAAAGAAAAATGCATTTTATTTTCAGAATCAGGAAGAACTAGAAGTGGAATTTCTATTGGATTACATGTGAGTAACGTCTAAAAGTTAAAGAAATTGTTATTAGAAGACTTGACATTTTGGAGTGATAACGTAGCATCAGGGAACTGGCTCCATGTACCTATAATCAAACATCCCAACTTGTCCTCTTCCCAATAGTTCCCTTTGTATCCTGAATCTGGTGAAATCCCTCCTTGGGTGATAGTCACAGTTACCATTTATAGCTGGGGTATGTGTGTTTATTTTGTAACTCAGCCTTGGGAGAGATGATGCTGATCAGGGGAAGTAAGAAAGAGGAGAAGTACCTAAGAGCTGTGGGACTGTGACTTGGCACTTGGCATCTAGAAAAACTGTGCTCTGTCGTTAAAACATTAAGGCAACTGTTTGCATTAGAAAGGTTATCCCACATATACGCACTACTAAATAAGCCTTTTCATTTTCTTTTTTCAGTCCTGGTGTATCAGAAAAAATAATTACTAATGGCGTACTAGTGGTAAGCTTTTTTATTTTATTTTATTTTATTTTATTTTATTTTATTTTATTTTATTTTATTTTATTTTTTTTTATGCTTAAGTTCTTATTGTAGAGCAGAACTGAAGGATGTAGTTGGAAGAACTATGCCTCTAGGCATAGCCTTTATTATTTTTCAGGTAAAGATTATAAAGCTTTATCATGCTTGTAGTGCATTATGTGTTGGGAGAGGCATGGATCACTCAACGATTGAAGGGCTCACTGATGAAATGGCTGTAAACAGAACAAGGAAACCAGAGGAGCAAGTGAATCCAGTGTAATTGCAGAGTTTATCACTGGATGCCAATCTTGGATCCAAAGGCTCTTTTCACACCATGCCCAAAGTGCTGTAAGATGTCTTTGTGCAGCTACTTCCTCCTATGCAGCACTCTTGGGAATTTTCAGCTTCAACCCACAGGTCCTAAAGTACAGGCCCAACCGTTCAGCTGTTCTGCAGAGTTAGTAGGTATCCTTTAGCTCACTCTTCTGTAGACAAGAGTTAAAACTCATCTAGATGGGATGAAAAATTCCTTATCGTAGCAGTTGGGGACTTAATGATATTTCAATGTAATGAGATATATCCTCAGCCATCCCAGTTCCATTGACCACAGAACTGCTTTCATGATTCATAAAAACTGAGAATCAACCAGTGTGACTTCTAATGTTCACAGGACACCATGGCCAAGCCTGCTGTCTCCTTCACAGGACCCCTAGATCCTCAGTGAGGATTCTGAACTGTCTCTGTGATCGGTGATTTTATTGTTTATCTCTTCCAGTCTCGAGAAGTTTCCTGTGTGGAAGTACAAGTGGATGACAAAAAAATCAAGAGCCCTTACACAAGTGAGGTTATTGATTTAAATGGTTTGTCACTGCTTTTTGTGCTATGGAAGATGCAGATGAATCTGGAGTGTATTTGATTTATTTCAGCCTCCTCTGTTTGTATACTGAGCTGCTTGGGGATTGAGTGTTTCCCGAATTACCCACTTAGTAGGAAGAGCCATCTGTAGATGTCATGGCTGTGTAGCTTAAGGGAAACTGTGGAGGTGGCTGAGGAAAAACTCAGAGACATTCCTGCAATGTGATGGAATGGAAATATTGCTGATGAGGACAGAATAAAGAAGAGGGGAGACATAACCATCAAGAGTTGAAAAGACTATGATGGAAGCTCAGGGGATGTGAACACAACCAGTGGCATCCACTGGTCTGGCACAACCTCTCTTTTGCATGGCAAGGGAGAAGCTGAAATGCTGTATGTCCTTTTGGTGCTTATTCAGTCTGGTCCTTGTTCATGCTGATTGAGTAGGATGAACATTATGGGCCAAATTAGTGTTGACTGCAATAAGGCTGAAACTTTATTTGGATTTCTTTCATTTATTGATTTTCAGGGCCAGATGCAGTTAACATTTCTCTGTCCTCTACTTTTTGTTCTTAGGAAGAGATTTCACCTTCACAATGAAAGGATCCTATGAAGAAACCCAGGATATTTCCACAGGTCCTTGCTGCAGCAAACGAGACAGTCATACCCCCACCTTCCATTATGTCAAGCACAGTCAACCCCAACTGGATATGGTCTTGCCAAAGGGGCGTTTTTACTGTGGTGTATGTTTTTGTTTATTGACAGTGATTACAGCTAAACTAACTTTTGAGAGAGGCATGATGAGTTAGCTTTTTTCCTGGTAGATTTGTACCTATGAGTTGTAAATCCTTTTCCTTTTATAACACTTTATTTTTTATTTTTTCCCATTTTAATTTAGCATGGCTCAAATAGGAAGGAAAAGGATGTAAATATTCCCCTTACTATGCCTCTGAATTCTCTGGACTTGGGAGAGAAAGTGACAATAGCGAGAGTAAGTAAACTTTGACAGTGTATGGAATTATTTCAGCAAAGGGTAAGCTATATCTATGTGATACCTAGTCCATTATTAATTTTCTTACTAAAAAAAAAAGTGACAGCTGTGAATATGCTCAGCTTTGCATACAGTTGGATATACAACTGCTATTCAAGGAAAAAGTAACATTACTTCAAATGCATTTTAAAAGCAGGATGTTTGTGTGCTGAAGGCCTGAGAAACAGATCAAAGATTTATCACTAGACTACATATCTGAATAACTGCTGAAACTGTAAACATGTGCCTTTACAAACTTTCAATACTGTTTCAAATTTATGGTGTTTTCGTTCTTGATTCACAGGGTGAATCTTATGAGGTGTCTGTGAAGGAAGGCCATGGGTAAATCTTACTTCTTTTGAATTACTTTGGCCATCTCCTATCCTTTCATATTATGTTTTTTAGCTTAAGGGAAGGTACAGCTTAAAATAGCTTATCATTTTGAAAACAGGAAAAAAACTAATTGATTAATGGAGGTTAAGATATGGGGAAGGGTTAATAAATCCGTGGTTTTGAATTGGTTGGTAAGAGTATAGCATACTCTTACCATATAGATGGTGTGTAATCATGGGATATGATGAGTCACAATGTTTTTCCTAATGTTCATACTTTGTAATGTTGATGCTTACAAATACCTCCGTTTTGTAACCTTTATAATACGTACATACATATAACACGTTTCTGACACTTTTCTAACATCATTATGCATTTACCAATCCTCTGCAGGATGTTTTTCAGTGAAACAAGTGGCCAGTGAGTAAATTCATTTATAGTCTGCCTTGCAGTGGCTTTCTGAAGGGCAACATTACCCCCTACTGATTAGTTCACTACATTGCAAGCAGACATATAAATCGGAAATTTTGCTGAATATTAATTATAACTCACAAAAAGGACAAAATAAACTCTTAGGGGGAAAATATGCTCAAAAAAAAAAAAAAAACCCAAACAATATCCCCCCCCCAAAAAAAAAACAAAAAACAAACAAACAAAAAAAACAAAAACAGTAGCCATATGAAAATAAAAGTTATTGAATTATTGATGAACATGAGGTTCATAATCATGTACAGTTACAAAGGGAAACATTTAGGAGACATTGTCTATCTCCAGTATTTACAATCCAAATTAGCAGCAGAGATGAGACTAACACTGTATTAGGGTCAGGTTAATGTTTAATTTTTCCTTAGGTGTGTTAAGTTTCAGTAATTGCTAGGTCCACCCTGCTCTTTAGGAAACGTGTAGGAAAATAGCACAAAGAGGTATCCAGATTTGGTGGCTTAGTGTGAAACAGATGGAATTTGGTTATGTTTCTTGATCTTCATCAGTAGGGAACTTGATTCATTTCGTTTACTCATGATTGCATAAATTCTCCATAGTAAGGCAGAAATACAGGGCCTATGATATCTTGCACTCATTGGTATATATGGATCTTCATGTGCATAGAAATAGCTTTTATTTGAACTGGCTTACTCTTGATGCTGATTTTTTGCTTGATGTCTTGAGAAATAGCTTTAGAAATGTCTTACAGGTAACGTGTCTTCTTTGTTTTGGTCTTGTGCCCTAGCTACAAGAATTTAGATTTACGCTTGGGGTTTGATCTATGTGCAGAGGAAAAGGATTTCATCTGTAAAAGGAAGAAAATAGTTGCTGCTGCTCTGAAAAACATTCTTGAGCTTGATGAAGACCTGAATGAGGATGAGGTATGTGGGACAGTATCCTGGGGACTGGTATTCTGTCTCCTCTTTGAATGCAGTAGATATGTATGTACTTGTACGCCTATGCATTACAACTCCTCCACATTTTTTTTTTTTTAGTCATACTAAGGTGTATAAACCAGATTCTCATTTGCACTAAGACTATATCCAAGAATTTTTAGCACAGAAGGTGAAAGGATGTCAAGATGTTAGTTATACCTCCTTTTTTCTTTGCCATTCTCAACCCTCCCTTAGATGTAGGTTAGAGCAGCCTGCCCGCAGGACAAATGAATGGTGTCTGCTCAGTATCCACAAGGGGCTGCAGTGAGAAGCACACTTGATGCTCTGGCCTATACTCAGAACTAGAAAGCTTAATCGTAAGCTTAGGTAGCCATCCTTACAGCTCATGACTTACCGAAACATCACTGATCAGGATGATGCTTTCAGCATATGCAAAGTACCACCAACAATTACACAATTCAGACATACACCTAAACACTGTCATGAATAAGCTGAATTGAGTCTAAACCTGATGAAATCAGGATATTGCTGTTACCTTTTCTGCATATGCATCACTTCTCTATTTCATCTGTTAACGAATGACTCTGCCTTTGTATGCTGAGCAGGTGCCAGTGGTGGCAGTTGTGACTACTGCAGGGGGAGTGCGGTCCATGACATCGATGTTTGGCAGCCTTCTGGCTCTCCAGGAATTGGGTGTTTTGGACTGTGCTTCATATGTCAGTGGTTTATCTGCCACAACATGGTAAGGAGAGTTTGTATTTGATGTTGGTGTTAGCAGAACATTAATCCAGTGAAGAACATTGCTTAGTGTCTGGAACAGAGAATGGGGTGTAATGCACATATTTTTTTAATGAAAAATCTGTATGACAAAGCTTATATGTTAGATGCTTATCCATTTTTCATTTTCCAGATTTACCTGGCAGAAAAGATTTCTATATTAAAATGGAGTGGCAGAGATATTTCAGTGTTTCCCTTCATGTGAAAAGAAGTTGTTCATGGCTAACAACAAGGGGCTCAATGGGGCCTGGTAGCCCCAAAAGCTGGCGTTTTATTAGTACTGTAAGAATTTGCTTCCTGCAGGAGGACTTCTGATTGCTAGTGCAGACTAATCAGATCTTAATCAAGAATCAGAGAAGATGCTGTAGATGTGCAAGAAAAGCCATGAAGCAGGAATTCCAGGAAATTGAATCTCCACAAGAACTCAGACCTGACCCAAGTGTGCTTGAGAGCAATCAGGAAGTGAGAGTAGGGAATGACTGTTTTCCCATTCCTTGTGCATCTCTCGGGTTGCCTACGTTGTGTGTAACACATCACAGAAATCCTTTTGTTATGTATTTATCTAGTTCAACTTCTATGCAGCTCTGAAAGGGAGAAATTAAAAGAAAAACCCTGGGGAATGCAGAGTGCAGTACATATGAAGTTGAATGCCTTGCATTGCAAACAGGTGTCTAGGGCTTTAAAACATTTTGTGTCTGGAAGGCTACTGTAAAGAGAGAGATGAGACGGAACTGGCAGGGCAGCAGTCAGGATGAGAGAGGATGACTGAAATCTCCCCATACTCTGGGAATGGAACTGAAGAGTTTGGCTCACTGGCACACTGATATATGCCAGGAGTCCCGGTTGAACAGCTTGCTTCATTGAAGGATGGGCTTGTATTTGACCAAGACAATGTTTGCTGCTAAACTGCTTAACATTTCACACAGCTTCTGGAACAGCTGAGGGAACTGGCCTCAGACAGAAGCTGCAGCATGAACCTGGATGGTCAAAGGATAATTCTAGAAAAAGCTTGTGCTAATTCTTGGGTGATCTTTTATTACTCCTTTGATTCTGAGAAGAAAGAAGCTAATATGATTTTGAATACTTCCCTGCAGCAAAATATCATTGTATAGTCTAAATTCTGTTTGAGCTTTTGAAGGTAATAGTTGGAGGGTAAGAACCTCATATAACCTGAAACAAAATGCATATGCGTAATAAAAGCCTGTGAATTTTCATGTTCAATGTTGAAACACAGTATTCTTTTTATCATGAAAAGGACCATGGCAAAGTTGTACGAAGATGCAAATTGGTCACAGAAAGATCTCAGAGGGCCAGTTGATGGTATCCGGAAGCATGTGATGAAGAGCAAGCTGCACTGTTTCTCCCTGGATCATCTGAAATACTATGAAAAGGAGCTTTGTGAGAGAAAGCAAGAGGGGCACAAGCTGTCTTTCACAGATTTATGGGGACTCTTCATTGACTCCATGATACATGATGAGGTATTATATATCCATCCCTTTTTCCAGAGGACCTCTAACTTTTCATGGCTAAAATGCTGGAATCAGTTATACCCTGATGTGAAAGGCTCTTAAAACTCCTGAGGGCACTTTCTTTGTCTTTTTAGAAGAAAAATAACATGATAAACCTACAATGTTAGCATCTGGGGGAAATGTCTGAGCACGTAAAAAATCAGGGTGCTCATGAAATTGACTTTCCTCTTTTAATTTCAGATCAACGACCGTTCTAGTAACACACAGAGGAGGGGTAGTGAAGTTCAGAAACAGGAATATATACTCATTCCAGAAAACAATACGGTGGTATTCAGATGGCCCTTGGTGGACTTTGCTCTGAAGCACCTCCAACATAGCTAAATAGCTTTATCTTTTCTTCAATCAAGTCACATGCTAGTGACCAAAGAAACACTCTTGCTACATTTCCCCTCCATCCCAATTCCAAAACAAAACCCCAGAAGTGTAAGCGACAACACTTTGGCAAGGTTTTAAAGTGTCCCAGACAGAAGAACGTGATCACAATTAAGTGGTCAAACAACTGAAGTATATAGAGCAATATCTGCTGAGGTTTAGTTGTTTCGTTGACAGTCTATGCTTAGATACAATATTAAGTCCATGTAGCATGCTCATCTGTTTCAATGACTTCTGCTCTTTATATACAGGAAAACACCTGTAAACTCTCTGATCAGCAGTTGGCAGTGAATCAGGGACAGAATCCACTGCCCATATACCTGTCCCTTAACGTCAAGGATAACTTTAGCACTCTGGATTTTAAAGGTAATGATTATTATACACATTTGTATAGATATAACAAGCTTCTTTTTAAGTTTGAGTGAATGCCAAAAGCTTTTACTGCAAGTCCAAGCTAATAATTTTTTGAAATAATTCCTTTCTTTTTTGTGTTTTCACATCTGGGTTCTGACCTGCATGAAAAACATACATCCTAATAATATGGTAGGGAGATCACAGTGCATAGACACTACTACCCTGCAAGGGGTGGAGAGGCCTTTTGCTGGCAGCCTTGAGAGCAACCACTGATCTTCCTCTCTCTTCCCTGCCTACTCCTCACAGTCCCTTTTACGTGGTGGTTTACTGCGAAGGCAGCAGTAGTTCAAGAGAGTTGTGAAAAGCAGAGGGAAGAAGGCAAGGAAGGGAGGAGAAAAGAAGTGGGAGTGGGAGCAGGAGCCTCTTAGCAGCCAGAGAGATCTAAGGATTTGTGCCAACAGTGGTGGCGCCAACCACTGACTATTTCCATGGCATTTTCTGGCTGAAATGAACTGGAACTGTACCCAGTCATCTGCTTCCAGACAAAATTTGCAGTCCCATTGTGTCCAGCTAAGATTCGGGTGGGTTTTGGTCAGTACAGCTGAGCTTTCCTGAACTTCAACAAGGCAGTGGCTATCAGGCTAAGAATGAATGGTAGCTGGTGCTGTTACTGACTTGAAAGAATTAAAAATGCCACATCTAATGGACATCCTTAGCAATCGATAGACTTCCAGCCCCATTTTTTTCTTCCTTGTACAGAAACGGACCTGAACCCTTATCAGAATGTTTTTTTTCAATGTGTTAGTGGAGGAGGTGAATTAGATTGGTGAACCCACAAGCTTCACATGCAACACATTGAGGAACACCTGTTTGTTTCAAAATATGGTTGCTTGAACAGGCAGTCACCAATGCTGAAGCTACAGGCCTTATTCTTTAGCTTTTGATTCTTTGATGAGCTGTTCCTTTTGCCTTTGTTCACATAAGTCCTTCTTGATGCCTTATTTGCAGAATGGGTGGAGTTCACGCCTTATGAGGTGGGTTTCCTGAAATATGGGGCCTTTGTTCGTTCAGAGGATTTTGGCAGTGAGTTCTTCATGGGCTACCGGATGAAGAAAATCCCAGAATCCCGGATCTGCTTCTTGGAAGGTGATTTACCATCTCAGAAAAATGTCAAGTTTACAAACACATAGTTGGCTGCAGAGAATTGGCATTTAGTAACTACTGGTCTGCAACTAGCAACGCTAGTACCAGATCATGTATCTCATGCAATTTAAACTTTAAGCGAACCAGCCAAAAGTGTCAGAAGAAGAAGCAAACTGCTAAGATGAATGCAATGAATTTGCTGGATTTTTTAGGTTGGAGCATACAAGAACATGTTAGAGCAAAAGAGAAATGAGCTTTTGAAGTATTCAAAATCGCAGTCTGACTCTTATGAGCAACTTGAATTTTTAAAATGGTCTAATCATAATCCAAACATTATATGGAATGGCATGGCATTTGATATTCATACTGGAAATCATACTATTTCATAAGTAAAACAGTGCTCTTTTAAACAACCACAGGGACTGAATCCAACTAGGTCTCCATAGCTGTGCTCTAAAAATTCAAAAGTAATTTTAAGTATGACTTTTTTTAAACTTTCAAGGCACATGGAGTAATATATTTTCCCAGAGTTTTATGGATGCTGTCTACCTCTCCGGTCATTCAGAAGACTTCTGGCACAGATGGACCCGAGACACTGAGCATGAAATTGGTTAGTTATTTGGATTATTTTTTGCCTGCATCTGCATCATCTTCCCACCTCTCTGAAATGTGAAGCCTGATATCCTGGAGGGTTCAGGCTTTGTGCCCTATTTTATTGGGGCCACCAAGTCTCTGGGAGACAAGAAAAAGTAGGAAAGAAACAGTTGTGCTGGAAAAGAGGAAAAGCATTGGTCTGCTCTCTGTGCAGCATCCCTGGGTAGTTCTGTTAGTCATGAGAAGGTTACTACAAGTCCTTTTGGAAGGGCAGGCAGGGAGC
This sequence comes from Netta rufina, assembly GCF_964035555.1. Lineage (NCBI taxonomy): Eukaryota > Metazoa > Chordata > Aves > Anseriformes > Anatidae > Netta > Netta rufina. The sequence goes on from NC_140128.1 coordinate 31,447,131, forward strand.
AGCAAGGTGACACTGAAACTCACCTCTGCCCAGAACAGTCTGCATGATGGTGCATGCACCCCATCAGACACCCCATCAGCAGGGCCATAGTTGTGGCTGTCTATCCCCTTCACTAAAGTTGACACAGGTGGTATGTTCTGCTTTGTGGGTACAATCTCCATGCTAATTTCTCCGTATTCCAGAGGCTTGAGCTCACCTTTTCCTGTGTGCTTGATAAGCTCTGGCAATCTGCTGAACACAGAATTATTATTATTTTTGTTTGTTTTGTTTATTTTCTCCAAGTCGCATGTTGCTGCAATAACCCTATTCTGTTCATTCGCTGTTGATGATTTGAGCTTGTTCTGTTTAGGGAATTTACTGAGCTCAGCTAGTTAATTAGCAGTTCTTTTCATTGTCATTTGCTAAGGTACTCAGACAAACTCTTGATATTAAACAATCATCAATTCAGACTAATTCTTCATTATTATTAGAGACACTAATGCAGACATGGATCCTCTTCTTGTTCTTTCTGCAGAGGAACACCCAGCTCTTCCCAAGAGGTCTCATGAGCAAACAACTTCCTTATCCGTTCCCAAAGGTTGCCTTTCCAATACTCTTCGAGAAATGATGACAGGACGGCCAGTGGTTTCAAACTATCATAATTTCATCAAAGGCTTGCAGCTGCATGACAAGTATTTAGAGAATGAAAGCTTTTGCATGTGGAAAGGTAAGGGCACCTGTTTTTAGATGCAGCTTTGAGGGTGACTGGAGTGCTCTTAGTTGGTGTGGACAAATATTTGATAAGGTTTAGTGTAAAGGCAGATTCTGATTAATACTGTTATAACCAGTTAATTGCATAGCCTGGAAGCTCTCTGTAGAATTAGTTTGCTGAGCCACAGGTGGTTTACTTCTGATCTTATTTCTGTCTTGGAGAAGTCATAGCAGGATTATTTCAGCTCTGTTCCTTCTAGGAAAAGCCATGAAAGAATCATTTATAACTTTCACTGAAAAGTCTAATGTATTATTTTGGATGACTCTGAGTCTCAAAACTGCTCACTTTCATTGATCTGAAGGCTGAGATATGGATTCTGAAATGATGTCAAATACCAATATAAATGTAATCTGTCTTTCCTTTCTTTGTTACACTGTTTTGGAAAGAAATCCACTTGCTCTTTCTGTAATGAATTGCTAGTATAAGTTTTTGGCTTTCAGACACAGTGCTTGATTCTTCTCCCAACCAACTGAATGAAATGGGTGACTACCTCAAGCTGGTAGATACAGCTTTCTTCATCAATACCAGCTGCCCACCCATTTTGAGGCCAGAGAGGAAAGTGGATGTCATTTTGCATTTAAATTACAGCGGAGGATCACAGACTCTGGTGATGTTTTGAAATGGTGGTTCTTTATCTGTATGACTCCAGCTAAATTTATCAGAAATATAAATATGTTATTTATTTTTCAGAAAATGTTCAGGTTTTGATTAATTTAAATGATTGTATCAGTGATGTTAGTCAACACTATGACCAAAATGACACAATCATTTTTGGGCCTATTTTCAGTAGCTTTTTGGGGCACACAGAAAGAGATGCACAGATAACCTATTCTGTGCATCTGTGCAGCTTTGTCATTTTGGTACTAAGTGTCTCAATACTTAGTTAACTAACTTTTAAAACGTAATTGGTTAATACTTAATTTTGCTACTTTTTGAATGAAAATTTGGAGTTTCTTTTTTTCTTTCACTTGGTGTTTGCATAAGTTTGTCAGGCTTATGTTTTGCTGTCTGAAGAAAAGTGGGGTGTATGATGAAAATTAATGTAATTTATTTGTAGGAGGGCATGACAACATTGATTGTTAAATACACTGAATGCAAACACTCAAGAACCTGTGTTCTGTGAGACACCATGTGTAATCAAAATTTCCTGATCTGAATCAGCTACTGCACACACTAAATCAAAAAAAAAAAAAAGTCCTTAATTTCATATAAATTTCAGAGAACAGTAATTTTACTTTAAACATGTACTTTGTTAGGAAATCAACCACATTTATATCACCCAAATGCATTAAACTCAAGAATATGCTTATTCCATTGTGTAATTGCCCTTATTTGTAAACAGACAATCTATGATTTAGAAGACAAAAATTTTAGTTATGGGCTATGCATGATTTACTTCAACCTCTGTGTGTTGCACTTCTCCTCTTTGTCAATCCAGCCACTGGACCTCTTCTCAGAATACTGTTTGGAGCAAGGGATCCCCTTCCCCTCCACAGAGCTGAGCCAGGAGGACAGAGAACACCTGAAGGAGTGCTATGTGTTTAAGGACAGCTTAGAGGCACCGATCTTGGTCTATTTTCCACTTGTGTGTGATACCTTCCAGAAATACAAGGCACCAAGTAAGTTAACAGCATTAATCTTTTTTTTTTTTTTTTGAGGTTGTTCCATCCAAATTATCCATTGAATTAATTTCTTTCTAAAATAAGACTGGAAAGATTCTTGGTTGGCTAAGTCACCATAGTCACAGAGTTGTTGTGATAGATATAACGTTGGCCAGCTAATCAGGGATCGAACAGAAGGGTTTCAAAACTAGAAGCATGAAGAGCTGTAGCTTGAGGCAAAACTCACTGTCTGTCACCTGGATCTGGGACTGTTTGCCTTCTTTTGATAGCTCAAGACAGGAGGCAACTAATAAGTGACATCCACTGACCACAGGATCACAGAATGGTTTGTGTTGGAAGGAACTTTAAAGATCACTTATTTCTAACCTCTTGCCATGGTCAGGGACACCTCCCACCAGACCAGGTTGCTCAAAGCCCCATCCAGCCTGGCCTGGAACACCTCCAGGGATGGGGCATCCACACCACCCACATAGTAAAGAATTTCCTCCTTATATTTAATCTAAACCTGCCTTTGTTCAGTTTAAAGCCATTCCCTCTAGCCCTACCACTACACTCATGACAAAGAGTCCCTCCCTAACTTTTCTCTGGGCCCCCTTTTGGCATTGGAAGGCTGCAGTGAGGTCTCTCCAGAGTTTTTTCTTTTCCAGGCTGAACAACCCCAACTCCCTCAACATGTCTTCACAGGAGAGGTGCTCTAGCTCTCTGTGTCCTTCTGGACTCATTCTAACACTCCCATGCCCTTATTGTGCTGGGGGACCCAGAGCTGAATGCAGTGATCCAGATGGGGTCTCATGAGAACAGAACAAAGGGGGGAGAATCACAGAATCACAGAATTTCTAGGTTGGAAGAGACCTCAAGATCATTGAGTCCAACCTCTGACCTAACACTAACAAGTCCTCCACTAAACCATATTGCTAAGCTCAACATCTAAATGTCTTTTAAAGACCTCCAGGGATGGTGACTCCACCACTTCCCTGGGCAGCCCATTCCAATGCCTAATAACCCTCTCAGTAAAGTTCTTCCTAATATCCAACCTAAATCACCTTCCTCAGCCAGCTGGCCATTCTTGTTTTAATGCAACCCAAGATGTGGTTGGCTTTCTGGGCTGCAAGTGCACCTTGCTGGCTTCTGTTGAGCTTCTTGTCAACCAACAGCAGTTACCACTACCACTTAACTGTCTTTTATAAAAGAGATGATAACAGTTTACACTGTTAATGTGATTAGATCCTCTTATTACTTAGTTTACATGGGGAAAAAAATTAGATTAGAAAGTGTGGAAAACATAATGGAATAAAGGTTTTGCCAGGGTATTGAGCTGGTGTGATATCTGTCATTTTTGAAAAGCTGTCCGATTATATTCTTTAATTCCACAATAGAATAAATAGTGATTTATTTGTTTCACTAGAAAAATTACTTGTCAAATTCAGTTTGTTTGCTGATTCTTTTGCATGCATCAACTCTAACTTCATTTCCAATTTAGTATGGGCCAGGAAACCTTCCTCAAAAATATAATAAAAATAAATAAATAATATACTGCATTATTGGAAGACCTCTTGTAGTTCATCTTCTCTCCTGTTCGCATCTATTTAGAATACTGTAAATCTCAGCAACCTGAGAGGGAGAATTCCCAATCCAGGGGCAGTTTAGAGTAATTTTCTACCAGTTGGTAGTTAAGGAGCTGTCATCTGCACATACCCAATGGAAGAGTTAAAAAGACAAAATTCCAAATATGAAAAAATGAAATATTCCCATGGAAAACTGTAATTTTGAGAGGAAAGTGTTTTGCATAATGAAGTTGTTCTGCCAATCAATTCTGGATCAGCTGCAATTGTGTCCAATCAATGAAGTGCTGGATTTCGTTAGTACAGCAGAAGCAGTGTTTATGTGGCAATTAAATCTTTAACCATTTTCTTGAGAGAATTCAGTTTACTGGGGTTATCAGTATGTGTTTTAAACCATTGCATGGAAGGAGTTTCCCATTACAGTAGCCTTGCTGTGTTCAACTTTGCTATGTTTCCTTTAGATGTGGAGCGCAGTCCTGAGGAGATGGAACAGGGAAGAGTAGATGTGTCTAACTCTGTTGCTCCCTATGGCACTGGTTTGCTTACATATACTGAAGAGAATTTCAACAAGCTGTTGAACCTTTGCCACTACAACATCCTGAATAATAAACATTTAATTCTTCAAGCTTTGCAAGCTGCAGTGGAACGAAAGAAGCAATTTAGAAACTGCTCACAACCTCAGTCATCTAAACAGTCTTAAAAGTATATTTTGACAAATCTCATTAGAAGGAGAAATACAGACATCTTGTTAGTGGGCTAGTAAGTATCCAGGGAATGTGAATCCATACAGAATAAAAGTGCATGTTAGCTTGTTTAAAAAAAAAAAAAAAAGGAAAATCATTCATTTTATTTAGTATTGTGTGTCAGGATTAATGCTGGTTCTGATGTTAAAGTTGTAGGCAAATCATGATTAGTTTGTGAAACTATCCACTGTTCTAGTGAAAGGGAAGGCACTAATCAACCTTAAGTGTTCCACGTGGATATACAGAAATATAATGATGAGGTTTCTACCTCACAGAGGTCTATTCCAAATTTAGTTGCAACTCTTGGTGGTATGTTATCTTTGACCCAGAGACCAAAGCAAAGATCAAGCAAAGCTTTCCTTTGCTCTTAGACATCTGCTTGTGACAGAAGTAAACCAGATACCGAAACCTGCTTGCATCTGGAAAAGGAGGACTTATAACTGAAGAATGGAACTGCATGTGTTGTCCTCTATTTTCTCAGTAGCCATCTTTCAGGCAGAAGTGTAATCTTCAGTGAATTTACATGTCTGGCTGTCATTGTATTGAGTCTAAATTTTTGATGGACTATGATAGAGTGATCAACATGTGACAAGTAGCCTAATTTTTCTGCCAACTGTATGATAAAAATCATCTGATTGCATCAAATTTTTGCTGAACTTTTGTCTGGACTATTTATTGCCTGCTAAGTTGATTTTGAAGCTGAAGATGACAGTTAAGGTTTTGACTCTTAGACTTACTGGGTTTGGAAAAACAGTTAAACAGCCTAGCCTTTGGACGTAATCATAGCTTCATTTATTAATCTTCTCTAAGCTCACATATGTCCGTGATGGCAACAAAACTTGTGATACCAATGTCCTTGACTTCTGCATTATTGTGATGGTCAAGGTGTAACTGCTGCTACATTTTTATTCTACCAACATCCAAAATGCATGGGGGAGTGTTCACAAGATTTTCATGTGTACGTTAGATAAAGGTCTGTTTAAGTAGATATATTTATTGGTCGTTCTGAGATCTTATTTTCTCTTGTGCATAGCAATACACATACTATGTAATAGCTACCATTCAAATACTAAATAACCACGCATAATCTTATTAAAAATGAGTCTTACAGATGCAATCATTGAAGTATGTAATTTTACTACGTTCTACAAACTTAGTTCATCTAGCGGCTTTACCTGGGAAAAAGTTCTTCTTGCTTCTGATATCAAGAAACCAAATACTGAGGGGACAAAAGCAAGCATGAGCTTTACTAATGACCTTTGAGGAAGGAAAAAGAAAAACTGCCACTTCAACAGAACAGTGGAAGAAGAAAAGTTGAAGGAAATTCTTGAGAGCCCAGATGAGGGTTGATAACAACAGTTTTACGAATAAAAATTACCAGTACTTGCAAATACCAAAGTATTTATTCAGTAATAGGGAGTGCAGTGTTTTGCCAATGCTGTATTCCCTATCTATGTTTTCAGTTATTTTTTTCTATACCCCTTTGCAGTCATTCATTGCTCTGATATGAGTATAAAAAAAAATAAAAAGCGCACCCATATGCCAGCAGTATGGTATGCTGGCACTGCCCTGGGAGAATGGCACCTTGTGTATGCAACTTGTGCAATGGTCAGAAGGTAGTCATCTCTCGGAGATCTTTTTTTCACAGAATCACAGAATTTCTAGGTTGATGGTGAGCACAGATTGCCAATGGGACCACTCAGGGAACTGTTGACAATTGCATTCCCCTGACCAACCCCACACTGAGACTATATGATGTAGGAATAGAAGGTATTTTGAGCAAGTTTGCTGATGACACCAAACTTGGAGGAGTTGTGGACTCGAATGAGGGTGTAAAGGCCTTGCAGAGGGATCTGGATAGGTTGGAGAGCTGGGCGATCACCAACCGCATGAAGTTCAATAAGAGCAAGTGCCGGGTCCTGCACCTGGGACGGGGAAACCCTGGCTGCACGTACAGACTGGGCGATGAGACGCTGGAGAGCAGCCTAGAAGAGAGGGATCTGGGGGTCGTGGTAGACAGCAAGTTGAATATGAGCCAGCAGTGTGCCCTGGCAGCCAGGAGGGCCAACCGTGTCCTGGGGTGCATCAAGCACGGCATCGCTAGTAGGTCAAGGGAGGTGATTGTCCCGCTCTACTCTGCGCTGGTGCGGCCTCACCTCGAGTACTGTGTGCAGTTCTGGGCACCACAGTATAAAAAGGACATGAAACTGTTGGAAAGTGTCCAGAGGAGGGCTATGAAGATGGTGAAAGGCCTTGAGGGGAAGACGTACGAAGAACGGCTGAGGTCACTGGGCCTGTTCAGCCTGGAGAAGAGGAGGCTTAGGGGAGACCTCATCACAGTCTACAACTTCCTCGTAAGGGGGTGTCGAGAGGCAGGAGACCTTTTCTCCATTAACACCAGTGACAGGACCTGCGGGAACGGGGTTAAGCTGAGGCAGGGGAAATTTAGGCTTGACATCAGGAGGGGGTTCTTCACAGAGAGGGTGGTTGCACACTGGAACAGGCTCCCCAGGGAAGTGGTCACTGCACCGAGCCTGTCTGAATTTAAGAAGAGATTGGACTGTGCACTTAATCACATGGTCTGAACTTTTGGGCAGACCTGTGCGGTGTCAAGAGTTGGACTTGATGATCCTTAAGGGTCCCTTCCAACTCAGGATATTCTATGATTCTATGATTCTATAGTCACCCTGGAAATAAAGAACGGTAAATACCAAAATCTGGTTAAATTTGGAATTGAGAATCTGTTCCAACAAGATCCAAAAGAAACCCCTATGGGATTTTTGGACCGACTCTGAAATGCAGTGGAAAACAAAACAAAGCAAACAAAAAACTGGAGAAAAGAGGGGCTAAGTTAGAACAAGGAAAATGGACGCTGCCAGACAGGCGAGAGATATTGCCAAAAGCTTATGCAAAGCAAATATTGGGACGTTTGCATGCACAAACACATTGGGGTACAAAGGCGTTAAGTGATCATTTACTTAAACAATTTGGTTGCATTGGGATTTTTGAAATAGCAAAGCAAATTGTACAAAGTTGCTTAACTTGTCAGAAGATAAATAAGAAAGTGTTTCGACAAGCAGCCACGGGAAGGAGAAAAAACAGCTTATAGGCCTTTTGAGAAAGTACAAGTTGATTTAACTGAATTGCCTAAGGTAGGGAGGATAAAATATCTATTGGTAATAGTAGATCATTTAAGACAATGGGTAAAAGCTTATCCTGTAGCACGAGCTGCAGCACAAATGGTGGTAAAAATTCTATTAGAACACCTGATACCTAGATATGGGATAATCCACTACATTGATTCTGATCAGGGCACACACTTTACTTCTAAAATAATAAAATGATTATGTCATTCATTAGGTATTCAATGGGAATACCATACTCCGTGGCACCCACAAAGTTCAGGGAAAGTAGAAAGACTGAATCAAACAATAAAACAACAATTGGCTAAATTAATGATCGAGACACAAATGCCCTGGACAAGATGCTTACCATTGGCACTTTTAAACATAAGGACTAAACCACACAGTGAGACTGGATTATCACCATATGAAATGTTATATGGTATGCCTTCTTCTCGAGGGATGCCTCTAGGGAACAATGTAGTTAAGGATCATAGCATCCAGAAATGTATAATTATTATTGGAAGGAGATTACAAGAGCTAAGAGAAATTGGAATGATGGCTCAAACACCACCTTTAGGATTTGCTATTCATAAAATGCAACCAGGAGACAAGGTCTTAATAAACACGTGGAGGGAAGAATCACTGAACCCCCGACAGGAGGGATCGTACCTTGTTTTACTTACTACCTCACAGCAGAAAGGGGTTGGACCCACGCATCCAGAATAAAAGGACCAGTAACTACTGAAACTTGGAGGGTTGAGTCCGCTCCTGGGGAACTGAAACTCAAGCTACAGAAGAACTAATATTCTGGCAATGAGGCTCTGCATGAATTAAGGATGCCAAATAAAGGGGACAAGCGTAAAGGGAGGAAAGGGAGAAGGCAAGGCTGGAGCAGGACCCTCCACTGCTGTGCGTATGGTCTACCAAGGGAGGCAACCCCTATGGGTATCGACTGCCAAGAGAAAGGGCCTCGACCGGACTTCTCCCACACTAAGGACAGGTTGTCCTGAGAAAATAACATAAGAACCTCTTTTTTAAACCCATATAAAATTGTGATTTGTTTTCCAGGAGCTGGATCACCCTGACAGGCTGAATGGGAACACAAACCCAAATCGACCCTGAAAGTGGGCCCAACCCCTTGATTGAAGGCGTTTGCTTATTATGATCCAGCTACGTGGGCAGAAGACGGATCCTGGGGCTATAGGACCCCAATATATATACTTAATAGAATAATTAGGTTACAAGCTGTAATAGAAAGATTTGTAAATAAAACCGGAGATGCGCTTGGATTAATTGCAAAGCAAAATACCAAGATGAGAACTGCTTTGTATCAAAATTGCTTAGCTTTGGATTATTTACTAGAGAAGGAGAAGTCTGTGGAAAATTTAACCTTAGTAATTGCTGTTTAGAGATTGATGACGAGGGTGTTTCTTCCTAGTAGCTGGTAGAATGCTATGTTCTGGCTTAGGATGAGAAGAGTGCTGATAATATGCTGATGTTGCAGAGCAGTGCTTAACACCAAGCCAAGGACGTTTCAGCTTCTCACTCTCTCCTGCCAGCAGGCAGGCTGGGGGTGCAAGAGCTGGGAGGAGGGCCAGAATGCTCAGCGTTAGGCTGGTCATTGGACAGTGGGTGGTGAGCAATTGCATTGTGCATCACTTGTTTGTATCACCTGTTTCATACACATTATTACTAGTAGTACTATTATCTTCACTATTGTCGTCATTATTATTATTATTTTTATCTTTATCTCAACTCACAAGCTTCACTTTTCTGTTTCTCTCTCCCATCCCAGAGAAGGAGGGGGGGAGGTGAGCGAACAGCCGTGTGTTGTTTAGCTGACGCTGGGTTAAACCACAACAGAAGGAAAAGCTGTAAATGAACTTGTAAAAGAAATGAAGAAAATTGCACATGTCCCAGTTCAGATTTCAAATGGAATCGATCTAAGAGGATGAAGGGAGGGGGCTTTATGGGTGGTGATTGGCTTGCTAAAATAAGGATGGTTGTATTGGGTATATGTGGAGGATTGTTAATAATTCCATGTTTAATACCTTGTATTACCAGACTAATACACTCGGTTATACAAGGAATGCAAATATCTGCGGTACCTGTTGACCCAGAACCAGGGAAGGAGAAAACCCATTCCCTGATGATGATGATAAAAAAAAAAAAAAAAAAAAAAAAAAGATCCAAAATTGGTATCAATTCGGCAAGTATTGACTTGATTGGAAAGGAAAACATGAATCAATGCCATGAAAAAGGAGGTAGGGGATTGTGAAACGTATTCATCTGATTCATGTCAATATGGAACAATGCTAGGGCCACATGGTATGATGAATGTGACCTTCTGTCCTACAGACCCTTGTATAAGCACAAGTCTAAGAAAAACAGAGTGGTTAATGTACATAGTTCTTGTACCTTGCAAAGGAATGTTTTAGCAATTTGTGTCAATAGAGAGCTTGAAGGGAAATGTATTTGTAGGCTTTTCCTTGAAGTCTCTGATATCTGCGGGGGGGGGTTCAGAATAGCTGCTAACTATTATGACTATTGCATGGGACACTACGCAAGTCTCTGGTATCTAGCCAGGAGATTAAGGAGATGGGGAAAGCTGAAGAACGACTAAAAGACAAAGCTTGCAGGGGGGGACGCTGCACAAGTCTCTGACATACAGCCAAGTTGGACAAAGGAGAAGGACAAGAGGGAGGAAGACTATGAGCCTTCAGCATGAGAGACCCCCAGAGGGACCACCGGAGACTGTTACGCATGCTCCAGTAGGAGGGTTTGGATTCCAGAAACTAATTATAATAGCCCTGTGGTTTTTTAGAAGTAGTTATGAATATGTGTTAGCCTAGGAGCATAAAAATCAGCTGCTTGATGTAACTGGTGTGCGTCTTGGTGGAGCAGAGACTCCCGGCACACCCAGCGCTGTTTGTTTACCTCTATTCCTTTAATAAATTGTAACCTTTGATTATAGTCCTGTTTTGAAGACTGAGCCATTTATAACAGTAGTGAGGACTTCCCCCAGCCCTTCTCTGTCACATTTAGCTCCCCTCCCTTTCCCCATCAAACCTAGTTTAAAGCCCTGGTAATCAGCCCAGAGAGCTTGCTCCCCAACACACTTGCGCCCCACTTGCCCAGTCCTGGTCCCCAGATTTTTGCGCCAGGAACATGATTCCACAGAGCCTTCAAGCCTTTCTGTAGCTTTAAAGATGCTGAAATGGTCCCTGGCTTAAGAAGAACTAATTCCCTGCCTGGCACTAGGAATCGTTGCTTAGGGCTAAAAGCTTAGGCTCTTGTCTGTTAGGTGAACAGCCAGGGAGACTCAGCCTCCCTTCTGTGTTGAGTTCGGTGCTGCCTAGCCTTAACATTTTCAGTACTCAGTAGCGTCCCTCAGGCTCTTGTATTTTGAGAGGGATTGCACTCCCCTTACATCATATGGGAATCCCAGTTTTCTGTCTCAAGGGTGAATGGTGTAAGGCACTTTTAAATCATTGCAGATCGTCGTCGTTGTCCATTGCCATGTAAATTAAGGCCATGCAAGTACCTTCTACTGTTTCTTCTTCCCTTTCAATTGTTGTCTGGTTTCTACCAAATATTACATATTTGGTGAAATGCCTTAAAACAACATTACATTTTAATTAACTTTTTTTTTTTTTTTTTTTTTTCCTCTAGGTCTGCCAGTAGCTGACAGAGTAGAAAGGTGTGCTTCTCTCTCTTTCTTGTATAGAGTCAGAGGCAATGCCTGATATCCAGCCAAGATGGACAAAGGAGAAGGACAAGGACAAAGCCTGGGAGGAAGACTCCCCCAGAGGGACCACCGGGGACTGATAAGCATGTGCCAGTGGGAGGGTTCGGAATCCGGGAACTAATTATAATAACCCTGTCTTTTCTAGCAGTGGTAATGAACATGTATTAGCCTAGGAGCAGAAAAAGCTGCCACCTGATGTAACGTGTGTGCGTGTTGGAGGAGCCCAGACTCCCCGCGCACCCAGCGCTCTTTACTTGCCTTTTATTAACCCCATAAATAAATCTCATAAAGCTAAGTTGAGTTGGAATTTATAACAGTATGATGAAAACTGTTGCACTTTAAGTTGGGAAGGGGAGAGGAAAATGTTCATGTATACGCGAGAATTGTACTCAAACAGCTGATTACACCTTTGCATACACCTTTTAAGGGAAAACTTTAAACCTGAGAAGCAACAGGCAGTTTTCTACGTCTCCTGATATGATAACATGATATATGATATAGGTATGATATCAAAGGATAATATCATACCTATAGTCTGCTGCAGGCTGAAAAGTAGCCTGTGCCTCAAGTACTGTTTTATGCCTTTGCTTTTGTTACTACATGCTGTAAGTCTTCAAAAGGGAAATGAAATTATCCTACCCAGAAGAAACAGCATCCAGAAGACACCTGAGTTGTTAGGGCCTGAATTCTCATTGAAACCAAAGGCAGGGATCTTGCTGACCTGAAGAAAGAGGCTTTAATCTCTTACATGCCTTTTGTATTTAATTCATTAGGTCAACTCTAACCACTAAGCCCCTTGTCAGGTTATTTCTATTAGCGATAAGGAGCAGTTGAAACCTTAAACATTGAAACCTAGGTTGATGAGCCTATTCCACAAGGTCTCATGACTCCACACATGTGAAGTGAAATCTGCCAGGTGGGGATCATTTGACCTTTACTATATAGGAAGCACGAGGAGTTATGAGAAGAATTGCCACTCCAGGGGAGTTTGAGGTTCAGGTTACTTAGGGTGCTTTTCTACTGTCCTGGTGAAATAGACTCAGTGTTCCTAAGTAGACTGCTTTTTCTTCTTGTTTTCTACCATCTCCGTGAAATAGTTTTGGACACTCTATGAGCTAGTAACATCGGCAGTGACTACTCAGAACAGGAAAAGCTTGGTGGTGCTACTTCCCTGTGAAGTTGTTCGGCAGTGAGTCAAATTCAGAAGCTGGCAGGTAAGTGTTCCTGGGTTAAAAATTTGATTTGGGTTGGGGAGCTTGAGGACTTCTTTCACCTTGTCTGTTTCCAGAGAACTTACATAAATGGATTCTCAGCTGGTCCCCAGTCTGAAATAACATCATACTTTGTTATCTGTAAGCAAGTCTTGTGCAATAAGTCAAATTCATTATCTGTTATCTCCTGCCAAGCTTTGCAATATGAGTCAAACCAAACATCTTTCTTCATAATAGCAAGCTATTGTTGGCAGCGACCTCTTCGACTCCTTTTCTATGTTCTAGGATGGTTGTGTCCAAGAGCTCTTTTCTGTTTCTAAGTTGATGAAAATTTTTTCTTTTTCAGCCCTGTAATCTTAACTAGAAAGCCAATTTTTTATCTTTGCTGAACGTTGGCTAGGATAATTTCAACATCTGTTGCACCATTAAGATGGCAATAATTTTCTGTGAGCAATTGCTTTCATAAGTTTAATTTTAAGCAATAATGTTGTGGGATATAAAGAACTTTCTCTATCTTTAAAGTATTTTAAACAGTTTTTCAATAATCCTTTTCACAGTTCCAGGAAGATGTAACAGAGGCAGTGAAATTTGTTCTGGCGTATTCCACTGACTGGTTGGTGCTGGTTGGAACACTTTGAATTAGGCCTTGAGCTTTACTCACCTAAGGTGTGGTGGTGATGCGTTGGTGTGAGTATTTGGCAATAGGTCCAGAAAATTAGGATGGCTTAGAATGAGCTGTGGAAAGGGGGAATCCATTTTAAGAAATCTGGGCCTGCTAAGAAAGCCGTTGAAAATATTAGAATGTCCAAATTGCTTATTTTAGCAGCTTGATATTTTGACTTGAGGTTTTTGACTTGATATTTTGAGCTTGATATTTTTGACTGAGGCAAATGCTATTATTTGTGTTGGGGCTAGGCTCCAAAGATACAACATTACACATGAGGTTAACATGTTCCCTAGTATTACCAAATTCAGTGTACTTACCTTAGTGGTTTGAGTTTTCTTCACAATGGGCTCATTTGACTTGTCTGGAGAAGCAAAAGCCTCTTTTTCTGTCCTGGTAAAACTGGTTTGTGTTGCAGTTCATATTGCATCAATACCTCAGAGTCCTGCCTGTGATATTATGCTGAAAGGCAGTGTAAAAGTACAGGGGAAGAGATGTTTGTTCAAATGGCTTGCTAACTGCAAATCAAAATTAACAAAAGAGAGAACAAGTTCAGTTACTAGTGTGGGTATTTATTTTTTAAAAGGAGCTGAGGCCCAGTTGTGTATCAGCTGTATTTTTGAAGTGATTCAGCATTGGCAAAATTGTTCTGATCTGCATCCAGATAGATGAACAACAATTTATTTTTTGAAAACACTCATCTGTGACCTGTCACACAAGCTCTGCTAAATGTGATCGCATTCTCCTGGAAACAATTAGCTGTGAATATTTATAGTCTCTGTTGGGACTCAAATATCTCTCAGGCTGACTGTAGATGTAATTAACATCTTAATTAGCTGATGATGTGAGGTGACTGTGATATTCTGAGAATTGGTTCAGGTTCAGATGGGCTGTAGATCTCTCTGTAAAGGTCCTGGTCTATGTGTCTTGCCACACTTATGCTGAAGGAGCTATTGGCTAATTAGCTGATGCCTCACACATGTTGTCTGACAAGGTTGGGGAAAACCTTGTTTGAAGGGTTTCTGAAGTGTAGAATGAAGCTAGGAAGGCCAGATAACCTCAGATTGTCCTGGAGAGAGAGATTCAAATCTACAGAGTATAAGAAGAGTTAGAGATGATGGTCGTGAGCTGCTGCTTTTTGAGACAGGGCTTGGATTTGAAGCTCTTCTGCAAAGAGCTGAAGCCAGGATTACGTATATTGGGAATGGCTGGGTCAATACTGATGATTTTTGTATAGTAAAACCACCCAGTTATTTCCTGTGAGTGAGTAGGAGTGAGATCTTTATCTCTGCAACACATATCAAGGGCATGCAGAATCATTTTTAATCAAGTTTCTCAATAGTGTTTTAAAGGCAGAAGTCCTCCTTCATATGTATCAGTCAGGTGAAGTAATTTCTCTTGTCAGTGACTGATTTTTCACCTTTAATTCTGAGCAATTGGAATTCAGATTTAGATCAAAGTACTCTCCTGCTTACAAATGAGTGATAAATGAATTTTTTTAGACTTTCTTTTCTAAGTTGCACCCATGGTCGCTCTAGACCATTTGAAACATTTTAGCAATTTGTTTCAGCAGGTTTGTTTGGTTAAAATAAGATAGATATCAGTACTGAAAGATCTTTGATTTTGGAAAAAGTAAAACTTTAAAAACTTCTAATTCAAAATAACTATGTTAGAAATTTTTATAAATGTGATTTAAAGAAAAATAATTTCAGTTGAACAGATTATTTTTGTTACTGATATTTCTAAATTTATTTGTTTGTCTCAAAGATAATATCCTTTGCAAAATTCTGTATTCATTCAGCATCTCTCCAATGTCATGTTTTCAGATTTAGTACAGCTCTCCTCTTGCTTCTGTAAAGGTACAACTCTGACTCCAGGTGTTTCAACTCAGACTTTAGTGTATGATGCTGAAAATCATAGTGACATCTGATTTCTATTTAGTTAACAGACAACCTCCACATCTCTTTTATCATTCAACATCTCTGCAGATCTGTATGCAATGCACCATACAGGTCTTATGATTCCCACCTGACAGAAAAAGTAGGCACTGATGGAATGGTTTCTGTAGCCCTTGCTTCAAGGCTATTGTAGAGTTTTGAAGGATAGGTGTGTATAAATCTGAAAATATAATGCTGATGCATTAATATGAAAGCTATTTTTTTTTTACGCTGTGCAATTGCTTGAAGTTAGAAGAAGAAAGAGCATCTATCCAAAGCTGATTTTTTTCAGAGACTGAAATCTGAGGTCCTGGGGAAGGAGGTGGCACTGTTTATCCATGGTAAATCTTCTCGTGTGCAGAGATTATTGAGCTTAGCTCCATTGTGCAATTGGAATTTGACTTTGGACTGCTTTCTGTCTTGTTTGCTTGGCAAGATGAGGTCTGTGTAGGTTTTGCAGCCTACATATATGTGTTAAAAAAAAAAAAAAGACTAAAAGGCTGAAGCCAGAGAAGATCACAATCTGTAGACCTGACACTGTATTTATTTGTGAATTTGCATTATTTGTGAATTCTGAATATTTCTTTTCTAATGTAACATCTAGCTGTCATCTTGTAACACCTTCAGCACATTTTAAGATAGTTAACTACCTTTCTTGTTTCATTTAAACACCAGTTTAGGTGTTTAAACACTATTTAAGGTGATTAAATGATGACCAGCTCCCATTGTCATCAAAGAGGTGGTACAATTGTACTTCTCTCTTGCAGCAATATGAAATCCCCCATTAGTCATACATTTCTGTAGTCCTGGATTATCAGAAGGTGACAAACTAGTATATGAGGTAATCATAGCATGCTGGTTGCAGCTGTTATTGCTACCCACAACTTATTGCACTTAAGTTATTTGAATAACTGTATATATGCTGGAGAAGCTGGTGCTTGCCATAAGGCATTCTGATTAATTTTGCCTCAGATCAACAAGGCATTTTTATTTACTCCACCTTGTCTAAATTAAGACATACAAAAGTGTGTGCATGTAGATGTGCACTACAAAGCAGATGAAGAGCAAAGGAAAATTATAACTTCCTTTTTACTTTCTGTAATATTGCTCGGAGCTTTAAAGACTGCTTTGTGTTTTCTTGTCAGTAATATGGTCTCCGTAGTCTTAAAGATTAAAAAAGAGTGGAAGTAGCATATATATGAAGAACACTATTGGTTTTATATTAATCACTCTGGAAATGTGATGGTCAAAAAAATCTGTACTGTTCCAATATATGGCTTCTTAGACTTTGAGTAATTCCACACATTAACTGCATGCTTGATGTTTGTCTTTGAAAGTCTCCTTAAGTTGTGGAGAAATTCAAGAAAAATGCAAAACAAACAAAAAACTACAAGATACTTCAAGGTTTAAGTAGAAAAATTTTTTGAAATCATAATCCTATGGACAGATTTGTAGTTCCCTAAATCAACACTGGAACAAACTACAAAATCACAATTTGTTTGGGCACAGATTGCATAGGCCTTGAAGACACCAGTGATTACCTTTCCCTGAGGACAAATGATCAGCAGTTAAAGCTTTCTCACTGATGACAAGAACTTAATGTTATTACTGGTGCTATGAGGATTCAGTGTTTAGTTCTTTCATTAACTTAGTGCATGAATGAAAATACTGCTGATCATAATTCTTGGCTTTCAAAGAGCTTTTGAAGTTCTTATCTTCCAAAGCCTTTTTGAGTGTCTGGGAAAAGCAGTGGTTAAGGGAAGGCAACGTCAGCAACGAGACTTGGTGGTGGTGATGAGTAGGAGAGTTATTTAGGGGTGTGTTTTGGGTATGGGAATAATGATGCTATTTTGAGAAAGAGAATATTAAGCTGTTCAGGAGGGAAGGTGCAGGGATTCTGGAAAAAAATATCTGAGTTGTGAAGTGGTGGTATCCTGTTTGTGGATCTTAAGTGAAGTAAGAGAAAGCAATACTGAGGCAGTCTTGTATTGGCTGTGAAATAGCTGGGATGGTATAATTGACCTGCTGTGTTTCATGGCTAAGAAATGGACCAGGTAATTGATTCTATTTGCATGAGGAGAGGGTAGGGCTCCTCTGAATCCCCCTTTCTCTGGGATAGTATCTACTGGGACAGCTTGGGGAAATTGAGCTGAATAATCTATCCCCTTTTCATTTAATAAAGAATGTTTTACAGACATTCTAATGGAAGTAGATTCCTACTTTATATTTTTTTTAATATTGGATTTTCTGCAGGAAAATAGCTTTCTTTCTAAAGCTGGACAAACTAGTTTTGCAAGAGCAGAAATAGATGATTCTCAGCTGTGACTGCTCTGCATTAATTTGTTCATAAGCATTTAATACAGATAGAAAGTAATAAAGACAGAAGTTCAGGGAGAAGTTAAGAGAAGTCTGGTGTAAAGATAGTAACACCCATTCAAACTATCTTTTGGTCTTTCATTGAAAGAGCCTTTCAAGTACTGTAGTTTCAGACTATGAGCCATTGTACTCTGATTCCATTTCTATTGAGAAGGCTGTGCAATGTGAGACTATGGAGCGAGTGGCAGGTTATTAGATGGTGTAGATGGAAACTATCAGGTTTCCACTGTGTGTTTAGGATAAGGCCTTCTGAACATTTGTCACTGGAGCATCAATATAGAAGGAAGAGACTTGTTTGTTAAAAGAGGATTTTAGTCTAGCAACTTTCCTTGGACAACGTCCTCTCTTTCTCTGCAGCATTCCTTTGATACTGGCCTCCATGGCACAGGCAAGTACATTAGGGTGGAATCCACTGTAGTTCATGAGGTTACTTTCCTTACCCACATGAAGTGAATTAGTTACTAATATGAATGAGACTGATTTTAAAAATAAATTTGTTACTAAACTTTTCCTCACCATGTGCTCTGTGCCCTACGTGCATCCTGTGATGCAAGAGCGTACTTGCCTCCTCCTGTCATCAAGCACAGAGGAAGGAAAGAGTGTGGCAGAGCTAGAATCGCCTCTTGCACACTCTGAAATCTACAAGTCTGTGCACACATGCTAATTTAGGGTTATTGTAATATGCTGCTCTTACAGGCAATGAGTCAATTCACACCAGAGTAAAAAGGCAGCAGGGAGGGTTTTTCGCTCAGATGTTTCCCCTGTGGTGTCTGTTGGACCTCCTGTGAGAGTGAACACACACAAGAACACTTTAAAGGAAGCTCTGAGGATGAGTGAACTGCTGCGATCTCCAGGCCCATGTGGAAGAGCACAGCCCTCTCCTGCCTGACCTGTCAGCTCCTCTGTTCCACCCACTGCTTATAGCTCCTCCCTTCCCACTCATTGTATTTAAGCTGTAACTGTAAGCTCCTTTGGACAAGGATTCTCTTTTTTTTGTTTCTTCCTACGGGTATACTAAATTTCTAGAAAAACGACACCAAGCACTTGGTGAGGTAACAGACTATCACAGAGAAGCCCAAATATATTTAGAAAAGACAGTGTCCTGCCAATGAGCTTGCTGTGGCACTGAAGTGAGTTAATCTACCTTGCCAAACTGCATGCTGCTATAGGAGGACTGCCACAGGTACTTGAGTTTAGGGTTTGGAAAGCAGCTGTTGAGACCTCTCCCTAGTACCCTACAGTACTATGGTAGCTGTGATTTGGTTAGTAGCAAGCGCTTCACTTGAGGGTTAGAATTGTATAAATGCAAAACTTCATTAACAGTAGTATTTCCTAGAAAGCAATCCTTGGTCATAAAGTGGTTTCAGTGTCCCCCAAAAACATGACAGTGGGTAGAAATCTCTGTGTTCTACTGACTCAGCAGAAGTGTTCTAATAGGCTGCAAGAAGCAGGGAGGGGACTGCCTAATGACTGCAAGTAATTAAGGGGTGGGGCGGGACAGCCTGGTCATAAAATCCCTATTTCTCCACCTCTAAACTGCATGAGGAGTTCCTGCCAGCCCATCTGGCTCAGTATCTTTTGTCACTGGACTTACATGCAACTGGGGCTGCAATGGGATCAAATTTAAGTTCAAATGAGGTAAGAATAAAGGCCCACAGTAATCATAAATTGGGTGAAATTGTCTGATTTTTCCAGTTCAATTGGTCATAACAGAACAAGCTGTTTCAGGTGTATGGGCAAGCTAGGAAAAGCAAGTTTGCTCTTCCTTGGATCTCATGGTTACAAGGAGTGTGGTTTTTTTTTTTTTTTTTTTTTTTTTACTCTAACCTTATATTGAAAATATACATGCCACAAGGTTTTACATAAGTTTTAGGGCTAGCAGTGTTACTTACTGTGCTTGCTTAAAAGAAAAGCTTCAAGTCAAGGTAACAACAAGCTGGCATAGAGTTGTTGTTGTGGGTTTAGTAATCAGTAAAGCACCTAATGACTGTCATTAATACATGTAGCCCTAAGTATGTTTTTGAATGGGAGATATTTTTAAATGTCAGTCTAAAATAGAAGTTGAACATGTAGTTTTCTTAACTTTGCCTTGTGTTGTTTTTCCTAGACTTTTACGGGCACCTCAGCGACAGCGGAGAGAACGGTAGGTAGTTATTAGTTGGCCCTTCATTAAATGCTGTCCAGTGCTGAATGTAAAGCACTAGAAAAAATGTTGGGAATTCAATGGCTCGGGGGAAAACTGTACTGGCCTATTTACTGAACGTGGAAAGGCTGAGATGCAACTTCAGCTCTAGGTGAAATATTGCCTTGGTTTTCAGATGCTTATGATACTGTTGTGCTATATCTGGGCAGGTTTGTACTTCACATGTTTTCATTCTTGAATTCCTGCCCTCTTTCGTATATTGATTTCCTGGGATGAAATGGCCACTTGCATGGGCATTTTGCCTTCATAAGGAGGCTGTATTTGAGTGGGTCTTTCAGTTGCTCTTAGTGCTCCAGTGTTTCTTGTAGTTTTTCTTTGCATTGTAATGACCTGTTGTAGAACTTGACATTCACTGTGCAATATAGTGATAGAAAACACAACCTCAGAACATGTAAAACTGCAGTAAATGTGTCATGTTTTGTATCTCTGGTCTCATTAGCCTGGTAGTGGGAGGTGAGAGGGAAGAGTAACAGGGTGTTTTTTAGAGATCGAACTGAGGATGGGTACTTCGTGCAGGCAAATAAAAACTTCCTGGGCAGATAGCAGATGTTTATGTTAAGACATACTAGTATAGAGGAAAATATGTCAGAAAAGATGTTAGGAGTCAGCAAATGGGGGCAGTGGCATCAGAACAGGATTGTCTTCAGAAACTTACCGTGGGCTTGATGCTCTTGCCCTGCTCCAGTGATGTGGTGGTTTACCAGATGGGTTTGTTTTGAGCTTTGGTTGCATGTGATTCTAGTGGAAGTTTGTGGTGTTATGGAGGCTCTCCCAAATGATAATTTTGGTCCTTGTCTCATGAATGTTTGCTGTTATTCATGGTGTCTGATGCCTGATTTTGCCTGAGAGCCACTTGATGCCTTCTGTGTTCAGTCAAAGAGAAATGCTATGGCAAGACAAGACTTTGTCTGTGGAGTTTATTCAAGATATAGCTTCTAAAATGATGTTTAGGCTTCTGTGTATAGACTCCCAGTCCCTCTATGTTAGTGTCCTATAAATTGTTATTGTTAGTCCTGTAAACTCAGCCTGTGTTTACAGGATCTTTTTCTTTTTTTTTTTTTTTAATTTTTTTCCCTAGTGCTTTTTATTTCGTTTATAAGGTGGGAGATCTGTATAGTTCAGTTTGGTTTAGCCATGCTAAATACTTAAAAGACAAAAGTGAACATAGTAAATATGATATAGAGTAGGAGTTTCCTTTCAAGAAGGAAACTGACATCTTTCAGAAGTCTCTTTCAGGAAGAGCCTGACTCTTCAGGGCTCCCAGAGGCAGAAATCAGTAAGGGTCTGACACTTCATCTCCCCTCCCCCCCTTTATTTCACATGATAGGTAGTAGTTGGTAAATATGTAAACATAGTAGGAATGGCAAATATACAAACATAAAATATCTGAGTTGTTTTGTGTCACTTCATAGCTCAGTAAGAAGAACAGTTTTTGTTACTGGTCAGTTTCAGGGCAACCCATGGAATGTCTGATTAAAACTTAAATGGCCATTTAAATTAAAAGGATAATATAAAACATTTGGTGGAAAAATGTAGGTAGTGACCCTAAATTTAGAAACAAAACAAACAAGCAAACAGTAATTTGAGTAACCAAAAAGTTGTTTCTTTGTATCATATCAAAATAACGTAGGCTAACATGTTCTTGACAAAAAGCCATGTTGAACTGTGGAAATATTTAACTCATTTTCTCTGAGTTTTGGATTTGTTCTGTTGTGGGTTTTGAGCTGTGGAGTCACAAACAGGAAGAGAATAGGAAAACCACATGAAAAAGTGGCTGGAATTTTTACATAGCTTTTGGAAAAAGCCAGGCCTTGATTCAATGCTGTTCCATTTGTTCTTATTCTGGGATAACCCCAGTGAGCTCCATTGATTTTTAACAAGACCCAGCAATAGGATATTTTAAATTGGGTGGACTAAATACAAAATACACAGTACAAGGAAAGTGTTTCTTATGCATCTGACCTTGCCTGAGGTGGTAGACATAGTAACATAATTAAATGATTCTGTCAAATCCTGCCCACCCTTGAGGCTCCAAAACTCTTTGAAGTTAAAAGGTGCCACAGACCTGACAGAGGTCAGAACCAAGGCAAGAGGTCAGAACCAGACTTTCTGACAGGGCTGAGCATTTTCTTTGTTGGTCTTTACAAGTTTTTAGTTAGTAATGAAGTTTCAATTTCTTTTTTGAAGAGAAAGCTAAAGGAAGAGTACTATGCTCCAAATATATCTGACACACTGTTTTACGTGGATAATTGCCTTTTCACTTGATTTATCTTGGGAATGTTTTATGTGTTTCACTCTAGTATCCCCAAGGAAAAAAAAATCTGTAAAAGACAAAAGTCTTTTGCACTTCTGTAGACACGTAGAAGGAATTTTACTCAAATATAATGCTTTTACAGCCCGGTTAGGTTACTTGTGTTCTTACAGATAAACACTCATGGTTGTGAACAGCTCCATTGACTTCCCAGGGAACAGATATGTAAGGGTTGCACAAATGTGCCACAGGACTTAATTGAACTTTTATCTGACGTAGGATAGTGTGACCAAGTCCTGCTCTTGTAATCTCATATTTAAGTAGCTTCAACAGTGATTATTAAAATACCTGGCTTGTGTTTCCGGTTGATGAGGTAACAATCAGGTCTCAGACTAAATAAATAGAGAAGCCGAAAGTTGAGTCATGTGTAATAGCTGACCTTGGAGGCTTCTGGCCTCAGAATTCACCCAGCCTATGATATGTGGTCATCATTAGATTAAAGGGAAATATTTAAAGGGAAAGATTCAGGAGTTGGAATCAATGATCCTTGCGGGTCCCTTCCAACTCGGGTATTTTATGATTTGGAAGTCATTGTGTGAGAACAGATGATCCAGTTTAAGATATGCCCCTCAGTATTTTTTTTTTTTCTGTGTGGCTTTGAGGAAGTTGCTGAGATCTAAATGTAACAAAGCATTGAGACACTTAAATTTAGGAGCTATAAGGTCTGATTTCTAACTTTCTGCAGCCCAGAGTGAGGCATTGAGGACTGATTTAATATATTTGGAGAGTTAGGTGCACCAGAAGGGGAACTGTAATAGCTGAGCAGGGAACCATGTAAGTAGGTATGTCCAGCTCATGGGGAAAGCTGAGCACAGGAGCATACATCTTAAATCCTATCTCTGTATGTTACTTAGAGCTGTAGTGAGACACCACTATCTACCCTACCTGACAAGTAATATATAGCCCTTGGGTTTGCTGAAATATCCCGCAACTGACACTTCAGGTGGTGCTTTTAAACTGTGCCCTGTAGTATGGTCTGAGCAGGCTGATGTTTCATCAAGTAGAACGAATGTGCCTGTGCCAGTGACTTCTCTGACCCTTCTGCTGGTGGCTCACTGGCCTTCAGCTCTGTCTCTTCAGGTCCCTTGTGGACCTCCAGGGAAGTGGGAGAGGGATACACCAGGGGTTAACCAGGTTGTTTCTCAGAAGCAGTTTTTCATCTCAGCTGCATTTTAGAGAGGTTGAGGGCTTCATTGCTGAGGACAAGGATCTGCTTCATCACATTGTGTTAGGGTATAATGTCATGTCATGGTTCCATTTGGTTAATTTTGTCCAAGTGTTGTGAAACTCTTCAGGATAAGGCTAGTTATGCAGCTGGAAAGACATGCTCTGTCCAAGTGTGTAGTGTGTATGAAGGAGACTGTATGAAGGAGATGGTTAGTCAACATCAGCAAAATAATTTTTACTTTTGCTTCTTGTGAATAATATCAGCACTTCAGATGAAAAGTAATCATGGTTGTGTCAAGACACTTTATATTTACCTTATTAGGGTGTAGTATGAATAGTCTATGAATATAGGCATGAGAGGATTTATGAGGAAATTTAACATTTGCTTACCAGTTGGTATATGTGGAGAGATTACACACACTTTTGGGACACAAAACATCCATTTCTGGTCTAAAATAGAACCAGTATACTCAAAGCTAAATATCAATTTAAAGAAAACGGTGAGATAAATGATTATATACATACACACACACACTGGTTTTAAAAGTAAAAATGGTACAAATGAAACAGATGTTAATATGGAAGGGGAGAGAAACATGTTAAGTAGTTATCCTCCAAGTGAAATGAGGAAAAAGTCTAATTATAGCCTGAGGAATAAGACACATTAATATTGCACACAGAATTGCAGAATGGTTTGGGTTGAAAGGGACCTTAAAAATCATGTAGTTCCAACCCCCCCCCCCCCCCCCCCACCATGGACGGGGCACCTCCACTAGACCAGGTTTATCAAAGCCTCATTTATCCTGGTCTTAAACACTTTAAGGGATGGGGCATCCACAGCTTCTCTGGGCAATCTGTCTCAGTGTCTCCCTGAACTCACTACTCTTTGAGTAAAGGATTTCTTCCTGTAAATCGAAACTCTGCCCTCTTTTAGTTTAAAACCATTATTCCTTGTCCTATTGCTACACTCCCTGACAAAGAGTCCCTCCCCAGCTTTCCTGTAGGTCCCCTTTAGGTGCTGGAAGGCTGCAGTGAGGTCTCTGCAGAACATTCTCTTCTGCAGGCTGAATAACCCAGCTCCTTCAGCCTGTCCTCACAGGAGAGATGCTCCAGCCCTCTAGTTGTCCTTGTGGCCCTCTGGACTCATGCTAATACTCCCATGCCCTTCTTGTGCTGTGGGCCCCAGAGCTGAATGCAGTGGTCTCAGGAGAGCAGAGCAGAGGGGGAGAATCACTTCCCTTGCCCTGCTGGCCATGCTTCTTTTGATGCAGCCTAGGATGTGGTTGGCTTTCTGGGCTGCAAGTGCACATTGCTGGCACATGTTTCATCAGCCAACACCCCCACGTTCGTCTCTTCAGTGCTGCTCTCAATGCATTCCCTGTCCAGCCTGTATTTGTGCTTAGGGTTGTCCTGGCTCAGATGCAGGACTTTGCCTTGTTGAATCTCATGAGGTTCACACAGGCCTGCCTCTCAAGCCTATCAAAGTCTCTCTGGATGGCATCCCTTCCCTCAGGCGTGTCAACAACAACACAAGATGTTACGAGGTATTAAAAAAAAAGCATTTCTTAGCTTAAGGTGTTTGATAACCAGTAGAGTTGTGAGTTAATTCCCAGGATCGTTTCTGGAAAGAGTTTTGTATCTTTCTGATCGGAATTAGGGCTGAAGATCAGAGCCCTTGTGAGAAATATCTCCAGACTATAAGCTCCATTTCTGGATTTTTAGACTGTGTATGGAAGCTTGTGCTGCTCACTTACATCTACCTGCACAGCTACTGACAGCTACTCTTGTCTCACAGACAGTCTACTATATTGTAAGCCATGTGCGTAGGACCTGAGGATGCTGAGAAGTACGCTTTAGGGGTGTTCACTGTGATAGTTAAAGAGCAGTGTTAGAAAGAACTGATCCTTATCAAACTAAACTCAGCAGCTGCTCTCAACTCATAGGGGTTTGAAGTCTGCTGCTGCTTTAACAGACCTGAAAAAGGTTATGAGCAAAAAAATTCATTTAGTTTTTCAAACTGCTCTGGTTCTTTTAACTTCAGGGTTACAGCATGCGTTATTTTGACTATAGATTACCATACTCATCTCAATGTTGTCTTTTTTTTTTTAATTGTTGTGCAGAGACCGGTATCTCCTTTCAACTTGCTGACTGTAAAAATACTAAGAGTGAGGAACGTACGGAAGGCAGACTTACGTGAGTACTTATGCGATTGTCAAATACTTCTTACAGTTTCTTAAAGTAAATATTTGGTCATCATTATGGTCTTTAAATTGTGTGCCAATACTGTAAATAAATGTAAAATAAATGTAAATAAAGTAAATCAAAGATGCATAGTCCATAATATTTTCTCCAAAATCTTGCTGAGCATAGCTATAAATTCGTTGTCTTTTGGTACACTGTGTCATGCAGTGTGTCATAGTTTCTTAGGAAACCAACTGTAAATTTCAGTTGATGTAATATACATATATTTTGAGATGTTATGTGGTGTGTTGGGTCAAGAGTAGGGGGAAAAGTTGTTGGAAGTTGGATTTGGTGGTTGCTGATAGGACTAATGTTGTTGGAAGTTGTGCAACAATTATTTTTGAATGAGTGATTACTATCAGAACAAATCTGTTTCACTCACCTGTGGTATTCTTTGTTACTTAACCCTGCACTTTCCACAGTGTCATAGTAGTGAACTTATTTATCAGGTACCTCCTATTTTCCAGCTATAAAAAATTTGCTACAATTTACTGGATTCTCTATTTACTGCTTATATCTTGATGCTTGTTAATCTAGAAGTTAGGGATTATCAATTTTTTTGGTAATTTTTGCCATGTAATTTGAAAATATGATTTGATTCATTAGACACAGCCTTATAAGATGTAGGGTTCTGGGTTTCTTAGAGATTAAAGATATATTTTAATTTTTTTAAAAGATATGGACTTAGTTGTATGCCCTGCCTCTTTATTTAACAACTACAACAAAAAAACAGATGTTCAAATGCCTAAATGGTGATTTGCATCAACCAAGTATGTGATCCGACTAGGCAGTCACTGCAATTGCATCTGCAACCCTGCATGCACAATTGTGTGTGCATTTGTCTACTCCAGGTTCCGGGCTTATGCTCCGGTTCATTGTGGTTGTCCTTCCCAGGAACAAATTACTCACAATTGCTCCTTACCACTGTGAATAGTATTGCCTTTCTTCATGAAGGCTATTAGTTTGACTGTCACAACATAATGTCTTATTTCCTTGTGTTCAGGTCCCAAGACTGTATACATGTAGTGTCCTTATTCCCTTAAAATGTACTAAATTCCAAACTTGGGTTTGGCTTTCCAGAGATCTGTTTAAGTGTATTTGGCAGAGAGATTTGAAAACTCTCAAGCCAGAGTATTTTCTCATCTGAAAACTTATTTTTTGAGGAAACTCAGATTATTGTGGGGAAAAGTAAGATTTGTGTCTTTTTGTCTATAGTGGGAAGGATATGGCAAATGGGCTTTACCTGTTCTGAGACATTAAAAAAAAAATTGAGAATGTAAACATTTTGGTTAGTTTTCATCAAAGCCTCAGCATTTTCAAGTGCAGGAAAGTATCCCTTTTCTACCTGTTTATAATGGTAACCGTAGGCTTTTTGTTACAATGCTGAGTTAATATTTTCCTTCTGATTTAGCTTTCCTGATTTTCTGATTAAACTGGGGTGTTTCCCATTTCAGTGTTTTTTCATATTTTCTTATTGAAGTACTTGTGCTTAATTTATTGAAGAAAATCTTTCTTCCTGGTGTTTGAGTTTGCCATCACTATATATTTTACTAGTGAAAAATAAACACACTTTAAAAATATTTATCCCCTACTATTGTTACAGAGTAAGACAACTTTAATAGATGTAGATGTAGGCCTGGAAATTAGACTGTTTTGGACCTGACACTGATGCGTTATGGGATCCTGGGCAAGTTATTCAAGTTTTCTCAAGGGACTTGCTTAATCCTTACGTTGCCACTCTGAGGTAATTAATCAGTGTGTGTCAAGATCTTTGAAAATGGAGGCTGTAGTATTAATCACCAAGAACTGTTTCAATCTTCATCTGCCCACACTTGTGCCTCTGATGAAGGTCTTTGGTTTTGCTTTTCTGATCACAACTGGCTAAGGGCACCAACTGGAATTGCTGTCCTTCCCATGGTTGTTACCAAACTTTTTCTGACTGCAGTAGTATGGATTAACTGCATGATAAGGGCACAGCTTGGGAAAAATACACATGCTAGAACAACTTAATTCTGTAGCTGTTACTAAAAGATAAAGAGGAAATATATGAAGAAAATTGCACATAATATGATGTAATAACACTGCTACAGGTTTGGGGCATGATGCAGGAATTAACTACGGGTTGAATTATTTGACCTCTTCTGACTCACAAGGTTCCTGTGAGAATCAGATGACTGATTAAACATTGCTAACATAAAATTTGGAGAATATGAAATGCATTACAGGTATGAGACCAAGGCCACTGGAGCCTGTATCAGGATTCTGTAAGTCACTTCGTGGTGATTTTCCCTCCAGGTGTAGGGAATACCTCCAGGTGTACGTCAGAATACGGTAGGAGCTAACATCTCTCCTGGTGTTTCCTTTCCCAGACAGGAGCGATGGCAAGATTTTCCAGTTCGCAGATAGAGTAGTAGGAAGGAGTAGGATAAACAGTAACTTAACAGTTGTGCTGAAAGAAGAATTCATGAGAAAGACAAAGCTTCTAAAAATTCTCAGATACATTAATATGAAATTGTCACATTCTGGTTTGTGACAAGGAAATCAAATTTTTCAGTTTTAATGGGGGGAACACTTTTTGGCCTAAATAAACAAATGAATAAAATTTGTCTTCATTTAAACAAGCAGCTGGGGAGGGCATGCTAGAAGACAAGTCTATTTCCAATCCAGATCAAAGGCTGAGGTGTGTTGCCTGAGCTATAGATTAGCCATCCTAGCTCTGATTTGAGTCTATGTGGGAGAGGGCATATGCTCTTAACTATCCTTGTGTTATGGCAACATTAACCTATGCTCTGCCCCAGTCATTTGGACAATCATGAGTATTGAGTTATATGCAGCATGGATAGATGTGCCTGTACTACATGTGGAGTGCAGTGCTATTTCAAATAAAAAGTAATATTTTAAAAGAAAAATGAGTTTGACTCAAAGTGAAAAGATAAGAACGAGCATGACAAATGTGTGAGGATGTTTGTTTTCCAGTGAGTGCTCTATTGTATTATTTATTCATTAGTCTATGTAATTTAGGAAAAAAATCCCCTACTGTGTTATCTCAAACTTCCTAGTGTTAAAGGTACACATTGCAGTAATTCTTTTTCTAGACGCATTGTCACTCTGCTTATCTTTTTGTTATGCAGTCACCCTTTCAGATTGCTATGTGACGCTGTGGTTGCCTACTGCCTCAACTGAGAAGGTTCGGACCAGAACCATCAGGAACAGCAAAAACCCAGTCTGGAATGAAGCTTTCTGCTATAAGATTGACCGACGAGTCAAGGTAATGAAAATAAATGTTTTTCAAATGTTTTTCACTATTCATTATCTGCAGATAGTAAATAGATGATGCAAAACTACAGCAACTACAGTTACATCCTCCTTTGTTATTCTGTTCTAGCTATTTGCTGCTTAATCATTCAGTCTTCAGAAACAGTAAGAAGCAATTAAATTTCCTCTTCTGAAACTGGAGAGGAAAAAGAAATCCTAGTCTTGAGATTTACCTGTCTTATGGAGCACTTTGAAAGATGATATAGAAAGAAGGTTATAAAATTCTTAAACTCTTTTTACAGAATGTACTGGAGCTAAAGGTTTGTGATGAAGACACAATCACCAGGGACGATGAACTCTGCACAGTTCTCTTTGACATAGATAAACTCACCGTAGGACGTACTGTTCGAGTGAAGTTTCAGCTGAATCCACTGGTGAGCAATGGAATCAGTGAGAACAAAAGCAAATTCTGTCATTCCACCTAAGCATATCCTCATAGTGTTTTATTACTAAAAAAAAAAAAAAATTAAAATCTACTTGAAATGTATTTTCCCGCTATTATAAACAAGAATTAAAATCCCTGTAGCAATGCTCCATGCTAGTTGATTTGCATAAGAACAAATCTATATGTTCAAATTCTAAGCAGCTAGAAGTAATTGTCCTGTTGCCTTCATCCAGAATATATCAGGCACAGTGTGTTGGTTCTTGGTACAAGTTCTGAATTCTCATCCAGTTTGAACTGTCATAACAATAACACAACTGATTCTTTTTGTGGGAATCCAAATCTGAAAAATTGGTGTTTTAGCAGAATAATCAGATCGTACATCTTCATGCTTATATGAGCTCCAGATGTCAAAATAGTAGTTTTAGCAAATGCTTTTTCAGTATCTTGAATATCTTCATTTGGCAACACAATTTCTTTTGCAAAATATTCTTATGTTCAGGGAATTTTCCCAAGTGCAATTATAAATATACATTTTACAAATGATAAGCAACTAGTGTGAGGGAAGCTATGAAGAAAAGTAATATTCCATTCTTCCTTTTCCCTTCTTTCAGGCACGTGAGGAACTGGAGGTGGAGTTCACATTGCAGAACACGTGAGTAAAGTCCTAAATTCTATATAAACTGTTGTATTCAGTGTAAAAAGTCAGGAAAGCTGGTTCATCTGTGACAGCGCTTCTCAAACCTACATTCTCTGAACACAGTATCGAGATATTTTCATTTGAGTCTAGTAAATTGGGATTACAGAATACAGATTTTTAGGTTTTAAATATCTGAAAAAAACATTTTTTTGCCATGTTTGGCTAGTACTTCTGGGGTGACTAATACCTCCTGGACACCTACTTTCTCCAGTCCTCTTTTCCTCATTGGATTACTACATGAAGAAGGACAAGGAGATCTACATTATTCAACAATCTTTGACCCTTAGAAGAAATGCCAAGCCTTAATATCTTGTCTCTTTTGAGGGGAAGTTGCTTTTCAAATCCACAGAGTTTAAAAAAAAAAAAAAAAGCTTTCCTATAACTTGATATACTTAGCTCATCTGGTTACACACAGGGAGATGTGGTAGACTTGATTATCAGTTCCAGCAAGGAGAGGAACTAAATATTCTGCATAAAGAGCAAGTTCACTGTGGGAGGCTGAGGACTGAGGAACCAGGAAAACTGGAGGAGCAGCACTAGCTTCACTTGTTCAGCTTGAAAGCTGGCAGTGGAGCTCAGGTGTTTAGCTGTTTAGGGAACATGTTTGCTTCAGTGAATTTATACTGTGGGGAAATTTAAGCCTGTTGCACCGCCTGAAGAGGGAGTCTGAGGCAGGGTTGTATCTATCTCCATAATATGCTTTATGACTGAGGGCAGTTATTTGAAAGGATTTCTGTTATCAGTTTGATCCATGATACTGGACTGAAAGGGTTGTTAAAACTCCCTTAGAGGTGGGAGGTATTGTTGAGACCTTGACCAGGTATTTGGGTCACCTTGGGAGGCTTGTCATAATATCTTGTTGAAGAATTTGAATAGTGTGTTTATTCCTGCTAGAAATTAGGAATTGCTGGAGAAAGAGCAGTATTTCAGTATTACGAATGCAGAAGTCCCTTTTCACAAGAAAAAGGCTATCAGAGATAAAAAAAAAAAAAAAAGTCCTAGATTCTCCTATTACAGCTCATGGAAACTCACCAGTGTGGGTTGGTTGTTGTTTACTGTGTACATAAACAGTCAGAAGGCCCTGCACCAAGACAAATGGTGCCTATCATAACTTGGTGTCATGAAATCAATAATGGCAATGGGGAAGGAGCTGCAGTAGATATCCCACATGGTCTATCCAAGATATTTCTAGTTAGAGGATGACTTGTGAAGTTGGTATATAAAATCATACATGTACTCATGTTAATCCTGTTTTTTTTTGATGAGGGACATCTGAGCAGGTTTTTTGGCTTGGGTATTGTGCAGGGGTGGGTTTGTATATGGGGCAAAAGCTGGAATTCTTGAAGCATGTGAGTGCTGGCTTTGTGTGAAACTATTATTTTGGACCTTGCAGCCAGCTGCATTTTCCCAAAGGCATATTTTATAGATAAAGTCAGAGATGAACCAATTTCTGCAGTTTGTCAGAGTGAGAATTCTCCTGTTTGGAAGATGATGTTTGGGGCTATGCAAGTAAGAAGGACCCTTGGTAGTCCCAAGGAAGAGGTTTTCAAAAAAGGATTAAAATCATGAATCAGTTGCTACAACAAGAACACTTCTGATTCACTTCTTTATTCAGTGGATTCACTTCTTTATTGAGTATGGTACCTCAGTGACTAATGTACTAATTTTGACCTGGAGAAGGATTTTTTTTTCCCCCCTCAATGTAGAAAAATGTGATGTCAGCAATAATAAGGGAAAGGGATGGTAGACTAAAATTAGAGAACATGGGGTGCATTTACCTTTGTAAGACTTTTTCAGAGCTCTCTAGTTTGAAATACTGAAATAGCTGAGATGGGTTACCAGAAAGCTATGGACCAAACTGACCTCGTCTGTGTTGAACAAGCTCAGCAGGTTTTGGCAAGAGAACAGAGCCCAGTGGCCAAATTAAGATCTTTGGTCCAGAGAGGGATAAAATGAGATACTAACTTTGAAACAAAAGCTGACTAATTCTCCCATTGAGAAGGACACCCATATTGAGAGTTGACACCAGGAAAAGGAGCAGCGTCCAGGAACAACTGTGGACTTACCTTGTGGAGAGACTGAAGTATGTTTGTCACTGTTTTCCTGATGAGATGCTGTAGTACAGTCAGAAATAACAAATGAGACCTTGCTGAACGGAAACTGAGGAGGCTGGGTTCCCCAAATCAAGGTTTAACTGTTGAAACTTGAGGGGAAACTGGTGGCTGGTGGGCCAAAACCAATGGAGGGGACACAACAGAGCTTTGAAAGAAAGTACAGAGGAAAAGATCTCTTCAGAAAGGGATCACTGGCTATTTAGTGATTTGAGAACCAAATAGAAGACTGTGTAAGTGCTTCTTCCCATAATTTTTGCAGATACTTTAAACAGCTAAGCTATCCCAAAAGCATTGCTGGTCTGAAGTGTTGACAGAGATTACAGATAATTTTCAGATGGGGACGACCAACTATAGCGATGACAGGAAGTATAGCTTACCATGCAGTGCAGTTTCCACAAATCTGATATTGTGATGAGAACAATGGCAATATGCTTTCATTCTTTTTTTAATATGGCAGTTTATCTTGGAAGTGATTACCATCAGCATATTGTCTGACACTATTTATCTGAAGTAGTTCCTTTCACATCTTAATTCCAGACTACAGGTTACCAATTACAAAAATTGCCGTATTAGCCCATTCTTCCTTTCTAGCACTTCAGATAAACAATATCATACATGAAGTGTAACCCCAGGCCAAGAAAGCTTCCTGGGTTGCACCTACAATAATGGCTTTGTCACTCACTTATTTTAGTTTGCCTATTGACCTCACTGCAAAAATTGTGTTTTGGGTTACTTTTACGAAACACTGTTGTAAAAAGTCCCTCATGATACATCATTGATCTTTCTGAAATCGGTTCTGGCGTTCATTCCAGTTATCTTTGGCTTAAAATGTAAGAAAACTTCCACTTTGGTAACTTCGTTTCCACAACTGCGTCATGAATACCTTCTCTAGTTTTGCCTGACTTGCGTCACTGCCTGCAGTACCTGCAAATGCACCCCTCTTTGCTGCCACTACCTGTGGCAGGCACTGAGCCAGACGTTTGATCCTAACAACACAGAGGAAGGCATGCTCCTTCCTCCAAGTACCTTTTCACCAGCAACCAAGCCAAGGGATTGCAAACACCTGTTTTATGGGCCCATAGCACGAGCCCAGCTGGCCTGAGAGCTGCTGCTCTTGAGCAGCAGTGACAGAAAAGGTAAGGTCATTGTACACAGGTTGCAGATTTGCATATCTTAGTGCTTCTTGTGTTAGTTTGTGGTGATTATTAATGGTAACATGGGCTTTCTCCCTTGTGTTTCAACTGCTAGGGTCCAGCAACAACATGAGCCTTTACGAATTGCTACGGGGACAGGATCCCGCTGGACTAGGTGGCTTCGCTCCCTCAACATCCCTCTCCCCTCTGACTTTTACTGAAGACTTAGGCCTGGTATTAAGTGGCCACAAAGAGACTTCTGATGAACTAAAAGGTACTTTGAATTTCTAAGGAGAGGTCTGAGGGGTGCAGGGTATTTCTGGGTCTGATGATTTTCTTTTTGGCCTATTTCTATCTTCCAGAAACCCTGAGTTGAGGAGGCGCATCTCTAACAGTTCTTAGAAGAATGAAGGACTACTCTTATACAACCTTTCCCATCAGCTCTTCCTGTCTCTTTTATTTTTTTCCAAATGTGAAAGTATTTAAAACAAAGCCCACCTAACACAAATAAATGTAAATAGATGTACAAAAAGTTGTATAAAACTTGAATGTTAATTATTGAAATATGGCAAACACATGATTTTTAGAAAATAAAAACCTTTTTTTCTTTCTGTAGTTTGGCTGTGTTGTTTTGAGAAATTCCCCCCCCCTGCATGTGGGGAACAGCAGCTCATGCCAGCAGTTTGGTTTGGGCACTGCTGACAAAACTCTGTGTGGGCTGAGTCTCAATCCACCAAGCGTTAAGTGTGCTGTTCATATTTGTATTTGTGGCAGGAAGTCACAAGTCCTCAAGGAGTACTTAAAGCAGAAGTTTTAAGTCAAGAAATGCATCCACCGAATAATTTTTGAGGCTAATAGAGTTTTCTTTATTGAAATCATACCATC
The DNA here is from genome assembly GCF_964035555.1 of Netta rufina. Taxonomy (NCBI): domain Eukaryota; kingdom Metazoa; phylum Chordata; class Aves; order Anseriformes; family Anatidae; genus Netta; species Netta rufina. Next base: position 31,481,321 of record NC_140128.1, read on the forward strand.
CTCCATCTGTCAGGTCATCAGAAAAGTAGACAGCAGTGTATGGAAAGCACTAAAAGAATGGGAATCTATCCATGAAAGAACTAAAATATTGTACATAGCTATCCAAAAATCCAGATTCTCAGGTGAAACAGTATGGTTTTCTACTCTGAATTGGAGTTGTAATCTCAGAATTCATGTGGCTGTAACTTCCTGACAATGTTGACTGGTTCATTATGAACCAGGTATGACTGAAGGAGGATAAGAGGATGTGATCTGGAGCAGTTGTTGCAGATGCCTGGGATGTGAAATGATTCCCTGGGTCACAAAGTCCACCACAGTCTTAGGTACCTGTTCAACAGATATGCAGTGGGGGAGGCATCCAGGTGTCTGTTCCTGGCTTCCCCTGCTGCAGGCCACAGTGTGCTCCCAGTTCTCTTAATAGAACTGAGATCTGCATTATAAAGACCACAAATCACAAGCTGTGATAGAGCAGAGAGCAGAAGTGTTAGTATGTGTAATGAGGGCTGTGTGATAGCAGACTGTTAGGGAAACTAACAGATAGTAAGTGTCCTGTGCTTTGAATAGCAGAAGCCTTCAAACTCAAGGTCTAAAAGCTGAAGGCATAATGTGGAGTAACCAACAGATGACAACAGCTGGGCTTTACAGCTGTGTCCACACAACTGACCTCCTTCCTTCCTGCAGAGGGACTTCTTGTCTGTCAGCACTTAAAGCCTGTGCTATCCTTGCTCTTCCTAGGAGTCTCCCGAGCTGTTCTGTGCAACAGTACGTGTTCTTCCCCACCCTGCTTGAAGGGTGGAAGAAGCTTTGGACCTCCTAATTATCAGTCTAACTTTACACTTTGCTGATACCAGTAACTGAAATAATACTGCGCTCTACTGGGTGCTTATCTCCATAGAGGGATATCTTTTGCTATCTTTCCACCTTCGTTTTACCAGGATATGCAGGCTGAAATCTGTTAAACTCTTTCTCTGTAAACTCTTTCTCTGCTTTCCTTAAATTACTTAATGAAGTATTTTAGGATAGTGACACTGTATGACAGGTAATGTTAAAACTGTTTGACTACAAAATAAGTAAGTACAGAAGTTTGGATCTGAGAAAAATCTTGAATGGTAACTAAATCAATTTCCCTACAAACAGGTAGAAACACCTGTGTGAATTCTCTGTCTGATGTTCTTTGAACTCTTAAAATACACTTTCAGTATGGGATGATCCTACAAAATTCTTAAGTAATGTTTTCCAGAGCTTAACTGTTGTTTCTTTCCACTGTAAAGTTTTTCTTGAGTGGTGTTTGCTGCGTTTAGGTATTTTTTTGTCATGTGTTTGTGCTGGTATCTAATAGTTTATGAAAATAATCCAACAAATTTTTAATTAAGTTATGAATCTGATTTTAAAGGAAACTTATTGAATAGTTTTTGCTGAGATTAAATACACGTCTTAACTATATAACTGTGAGACTACAGGATGTATAATAAGTCTGAATAAATGACTCATGCTGTCTATGTCAGATTGAGGAGCTGCTGCTAAATCCATACAATTTTCTGTTTGCGTATTCCCTTAGGACTAATATAAGTTATGAGATATGACAATTTAATAAGATATTAAATTATAAGATAATCTTTAATGAGGAACTGCCTATGTGGTGTGTGCTTTGTTTTATTCTTTGAGGGAAAGATATTTATAAAAATGGGTTTCTGCAGTATATCAACCTACTTCTGCCCTTAAATGGGTAAGTGGAAACACATCTCACATTGTGATATGTTAAAATTTCATGTCTATATTGCAAATCTTTTTATAGAAGTGAATAAAATGTCTCCCACCTTAATGTTTCTGTGGAAATCTGGACAAATTCTTTTTTTTAGTATAAAAACTTGGGACAAACTGTATAATGCTTGAAACAATCAGGATAGATGCAACAATCTCCAGTTCTTCTCAATCTTTATGTTCTGCATCAGTATTCATTACATGTTTTTCTAAAGCAATGATGAAAAAACACAGCAGTACAAGTTCAGCTTTGTATTCTATTGTGAGAGAAGGATGGGATAGTCTGGTAGAATCTTGTTTGTTAACAGCTTTAAAGAATTTGTAAATGAGAATGAACGTTAAATGTCAAAGTTGATGTGGGATGGGGTGGGTGAGTGAAATGACCTGTGTATTAACTGATAGAATCAAATGTTTATCCAAGTTGTTCCATGGATAACATTGCATTCTCCACTTTATTTTTCAGTCTGGACTATCCTGATGGCATCATTACTAATGGAGTACTAGTGGTAATGTTTATTTCTTACAGTCTTCCCTATGACTTCATAATACTTTTAACTTTGGAAACTGAGTTATGCCCCAAAGCCAGTACTGTCAGCCATGTTGTCCTACTGAGAATAAAGGTCTGTAGTGGGTACAAAATTACTCATTAGTACCAATTGTTTATACAGTATGCCCAGAACTAACAATGGTTAATGAAGAAAGTGATAAAACACTCATAAAAAGAGACCAGTATCTCATTACATCTGTTATTTTGAATAGGTCTCATCTTTATCACTTCATTGGCTCTCCAGGTTCAAGCAGTTCATGAATTGTTCCTCTTTACTTTCCAACCTAGAAAAAATACCATGTCAGTATTATCCTTACGTCATCTGAGCAGATAATAATAGATAATAACTATGTTGCCCATTGATCCGCTAGAGGGGTTGGTGAAGGACAGTATGAATAACTTGCAAAGATATTTACACATCTCTTAATCATCATTTATCCTTTCTTATTGCAGGCACGTGAGGTTTCCTGTTTGGAGGTTAGAGTGGATACAGGCAAGCTGAAGCAGCAATCCACAAGTGAGGTTATTGCTTCATTAACCTATTGTTTTTGTGTTGTGATTCAGTTGTCATAACAGATGTTGAAAAACTAATAATCTGTTGTGCATGCTACTCTAGCTGTGTCACGCAACACTTAGCTTTGCCATGCTCAGAAAGATTGTATCTGCTAAATTCAAGTTATTCAAGTATTTGGTTCCCTAGCAGATCTTAAATTGATGCAAAACTAGTGCCATATATACCAGAATTATTTTTTTTTGAGGGGGGAGAGGGGAGGGGAGAAGGTGCATTCTCTCTAGTTATTGTCAGTTCAAAATTAAAATTGTTAACTAAGTTGAATCCTTAAATTATCTTATAATCAAGTTAATATAGGGAAGGCTTATCCTGTATGTTTAATTTGGGGTTGAGTATGCAAACCACTACCAAAACAGGACTTTGCCTGTAAAATATAGCCCTTATAAATATAGCAAAACTCCTCAATAGTCTTTAAGTTCATTCAGTTAAAACAAACAGCTCATGTAATGGTGCTCATGGGGCAGATCTCAAGAAATCAGTTGTTTCTAGTTAATTCATGAGTGGAAAATTGACCTTTATGAAAAAAATTGTAGCAATGGCTGAGTTGCATGGTAAGAAGATTCAGTCTGAAATGTAGCATGAGGAGGAAAGGCTAGTTGCTTAAAATTATGCAATGATCTTTCAAGGGAACAGTATACTGTGTCTCTGTGAATGCCAACACTTTTCTGTGAAGAAACAGACTTTGTGTTGGCAGGCATTTTCGGTTTTGGTGACACAATTATCATGGAAGAGTAATGGCAGAGGGCATGTGTCAAGTATTTCTGTATGGCTTTGAGTCTGAAATGCCTGCCTAGGAAATATGACACATATATACAAGGTGAAATATAGGAAAGGAAAGGAAATATATACAAGGTGAACCAGAACAGACTGACATCAAATAAATGATTTTTTTAAATTGTGTGAATTATCCAAAGCTTCTTTAAACTGACACACCTTTAAACCTAAATTTTGGTTTTATGTATTTATGAAGAGCATAATGACACACTATAGGACTTCAAAAGTGTGTAATTTCTGTGTATTTATGATTTATACAGATCTACCCAGTGTTTTATATTATTTTTGATCTCTTTTGGCCACACATAGTCTACTTAATCATTGGGGTATAAGAAAGGTCAGACAAAAAGCATACGTGTTAAAGGCATATTTTATTTATCAGTTATGTGTGTTTGCTTGGAATAGTTAAAAAATAGTTAAAATTCTTTGTTCCCTGCCTTTTTGTTTAGATCAGGAGCTTATGTTTACAGTGAAAGGATCCCATGAAGGAAGCCAGAAGATTTCACTGGGCTCTGACCCTGGTCTTCAGAACATTGTATTTCACTGCGTCATAAATGACCAGACAAGACTGGATATCACATTACCAGAAGAGGTATATTCCCCTTCTGTATGTTGCCATTAACCATAGTGAAATTAGCAGAAGAACTGAGTGTCAACAGTGAAGTCAACTAGCCCTCTTTAGAGGAGAAGTACTAGACAGGATAAACCTTTCACATGTATCCCCACTGTTCTTTACATTGTTTCAGCTGGCAGATAAAAATGAAACACAGAGATATGGGGTCCTTTCTTTCCCTCTGAATTCACTCCCTTTGCAGAAGGAAATAATAGTAGAAGAGGTGAGTTCTGTGAACCTTTTGAAATAAATATTTTCAAATTGTACTTAATTATAACCTGCTAGAGATAAGGTTACTAACTGAGCAAAGTCATTGTGTAAAATTATATGGATACTTATCCAATTTTTTTTTTTAAATAAGACCATCCTATTCTCTTTTAAAGGAAGCAGGTGGTAGCAATCACTGTAATAATAGTTAAATCTTTGCAAAGCCACATACCAAAATTAGAATTAGGTGGTTTCAAGGAACAAAAGTGATGGTCATATGCACACGTATTCCAAAATTTCTTTATGCTTATTGGGGGTAATTCCACAATAACTATTAAGCTCATAGTCTGGATTGATTTTTTTTTTTTTAATTCAGATGTAGCCTAAATATTGATGTTCAGAGTGGTTTGTGTGTGTGTGTATATATATATATATTTTTAGTGAGAACTTTTCTGGTTCTTGTGTTTCTTCTAAGTATGAATGCTATGAGTTAGCGTAACATGCAAGTTCATTACTCCAAGCAAGCTTATTAGATAAGAGTGAGTTTGGTTCCAGAACAATATGAATCCTAGTCATATGAACTATTTTTTGAGAAGCTCTTTTCTTACTGAATGAGTCTTGTCTGAGCTTGAAGGAAAGAAACATTTTAAAATTTGGTGGTAATTAACTTTATTTACTTGATTTCTAGGATCAGTCCTTTGAGGTGTGCTTGACAGCAAGAAAATGGTAAGATAGCCTCTTCTTGTCCTAGTGTGCAGGATTACTGTAAACTATTTTTTTTCTCTAGTCAGTGGAGAGAGGAAAACACCATGTGAGTGCTTTCTCCTGTAGTCAGGTGGTGCCTGAGGTAAGTGCAAATCCATTGTAGTTTCAGGATCATGCAAGTCAATGTGAGTTTGACTCTTTTTTTTTCTTTTCAGAGTAAGTTATCTCATTTTATGACTACCATTCTTAGACATGAATAAAATTACACTTTTTGGATATTATTTTTGTTACCACTTTATGCAAATCTGTCTATTGGTACAACGAGTGAAATAGACTCTATCCCTCTTTGACTTTGCAAGCTCACCAAAACAAAACAAAAAAAAATCCAACTCCTAAACAATCAAACTGAAGGGCGGCCTGGCTTCTGCTCCTTCTGTTTCTGAGCAAAATGTGATCTTGGACCTGACCAGCTGCACCTCTACACCTTACAGGAACAGAATGGCAGTAGTGATGGGTGAAATTGAAAAGAATTAGGCTTTATGGTACAGCTGAAGACTCTATATGGTTAACAGCATCCTCACTATTGTGTGACATACACAGGGGAAGCAACTCTGATGTTCAGAGCATGGGAGGAGTCTGTGGAGATAAAATTCAGAGCATAGGACAGAGATCTATTTTATCAATCTCAGCCCATAACAAATCTACTGAAATTTCAATTTTACAGATTATAGAGAGAGCAACTGCACAAAAGAAAGTGCTACTGTTTTTACATCTACACTAAAAAAGTTGCTTGCTTTTTAGGTCAATCAAATCACCTTATTCTGTTCTCAAAATTAAGCTATCATGTACAAATTTTTCTGGAGAACAGAAGATACTGACATTAACCCTTGAAATATTTGTGTTCATGGAATACTAATGAAAGTAATGTTCAAAATAATATTTTGCAGCCACTAGAGGGGGATGTGATACACAAGATTTGGGCAATATTGAGTGCCCTTTTCTGTAATAAGTATATTTGCCTTTTTGAAAAGCACAAAAAACTTAATTGACATTTGTTTGGTATTGTACTTTTTTTCTGCAAAACCTTTGGCTTGTATTTCACACTTCTCAGGGGAGAGAATGCAGTGTGGCTGCCTGTGCAGAAAAATGATGGATATTCTTATGTATTTGTTGTATGAGGCTTACCTAGAAATCTACTCAGCATGCAGGTGAAAGGCATTACAAATCAGTGGAGCTGCAAGTGAGCATATGGATAAGTGCAGGTGAAGCAACCACCCCAAACCAACAAAGGCAGAACACTATGCAAAACTTATGCTCTCCCAAAGGATCATGTGCACTGCCTAGGATTACTCATCTATTTATCCAACATAAGCAAAGACAGGCAATGCTGCAAAACTTCCAGTTCTAGCTGGCTCTCATGGGACAGTCTAAGCAGCAAGGTGATGGTGTAGGACTTGTCCTGTGTTTTCAAGCTCTATCAAACTTATTGTTAAGAGCTTCACTTTCAGATAATGTTAGTGAGCAGTCAATACCTGAGAACAGGTGATGCTGGCATCAGTTGAGTTTTTCAGGATGTCGTGGTGACAGAAAGGAATGGATACAGGAAAAATCTCACCTATTTTGTCACTCTTTCTCTAGCTTGTGTGACTTGCCTTTTGTGCTCTCATCCACAAGAAATCTAAGGTGTCTTGGACACTCCTTTTATCTTCACTACTTTTTGCTGCCAATAGAGATGCTCCTTTTCTTCTATTTTTTGATCAATATGTAGACTTAAAAACAGCTTGTTTGTGGAGTTCACTGACTGACTGCCCTTACAGGTCCTGAAATTGGCTATAACTGATGTGCATTGATTAGTCCTGTTGTCTGTTCCAGCTCAGGAGACCTGGATGTGCGCTTGGGATTTAGTCTGTGCATGGAGGAACAGGACTTCCTGCGGAAAAGGAAGAAATACGTTGCTGCTGCTCTGAAAAAGATTCTTAATTTGGAGGAAGATCTGAAAGAGCATGAGGCAAGCCATACGGTCCCTGGTAGTGATTCTTCTCCAGGGACTGGGGCCTGGCTCACAAACTGAAACATGAAAAACTAAAATAGCTTAATTAATCCTGCTGTTCTAGGGCAGGCCCAGCCACCTAGAATAAGAGATTTGCAAGAGAAACCAGTATTCTGGTCTGTGTGGAGATGGCATGATGTGCCTTTACAGACCCAGTTTAACCCATTCCTGTTTATTCCTGGTATTGCTCATGTGTCTCAGGAAGAAAATTTATGGTGAGCAGATACAGAACAGCTGGAGGGTGTTGTTTGGGGAATAGCTTGCTCTAGGTCAGTAGGAGAGGCAAGGCAATATTCATGGCATTCATAAGAGGATTCTGAGATGAGGAAGCTAAATTTTTGCACAGAAACTATGGTTAAAAATACTTCAATTTGTTTCTGCAGCAGAAAAGATGCATTGTTGGGAAAACAACTATCAGAATAAATCTGTCAAGCTGGAAAAAAGAGGGTGAATCTTGTAGCATAGTTGAGCTGTACAGATTACATTGTCAATTAGAAGTTTTTTAGCTTTATCACTATAGGTCATGCTCCTGCTTCCATATTTATGTATAACCTTTGTAACTGCTTAAGCCTGGTTGGACTGTAGAAAATCAAGAAAGTACAAACTCACCAGCTGCAAGAATGTTCGTTAGTTGACAGTTAAAAGGGAATGCTTTTACATAGTGGTCTGAGTTTCCTGAGACATGGTAAGGCCAAAATGGTAAGACCAAAGTTTGTTTTTGAAAAAAGTCTAGTTTTTCTGGCACTGCTACTCATGTATTTAATCTTAAAATTTTGAAAATATCCCAACTCCCTTGTTTACCAACTTAAAAAAAAAAAAAAAAAATCAGTTCAAAGTTATAATTAGAATTTTAATTTGTGCTGAAAAAGTAAAACCAGAACATATATTCTGATTTCAATGAAGATTTTTCCTCATTATTATTGTATGATTTCCTATATTTTAAGTTCTTACTAAGTTCAGGGTTAGAACAACATCTATTTTTGTTTCTTCTAGTTTTGTAAAAAGGGAGAAATATTTTCTTCGAGTTCTATTAATTGTCTTTAGAATAGTCAATCACCTGATGAAATTAGAAGTTATTACTTTAAAGGTAAAAATAGACATTTCCCATACAACGTGTAAGCATCCACACAACTCAAGATGTTAATGGAAGCAAATGGTGTACTAGATTAGGAAAAGATTAAGAGAACAGTCTCTTCAATTGCACTTCGAATTTAGGAAGGAAAAAAAAAGCCCTGTCGATGATTGTGCCTCAGGACATAAAGTAATTTCTGGCCTGAGGTCAGGAAGGCTTCAGCTATTGTGTGGTTTGGCTGATTACAGGGTGCTGTGCATTCTTCTGAGACACCGATCATTGTTAGAGGCAGAATCACAAATCCCTAATCTGCCCTGCCATGGTAAATCCTGTATTTTTTTTTATGCCGGCTTCTAATAATACACCTTGAGAAGAATTCCAGGGTGATGAGGTTGATTTCCAATTATGTATTAAGTAAACAGCCTCCTCCGACCCAATGTGAGTGGGTAAGACATGAGCCTTACCTCTCCAGTCAATCAGATGGTGATGATGGAAGCCTTTTGCATCACACCCTTTTTACACAAAGTAATGCCATTGCTTGTTATCAGTGCCTGTAACCTATTATCTGATTTCTGCAGTAAGAGGTTTGTCTCTATTATGTGCATGGCTTTTTCTATCATTTTCCCTTGCTGTGTTGAACAGGTGCCAGTGGTGGCCATCACGACTACTGGGGGAGGGACAAGATCACTGACAGCAATGTATGGCAGCCTACTGGGACTCCAGAAACTCAATCTGTTAGACTGTATTTCCTACATCGGTGGTTTATCGGGTACCACATGGTAAGAATGACCCAAACAAGATATGTTTGTTCTCTGTGCTTGATATTATTGATTGTTTGTACAGCACCATCAACTTATGATGCATTTAGTAAAGCAGAAGATTTCAATTTTCCTGTTTCCACCTAGAACCAAGAAACAAACATACCCAATAAGCAATCAATCATCACATTCATCAGCTGCTTTTTTCACCACATTGACATGGTCTGTGCCTGATATTTAATGTAAATGCTGTATTACCTTTTCATATTTTATTAATTATACCTTAGACTGAATGCAGTGAATTTGTCTTTATACGGGAAATTGAAGAAAGATGGGAAGAAGAATTTATGCCTGCCATTTGCTGGTTAATCTCACTTCCATTTTGGATTTAGAGTGCATCTTCCTCTGGTAAAGGACATTTTTGGGTCTAGTGGAATTAATGTTGTTGAAGATGATCCAGAAAATGACTCTGAGCTACCAGCATCAGACTGCAGTTATTGTTGTTCATTATGAAGTGCTCTCTTCTCCCAGTGGGTATACAGCAGACAATGTCACATTTAAAATAACTTAAAAGTAGTTAACCATGTGGGTTCTAGCTAGATCCACTCCTCTACACTCGTCTGAAAGTGGAGACAATTTTTGCATTGAATTTTGTCAGTCCTTTATACATGTCCAAAACTTAATGGCAGGCTTGTCTAAGTATTCTTTCAGCTTCTCTGTATGCATGTGGAGATCTGAGTGTACCTGTCTGTGATTTTGAGGAGACAGATAAGACTGGTCATACCAGGACCTGAGAACTGCCTAGTCCTCTCACAGACAGGAGTCAGCAGCAGATACCTGGGAAAAAATATTAGACTAGAGCAAACTTGTAGTGGCTGTTTGCTAAAGTGTTTCCCACCTTCCAAAAAAAAGGATTTTCTGAGGACTTGTGGAGTCAGTGTATTTAATAGCCTTGGGCAGTTTTTTAGTTCCTTGAATTTCTCAGATTATTCTTGAGCCCGCAAAGTCTTACCATCAAAGCAAGGAAAGCTTAGGAGAGGTTTTGAAATCCTCTTATTTCCAGGGTAAACAAGTGTGTTTAGTTTTCAGTTGTGAACCCCCATATGAATTGAAACAGGCAAATAGCTTGCAAAAATGTACTCTGAAGCCAAACAACACAGTTAGTTCTCTTTCATTGTTCCCTTCTAATGTTTATTCAGGACAATGGCAAACCTGTATGAAGATGCTAATTGGTCACAAAAGTATCTGGAAGAGGCGATCAAGGAAGCTCGCAAGCAAGTAACCAAAAACAAGATCTGCTGTTTTAGTCTGGACTGTCTGAAGTACTATTATAATGACCTGATGGAGAGGACTAAGGAGGGACATAACACATCTTTCATAGACCTGTGGGGGCTTGTCATTGAATCCATGCTACATGATAAGGTATTACTCCTTTTTTTTTTTTTTTTTTTCCCAGAAGCCTGATGAACATCTGTAACTGTAAAGGAGAAAAAATAATTCCTGGGACACTGTTAAATACTACTAATGCAAATAATTAACTTAATGTTTGATTAAATGCTGTATATTGAGGTTCATTATTAAAACACTACTCTCATTTTAAAGTGAGGTTAACCTTGAAGGAGCCATGGCATTTCAAAAGTGTTCTCTCTTCTTGAAAAAGAAAAAAACAAAAACACAAACAACCTTATGAAAAATGTATTTGGAAATGTACCCTTATCACTTTGAACATTAAATATTACAAAACATGACTAGAAGAGGTGCTTAAAAATTAGAAATGATTTACTTCACTCACATAATTGAACATATGCTTTTACAAAGTGCCTTAGTTACAGGCTTTATATAGGGGGATTATTCAAATAGTAGGAAAGGCCATTCTCTAAATATGTTATCAAGGCTTAAGAAAGATTGATAGAAATATCATTACATTTAAAATAGCATAACTTAATAGTTTACTTCTGGTTTATGCTTATCCAAGGAAGTTTTACGTTGTCATGTGTGACTGCAATATATTCTTGCATATGAATATGCTTGAGAATGATATTAAAATCTGATAAAATCTGCTACCTGAAATCCAGCCAAGGAAAGTACCTTACCTTTCACTTAGCCATGTATTTATTCCCGCGAACTGTTTTTTTCCTTGCCAAATCTACACACAACCTCTCTGCATATCTCAAAATCTGAGAACCCATATAGGGGCTGCTGTTTGCAGGATACTTGCCAAGTTTGGAATATTCCAAGGCAGATGCACTTCTGAACAGTATAGTGAGATGAAATCAGGAAGGAGAGTCTGGATAAAACTAATAGTTGACGTTATATAATTTCAAGTACAAGTTGTTTGTCACCTCATTCCATTAACCAGTTTTAATTAAAACCAGAAAGACGAACATAGACTCTCCGATCAGCGGCAGGCAGTGGATAATGGTCAGAACCCATTGCCCATCTACGTGGCCATCAACCTCAAGTCCAACTATAGTGCTCAGGCATTCAGAGGTAATGATAATCTAGTTTTCTCATACTTTTGTAATTTAAGTAACGTGAACTAAGACTAATTGGATGTAATCAGCTTCAATAATACAATAGTCCTTTCGTTCTAATCACAAAAAGATCACTTCTAAATGTTGCTAGGAGCAAAAATATATTTATACCAGACGAGATGCTAAACTCACAATTTATCCTGGTCACAGGAACATTTTAATTTAACTTACAATGTTTACACCTACTCCTATTTGGAATAGTTATAGAGAGAACTCTGAATTTTTAGGTCTAGTGGTACAAAAATCACTGTTTCCTCTGCTATTGATTTTCACGATATTTGTTTAATACGAACAGCTGAGTACATGATGCCAGATGAATGTTAGGCTTTCTGCCACTGTTGCCCTAAAGGAACCACGTTATACCTGAGTAATACGCACTTTTGGGCAATATTAACTGCAGAGAATGCTTACAGTTTCATTTAGACCAAGGTTTGTCTGCTGGAGACTGCTGTGTCAAAAGACTTCACAGCCTAGGACTACCCTCCCTTGATGTGAGAGGATCATGTGTTCTCTCAGCATACTGTGAGCAATATAGGTACAGCACTAGCTGGTGAACAGCACGTTATGAGCTGGACAGTGTCTTTTTAATTTGTACATTGTCACTATTTTGTTTAGCAGTAGTTAACACTTTATTGCCTTTTCACAATCTGGCTGTTGTCTCCATTAGAGTGGTTGGAGTTCACTCCTTATGAAGTCAGTCTCCTGAAATACGGAGCGTCTATTCCTGCAGAACATTTTGGAAGTGAGTTCTTTATGGGAAGGCTAGTGAAGAGGCTTCCAGAGACTCGGATCTGCTACATGCAAGGTGACTATTGCATAGAGGGAAAATTGGTCTACTCAAAAGAGAGCTGGTGCTAGTGAGCACATAGTTTGTGGAGGACAGCCCTGTGAAGACACCAGCAAACAGGTTGAGCAGGTGTGAGACTGCTTTAGTGAGGAGGTACTTAGCAAGTGTGCCCACGAAGATATCTATCCAGACAGAAAGGAAGTATCCAATGACTGAAGGTACGTATCAATTAAAATTCTTCCAAAACTACTCCATCAATCAGTTTATATTCTCTCTTTCACACTACAGGCATGTGGAGTAGTATATTTTCCATAGATGTGATGTATGTCTGGAATTTGGCTGCTGATTCAGAGGACTTCTGGTGTAGGTGGACCAGAGACAGAGTAAAAGATATCGGTAAGATATTTATTTATTTTTAGCACTAGAGTGACTGGCTCCCTAAGTTAGCCAATGTTTACAGCTGAGTGACAGTCACATGTTTTCTGGAGGTTTCCTGTTCAAAGGCCAGTACTGTTTACCTGTGTTATAGCACTTGGATCTTCTCTGCACCTCACGCTGCTGCAGAGGTGTGCATCATTTGATGAAGCCTAGAGTGTGAGGTTGAGTTTGCCTTGATCTTGCTGCTTGCAGGTAGCTGTCATTTAATTCAGAGCTTAATTCTGAAATTCTGAGTTTGATTTGGGCTCAGTTATAAGTTTCAGGGCTAATAACTACGTTTGGTTTACCTTCAGGTTTGGGATGGTGACAACTGTGTTTATTAGTTATTCAGTTTTTAAAAATATTGATTGTTTCAGGAAAGTGTCCTAAACTCAGAACTGCTTCCTTTCTTGCAGAGGAAGAACCCTTTCTGTCCATGAATCCTTACGAGATTGACACATGTCTACTCACTCCCTCATCCACTCTCTCCTCTGCTCTGAGAGATGTCTTAACAGGACGCCCAACAATTGCACAGTATCCCAATTTTATCAGAGGCTTCCAGATGCACAGCAAGTACCTGGAGAGCGATGGATTCTCTACTTGGAAAGGCACAGTAACATAGCGCATCCTTCAGTAACAATTTGGGCAGGTTTAGGCTTGGGAATTCATTTACGATTTCTGATGTGGAGATGAGAAAAAACACGACTGACTTCCTGAAACTCCACTTCTCCCTTCCTTAGATGAAAGAAATGGGAAACAGATTTCAAATGCATTTCATTTTTGTGTTTGTTTGTTTTGGGGGTAAATTTGAACTTGGTTGTCTGGGGATTGTGTTCCAGTGGACAATGCAAGCTCAACCTGAGGAGACAGGAATAACCTATTCTTTAGGGCCAAAGCTGCATGAGGTGTCCAGGAATGAAGAAACTGTATTGTGTCATTCATTCCTGTAAATCAGTGCTGTTTGTGAGTCATCAAAGGAAGGCAGGGAAAACGGGGGTTCCATTCTTCCATCTTTAACTTTCTATGAGGAGCAGTCAATCTTGTTTTTCACTTACTGACAAGAAATATTTGTATTTCAGACACAGTGATAGACTCCTTCCCAAATAAGCTGATGGAAACAGCAGACGATGAGCTCTCCCTGGTTGATACGGGATTTTTCATCAATACCAGCTACCCACCACTTTTGAGATCAAAAAGGGAGGTGGATGTCATCCTGCATTTAAATTACAGCGGAGGGTCCCAGACGCTGGTAAGAAAAGTCATGGCATCTGAAATCCTTTTCTGTCATCATTTTTTTTCTTCTAATATCAGTCTTAGGGAAAGGGACTGGCTGAAACTGGACTTGATTAATAATGAGAAGTAATATAATTACTGTTGCATTCTTAGGGAGATTAATATGAAAATAAACATAGGCCTATAGTTAATATAGCTGTTAAAACAAATTGTGTTTTTTTTAATGAGATCATAAGGTATGTTGATAATTGTTAATAGGAAGTCATTAGCAAACAATCACAAACCATGCAGAGGACAGAAAGACTGGGAAAGTTGTAAACAATGAAGAAGTCAAGGTGATGAGGAATATCTGGACTGATTGGTTCCTTCTCTGTTCTTTCAGTTTCCTTGCCTTTCCCTTCTGAACCCATTTATAGAACATGTTTAATTGGAACTGTAAAATCAGTCCTCTGGCTTTTGGCTGTATTTGCAAGTTCATATAAAGTGACTGTTTTCTTGTTTTGCCTGAAGCAATGAAGGAAATAAGATAAACTGTAATGTATGCTGTGGTTACAGCCATTTCTCTCTGAAAATTAACATCTTCCCAGGGGAAAATCCAAGCCTTGGAATATTAACATTAGCTGCTGAAGTTGTTTTATTTTTTTATTTTAAAAAAGCCTCAGAAAACTCGGTCTCTTTTGATATTTGATTCTTCTTATTTTATTCATTTATCTAGCCTCTGGACCAGATTGCAAAATACATATCGGGGCAAGGAATTCCATTTCCCAAAATTGAGATAAGCGAGGAAGACAGGGAAAACTTGAAGGAATGCTATGTGTTTGAAGATTCTGACAGTCCACATGCTCCAACAGTGCTCTTTTTTCCCCTAGTAAATGACACCTTCAAGAATTACAAAGCTCCTGGTGAGTCATCTGTGGCTAGCAATTTTAATAAAAAGTCAATTTCCTGGTGTAATTTCATATCTAATATCTCACTACCAATTCTGACCTTCTTTCTAACTTTCTAATGTTGATATTGTCAGTCTTATCACTGACAAAAATAAATACTGTCTCATTACATCTGAACTGTAGGAACTACAGAAGCTCTCCTAATACATCTGAGATTAAAACCGGTGTTTATTCCACAGGATTTTTTAAATATAGCATGAGGGTGAAACTCCCAAAATACATACAGCATAGGTAGCAGGTTACCTACTCTATTGACATACACTTGTTATGCACCACTCTCTGCAAAAAGATGCAGAACCTTCTGGAAGGTTTCAGGGATACTTCCTTCATCACTTCAGAACTGAGTGGACTGAGATCTTTTGTTTTTGTTGTTTTTTATATGAGCTATGATATCTCTCTGAAGGGCCATCATTTCTTCTGATCTTTCAGTGAATGTTATTTCACCCAGTATAAGATGATTGTTTTTTCTCTTGCTTCCTCTTTCCTAGTTTGAGCAGCCAAGACTTTGTTGTCTAATGAGTGGTCTACAAATGCTTCTGCTGATATGTGCTGTTTTCCTTCCCAGACATTTGGGTGTACATCAGGTTTGGACAAGCTCTGAAAAACATGATACTACCGGACCACTTTTACATCCCTCTGGCAAATCCTCTTTTCTCCTCCAAATCTCCATTTTCTGCCTATAATTACTTAAATGAATGATAGGAACCACACGCTGCAATAAAACCTGATTGGTGCATCTTGTGGTTTTTCCCTCAGGTGTGGAAAGGAGCCCTGAAGAGATGTCTGAAGGCAAAGTTGATGTCTCCACAATTCTCTCCCCATTTACAACAAGGGAGGTGTGTTTCAGTGAAGAGAATTTTGACAAGCTGGTGAAGCTGACTGATTACAATGTCCTGAATAATGAGAAGTTGATTATTCGGGCCTTGCGCATGGCAGTGGCACGGAGGAAGCAGAGAAACTATTAGCCATCATCTGCTAGTTTTAACCTTTCAAATGCAATATTTCTGGGGTTGTCTGTGATCTTGTGAGATTAACATGTTTGATACTTGACACTTTAATGTGTAGTAGAAAATGTGTCATCCTGAGGACTTGCTGGACTTCAATTCCTCCTATTTAATTGACTGTTCAGATGAACAGATTGTAATTTACAGTGGTTTAATCAAAAACAAGTTTCAAAGCAACATATTTACATTTAGTTTTGTTACCTTGTTACTTTACCAATGGAGATATATTCCATATAATTTAACAGCATGTTTTCTGAGATAATGAAATATCGTAGCACAATAAAAATGTGAACCAAACCAGTATTTATGTGTGTTTTTCTGTTCAGCAGAACAGCAATCCCTTGAACAGGAGTTTCGCTCATCGATAGCTAATCCATTGTGTTTGTTATTGCTTATCTTAATTATTGACACCCTAAAACTTGTTATCTCTGATGTGATTGTCTACTATAAATTTTTTAATTCAACTGGCTTTCTTCACCTGTCTTTGAAAATAAGCTTTTTTCAAGTTACAATCAGTGTTAAAATATACAGACTTTTCACCATCCATTAAAAAATAATAATCAAAACCCACTCTGAATCAGGTCATCTTTGTTTCATATGGTCAAAAGTATTCTTTGAGCTGCTATTCACAGAACCACCTTTATATCAGCCTTAGTAGTAGTCATGTTTCCCAATTTTTCCTCCTCTCATTTTCTTTTAGTAGTTGTTTGCTTTCCTGTCTCACTCATCTTCACCTGCCTTGACTATTCTTGTCAACTGTCTTCCTTCCAGTGTTCCAGAGGATGCGAAGTGGCTGCTAACTTCTTGCACAGAATATGGCAATGAAAGAAGACCTTTTGAGCAACCTTCCAGACATAGTTTTGCAGCTGTTCAATGCTTTTCTTCAAATGGTCTTTTGCAGAGTTATCCTGAAAGAGTGATTCTTCATTGTCAAAAATTACAGAGGTTTTCTGGGGAAAGATAGTTGTCATAGGCTCTTTTCTCACAGTTCTGCAATGGCTAGATCACATATTCAGTCTTTCACAATAGCAGCCCTGCACTGTGCAGCTGTGATACACAAAGAGACTGTTCACAGCAGCTCAGGTGATTCTTGGGGTTATCTTCATTTTGATAACAAAAGGGTCTTATTGCTATGAATACAAGACCAAATCTCCAGTATAGTACAGGTGTTGAGATCAGGGGAGAGTCTTTAAGCAGTATGGCCAGCAGGGCTAGGGAAGTGATTGTCCCCCTGTACTCAGCTCTGGTGAGGCTGCACCTCGAGTACTGTGTTCAGTTTTGGGCCCCTTGTTACAAGAAGGACATTGAGGTGCTTGAGTGAGTCCAGAGAAGGGCGACAAAGCTGGTGAGGGGCCTGGAGAACAAGTCCTACGAGGAGCGGCTGAGGGAGCTGGGCTTGTTCAGCCTGGAGAAGAGGAGGCTCAGGGGTGACCTTATCGCTCTCTATAGGTACCTCAAGGGAGGCTGTAGCGAGGTGGGGGTTGGTCTGTTCTCCCACGTGCCTGGTGACAGGACGAGAGGGAATGGGCTTAAGTTGCGCCAGGGGAGTTTTAGGTTGGATGTTAGGAAGAACTTCTTTACTGAAAGGGTTGTTAGACATTGGAAAGGGCTGCCCAGGGAAGTGGTGGAATCACCATCCCTGGAGGTCTTTAAAAGACATTTAGATGTAGAGCTTAGGGATATGGTTTAGTGGGGACTGGTTAGTGTTAGGTCAGAGGTTGGACTCAATGATCTTGAGGTCTCTTCCAACCTAGAAATTCTGTGATTCTGTGATTGATTATGCTCTGAAGTGACAAATTTGTTTATATGTAATCAAATTCTAGGAAATAGGAGAAAAAAATACTTCTGTGCTATGGGAAAAACTGCTGATGGTGCGTCTGGAGCAGTTTGGGTGGTGAAAGAGAAGGACTGGGCCATGTTTTTGACCTATGAGAGTGTTCATTGTGTTCATGCTACTGCAGCACTTTGAACGACACAGTGTAACTGCGTGCAGTACTGCATGTGTAGATTGACATTATTAGTCCTGCATGGTATGAAGCAATGCTAATTATGGTTCAGCTTCAGAACACTAGAATCAGCTCAAGGGATCTGGGTATTTCCCAGGGTTATCTTTGGTTTGACACTCATGGTTCCTAGGCCTTTTTTGGTGGAAATGAAACTGAGAAGAATGGAAGCTGTTTCTGTCTGTTTTACAAGGAAAACGTGTTCAACAACAGGACAAAAAAAAAAAGAAAAAAAGACAGGCGCATGAGACAGCCTCAGCCACATTAACCCTACTTTTCATAAGAACTAATTAGTCCATCTTTTAACTATGACTAATTACTGCACTGACGTAGCTATGCTCCTTCCCATGTCAGCCTTGGGGTATCCCTGCATTATGTCCTGCTGGCTGATACAAAAGCTGGCTTTTTCTTCTTTAAAGGGAGTTCCTCCCGTCCTCAGATCACTCCACAGTTCTTTATCTTCCCAATTTCAGTATCATCTGTTTGAAACAGGGTGCCAAAAATATTTTTTATTTATAAAACCTGCAATAGGCTTAAAACTGAGCTGTTTGCAATCTCTTTAGGAATACTTCCTTTGACTACTGCTTTTTGTGATCTGTTAGTTATCCATTCTTCATCTGTTTAATGTTTGGATGGTGTTTGTTGCACCCAGTTCTTAAGGTAGGGTACCTTTTAAATGTCAGACCTTTTATGACATTTAAGTTATAGCATGTCTGTGAAGTTAAATTTATCAGTCAATTCTCATTCCATTGCAAAGTGAAGTGAAACTATTTTGTGTTCCATTTTTTAATTAAATTTCATAATATCAATGGTAACATATTTTTTCGTTTTTGTCTTCCATCTCGTTATGTCTTGTGTATTCACTTTGTGTACTCCCTCACTCAGGGACCACCTAATGTGATGCCAACAGTGCCCTGCACAGAGAGGTCTCATAAATGCAGGGACATAAAGAATATGCTAGAACACGAAGCATAATTAACATTAACTTCAAGTGACACCCTAATGTATTCTTTTTGAGATCGTTGGCTTCAACACTTTTAATTTATGTGTGCAAAATTAAAACTTTTGAGAACGTGAGTGAACTGTTAAAGCTTTGCCCTTACTATGGAAACTCTTACAGTCTCAACAGCTGATTTGCAAATTTTCATGCACTATTTTTCACTGCAGTAACTGTTTGTCTGAATGAGAACTTCTTGCATAAGACCATCACAGAAGAAGCTGAAATAGGAATTCATAAGCATTCATAGGAATGAAAAATTGTCTTTCAGATCTGCATATAAGCAAATACCCATCTTCTCACTATAGGCAATAAAAAAATTACAATCATCTTGTCTGCACAATGATTTGTTTGGATATCTTTGGCCAAAGAAGCCCTTGACTCTTGGGCAGACAGATGGACAGTGCCTGATGCCAGCTGACTCCGCGCAAGAGGTGGCAGTCTGACAGCCCTCCATAATGCAAAAGCTCCGTGGCCTCCTAAAGAAGGAACGGGGCTGCTCGTAAGAGTACCAAATATTTGTTCAGTGCCCAGAACTCTGAAGGGAAGATCCTTGTTGGGTCTTGATGCCCCTCTGGCCCCTGTTCCCAAGGCTGTCCTGCACTGCCAGAGCTGGGTTGTTTGTGTGTCAGCTGCAGGCACTCACCTGCCAGCAGCGAGGAGGAGGAACTGGGGAATTGCTCAAGTGGCTGGGGTGAGGCGGGCTCTGAGTCAGGCACCCACACACCTGTCTGTCTGCTCCAGGCAGCTTAAAGCACGAGAAGCTGTCTCGTGGTCATTCCTCAGCACCCATCCACTGCTACATTTCACATCTGGCTTGAACGCGGAGAAGACCACGATGGGGGTGTTTTACAGCACAAGCCAGGTAAGAAAAGGGAAGAGGAGGCTCTGGGATGGACTGTGTAGGCAGCCTTGACAGTAGTGGGGATCTTCTGTGGGAAGTGTTGTTGTTCCTGTGTCTTCAGCTCCAAGATCCCTTCTTCAGCACCAGAGCTGAGAGCAATGGGTTTTGTACCCAATTTGAGAGCTTCTGCCTGGGTTTTGTGCCCAATTTGTGTTTTCCCTTGAGGAATGCAAAGGCTCTAATGCTGCTGTAATTTTACTATATTTTGTAAATCTCCAATTAAAAAAAAAAAAAAAAGACATCTTTTTATATGTTGCTGTTGTCTTTCAATTCCCTCCAATGGGATTAGGCAAAACAAGCTACCAAGGCAAACCAAAGAGGCATTACTAATGTCAATGACTGCATAGGGAAAGACAAAAAGTTGATATTATGTAAGGAATGAAATATGAGCTCTCTTCAAAATTCTGGGAACTTGGGGGCATGAGGGAATGAATAGTAACACAGAAGGCTTTCGCTGTTGTACAGCTATCTACGTATTTGTTGCAGTGATATTCCCTGCTTTATGGGTAGTGTGCATGAGCACTCTCTTACATATTTGTTACATTGCTACAGAGACTTTATTCTTTGTTCCTATTTTTGTTGTTTGGTGATGGTTCAGAGCATTAATAATGCAGTTTTTTTCTCCTTTTATTCCTTTTAAAAAAAGAGAACACAATTATCTAGGGGATAAACTACCTCACCTTCAGACCCCATACTTTTGATTAAGTACCATGTTTGTCCACTCCTTGCTTTAGATGAAGGAGGATGACAATATCAAAACAGTTCCCTGGCAGGTTTGTTGAATATCTTTGATAACCACTGATGTTTAGGTGGTTTCACAGGATTTCCAATGACACTTTTCTGTGACCTCTGCATAAGGAAAATCGGATAAACTGAATTATTCTGACATAAATAATTACAGAATAGTTGTTTTCACTGTCCCCTTTTGAGAAATCTGAGATAGGTGCCTGGAAGATATTTCTTATTCTTCATTGTCTGAGAGCCAGCGCTGATTTATGTCAAACATAACGATGGAGCTATATGACTATAAACCACCTGACACGCAGTGTCGTTACATCATGATATCATTACTAATTCCTGCCCTGCTAGATTGTCAACTATTTATTGTGAAATATAGTAGATATATATGATAGATCTGAATTTGCACAGACCAAGATGTGTATCAGCTGTATTAATAACACAGCAAGGTTCACTATCGCTTATTTTTCTGTGGTTGCATTGTAAGAGTTAGTCAGCCACCACAAGTTGAGGGTTTCCACAAGGTTCCTCAGAATGGAAAATGGAGCGCATTGGAGGTTTGGTCTGTGGCTGACTGTGCATTTGAGGTCTTTGGCCACACTTGGCTGTAAATCTGGGAAGACAGAGAAGATGATGCATAAGGAAGAACCTCAGTCTGGAAACATTGTAGATAGTGTTCAAATGTTTCAATACCAACCATCTATGACTATGCCTCTGTTCTTTCTCTCTGCATGCTAATCCCATGCTTTTTGTACGTTGTTCTACAGACAGAACCCTCTCCATGCAACTTGTTCACTGTAAAAATAATACGGATGAAAAATGCAAGGAAAGCAGACCTGTGTGAGTATCTTTATACCTCTGGATTGTCCATGTGCTTATAAAATTACCTGGAAAATTACTAAGTGTCACAAACATCACAGAGTATTTATAAAAGCAGAGGGAAAGACAGTGAAGAGGTTTGACTATGGTATGGTGAAGGTGAAAAACTGTAATTAGAGAATTTTATATATATTTTATATATAATTTTTATATATCTTTGCCAGTGTAATGTGAGGTCCAGCTGCCAGCTGTAGATCAGTAGATCTTTTTGCATAGAATGCATAAAACGCAGATTCAAATGCAAAACAAAGAACAGTTATTTAGTCATAAGGAATGATCCAATGAGAAGTTTAGATGGTGGTCACTTCTACGGTTCCTTGTTACAGTAATGTCCAACTTGTCCATAGCACAGATCATTTTATGTGAGCTTAGGACTGGATATTTGACATCTGTCATGGATTCATTTTTCACAGAAAGACTAGTTAAATATTGGAACAGGCTGCTCAGGGAAGTGGTAGAGTCACCATCCCTGGAGGTATTTAAGAGATATGTGGATGTGGTGCCTAGGGACATGGTTTGGTGGTGGTCTTGGTGGTGTTAGGTGATCATTGGACTAGATCATTTTCTGTGTCTTTTCCAACCTAAATAATTCTATGATTCTATGACTGTCCCATTTGATTCAGCTATAGGAGATGTGTGTTTCAAAGCTTAGTTGAGTGCTTGCTCTATTAGCTGTTTTTATTCTTAGTAATGTTTACAAAGTGCCTGGAAGTCAACAGGTATGTAGAACTTCATTAATGCTCCATAAATACCTGAACTGCAAAGCAGAAGAGTAAAAGATGTGAGTAACAATCACCTCCAGTCTGAGGAGATGGCTGATTGTCTTGTGTTCATTCATTTACACAGATAGGAAAGTCTCAGTCCAGAATATTTCTGTAGGAACCACACGAAGTTAAATTTGTTCAGTTAAAATGATGCAGTACAAGAGATTTGTTTGCACCTTTCCATAGTGATTAGCCTCGAGTTCTGTTGTTCCTCTAGAGCCGAAAGGTATAGGAACAGAAATTTATCACTCATTTTTATTGACGAGAAGTAAGATACTTTCTTTTTGCTGAATGTATGGGGAAGAAGAGTCCCTATGAATTATTTGTATCATGTAGAAAGGAGATCTGAAGTTCAATTAGAGGCCAGACAGAAATCTCTTGCTACAGCTGAAATCTACTTAAAGGTACTGAAGTGTACTCTGAGCTGAAAGAAGTGTGGAAAAATACTGCCCTTAAATATCTCCCCAGATATTAACGTTCTATTAAGCTCTCCACATGAGAATGAGCTTACCAAAACTCCTCTATGTCTTATTCTCATCCAGATCAACATATTTTGTTTTTGTCTTCAAACTATTTTTGTTCTGAAGAGAGTTACCTATGTCTTGCTGCTTTCCTTCCCAATAGTAGAAATACTTAGGGCCTGGACCAGGTACTGAGATGCTTGAGCATTTCTGCTTCCCAGCCAGAGGCATGTTCCCAGCCTGCACCTCTGCCCAGAGGAGTGGTTTGAAGGCAGTGATGCATTCAGAGCATGGCCTGGGGTCTGGAGCTGCACAGGCTCCCCAGGCTAAGGCTGTTTTGCCTTACGCTGTGAAGCCTGTACTGGATGTTGCTTGCAAAAAAAGAGTGACAAGCATTTCACCACCAATATTGCCAAGCTATAATCTGTTTGAAATGGTCATGTAAGTCAAACCATGGATGGCACAAACAAAGCAAATACTGTACTTGTAAAGGTGAATTCTTTGTTTGTTGGGTACTTCCACCGGGTAAGGAAAGAGAATCCCTAAAAGAACTGTCCAAGATGTATAAGAGAAATTAGGAATGATATTTTGGTATAGAAGAAATTGCCCTGTGAAGCAGGGCAGCCAGTCTTTTGGTATCCAAACTGGCATACTAGGAGATTTGCAGGTAGGAAGCACAGACAGGCTGTGAGTGTGTCAGTTTGTGAGTCTGAATGGACTGAAGCCTCCATCCAGTGGAAGACAAAGAAACAGGAATGATATGTCTGGTTTTTGGTTGCCTTGACTAGGATTTCATATTACCACTCCTGGAGTTAAGGACTCAACTAGCAATGTTGCCTCCCTTAAATTCAGCTTTTTACCCAGGACACTGTACTTGGAGGATTACAAACTTTGTACCAGTCATGACACTGCCTTGCATACACTTAATTTCTGAATCTATTTTTGACTGACTGCTGTTTATTTCCAGAATCATTCATTTTTTGTTGAGTGTGAAATTTGTCAATAACATTTTTCTGGAAGGTCTGCTTTTAAGGCTTTCAGCATGTAGTTTGATATACAGACAGACTTGTTTAGGTCATATATTTCAATTGGGTACTCTTGATTATATAAAATAAACACGATTCGAATTTTAAAATATATTAATGTCTGGTTAAAGTTACTGGCAATGTAAAAGCTAGTGCAAATTTCATGTTGGTAACTATATGACTTTCTCTGAGAAGAAGGAAACTAGGAGACTTAAAATGAAAAATGCACAACTCACAAAATTTAGCTTTTTTGTATGTGTATTGCTGTGTAATATTTTAAAGTTTTTTTCAGTCATTGTTACAGTTCCCTAAAGATTAGCTTAGCACAGCCTTAGGAACCCAGAAGCATGTGGGCATCCATCACCAGCTATGCTGACTTCTTTACAATACCGTTTTCCTAACAGTGATTTTTTTTTTTTTTTTTTTTCTCATTCATCCTTTTCAAGCTCTTTTATATCATTTTCCTTTTCCTGGAAACCTTGCTGTATAGAGGCAGGTGAAAAGTGTCACCTACTTCCAAACTTTAAATCAGCTCTTTCTGCTTCTCTCCAGTTATGCCCATCCTTTTGTTTTGGAGGTGAATCCCATTTTGTTATTTTCTCTCTAAAGATCATTTATTGCACGATTTCTGTACAGTCTTTGTATCACCGTGTTTAATACTCACCTAGTGCTTAGAATTCCTCCCTACTTGGTACTGCACTTTAGTTTCATTGTTGTTCTATCTGCTTTATCTTCTAGATAATAAATGGAAATGGGAAAACCAATACACCATAATAGTCTCAAAACTTCACTAATATCTACTACAAAACAGATATTACAACATCCTTAATGGAAGTTCAGTGCATAATATTTTGATCTAAGACTATCTGAATTGCTTCATTCTAATATTTAACCCTTAATTTATTTCATACATTCTTGTACTATTCCATCTTTTTCCCACTGATTCATCAACGTGTAAATTATATGTCAACACTAATTCCATTTGTGTATTGATGCATCAGTGACATTATTGATATCACCTGTGACTTTAGTGCTTGTTTATGATCTCCACATTCCCTCTTCCCACTGAACACACCCACATCCCCATCAGGCTCATTGGGGTTATTAATATTCCTGGACCAGCTACACTTGCCAGTTCCCAGATTTGGGTGTGGACCTCATCTGCATCCTGACTCCTTAATGGTGTGAGACTTGTATGTACACCAATCCAACACACCCTTAAAAACAGTATTTTTTCTGTAAAGAATTTCAAATTTCATGCTCAGCCTTTTCCAGTCCTTGGGCAGCCATCATAGCTTGATAACAAACAGAAGAAAATGTCTTTTTTTTTTTTTTTTTTCCTGCAGCCGTTTCACCTAGGGAGCTCCTCACAGCAGGAGACTATGTATGGCAAAAATTTGGATGAGTTCAAGGCAGAGACTGGACAAACTCATAGAAGAAAACAAGTGCAATGAAATTTGGCTTAGGAAGTTTCTGAATTTCAAACTGTGAGGGCTAAGGGTATTATGTGATGCTTGCCCTCTAACAAACTTCCTCATACATTCGCGAAATATGGGTCATGGGCTCCTCTGACACTGATGTCTAACCTTCATAAGACCAAAGATCTCTCCCAAAAAAGGGCAAAAGGGCTGAAGAACACGATTTCTGGAGAGAAAAAAAAATAATTAAGTGGAATCAACAAATCAAACTAAAACAAAACAAAATACCTCAGAGTATTAAGGTTAAAAAAAAAAAAAAAAGTAAAAAAGCAAAACTGTATGGAAATGTTGAGATGAACATTTTCAAACCATCATTTCCTGCTTCCTGAAAACATCTTAGAGCCCTCAGTGGATGCTGAGGAGCACTGGGCTAACTGGACTGGCATAGAGTTAAAAAATACTCTTCAGCATTTTTTAAGTGCAATAATGATGTTTTCTGAAGTTTAGGAGGCTGGGGAGGGGGCTATTTTTTAGGTTTGATAATTTTGCAAAGTTACATTTTGGGTCTTTTTTTTAATGTAAGGCTTGATATTTTGGATATAATAATTTATAAAATTATGAAGTACATGTATAGTTTATATTTTATGGCATTGCAGTTGCAGTTCTGACATGCATGAAATCAATTCATGGAAAGATCCTTGAGATCCTGCAATGAAACATAGCCAGCGAAATACATTATTGTTTGAGGAACTATGGTCCAATATGATATTTATTAGAGGAACCCACAGACTTCCTCCGGTGTTTGGTTCTTGCACTGTTGTTATAGTTTCATTGTTATTTATTACTTACTTTACCATGATATTTAAGCAGTTGCAATTATGTACTGACAGCCTATTGTTCTAGATGCTACTTGGAATCTCATTATAAAATAAGGAGATGCGGACTGATAAAGCCCAACAAGGGCCAAGAAAACAGAAAAATTGTTGTTTGGCAAAATCTCAGCAAAGGACAGCTTTATAGAGATGTGAATGAAAATGATAGTTTTATGGATACCTGTAGGGTGTGCCACCCTAATGAAGGGTAGGATGGGAGAGTGTGTGAAAGCTTTTTATTGATGTTTAGCTAGCAGGTGATGGAGATTAATGTTGAATGTTGCCAGGAGGCAGGAAGCATTCTCCCAGGCCTGAATGAATATGGTAAGTCTGTTAAGGGCCTTGGAAAGGTGTTTATTTCCACAGAAGTAACCCATGTCTTTAAAAAATCCCAATTAATTAATTAATGATCTAAAATATCTAAATTTGTACTCTAGATGGTAGCAATGCCACTGTACCCATCCATAGCCAGGTCTCTCTTCTCCCCAGTGCTGGATGAAGAATAATACTTTCCTCAGACGGTAGTGACAGTTTGTATTTCATGAGACGGGTGGGTCCAGATGAAGAAAATCCATGATCACGGAGATGATCTGGATAAGCAGCTCAATGTTTGAGACCACATTTAAAAAAAAAAAAAAAAAAAGAGGGGAGAAAAAAATGGTTAAAATTTTGGCTTAACCTTGTTTGAATGTGAGCTGTTTATGGGAGGAATGAGACTTCAGTTTGAGCCAGAACAGCTGGTGCCCTGCTGTTGTCTAGGGGTACAGCATTGGTACTGAAGCCAATGTTGTTTAGCATTGGTCATGTCACTGTAATGCTTTCTAATGGTAAAGCACAATTAAAATCCAGTCCTGCTGCTATCCTGGAAGCTAATTAGAAACTTAGTGTAATAACTGCATGAAGAGACTGGGCTTTCATAAGCACCTGCTGCCACACCTGCTTTTGGCAGGATATTGCCCCATCGTGATACCACAGCTGCCATCTCAAGCATGTTTCAACAGCTGCTCACATGTCATGGTCAATGGGAGGGACACAGGTTGCTGCTGGGAAGTTCTGACGGGTACATCATGTGTGAGCATCATTGCTGCTGTTCACCTCCTGTAGTCAGTTGGCTTTTAGGCTTACGTACCATACTGACGATTTGTTTGCACATGCCTGGTAATGGGAGCCTTGTATATATACACAGAGTCCCTTTATATAATGCGATGTGGTGTTTTGCTGTGTTATTGATGGGCTTGGGCAGAGTGTTCACACCTGTTCGTACTTGCAGCCAGTCAGGCAGAATTGCAGGGTCATTCACAAACTTCAGTGGGTCCTCCTCCCAGAGGGGACAAGATCTGACAGCAGTGTGTAGATCTCAATCTGGAGTTACAAAGCATCAAAAAATGTTTTCATACAGACTTTTCCTCTATAGACATGGAAGTTTGGAAGCTATTAGGACTGTTAGAAACAAAGATGACTTAAGTCTCAAAGGGAATCATCAAAAAAATAAATAAAATGTCTTTGTTAATTCTTCAGTTACACATAGAGTGCACTAAGGGGCCAAGTCATTTACTCTGTGTTTCCCAAAAGTCAGACCCCCTGATAAAACTAAGTGGGACAATGCTAAATCACAGAATCACAGAATTGTCTTGGTTGGAAGAGACATACATATAGCAATGCTGATGATGGGATTTGCATTTTTGGGCACTACTCCATCATGTTATCTTTGGTACTTGCATAAGTTATTGCTCCTAACAAAAAAAAATAAATATATTTTGTATGGTGGTCATCCTGGACCCTGGAGTG
Organism: Netta rufina; assembly: GCF_964035555.1. Taxonomy (NCBI): domain Eukaryota; kingdom Metazoa; phylum Chordata; class Aves; order Anseriformes; family Anatidae; genus Netta; species Netta rufina. The sequence goes on from NC_140128.1 coordinate 31,509,150, forward strand.
TGAATCCAAAGGATTGCTTATCTCATGATTCACATTTGCATTTTATTGCTTAATGACTATGACAAAAAACATTCACAGGCAGATTATTCTGACTTCAGAATGAAAGTGCTCATCGATGATCTAAGCACTGCAGACAGCTGCTGAACACTGTTTCATTCTTAAGCCTTGGTCCTAAATATTCCTCACTTATGAAGGAGCTCATGTGGGAAGCCAAACTTCACAGCTAACCTCTTCATCAGGGAAAGGAAAATGAAAACCATAAAGTTTGCCCCACTTAGCAACTGGGCACATTCAAATTCATAGGTGAACTTTATGACTTGAACACACCCTTAATTGAAACAACAAAGCAAAAGCAATGCAATCTTGTGCAAAGCAGCAGCGTCATCTCAGTATGGTCTGGGAAGCACAGACAAGCTTTTTCATCTGTACATAATATTGCAAATGTCATTACTACTCTGAGGCACAAAGGTGGAGGTGACATTAAAAATATTTTAATAGAGCTTTACTGGCTAAAACTCTCCTTCAGGACAGCTTCTTAAAACAAGTGCTATACCTTCAAACTGCTCAATATTTCCAATTCCTTTCTTCCATGTGCTTATTTTAATCCACTTCACATAGGATTAAATACAATTTATTTCCTCTGAAGGAATATATACATCTTTTATTGAAAGGCTTTGTTGTTGAACTCTCACAGTGTATATGTTCCCTTTAATCTTCCAAAGGGAAGAAGGGAGCCAGAGATAAGGTGCCTCAGCAGAGACCTGTCCTCTGACAGCAGTGGTCCTTCATAATAACCTTCAGTGCAAATAGCTTCCACTGCCAATGTGTTGGCAGCCAGATGTGCTAGAGGAAGGAAAGGATACTCTGAAAAGTAGACGGGACAGAACTTACAGCCAGAGCTACCCCAGAAACATTAAGGCATGCCCCGTTATTTTCAGGGTTACTTTTCCCACAATGAAAAGAGGTAGCTCTCAAGAAGAGAAAAATGCTAGGATTTCACAAAGAGTGAAGTCAGCTTGGCTGTACAGCATTGACTTGATGGAACCTTATCTAGGATCCCAGCTCACATTCTGCATATTGTGCTGTATACAGAGCTTAAAAATTCATACAGTGCCACAGCTTACGGGCTACTAAATGTGGCCCACTGGTCCATTGCTTTCACGCTTCCCTTCTCTTCTGCAGTAACCCAGTCTGACTGCTACGTGAGCCTAAGCCTGCCAACAGCCTCAGTGCAGCATTTCCGCACCAAAACGATTCCAAACACGAAGAACCCAACGTGGAATGAGACCTTCCACTTCACGATTCAGAGCCAGGTTAAGGTAGGAACCGCAGCTATCCCTGACAGTTGGCATTTGCCTTCTACCCACCTCCTGATGGTTAGGCTGAAGGCCCAGATGCCCCCTTCCCTGCCTAAAAGTCATTTTTCTTACCAGACATGAAATGGTACCATAGCTTCCCACACTGTGGGTCTTCCTGAGTTTCTTTGTGAAGTATTCATACTGTCTAAATGCAGTTATTTAGCTTTTGACACATGCATAAGACTGTATATTCCTGCATAGTCAATGGAGCCTGTAGAGAATAACTGCAAAACTTCTATTTTATTGTTTCCTTTGCATTCCTTCTTAAACTTCTAACCCGAATTCCTCCAGCTAAACGGAAGTAACTGTAGTATCTTATATTTGTTAAATCTCATACAATCTATTTCTTCTGTTCCCAGAACATTCTGGAGCTGAAAGTTTGTGATGAGGACAACATGACACAAGATGACCACCTCCTTACTGTTTTCTTTGACGTCTCCAAAATCCAGCTCGGAGAAAACATTCAGCTAAGTTTCCAGCTGAATCCACAGGTAGGGATAAAATTTAAAGACAAAGCTAAGGGGACATGGTCAAGCAAGAATGTTGTTTTCTCAGCTTTCATCTCACCTGCCCAGAATAGAGGCCTTTCCTACTGTCGATTTAGTCATCTGAATATGCCCGTCTGTTTCAGGGGTTGGTGCCCAGTTTTGCCTCAGTAATTACAGTAAATTTTGGGTGCTGCTTTTACAGATAGAGTTGGCCGACATTATCATGCTTGTTTGGTTACTCTACTTGGTGTCAAAATGTTGAGAGCTTTAGGCTTTCCTTTGCAGTTGGAGCTCATGGTTTTGAGCTGTGACTCATGTCCGACTGATATAAAAAATAGTGGTCTTGACTTCATAACCAAAGTTCATTCTCCAGAACACCCTGGGCTTTGCATGCCCAACTGTGCTGCCATGTTAATGAGCCACCAGGCCCATTCGCTCAGGTTGTGGGTGAGGCTTGGGAGAGAGGCAGGATGATTTGTATGCACCAGAGAAATTCAGTCTTGGTGATGCTGAGAATTAGTGGGGAGCACTGAGAGCTTGTGAGCAGGAAAGGGGAATTGCAGGTGGCCTGTGAAGCAGTGGAGGTGAATCTAAGATTGTGGAAAGGCAGAGAATCTGTCAAGAGATCCTGCAATATCTTACAAAGTGTCAACTAGAAGCCTGCTAATATAATGGCTATGACATCAGAAGTATGTGATATGAAGTATAACAGATAAAACACAAAGAAAATGAAATCTGTGGTGTGTGCAGTTACTAAAGGTGGACACTGGCTTGGAGCCAGTTCCCTGAGAAGCACAGATTCCTGTAGGGTGTTTTTCAGCACAGAGGAATCCACATACAGTGACCTAATTCATTTTCTTTCCCAGGGAAAAGAGGAGCTGGAGGTTGAATTCACAATGGAGAGCAGGTGAGTCAATCAACAGAAATGCAAGCAAACAAATGTTTCTGATATACAAAACATCTGTTTATGCTTGCAGCCCCTCCTAACACTGTCATAGTCTGAATAAACTAGAGGGAATTTTGTGTGTTCAGGAAATGCTTGTGTATTTAGCAGAGAAGGGGTGAATCCATACCAGGCACCCAGACACTGAAGAGCTAGTACAGGCACTGAGAGGGGCATGGAGATGTCTCCTGGTTGCTGCTGCTTGCCAGGCTGCAGGGGGCACTCTGTGCAGGAGGATGTTTTAAGTTTTACACCCCTCCTGCTCCTTCCTGTGATGTCTGTCCCAGATGTTTGCTTTGTCACAAGAATGTGCAAAAATACTTGGAATCTGAGTTGTGGGAATAGATTTACAAATATTTTTTACCGTGTTTCTATGCTAACTGTACATTTAATGGAGAGAATGTGAAAGAAAATCAGTCCTAGTGCTGCTGTTTGTAAGTTGAATGAATTCACCAGCTTTTCAGTACTGATCGCCCAGCAATATAGGGCAATAGTCTAATTCTGCCATTCCTATACTTTTGTGTCAGAAAATGATCCTGTCTGATGCAGCAAGGAGCTCCTCTGTTCAGCAGCTCTCCATAAATACAGTACCCAGGCTTAATGTTCAGCCTCAGAGAGGCAAATTGGACCAAGTGTCCAGCTAGAATTTCATATGCTGTTTACTCATGTTGCATGTCCAAAGATAGGCTTTTAAAGATAATGAAATAAAATAAAATAAAATAAAATAAATAAAAAAAAAAACACTGGGAGAGTGCTAGTTGTGAACTGATTGTTTTCCATTTTGTCTTTTAGTCCGGATCCTCCTGAAAACATTATTACTAATGGCGTCTTAGTGGTAATTTTTATTTCCTAACTCTTTCCCTGCTGTATGGCCATGCTTATTGCAGAACCAGGATTAAAGGTGCTGGGCAGTTGCTCCGTAGAGTGGCATGGAGGCATTGGACATGGAGCAGGCAAATGCTGGTGCCAGCAATTCCCACTGGTGACTCTCCCTCTGGGAGAGGCCGCAGCTGCCTCTAGTGCTCGCCTCTGCCCAAACTGAGCAGGACTGGGGTGGAAGATCATCCCCCTTTGCGTGGGAACAACCAAGCTGAGCATTCTCCTTGGGGTGCCCACCCTGCACCCCTTCCCCTGGGCCCTTTTTCCTCATGCCAAATGCTACTTCCCTTGACCTGGTGGAGGGGTGACAGCCTGGCATCAGCCTGGGCATGTGAATAGGGGTTTGGCTGAGGTCAGGCTTGACCAACAGCAAATGCCTTTTCTCTTTCTCTGGTCATTTCTTCCAGTCCCGTGAAGTTTCCTGTCTGGATGTGCAGGTGAATGGTGGCAAGATGAGGAAGGATAGCACAGGTGAGCCTTCGCTGACTTACGGAGAAAATCTGTAGGCTGCTTTATGGTAAAAGTGCTCAGCATTTTACCCTTGAACTCGCTGGTTCAAAATGGTTGACAATGCAAAGCAAAATCTCAGCAATGTCAGTGACTGGAGGGGGCTGTAATTGATCAAAACCACAGAGATAATTGCAGAGTGCAGCCTGATGAGCTTGTCTGGTTTTCCTGCAGAAGACTTTCCCCTATAATAATATCTTGTCAGATGCTTATGACTTTCCAAATTATTTGTGAAGGGTGTTGAAATTTTCTAAGTCCTCAAATGGAGCAAAATCCTGTTTCTGGATTCAGAGAAAAAGAAAATGGGCAGGATGAGGACTGAGCCTCTCTTCCTCAATTTCACTTTTAAACATTTCTTTAGGTGTAACAAAATAAAATGTGCCACTAGATGAAACATGAGACGCACACAATATATTACCAAAAGTACCTGTTGCACATTTTAAGTAGCACATCGGTGTTGTGTTAAGCCTACGCTTGTGGACCTGTGTATTTCCTAAGCAATTTTTAAAACATTGTGCTCTGGCATCTCTCGATGGCTCCAACCTCACATGCTGTGGTGCAAAGAAGGGATACTTTCACACTGCAAACCACATTTTTTGGAAGGACTTAAATTTGAAACACCTTCATAGCCCCCAACATAAATTACTTGCAGTTTGTGGTGAATTTAGTGAGCACTGGTGGAGCTCAGATCCCCACAAGATGGAATATTCTTATAGCTAAGAAGTGTGGACAGACATACACGGTGGTTTTGGGTATTTCAGAAAGCAAGGCCTGTTTGTGAGGATGTGAGGATGTTTTTTCTGTCATCCCTTCAGAGAGGAAATTTGCACTAACGGTGGATGGCTCATACGAAGGGACCCAGACCCACACACTGAGCTCCTGCCTGTGCCCAACTGCACCAGCCAGGTTCCACTACATCAAATACCACCAGTCAGCGCTGGCTGTGGCGCTGCCGCGGCGGAGGCGGCTCAGCAGGGTACGTGGTCACCCCTAATGGGCAGATGGCTCTTTGCTGTGTGCTTCTTTGGGAACCTCTGAGGTCTGTGTATGCAGGGAATTGGTAAGTGAATGAATGTATGTGAGGCTGGGGAGACTGCTTTTTACTTCTTTTTGTCTTTTGTGTAACTCTCCTCATTATTATTATATTTTTTTTTTTTTCTCCAGTCTATATCAAGCCAAAATGAAAGGGATATGAACGAGTCTGTGACTGTAGCTCTGAACTTGCTTCCTATACAAGAGAAAATAACAGTAGCACAGGTGAGAAGTGAGTTATTAATAAAACTCCATCCCAATACATACTCATTTTGGTGGGTTATGTGAATTTTACAGTCCAGTGACTTGGATCCAGTCAGGTACAACACATGCTGTAGTTGTAAACTGTGAATAACTGTCAGTGACAGTATAGCTATGCAATATTTATTATTATTATTATTATTATTATTATTATTATTATTATTATTATTATTATTATTAGTTGGCTTTTGTTCTGCATGTGGTTCCAGGCATGCTGTTCAACCCTGTCCTGAGTTGAAACTAATTTATTAAAGGAATATCTAATATGTTTATCAACACTGTATGTGAGCTAACAGTATATGTGACATTTAATACTGATAATTTGCAAAGGAGAAGTCTGAAGCAGAAGGCAAAACAGAACATCCACATGCCTGTGGTTCAGGTGTTCAGCTTTTAATGAGCTTCCTAGAAAACAAAGGGCAAACTACGTGTTCATTTGTGGAAAACTGAGGGGCTATGCTTCTATCCAGATCAGATTGCACTGGAGCCTGTTACATACCTCATAACCCAGGCCATTCATTGCTTGACCACATACAGCAGCAAAAAGAGTAAAACTCAGCCTATAGATGGTGTGGCGGAGGAATATGCAGGATTAACGACCTGAGCATGCTTACATTGTTTCATTTGCTATTTTCAGGACAAGACGATCGACTTGTATGTAAAGGCAAATGAATGGTAAGTGAGTCTCCAGCAACGCCTTATACTGTAACTGGGAGACATTTGCAAGTACACAAAGCTCATTTGAAATCAGCAGGGGTCATAAAGACTCAGACCTTGGTAAGCAGAGATGTGTTCCACTTCTGGTCTCAGGCTTTTGATTGCCAGGTTCTCCTTAGACAGCGATGGATAACTATATTGCGGGTCCCTTTTCCTCCAAGTTTCTGAGCTGGTACTGCACTTAAGCAAGTAGGTCTCAGTTTGTATTCACTATTATGCCCACAGATGGAGAGAGTAGTTCTGCACAGAAATAATATTTCTGTATAATACCAACAAAATAAAGACAAGGTGTGGTAGCTGTTTTCCTAGTTAACCATGGTGGCTGTTGACAGCAGTTACCTAGTTACAGGCACATATGGTAGGCACTGCTGAAACTTGAAAAATCAATTATATGAGCAAACAAAACCAGAAACGTGCTGTAGGTACCTCATTCCAATACCACAGCAGTACGTCATGTTCTGCCCTGCATTCCCATTTGCATTCTTGGTAGCAGCTACAGCAATTAGCAGAGGCCTGTCTGTGGTGTCGCTCTTTCTCATTTATTACATTATGTTGTCCATGAACCAGTTTGTAAACATACACACAAGCACAACTGGAGTTGATCACAGCAAGTAGTAATATATAATGTTGGTGCCCTGGTCTCAGGACCCAGGGTCTGTGTTTCAGGCCAAGAAACCTAGATGCCCGCCTGGGGTTTGACCTGTGCGCGGATGAACAGAATTTCCTGCAAAACCGGAGGAGGGTGGTTGCTGCTGCACTGAAGGATGTTCTTCATCTAGAGGAAGACCTGCAAGACCACGAGGTAGCTGGGAAAGGCACTGCTGTGGGATTTTTTTCTCTCTTCTTTCCCTTGGGCCTGGAGATGGCAACAGGAGTGTTTTCTCCCCTCTGTCCAGACGAGGCATGAGGAACTATGTCAGCAGATCCTTCTCCTGGGCCCTGTTTGCATCCAGGGTTATCTGAGCTGGATTGCTCAGCAATCTAGATGAGCAAATTCTCTATTTCCATTTGGCTTTCAAATGATCATTTAAATGAACTTCAAACCATGATTCTTGTCCATCTTTCTTAAAAATCTTTAATGAAGTGCACAGATGTTTAAATATATTCCACAAGGTGGCCAGAAACTCACGTTCCTTATAGCTTACAGAGCAAAATTGCTTTATCTCTAATCCATATGTTTTATTTTACTAGCATCTGGATGTTGCATTTTCACATCTGCCTTCTTTTGATGTGGATGTCCCTTGATGTCACTTTTCCACCCGTGCTTCATGCCCTTTTCTTTGTGTTGAACAGGTGCCGATAGTGGCTGTGACAACAGCAGGGTGTGGAATAAGAGCACTCACTGCCATGTATGGCAGCATTTTGGGTCTTCAAAAGTTGCGTGTTCTGGATTGCATTTCATACATCAGTGGCTCATCTGGCACAACATGGTGAGGAATCATTTTGGTACTGTTGTTGAGATACTATGTGAAGCAAAACTCATGCTTTGTCTAGGCTTTTAGATCTCAGCAAGGGTAAAAGGTCATGAGTTACTGCTTCCATATAAGGCCTATGAATGCCAGGGCCTTCATAATAGGCCTTGAAAGGCCTGTTATGCACCACATTTTTCACAGAGTCATCATAGAATCACAGCATATCCTAAGTTAGAAGGGACCCACAAGGATCATCGAGTCCAACTCCTGGTTCCACACAGAACCACCCCAAAATCAGACCATGTTTCTGAGGGTTTTGTCCAAACACTTTTTGAACTCCAGCAGGCTCAGTGCTGTGACTACTGTCTTGGGGAGCCTGTGCCAGTGCCCAACCTCCCTCTTGGTGAAGAATGTCTTCCTAACACCAAGCCTGACCCTTCCCTGTTCCAGCTCCATGCCATTCCCTTAGGTCCTATTGCTGTCCCCAGAGAACAGAGATCAGTGCCTGCCTTTCCACTCCCCCTCAGTGATATTTGGTGTCTCTGAAGTAATTTATCCCTAATTAAAATATGAGACTTTACTGGTAGTGCAGAAATCCTTAATCCAATGCAAAATTATCCTGTATGCTCAGTTACTGTTGGACAGAAACAACATAGACAGCTGGTGCAGCTGTTTGTGTTGGCTTCCAGATCAAGAGGTTATGATTTATTGCCTTTAGATTTGCATTTCTGTTCAAAGTAAGCTCAAAGTAGGGGAGCGACCTATAGCTAAAACAATAAGAAGTGCCCAAAGCTCTGCAAAGTATATCCTCTCAGTTTTAAAGCCATCATCTTCATTTCTTTCCCCTCCCCATCGCATTTCCTGCTTACAGGACCATGACCAAACTGTATGAAGATGCAGATTGGTCACGTAAGGATCTTGGAGAAGTAATTATTGAAGCTCGGAAGCAAGCAACCAAGTGCAAGATGGGTGCTTTTTCCTTGAGAAGTCTGAGGAATTATTACAGAGAGCTGAGCCAAAGGACCCAAGCAGGACATAAGACATCTTTTATTGATCTGTGGGGACTTATGATTGAATCCATGTTAAATGATGGGGTAATGTCTATTCACCTTTCTTCTCATAAAGTTGGTGACATGATCTTTATGATTATTACAAGAAAATAAAATCCTAGGAAGAAGTGCCTGGCTAATAACACTATACTTGGTATGCAGGCAGAGTATCTATTTACATTAATAACTTGGAGATGCAGTGTATGTCTACAGTGAAACCTAAAGTGTGACTAAATGTAACAGAAATGCTTAGACTAGCTCTAAAGTAACTGGCATACTAGTTAACATTTGTAGCTGTCAGGATTCTTAGTTGTTTTTTATAGCCCTACATATGATGTCTCTGCTGCTGCAATGTTTGCAGTGTTTATACAAGTCACACATTGAATGTACTGCAGATGTACCCCCCTATGTAGTTCCTGAATTAGTGCTAGAGTATAGATCCAGAGCTCCTGAGAGATCTTTGCTGAGGAACTGTCATTTTGCAGTGCCTTTCAGCTGCTTTTGATTTGGTCTCTCAGGACTGCTCCTTTCTAATGCTGTTGTAATGACAAATGCAAAAGTTTCCATGTAAACTTGCAGTCTGATGTTAACTGGAGAAAAAGCTATTTTATTTTAAAATCCCATAAAAAATGGCTTATATTTTGTCCAAGTGAAAAAAGGAAAAAAAAAAAAAAAAAGTACTGCCCCTTCATATCAGATTTCACAGTGTGTTTCTGGCCTCAGTGCTTCCCAGCAAAATGTGTTAATATTTCATTTGACGTAAGTACACTCAAAATATCAATTTCATGTATAACATAAGCCATTAGTATTGGGCAGCACAGGGAATTTTCCCTCTGGGAATATTAAACTTCAGTATGAGTTTCAATAAAATTCTTGATTAGAACCATCATTAACATGCTGCCTTGAAGAGCTCATGTCAAATAGATGAAGTATATCATAATAGCAGAATTAGCCAGATCTGCCATGTTTGTTTTTTTCACTTACATTTGACAATACAAAGCTAGGAGATCATGTGAAGCACTTCATTACTGGTGCCATACACTGAATATAGAACATAGCTCTTTTTGTTAGTGAGAGTTATTCCTACTCCCATGATTTTCTTGTCCTCTGTTTATTGGACATATGGAAATAAATCTAGGAGGAAATTCAGATAAATAACATCCCATATTTACTGATGTCTTTATGGAACTGATTAGCAAACATTTTTTCTTTTCTTTTCTTTTTTTTTTAAATCCAGAAATGCTACCACAGACTTTCTGATCAACGTCGGGCAGTGAGTCAGGGCCAGAACCCACTGCCCATCTACCTTGCTCTCAATGTCAAGGACAAAGTTGCTACCAAAGATTTTAGAGGTAATGTTTCAATTCTGGGAAAAGAGCTGTGTTTTAACATAGGTATAGATCTTGTAAAGAATGACAGATCATTTTAAATTCTTGCCCAAGGCATAAGTCCTCTTGAGAGATGTAAACACTAGCTAGGAAGCCATAGGGTCGACAGCAACACTTTAAGGTTTTGTAAAATCCCGTCACATTAAGTGTGCACATTTAGACATTAACTTCAGACTGCTAACATGACATAGATCCATGACACTGCCTCATAAACACTATGAATTGTTAAAGAAAGTGATTCACAGAAGGTTTAAGTTCACTTAATGTATATTTTTCATGTCTGGCTAAAGGCAATAAATGCAATAGAAGCCAGACTGAATTCCAGTCCACCTTCCATGAGAAAGCTTCCTGCTTGCTAGATAAAAATAAACTTAAATTTTCTCTTAGCCCTCACTTTATTTTTTTCACAACCTTGTGGAAAGTGCAACAGCGGGTTCAATTGCCTACTGGACCTGAGAGGCAGCAGTCAGCACAGTTTGCTTTGGGCATGAGCTAAACCAGCCCATTTCCAAGAGCTGACACTTGAAAGGTTCACTCACTGTCTATTGACATTGCTGTTTTTAGTAGCATTTTTTTCCCTTGGTTACTGGAACTAACATTATTGGCATGTGTGTTGGCAGAGTGGGTGGAGTTCACGCCATATGAGGTGGGCTTCCTGAAGTATGGTGCCTTCATTCGTGCAGAGGATTTTGGCAGCGAGTTTTTCATGGGTCGCCTGATGAAGAAGCTCCCTGAGTCCCGGATCTGCTTCATGCAAGGTGACTCACCAACCTGGGGGATTGAAAAAGAATTTCATACAAACACCAATGATTCTGGAAATTAATCAATAGCAAACCATTGTCCTGCGTGTGGTAGCAGAGGTACTGGGTTATGTCAGAAGTGGTTCAGTATCCCAATCAGTTACATTCAGCATGTCTCCTGAAATTCACTCATCTGCCCAGCTAGCTTTATCATTGGGGCTATGAAAATGAAACTAAAAAAGAGAAGTTATGTACCTTTGCAAGTGTGTTTGAAACATCACCATTGACCTTAAAGTGCAAAAACTTTTAAAAATGGAAAGTCTATGAAACTTTGATAAAGCTGAGGGAAGTAATAAGAAATAAATAGAACATGAGGGAGGGGAATCAGTGAATGAGCTGGTTGAAAATATTTAACTACAGAAAGGAAAAGGAAATGAAAATAGGAAAATAGTGCAGTGTTTGTCAAAACATATGTCGTTCTAGGTAAAACAAGGTGGGAGGAAAATAACAAATTTCTTATGAATTTGTATTCTGAGTCAAGTCTGTCAGTGTATCACTGAAATAGATGTCTAGGCTTATGTAAAAGTTGGAAAGAAATTAATAAAAGAAGAAGTTAGAAAAGTGCTGTGAAAGGAGCAGAAGGCAGGCGATTTATTTATTTATTTATTTATTTATTTATTTATTTTTAAATCAGTTCCTTGTGTTTACCTCACTACTGCTCATTATCCATCTCTGACTTCCTAGGAATGTGGAGTAGTATCTTCTCCAAAAACCTCTTGGATGCCTGGCATGCAGCTGATAATTCAGAGGACTTCTGGCACAGATGGACCCAAGACAAAGTGACTGAAATAGGTAAATCTCCAGTGCCTTTTGACTTATGGCCTCCCTCCTCCAGGCCCCTCTGATATGGGACGAAATAACATACCTCTGACACAGTAACTGCACTCACATTTCCCATGTTTTGCATTCATCTGTCAGCCTGGTGCTCTCAGTCTTGGGTTAGGGAAAGTACTGGGAAAATTAAGTGCTTTGATGTTACTGAATAGCCAGTGTTTTGCTTAATCTGAGACTTGCATTAGTGAGATTTGTATTAGAAGGTAAGGCACTATCAGACAGACCTTGATGGAAAGAAGATAAGGATGGCTATATAACATGATCTCTAAAGTGCTGAGTTAAAATACTTCTGGGAAGAATTGCTTCAATCAAAGCCTCATGGCATCTCTATTTGTTGAGCAGCTTGAGTGTTTTTTTTTTTCCTTCAGTTTCTGTTCCCTCTGCATTGTGTATACTTCCCTCAAAATCTGACTGAACTGCAAGATTTAGCAGAGGTCCAAGGAAATCAGTGGAGTAGAGCTTTATTATGCCAGCTGAGAAGGGCAGCTCAGAACTGAAAGACCATTCCTTGAAAATACCCATGAACAACTTCATCGTTAAAATTCAAGTGAAATCAGTGGTTTCATGTTGAATGGACTCATGTGGCATTTCTGTGGGCTATGTTTATTTTGGGAAAAACAAAACAAAACAACTATATTTGAGTTTATATAAATTGCAAATTTGAGTTGAATTCAGATGTGCAAACCAAACTGAACAAACTGTGTTTTAAGTCAAAACATTTTATTTAAAAATATTCAAGTTTTCTTTTCAAAATAAGCCTAAAATTTCAAATTTAGCCCAATCTAAAACCAGTAACCTTTTCAAATTTATAAGTGAAATGATTTTGCTTGCTTTTTGTTTGCTTGGAAAACTGAATTGTTTTGATGTCTACCAAAATCCTCTTGTTTTATGAGAAAAATGCTACTTCAATCAAATATGACCAATCACAGTTTAGAAAACAAAAGTTTATGTTTTATCAAGCAATTGTCTGGAACTCACTGCAGACCATAAGGCAAAATAACTCTCTACAACTTCCTTGTGAGAGGAAGTGGAGAGGGAGGTGCCAGTCTTTGCTCCCTGGTAACTGATGTCAGGATACATGTGAATGGGAAGAGCTGCACTACAGGACGTTCAGACTAGATATAAGGAAAAAAATATTTACTGTGAGGGTGGTCAAACACTGGAACAAACACTTTTTGATGATGCTCAGCAACTTTCAGGTCCAGCCTTTAAAAAGGTGAACACAAAGAGCTCTAAATATATTGTTACTACTGTTGTAAAAGTCATTGATCCTTTCTCTTCTTTGCATCTGGTTCACATCTTAATTGTGACTATAATTTAGTTGTGTGTAATTTATGCCATGTACCTCTAGAGGAACAACCAGACTTGCCTGAGAAGCCCTACGAGATGGCTACCTGCATGTTCACTCCTACCAGTGGCCTCTCCACAACTCTCCGGGATATCCTGACGGACCGCCCTGCTGTCTCCAAGTACCACAACTTCCTGAGGGGCTTCCAGATGCACAACGAGTACATCCAGCACGAGCATTTTGCAAAATGGAAAGGTGTAGACAGCACTTCTGCTCATGAGCCATCGTGGCTCATCTGAGCGGGCACAGGGGTTGGAATTCAGATGTGGGATGTTTGTAAATCCTGCAGAAAACAGAATGGAATTTGTGGTCAACTGTTATTCTTTGCTGAAAGAAAAGAGAGGGAAAATGAAGTAACTCCTTACATCCCTCACTTCCAGTAACAGGACTGTTCTGTTTTGGGGTGATTTGGTACTGACAGTCCTTCCTGAGATAAAAATCATTGGGGTGGGACTTTGCATATAGAAAACCTGACATGGGTTTGGTGCAGCTTATGGGCTTGGAAAGACTGATAAAATGTGAGTAGAGAGGCTGAAGGAAGCTTTAGGATTGTTGCATGACATCCAAAAATGAAGGGAAATTCCTGCATGGGAGAAAAGCTTGCCTTTCTTTTGTTTTCTAACCTGACAGGTGTCTTTCTGCTGTTTGTAAATAACTCCAAATCTGTCACTCTTTAGACACCTCACTAGACACCTCTCCTAATGACCTGAGAGGCAACTCAGAGCACCTGGAGCTGGTGGACGCAGCTTTCTTCTTTGAAACCAGCTGTCCACCCCTAATGAGACCAGAGAGGAAAGTGGACGTCATCATACACTTAAATTACACAGGTGGATCACAGACCTTGGTGAGAAGTCTCAAAAATTACTTTAATAATGGCTTTTCCTTTACTTTCTTCAGCTTTCAGATAGGTGTCTATAGAATGTTATCAGTAGAACCTAGTAAAATGGTGTTTCCAAGCCTTAGAAGAAGAATGGAAATTCCCAGAGGGAAGAACAACTCCATTTTTTTCCTCAAATCACTTTTGAAAGAATACTAAATGAAATACTCAGAGATCTCTGCTTCACCAATAAAGTGCAGAGTGGCACAATGAAATTATTATGGTTGAGCTGCAACTTCCATTACAATTTAACATAAGATTTTATAGCACAAATGTAGCTGGAAAAGATTTTTCTGTGATTCATATGTATAATTTATTCTGCATTTTCTTTAAATGTGTAAATTTTTATTTCTCTTTTAATTTTTTAAATGTGGTTTTTAGCTGTCCAAGAACAACCTAGAGAGTCAAGAATTTTGTCTTTTTTTTTTTTTTTTTAATGAATGCATTTTTTCTCCTAATGCAGTGAGCTTGAAGCAAAACATCAAATGCATTTGCTATGTTTGAAAAAATTTGATTATAAAATGGCTATATAGATTTCAGAGATGGTATTTACCACTTAAGAAGACAAATTTAGACTTCCAAATGCATACTTGTAATTGTAAACCTGCTCCTGAAAGGCACCATAGAAAATGTGAAGTTCACTGGTTAAGAATCTATCGTTATTTTACAAGTGGATGATACTCTCATGCTGCTCTTACACTGTAATGCCACATGAAAATTTTTTGTCTCTGTACTGTAGCTGAAAAAAACACCACATGTAGTAACTCATACTGCATTTCCTTCTGGTAGTCTGAACTCTTTTGGAAATATTTAATTCAAGTAAAAAACGGTGGTGCTTCTGTGTTTTGTCACATAATTTAACAAAATTTCATCATCACAAATGAGCTTTGTGATAAATGCTTTTAGTGTTATATTTTGAAGTTTAATACTCTTAAAATATGTTAGCTTGAAATTTCATATTATTTCTAAAAATCAAAATTTAAAATGGGGAAGTTGATCTCAAAACCCTGCTAAAATCTATTGAAGTCAATTTACAAATTATAACTGCTATATAGACAGGTAACATGACTGAAAATCCTTACTGTCTTGGACTGAAAATTTAGCTTTGTTTAGATGAAAATTTTTCTTAGTTCTCCTTTAATTAATGATGCTCTTTAACAATCTTTCAAATTACCTGTTCTGTTCCTAAATCATTTCCATTTTAAAGATGTGCTTTGGTACTGATCTAAAATCTTCTTTGCCAACTTAATATCACGTGTTTTCCTGCACGTTTATTTTCAAAAAGTTCCTTAGGCAAGAGAAGAACTAGAGACTGCAGGTTCTCACATTATCTCTAACCTTCCAATGCTATCAGGCTATTTTATGCAGCTTAGCATGAATTAAGCAGCAGCCTGATCTTGTGTATCTTTTCCATTTCTTACTCTGCTGCTGTTGGGCACTGACCAGCCTCTAGAGCAGGCTTGCAGTTACTTCTCAGAGCAGGGAATTGCATTTCCCAACATTGAGCTGAAGGATGATGAGAAGAACCTGAAGGAATGCTACATGTTCGATGGTGCAGACACTCCAGGAGCTCCTCTCCTGCTTTATTTTCCACTAGTGAATGACACCTTCCAAAGATGCGTAGCACCTGGTAAGTTAGCATTACCCAGCTGTTTTATTGACCCAATTAACTTCTTTACTTCCTGAGAGTTTCTTCTTTAACCCAATACAAAAATCCTTTGCTTGCTTGCTTTTTCCTACTGGTGAATACATTGCAAAAGGGGATGGCTCAAATTATTTGCAAAATCAGTAAAATCTTGGGCATAATTTTAGTTTGAATCTTGGTGCAGTTCAGTGAAAGAAGAAATGTGTTTCTCAAGTAGAGGAATGGGATCTAATTTCACCTTGTGATTTCCAAAATTTTACTTTAGGGTGTAGAACAAAGCCGAGTTTTCAGATACGTATTTTTATGACATTCAGATCTAGGAAGAATTATCTTTAGAGTATAGATCTGTGGAGGCCCACTGTGCTTTCTGTTTACACTGTTTAACACGTTGATTGTATATGCTGGGAAATCGAAGCAATAGTACGTAAACTAAGACTTAATAAATGCAGTCACAGTGTTCTTTTGGACCACTGTTTGAGATACTGCCTTTGTTTTTATTATGATTTCCAAGGCTACTAATATTCTGCCTCCTCCTGCCCTGTACATCTCATTATTCCTTTTACCATAAGTATATATTCTACTCAAGAACCCTCATGGTATGACTTGATGACCTGTGAACTCTCAAAAAATGTCATGCCGTGAGTTGGCCAGTAGACGGTGCTGATTGCAATGGAATGTAGTGATACATTTATTTTTCTCTCTCTCTCTCTCTCTTTTTTTTTTTTTTTTTCTTCTTCTTCTCTGTTTTCTAAAAGGGTTTTGTTTAGAAGTACATTTTTAGAGATCGGAGGGCAGCAATTGTCTTCATATCAGCCACATATGTGATCTCTCTAAATTATCCTTGACATAGCCTATCAGAGTACTATAATTTCCTGGGACTATACAAACACCTTCCTCTTTTCCCCTGACAGGCATGGCTCGTAGTGCTGCGGAAATGGAACAGGGCAAGATTGATCTCTCCAGTTTCTGCTCTCCGTACTCAACGAGAGAGGTCTCCCTGAAAGCAGAAGATTTCAACAAACTTCAGAGGCTGACTAATTACAACATAATGAACAATGAGAACATGATTCTTCAGGCCTTGCGCATGGCGGTGGCACGGAAGAAACAAGCTCTGAGCCATCCAGTATCACAAGCACAGGCCTCTGGTTGAACAGCATTTTCCTCTCTTATTAAATATTTATCATGACAGAACAGAATTATATATCAAATGCAATAGCTACTTCACTCTTCTTGGCAGGTGCCATCTCTTTCTAAGTAGCCTTCTCAAAAAAGAAAACTTGAAGTACTGACTTCAGAGCCACATGGTTTGGTTTACTGATATAGCTGCTTTTTTGGTCAGAAGTTTTGATATCAGACAGGCTGGTCTGTTGTTAACACCATCTCATTGTGATGCACAGAATGCAAATTCAGCTGTGTGTGATAGGGAAATAGTTTTAACTTTCTCTCTGTGGTATCTTAATGGTTTGGTTGTTAGTATTTTTTCATCTGCAAAATATTCTGGCATTTCATTGTGACTATTGGTAACAAATCTATGAAGCCCTCTTCAGACACAGAAGTTGGTGATTTTAACATGTAAAAATATTTTATTTGATTTTAATAACTTGAATTAAATGGTGTTCTACCTCATAAAACTTTTGTTGCCCTGATACTTTTTTGTTATGAATTGTCATGAAATATCACATGAACGATACTTAATTTTTCAGACCTGTGATGGGTGATAGATATATAGAGATAGTGACTTTTAGGTCTTCAATGTTCCTTCTTAACAATTAAATCAAACTGATTAATTTGTTTTGAATGGCTACTGCCATTTTCTCCCACAATAAGCTGTATTCTGTCTCAGATCACATGCAGTTATCTCCCTGAAAAGCTATTTTGCTTCAGGATCATCTAGAACTTGTTCAATGTAGTGAGCTGAAATATTACCAAAACAAGTAGCATGTGAGGAGGATTGAAAGGTGTATGATAATTGCATCCACTCAGTCGCACTATTGAAATGGAGTAAGATAACAATATTCTGTTCACTGCATCACAGTTGTTAACCAGCCATAAAATGTAAAATACATCTGCAAGTGCAAATTAAGATACAATTGTCACAGAGTAACCTAGTTATTTGACAAGTACATTGAAGTTCAGTGGCTGAGTGGGAAAAGCTGATTTAAGCACACACAAAAATGTAACAGCTCTCCAACACCAGCGTGATTACCAAAGAACAGATGAAGAGGTGTCCAAAGCATTTCCTGAGAATGCACTAAATGATGTGCGTACACACATGATGAAGGCAACCTGATGAGCAATCCATAAACAAAAAGCAGCACTCCTCTTCAGGCTGTCCAGGAGACCGGTTTGTAACAGAAACAGGAAATGGTTGTGTGTCATTCCGAAGAAGTGAGAGCTTGTCTGCCAAAGCATGGATGTTGATCAACCACCACTGCACCTACATGTTTATATATAACAGAATAAATATCTTATATTTCTTCCACTTCAGCTAATGAGAAATTTCATAACTAAATCCTCTCCCCCTTTGGGCAATTGTTTAGATATTATGAAAAAAAAAATATATTAACTGTTTTGCTTTAAAAAATAAAAAAAGAAAGAAAGAAAGAAAAGGAAGAAAGGAAGAAAGGAAGAAAGGAAGAAAGGAAGAAAGGAAGAAAGGAAGAAAGGAAGAAAGGAAGAAAGAAAGAAAGAAAGAAAGAAAGAAAGAAAGAAAGAAAGAAAGAAAGAAAGAAAGAAAGAAAGAAAGAAAGAAAAAGCTCAGCTGCTCAGAGAAGGGAATCTACTGAAACACACAACAGTCAAGAACAGTCAAGAAAAGTCCACCATAGAGGGAATTGTAGTTTGTTATGAATTTTTCCTCAGAGGCAAATTACTGGAGAAAGATGAATAGTCTTTAGTCTTTTCTAGAACTGGAGCTGGTTATTTTGGTCCTAGACCCACAAAAAGGGTTGTGAGACATAGACAGTAGCTGGCAGCTGGCCAGCCAGGATGAGAGTCAGAAGAGTCTCTTACCTCCTTGTGCAGCCTGGCCTAAAAGAAGTAGGTAAGAGCTATAGAAGGGTCTTTTCTCTACTCACATTTACCAGCAAGGCATGTAGATATTTTCACTCTTATCTTAAATCCTGTCTGACGTTCTATCTGAAAAGCCACTGATAAGCTCAAAATAAAGAACCCAAACTGTCAAAATGGGCATCATGTTTTAATCTTTAATGCCTACCAGGGAGGGTCTCATCATGTTTGTCAGAGTTGTCCTGTTACTGCAAAGATCTGAGTGTTGTATCAGCTCTGCCAAGTCTGCCAAGTCTCCTGGGGTACCCTGGTTCAAATGGTAAGGACCTGCTCACCTGGTTTTACCAGCCTCAGGCTAGTTAGAAAATACATATTCCTTAGAAAAGGGACCTAAGGGTCCCTCCTACAGACTGCTACACCTTCTGCATGTCTATTAATGGAATTTGAGATGTACCCTAAAATATTAGAAAATCTGAACCAAAACAGAAACTGTAGTTTCTTGGACATTGTCATTGTGTTTTCCGTTACTGGATTCTTCCTGTTCTGTATGCTCATGCTAGATGTGTCCCAGGTGCCTGTCCTGGGCCTTACCACTAGGCCTTCTAGCAGAGCCATTTGCTAGCCAGTGTCCAGGATGGGATCCCTCCAGCTCCACCCATGCCCTCCAGTGCTTACTGTAGGGGACACTCACACTGAGTTTAAGAGATCCTCTGGAGGAGGGGATAGAGGCCTGGACACTGGTCCAGAGTTTTTCTTTCCTTGAACTATTCAAGTCAGACTTTCCCAGGGGAAGGCTCAGGAGACAACAGCTCGACCACTGCAGAAGCTAACAAAACAGTCCAGGCTTACCCACTTGCTGATCAAGTTTCTCAGCTTTGGACAAACAGCCAAGGCTGCTTGTCTGATTCAGCATCTTTTCATGGATTTACTTGGTTTACCTGATTATTGAGCTTGGTAATGCTTATTTCTTACTGTACAGAGCAGGATGATTTGATTTTGGGAATGATTGTTGTAGACAGGCCAATAGAAGAAATTAGGATTTAAGGAATGTTATTATGATGCTGAAGATCTCTTACCAGAAAGAATGCCTTTGGGGGAATGTTGTAGGTACAGGATTGAGTTTTTTTTATTGTGCATTTTCCTGATGTGTGTAGAAGGGGAAGACAGGTGGTGGGTACTACCACCATTTTGTGAGAATACAGCATCAGCTCCAGCAGACATCAAATGGTGATTTCATACCAGATATCTGGGCTTGTTAGTAGTGGGATACATACACAGGTATTTACATATCTGCTGTTGCAGTTTTCTGCCAGAAAAAAAAAAAAAAAAAAAAGTGTCATTTTTATATCAATTTAATTACACTGTATCATGTTGAAAACAACTAGACATTAGCATTTAAGATGAATGAATGTACGCCCAAATTTGGAGGAAAATGGTTTTTTTTTTTTTGTTTTTTTTTTTTTTTTTTGTCTTGGTTTACTTTTTTGCTTGTTTGTTTTCTTTTTTTGCTTGTTTGTGAAGGTCCTGAAAGCAGGAAAACATATAATCAAGCTGACCAAGTACACACATGAAAGGGGGGGGAAAATCTACCAGCGTGTAATTCTACCTTAGGAAAGTAAATCAAATTTGGTTGAAATGAAGAATCTTTAAAAGTTTTCTCCACAATACTTTTGACTGTTTATTGAATTACTGCTAAACTGCTGTTTTCCTTCATCCTACACATATCTACTGTTATCTTCTCTGATTTGTGCATTGTTAGACTGCCAGGTTATAGGTATCCATGCAAGTGCTGTGCACTATCACTCCTTAATCTTGATTTGCCAATAGCTCTAAGCATCTTGGTGTGTACAGCATTCCTCCAACACACACCTGTGGTGTTTAGCTATCAAATAAACTCAGCAAATTCCCTCCCCTTCTCTCTTCATACTTTCCCTTTCAGGCAATAAAGAAGGTGGGGCATAGATAAGCCACTTGGTGCTCAACAGGTGCCTCCTTAAAGTTTGCAGAGGTACTTCACGAGTCACTGCCAGCTGTTGCCTGTAACACTAACGTGACAACCATATCTGACTTGTATGCAGCTGGGAGCAAAATGGGATCCTACTGGAGTTCTCGTGAGGTAGGAAATTCAGACCAAAATTCATTACAAGCTGAAGATGACCTGGGGTGAGTTTGTGACTGGGATTCTGGTGTCTAGAATAGGTCTCAGGAGCTGTTAGTCCAACTTTATGCATGTAGTTATTTATGTCAGGCAGACCTATGGCTTTGCTGGTACTAACATCCCTGTGGAGGCATTTTTGGTGGTGGAGAGAAAATCAGCTGCACTGGGTGACCCACACAGAGGTTGGGAAGAAGTCTGATGTTTCTCATAGAAATTTGCTGAGGACCTGGGCTGAATCTGTGGTTTGATGTAAGCATGTTGGGATCTTTCTCAGCACAGCATTTGTCAGCTATGAGTATTGTCATTTGCTGTGCCTAGGTAGCTGTGCTAGCAGCCACCTGGTAGTGGTTTACATAGGAGAGTCACAGACTTACAACAGTAGTTAATCACAGACACAAAGACAGAACTAGTTTGACGTTTGTGCATGGCTGACACCCAAGAAAATCTTGGTCTGTGAATTCTTTCTTTTTCTTTTTCTTTTTTCCTTTTCTTCTTCTTTTTTTTTTTTATACTTTTTTTTTTTTTTTTTCCTCCTCTCCTTTGGTGGAACATAGGCAGGGAAAGACACAAAACTCTCTATTGGGCTTCAGAAAGTCTCGTGCTCTGTCCTTTCCTCAGCTCTGAAATTAACTTGCTGTCTGACTATGAATGAGTTACTTAATCATTCTGTGGTCATCTTCATTAGCTCTAATGAAATTACATTATTCTAAATATATATATACAATATTAAAATTAATAAATTATATACAATATTAAAATTAATAAATAAATATATACAAATATTCTAAAATGGAAATTACAGAACATTTCTGCATAACAGGGATATGTTAGCAAAAGTGTTCATTGAAACCAATGAAGGGCTCAGAGACCTCCAGTGTGGGACCTCCATGGCTTAACAAACAAGCAGAGTGAAAGTGTAAACAAAGTGGCTAAAGAAACCCTATGAATCTATAGGTTTATCATTTCAAAAGGACAGGAGAGTAATGAACTGAATCTTGCAATGGTCTTCACGTGGGAGAAATGTGCTCAAAGCGTGGTGGAATGGGGCTCCTCATCCTTTCTGCTCTTCCCCCCTGTCCTTAACCACTAAAACAGCCCCATGAGAATGAGTAAAGCTAGAGGCTTCTTAGTGATAAAGGGCAGGAGAACTAGTCTTCCAATTTTGCTGCATGGTGTTAAAAAGTGCAACAAACACTTATGGGAGTGCATGCTTTATGAAGCATAAACCATTTAATGTTTATGCGACTATTTGTTTTGTCATATTTCTGCAGTGTGAAGAATGTCCATGCAGCTCCCTCTCTGTAAAAGTCATAAGGATGAGAAATCTGAGAAAGGCAGATCTGTGTGAGTATCACGGTTTTTCTTTGATAGTAGTTCAGTTCAGAAAGCAGTAAGGCTAACCGAGCACTGTAACATGTATCTGTGTACAAAGTGTCACCATGGTTTCAGATATTGTTCCATATTTGAATATGTGCTATTCTTAAAATACACTCTTTTATAAACAATACCTTTCAGTTTATAGAAGTGTTACACTTAATGGAAATACCAAAAGTCAGCTGTGGTATACTGTGAAGTGTCTTAACTGTTAACAACTAAGTGTCAGTTACAGTGTCTGACATGCTGTGATACAGGCTGTGCCCCTGCTTCTGGATGAAAATGCCAGCACTGATGATGAGTGGCTGCTACAGGCTGTGGGGTAATATGAGGAGCTCTGCTACCATCTGTCTGTCTTTTGCAGGCAGTAGAAGTACATTCAGGCACATCTATATTTCTATATCTTATTAAAAAAAAAAAAAAAAAAAAGACATTATATGGCTTATTGTCAAACAACTTTTTCTGTGAATGGTTTACTGAAATGCATTTGAAATACCAGGCTTGCAAAGCAAAAACAATATGACTGAAATGTTTCTGGGGGGTTGGTGTAGTGGGTGAGAGTGGAAAAGAAAAAATCTCAGTGGTTGCTCATGTAGGACAAACCAAGCTGATGGGACAACTCAAATCTGTCTCAGAGAGAAGACACAAGGCAGGACTGTAGCAAGAAGGAAGTGAATATGTATCTTTACATAGTAAGTAAACCCAAGTGAACTCAGCAAGAATATTTGCTTCCATGGAGACCACATGGCTTTCCAAAAAAATATTGGACTGGCCTCAAAGGTTTTGCTCACCATTTTAAAAGGCTAGTGTGTGTTGTTAAAGGTCAATAAATGAGAAATTATTCACTGTTAAAAAGCAAACCGAAACTGAGTAAAAAAAACTTTTTCTTTTTTTTTTTTACTTTATAGATCCATAAGACTAACAGTAGCATCTCTAAATAAAATTACAAATAATTTCAGGTTTAGGATTATTCTTCGCTTATTTATTTTTTTGGAAAATACTTTTTGTGGGAATGTATTTCTCATGTAATTCACAACTTTCCTCACGTATTTGTAAGTATTTTAAACATTTCAAACAAAACATATTTTAGGAAAAGCATAAAACAATGGTTGTATTTCCCATTTACAGTTATTTGGTTTATTTACTATTTTTGTATAATTTAAAGTTGTTAAGAGAGAGGGTGTTGGTGACAGAGTTGAAAGAGGGAGCAGAAGTAGTTCAAGCTGAAAAACCTATCTGTGCTTTGATGGAGTCAGTTGGATTAGGCCAAAATGTAGTTTTTGGAAGACCATGTGTCAAAGACAAGTATGCTTTGATTTTCTTGCTCTGTGGCACTGTACAGCTAAAGGAGAGCCCGTGTCCTCCTCTGTGCAGAGGAACTGCTACCCACAGCATCTTTGCCTCCTTAAATCTTGCACAAGTTGTATAATAGAGGATTTGTTTTTATATTACAGGATATCTATGTCAATTAACTATGATCGTGATTGCCTAGGTTTTTCCTTTTGTGTCAAACAAAAGGTCGTATTTGTATGTGGTGTGAGCATAATAACAAGAATTAGGCTACTAATGTGTGTTGAAATCTGATATGAGTAAGGCTTACTCATGAATCAGAAGAATTTTCTCCAACATATGTAGGATATCACGCAGCTACAGTCTAAGTAGTACACATAATTCCCAAGACAATGGCGTCCCAATTTCTGGACATATTTGAGTTTAGCTAAAGTTTTTCTATAAAAAGTTGTAATAATGGTGATACTAGACCAGCCCAAAGGTTCATCTGGTTCTGTAGTCCTCGGAAGTGGCCTACAGCAGATGCTTCTGGACAGGAGAAACACTAAGGCATGCTTTTCATCACACCACTCTCCCACAGATCTCCCAAGAGATCTGTGTCTCACAAGGTCTGGCTCCTGATTCAATGGTATTCTTTGGGGTGGTCTGTATGCTTATATTGCAATTAAATAGTTATGGATATTATTATTATTTCTAATCTTATTTGCCTTGCTTGGGCAGCAGAAATGCCTTCTAGAGAAATCCTAATATTTTCTGGCTGGCCTGAAAAGGCCTTTTCTACATATTATTTAGGGCTCTCTCTCACACAAAACAATTGCACCCTTGCATTTATTCCAGAACTGGCAGACAACTTAACATTAACAGCTGCATAGCTGCAGCTATCTCTTGTTTTTAAACTGTGAAAGCTTTGTGGCTGTCACAAACATACCCACTGCTCCAGCAGAATCTGGATTCACTGTCTAGATGGTGCAATTTCTCTGCAGCTGTACAGGATAGTGTGTGGATAAATGTGTTTAACTGCCTGAAGTTTGAACATCCGTCATCCAAACAGGCTGGCTTGAGACACAGGCAAAACAGGGAGCTGCGACACATTCCTAGCGGCAGGTACATGGCCATGCCTGTTTTCTCCTGGCAGAGAAGAGCCGACATTGCTGCTGCTGTTGGGAGAAGAGTTAGCTGTGAACTATAGCCAGCAGGAACCACCAGGTACAGGAGTCACAGGCTGAGGCCCATGGCCTGTCCACATTCCTATATTCCCATCAAAGTGCACAAGGGACAGGGACGGCTGCACTGGAGCTGACCAAAGGTCTCTCCTGCTAAAGTCTGAGAGCAGCCAAAGGCAGGTGCCTCAGGAGGAGGATGAGAGTAAGGTGAAACAGTATAGTGTTCTCTCATCCTCCAAGCACTTCAGATGTGGTGATATCCCAGGCCAAACGGCGTGTCTATGAATGCAGCAACTCTTCTAGTCTCTTTTTGAGCCTATGTAATCTTTATGTATCAACAACAATCTTTGTCCAGACTGGTTTCCTTGTCACAAAAACCTTTGCTGCTATCTCAATGCTCATCTTTGCAGTGGCAAAATCAGTTTGGCTGTTGCTTCTGAAAGGCCTTGAATTTGTTCTTCCATCCAGTGGCTTTCTGTGACCTTCCCTTGTGTTTTTTTCTGTCAGTTGGTGTGGTGGAGCTTGGATTTCAGAAGCTGCCACCATGTGTAGGAAGAGATCAGTTGTTGCAAAAGTCTTGTTTGTCAAGGGCTGATCCACCAGCCAAGATCTCTAAAAGAGAGAGGTGAGCCTTCGTCCTCAAGTCCCTGCATTCATTTCTTCACAGCCCCCTTTGAAGCCACCTCTGTGCAGGACCCTGCATTTCCACCGTGTAAGAATTTCTTTCTGGAAAGACTTCTCTGCAAGCCAAGTACAACTGCATTTCAACCTAACAGGAATTAGACCCATACTGTGGAAATTCCCCATTGTTGATATTGTTTTCATTGAGGCTGTTTGCCATACCATGTTTGCTACTTTGCATTTAGCAAAGTCCAAGGTTCCAGAAAGTGTTTCCTGAAATACCTGTGATATTATTTTATTTTATTTTATTTTTAAAATGACAGCCTACTTTTCAATTAGTGTTTTCATTACATAAATTATGAAACTTGTCTTTATATCTTGCTGTAGTGCTAAATCTGTCTTGTTGCTGTGTCATTTCAATAACAAACTCACAATACTGCACTGACCATTGATTTTAAGACTTGAAAGGCAGTATTACTAATTTTTTCCCTATATCATCTAAATCCTGGGTAACCCACCATAGCAAGACTTCAGCTGCTGTGTTGTCCAAAAGAGGCTCTTTGATAGGAAAAGGAATGACTGAAGACATGCTAAACAAGCTGCATATACTGCTTCTTACCCTTTCCACTGCCTGTATTATGAGTGTGAGAAGCCAGCAGCATCTGTCGTGTGAGGCAGGCAGGCAGATAGTGTGAGCCAGCCAGCACTAATGCCTTAGGGTGAAATCAGTCTTCTGTTAAAATGAATGTGGTCATTGACTTTTGCTGTGGTTGAGGAAAATCCTTGAATGTGGCCCTATGATTAAGAGCATTGCTGCCCCTGTAAGACATCTCATCTAGGTTCCTCATGCTACTAGCCCCTCAGGAGGGCTGTGTTTGCATTGAGAGAAATCCTAAAGGCAACCTAAGATAAATGCTTGACAATAGGTCAGTGCTTGTACCTGAACAAAGACAGAGAAATAGTTATGTAGATAACTACAAAGTTGCAACAAGGCCTGTAAACAGTGATTTTCTAATTGGTTAAGAAACTGAAACAAAAACACATAAAAGAAGCAACTGCTGATCATCAGAAACTCCTCCCTGTGATGTCATACCTGAAGCAAGGCTTTTCTTACTGTAAATGAAAACTGTTCAGATCAGGATCAAGGTCTAATTGCGTAATTACTAATTGCACCTGGCCATCTTCCTGTAGCCATGCTGACTTCTGTGTACCTTCTGTGTGCAAGAATAGAAAGCTGTTTTGGTGGTTAAAGGTATTATATACAATGTTCCCCCATGACTTGCTGTAGACTAGTGGTGTAGTCTTGGAAAAGGTGTTTTTACTCAGAGCATTAGTTCCTCATCTCTACACTAAGGACTGCAGAATGGGTATTAGGTACCTCACAGGGGCATTAGAAGGATAAACTGTTTAGTGTCTGAAGGACTGGTGAAAGGAGTCAACTTTTGATAAAAGTGTCAGGCTCATCCCTGTCTCAAAGACAAAAGCTGGGAGCAGCTACCATGCTCTAATACTGTACCAGCACAAGTGGTACTGCAGCTGTTGTCTTCCACTGAACAGGGGTGATCTTATGAAAGTCTTTTGTGGTGGTACTACATACTCTTGGTAGACTTCACTGTCCTCTTGTTCAGAGGAAATACGTATCTAATGAGCAGTTGAAATGGGCTTTGAAATGTTTTATAATTTTTTAAATCTCAAAACCTGTTTTAAAACAGGTTGTAAGAGGGCGGAGGCAATGGAAATGAACAAGGGAGAAGCTTGGGTGGAGAATAGAGGCTGGAATGAGTAGGTGATAATGGCAGCAATGTAGAACCAAACCATGTTTTTTGACAAGTCACAGGTCTATACAGAGCTTCATGGCCCTTCATTCTTTCTCCAACACTTAGATTGCAGAGCTTTAGGCTGTGGCACATGACTTTGTTTCAAACATGACAAGCTCATATTTGAGCTTGGAAAGTTCCAGCAAACCTGGATGGACATCTGAGCGAGAGCTGAGATATGTTTTATGAAGTGTTGTGCTTATAGAAAACACAGCACAAGACTAGTGTTCAGTTTCTTTCAAACATATGTAGGCAACTTCAGGGGTTATTAACAGATAGTAGCAATGCCATATGTGCTTTGATTTCTGAATAGACATTCTGTATTTATAAATTTCTTTGGGCTGAGTTATGTAATGCCTTCTCAGTCCTTATGAAGTTAAGCTGAGCAGTGCCTTTTCCCACGCTTACCATCTCCCACTTCTTCTTAAAAGTTATTGTACCTTGGCATTTTTGATCATCTTTGATAATGATCATATTTTTACTCTGTGTACTTGTTATTATTTTACAGTAGTGTATTGCATTTAAGAACAAAGTATACTTTGTTTGACACTGAACAGTGGCCACAACTAGAATATCAGCAGATCTGTTATAGTACTATTAGTTAGGTGGCACATTCCAAGAAGTTCATAAAGAACGTGAAGATTGATACACGTATTTACTCATTGCACGACTTGCTTCAAGATATCTGAGATAGTCCTTTGATGAGAAGAAGGTACAACTTCCTACCTTCAGTATTTTAATGTGAAAAATACATTTTTTGTTCAGTGATTACCAACAGATTTTCTTACATACTATTAAAGATGCTGCAGAATCTGTTCTAATTCAGTCCTGGTTGCTCCAGTTTCATCAAGACAACAGTATCTGCAGATCATCTAGCTGTGCATTAAGCAATGTGACTGATACTGTAATCAATGATTCACTCCTTCCCGTACATGCTGAGCAGAGAGTGGCTTTGTTTTATACATGCATGCTCTTAGTGCTCCTTCACAGGCATGAGATGAAGCATGCTGCTGAGGTGAGCTTTTTGCTAGAAGAGCAATGTGATAGGGCTTGTGGGATGTCAGAGTCCCCGTGGAGGTTTATCCCGAAGACTCTGAAGCAGTGCCAGGGAAAACCTTGCCCTTGAGGACTTTTATCAGTGATGTTCTCTAGAGAGGAGCTTCAGCCAACCTTTTTGCTGAATTGAGGCCGTTGATTACCTTACAGATAAGGGCCAAGAATCTTGAGGTAATTTGCTATTATGTGGGAGGCCAATGTAAAGAAGAGAGGCTAGATTTTACGTGGCAGTGGTAGTCTGCATCACTGAAAAAGCACGTGAGGGTTTCCACATGAGGCTATGGCTTCCCTCCCAGGTAATTTGTCTTGCTGTATCCAGCAAGAGGCAATAAAGTAGTGCTGCAATAGTAGCCAGTGAAGTTGAAAAGAGAGATTCACTCACAAATGTTGGAGATAGCGCTTATATCCTGTTCTGCTATAAAATTGACAATCTTTTTGAACATCTGCCTGGCAAAGGTATTCATCTTCTATTTATCCAGGCCCAATCTTTACAACATTTCTCTCCAAAGTTCCCTTTCTGTTCAAGAAGAAAAAGTAGACAGAAAAGGTTTGGGGTGAAAATGTTCTTTGTAAGTCATATACATTCTTAATGTTTTCATTCATTCTTATTCACAGGAAAGTTGCTGTAAACTCCTAGATCAGTTGGGAGTGCTGGAGGATTCCAGCCAGAAGTGTGAACTCATTTAACTGTGAAAATGGGATTAGTTGTAGTCCTATGATAAAAGACAGTCTGGATGCTGTGTGTTTATCAGTGGTTTACTTCGATGTGAAAGAAGCTGACAGTGGCATCTTTGTAGAAAAGATATATACAATGTGAAGACTTGACTGCCAGAAGCAAAGCACATGGTACACATCCAAAGCATAGTATTTACATCAGGATGAACCACTGCTTTGATATAAATTTTTAATCCAGACCTAATGAGGAAATAAACTTAAAACAAACTGTAATTTCTGTCTATGTTATGCCCTGTATGTTCAAAATGTGGTTCATAAAATTGTCTCTCACATTTGCAGTACTTTTGCAAATAATGAGGCCTTTCATCATCCAAATATTATCTGGGAATCTTTCATTTGGGCTTGTGGTACAGTATAAGGATTTCTCTATCACTTCCTTCCCAGACAGTCAAGTCTGGGAGGGAGACTGGTTAGTTGGTTTCCATGTAATACAATTGATCTATATAATAATCATGCCATGATTATTCTGTTTATTGCCTTCCAGCATAAACATGGGCATCACGTGGCAGCAAGCCCTGATTCCATATAATATGTTTGTAGGTTCACCTGGACTGGTCCTCTTCTCCTGAAGCAGGATCAAATTTACCTTATCTGATAAATTATCTGAGCAGGAGTACTGTCTGAAATGATTCATAGAAAATTTATAAAAAGGCTCTCAAGAGAGCTCGCTAGAGCACTTTTAGAGATGGAACAGTTTTCCTACTATGTCTTTTGTTTATTTCCACCTTGCCATGCAGAGACACTGATCATTCTCCTCTTTTTTACACTCATTTGGACACTCCATAACTGATTGTTACCCTCTTCTTTGTCATTCTTTGTTGTTGAATTAGCAAACTCAATTCCTTCAGCTCTTTCTCATATGCTAGGCTGATTAAAACAGTCCTCTTAAATCTGGATATGTTTCATTTCAGTAGCTGGTCACGGTTAAAAGTCTTTAAAGATGGAGGTAGAAAGTGAGTGGAAGAGAACTAGAACCTGGAAGACGCTGGGCATCCACTTATTCTTGTCCACGGCTGGGAGTGTATGCAGACATCTCAGTCTCCGGCACTTACATCTAGCATTATGTATTTGGGATCTGGTCCTAATGTTATATAAATCTATGTTGTGTTTGTAAGTTATCTGAAGTCCAACAGCAGTATAGTTTTGTGACATAATTTGTTATTTTTCATGCAGTGGTCTAGTTGTAATTGCTTGTTTTCATATTCAAATGTCTTTATCTACATTCTTGTCTTCAGCTATGTTGAGACTGAGGCCTCACAGGTTACTAACTGAGCTGCTGTTAGTGTAGATCATCAAGCTGTGGGAGTTTGTTTTGCTCTTATTAATGGTGAGCAGCCGTTTTAAAGACTGGAGTAACTTTTGCTACAGATCTACTGTGTTCAGAGAGGATGACAGATTGAAGAAATTTCCCACCACAGCTCTATCTAGATGCAAGTCAAGAGTGTAGCACTGGTTTCTTTGCTAGAGAAACTATCTAAAGCCCATCTTCTCAAACAAGCTTCTTATCTAGTATGTATGACAAAGAGATTTCCCAGACCACAAGTGAACAAATTCTCAGAAACACACATACCTTCTCCTCTTGCACTGCCTGAGGATGTACCTGTGCAAAGTTAATATTCTCTTTTTCACTTACTAAAAATCAGTGGAAGAATTGTAGAAAATATTGTGGGGAATACAGCTAAAAATGCTTTTATGACCTCATTAACCAATACATTGTTATCTAAAATTATATTACACATATTCAGCATTTAAAATTATAGTAATAAGTTTAAATTATCCTAATATTCCTTAAAAGTAGTATAGAGGTCTGTATTTGTAATGGTGAAGTCTTTTCTTCCCCACTGTGGACAGTAAGGGGGAAATTATCAAATGCATGCTGAAAAACTGGAAGATGTTTCATGTTCAGGTTGTATCAGAAGACTTGAAAGATAAATCATATGTAACATGATTGCAGAAATTGTTTTAAGCAATACCTATTCATTGCCACATGAGTAATACAACGCGTTTAAAGAAAGTGTGGAATGAGAACCAAAGACTGACAGAAAGAAAAACATAATTACTGATAAGGTGCTCTTTTCTTGTGGGCCATCTGGTAATAATAATAGTAGTTATTTTTTGTGTGTGATGCTTTTAATCATGGGATGTCAAAGCAAGTTACAAAAGAGGAAATGATCATTATCACTGTTGTATTGATGGGAAAATGCAGATAGAGAAGATTAATTTAAATGGAAGCAATTGCCTGCAATGACCTAGCAGCCTGGAACAGAGCTGGGATTGGAGCCAACATGTCATGAGACCTTTTCCAGCAGGTTACCTGCTTGGTCACACTGCCTCTCAGCATATGTCCCATAGTCCCAAACTATCTCATATTACACCAAATCTGACCTGCTACTGTGATTACAAGATGAGTTCTAGGGGTTGGAGACAATAGAGACAACTGTGGTTGCCCAGCAGACAAATAAAATGTCTGTTGTGTAAACATGAGTACAGAACCTAGGATAGGTAAGAGTGAACAACAGTACAGAGGGAGTGAGTCCTGCCATGCTCTTCACTTCAGGGTCTCAACAAACTGGGGACACATCAATAATGGGTTTGTTAAATAAAAATAGCTCTTTTTTTTTTTTTTTTTTTCTTCCTCACTAGTTCCTTTTACTAGGATAATTGGATATTAGGATGTATAGATATATTAGGATAGTAGCTTCTCTGAATCTCTGTTAATGACCAGAGTTTCAACCTGCTTGACAGAACAAGTAGTAGTGAGGGTTGTTGAGTAAGGATGTTTAGGAAAAGTAATAAAAACAGTATCTCCTTTTTGCGGCTTACTGTCTATGCAGTGCTATAAGCTTATGTTCTAAGATTTTTATCATAATATGTTAGTTACAACATATCTCTCTTTTTTTTTTTTTTTTTTTTTTTTTTTTTTAATACAGTTAGTCAAACTGACTGCTATGTAAGCCTGTCCTTGCCTACTGCTTCATCTGAGACTGTCCGGACCAAAACCATCAAGAACTGCAAAGATCCAATCTGGAATGAAACATTTTGCTTCAGGATCCAGAGCCAAGTAAAAGTAAGATACAGAGTGCATTTGTTTTTCTATGTGGACAGAGACCTCATTGTGTGATCTATACATAGGGTACCATAAAAATAGCTATGTGCGAGGGACTGGAGGGATGGTGGGTAAGGGTGTGCAGTAGCATGCAACAGCAAAATTAAATTTTATTTTTGTGTTGTGTAGAAGACAGATGAGATATTTCACAGCTATCAATATAATGTTCTTCTGCTTTTCACTTTTTCTTTCTTTTATTATTTTTTCTTTTTTTTTTTTTTTTTTTTTGAAGTCACTGCTTTTCAAGAGTAAAGGTGAGAATTTCAGAGTAGACTGAACAGCATAAAAAAAAGACACATGAACTAAGTAACGAAAGCAAGCCTGAGTGCTTTTTAATTATTATTTCTTTGGAATTACCTCTTTTTTTTTTTAAAAAAAAAAGGCAAACAAAACAAAATTTTCAAGTTTGCAAAAGACTAGCTAAGTTTTTACCATGGTGATAAATGTGAGAGCTTAAGATAAGCATGAAGAAAGGTTGGCTTATGCCTAGGGCTATCAAACCTTGTTTTAAGACATGCACCTTTCAGTTCCTGGTGCTGCTGACAGAGCAGGTGAAGTGCAGTTCCACCAGGTGCTTGATCAGCAGGCCAGTCCCCCACCTATCTTGATCATCAATGACCAATCATCAATTCCAACAGGATGCTCAGAACAGCTTCACCACAGGTGAGGTGGTGCTGGTCCTGTTTTGTACACTTTTTCAGCTTCAGCATGTCTGCTGATCTGTGGCCTAACTCCAGTGTTTTCCTTGCAGACCTAAAAAAAGTCCAGCTTCTTTCAAAATACCACTGAGGCACAATTTCACCAAGCCCTTCAGGTTTAACAGGAAGACAGAAGGCAAGGCATGAACATTTTAGCATGAGAACAAACACCCACTGATCTGTACGTCTTGCACCAGAACACTGGCACCTTGCAATGGCCTGTGTCTGACAAGTATTTCAAAATTGTGATACCAGATGTAATAGCCAAAAAAACATGGCAGAGCCAGTGGCTGCTGGAAGCTGCTTTAACTAGTCCTGCAAGTAGGAGTATTTTGGAAGACCTTCTATTTATTCTGCAGTTAAGTTTGTGGCAGGACGTGGCAGTAGCCCCAGCAATTTTTGGTGAGCGGCAGCAGCAGCATGGTAGTGGCTGCTGTCACTTTAGTGTAAACTGCACAAACATCTTCTGGAGATTTTGGACAACAACACATACTGGCATGTCTGCCACTGCTACCTCACTACTGTGTTCAAAAGACCAAGTTAAGGCTCTTGCGGGTTACTCTGCATACACTGGAATTCCTGTGCTCGTTGCCTTCTGAACAGAGCCAGAGTCTGCTGCTCTGCTTATTTTCTTCTCACTTGTCATGTGTATAGCTCAGGTACTCATCTTGCCAAATCATGGGAGCTAGAGCTCAGTAAAATCACACAACACATTGTCACCATGGAATATAAAAACATTTTGATGTTCAGCTGCTTCCTGTCAGGAACCAGTGTGTTTATTGGAAGGGATCTGTTCTGGTGAACTTCAGACAGATTACCACCCATGTGGATGGGCTTCCCCAGGCTGCTGCATGGCCTCCCCACCACCAAGCTGGCAGCCTCCTGTCCCTCTGAGGGTCAAGTTAGGACGGTGTGTCTCTGCCAGCGCTTTCACAAGGCACCTGGTGCCTTCATGTCCTCTGTCAGGAGCAGGAAACCATCCAGAGGCTGTTCTGCCTCCTACACTAGAAAATGTCCACCATTTTAGCCAAATAAGGACAGTCTGCTACAATAATAGATGTATCTATTACTGTAATATATATTTCTGTGATATATCTTTCTCATCCTCTTAAATTATATTCTTCAGCCTGTGAACCTAACTGTTGTGGCTGCTTGTCTCTGCTTCTTGCCAGTCTGTTTTTCTTAGAGAGGTGATGGAAAGAAATTCAGAGCTCCATAGATGACCGTGTCTGCACTGAGGATAATATTTTCTGTTTGAACCACAGTGTGATGCATTTATACTTGTGCCCTTACAGGACAGCAGCCTTTCTGACAGCAAACTGCAAACTCATGTTTGCTAACACTTGCCATCTCTCACTTACCAGCTTCTTACAGAAATGTTAGCTGTCAGTATTTCCTGGAATACTTGGGTTACTAGATCATCTTTCTTTAAGAACATTTGTGTATTGAGTTGGCTTTTGAGTTCATGTGATTTATTCTCAACTTTTAAGGCAATGAAGCTCACGTGATCACTCTTCTTGCGCATGTATTTGTGTGTGAGATTGTGAACCTATCCGTGTGTCTTTGATAAGCATCAAACCCGCTGGCAAATTTCACTTGAATCTGACAGATAAGGAGCAACCTCTGAGATAAGAGGTCCTTGTAATTTTCATGAAAATGAGCTGCCTCAGTTATTGGGGCCTGAATTATTTCCCCATTGGGAAAACAGCTGCTGGCGTTATGTTGCTCACCGCTGTGGGAGGCACCTCTGAGCCAGCTGGCCTGCAGCTGCAAGAAGCCCCTGGTGGAGCTGCGTCCCCTCCAACCAAGCCAGACGATGGTTGGCAGAGGAGGGAGAGGAGAAGCTCCCTGCCATGACAGGAAGGATCAGGAGGTTGAGAGGTGCAGGATGAAATCCAGTGGAAATAGGCCTTTGTTCTGCTGCTTCTGTGCATGTTTCTTGCCAATTTAACAAAAACATATCAGTTTCCGCAGATTGCTTGGTAATTAGCTCCATGTGAGATCTGTTTAATAATTGTAGATGAAAAGTTGACCATGCTCTCTCATGTCGCCCTGTTGTCTGTCTTTCTTAAATCGCTGAGCACATCATCTTGTTCCTCCATAAGGTCTCCAAATTGAAATGTTCTTAATCCTCTATGTCTATTCACAGAATGTTCTTGAACTGAAAGTCTATGATGAAAATGCAATCACTAAAGATGACCTCCTCTTCACTGTCCTCTTTGATGTTGCTAAAATACAGCTTGGAGAAACTGTTCACTTGACATTTCGATTAAATCCAGAGGTGAGGAATAAAATACCTGTGGCCACAGAAAGGGAACGTACTTTTGCTATTACCTCCTAAATAACTTACTGTAAAGCAATTGTAGGTGGGAGGGTTTATTTCATATTTATTTGTACTTTATTAATCTGAAAAATACCATTCAAACCTAGTTCAATAGGATGCAAAGTGCTCCTTCTGTTGGATATCATGCTGAAGGTTTTTGCTAGCTCTTATAGATTAGCTGTTCTAATAGATTTTGCTGGGGATGGAAGATCCCATCACCACTGAGCAAAGTTTTTCTGTCACAATTTCTTTTCCGAGGACCAGCACTTACGAGTTTTGGCATATGCAGACATAGATGTTGGAGTACTCAGTTAAAAACTGATAGCCTGGACTGTAAATTTTTCATGCATTCCCAAATATAACACAAAGATTCATGCTGAGATGTTAAAGCTGGTAGATAGCCATCTGCTGTATTTCATTGCTTTAGTCTGTCTGAATACATATAAGATGACATCAACAAGGATGTTCAATTTAGATGTTTTTTTAGATATGCTGTTTCACTGACTTTTCTTATTGGATAAGTATTGGTATTCAGCTTACACAGAGGTAATATCGGCTGGGAGTCTATAAACTTGTTTAGTAGCTGATCAATGTATTATCCTTGTTATGGGAACCCTTCCCATCAGAAGAATCAAGAATGCCCAGTGCTATCCAAGACTATCAGTCCTCTGATAGCATTACCCAAAAAAACCAATGCTTTTAGACAGTTTTAAGCCAACACTTCTGGCAGACTTAGGACCGGGGATTCCATGTGTGACCATTGTACTCTGCCTCAACACTTAATGGACAAGCACAGGCAGTCTGAGGAGGGAGAATACCTTCCAAAATCACTCTAACTCAATTGCTTTCAATCATCTCAGCATACCCTAAAACAGGAAAATTAGATCTTAAGAGCTATTTCAGGAGCCCAAATAGTCATTAACAAGCATAGTTAGCAAGAAAGAAAATTAATTTGAATGCTTAGAATTAATTAATCTTTTACAGACACAAGAGCTGCTGGAGGTTGAATTTGCATCAGAGAGCATGTGAGTAAAATCCATATGGAACTGAAGAACTGTGAAACACGTGCTAGGGTTTAATGTAGTTTACAATAGCATCATAGCCACATATGGTGTTTATCAAGTTAGCTGCATATTGGCAAAAACACTCTGTTCCTTATCTACCAAGAATCATCTTGGATGCTAATTTATTCTGATATTTCCTGGAGGAGGGAGAAAGACAATAAGAACTACAGCAAGTGTGCTAAATATTTCTTACTATTCATTACTATAAAAAAGTAAGGAAACCGTATTTCAGATATCTTTGCAAACAGCAATAAATAAAAATCAGTGGTGTATTACTGACTGTGCTAGATGAGACAACCTTTAAGGAAAATGTTATTCCTGCTGTTCATTTAAAGAGTTATTTAGTACATATTGGTTCTGATAGCATTTTTTTTTTTCTGTCTTTCAGTCCGGTTCCTCCTGAAAGTCTTGTCAATAATGGTGTATTAGTGGTAATTTTAAACTATTTCTCTTCTCTTTCTGTTCATTTTCCTACTAGTGTTGGGAGGGATGAATGTGGGAGGTGCCCCAATATCTCACTGCAGGTAGAGCTGAAGGAGACAGAGGTGAAGGGGGTCAGACACTGGCAGCTGTCTGCCTGTGTGGCTCTGTGGAGGAGTATGTATTTGGAAAGAGTGAACACAGTCACTGGGTTTCACTGGCTTACTGCCTCTGTGTCATCCCTTCTGGGAACTGCTCTAGGGACTCTCTCACACCCATCTGTATCCTGGATGATGTGGATTTGACTGTTCCATCAATTCACCTTCAGGAGTCCTCAGCATGCTCCTGTTCCTTCCTTGGTTATCTCCTCTCCCTTCCCAGCCCTGTCCCTGGAGACAGACCATACTGCCACAGCCATTTTTCTTTCAGCTGAAACCCCAGCACATTGTCAGAGTGCCAAAATCTTTCTCTTACAAGCCTACCAAACACAAGGTGGGCTGTTTTTCAGACCCCAGCAACCTAGGTAGCCAGAAATATATAGCTGTGAAGTGACTCAGGTGTTGCTCATTTTTGGATATTTAACTGTCTCATCGTTCATCCTTTCTGCAGTCTCGTGAAATTTCCTGCTTGGAAGTTCTGGTAGACAATAAACAGATGAAGAAAGAAGCTTCAGGTTAGACTTTAAACTAGAAACAAAAATATGTTTGACTTTTTTAATTAACATCAAAAAATGCAACACAAAAAAAGGAAATGTGGTGACTGGGTTTTAAACTCTGCGAAGTATAAACCATTTGGATATTTCAGAACTATTTTTTTGTCACTTTCTTATCCAGTAATTTCCCTTTTTTGTTCTTACAGGAATCCTAAATGTCCCCATGATAGTAGGATGGGTATCACCTTAGTTTTGTTATGACTTGGGTCAACACTGGCATTAGCAAAAGTAGTCCAAGCAACTCTTCAAGCATGCTGCATTTCTGTATAGGTCTACCTCTCTCTCTTAAGAACACTACTATGATATAACTGAGATGTAATAACTCAACACAGTATCTTATAATATCATGTAATATTATTGTGTAAATAGTATTGTGTAATAAGCACAGGTGTTGGATGGGTTGTCTGTGTCCATGCTGTGTCTGTTCTATGCTAACTAACTATCAAAACTGGGGTTTGCAAGTAGAGCATGAAACTTATTAGTGCTGTAAAATTGAAGTAAATACATTATTCTGTCTCAGCAGTTTACATTCTGCCCAGTTTTCCTACAGGTTTGAGTTTCCAAAACAGCTAATGCTGTTTTACAATCTCTTTCTTTTGTTTTGATTCGTTTCCTGTAATATTCCCTGTTTGGATAAAGATAGTCTAGGAACTCTTAAGCATTGCTGAATGGCTTGTATATAAAAAGAACAACTTCTAAATGACTGTTTAATGTTCTATTTCTGTGATCATAACCATTATTTTCTCTGTATATATTTCATCCATTTTCTTTAGAAAAAGACTTCTTGTTTTCAGTGAAGGGCTCATATGAAGAGAGACAGACTCTGTCACTGGTCTCTGCCCAGCAACCCAAAAAGCCCCTCATCTTCCATTATATCAAGTACAGTCTGCCAGAGCTGCGCATGGCTCTGGCAGAAAAGAAACCGCCCTTCTGCTTGGTACGTGATCTTCAGGTCGAGTGAGCACAGTAAGCTCATGGTTTTCCATACTTCACTAAGACAAACAGGAAGAATTTGTATTTTAAACAAAAGTAATTTTCCGTGATCTTCTGCTCTGGAAGAGCGCTGTATCCATTAAGACACCTAAATAATAGATGCCAACTTGGAAATTGCTGAATGTTAACCCTATTCAAAAAGATAGGTTGGTGACAGTGCTTTTTTGTGGTATATATGTTAAATATTTCTCTACATTAAATTTTATTTTTCAGGGTACCTCATGTGAAGAGAACAGAGATTGCAGTGCATCCCTCATCATTCCTCTGGATTCATTTCCCTTCAAGGAGAAAGTAGCAGTAGCAAAGGTGATTGATACCACCTCTTTAGAATAAATCAGAAGCTATGGCCCCAAGGTCGATGGGCATAAGTTAACTACACTACCGTGGAGCAGAAGTTTACATAACTAACTGCTAGGCTCCATTATCTGCAAACATTAGAAAACTATGCAAAATAATAAATGGCTGTGCTAGGGTGTGGAGGAATGTAGGAAGGGTAGAGTTCCTTTAAGATACTATTTAAGATGTCTTTTGGTGATTATTTGAAGGAAAGGACTTGATTAAATAACACTTACTAATTAAAAGTCACACAATAAAGCAGACAATTCTCAGTTTATGGCTTGTTTGAAGATACGTCTGTGATTCTGACAATATGTGATATTCACACCTTGCATTTTTGTCCTATCTTTGTGTTGAAGTTTGCAGGTCCATGCATATGCAAAAAATGAGGCAAGGCAGGGCACAATGGCAGATCTTATGTTGTTTTTTACTGTATACTGCTCTGTGTATCTAAAATGGCCGAAACTTTAGTATAAATAACTTTAATGAAAATACAATGGACTTGGAGAAGTTCTACAAATGGGATGGAATTTCTCATTGTTACAGTTTAGTGGCTCTAACACTGCTCTCAGAATAAGTGAAGGCCTTTAAATCTAACTGAAAAGAGAGGGCACAAAATCATCCCCAATACTTATATTGTGTTGTGTGTTTTTTTCATTATTGTTTTGTTTGTTTTCAGGATGAAATGATCAATTTACATGTGAAGTCAACTGACTGGTAAGAAGTCATTTGGGTTCTGTGGTTGTGAAAAAAAGATCTTTTCTGAATAAAAAAAATCGTGGAGCTACGAGTTTAGAAAAATGTTTGTCTCATTTTCCTCACTTGTAAAGAGTCCAAGATACTTATGTGTATATAAAAATGAAGGTCTTCAGGCAACAAATTCAAAATATTTCACTGTTTATAGTATCTGTTTATGGACTGCAATATTTATGTTTGACACTTCTTGAAAAGCAGTGTGGGAAGAAAAAAAAGCACTATTTCTATTTTTTTCTGTAAGACTTCAAATCCTGGTAACTTAGTCTTTTCTGGTATGCTTTTGTGGGGCCACAATACCATCTTTTTAAAGCATGATTATAAAGTTTATGACTTGTAAGCATAGGTCGAGACCTTAACTGGAAGTGATCATGTACATAGGCTTTTTATATCCTATTTAACTGTGGACTCTGTCTGAGGTCAAGAAACTTAGATGTTCGCTTGGAGTTTGATCTATGTATGGAGGAGAAAAATTTCCTACAGAAACGGAGGAAGTTGGTGGCTTCTGCTCTGAAAAAAGCACTTCATTTAGAACGGGACCTACAAGACCATGAGGTATGAGCAGCACTAATGGGGCTGGACTGTGTTGTGTAACAGAAATGAGTTGTCCGTAGCTGTTTGTATATTGTTCCTTAACCAGCACCGATGTGTTCAGTGCCCCACATATAAACAAGCTTTTTTTTTTTTTTTTTCTGCCTTACTTCTTTTTCATCTGTGAATCCTAGTCCTGGAGAATCATATTTATTTTTTTTTTTTAGCTGAGCTTTCAATTACCAAGGCCTCAGATAGGGCATTTTATGCTGTCAGATTTTGAGTGGATAATACCCAACACTTGAAATGATAAGGAACACCATCATTATTCAGTGTTATTTATCACCAGCTGTTTCCAATGGTCACCATTTCAGCTGTACTGTTTCTCTAACAGCACAATGTTATTCAACATTTTTCTCTCATTTCTCCTACTTGGGATTATTGTGTCTAGAAATTGTGCATCAGTCCGGATAACCAGATCCCATAAACTCCCATTTGAAGTGCAAAATAAAAGTGAGTCTCAGAGCATAAGAGCCACAGCCCCTTCAGAAACAAATCTGAATTTCAAACTACGTTTTCCAGTTGGGAATCCAAGTAAAATAAATTTTCTAGTCTCTCAAAATGTCAATTTGATTATTTTTTTTATTTTTTATTTTTTCCCCTCTTAGAATGACCTTAGTCTATTATGTCACTTACTAGAGAAAATATTAGGGTGAAAACAAGAGGAGGCAGCAGGCACAAAATACCTCAGAATTTACCACTCAGTGAGTTAGGGTTTGCATTTGTTCATGTGCATGCCAGCATGGGGATGGTTGGTGTTTCAGAGAGGGAATATGGCTTGTGATCAGGCACTACAGAAATTAAGAATTTTTCATTCTGAGGGTTTCTTTTCACCTGTGCTTTTCTTTTTGCTCAGAACATCTGTGCCAAAGGCATATTAAGCATGATATGACAGTATGTCTTTGGATGCTATAAAGCACAGAATCATTTAGGCTGGAACACATCTCTAAGATTATCAACATGGTGTCCCTGTACACAAACTCATCACACAGTATATCAGTAGATTATTTGTCATTAGCATATTGGTTTGGGGGGTTGGAGGGTGGGTGGGGAGTCTAAGAATAAGATTTTTTTTATTTTTTTATTTTTTTTTTTTTTTAAGGGGAATCACTTTTAGCTACTAATTTCGGGTTGTCCAACAAGAAAAGGGAATGTTTCCTCATAGTTAAACCCAAATCAGAATAATTTGCTTTGAGCTGAAATGCTCAATTTGGATCAGGTTAAAGAAGCATCACTAAGTATTTCCTTGATGTGATTGCCTGGAAATGTGTATAGGAAATGTCACTTGGCCCCTCTTCTCTCAGTGGATTTTACTTGGAGAAATGTCTTCCTGTATTATAATTTAGTTTTCTATGCAATCAGGCTTTGTGGTTCATCACTGCAATTACATACTGTAGGTACTGTATGGGAAATATAATCCAGAAATTATATTTGACGTACAAGAGAGGATGAGTTTTTCTGGTTCTCAAAATAGACCCCTCAGGAGATAATGTTACATGAAGGGAAAACAGCCTAAGATTGAAATGCCTTGGGAAAAAAAAATGAGCTGTTTCAGTAAGCCAGCATGTAAGAATTTAGAAGCCCAGTCCCTTTAGCTGAAAAATGTCAAAACTACCAAACTGTCCATTATTTTCTTTAAATTTCTGTATGAAATACCAATATCTCTTCTTTCTCTCCGCAGTTTGGGAAAATGGTGAGATGTCAGAATTTTTTGGAGAACAGAAATGCTGTGATTCATTTAGCTGTGACTACATGCGCTCATGAGAACTAAGTTGTTGCTTACCAGCTGCTGTGTTTATGCTTGAACAGGTACCAGTTGTAGCAGTCATGACAACAGGAGGTGGCACCCGGGCACTGACGTCTTTGTTAGGCAACCTGCTGGGTCTTCAGAAGCTGGATCTTTTAGATGCTATTTCATACATCACTGGGTCATCTGGCTCAACATGGTAAGGAGATCCACTCTATAGCTTGCTGTATGAGGTTTATTCTCTTTGTTTTAGTAAAGGAAGGAGTACTTTTTAGCCTCAAGCTTTTTTATTGTCACATTTTAAACACATTTTAAAGCATTTTAGTTTGTTTTTATCACACCAGATTTTTCAATTTCTACCCCCAAATCAACTCTATCTTAAAATCAACTCTATCTTAATTTCCATCTGCCTAATATTTGACAGTTAACTCAGAGTTTAGTACATGGATTTAACAAAGTGAAAGAAATTATTTAATCATACATGGTAGATTTCTACGGGTTCTAAATCAAAAAAATCTTTTCTCATTCATAACATACTGCGCCTCAAAAGTGCTTTTGTTGAACCTCAGCTAGTTTGTTTAATGTGGTCCTTAAATCCAAGTCTTAAAAGTGAAAGCATGCATAAAAATGTGATAACATTCTTCTTTCTTTTCCCCAGGACCTTGTCACATTTGTATCAGAGCCCTGACTGGTCACACAAGGATCTCCTTGGAGCAATTGGTGAAGTCCGCAGACATATGACCAAATGCAAGCTGAGCTGCTTTTCCCTGGAGAGCTTGAAGTACTATGACCGGGAGCTAAATCTGCGGAAGCAAGAAGGATACCAGATCTCTAGCATTGATTTATGGGGGCTTCTGCTGGAAAAGGCATTAAGCAATGGGGTAGCATGTCTGTATTTTTCATAACAGCTTCTGAATACTGTTGTACAGAAAATGAACCTCCAGGGACAGGTGATAGCGTTGTCAGGCAGATGATTTATGCTGACTGACAAAGAGCATTTGACCTCACATACCTCTCAACATATAATTACGAGCCCAAAAGATACTCAGTAGAGCAAGAAACCTGTATCTCCTTATACGTGTATCTGGCCACCTAATACTAGTGTCTTGCCTTTGGTTTCTTTTGCTCTGTTCACCCCTGTGAGAACTTAAATAATCCATGTAAAATGGATGCACTTATTGAGAGGAATGACATCCCACTGTACCACAAAACATCCTGTAATTCAACTGTAATTAAATAAGCCTTTGTGGGTGTGTAAATGCTTAGATTGTTCTTTGGTTAAAGAAATTGTTTGGACTCAAAATGAATGGAGAGAATAAGAAATTGTAGCTGGAAACAGGTATTTATTTTCCTGTAATCATGCAAGCCCATACACTGTCACAAGGTTTCTTGGTTTTCTCTTTCTCTTTTTCTGGTCAATTCTCAGAAAAACAACCACAAACTCTCAGATGAGCGACAGGCATTGAATCAGGGTCAGAATCCCCTACCTATCTACATGATCCTCAACATCAAAGATGACTACAGCCTTTCAGAGTTTAAAGGTGATGGCAAAACTGAGCTCTGTCTGGACTCAGTGTACCTGTATTATCAGTTACTGCATGCCCTGCAGCCCCTTGAACTACTGAACCATAGCATTCATAACCAGTTCCTTTTCATCTTCCATTTTTAGACTTTGTGCCCAGGCTCTGAAAGGAACCCAGCTCCTGTGAGATAGGAGAAATCTGGGGGAGGTTCCTTAGAGCAGCCAAAGCACTCCCAAATCAGAGCCTTAGCTCTCTCTGCACATGGGGTAACTTAGGCTGACCCCTTTTGATATAAACTTTTATTTATGTTTATTTATGAACAAGTTTGGGAAAAATTACTTGAGTGAGTGGCTGAAACTGTCAGAATGATACCATTACCCTCAGGAAGGCCAGACTATGATCGCCTGATAGGGTTTGTCCTGCAGTTGCTTCCCTGCCATTTCAGAGCATTTCCTTCAAGGAAGTATGGAAAGGATTTTGAATTAAATAATAATTTGGTGTCTCTGCAGAATGGGTTGAGTTCACACCTTATGAGGTCGGGTTCTTAAAATATGGTGCCTTCATTCGTGCAGAGGATTTTGGCAGCAAGTTTTTCATGGGTCGCTTGATGAAGAAGCTCCCCGAGTCTCGGATCTGCTTCATGAAAGGTGATGTGCTCTCTTGAGAAACTTTGGATTGTTTAAAGAAGTGCTTAATTTATACAGTCCCTGCATATTGCAACAGTGCTCTGCAACATGCAGGACTGAAATATAATGTAAGACATTTTGTTCTCACCTTTGGGATGCATTCCTTAGGTGAACACTGGAGATAGGCTT
This sequence comes from Netta rufina, assembly GCF_964035555.1. Taxonomy (NCBI): domain Eukaryota; kingdom Metazoa; phylum Chordata; class Aves; order Anseriformes; family Anatidae; genus Netta; species Netta rufina. Next base: position 31,552,992 of record NC_140128.1, read on the forward strand.
TATAAAAAAAAAAAAAAAATTAAAAGGAAATTTCAAATAACACTTCTCACTATTGTGTTTCTTATGAATGCTCATGCTTGAAGTTTCAGGGCATGTTCAATAGGTCATCAGCAGAGTTCCACAAAGAAAACATTTATATTTTGAAACTGGAATATTAACACCAAATTTGTCTATAAATGAGACTATAACAAAAGCAATGTTGTTATGCTGAAGTTGTTATATAATATGATAATTCTGAGTAGCATTCCCAAATGTTATTGATATTTTTGCAAGTTTAATAGTATTCTATATTCTTTTAAGTTTTTCTTGCGTGATTAAAGTGGTGAGTTTTGCCATCTTTATTTCAGTAATGTGTGAGTTGCTCCCAGTAAAACATGAAGGACAACTTTGTAGTTTTATGCAATTCTTACTGTTTTTATTTTGTGCAGTGCTAGAATTCTCTACCACACCATTTTGTATGCTAGTTCATGGGAGTGAAGTTGTCTAAGAAGAGTCCTTCTGCTCTTAACTCTGAACAACAGGTGCATTACATGTAAATAAGCATGACATACAACGGGACACCAAGAATACCAGTAAGAAAGGCTTTAGTTATGACTGAAAAGCCCAGTTAAACAACATCATTGTGTTGTATTCCTTATTTGAAGTGCAGAGAAGTTGTGCACCTCAGTGTATGATGCAAAAGGAACCTAGAGTCATATTGGTACTAACATGAGAAAATACCTGGGCATGAGGAAGACTTGTAAGATAGGCAAGTACCAAATCCAGAACCTTAAGATGCTGGAGATTGGGTTAGAGACCCATTTATGTTTTCCCATTTTCATGTGTTCTTCTGTTAAGTGCCTTGGGCTGACAACCAGAGATAGGAAATAGATCATGGAGCTATGTGGGACTGTGAAGCCTTCTGAGAATATCTTGCCTCCATTGCAGTTTAGCAATGACAGTGTTATCATTGTACCCAAGGTGGCCACGTAGCAAGCACACCCTGCACATCCAGTCTGGGTTGAGCTCTGGGTTCTTGCTCCCAGTACCTTAATTAGGCTGGTGACCCTAAAGCTGTAAGTGCATCTTTAGGAAGGATAGAGTAGAGAGTTAGAGCTATGTTGCCACCTAGTGATGCAATGTAAGTGCCCTCTTGGGATACAATGCTGGTAGTTAAGCACGGCAATTTAAGGATAAAAGTGAGGTGTAATTTGCAGGGAGAGGTAATGTCTTAAGTGCAAGGACAAAAGTGAGAAAAGGACTAAGGACAATGGGAATAAGAAGAGGTATGTGAGGTAGATTAGTCTCACTCAACTGGTGTCAAGAGAAAGTGTACAATGGACACTGAAGGTGTGTTGTTTTAGAGGACTGCTTTGCAGGCCATCCCAAATTGTACTCTAACTACTTGGATCCTGGCTGTTCAGGAGCAAACTCTAAATCTTTAGTTATGTATACAGTTGTATATGACATATTTTATAGACCAGACTCTTACTTTATGTGAAATGGCATGGTTTTACTCTCTGAGAGATGCTTATAGGACAGGAATATGCAGGCTAGAAAAAGGTGGCTTGCAAAACATTGGCAATAACTGTATGTGACGATGAATTATGGTGGCTGAAGGCCTGGAACAATGTTTAAAACCATGTAGGTTCCTCTGGAGGGCAAACTGTGAGTTGCTATAAAAGAACTTAGTATTGTTTTTGGTTAGAGTTCAGAAACCTTGTGGCATTCTGAGACTCCTTGCAAGAGCTGAAAAGTTATGTTTTAAATCCTGTGGAAAAAGCAAAGGGATATTTTCCGTTTAAGTATTTCTAATGAGTTACCCTTTTCTCTATCACTGCACAGGCCTGTGGAGCAATGTATTTTCATACAACCTCTTGGATGCCTGGCATTCATCAGATCCTTCAGAAAGGTGCTCACTGAGGTGCACCCAACACAGGGCTGTTGATGTTGGTTGGTTATATTTATTTTTCTACTTTATCTGTTGCTTTACAAATATATAAATGAATATAACATCCAGATACATATAGAAGGAAATCTCTTAATGAAAGCTTTGTAAAGTTAAAGGTTTTTTTTTTTTTTTTTTTTTTTTTTTTGTCCCCTGGGGACCGCTATCTACTTGAGTTTACTCTCTAATGTCTGCATTGATCCATAGCAATGTTATTTACATTGGTCACGCTTGCACTGAATCTGTGTAAGTGTCAATTTGCTACCAAATATAAAACTACCAAAGTTTTAAGCAGATAATCTTTGCCAGGGGCCTTTCAGGAAACCTGCATGTTGAAACAAACTCAGTGCTGTGTTCTCTGTCTGCCTTGTCAGATCACACCTTTTTTGTCTGTTCTTGTTGTTAAAGACGTATCAGTTATGTGGAACTCTGTGTCCTATTTAGAGGTGTTGTCTGTATTCCCTGTGTTCAAATGTGATTGATGAGTCCGGTTCACATACTTTTCATCACTTTCTCCAGGGAAGTGTTGCAGAACCCTTCCCCCAGTAAATGCCACAGATGATAGAAAGTCATTGGCCTTCATTCCCAATCTGATAAGGTGTCATTTAGCACAATCCTTTTTTTCTGCTCTTTTCCAGGTGTCTAAATCTTCTGACAGCATTTTTTTTCAAAGCCAGTTTGGACTAGCTTTGAAAGAAACTGGCCTGGATTCTTAGCCTCTATTGATTTTCACAGAGGGAACCCACCTATGACTTCTATCAAACAATAGATCACTTTTTTCCAGCTTTAAGAAGTTTGTTTCTGTTCTCATTCTTCTTTTTTTTTTTTTTTAAATGGAATATACTTTACTGAACATTGATTTTTTTTTTTTTTTATTCCTATTCTGATATTTATTTGATTCTATGTTACCAAGTCTTACAAGGATTGTCTATACTTTAGCTGGTATTATAGTATACTATAGTTATATAATTATTTTATTACAATTTTAAGTATTGCAAAGAATACTATCAAAACAATAACTTGTTTATCTCCTCTACCTATCAGAAGGAGACGAGCCTTCTCTACCAGCCAGGAACCACGAGCTAGAGACTTACTTAGTCACCCCTGAATGTGGCATCATGGGCATTGTTCGGGAGGTCCTGTCTGAGCGAGTGATGGTTTCAAAGTTCTACAACTTTCTGAAGGGGTTCCAGATGCACAATGAATACCTTCAGAGCAAAAGCTTTCATATATGGAAAGGTAACCATTTCTGAATATTAATTTCTTCTGTTTAGATGGTTGGTATATTTGTTAGTGAAGACAAGGCAGATGATGAACAGGCTTAATTCTTCACTTTGGAAACAAAAATTTCAAGATAAGTAGTCAAATTTCAAAAGTGAATTTGCAAAACAGCTGTAATTGTGGCACAGCTCTGTTGTTACTAAAATGTTTAACAGATACTCCAAAAAGTTCCTTGGTACTTGGGAAGGGCAGCTTCTGCTTGTTGGGGATGGAAAGACAGCAGCAGAAGACATAAAGGAGCTCTGTCTTTTTGTTGTGGATAGATCTTTATCTTCTGAGTTAAGACAACTTCAGGAGTGCAGCAGGGTCTTGAAAAAAGTAATGAGTAGAAGTAAAAGAAAAGTAATTTCTTTCATTATTATTTCCTCTTTTATTAGCCAAACAGAAAATACATTACTTCTTTGGAGAATCACTCATCATAAGAAATATTTCCTTTTAGATACTGTACTAGAGAATTTCCCCAACCAGCTGACAGAAACAGCAGAGTTCCTGTGCCTTGCAGACACAGCAGGATACATTGATATAAGCTACCCACCACTCATGAGGCCAGAAAGAAAAGTGGATGTTGTCCTACACTTAAATTATTCTTCTGGATCACAGACGTCGGTGCGATGACCACTTTATTCTCCTCAGTAATGACAACTGTCTTTTCACCCTTTTTAAATCCTAAGGAGTCAGAATAATTTATGTAGAAGAAAGTGATATTGGGAGAAAAGGATTATTGGTGTACAGCTCCAGTTTTCTATGTATCTGGGTCTCACACCATTGCTAATATACCACAGCCAGTCCCCTAAGGAGAACAGAAGTAGTACCAGTTTTCTAAATCTTTTATTTTAATTAAGCCTGTGATCAGTGAGCATTCTTATACCTATGTGCTCCTTGAACCTCAATACAGCTGTCTATGTACTCTGTGTGGGGTGTTTCTCTGGGACCGGTATTGACCACTGATGAGCTCATTTAATTTATTGTGATACCTCCTAAAGATATCCACATGCAAATTACAAGTAATTTGTCTCTCTTATACAATGGCTTGATTTTTATTTATTTATTTATTTATTTTTATAAGTCATGGAGAATAATAATTGTCCTTTATTTGAAACAGCAAGCATGACAAAAATAGCTAACGATCTGAACTATAATCCCTGGTACCAGATGGAGATAGGACAGAACTTCCTGAAGACTAAAGTTTTCATAAATGGCAACCAGATTCAGGAATAAAATTCCCATTTTCAGAAGTGACTTTACCCATCCCAAGATTAAGTTAACATTTCAGTCAATATGACATTTGCTCCCAGATGCCTACATCACTTTATATAACTATCTAAGGCATCTACAGTTAGAGGCTTTTAAATATTTCATGACAAATTAACTAAATTTTGTACTTCTGTGAATTGATATTTTAAAAATATACCACCTTAAATTCCTCTCCATGCTGCTCATTTCAGGATTTTCTCCAGTAAGGGGCATGTTTCTGTGTCCTAAGTGACTGGGACACCCCTACCCCACAGCTATGAACATCTTATTTATCTTGCAGATAAAGGCTGAGAAAGAGGAGGCAGGACAACAATCAGGAGTGCAAGTTGGAGTCTTGAAATCTTGCTCTGTTGATAACCAAAACTTGATTTCTCATGAAAGAGACAAAGATCAGAAGAAACACTGGCAGTGAAAGCTGCTACCTGATCTTTGTTTAGTGCCTTTGATGGATGTGTTGTGCATTGTGAAGAGGGACAGAATTTCTGACCTTTTTTCCTGTCTGAATGCAGCCTTTGGAAGAAGCCTCCAAGTACTTCTTAAAACAGGGAATCCCATTTCCCAAAATCCACCTGAGTGAAGAGGAAAAGAAAAATCTAAAGGAGTGCTACATTTTTGAAGATGCAGAGACCCCAGAGGCACCAACAGTGGTGTTTTTCCCACTGGTGAATGACACATTCAGAAAATACAAAGAGCCAGGTAAGCTGTGGAACAGAGCTGGTCCTCCTACCACCCACCCACCCACCCTTCAGTGTCATCAGCTGCCATGGCTCCCATGGGGAGGAACGTGGGTGTCAGGGTAGAGAGGAGCAACATTGGTCCCTACCTGGAGAGGAGGATGTATGACCATCTCTATGTCCTATCAATAACTTTTATTGATTTGGCAGGTGTGGAGCGTAGCCCTGCTGAGATGGCAGAGGGCAATGTGGATGTTTCCAGCCTTTTTTCCCCATACTGCATAAACAGCTTTACCTACACAGAGGATCAGTTTGACAAGCTGGTAAAACTGACCAGCTACAACATTCAGAACAACAAGCATCTGATTCTTCAGGCTTTGAGTTCAGCAATAGAGCAGAAACAGCAACACAAAAAATGAATGCTGTCCTGAGTTCAGAAAGATGCCTATATCACTTTTTCTTCCCCTGCAGAACAATCAAGACCTGTTGATGAATGAATATATGGACTTGGGAAAGTACTAAGGCTTATTTTAGCCTGTAGTTCCTCTCCACCGAGTGGCAATCCTGGATAAACTTATCAAAAAGATTAATGATGATTAAGATCTTTTGCTTTATTTAAGCAGGTTTGCACTGCTTGTGATTTATTTTTTTTTCATGTGTTTATCTATCTATCTATCTATACATATATGCAGTAAATCAAAGGTTAGGAAATATGGGGCTTATTGATGAGTTTTTTGAATGCATGAATGTGGAACAGCAAAATAACTGTCAAAATTTATTGCACTAGCAAAAGTTGTATGTGATGATAAATGAGATACAGTTGTTTAATTTATTGCAAATTCAATGCAATAGAAAAATGTGTAATAAAAGTGGACAATCTCAAAGAATATGAGAAAACTATATTTTGTTTTAATGTCAGCCTGAAATTTTATTGCATATAGCATGCAAAGCTAAACATAAAAGATATAGAAAAGCTGAGATTTCATGCGTAAAACTGAAGTTTTCCATACTTCTGAATTTATCAGTTTTATTATGCCACTGATATTTGGGTTTGGAAAATCCTCTGGAAGTGACTGCTTCATACCCTGTAGTGAGTCACGAAGTGCTCTTCTGGTGCATGTGTAAGTACCTGACCTGTGGTTGTGTTTTTCCTTAAATACTTATGGTGTTTAGAATATCCATCTCATCATCTACTTCCCATTAGTTTCAACTGGTCTAATAGTATTTCTTGTTATTATGGGATAGAGATTCTGTGAGAATAAAAACACCAAAACTGAGAGACATTCAGATTTTGTGGTAAGAGGACAAACTAACTGTTTTTCACTGATATCCATGGACAGTTCATGGGTGATTACATAACTTTTTGTTAGTCCTTGAATATATACAAGTAACTGTACTGGGTAGGGCTGGAATGTTAACTATACTGGGTCTGGCAGGAATGTTTAGCTGCCTAGCACGGTAAAACCACCACAGTAACAAAGGTTTTGTGCAACTACTATAAATAGCATAAGGTGATTTGTTGAGATTGCTTATTTTCTAGATGGAGACCAAAATAATTATTTGTTTTATGAATTATTTTAATAATGCAAGTACTTGGCAAACCTGTTTAGTTACAACAGAGAAGCTGATCTTACAAAAAAAAAATAAATAAAATAAAATAAAATAATGCTTGTCAGTATCAGCTGCACCTTAATTACTTCAAATTTAAATAAAACACAGTAACTTGTCTGTGTCGAAGTAACATGTTAGCGCGCACACAAGAATATGAGTGTTCACCTTGAATAAATGCAATCACAGCCAAAATAGAAGATAAATCCTTAATTCAAAATGAAACAAACTTAGAAAAGGTTGAAAAATTCTCTCTTCTCTTGCTGTCATCTTCTGTCTCTCTCTCTTGCTTCAAGCATTCCTCTATGGCTTTTAGCCCTTGTCTTCTTCATTATCCCATATTCACCTCTGATGACCTCAGCCCCCTTAGGGGTGGTGTGTCCTTGCCCCAGCTTCTTTTCCAGGCCCTCACACATCCATGCAATTTGCAGCCCTGGTTTAAATCTCCACGGAGCTGCAGTGACTGTTTACATGGTTGTACTCATCAAGGGTTCCTCTCATTGTGATCTCTGCTGCTGAATCACTCAGTCCCTTTCGGCATTGCCTCTTCTCTGTCCTAGCTCCAACTCCCTCTTGGGCTTCCCTGCTTGTCATTATGGCAAATCTATTTGGGGTGACACATATGTTTGCTACTTCTCCCACCTGCCTGTCTTCCAGATGGAGTTTTGGGCATCTTCAAAAGCTGCAAATGAGTTCCCTTCCCTGCCTTCCAAGATCTTTACTGACACCAAGTTTCAAAAGCCCTGCCTCTCTTTTCCCTTTCCTGCCCTTAACTATAGATCCATTGCTTCCCTTGCTGTGTTTTTGTTTGTTGGTTTGAGTATGCCACTAGAGCACCCCCTCCTCTGCTCCACCCTACAGGGGCTGAGCCTGTCCCCAGGTGCCCTTCCTACCCACAGGCGGTCTGGTCTGGCCTGCGCAATTGCTGCTAGTGGTGCTTCTGGTGTAGGTGAAGATCTTGGATGAGAACTGGATCTTCTTGTCAATCTTCCCTTTGCAATCCTCAAACGTCCTTGGCTTGCTTCTTGCAGGTGTACCTCTACAGCTTGCTCCCCTACCTACAGCCACCTGAGTCCCACAGCGAGGTCCTTGCTGTGACCCTGAAATACCTATGTGTTCTATGTTGTTATGGGCCCTGAAGAAGTTCTCACTTAATCCTTCGTCCTGGGGCTGTGGGGGCCTTCACCCAAATACATGTAACAACCCCACAGGCCATGCTTCTGAGCTGGGGTGTAGAACACCAGACCCCTCTTGTCATCTGCAGTTAAGCCCATTGCACAGCCTTGTTGCCCATGACTCATGTGTGCTCCCCTGGCACAGCAGGCCTTGTCTTGGCCTGTAAAGTCATGCAGGCCACTGCAAAATGAGCTGAAATATGTGACAAGGCAGCCTGTCTTTATGTGTCCTTCATGGGGAAAGGAGGGAGCACAGTCATTTGAGACAGCTGGTTTCTTCCTCTCTGAGGTACTACAATAGTAGCCATGGCTCCGGGTGACTGTTCCTCAGCAGTGGCCTGTTCTGACTCCCATCCAGTCAGCGCTCCTGATCCATGCTTAGTAGAGCTGCTTTATGACTTAGGGGCTGGTTAATTTGCTGCTTGCTTTTTATCATTAAATTTATTAATTAATTGAATGGAATGCTTGCAGAAAGTCCTGGTGGTCAGTTCTTCTTGCAAGCCAGTGCAGGAGCTTTGTGTGGCTTTGTCCTCTGGCATTTTATGTTCTGCTTCGCTGCAAATTGGGTGTTTTTTCTGTGTGCAGCCTCTGGGCTGTACTACGGCATTGAAGGAATGCAGGTGACAGCTACAGTTGTGGCATTTAAAAGCACCTTTGGTTTTGCAGGTTGGGAGTGTCCCTTTTTACAGGAAATAGGAGTAATCCCATGAAATCATCCCCTTAAGGCAGGAAACGAACTAGAGGGGGAGATGCTGAAAAAATCCAGGCCTGTGCTGTATTTCAGAGTTAGGCACTAATATCATAAACAAGATTTTTCCCTAAATATTTTAAAAGGCAGAAGTCTTGACAGCTGTGGCAATAGGAATTACATACACTAGCACAGCAACCTTCTTGTAATGAATATGTCCTGCATCTTTTCTGTGTCTGGCTTTTCCTTCTTACCTATTCATTATCTGGAGGTAAGTGAAGGTATTAACATGCAATTGCACCTTTGCCCCAGCCCTTCCGATTATCACAGAGAAGCATCAAGCACTGGGCAGTTCAGGAAGGTGAGTCAGCTTGTAGGAACCTAAGGAAAACAGCAGTGGGATTTCTGAACCCCTTGTGAGGTGTATGAGTATACAGACAGTCCTGTCAGGTGAGCGCTGCTGAGGAAGCAGAATCAAATGGGATTCTCAAGGTACTTGAGCCACTGTGTTGTTTTGTCTGCTGTGGTTGGCAGCACCATTTAATGCTGTTCTGTAACCCATAGAGTAAACACAAAATATAAACTGTCTGAGCGAAGTGAGCAATTTGTTTGTGAGACGACAGGTTGCACCACATAAATGACGGGAAATATTTGCCACAGCGGATGCAAGAGAACGAGGGTGATAGAGCAGGACTCCCTTCTGTGAAACCCTGTGCCAAAACCTGTCCATGTGTAAAACTCTGCTGTGTATGTGCAATTACCCATCATGTTACTAGAGAGAGTGACAATGCTTCAGAGGAGGCCATCAGGATCTCTTTTCTAACAGGGTTGGTTTCCGTATGCCCCCATCATAGTATACTGGTCCACTGGTAGCAATGGGTGACAGCTGTGTCTTTTATGCCAGTGAACACTTGGACCTTTGAGCTCCTCCTGAAAGGCTGTTCTTTGAAAGCGTCCCATCTAAGCCCATCACACCTGTAGCATTCATAAAGTACTTCCCCAACACCCTCTCTACCTTTCATATCAAAACTCTGTAATGTTTTGTCATGCCTCCAATTTCTTGCTCTTTAGGTTCTGAGGTCTCCTTTCCTTTCAGCCCACCATTTCTTATTGTATTTTCTGTATGTGGTCAGGTGTCTCACTGGGATATTATGGCCTGATCCCTGCTATACTAATGCTTGTAGTGTTCCTGCTGGTTCTAAGTATGACCAAACTCCCATCATTCAGACCTAAAACTGAAGTCATGAGAGAAAAAGGAGAAAGAAAACAGATGGGATAAAAGGCAAGGGAGGGAAGACAGGAAGAAGGAAAAAAATATTGGATCATTTGAATGTAAGTGAAAAAGGGAATTATAGTTATGTGGCATTAGGAGAGAGAAAAGAAAGAAAGAAAGATTTTGGAAAGCCAAGAAGTCAGTGAGAAAGGAAATATGGCAGGGAATTGGAGGAAGGGGAAAAAAAAAAAAAGGAAATAAGGAGGAAATGCGGAATGAGAAGGGGATGGAGACAGGCATTTTAAAATGGAGATCAAGGTATACCCTTCCTCTGCTTTTTTCAAAGACGTCTTGACAGGCTGTTCCATTAAAAAGCATAACAACTAGAAAACTGTAATCCAGAAAATGTGATGGCATTAAAAACTACTACCGCTGAGATTCTGGCTGCTGTGCTGCACAGAGTCCAGATATACAGGCTGTGAGTGCTTGCCAGCTTGCAGCTCTCTCTTCTTTTCTCTGCCCTTAACGCACTGGGAAAAGCCAGCCCCTAGCAGTATGACTTTTCCTGCCAGCTGCTGCGTTTTGCACTTTCCCCTCTTTCAACTAATAATCTGTAAATTAGTTGTAAATACATTAAATGTGTGCTCCCCTCCTATTTCCTTTCTCCTGATGTGGTAATGGATCATCCTTTGAGGCTGATTACTATCAGGTAGGGAGCTGCAAGTTTCTTCACATAGTATTATGCACTTTTAAATCTTAAGCAATTAATAGCTACTTCTTTAATTTTGCAATTTTTGCTACTCAGCTGGCTGACATCCAAAATTATTTCAACCAGTCTTGAAAGCAAGCCATGCTCCAAATTCCTCCCTGAGCTGTAGTTGTTTTGTTTGCTATCTACTTCGTAAATGTATGATGTGGTTTGTTTTTGAGACTTAACTGATGATATAATATTTCAGAGACCAGGATCTGTGGGAGACGGTATGGGCAAAAATTGCGTGAAAAGGCCTGTAATTTGATACAGATTGAAGTGTTTTGGTTAAATGTGCAGAAAAGCCTTCTGTAAATTCTTAGTGTAGAGCCTCAAAAACTACCTTTCTGGTCATTCTGATCCATGATTGCTGCTGATACAGGAACTGATGGCAACAAACACAAACACACGGCTAGTCTGGGGCATGGGAGGAACTGTCACACCAGTCACACTGCTCCTCTGGAAGTTTCCAGCTCATAAGGAGGTGGCAATCTTGCATGTAGTCTGAAGAAATATGGAGGATGAACCTCCTCCTGAGTCTTCAGAAGACTTTGGAAACCACTCTTCTAGTTTACTCTGTTCCTGGGAAACCTTCTCCAAGTAGGGAAAATGCCCTTGGATCAGTTAACTACAGACATAGAGGACTTTATCACTGTACAGGTAACTACTGAGGACTGTGTGTTTTCATAAAATTTGAGAGACACAAAATGGAGCATAGGTCTCTGCTTCATATAGGCTGCTTTGGTATGTGTAAAAGTGCTAGGTTTTATCCAATACATCAATAACTGTAACATGAAAGAAACGTAGTCAAGCATTTAACTTTGAGTGCAGTGATATAAAAAAAATCATTGATGATGCCAGTCTCTTTACTCAGAAAATAATATCTCCCAGTATTAAAACTGTCATGCCCTGATGCATGCAAATGCTGGTGTATAAATGTGATGGATATAAAGCACTATACTTTTATAGTATAATCATCATGTCCTAACAGGAATGTATTATAGCATTTTACAACTGTTTGGCTAAAGACTAGTTTCAAAATTAATTTCCCAGAAGATTTCTTCTTACCTGTGTCAAGGGTAAAGATGTAGACAACAGCAGTGCCCCTCTCTCCAATGAGTTTCCTTTCCTCTCCAAATCTTCCTTCACTGATGATACAAGTGATGGTCTAAGACACTGCTCCTCCTGTGGGAAGAGGATGTAGCTGAGCCAGAATGGCCATTTGGTTTTGCTCTCCATTTTTTTGCAGAAGTGTTTATGTGTCTGAGAGCTAAGAGTGCTCACAGCTGGTCTTTTTTGTATTTTCAGCTTGTCAGAATGACCCCAGGTAAGGTATGGCAAGCACTCAAGGAAGAGAGTAGCGTGCTGTTTGCTGCCATGACAATTAGAGGTAGATCTCAGGCAGTTTGGTTACCTGGCTTTATCTATCCTCAAATTACGGAAATATGATTTGTAAATGAACAAAATAATTCCACTTGGAGTCTCTGCTCTTCATTCTATAAATTGAGACCGTCCAAATTTGTACAGTCAGATTTTAAATTAAATAACATTAGTTTAGTTGTTAATGCAGCCTCAGAGTTCTCTTCTTTTATGGTGTTGTCTGTGGAGCCAGCCAGGTAGGAGCAGAATAACTTGGTTTCACTGAAGGCCATAGAAATCCTTCCAGATGGTCCTATATGCATATAACTGGGCATTAACTCTACAGACATGGAAGTCTGTATGCAGAATCTGGGTATTCTTATCCACAGGTTTCCTTGCTGAAAGGATTCTGAACTTTAAGATTCATCACCTTTAGAGGGATTTCCAAATGAACATCATCATTTATGCTAATGGTTCTCTGAACTAATCAGCCTTGGGAAAGCTGGCCTGATCTAATAACAAGTATACAAGTATTTTTATTGTCCTGTGGCAGGTCTTCCAAGGTCAGGCAGGTCTTCTTTTCTGGCAAGGCCAAAAAAAAAAAAAAAAAAAAAAAGGAATAATTGTTCTTTGCATGCAGCTGCAAGAGTTCTCCAGGATGCAGCTCAGTCTGTGACCTGAGGCCAGAAGATGCTCCTGCACTTTGTGGGCACAGCTATTTTTCATGCTGGAAATGCAGATGCTATGACACAGCCTACTGTTACTGGAGCTGCTAGTTTGTTATTCATTTGTTTTTCTGTGTTTGAAGGTGGTAATTTCCAGTGGGTATGCCTAGAGATGTTCATGTGCTCTTTTGTTAATGCTCTTTAGTTGAATAAAATCTCTGTAAAATAAAGCTAAAACACTGGATAGTGTATTACATTCACCTATTTACCTTGATACACTTTTCCAGCAGTTGCTGTCTAAAGTTCAGTTGCATTTCTCTGGAAAATGTACAAAAACATAACTCTTACCTGATTTGCACAGTTGTTGCCTATTTCCTTGCTTTTTTTTTTTTTTTTTTGTCTAATTTAAGATACTGCTGGACGCAGTAGTCCTGGGTAATGATTGTAGCCATAGGCATTTACCTTGAAATCCTTGCTAACCGTTGCAAATGTCCACCACTTTCTCCCTGCTGTTGCAGACAATCAGGGACACCTCCTCCACACTCCACCCTCATCTCTCCTACCTACAGCTCATTTCTGCAAACCAAAGACCTAGTCTTGGCCTTGCTTCCCAAGGGGCAAGAATCAGGGGCAACCCAGGAGGAGCTGGAAGCAGCTGGCTGGTGCAATAAACAGCCTGTTAAGTGGTGGGGTTGACACCTTTGGGGCAGGGGTGGTGGTGGTGACAGCTCCTGTGGGGTGCAGAACTGTGCCTCTTTGCAGGCATGACAAAAGAGTGGCAGTGATGGAGGGACCCAGGGACAAGCACAGGATGAGAAAGGTGCCCTTGCTTCCTGACTTAAGGAAAGGTAACACATCCCTTCCAGCTGCTGTTCTTGTCCTGTAGGAGCCTTCCCTAGAGCAGTCATCCTTGGTGCTCCATCATCTCCAGCAATGGGAGGGGAGACCTTTACTTATAGAGATGAGATGGGTGGGGCCTCAGGTCATTTTATAAAATAACTTGTCATTGACTCCTACAGGAGTAAACCCTGCAAACATGTCTCAGGAACTGCTTCCCGTGGACGTGCCCGAATCGTTCTATTATATGTATCCAGGGAAGACCACGATACCATCAGATACCAAAGCATTGGAGGTAAGATATCAGCTTTAAAAGTTTGTTACAGGCCCAGTTAAGATGTATTTGACAGAAAATAAAATCTGCTTTTATGATTGTATTGATATACATGGTACTGTGCATACTTGCTGTCTGGTGGGACCAGGTGGCAATGCCTCTGCATGAAGGAGTTTTAAGATGAAACCTTTTTTCATGGTGATAGCAATGTGGTGGCAAAAATCATCTTGCCCTCCACTGGAGCCAAAGATTTCAGCTTTACAGGCAAAATTGAAGTCTGCTTATCAAGGAGACAGAAAAATTAGAGAAAGTGGAAAAAAATAACACAGAGACAATGTTTAGGAGAGTGAATTGTCAGCGTAAACCCAGACCCACTTCCAAATAATATAAATAATAAAAATAAATAAAAAATGTTTTCCATGCTTCACATTTTTCAGGAAATAAAAGCCGTTGTGTTCAGTACAGCTTTTTCTTCCAGAATCAGATATAACTCTTATTAAAAACAAAGCATGTGTGCATCAATAACAAAATTTTGATACATTATGATTAACATAAGAACCTCATTTTGTTCTTGTAAAAGAGCTACGGACAGGATAATGCATGTGGAATAGGAAATTAATTTAATTTCCCCATTCCCACTTCGCTCCATTTCCCATTTTGTTTTTCATGGTTTGTGCCATTTCAAGATTTGCATTTAATTTTAACTGAAGTATGTTATATATTTTTCTCTGTGTTCTTTGGGTAAAGACACGTCCCTTCAGGAAGTACTCTGCAAACAGAAACAAAATATATCTGTAGGAACTGTCTCACAGCGGTGTTTTCCTATGAAGCATTTCAGAAATGGGCACTTTACATTTTAGAAGTGTTTTGGGACTTCTGTATCCTGGGGGGGGGGGAAGGGAAATAAATATTATATTTAAAATTTTGCAATTACAATATGTCTCAAGAATGAGGTGTGAACCCAGAGTAGACTGATTGGGATTATTTTTTTCATCAATATTTATTGACTCCTGAGAGTGAGAGCAGGTTGCCAAAAGATCATATTGAAAGCAAAACAAAACAACAACAACAACAACAACAACAACAACAAAGAAAAAAACAAAAACAAAAACAACAAAAAAAAACTTTATTCACTGAATAAATTTAAGGACTTTTTGGTTATCTTATGACTGAAACTGCTCCTCCTTCATTGACTTGTTGAAAGTGCACCCCTTTACCCCCTGAATTTTGTGCCCGTGTGCACCAAACCATGTGGTGGTTTGTTCATTATGCTGAGCCCTGTGCCACAGCAGGGTGTAACCAACAGCTGTTCTAATTGGGGTTTAAGCATGAGTTATTGCAAGTAGGAATTAATAATCTATCCTGATAATGCTGTTGTTGTTTTAATGTTATCGTTTATTTCTTCAGGATGAAGACGACTCAGACTTGGACTCGGACTCTTTGGATTCTTTTGATTCTTTTGATCCTTTTGGAGGTAGTAGGCCTCAAGAACAAAATGAACGAAGTACTGAACCAGGCAAAGGTGATTTCAAGGTATTACGAATAAGAGAACTTTGAACCAAAAAGAGAAGAATATTTTGTTTTGCTGAAAGGGGAGAAGGCTCAGGCAAATAAATAATGATGGCAGGAGTTTGAATGGTACAAGAGAAACATCCCTAAATTTATTGTTTGGATGGTTTTATTCCACTTACATTTATGATTTTCAGAGTTTGCTCATTGTATTTCTCTCTTACCTGTTATTAGAACTATGCAGAGTATCTGCACACTGTTTTCATCCACTTATTTGTAAAGGAAATCCATCGGTGCACTTTCTTTTTCATCAATGCTTTTCATAAGTGAAATGGTCAAAAATAACAGTGATTCCTGTTCTGCTGTAATGACTTTTCCAGTGCAACCTCTAATTTAGCAATTTATGGGGAAGTCCTAGATTATCGATCCCTGTCTTTTCACCACTTCTATGCCCCATCAAAAAAAAACTGTAATGGGGAATTTTATGAAAAGAAGGATGTTTGAATGTACTAATTTCAATGAGGGTTCTCATTGTGATCCTTTGCCATTTGTGCAGTAAATACAGGCATTGTTTCCTATCTGTCAGGATTAGAGAAGTGTAAATGAAGATATGAATCACATATAACAATGTTTTCCAAAGAACTATCTGATTCTGAGCTAGATAATTTACAGCATTTTGCATTATAATTTATTTAGACACATTATATTGAGACAGAATAAAGCATAAATAGGAACTTTATCTGAAAGTTGAAGTAATATTGTAAATGAGTAGGCAGGTGAGCTTTGCCATATACTAGATATACATGGAGGTAGTCCTTGTAAAATATAGGCAACAAAAACTTTTAAAGCAAATTCACATTCGCATCCCAAGTTTTTTTCTTTCTTTGCATACGCTACATTTTTCAAAGTTTAGCTTTTCTGTTTACCTAGTATTAGGATTTGTATTAAAAAAATAAAATCAGTCATTTAAAGATTTTACTATATTTTCTCAGGATATATATATAGACCAGTTTGGGGTCTTCTGGGATTTAAATCTTGCAAATATTTAACTTACAATCTCTGTTATCTCCAGTCTGTAGGGATACCAATATTTTGAAACATTCATTAGGTGAAGAATTTTCTAGATAGAAAAAAAACATGATGAGAAAAAATGAATTGATAAGACTTTAGTACAATGTTTTCTACTTACAACTGATAAGAAACCCAAAGTCATGAAGAGGGAAAGCAGAAAGATTTGAACTCCTGGGCTATAATTACCCATGATAATTATGCATACAACAGGTAACTTCTTGTCTTCATTTCTTAATCCCACACAATGATATGCTTGTTTTTGCATTATCTGCTCAGGATATAGGCTTAGATCAAAGACATTTCAGGGTGGTGAAATTTTGAGGAAGCAGATGTGATAGTAGGGGACCAAAAGAAGCATCTTATGTGTATGGGATCATAAACTTGTAGATCACTATACTGCACCTGTTTCTTACAGAAGGATTATTTTTCACATTTCAAAATTCCAAAAAATCATGACAATCCATTGGTGATGGACAGAGTTGTTGTTATTGCATCTGGTTACATGATCACAGTTTTTTCTTCTATGATTAGAACATAGTTCTCTATCCGATGTGCTTGTATGATTATCATTTCATTATTGCAGCATATCATGTGTTTGCACGAAGGACACATCACATGGTCTTATGTAAATGTTATGCTCCAATGTAAGTATTTTATCACTGGAAGACTTAAATGAAGGTTGATGGCTGCTAAGAGGAGTGAACTGTTAAAAATATCTATTACAGCATATTCCAGCAAATGCATGTGCCTTTACGCCAACATGTTGATTTTTATCTGCATTAAGAAATATATATTATACAGGCTTTGACTGGTACTTTGCTCTATGCTAAAGCTGCAGTCAGAATCAGATATGGCGTTGCAGGCATCAGTGCTTATATTAAAATATTTAAGGATTGTAGTAGGTTTCATACAACAATTCATGTGGAGGAAGGGAAGTGAAATAATGGATATTTACTTCTGAATACAACATGAGACATGTCCTAAAGAGGTTAAGATACCTCATACTTTCAGTGAATGATACTTCATTTCACTGCCAGGCAAGGACTCCTTGTTCTTTTAGGGTTTATACTGCTGTGAGAACAGCAGCACTTTACCAGAAGAGGGACAGGTTAAACTCTTCATCCCTGTGCAAAGCAGGAACCCTGGCTTCCACTGGGTTTTGGAGCTGGAAGCAGCTCCTAAGATCATGGGAAAAGTGGGGAGCTTCTTCCCTGCCTCTTATACAGGCTATATTTAGTTATGAGAAGCAGCAGCATGTGCTGTCACTGAGCTTGGAGGGAATCAGGATCTGATTCCCTGGATTCTCTGGACTGATCATGATCAGTCATGAGGTCCCTGCTGCTGAAATGATGCACTTCAGCATGCCTTCTGCTTCAAAAATAAGACAAAGGAAGCCACTTCCAATTAGCTCTTAGCTTTGAAATAAGGTCTATCTTTGACATTGAAAACGTAAAACATGTCTGCCTGAGACAGACCTCTAGATTCCCCTGACAATCAGTAGTCATACACAGAGATTTTTCAGAGGGTGATGCATGTCCTGTGGTAATGTCTGCCTTAGGATGAGACTCCAGAAATGCCTAACAGCTGTCCAGTGTAAACACCTGTTTTAAAGCTATCTGGAATTACGTGTGACGAGTCTCAATCCTCTGTCAGATGACCCAGTTAATGTCTTTCTCTCATGTTTATTCTGGTTATGAAGAGCAAAACAGGACAAAAGAGCTGTGTCTTTTAACTGATGGCCTATCTTATTCCCCTGGCTAAAATTCTATATGTGGAAATAATTCTGTATGTGTAGTTGAGTGTTTTATGTTTTCAAATGGACCCACTTTTCAAAATTTGAAGAAATCCAACCATTGAGTAAGTGGAAATACTAAAGATGGAGAATGATTTTAAGAGTACTGATGTATCAACTAGCTTGAGTTGTCAGTAAAATAGTAAACCTCCTTAGAAGCTGGGGTCACAGTGCACTGACATGTTGTGCTGATTAGTATTTGAAATCCTGCTTTTTTTTTGGAATTACATTTTTAAGCACAGCAACATGTGTACACTCTTATTCCTTGGAAGTATTCAGAAGCCCATGATGGATATGTGTATGAGGAAGTAATGATCTGAAGGACGTAATTCCTGTGGCCAAGTCTACACCTGTCCTGCTTCTGCAGGCACAGGTGAATTTTCCCTGTTGACACCAGTATTATCATGGCTGTATGAATGAAAGGAGTGTTTCTGTCTGGCTGTGAGGGTGTTTGATTCCAACAACATCCAACCAAGACTTCTGTTGAAAAGAAAGTCTGATTAGAAGTTATGTTCCTAAAACATGCAAGAAGCAACTTGTGAAAAACAGCCTGTGGCAGCTGTATTGCTGGCATCTGTCCCCTTGGCACTCCCCAGGCCCCTGTGCAGCCGCAGCGCCAGTGTCTGGAGGAGGCGAAAGAAGGAAGCAATTAGAGCAACTGCTTTTCCGGTGTGGAGCCTGGGTTCCTCAAGAATGAGGAAGAACTTCAGAGACATCACCAAAACCAGCAGCCAGCCACGCTTAACCCAGGCAGCACACCACGGTGGGCTCCCCTGTCATATACCATGGCAGTGGTTGGTGGGGCCTGGCTTGACTGAGTGCATGCACAACCTGAAGAACCCCAAATAAGCCTATAGACATACCCCACAGAAACCTGCGGATACACACTAAAAGAGACCTGATTCACAGATAGCTCAACATGGGCACTTCTTCACACAGCACCAACTCTAGATGCACTGTCAGCAGAACAGTATTTTAGTTCCTTTGATTTGGTCCCTGGCTGCCATCTAGTTAAATTAGCAGCCGGAGATGAAGAAAGGAGTGCCCTGGTGACATCCTGTGCATGATTTCATCTCAGCAGAATGTTTCTCTGTGCCAGGATTGCAAGGGGACGTTAGTAAAGGCAGGGAAGTTATCTTTGCCAGGAAAGGCTGCTGTGCCAGTAGATGACACAGGAATGGATAGAGGTGTTACTATTGGGTGTGCAGGGAAAATGCGTGGGTGGAGAGGAAGCTCTTTTCATGGTTTTCATAGATAACATTTTTTTTTCAGCTTGATATGTAGAAGTGGCCTTTTTCAACTGTTATAAAAGTCAATTTATTTATTTATAAAGGGCAATAATCAAGACTGAGAATGTGTTTTCTGCCCCTTGAAGTTCAAGAGCAAATTCTCCTCTGGGGTCAGTGATGTTGGATGACTGTTTTTTATTTTGGGCAAGCAGCTACCATATTCTGCTAGCTGATCACATATCTATGGTAAACCAGGCAGCTAACACAGAAAAACAAAATATGCATTGATCTGATGTATATTTGACCATACTGTTATGAAACTGTGAGGCTCGGGTAATCTACAGTAGGCATGGTGGAGTAGTGAAATCACAAGCTAGGAAGATGCTGCTAGCAATAGCCCATGTTGGAAGAATCTGTTAGATGAAGAAGTCTAAAGGCTGAAGAAAGGCATGGAGAGAAAAGCAAGTAAAAAAGGTAAAGAAGACTAATCATTCTCTGGTCTCATGGATGCATTAGGAAGAACTGTCATTTTGGAGCTCCATAGCCAACTGCAATGTGACAGGATGTATTATACAGCTAAAATAGTGGAGTATTTACACCAGTGCTTCTTGAGATGGATGCATGCCACACATACCTACATGTGAATATGAGTGTGACTTTAGAGAGGGCTGGGATAGACATAGGGACACACAAATATGTCAGGAATGTAGGCTGCCTGGAATCCCTGGAGTACTCATGACAGAGAAAATTCTGTTTTCAGATTCTTACTAGATTGGATGGGAGAAAGTTGGATCATTTATATGGTGCAGGAATCCTTTATTTCCACCAACACAGTAACTTGGTGCCAAATTTCATACTACAGTATTCTTTCTTTTGAGAAGTGGTGGAAAACTGGAAGAGAGTCTGCTCTATGTTTGGTGAGGCTGCTGTTTGGAAAATCCCAGTAAAACTTTGTTTTCCTGGGAGTACAAATAAACTAGCAGTGTAAGCTTCGCTTATGCACTGGCATCCCAGCATGCTACATTGTTTGCAGTTCTGTTATATGAATATGTACATAAAGCACAATTTGGGAAACACTGAAATGAAGACAGGCTAACAGGCTGACAATCAATGAAACAGTCACAGAGTAGCTAAATCAGTCTTGCTTTTGTTAAAAGCAAAACTATGAGGTTACATTGCTAAATTATGGTTGTCCCAGGCAGGACTCTGCTTGGGGTCTTTCACCATGCAAGGCAATGCTAAAAACCCTTGGAGTGTGGAACAAGGTGACAGAGCAGCAACACTTTTTTGTAAAGAGATCATAGTAAGTTTTAAGTAAACTAGATAACAGAACTTACATCCTTCACTTTATGCATGCGCAGCTGGTATTTTCTTTGTATAATTAGATCCTAAATTATGTTAAGATTGTCACAGTTTAAATACAATTCCTTTGTTTGATAAGTTACTGAAATTAATTAAAATAGCAAATTCTCCAGGGAGCAGTAGAACTAATGAGATCTGACCACAGGGTGATTTCAGGTCTCCTTGGTTTTGGTACCAAGGTGGGGCTGCCTGGCTGCTTCCTCTCTGTAGGTGGCTGGCTCATAGCATCTGCTTCTCCCACAGTGCAAGTGCAGCAACTGACTTGTACTGCTTCTATGAAGCCACTGATTCTTTGTGAAACTTCAGAATGTCTATTAGCAAAACCCACATGTCTGAGAACCAATTTCCCCATGTCAAATGGGGAACTTTGGCCAAATTTGACATTAGAAAATCATTACATGGGAACCAGGGAACAGGTGATCAGATGGCAGCAACTGAGTAATGCATCATTTAAACAAACAAACAAACAAAACAACAACAAAAAAAATCAACCAAACCAGTGCGCTTCCTGAATGTGTCTTATCTAAAAATCTCAAACTACTTTGCAAATATGGAATCAATCAGTTCTTACTCAAGCAAGTGAGCCATTTGCTTGAGGAAGTATAACTGGAACTGATCCATGAGCTGGCAGCACCTTGTGCAATCTCTGAACTCTCCTGAGCAAAACTGTTGCATGTGAACAGCTCCATGCTTATGCAGATCCTACCAAACAATGAGTTTCTGCCTTCTAGGGCATATCCTGGCTCCAAGGTGCCCAGACTCGTTCCTAACAGGTGAGTGTGGTGATCCACCTTTGCTAATTACCCAGCTGAGAAGAAGATAAATAACTGGGTGGAGAACTTTGTTAATATAGCTGTACCTTTTCGGAAATTTGAGCCTGTGTAGAGCATGGAGTAGCTCTGAGGACATACCACTCTATCAGTTATCGCTTGCAAATTTGGCAGTTTCTGTTATCTTCCTTGAAACAGAAGGCAGGTGAATTGCTGAGAGTGAATTTCATGAAATAAAAGTACTAAAAAATGCAGAAAGCAAGGATTTCTTGTGGCACATACAGAAGGGACAGCCAGAACCCTTTTTAAGATCTCAGTGTAACATTTTAACATAACATGATGTGTTATGGAAGACAAGAGAGTTTTAAACACAAGCAGAAAAAGTATTTTGTTGTAACAGAAGAGGGCTAATTGTCTTCCCATCTGAAATTAAAGTCTTTTTTTGTTCTGTTCTATTAAAAAATAAAAATAAAAATTGGCAATAGTATACATATTGTTTTAAGTGAGGTTCTTCCAGCCTCTCTTTATCTGCCTTAACATCTATTTTGTCTGCTTGTTTATAGTCATTCTAGGAAGTTTCTGAAGTGCTATAGAAATAGAAGGATGCTCCTACATGAGAGGAAATCAGTTTATAAAAATAGCAGTTGTCAAACAGAATGATTTGGAGGGCTCTGCTGTAACCGCTTATGCAGGTAGAAATGTTTCTAGGAGTGTGAGGAAACGACCATGTGTTACAGTAGCAGGAAATGCTGATTTATTTATTGGCTTTGTTAGAGTAGCCTTTTGCAGACAGGGCTGAGCCAGAGACAGCTTTTTGGAATGAGCCAGCAGGAAATCACCTTCCTTAGGAGAAGGAAATCACGTTATCCTCTAATAATAAATAGGAAGAGGTGCCTGCAGTCACAAAATCTGGAGAGACTTGTTTTATAGAAGATTGTGGCTGAGATATTTAAAGGGGCCAGAATAACTTAAGCACTTTCCTTTTTCAGGGTTTTTGAAGGGGGTGTTAATTTTTATTTTTTCCCAAAGGCAACCAATACCTAACTCCTTAAGCCCTTACATTCTCTGGACATAATTCTCAGTCATTAGTTTATGAGGTACTTGTGATTTAGAAAAGCTCAGCTCAGATTATTGCTCTTTTATTTGTTTGTTCATTTTTATTGTTGTTGTTTGCTTGTTTTTTCTTGGAGAGTTGTAACGAGAAAAAAAAAAAAAAAGAGAGAGATTATGAGATGGCTTTCTATGTTTTTGAAGCAGAAGTCAAAAACACCTTTCAGAGCAGTGCTTAGCACCATGCAACAACAGCTGTTCTCCGGAGAGATCTTTTCAGTGCAATGGGACTTCATAGGTGGATACTACAGTGATTGTAACTTTGAGGAAGATTATCAGTATTTTGACAACTACATCATGGTGCTCACCAAATCATTTGTTGTATTCAATAGACTTATTGTAGCTATGTTCTATAGCATTTGCAATCTTTTTGCATACAGTCTCATTTGACATGAATATATTCCTTTCTTGTTTGCTCTAATGAGCCAACCAGCCTCTGAGTGACACAGTATTAAGACAGAATGTATAAAATGTTCAAATAAGGCTTCTTTAATAGCAGAAGCTTTTGACAAATAAAAAGAAACGACACCTGGCTTGGAATGCCTTTAAATTTCAAATTGCTGCAGGCTTGGAACAGTTATAGGAAATACCATTTTGTATTTCTCTGTGTTCTTCAAGCCAACCAAGACCGTGGTAAGGCAGGGGGTACCGAGCAGTCTGCTCTAACCCACTACAGTTATCCTTGCACCATGTTTTTACTCTGTGTTGTTGCAGGTTTTCATCTGCAGAACACTGAGAAGGTTGACATAATTTTTACTGACTGTATTATTGTTTTGTAGCACTTGATTAGGTTGCAATTTTATTTTTTTTTCTGAAATTTTATTCATACTCTGTTTCCTACCATTCTCCAGATAGAATCATCTCCCTGCTACCTGCTGACTGTGAGGATCATCCGAATGAGAAATCTCCAGCGAGCAGATGCTTGTAAGTATCCCTATTGTTCCTTCAAATAGCTCATTTTCTTGAAAGTACTTAGGAGATAACTGGACACTGTAAACACAAACGTAAACATCAAAAAAGTAAAGTTGATGGCATCACTAGGATATATCTAAACAAATACATTACTTTGGGATGCCTGCTTATTAGATAACTATAAGAATCAAGATCTATTTTATCCTACAAGGATAAGTGGTTAAATGAAAATATGTATTTAGTATGGAAAACAGCATATCCTTCAAAAGAAGGTAAGTGGTATGTCAGAGTACAGGCAAAAAGCTTTCTTTTATAACTATAAAGCAACCTTTTGCAAGTATTTCTAAAATAATCCAGTGTTTATTTAAACTAATTGTTATAAACTAGGTCAGTCCTTGTTGCTTCCTGCTGTTTCACGGAATGTTATTTCAGCGGTTTCTGGTTGAAAAGTGAATGCTCTTTTGAGGATAATTACTTTCTCCCAAAGAAAGAAAAATTTCTGACATGTACCGATGAAAAAGACCATATTCTTATGCCCACCAGTAAATTGGTAGTTTTTCTAATACATTTATAAAAACTGCAATTCATGAATTTAGATGTTCTTCCAATGTCTCTTGTCAGTTTCTAACAAGCAAAAGTGATACTGAGGGATTGCTAAGTAGACATTGATCAGTGTTGCTGACCCTTGCTGCTGTGCCTGTTCATCCTGTAGCCCAAAGTATACCTCTGTGTGGCTGGTACATATAAAACCTGGAGGAATAGAACAAAACAAAAACCAGCACCAAGCAAGAGAATGAGAGCAAGATCCCCTCTCCAATACTCTGTGGTTGTCTTGTTTTTCTGCAAGGTGTATCAGAGGACTTCCCTGTGTCACAGCTCTGAGTGATATATATTATATATATTATATTATATTATATATATTATATTGTATCATTGGGTCACACTCTCTGCACTTGCACCTTCCTCCCTGTCCATGGCTGTGGCGCATGTGTGATGATGCAATAAAAGAGAAAAGTTTCATCAAGGACTTGTTTAAGCTCTTCTGCATGTCAGCTGACAAGATGAAATCACAAATAACCAGGTTGTAGAAGGGGATTGAGCAAGCAGAACTGAAGCAGTATTTTGAATTAAATGCACAGCTAACTAGTTTGCCTGCACCCACTCATATAATTAAAGATTATTTGATATGCTTTGTATCTCAAAGTACAGTTAATATGCAAGAAGGATGAATCACATCAGTAGAACAGAGTACTTCGTAAATCAAGCAGGCATTGATCTCCAGTGATAAACCAAAGTCATGTAGCAGTCATACAGAATTACATTAAAAACATTTTAAAATCATTATCATTACCTCTGGGTATCGAAACATGAATGCCTGTTTTTGCAATTTCAACATTGTTTGAAGCATTATCTGCATAGGGTTTCCCAGATTAAAAACAAAAAAATAAAATAACAGTCCTACAGAATTAAATCAATGCTCCTAAAAAACTTTGAGAGGGATATATTCACTAGGTCCACCACAGATTAGCTTGTTGCTTCTACTCTGTAGAAAGGTGCAAAAGGCATATTGCCCAGCAGTAAAATGATTAAGAATTTCTGAATGTGCCCCATCCAAGACAGACATGCTTCTTGGAAATGTATAGACTGAATACTGGAGTTGGACAAGTAGTAGACAATTAAAAGTTATGTTTTAAGACAGAAGGAGGCCAGCCTTAAAATCTAGGCACTAAATCAATTCTGTATACAAATGAAATAAAGACAAGCAGCTTTCTTTGCAAGAAAAAGGTGCAGATGAGACAATTTGTCCCTCCTTCAGAGTGGTATTTATGTGCATAAGCAAGGCAAAATGTGCAAGGCAGCCAGGCTGGCAAGGCTGACTAGACCAACCCTCACCAGTGAGACATTTAAGATTAGCAGCCAATGTTTTCAATTTTAGCAGTTTCCTAGCAGCTTGCTGCAAATATGCATCAACTTTGTGCTGCAGTGGTTCTCTGTTGTCTATTAATGAAGCACTTGATGCTGCTTATTGTTCATCTGCACTCATGGGAATTGTGAAGACCTGGGTATGTCTTCCGCAACTGAATGCAAGAAGGATATGCATATGAGTAGAGCAGAAAGCAAAGGGTTATAGTATACAGACAAAATATCTGAAATGACATCCCTGACAATCACTGTTCCCACTGTCATCAGTCTGTGAAGCCCACTATGTTGTCTGTGAAGGGGAAAAAGATGCTACTAGGATAATTTCTTTTGCTTCTGCTTGTGGACTTGAACACAGAGTAGACAGGTAGCCCTTAGTAAACCTTTTTCTTCCCTTTGTGATTTTGTTCTTTAAGAAAAGGAAGAAACCTGAATGTTGAAGGTGGAATTTCCTCTTGACTAGCACAATCAGCAATAAAGTACAAGGAAGGGGGCTAAGAGAGAAGAGTGGTGGGAAGGTAAAAGTGAGTTAGAGCAGAAGATAATACTCCAGACAGGACAGTTAATCTGCTTTCAGAACCTAATAATACATACATGTATGTGTATGTGTATTTTAGTTCAAGATGAGATATAGAAGGTGGGAAAGACCAGGAGAGAGTTAGGGCATGGCAAATATTTTCTAAGCTAACTTCTATCAGAGAAATTTAATTTTTTGACTCTTCAGGAATAAGTTAATTTCTCCACATTTTTTTTAGAAAAATTACAGCAGTTTTTTTTTATTATTATTTCTGTATTATAACATTAAAAGAAGTAGAAAAAATAATAAAAATAATAAAATGTCAATTGATGAAGCACAAAACATTATGTAATTTCTCAAGCAATTTCTGAATTTAAGTTCTTCATGCTAACATGGAAAGAAAAGCAGGGAGCTTTTTTGAACAAATACACTTTCAACAACATAAAATGCATCCTCCACACAGTTTGATACACAACAAATGGCTGTAGGGAGACGTTGCAAAACCTCAAGAACAAGGAAAGAAAAGCAGAAGACAAGAAAAAACTCCTGTTGCAGCCCAGCAAGTTTTTGACTTTCTGCATGAGTAGATATGCAAGCTCTGTTCTCCTGACCTACCTGCAGAGTCCTTACCTGCTGCTGCTGAAGGGTACTCTCCATTTATTATCATCACTTATCTCTCTCAAAAGTTCCTTATCAAAGGACACACATTCTCAGAGTTACTTTTTTCATTATGTATCTGCTCATTTTACTGTTAAGAAATGTCTGTGTGAGAGAATGTTTTGTAGTTCTGAAGGCTTCTTCAGTATTTTGGATGAACTGTATGAACATACTCTTTGCACAGAGCACATCATATACTTATGTGTAGGTATTTGAGATGTGCTTTAATTTAGGTGACTTTGAGAAATGGGATGGAATATCCTTCACTAACAGGAAACTCTGATCCTGTTTTATATACATCACTGTCATCCATAACTCACATCAGAAAGAACAGAAAACACCTTCTGTTCTAGGTCATCTTATTGTCTGTGCTTTTTCCCTTTCAAAAGGGTATCTTGAAAAAGAACTATGTAACCTCAGGTGTTTCTGCCTCTAAATAAATCACACTTAGTGTTGGTACCATAAGGTCACCTTTTCAGTCTCATGCAGCACTGCTTACTTTGCCACATTAACAATGCTCTGTCTCTTTTCCTACTCAGTAAGCCAGGCTGATTGTTACGTGTCGTTGTGGTTGCCTACTGCAACAATTGAGAAGTCCCGCACCAAAACCATAAGAAACTCCAATGACCCAGTTTGGAATGAAACCTTCTACTTCAGGATCCAGAGCAAGGTCAAGGTAAGGAGACGGAGTTGTCTGCTTGAAGCGTACTGAAGATGTTTGTGTATGGTGGGTCCTATCTATCCCATGAACCATGCCCAGGAATTGTTTAAGATACAGTATAAGATAAGGGACTGTTCAAATTGTTGATCATTAAAGATGGCTGAGTGCCCATACCTGGAAACCTTTGATGGTGCTGTTTAAGTTGCTTAGAGAGGCATAACCACAGGGTTCAGAGTTAAATTAAAACAGCAAACCTTAGACATTAAATAAGCAGTAGTAATTCTATAGAGTTTGTTGGAAATGATGTAAACAAGCAGAGGTCTCAGAATTCAGACTTTTTGTAGAACTTCATCCCCACATGGCCTTTTCTTGCAACTAATACACTGTGAAGGGAAACTTCATATCATGCTAAAGCTCGGTGGAACTTATTTGCGCATTAGATCCTACTAATGCACGTATAAGACAAAGGTTTGGTGTGTAACTGGTTTGCCATGCATCTTATGTGCTGCTGAACAGTGTGGAAGTGCAACAGCAGAGAGCACCTGCTTCTGAGATTTCTCCCTAGTATATTTTCTGCAAAATGGATAAGTAAGCTTATCCATCTAAACCCTGGTTTACTGAATGTGAACTTGTGGGCAAACACAGCTTCTCCTGTGTCGTGGAAGCACAGTGTCTGTGCCTCATGGACATGCTACACCACACTCCTGGTGTCTCTCGCCTACCCAGGCAGCTTTATGAACCACATTGAATGAATTAAAAGCTGCTCTTTGCTGTTTGGGACCCTATTGGTCTATCCCTGGTGGGACTGTGTTGGAAGCATACAGTGTTTGTATTTTCAAGTGCCGATCTACAAAAACTGGCTCTTACAGGAGTATAACATGATGAAAAAATATTTTTTATTCAAGATGTTTTCAGTCTGCATAGCCTGATACAGTGTGTTTGAATGCTAGCCTAGTGTTACCAGAGGGACAGGGACTGAGCACTTTTTTCAAGTTTTAGGCAAACTAGAGACTCTTACCAGTCAGTGTAAGGTAGATAGAGAATCTGGGAGCTGAATAAGCTGTCATGTAGATATAGCAGATATATTACTCATGTCGGGGCAATTAAGCTGAAATGGGGAAGAATTCATATTCAAATTATAGTATGTTTCTCCCAAGAAAGATTATACTTAATTCCTCAACTTTTGTTCCTACGCACATTCCCAATATTCCTAGAGCCAGTGATGTCCAGACTTTAGAAACTCTAAAACCCCTCTCCTTCTCTTTCCAGAATGTGCTGGAGCTGACAGTGTATGACGAGGATTTTGCCACTCCAGATGACCATCTCCTCTGTGCGCTCTTTGATACTGCTAAACTTCCAATTGATAGAACAGTGCTCCTGTATTTTAAGCCCAGCTCAACGGTGAGACTGTGAGATCAATGCCTGCATGATCGGGCAGAATGGAGTGTAGAGGGCACACTTACCTAAGTTTTCAAGCCTTATCTATAAATTGTAATGTATTTCTGTTTCCTGGCTTATGTGTTGCATTGCTTTGCCCTACTTCCATGTCTCTGGCAAACCATATTGCAGCTCTTCTCTGTGGTATCTTCCACGAAGAAGTCCTTTTTGGCTACAGCTACTTGTCGGCATTAGTTAATATTCTTGGCACAGCGTCCTTGTTTTATTTCCTGTGAATGAACTCAGGGAGTGTCGCACTAATTTGTCACTGATCTAGCAGCTATGTGACTCCATCACTTAAATCAGGTAGGGGTTTAAAATACAGCAACCAAGAAACTAGTGGGGAATTATACAATGATTCCAAAATCTTGGGGTGAGATTTCTGAATCCACTGTGGTTCACTTGCCCCAATAAGGGGTACTTTAATTGCCATTCAAAATATAAATACAAAAAACGTAGTCATAAATCTGGATTGGAGAACCCCTCCTTGTAGTATTTTTATAAATGGTTAAAGAATATATAACTGAAACACTGTGATATGTGGGGGAGAGATCTATCTAACTGTGCTATCTCTGAACAATACCAAGGCTGCACAGCTGCTGCAGAGTGAACAATCTGTAAAGATTTTTTTTCCAGGTAATTCATAGCCACTGCTGTCTGCTCCTTTGATTGCATCTCCTTTTACATCAAAAGCATGCCAGGCAGGAAATCTGAAGGTGCCCCTGCGTGTACCTCAGCAATGTCCTCTGCTGTGCGCTGCAATGTTAACTCAGCCAGTGATAAGTACTAGTGTATTGTGATTAGTGCTGGTTTGTGGCTGTGAATGACTGATTTACCCATCCATAAAATGGGAAAAAGAGTCTTGATTCTCTTTGAGATCTATGGATAAGATCAGTGAAATATCCTGCAACTTCTTGCTGCCATGGGCAGATTGATTCTGGTAACTAAACTAGGTCACTCACCTACCTCATACTTATCAACACTGCCTTACTGTGTGTTGCACAACTGTGACTGAATCACTCAGTAACACCAGTCTCTGTTTACTACATTAACATGATGGTGGAAAGTGCCTTTAACTTTCAAGCTAATAGCAAGGACAGGTCATTGTGGAGGAACAATGACAGGAACAGGTAGGGGAAAAAGGCTGAATTGAGACAACAGAGCAAGTTGCAAATTCTTTTACTGGAGCAACTTCACAGTATGAGATAAAAATACAGGTTGTTTTGATATATCTTGTAGCAGGAAGATGTGAAAAAATAATTATTAAACTATCTGGTATGAAATGGTTATTTCAGACCTTCCAGTCTGGTATGTTTATCACAGGCTGTATATTGTATCCGATTACTTCAGTATTGCGTACTGGAGACCCAGTTTTAGACAAGGGAGAAAGCATTACACAGCTACTTCATTTAATTTCTTGTTCTTGTTTCCAGGCCAAGGAGGAGCTAGAAGTTGAATTCAAACTGGAAGCCATGTAAGTGATTGGCTGATTCTTTAAAGAATTAAGAAATCATTAAATGCTAAAACACAGAAACAGCACTAGAAGCCTCACTTTGTGGGATTTCTGTTAAAAAGTGCTAGATTTTTCTTCATTGCTGCAGCCTGCACTGGAGTGAAACACCCGGCTGATCCCACCTTCCAGCTTGTTCTGTATGTAGCTGCTTTCAAAATGCATCTCCTAGCATTGTCTCTTCCATCCCCAACATGTCTTTTGTGGGATGTTTCAGAAGACTTTCCAAGTGCGTGTGCATGCATGTCTATCCATCTTTTCATGCCTGTTTTTGTATCTGCACTGGACAGGCTTCTGATGCTGGTTAGGTTTCCTTTGTATCTCAGCCTCCTTTGATTTTTCCTACAAATTCTCTTTCTTCCCTTCTCAATACACTGTCAATGTTTGATGCTCTAGTGCAGAGCTTTTCCTCCAGCATGATCTGTGTTTTTTTTTTTTTTTTTTTTTTTTTTCTTCTCTTCTGTAATTCATATCCTCCTTCCCTTCAATTGTATTTGCATACAAGCAAATACATAGAGATGGCCTTCCCTACAAGGGTATGCTGGTTTATTAACGTTACCGATAAAAATATATGTACTCTATGTTCTAGTTACAGGAAGAATTTGACTGCCTAGCTGCAGTTTCCATTTTCATTTTTCATGAGATTGCTCTGCAAAAAAGTAGCCATGATGCAAATCACTCATCTTTGGTATTGGGGCAAGTCCCTTCAGAGCAGTGCTCAGTTCAAGCAAGTGTGGGAAGGAGCTTCTTGTGTAGTTGCTGGGGTCCCTCAGGCAGTCATTCTTCTAAATGGGGAAAACGAGCAATGCCATGGACAAAGATAAGTGGGCATATGTTTAATCTAAAAATCCATGTTTTTCTTTTTCTTATCCAAGGTCTGGTCCTCATGAAATCATTGCTACCAATGGAGTCATAGTGGTATGTCTTTTTCCTAAGAATTTTTCTATAACTATTTCCTTAATACAGAGGAGAAGGAAAAGTGCAGTTAGGGAAACTGGGAACTATAAGATACACAGTATGCCAATTCTTTTTCTTTCACTTGTATCCTATTGTCTTCTGTTTGTCCTCTATTTCAAGATCCCTCTCTTCCCTTCCTCTGGTATGAGTACTGCTTCAAAAATGTACTGCTCTTTATCAAAGCGCAGTCATATGACTGTGAAGCCACTTGCTGATAACCTAACCAGCTCTTTTCCCCCATGGGAGATGAGTCATGCCTGGTGGGTAAGCTCAGCACTAAATAATTAGATTGTGTGAAAGAGAAGCAAATGCCATAAAACAGAACAAACAACAACAACAAACCAACCAAACAAACAAAAAATCCACACCATTAATAGCAATGCTTTTTCAGAAAATGCTTTCTGTTACTGACTCTAGATCTCTCAGCACCACATCTTTTATTTATGGTTTTCCCCATGTAATCTTTTGTACACATGCTATTATCCTGAAAATGCTCCAGATTTTCTTCTTTGATACCTTCCTCTTACTGTGCCAAATCATTTTCACTAGAGGATGCTCTACAAGTCTCTTCAAAGCTTTTCCCTCTTTTTAGAGGCTATTAGACAGAAGTCCAGAAAAGACAGGTGATTAGACACTTCAGGCCATTAGACTTTCCTAAAAGCCAACTGATTGACAGCTCTCATTAACGGATGATCTTTCTCACTTATTCTCTGTCTTTTACAGTGTCGTGAACTTTGTTGCTTAGAAGTTGAAGTGAATGAGAAGGAGCAGAAAAAATCAAGTAAGGTTATTACTTTAGTATCTATTTAAAATAACCACATGCCTACCTGATGAGAGGATGCCTCTGTCCTGTAATGAATGGTGAAACAAATAGTATTTGCATTATTCAGTGTGATTAACACCAAGCAAATCCATTAGGTTGTTATAATCCTCAGTGACTGCATCTCATACTCCCCTAGGTGAGGAATAGACCAAAAAGGCCTATTAGAACTGACAAAGTTGATATCCTGGTTGTACCTATCAGGAAGACTATTCAGAGTCCACTTTTTAAGAAAATAGTCCCAGCACTTTTTGCACTCCTTTCAGAATGTCTTCCATTCGACAAAGCTGTGGTCTGATCTCTATACCTCTGCTGTCTGCCTTTAATCAAGACTGCACAATTTACCAGTTAAATCATACTGATGTTACTCATGTGCTTTGTTTGCTTTTTTAGAGAAAGAGCTTTCCCTTACTGTGAAAGGTTCCTTTGAAGGGACACAGGATATCATACTGGGCCCTGATGGAGTGGTCAGCCCATCAGGTCCCACCAAGTTCCACTACATCAAGTATGCAGAGCCAACGCTGGATGTCATGTTGCCAAAGAAGAGGCGCTACCACCCTGTATGTTGGAAATAGCCTTAATATTGAACTGGCCATGAGTCACATTCTAGGAGGTGGGAGGAGGCAAAGAGGGGTAAACCCATGACTGTTTTGGTCCTAAAGCATGTTGTTTTCCCAGTGGACCTGTAGGTTCAGTACAGAAACAGGCTCCCCAGTGCTGATGCTCAATTCGCTGCCCATGGGAAGGAAAACGACAATTGCAGAGGTGAGCATCACTTCCAAGAACAAAAGGTTGCTCAAGTAGAAATCATTCTTTCTGTGAGCCCCCATAATACTGGTCCACTGGAGTCCCTGTAGATATCTGCTCAGAAGGTTAGAAATATTCTGAATTTTTCTCAGACCTTGAACAAACAGGAGCTCTGTTTCTCTGGTTGTTTTCTCCATGGAAGCAGGTTGTCTCTCCTTTGGTCTCCATTACGTGTGATTAGCAGGAGATGCAGCAACCTGCAAGAATGCCAGAAAGTATGATTCCTTCACTTCACAGGATTTCTCCCTGTTTACCCCAAGACTCATGCTTTTACTTAGTGTCCAGATAGAAATTTGCCCCTTGGACACAAATTAGGAAATAGTCTATAAATATGCCTTCAGTAGACCATGTACTTCAAAGGACTGTATATAAAAAGTATATTAAAAACAAACAAACAAAAAAAAAAACACAAAACAAAACATTATATATAGTGTCAGAATTTTAAATAATATGATAATATTGCTCAAAATAAACATGTATAATTTTGACTGAAACGAACAGAAGAAAATATTAAGAAATAGAAATAAGAAATATAATAAGAAATAGATCCTTTCTTATAAAATATTGTGTTTCCTCTAAGGAACACCTACATATATCCATATTATGTGGGAAAGTGTCATCCAAATACTAACCGTTAGGCTGTGAAGAAGTCGAACTTCAGATTTTAGTGCCATAAAAACATCCCCTCAGAATGGAACACCTTTTGTCAGTTAATCAACAATATGAAGGTTGTAATAAGGATTTTAAGGCAGGGTGAAATCTTGGCAGTAGTGAGTGCAGAACTGCAGTCTCTTCACTGCAGGACTGGGCAGGATGTCAAAGATTTGCTGATTGTTACAGCATAAAGAATGGGAAGCACACAACAGTGGTATTTCAGGATGCTGCAAAAAGCTCTTGAATAACACACAAAATGGGACCTGCTACATGAGCATTGTGATCCTTTGCACCAAGATTTTTAATGTTTGTGTTTTTTTGTGGCTTGGAAGAATTTGGGATCTGTGTGTAGGAATGTTCCACTGAGGATAAATGAATGAGTATGGGAGTATGTATCTTAGACATACAACTTTATCATTGTCAGATATTGTTGGGGTAAGCTCTGACCCCAGGAGAGAAAGGAGAAAAAATAAAAAGAAAAATAAAATAAAAATATACTATTCTTGTTTTTCAGGAGAAAAGATTTGATTTGAATGTGAAAGCAGAAAGATGGTAAGGGATCTTCTGTTCCTAAAGGTTTGAGCTGTTGATTTTCACTTTGTTTTAAGCACATGGAAAGGACACAAGCAGACATCCTCAGTGTGAAAACTAGAATGTACTTTTAAGAAAACATAAAACACACATGTAGTATATTATATATAATTAGTTTTAGGAGACTTTGACTTTTATAAATAAATGTTGATTAACATGTATTTATTTTAGCATTATTACTTAGTCTCTGACCACAGATTGTTTTTGATCAATTTTCATCTCTGAAATTCAGAAAAAGAACAAAATTCAATAACGCAAACAAAAAACAGAATTTAAAACTTGATCAGAAATTATGAATAACAATAAATTATAAACATTGTTTTCCTAATTGTCAGTATTCAGTAACAGTGAACCTTGTATTCTGTAAAGTCCAGCTATTCTGTATATTGAGCAGAAACTAAGGTAGACAATAAGGCTAGTGATTTGACTTCTATAGACACGCTCATTAATACCCAGCAGTAAACATGAAGTTTCATTTTATCCATAGCTATATGTAACATACAGAACTGGGCAAGTTGGTC
This sequence comes from Netta rufina, assembly GCF_964035555.1. Lineage (NCBI taxonomy): Eukaryota > Metazoa > Chordata > Aves > Anseriformes > Anatidae > Netta > Netta rufina. Next base: position 31,587,502 of record NC_140128.1, read on the forward strand.
TTTTCATTTTTCGTTTTGTGCCTGTCTATGAAATAAAAGAGAAAGATAATTTAATTTTGAATTAAAAAAGAATTTCCTATCATTTCATTCAGAAAGGCAAGTAGTCAATGACAAGAAAAATGGTGTTACTCCAGGACAGGAAAAAAAAATCCATCTATTTATTTCACATTCTGACAACTTTAAAAGTGTTTTGTTTATATCCTGATATCCAATAGAAACAAACTTTTGCAGCTCCACCTAACTCAGTTCTCTTTGTGTGTGCTCAGTTTACAAATATAGCTGTAATCATCTCTTTGTGTGTGCTCAATTTACAAATATAGTTGTAATCATCTGGCTGGTTTTATCTAAATCTGATGGAGGAAGAATCTCATAAATAAATTTCATTACTAGTTTCAGTTAAATTATGGACTTAGTAGAAGAGAAAAGTTCTGTCACTGAAAGTAAGATCAAAATCCTGTTATTTTATGGTCTCTGTCCATGGCTAGCTAGCCAGCCAGAAAGTCCATAGGTAGCTCTGGCCTTGATACACTATGGCAGGTCTCTTGCCCATTGCTGAAGTCTTGTAGGACAGGAGTCAGGTTAGTGAGCAGAAAAGCATAAATGCTCAAACAGGGGAATATATTAAAACAGTGAGTTATTAGGAATGACTTATTAAATTTCAGATTTGATGACAATAAATCTTTTATCAGAAGAACATTGTGCTTTCTGATTTTTGGGTAAAGCTTGCCATGAAATACAGGTGGCAGCACTGACCCATGAGACACCTTGTGCAAGTGCAGACAGACCAGAACAGCAGGGTTGAGATCCTGCCGCACTAAATTCGGTGACAAATCTCCATCCATCCAGTGGCTGGATGTCACCAAGGTCATCCTTCCAGAGACGGCAGGGCAGGGTTACCTGGCCACCTGCACCTGGTAGATAGATTTTTTTTTTTTTTTTTTTTTTTTCTGCAGCCATGCTCACCGCTAGAGGGGGATGCATTCCCACTTGAGTTGCTCAAAATGGGACACTTCCTTCAAGTTGGAAATGCCAACATTTGACAATTTTATTTTAGATTTAGAATGAGAAAACATACGTTGGAATAAAAGTAGATGTCACAGAAGTACATGTCATAAAAGTACATATCAGTACACTTACTTAGGAACGTTTGCACTGATTTTTGAAATTTGTGGTCCTTTTAGTTTTCAAATATTCATTTGAATATTTTGTTTCATTTTAAATTGCTGTGCCTTATTTCTTCATTAGTTATTACTAATGGTATATAATGCTACCAGTTAAGCTTACTGATTGAAATATGTTTTCTTACTTTTAAAAATACTGAGAATATTCTCTTTCTCCTGTCACATTGCATAACCCTGTGTGAAGGGAAGGGCACTGTAGGGAATCTTTGGTCTAAATCCTAAGATTGGTCTGTGTGTGTTAACATGTAAAATATATATCTGTTTTTACCTTAGTAATTGCTCATGCCGCCAAGATCTGGACATGCGCTTTGGGTTTGACTTATGTTCAGATGAGATGGCTTTCCTGTGCAAAAGGAAGAAATATGTAGCAAGTGCCATGAAAAATGTTTTTCACCTACAACAGGATCTGCAGGATCATGAAGTATGTTGGGGTGGGGATGGGGGGGGAAGAGGGGAATTTGCATTGCTAGTGCCTTTGTGTTCCTTTCTAGATAAGTGGTCAGCAAAACAGGCTGCATGTGTTTGTTGTGTTCTGCATGTGCCTTTTGCTGCCAAGTTCTGTTATTTTGAGAAACAATGGTTGCAGTAGTTGTATCCTATATGACTCCCAAATTTGAAATTTGTCAGATCTGCGGTGTGTTCATTCCTTCCATCCTATTCTATAGCTGGCTTTGTTCAGAAATACAGTGTGCATGTTAAATACATCACATAACAAAGATTTATTCTATTGTTCAAATTTCATCATTTTGTGAGAATTTAGAATAAGCATTTCCATTGAATGCATTTTATAATATCTTTTCTTGCAATTTTTAAATTCCTCAAAGTAAATATCCTGTATTTTAGAGGAACTTCATGATACTGATGAGTAACAACATTGATGAAGGTAGTTTAGCAACACTGTGTGAACTGGGTGTATTTCTTGGTGGGGCTGGCATGTGAATTTTTGAACAGCAGTAGTAGGTGCATGATACAGAACAAAGTGGCAAAGGAATGGAAAATATAGAGAAAATATATTGTTGCCTCCACGGAAGGGTTTTATCTTGTTCCTCTGAGTCCTCGCTTTCCCTAAACTAGAGATGACCAAAAACGCAGGTTTGGGTTAGTCTCTAATCCCATGTTTATCCAAAGGGAAGCAGCAGTAGTAGTCGTTGCCATTTTGGAGACTTTCCTTCCTGAAAGGAACCTGTGCCATGAGATCAGGACCCAGGCTGGGTACAGTGGCCGGACCCCATGGCAGTCCATTGAGTGCCATCAGTGTAAATGTCCCATCTTTCTCTCTCCGACAGGTCCCTGTTGTAGCTATCATCACGACAGGTGGTGGGCTGAAGTCAATGACAGGACTATATGGCAGTCTCATGGGACTCAAGAAATTAAATCTCCTGGATTGTGTAACATACATCAGTGGGCTGTCTGGCACCACGTGGTAAGGACAGTTTGTGCAGGGCAATGGACTAAGCTCTTTGGGGGTGATGCTCCTGCAGGGATGTACCATCATAGGGTTGCTGGAAACTGCCAAGGAGTCTGCTACACATAATCAGTACCTCCTCCAAAAATAATGGTTCAGTCTTTTTTCATCTTAAAACAATTTTTAGGCCCTCAGAGGATACAGAAAAAAAGAGACAGCTGCTGATGTGAACTGATTTACGATTCTTGAAAACAAACAAAAATAGTTATAATTTTCTGCCTAATTTTTGCTTCAAGTTTATATCTGGCAATTGTTTTGCTATTGGTGCTGCCAAGGTTTTTTGTTTTTTTTTTTTTTTTTTTTAAATTCAAAAATATTAATAAGTGTGTGCCATATCTTTCAGGGCCATCTCTAAAAGAACCATAGAAAAATTGGAGAGCTCAATCTGCTGAATGGAACAGCAAAAATAAAGCTGTATGAACATAAATGAATACCTAAAATTCAGAAAATTTGAACTCTTCTTTTGCTCCTTTTAGTTCTTGTTTTCTGTGTTGTCTTTCTCCAGGACTATGGCCAATTTATACAGAGATGCCTACTGGTCTCAGAAGGATCTTGACTCGCATATTGCTGAAGCACAGAAACAAGCAACCAAATGTAAGATGGGCTGCTTTTCTATGGATCGCATGAAGTATTACAATAAGCAGCTATGTCAGCGGAAAGAAGAAGGATACAGGACATCATTTATAGATCTTTGGGGACTCATGATTGAATACTTACTAAATGATGGGGTATGATGTCTATCCCTTTTCTTAGAGAACAACATTTTATTTTATTTTATTTTATTTTATTTTATTTTATTTTATTTTATTTTATTTTATTTTATTTTATTTTATTTTATTTTATTTTATTTTATTTTATTTTATTTTATTTTATATTTTTTCTTTTAATAAATAGAGAGAAAATTAGCCTGTCAGTTGAGAGGACATACCTCAAAACAGAGTGGAGTTGTCCATGTCAACAAATGCTCAATTTTTTTTATTTTCTTCAGTAGTCTGCCTAAGGAGAAATGCATCCTACATATCAATAAATTAGGTTGTGAATGCAGCCACTTGGAAAGTGCCATTAGACTCTGACTGGTGTTGAAATAAAATCAGAGTTGATCTCAGGCAAGCCTGCCTGAAGTGCAGATTACCCATACAGAAAGATTTTGAGATGTATCGTTTCCACCTCTCCTCACAAAACCATTTTTCTTCAAAACCAGAAAGACCCCCACAAACTTTCAGAGCAGAGAGAAGCACTGTGTGATGGCCAGAACCCACTGCCCATCTATGTGTCAGTCTGCGTCCGGGACAACTACAGCACTCAGGATTTCAAAGGTAAGGATGATGTTTCAGATCCCATGGGGTTAAAACGGGCAACATGATTCCTATGATTTGATTTGCTCTTCTCCGCTTGCTAACGCTTAGAGACAACAGCCCCGGTCTGTTTGCCAATGTCCAGTGATATTTTAAATATGAAGAAAAACCAGATAGTTATGACAAAGATTGGGAAAGCAGCTGATCTACTCCCAACTTTGTCTTTTTCTTCGCTTGTTTTTATGTTTGTTTTGTTGTTGTTGTTTGTTTGTTTTGTTTTGTTTTGTGAGGAGAAGAAAATCAGATTAAATTTTCATGTTTAAGGTGAAAAAAAATGACTCACTTCTGAAGAGAAAGGAAATTATAGCCTATGATCCTTCTGTACCAGACTTTGCTTGCACTGCAGTTATATCAGACAATAGCATCTTATTTGTAGAGGACATCTGAGAAGGTCAATGACTAGTTCTGTCTTCCTTACTACAATACATAAAGAGCATAACTGGTCATTTAAAGCAAAACCATTCTTGAAGAGTTGGGTACCTGTCTTAGTACATACCTGAATTATTCAAGGGAGAGAAATGTATCCTATTCTGTTAACTGTCTTGGTAACTGTGGAGGTACTTTCACTGTGGTATATGTAAGGACATCATGACTGTGGTATATGCAAGGGCATCATGACTGGTGCAAGCATGTGAGGTGTTTTAGAGCTGGAGCCTTGCCACGTGCCCCATATGTGCCCTGTCCCACTGGCACCACCATCACTGGCCAGACTGCTCGTACCTTCTTGCGACTGAGGAAACCCCATTGCCACCATGTCTGAGCTCAGCTGCCTGGGTTGGAAGGTGGTTGTTCATAAGCAAGGCTTTGCAAAGACAGCAGAGCAAACAGAAGTCAGGCTGGGTTTTGTCCTAGCAGTGTCATACCAAGCAGAGAGACTGGAAGAGCTCACATTGTCCCTTTATGGCTGTATTGCAGAGTGGGTAGAGTTCACCCCTTACGAGGTGGGGTTGCTGAAGTACGGTGCGTTCATCCCTGCAGAGAATTTTGGAAGTGAGTTCTTCATGGGACGCATGTTAAAAAAACTCCCTGAATCCCGGATCTGCTATCTTCAAGGTGATATATTGCATTGTCCTGGCACAGAGGCACTTGGGGGATGGAAACTAAAGATGTGGAGGAGTGTGTCCAATGCTGTTAACCAGTCTGCGGACGTTTCTGGTCAAACATACTTACTGCTGCTGTGTTATCACATGCTGGGAGATGGGGTTGTATTGTAGTTTATCCAAAAGGCTACAGTAAAAGATCTCTCATCCTTTTTAAGTTTCTTATCACTGTCAAGGTATGCTTAATCTTTTAAACATTATCTTACAGATGAGATAGATGAATCCCCTTAATTCTTCCATTGTAAGGCATGTTTCCCACTTATTTTCTACTCTTCTGATTCCTTTCTGAATGCACTCCAATTTGTGAACGTTTTGATGCTGCAGGAAACACGCAGCTGTGTTTCCACTGTGAAGTATAACTTAAGTCCAATGTAGGGAATCTAATCTACTGAAAATGCAAGGTGTTTGGGGTTAAAGATGAAACCAGAAGCAAAAGGTGTCTGAATCCCTTTCATCAATGCCTGAGTTGTACTGATGGGTTGTATGAAAAAGCAATAAAGTTGCTTTGCCAAGGAGTTAAGATGGAGTAGTCAGAATCACAAACAAACCAACAGATAAACACATAGCAGTGCAAGTTTTTGGTTTCAGTCATCTCTTCTCACACTCTTGCTGCTTATAAGCTCCTCAGTTTCAGTACACATGATGTGGTATTAAATAGCCAGCAGCCCCAGGGGATATTGTTAAAATACTACCTCTCCGGCTGGCCCTTTTTACCTGGGCCACTACTGGGAAATTCATTTGCCAAATACTGTATATGTATGCATTACCCAAGTTCTTATTTTGCTCCTTGAATGACTGGGTTTTGCTCCTAGGCCTCTCTCCCACTGTCATCTTCCTTTACTGTGCAGCAGAGCCATGCAGTAGATGAGGCACAAAACTGACAGCAGTATGAACTGAAGTCTTCAGTTAGAGATGATGCAGTAGAAAATTTAGATAAATTTAACAGCCCAAAAGTTCAGAAATACTTGAATTATGGGGGAAAAAAAAAAAAAAAAGGAATCCAGAAGATCAAAAGAGAAGGAAAAAGGCAGTTTCTTCTTAAATTGTATCCTTACATTCAGTAATTCCGTTTACAGGTATGTGGAGCAGTATATTTTCCGTGAACCTATTGCAAATCTGGGGACTGTCCCACAGTTCAGAAGACTTCTGGAAGAGATGGACCCAGGACAGAATAGACGAAGTTGGTGAGAAATTTTTAGACCTTCCATTTATGGTGACTTAGTCTTTTTGATGTCTTTTGACATCATCCTTTCACCTAGTTTGAAGACAGCAAACTTGGATCCTACTACAAGAAAGCGACTTCCCCTCACATCATAAAGCCTGAAAGGGAGAGAGTAATCAGAGAAATGCTGCTGTAATTATTAAAATGCTACCGACTGAAATTCTGTTTTTAAGAAGAAGCTTTACAGGGGTTACACATTTCACAGGAAATGTTTTGGCATTTCCCGTTCTCACTCAGCCATACAGAACCAAGAACTGGTGGCAAAGAATAAAGTTATTTTTACTGCCTGTGCAGGGAATAAGCCTGAATATCAAATAGCTAATCAATATTTCCTGAATTTAGATTTTATTACTCAGTACAGTAACTATTGCATTATTGCAGTATTCATTGTAGCACAAAAATAAACGAGGCCCAGAGGGTATTTTCTGAAGCAATACAGAAACCATAGTTTTATTGCTAAATCATTTAACATGATGGCAGCTATAATTACAGACATCCTTAAAACAAAGAAATATATCTGTGCAGTGAGAAAAACTGCCAAGTCTCTCCTGTTGCACTGTCAGCCAACTGGTCTGGCAAAGTAGGCTGTGATTTTGAGAAACCACACCCAGTGCCATTTCTGCTTTTCACCCACATATGCTTCCATGTAGACACCTTGGAAACTTCCTGTAGTTTCTAAATATGTATGGATTTCTTAGGCCTTCCTGAAATGCTTTTATTCTCCTGGCTAAGCATGTGCTCATGTAGCTGTGGGTGATTATCTGGTAGAAGCTGTCCACCCCATACAGACCCCATGGTGCCCTTTTGTTGCCCTTCTGACTGAGTGGGATATGTGCTTCAGTCCCGTTTTCTCCATGCTTGCCTCTGTTTCATGGTATCTTCCCATGTGGATGTGCAACCTTCCTTCTGACTGGAAATTCTCTGAATTGCTTAGTTCCCTCAAAGTGTAGGTTTTCCAGAACTGAAGACTGCTTTTGATTAATCGTCTTTAGCCCAAAATTCAAGACCATCTGCAGAGCTTTGTATAGCAGCCACTCTTCTGCTCCAGAGTGTTAGTGAGCCATCTCAGAAGAAACCCCGAGATCTATTACACATCAGGCCAAACAGAGGTGAAATGAATTAATCAGTCATTCATCCTTGCTTCTCTCCTGCTCCAGATGAAGACCCAGTATTGCCTACGAGGCCTCATGAACTAAGGACTCGCATGTACACTCCTCCTGGGCCCCTGTCCAGTGCTCTTCGGGGTGCTTTAACCGACCGCTTTTCAGTTGCCCAGCATCACAATTTCCTGAGGGGCTATCAGCTGCATAACAACTACCTTGAGAATGAGCACTTCTGCCGATGGAAAGGTAATAGGAATGCGTATTTAAGGTGTATCATATCCAGGTGACTTTGGGGTTGAATTTAGGAAAGAAACCCAACAGATTGAGATGGAAGAAAAAAAAAAACACACACTCTTTCAAAAGTGCCTGTTGTTTGTTTGTTTGTTTGTTTGTTTCTGGACGGAGAGAAAAGACTAAGAGTTGTCAAATATTTAAGTTTGTTTTTAAATATTAGTGTATGTTTATGCGGTTTAGCTGAGATGTCTGTGGACCAGACTGAGTGAGCAGACTTGCTACTGACAGAACCAAATTTAAGGTAGGAAAGAGCAAAGAGAACATGGGAGACATCTTAATTCAGCAAGGCTGTGCCTCTATCTTCAAATGCAACTGGAATATCACAGAATATATGATGTATGAGAGAAAGCTTGAAAGGAGTGGGGCTTTGTAGTCCAAATGACAGTGGAACAAGGGGGAAGCATAAACCTATATGTAAAAAAGGACAAGGATATTTTGTACTTCATATCAATGATAGATGAAACATGAAACAATGTTTGAAATGAAGCTATAAAGATTTATTTTAAAGATTAGATACTGTTTATGGATGATAATGAGTATGGCATATTACTGGAATAGCTTGGTTGGAAGCTCAATATAGAAGATTTTTAAGAATAATTTGGGTGGCATTTTGAAGTCCCTCCCATGCCTATATGACATTCCTGTATTATGACAATGAAATTAAACCAGGTCTGTGAGATGGTCAGATCCACCTTGCATTTTTTCTCCATCAAAATACCAAAATATCATTTCTTATTTTCCTTTTAGACACTGTGTTAGACTCACGTCCCAACCAGCTGATGCAAAATCCCAATCACCTGGGTATGATAGATGCTGGATTTTTCATCAACACCAGCAGTCCACCACTTTTAAGGCCACAGAGGGAAGTGGATGTCATCATATATTTAAGTTATACTACTGGATCACATACAACGGTGAGGAGGATCTTGTTACAGTGTGTTGTCTTTCCTTTTGCTTGTCTGTAGCACCGAGAACTACTAGTTATTTCAATTGTTCAGTTTTTAATTACTGTATCCCCTTCTTCAAATGCTAGAGGAGGTTATTGATTTCTTTTTCAATGGAAGGAGAAATTAATCTGCTAAATTCTCTAAATCCTCATTTCAGACTCTTTGATGTCAGTCATTCCTTTAAATAGATCCCTCTTCAGATTATCTTGCTATTAGGAGCCATGGCTTAGAGAAGGACTATGGACGTGGACATAGGAGCCATGGACACCAGAGGAGGACTTTTTGATGGAACTGTTCTTCCAGGGTTATGTTTTTGACTGTAATAATTCTTTCCTATTTCTTCCTGCTTCTCCTGGAATCTCTCTCGCTGACTTATGAATGTACTGCATTATTCAAGAGGATATCAGCACAGTCTCTTCCAGAATGATGGGAAGAGCCTCTAAAGATTTATGCTGTATTGGGCAGATTTCCAGATCCTGCACAGGAATATGCGTAAAAATAAGGAGCGATTTCTTTTAACTTAAAATAGAATACAAAAGGGGCTAAGTGGATAGTCAAGGGCAGATATTATTTCTGGGCTGGGAAATAAGATATCACTAGGAAAATTCAACTACAGGCATCTTCCTGCAGAAATTCCAGTTTCTTAGAGATAAAATTAATTAGCTGTCTACAAAGCCTTCCAGAAAAAGAGTTTGGGTATTTACACCTCAAAAACTGAGTTTTGTTAGAAATTTAGTATTATTTATTATTTAGGCACTGTATAGCCTAGCACTTCAGAATTTCTCAGTAAAACACTAATCTAAAGGAACACTGCTATAATGCCTGCACAGGCACTGATATAATTGCACATTCAATCTTTATTATCTCCTGGCTTCTAAGCATGTGGTAAGATACCTTAAATGTTTTCTTACTGTGGTTCATTTTTCTGATTAATTCTATGCAATGGGATTTTTCACTTGCTAACACTACATGATTTTACTCTAAGCTTCTAACTGCTTGTGTTTTTACAAAGCAGCATCCTGCATGAATTCTCTAACTCTGAAATTGTGTTTACAGCTTGTGATTAGTATTTTGGTTACAGTATGTGGTATTTCTGTGTATAGCAACCCTTCATAAGAAGGAACCCACTCTCTGGATTTAAATCTCTAAACCTGAATGGTAAATAACTAGTTTTGGACTTCAGGACATCCAAGCTGAATTTTAATGCTGATCATATCTGTGGTACTCTAGTCTCTAGATAAGGCGTGCAAATACTACTCGGAGCAGAAAATCCCATTCCCCAGAATTTCTTTGAGTGATGAAGATAAGAAAAATCTAAAGGAATGCTATATCTTCCAAGATTCAGATATGCCAGGATGTCCCATTGTGATTTTTCTTCCACTTGTGAATGATACTTTCCGAGAGTACAAAGCACCTGGTAAGTTAAAAGTGGTGGCAAAATATTAAATAAACAACAACACTACCCACTTCCCTGACTCAGAAAGAGCCTTATTTCCCTGCTGCTGGCTGTCTTTTCGGCTGGTTTCATCAGGGATTGCTTTAGCTAATTAGATTTTCTTTCTCCATTCCAGTCAAAGTTGCTATGTCATCTTTGTGGCCCTAAAAGGTTAGACACATCCCTTGTCTTCTGCATGGTGTTTACCTTCACGTCACTCCCATTTGTAACATAAAGTGTTGCTAGCTAGTTAAAAGAAAAAATCATGGGAGAAGTATAGCCCCCTGCATTTGTTCTGTGTTGTCCAGGGATTTAATTCTACGTTTGAGGATGCACATTGTCAAGCGTGAGTGGTAGGGCACCTGGCTTTCAGGCTCAAATCCTGCAATGTCAAGATCAGTCTTCCCCCTCACCCCCAGTGTTATCCCTCAGTTTTCCCTTTTGCCCTCATTGCTTCATGCACACAATGTGCCTTTTACTAGGAGTGGCCTTGAATGACTGAATTATTGGGGCATTTAAACACAGTGACTTCTCTCCTGGAGGAAAGCCCCCCTCTTGGGGGCTTGTTGCATACCTTGCTACAGCAACAACTTATATTTTTCTCCAGGTGTCAAGCGCTGTTGCTCAGAGATGGAAGGAGGACAACTTGATCTGACCAGTCGCTGTTCCCCCTACTGCATGTTCTCGGTCAGATATACTGATGAGAATTACCGTCGGCTGCTGAACCTCAGTGAATACAATATCCTGAATAACTCACAGATGATTATGCAGGCCTTGCAAACAGCAATGCAAAGAAGGCAAAACATGTGCTAATCACACATCTGATTGCCTATGTCTTCTTGGTGGAGTTTTTCATGCTCTAGCACACAGGAAGAATGTAGCTTTTTGAACACTGGCCATTCTGCGCTACAGAAAGAAACTGCCCCAGGTGGCTTAGTGTTTATTTTATTTTATTTTATTTTATTTTATTTTATTTTATTTTATTTTATTTTATTTTATTTTATTTTATTTTATTTTCATTCCCATGAAGTGGCTTCTTTAGGCAAAGACGTTGCCTAGAAAATCTTTACATATGTTTTATTCCCTAAATTAAGGTTGTCTGTAGAACACTCTTTACCTAAAATCCTTGCTATATTTTTTAAATGGTCTTATTTTAAGCCTAATTTATTATATGACATATAAGAAAAACATTTTCTAACACCAAAGTGCTACAGTAATACAACCCAGCTAACAACTGACAGGCCACAAGAAGGGGGTATGGGTGTGAATGTCTGCTCCCTACAACTTTTCTTCATGGAACACAACATGCATCCAAACCTGGAAAAATGAAGAAAACCTGAGGCACGACTGGAAGCTGGAATCAGATCCCTGAGTTGACTCTATTTTGCAAGTATACTGAAGAGCAGCTGAAGAGGTGGGAAATGTAGTAGGGACAAGTGTGTGCACACAGCCAGCCCTGTGAATCATGTTCATCTCAGAGCAATCTTGGACTGTGAATGCACCACACATAGATTGGAAGGAGCAGTCTAGGAGGAAGTATTCTAGGAGTTTTCTTGTTTTGTTTTGTTTTGTTTTTCTCTCTCTTTCTTTTTTCCATTGCAAGATATCAATGGGGCACATCAGAATTTCCTTTGAATTTATGTCAGTTTTGATTGTGTTGATATAAAAAAAGTCAAAATTTTATTTTGAAGCTTTCAAAATAAAAAAAAAAATGGGATTTTTTTCCCAGTTGAGTTAGTTCTCATACTGAACTTCTTTTCTTAAATGAAAAAGAAATATGTGCTTGAAATGAATATATTTAACTTCCACTAGAGCATAAAAAACAAACAACTTTGTTACGTAACTCAATGGAATTTGTTTAAATAGTTCGGGACGTACCTTTCTTCATATTCCCTTTTATGGAAAGTGTCTTTTCTGAACTCTTGAAAGTGCTGAGGGTGAGCTGTAAAAATTATAAATCTATAACAACCATTGCATTCCAGGAGCAAGTCAAATTGAAAATACACATTTATATTAATAAATTCTGTGTCTTGATGACAACTGAGAAAATTTGGGGAACTGGGGAAAAAAGTCTATTCAGTGAGAAAATCTATCAGCTAAACAAGTTACCTAGATGTCATAAGCTGAGGCTGAAATAAACCAGGGAAAAATGCTTGGGTAAGTTGAAACATTTCATATTAATATTTTCCATAACATCTCTGTTTTGAAACATAAGTTCTTTTTAATAGATAGCCTACCTCGTAAGCCCAGGGAACCCAACCTGAAAATAACAAGCTTCATTTATAATCAAATAATGTGTTTGGCTTGGTGCAAAATGACTTTCTGAGGATTCCTATTTTGGCAAGGAAAAATGTCAAACTTATCTTTAAAAATGGGTTCAAAAATGACTTTTTCCAACACTTTTGTCATTTAGGATGTCAAACAAAACTATTTTTTGTGCATATGTAGTGTGATATTGCAAGCCTATAAATCAGAGTGTAAACATTAACATTTAAAACCTTTTGAGTTTTGAACTAATATACACTTATGCCAAGTTTTTTGTTCTATTCTAGTTTCATGAGTCATGATCTAAAATACGGTGCTATATGCTCTGCATATAACCCTGGGAATTGCCTCCACTGGAACCTGAAGTCTCTGGTGTGAAAAAAATAAACACAAGTTCTGGCCATAAATTCACGTCACCTCCAGCTCTTAGGAAATGTTAGTTACATGCAAAAATGTTGTGTATACAATATTGGACAATAAAGGCTTGTTTGCAAAATGAAAATTCTGCCTTGCTCCACATATTCAGGCATTTTGGTAATATGCTTCAGGTTCACAATGAGTTCCTTGTTCTAGGAAAGCAAAATTGTTTTTAGCAAAGAGCATCAGTGTGTCCCAAATAATTGCCACGAGCATTGTGAGCAAAAGAATGTCTCAGAGACTACTGCAGGAGTACAAAGAGAGCTATGTCCCTCCCTCCTGCAAGGGCTGTCTCTGATGTGGAACTGCAAATGCTATTTGTGAAAATGGAGGAGTGATTGCACCTTTCCCAAATGTCCTACCAGGCAGCCTCAGTCTTGTGTCACCTCTGCTGACATGCTTTCTGCTGGACACCCCAGTGTTTTTAGGACTACATGGTGCTCCACCAGGCTTCTCCTATTTGGTGTGCCTCATTTTCTGGGGGAAAGTGGGATGGCAGAGCCCTGCTGTCCTCCTCTGAGAGTTTTTTGGCACTGTGGAAGTGACATATTCAGAGCCCCAGTCCTGGTTTTTAGCTTAGATCTCCAGGAAGGTGTCATAATAGGGTATTGCCTTTAACTGTGGCTGAAAGATGCTGATGTTGCCAAGGGTTTTCTATGATCTAATGAAAAATGCATTTCATCAAGCTACCTAATTGCAACTGGCATAGAGAGGAAACACGCCAGGTAGGTAGACACAATCCTCCACTGTGTTGTGAAACAACATAGCCTATAGCAAAAATTTATTCTACCGAGGTGACTGTGATGACTGGTGATATTTGCATGGGAATGGGCAGCATGGGAATGTGCAGAGGAATTGTGTTGGCTAGTAACAATATTTAACAAGTAAGCCCAGGAATGCTCAGGAAATAGCTAACTTTTTGCTCATAGGTAATACACCAGCAGAACAGGGATGCCGAAGGATTCTCTTACCCCAGTGATTTTCCTCTGCTCTAACCTGCTGAAGGTACAACAGCCTTTGATGCTCCCTTTAATCCCTTTCCAGTGAGCTGGGAGCCCTGCTTGTAACATAGGGGTTAGCTGGGTGCTAGCAGAGGCCAACACAGGTGTTCCACTACAGTGGTGGATTTGTAAGGGAGCCCAGCAGTCCTCCCACTGGTGGTGCAGAAGGCAGTGGGTGGACAGTGCTGAGTTGTGCCTCTGGCTGGCAGGGTTTATTGGGTCAGTCACAGGAGCCAGGTCGCAGCCAGAGTCAGTCTGAACTGGAAAGCAGCACAGAAGTATTTACAGGGGCGGAGCTAAGCTAAGGAAAATCATGGCTTCGGGACTCTTCATCTAAACAGAAGTAATAATAACAAGCCATAGGAAAGGAGGAGAAAAGGATACAACTGCTTGGGGAGAGACCCAACCCTGTTGGACCTTGGCAGAGTAGAGACAAAACACCATGTGAGTGTGCCTGCTCTGCACACCTAAGCATGGGAGTGCACAGAGAGGTGATACAGAAACCTTTCAGCTGGCTTTTGCAAACTGTTTAGTATGAGAGCAATGGTATTATCCTTTTTTTTTTCTTTTCTTTTTTTTTTTTTTTTTTTCTTCCTCTTATTAGCTGTTGTATCCTGTCTACTTACTATAACAGATTAACTGCATTTAGGTTATGTACTGTTTCTGCATCTTACTGGGGCTTTGTTAAGTGGAAAGTTCACTGCTCAGGTGAAAGGGCATTGTTGGCCCCTTGGCCAGTGTTGGGCAAAGTCACTCAAACAGCATACTTCCAGCCATTGTACAGAGAGAAGTTTTTTTAAATTTTATTTATACTACCACAAGTTCAGTTTCCTAGCATAAGAAAATGGGAGGGGAATACCTGGGTTTAAGAAATCAGGCAGAGGTGGGGCTCTGAGTCAGTTTATAAAATAGTTGCTCACCTGCATTTGAGACATTTAAACTATTGGTGCCTCTGGAAGCTGGGAGATGTGAAGTTGCATTGCCAGAGATAACGCTGGACATGTATGTAACAGCAGCCACAATGGAGCCAGGTGGTGTTTTGTCTCAGGTAAGAAGGGTGAGAGAAAACGAGGCATCTGGGACTTCAGCAGGTTATGCTGCATATCGTGTACAGATGGGACTGCTTTCTTGACCTATTAATGACTGTAAGTGACTCTGCACAGGAATAAGAAAGTCAGTGCTTCAAGAAATCATTATGGAAATTAAAAATGAGAGCAAGCCATGGAAGGAAAGGGAAACTGCTTGGGGAATAAAAGTTTGATTACTAAAGGAGTATTTTGTATATGTTGGGGTTTTCTTCATTTCAGAAACGTGCCATATGCAACCTTAGAAAAAAGTATTGAGTAGCATAGGGATGCACTTTAAGGTGAAGAATTAATTACAGGGTGTGTTACTAGAGGCAGGTTTGCTGTTCCTTTAACAGCCAGAGCTAGGAGCAGTCATCCCTGCCGGTGTGTCACGCAAAGGGTGGACCTTGCTTGGCTGCTACGCCCCTGCCCAGCCTTGGTGGGGCAAGCACAGTGCGGGCAGCGGTGCTGGGCACAGCTGGAAAGATCTTTACCTGCTGAGGGCCCGTGGGCAGCACCAACCGTGGGCTCCCCTTCATTGCTCTGCAGTTGTGAATTCCTAATGAGGATTGCTGATAAGAGACAGGATGGTTTTTCCAGGGGTAACGTTGGCCCTTCTTGTTGCAGGAGCTGATCACCCAAACTGGTGTGCTAGAAGGAATTATGCGGCTGAATCCTGATGTGGAGCAGTGGACTTTGGCTACAAAGGTACCATAAAGGAGAATTTTAAAAGAAAACTGTAGAAGAGACTGTTCTGCTGGGTGGAGCCCGGGTGAGAAGAGATAGGTTTCAGTGTCTGCTGAGCAGTCTAATTAGGTCTCATAACCCATCCAGCTGCCTCCACAAAACACCATCCAGCTTATCGTTTTATCACTTTGCTTACACAGTCTTGCTTCACGTTCAAGTCCTGCTGTTGTTTTCTATCCTTGGCAAAGGGAAAATTAATCCTGTTTGGATAAGATAAATAATTTTACAAGGATGGATTTGATTAGGCTTTCTGCTCCATATGTCTTGCCAAAGCATAAGGACAAATTTACTGCCAGAGTAGGTAGCAATAACTGTAAAATCAAACCACTTACTCCCACAAAGAGCATGTCACAATCCTGAAGAGGCTTTTCAACACCTGATTTCCTGGATTAATCTCACTTCTGGCATCTAAAAAAAAAAGAAAAAAATAAAAATAAATAAATCCCAGCTAAGCATGTTATGTGAAACCTTTGCTCTTAGAAACCATAGGACCAGATGTGTTTAAATAGATTTTTGTGATTTTCCTCTCTAGTTTACTCCATTTAATGATAATTAGGAACAGTGCCTAAGGAATAATAGTTATTAGAGTAATAATTAGGAACAGAGCTGAGTTAAGATGCAGAGCAGTGAGTGTTGTGCTTACAGTTTAAGGAACAACCAATCCTTTCAGCTGCCAATGGAGTTTTCATCTATTCATGATTTATACCTCTGTTGTGCCTAAGCCAAGCTTCGCTGGTTATGGCAGGGTGTCACATGCCCGAACACTTGGCTCAATCTGTACTCCCTCTCTGCTGCTTTTGTATCAGCACAGGCCACAAGGGTCACTCCAGGGAACCCAGTTCCTTGAACAGTTGAGCCTTTCCAGGAGAATGTCTTCTCCAAAGCCAGCCACTGGCTGCTAGCACTGACCCTTCCTCACTCTTCTTCCTCATTCCAGACTGCAGCCCCTTGCCTGGCATCCCTGGCAGCCCAGTTCCCCTGAGGGGCTCTGTGCTCCCCACTTTGCAGTTGTAACCCACACTTGCCTGCTTTTCAACAGCTGACAGGCAGCTTTGTAAAGTAGCTTTATATAGCAAAAACTAGGTCAGCAATTCTTATAAATCTGCAAAGAAGGCTTTAAAGTAAAGTAAAAACCGACTAAGCAGAAAACTACAGATAGTACAGGACGTATTCTTCAATATCTGCTTTCGCTTTCTGTCACCTTTGCTCTGTCCTCACTGAGCATCAAGGGCTTTCACAGCACCCTCAACTTTCTGCAATTACTGTACATTTTGGCTATGTTATGAACCTTTTCCACCTGTAGCTCCCTCATTTCTGTAGCTTTGGAATTAGGTTTTAGACATGAATGCAAGTGGATGGTTGTATCCAGAGCTGCTCTTTGGATCCTCAGCTGGGGTTTGACCTCCTTGATTTGTGCACACAGCCAATGGCAATGCAGCTGAACAGCACCAGTGCTGTTGTGGCTTTTCCTGGGACTGAGTGCTTTGGTTACATTAAGGTTACATTTACCTTATTCTTCACTAATCTATTTGTTAATTGCTCCCAGTATGGACAACATATATTTGTTAGCTCTAGCTGCAGTTGGGGCTAAACATTATGGGAGACACCACATGGGCATATATTCCATCAAGCCTATGAATACTGATACGGTACTGGGAGTACTGTATGTTTAAAGAGCAGGAATATGAGAAAATCATATTCTGTAGCCTAGGAGTCCAAATTTGTGTAATAGCTGGATGGGAGCTGATTCCCACAATGATAATTTTATCACTTGCAAAAAGCCCAAAGCAGCTTTTCATTTTCTACCTTTGAAATTCAAAATATCTCCCAAAATGAATCTAAATCATACCACTTTGTGTAGCTGGATTTTAGTTAGAAAGCAGAGGAATTCCCTATAATTATTTAAATCTGCATCCTATGCTATAACAGAAGAGAAACCTTTCAGCCTAGTATATGATTTAGATAATACTAGAAAAAACAATGTGCTGACCATTTCTAAATTACCCAGAAAATTCAAGTAAGTTGTTTATGATTTGGGTGTTTGTCTCCTTTGATCATTTCTAACTCATAAATATGCTGTTTTCCTTTAGGATTCACGCTAGTATTTTGTGTGTGGTTTTATATTTTTCTTGCAGACAGAATCATCTCCATGTTACTTACTGACTATAAGAATCATAAGAGCAAGAAATATCCACCAGGCAGATGTCTGTAAGTATTAAGTATTTGTAGTGCTCTTTACAGTGCCTCCTACTTTTCATGGAGTACAAGATAGTCCTGCTCCAAGAAAAAGGGCTTTCTAGGTTTTTTCTTGGATGGGAAAAGTCTCCCACTGGCATGCTTGTGCCAGCAATGAACACAGTGTGTTTCTCTTCTTTGCATTCACCCCATTCTGTGCAGAGATGACTGTATAAGGTCACAGCTGGACCTAGTGCACATATTTCTGTGCATCCCTAAAGGGAACAGGGAAAGCAGCTACTCTGTTAGAAGCAAAAAATGCAGAATGATCTCATATGTTTTCCTCTGGAGAATATTCATCAAACGAAAGACACAAACCGATTGGTATAACGGAACAAGCACTGAGAGTGGAGTAGTATTATCTCAAAGTTAGCCCGTACTTAAAGCTTCTAAACGGCAGCTAATCCAAAGTACCACACCCTGATTCCCTGAGTACCAGCTTTTGCAGATTAAACACTGTTAGGTGTTGTTACTATTTCTAGGTTCAATTCTGATGGCCTGCAGCTGAAATGTAATAGAAGGTTATAGCTTTACTTAAGCAAAAATCAAGAAGCTTTTTTTTTTTTTTTTTTTTTTTTTTTTAAGTTCTGTCTGGCTTAAATACAAGCAATCACTTTGTTTTCTTAACCCTTCCGGGCACGGGGTGATATGGTTGTCCTAAATTACTACTTGGATGAAAGGCTTGGAAAACTACCCTCTGCTATAAACTCTTCATAGTTCATTTTACCCTCCTTCCTATTCATTTGTCCAAGCGTCCTTCGGCCATGTTGGTTAATATATTGGGATGTATTTCTCACTTGCTACACAATTCTCATCTGGTAACATGATAATACTACAGCTTTGACCTTGCAATTTGTTACTAATTACAACAAATCTGGCACTTGACACAAGTACCCTACATCACTAATATCACATCTAATTTACTTCCAAACCTGCTGACAAAGTCACTGTGGTGTTGCTGAGTAGCAACTTGTATATGTTAATAAACAGACAGTGCAATTTAGCTTCTCTCAAGGCAAGTACTTGTGTCTGAAGTCTGTTCTTCTGCATTTCTGCAGTGCTAAAATTCAAGAGAAACCTCAGTGTTCATTTGTTCTCTGGATCCCCGCTCCACAGTCCAGCTCTCTGGTTCCACCAGAACTGTCCCTTTTGCAAGAGCTAAAACTGGCTCCCAGATTTGAAAGATAAGCAAACTGGCAGCCCATGTGATGGCATGGGGTGCCACAGACTCTTTTTTTTTTTTTTTTTTTTTTTTAATAGTGGGCTAATCTGACTGACATAGAAGGAGAAAAACCTTTGGTTTAATGCATTTATTATATTTTAATTACATTTATTAATGAGAATAATGATGTCCCTTTCCACATCTTTTTTTCTCCATCCTTATTACCTAAATCATAACATTTGTGTTGGACAAATATGACATCATGTATCACAGTGTCTCTCTTTGAAAGCAAAACTTCATGTTCAAGTCATTTATTCATCTAGAGCAAATTATGACTTTGGATGTGTTTGTGTTTTTTTCCGTACAGTAAGCCAGACTGATTGCTACGTGAGCCTGTGGTTGCCAACTGCCTCAACTGAGAAAATTCAGACAAAAACCATCCAGAATTGCAAAGATCCAGTTTGGAATGAAACCTTCTACTTCAGAATCCAGAGTCAGGTCAAGGTACTGAGCTGGGACTTCACTGTTAACTGTGATCTAGGGAACAGCTGCCAAGTTTCATCCTTTTGCAAAGCAGACATATGTAATTTTCCTGTGAGGCAAAGAAATATGCAGAAAAATGTGAGAATAAAGCTTACCCTTATGATGTTTTTCCATGCCATGAAAGACAAGTGTATCATTTAGCCATGGGTAGAATATAACCTTCGAGATGTCTAATTTCTCCTCATGCCTCCTTGTAGGCAGACATGTGCATGGAGTTCATTTCCCCTTTTCCTGCTTCCATTCCTTCTCTCTTTCTTTACTTCCTCTCACTCAACACAGAAGCCAAATAAAAAAGGGATCCACTGCTTTAAATGACTCCTGTCATATTTACAATGTGCTTCCCTTCCCAGAATGTGCTGGAGCTGGGGCTGTATGATAAGGATGTAGTTACTCAAGACGATCACCTCTTCACAGTGTATTTCGATATAGCCAAACTTTACCTGGGAGAACAAGTCTTCATGCACTTCAAGTGTGATTCGCAGGTGAGTTCTGAAAAAAGATATGGAATTGGTTGAAAAAAGCATTATTATTTTTTTTTGTCTGCTTTTCTGTCTAAAATGTTATTTGCAATGTCTTTCTTTTTTCCATCTTGTGTATGGTTTGCCCTGTCACATAAAAGGGAGTAGTTTTTCCACTCTGACTTGGAAAAACCTCTTCACTCCTGCATCTGTAGGCATACTGAAGTTTGATGTAGATGTATTTGACCACAGAAACTAACAAACTGTAAATGTCTCTGCAAAATTGCCACCTTATTGAGCCTAGCCCCACTGAGGATCCTGCAGGAGTGTGTCCACACCAATAACAGTCACATGATGTGTTTGTCATAACTTGTTACTTAACCTAGTAATTAAGAAGTAATAGCTCTGTGATCAGAACCGAATGTTGAACCAGACTTGTGGCTAATTACAGGCAGTGGCGTGGGTGTTTAAATAAGGTGTCCAAGTCACGTCACTCAGCTTCGCAACAAGAAACGTTCCTGTGTTCCTCCTGAGTGTCCAGGGAGGTTCTGAAAGTTGTGTTTGAAACCTTGGGGCCAATGTTGTACAGCCACTTAGGACACACTGGAAGGGCAGGATGCACTGCATGGTGGCAGGGGATACCCATCTTATCAGAAGGCTGGGTGTTGGGACCTTGATCCAGTGCAAGCAGCACTTCTACCACCAAAGCTGAGGTGCTGAGAGATTTGAATATTCACTGCACATCTCTGTGGAGAATCTTCATGTGCTTTCAGTGTTTCCCAGGGAGATCAAAATAACAATAGTTATTAATGTGTAATGAAGTAAAGCCCTGCTGCCTCTCTTAGGTAGGGGTCCCTGCTGGGCACCTTGTGCATGAAGGGATGTTTTGTGCTGTGAGGAACACCTCATACCCTGGGTGGAAAGCATGAGGAAGATGGATGCTTTCTCTGTGTGAGATCACTGGTGCCATGCTCTGCACCAAGCTGATCCACATGCAAGGCATCAGCTGTTGCACCTATATGTGCAACCTTGGATATCAGCACTTCAAATCCAGCCAGCCCGCATGTTAACCATGGGAGTGGTATTGTCTGATACCAGGAAGGCCAATTAAGTGTTTTGTGAGTCTCTGCTGTTGATTGTTCATCTGCCAGTTGCAGTGGGCCTGTTTCTGAACTTGCTTTGGCCAGAGGGTGAACTACCCCCAACTTGCTCAATTCAGTAGCTTCACTGAATATCACACTTGTCAGGCAGGCTTTGTTGTCTGGGGACACCAGCAAGTGTCACACTTGAGTAACCAAATATCAGGATTGAGCAACCAGAGGTTAACAGATGAAAAGGTGCATCCCGTCTCCCTTTGTGTTCAGCCAGAACCTCTCCTTTTCCACTTCCCTCCTAGTCTTTTGTACATCTGTCATGCATCATCCAGTTGATCTTATCTACACACATCCAAACTCTGCTTTGCACTTCGTTATCTCTAAATGCCTTATTTGAACGTTTCTTTCTTTGCAAAATATGAGGAGTAGTGCATGGACTTCCACTAGCCCTTGATGGAAATAGAAATATTCTGCTGGTTATAATCTAGCTCATTACAGTCTATGTGATTACAGGTGCCATATCCAAACCTTTCATTACTGCACTTGCACAGCTACAATAGTTAGAAATCATGATCTTCAGGCCTTCATAACATTTTTTCCCTATATATAATGAAACCACAGAGCAGTTGTGGTGGAGTTTAGCTGTCCAGCAGGGAAAAACTACCACACTATATTAAGAACTTTTTGATGCCTTCAGTGTAGTAAGTATTCTTGCCCTCTTTGAGCAGATAAGTAACCTACAGCATGATCTTGTTTCTCTGTTGGTCATTCCTTCTGTCCCCACTTATGCTTTCCTTTCTTCAGTGCCACCTTCTACTGAGGAATTATGCCTTTCTCTCCCACCCACAAAGGAAACCTTAATGTTAGACTTACCTTTGCCCCAGTGCCCTTAACGTATTACCAAAGTGGTTGCCCTCTTCCACAGCTGCTTTGCATGTCTCTATTTTCTCTTCTTTCACCAGAAGGGTTTGGCTGCTCACCTTAGCAAACCCTCTTTCTCCCTGCTGGCAGATTTGGTGAGAGACAGCAGCCATAAAGAATCTTGAGGCTCAAGACAGGCCAGAGGCGGCATATGCCCGTTTTTTAAATGCTCTGCTAGTCATGAACAATGTATTTACCTACATTATGAGACTTGTATTATGAGAAGTGCCAGTAGACCAGTGCCAAATGCTTTTTCCTTTCTTTATTTTCCAGAGGAAAGAGGAACTAGAGGTGGGATTTGCATTGGATAACATGTGAGTAAACATGAACTGCAACATAATCTGCATAATCTGTAGCAAAAGGAAAGAGCAATTCCAAGGCATGGAATAATCTAGCATAATTGCCCAGAGTGCATCATTCCTTGATGATGCTGATGACTAACAAGATTTCCCATGGAATCTGTGGTATGAGCTGATGAACTGGTGCATGCCAGGTGACCTTCCATGAACTTCAGGCAGGCAGGGAGAGTACTCTAAAATCTTTTCTTTGCCTACTTCAATGAATACTATTTAAGAGCAGAATACTGGGACTGCTGTTCTGTAATGTGCTTCTGTTGAGATTTGTAGGGAGATTTGCCTCTATTCAAAGCATAACAGAACATGGAATAATCAGTGGATTTTTGATCTCAGACAAATTGCAATTCTTTAAAAACAGGATTCAGCAAAACTATCTGCAGTCTCATCTTGGGGCTTAGCATAAACTCATCGCACAGTATGGCCCTGCAGTACCTTTTTTTTTTTTGCTCAGCCCCAGGACTGGACTAGCTGGTACAATAACTGTGCATTGACGGCACAGTGAGGAAACTCGTGTCACAAGTCTCCCGGATTTTTTTCTTTCAGATCCAATACAGAGCTAAAAATAAGAAAGAAGAAAATGAGAAGAAGGGTGTGGCTCATAAATTAAACTGTAATTATACTGAGTTATTAAAAATGTGTTTTTCTTTCTGTTTCCTAGTTCAGGCCCTCCTGAAACCATCATTACTAATGGAGTACTAGTGGTGAGTGTCATGTTTCATCATCTTTCTTGTCCTGTTGCCACACTTGTTTCACTTGACTCACAGTCATCAGGCCACCGTACCCTTTGACATAACAAAGCTGGTGCTGAAAGGTGGTGATTTCCCTCATTGTCATCTGCCTCATGGTACATCTCCTTACCTTCTCCCTTCTGCAAGCCCTGTTCCTCCACACCACCACTGCCAGCCTTGCCCTATATCTGATTTCTCAGAGATTGCTATTCCAGCCAGCATTTGAAATCAAGGTTGTGGTTTAGAAAAAGTTTTATTTGGGATACAGTGCACTGTCTATGTATCATTTATATCATCATCAGTATGAGCTTGAACTGGAAAGCAGAATCTCAAACTGGAAGATTCCCTGTCGGTGAAGTATTTTGTTGCTCATATTTCTTACAGTCTCGCAAAGTCTGCTGCTTGGAAGTTCAGGTGACTGAGAAGAAGAAGAAAAGTGCGAGGAAATCAAGTGAGGTTACTTCTCCATCAGCTGTTTTTAAATCATGACATGCTAATGTTATGAAGGCAAATGGCTTATTGTAAGACTGAAAAAATCAAATCAAAACAAGAACAGTCTTGCGTTAGGTGTTGTAAGGATTTCTGTTACTGGTTTTGATAACAAAACTGTTATGTCTGTTTCTGTGTCACTTCTCTAGAGAAAGAATTCTCCTTCAAGGTGCAAGGCTCATACGAGGGCACCCAAGGCATTAGGCTGGGACCTGATCTGGTCTTTGGCTCCCCCTATCCTGCCAAATTCCACTATGCCAAATACAAGCAGCCAATGCTGGATGTTACACTACCAGGGAAGAAACCACCTCCCTCCTACGTATGTTATTACTGGACTTCATAAAGCATAGCAGTGGCATGTAGAATAACATGTGCCATAAATAGTAACATTCATTTGCTTCTGTGTATAGAGAATAACATTGCTTTATATTATAAACCTGAATGTATTTATATCTTTTCAGCACTCTCATTTGTGTGGTACAAACTCAGGCTCTCCAAACATGGAACTTCATTCCCTTCCAAGTGGAAAAAGCATGATCTTAGCAGAGGTGAGTGCCTGCTTGTTTGAGGGTTGAGGAGCCCAAGCCTGGAAGTCTGAATCCCCAGTGAACAGTCCCTTGGAGCTCCACCTGCAGGGGTCTCTTCCAGCTCTTCCCTGTCCTTGCCAGTGCATCTCCCTGCCATTGGGAAGACTGATCTCACTGCAGGACAGCCTGGTGACTCTGCATGGGGCTGGGAGTCCCACCCTCTTAGCACTGGTGTGGGTAATGGGAATCAGGCAAGCAAGGTCTGCAGAGCACAGGCCTCAGTTTCTACCTGAGGAAACTGGGAGCTCCTGACCCATTTGATCATTTTGAAATTCTCTGGTGATAACCAGGGTATTTTTAAGGATGAAAGCATGCGAAAAACAATGCCACAATTGAGTACTGGTGGGTCTTTGGGTAATAATGCCAGACTGTGTCTTGTTCTCTTTGAATGGATGTGGGAATACATAGGATGTTGTTACTCCATCATGACCTTTGTGCTAAATTTGGATAATTTGCTTTTCCTCTTCTCACACGTGTGGGGTACCTGAACTAACAGAGGTAGTGACAGTCTCTTGCTCATGCTGACTGTGCTTTGCAAAGCAGTTTTAGATCCATACTTATAGAAAATCCATTTAGAATCAAAGGAACACAGCTTTTGTAGGGTATAAACTGCAGAAAAAGAGGAATAAATGCTGCTGTGTAAAACTGTAGTGGGGCTGTAACCTGACTGTTTGGCTCTTGATAGCCCAGAAGTAATGTTGGCAGGGGGCTGTAAGGTGCAAATTATCATTACCTTCCTCTGTAAACAGCAGTTGGCCTCAGATGTTACATTCACTACAAAATATTGGGAACTACTGAAGAAAATCCCTGACAATAAACCATTGCAGTAAATTCATATAGCCTGCTGAATTATTCAGCAGAACTTGATTTGTAGCTGCATTGCTAGGACAGCACAAGATAAAACTCTTTTTGAGGCAGCAGGGAGGAGTGCTAAAGCAGGTTATTACGCTTACATTGTTTGCATTCTTGCTTTCCAGGATAAAGGATTTGATTTACATGCGAAGACAGAAGACTGGTAAGAGACTTCGGACAGCAGGCTTCTCTGAATTTATCTGTTGGATTTTATTTTATTTTTTGAAATAGCTGCCTGGAAATTTGGGAATTTACCAGTTCCTCTTTCAATTGTTTCACATGGCACGGAGTACCTATTTGAGTGTAGGAAAGAATCTTCCTGTAAATGCAGTACTTTGTAAACTTAGTAGATTTATTTGTATTAGAGATTATGAGATTGTCTGCCAGTAATAAAATTCAATATGCTTTTTTCCTGATCTCTGCTCCAGCCCAGACCACCTTGATGTGCGTTTAGGGTTTGACCTCTGCGTGCAGGAGAAAGAGTTTCTATTCAAAAGGCAGAAGTGTGTTGCTGCTGCTCTGAAGAAGGTCCTGCATCTGGAACAGGATTTGCTGGACCATGAGGTCTGTGTGGTGAACATTCAAAACATCTAATGAATGCCTTGCAGTGGAACACCTAGTTTGATATTGAATATTCATTATATTAGTAGCTTGGGTAGCTCAGAGGCACCAAGGGTCAAAGCTGTTTTTTTCTGCATCAGACCTAACCTGGATAAGTTGAAAAATCTGCACTCTCCTCTCCTGGTTGCTTCTCACTGCCATGGCAGTGAAGGGTCCAAATAATGCACCTTACTTCGGTGTACTCTGATTTTCTCCTTTGCTATGTCACTGTTCCAGTCCAGGTGTGTTGCTTTTTCTTCCAGTGCTGTTTTCCTTGACAATGAGTTGCAATTTCTAGCTTAAAATTTACCATCAGCCTATGCTTGAAATTTCCCATCAACCTCTTTGGCCTGTGAGATTTCTTTTTAATTCCCGATTTTACAACTGATGCTTTCTCTCTTTTGTGACTTTTGTTTTGAATGGATGCATTTTGTTTTGTTTTATACCAAGCAAGCGTTAAATGCATTAGAGACAAGTGTCACTTATCTGAGTAGAAAAATGTCATTATTTTTATTCCTGTCATCCTTTATAAAATAAATGGTATTTTATGTTTCAGTAGAAATCAGTTAGAAGGCTGTTTGTGACTGGGTGCTTGTGGTGGCATCAGGCTGTCCATAACAGGAGGTCTCTGCTGAGGGCAGGGCATGCAGCTTCTGGTCTGGCTGCAGCCCGCTGCCTGACACCAGCCTTTTCTGTTCATGTGTTGCTCAGACCCCAGTGGTGGCCATCATGACTACAGGAGGAGGGATGAGATCTTTGACCGCACTGTACGGCAGTCTGCGGGGGCTCAAGAAACTTCATGTCCTGGACTGTGCCACATACCTAACTGGCTTGTCTGGTACAACTTGGTAGGTAGGACTGGGCAGCTCTTCATGGCCTTCTTCCTCTAGACACTGATGCACTGAAGTAGGCCAGGGCTGACAGTGGTGGTCCACATATGATACCTGCTCAGTTGTCCTGTTTTTTGTTCTTCCAATGACAGATTAAAATCTTTTCATGGGGGAAAGTCACGTAATTTACAACAGCTTGAAAATCAGTGTTTTTCTAAAAACAACTTATGGAAAATTGCTCAAGACATTTTGTCAGAGATAGTGATTGTGACTTTTAAAAGAGATAGCAATAATTTCTTGGGGAGCACACAACTGAAGAGTAGAAGACTTTGCTTAAAATAATATTAAAAAGAACTTAAAATAGAAGCATGAAATGTATTATTGCTTAATCAAACCTTGTTTGTTTGTTTTTTCCTCTCCAATGTATATTTCCTTTTCCTAGGACCATGTCAAACTTGTACAGAGATGCTGACTGGTCACAAAAGGATCTTGATAAGCAAATAAGCGAGGCTCGAAAACATATGACAAAATGCAAAATAAATTCCCTTTCTTTGGAGTACTTGAAGTATTACAAAAAGCAGCTGTGCCAACGGAAAAGAGAGGGCCGCAAAACGTCTTTTATAGATCTCTGGGGGCTTGTCCTGGAATCTTTGTTGCATGATGGGGTACAGTATGTCATAAAGCAGAGTTTACATTGGCTTACATTTTTCTGAAAATTAATTTCTAGAGATGATGTTTTCTTTGTTCTCAGAAAAGTCATTTGTTACAAGATTGCGTGTATGCAAGCACCCAGATAGTTTCAAAACATTTGGTGGCACTCTTTTAGCTATCCATCCACAGTGGAAAACAGCATTCTTGCTTTGAGATTTTGAATATCTTTTTCTGAGAGAACTGCAAAATTAACATTTTGAAAAAAATACATTAAGATTTGTTGGCATATTCTTGTAAATATTTTGTTTAGAAATAGCAAAATTACAGACAGTATCTTAATGCCCATGAAAGGTATTAACAAATGGACGTGCAAACTTTTGAAATATGTGTGAGAAGTCTTACATAAACTTGCAGCATAACACATTAAGCTGCTTTATACCTTGAGTATTGGTTTCTGCTCTTGAGCATTTCCTTCCACTTTCATCCTAATGGTCATCAAATAATCTGTCATCCCAGGGCCTGCAGTTAAACAGTAACAGTGCTCTCAGGAATTTTGGAAAATACAGAACATCTCAGAATTTAACTCCAGCACATGTAATATATTAGAGGCAGGACTTTTATTGCTCTACAAGTTTAGATCCAGAGAAAACATCCTTCTGCTATTTTTTGTCTCAATATAACCGTATTTCTGGAATCACAGAAGGACAACCATAAACTCTCTGATCAGCAACGGGCCATTGATCGTGGTCAGAACCCTTTGCCTATCTATACTGCAGTCAATGTCAAGAACAACTATAGCACTCTGGATTTCAAAGGTAATTATGAGATTTCTGAGAGCCATTTGTCTTTATATTTAAACTGGTCAATCCAGGGACAGTCTCTTTAGGTAGACTAAAAAAAACCTTTTCTGTTAAAGAGCAGAACTTCTTCTGGTATATATTGGCATAATGTCCTTGTGGTAAGGTAGTTTGACCTTCCACACAACAGAGTCAAAAATATTCCAAAGACTTTTCATGTGCACTGGTTTTCATTGTCATCATGCTTATAACTCCTTGCTCTTTGTCTGAAATATTAGAATGAACTGTAGAAATTATTTTCATTTTTACATCCTTTCATTCCCATGTTGACAACTTTCTTATCCACAGTTAAGGGGCTGTAATAAATCGTTGTTTTCTTCTTTGCATTCCTTTTCACAGAATGGGTAGAGTTCACCCCTTATGAGGTAGGATTGCAAAAATATGGAGTTTTTGTTCGCTCTGAGGATTTTGGCAGTGAGTTCTTCATGGGTCGGTTAATGAAGAAGCTCCCTGAATCCCGGATCTGCTTCTTAGAGGGTAAGCTTCTGATTTTTTTATTTTATTTTCTTTTTTAGTTGTGAGCTATGTAAACTAAGCAGTAAAATAGACATCAGGTGCATGACAGGAATGTAGTTTCACTGGAGATAATAAATATCTCATTAGGAATTAATTCTTAGTATAGTGGATTCATTTTATTGTAAAAAAGAAAATTTTGAATGACAGACAAATTTTCTTTTTTTAAAGCTAGTTTTCAGTAACAATATAGTACTGCTTCCAGTCCAATAATAAAATCCAGGTCCCTGGGAATCCACTACAAAAAGGTGACCTCCAGAGCAGCTCCAAGCATGTTGCCTCTTGCCTGTTTCACAGGTAGTCAGTAACTTGTGTGCTTCCTATTGTCAGTCTACATGAGTCTTCATGCAGGTTCTTCACTGCATCATGATGTGTTTGAGCATGCTAGGTCACACTCACTCCAGAGAGCCTACCTTGGCCACACAGTGGCTCAAATGCAGTCTTCTCTTTGACTGGCCACTTGACTTCGGGTGAGGGAGAAACTATACTATTTTAGCCTAATGCATACATTTTCCTTAAGTCACGTGAATTCATAAAAATGTCACCATCCATTAAAATAGGTTCATAAGACAAAACTTGCATACCAAAATAAGGCTTAAAAAACAACAGACAAGTTAAAATGATGCAGCATTTATTTAAAACAAGCAAAAGAAAAGCATAAACCTTGTGAATTTTATCTCATGATAACAGCTTTGAGATTCATGATGAGAGAATGCTGGATTTGGAATACTTTTCTTTTACAGGCATATGGAGTAGTTTATTTTCATTGAATGTGTTATACATCTGGAATTTGTCCCACTCATCAGAGGATTTCTGGCACAGGTGGACCCAGGACAAAATGGACAATATAGGTTAGTTATCATACTTCTTCCCTACTGTGTATTTAGTGTTAGATTTAATGTTAGATAAACTGTCGTACCCATCTGCTACGTGAAACATACACTGTATATTTGGCATTTTTTGAAGTGTTTCTTCAAAGGTCACATTGCCTTTCTGAAGGAATCATTTTCAAAGTCTCATATGGTGAAGCATAAAGAAAAAATCTTCAGTCCTGTGTATGTATTTATTGAGGGCTAAACACTGATTTGGCAGAAGAGTAAAATGTTTGGGATTAATGAGACTGATCTGTAGATTATTAATAAAGCAAAAGGATGTTGACTACCTTAAGCAGGAGCTACTGTAATGCAAACAAGTACAACAGTTATCCTTTTCCAAAGCCTGCCTTCAGTCTGTTCCATGAGAATGTCTGATACAGATTTTTATTGATGCTGGGTCTTGTTTCATGTCCAAATCTGGACTGTGTAAGGAAATGATATTTGCTGGCAAGAGTAGCATTTCATTTTCTTTTTCTACTTTGTCATTTGTGCTCATCAAATCTCTTCATCCCAGGCTTTTTAAGTAAAGAAAACACTTATTTTTATTCCTTATTTTTGATATTTTGGAGGGTTACCTTGCTCTAGGCAGGTAAAATTTAACCATCTCTCACTGTGCAGAGGAAGAACCTCTTCTACCGCTGAAGCCCCACGAGCTGAAGACTCGCCTATTCACCCCTGCTGGCCCCCTCAGCAGCGTTATCCGAGACGCTCTCACTGACCGCTTCTCTGTTGCCCAGGAGCACAACTTTCTGAAGGGCTTTCAGATGCATAATGACTACCTGGAGAACAAGCATTTCCGCAGATGGAAAGGTGAAGACAGCTAAGAAAAGCAGGGGAGGACCTGTGTGCCCGAGAAGAGAATTAACAAAGAAAACAAAATGAAGACAGATTTCATATTAAACCCATTCTTCATGGCTAGAGACCATGTTTGGGCAGAATCGCTATTAAATCAGTCAGTTGTGGCACACTGGGATATAGCTTGGTACAGCTGAGCTCCACGCCAAGAATGCCAGCAGCACACACCTTGTGAGGTTGGGACACCAGGATCTGATGGTGGTCCTTGCTTCCTCTGGTTGAAGACATGACACACTTGGTGGTAGGCAAAAGAAACACCTCCATTTAATGTTGCTAATGCAGGTCCATCGCTGCATGTGGCTGGGGTTGGGAAAGCAGAAGAGAAGGGATATGACAAATCCCCCTTCCCAGAAGACAGTCACCAGTTAGGGCTCTGCAGCTGTGGTCTAAGAGCAGAAAACTGGTTAACCAGTTTTGACCAATTGCACTTACAATCATATATATATTTCTTTTTAGATACGGTGTTAGACACATTTCCCAACCAGCTGACACAATCAGAAGAATACTTGTCTCTAGTAGATACAGGATTTTTCATCAATACAAGCGTCATGCCACTTCTAAAACCAGAGAGAAAGGTGGACGTCATTCTGCATTTAAATTACAGTGCAGGATCACAGATACTGGTGAGATAAACTGAAGCAGTCTCTATTTCTTCTTCAACTACTGCATATCTAGAATCTTTTAACACTTAGATGCTTTCTATATTGCTTCTACTGGAAGTCTTAACCACTAGTACTTTTAGCTTAATTCTGCAATGCAATGCTACATTTATAGGTTGTACATATTCTCATTTGTTTTTCCTGTACAATATGACTGTTCTGTGCTAAGAACTCGGGGAAAACAAATACCTTCTCTCTGCTTTTACAGTGCTTTGCCATGGGGGTTTTAGAGCTCTCTCACAACAAGCTTGGAAAATGTCCGCTTTGGTACTGGACTCCAAAGAAATTCTGAGTCTTTCTTCTTCTTTAAGTCTTGGTATTGCTCTGTTCATTGATCCAGGCTCTGGACCAGACCTGCAAGTACTGTTCAGAACAGGGCATCCTATTTCCAAAGGTGGACTTGAGTGAAGAAGACAGGAAAAACCTGAAGGAATGTTACCTCTTTGAAGGCACTGAGACTCCGGGAGCACCAGTACTGTTATTTTTTCCACTAATTAATGATACCTTCCAAAAATACAAAGCACCAGGTAAGGAATCAAGCATGTTTAAAAAAAAAAAAAAAAAAAAAAAGTTTATGGTCAGTCTATTAAGGGAGTATATTTAATATTCCAACTCCTAAACTTCACAGTTGACTCATTTCAATAAATCAAACCTCTCTGTTGCTTAAGGTTACTTTTTTTTTTTTTTTTTTTTAACCCAAGGCAGATTTACTGCCTTGGCTGCACTATTTCAATCCCCAAGCTGGTTAGTTTGCAGGTCATATTGATATATCTACATGAACAGAGAGACAGCTCACAACTGCAGTATAGACCCATATAAGAGTAATAATTACCATTTTTCTGCCATCATCATATGAAGCAGATAATATCCACTTGAGCCAGGGATTGAGCTGGCAGTTTGAAAAAGAATTATTAGTTTAAACAAACAAACCAACATTCACACAAGAACAATTTCTATTATGAACTCATTCTGTGATGGGGTATCTCCTTTCCCTGTTCTGTTGTGAGCTTACTTGCTTATGACCAGTGTAATTCCCATCTGTCACCAGTGATTTGTCACCTCTTTCTCTTAGGTCAGAAGCGCTCTGAGTCAGAGATGGAAGATGGCAAAGTTGATATCTATGGCCGCTGTTCCCCTTATTCAACATATTCAGTCACATATACTGAGAAGGCATATGACCGTCTGGTTCAGCTGGGTGAATACAACATCCTGAATAATGAGGACCTCATTATGCAGGCCTTGCACACAGCAGTGGAAAGGAAAAGACAGAAGAGGAAATAATGGCAGAAAAGAGATGATGCTTTTGTACTCCGTTGTGACCCCCTGAGAGACTGAGACTCCCTTACAATTGACCAGCAGGCTTCAAGGGATTCCTGCTCAGATGAAGAGGAGACTGAAGAGACACTTTATTTCCCAAAGAATTTCACAGCAACAATTCATTGCAATTGAGCTATGTGGAGAACAGTTAGTTACATGGTGTACAATATGGAGAATCAGGTGGAAGAATGTACAAAGATGATCATGAGTATGGTGCTAGAAGCCTTGAGAAACAATCTGAAATGCTTAGGTCTAATGTGTTCAGTGCACACCACATTAAAGGCATATTTTATTAACACAACTTGTGCTTTGTGTTTGTGAGGTGGTGAGGCCAGAAGTAGCCTGTGGGCAGGTCTGTGGCACAAGGTAGAGAAGTGTCTAAAGAGAGGCACACATCACCCCTGAGGGTGGCTTTGGACAGAGGCAGAGGAGGCATGGGCCATGAGTATGAGATCAATGAAGAAAGCAAAACAATTTTTTGATGAAGGGTTCCACTGCTCGACCATCAAGCTTCTCTGTGCACTTCCTCCTTGCTTCTTAGCTACGCCTCCTTCCTTCCTGCTCCTGGTGTGAGGGGTGGTAGCACAGCAAGCAGAAATACAGGCTGAACAGAGTAACACTCTGCTGGCTTTAATCCCCCTGAAAATTAAAGAAAATACGTGCAGGCCCTTGAATTTGTCAGCTCTGTCTGTCCTCACTGTTGGCTGGATCTGTCATGTGCTCAGCAAAGGAGAGAAGTAGCCTTCTGAGATGTAAAAAAAATGCAAACCCAGATCACAGATTCATAGCAATCTGACACTGCAAGTGTATTTCTGTGCTAACATGTAAATTAACCTACTTTGAATAAGTTCTTTGAAGGTAACCCATGCTTTAGGATGAATTAATAACATAAAACACAATAGTACTTCACAGACTGAATGAGTTATGTTTCTCCTGGAGCACCCAACTTCTTAGTTTCTAGAAGACATTTTCTAAAAGAAATTTCCTAGGTCTTTATTAGATCTCTTTCATCAAACAAAGTAATATTGAGGGCCATAATAAAAATAGGACCAATGGGTGATGTTTATAACATGTAAAAAAAATCACAAAATATGTTTGATTTTTTTTTTTTTGCCTGTTGACATATGATTTTTTTTTTTTTTTTAATTGTGTAGTATTTTGAGAAGATTAGTTTGGAAGGTAAAAACACAGCTTCTTTATACAGAGCTTTTGATTCTGCCAGACCACCTATTATGAATTATCAATGACTTTTCAACCAGACCAATTTTGAATACATAAATATATTAGCGAACAAGTCAATTATGTGTTTAATTGCTTCCCCCTCATGACTTAACCATTCATAATCCATCTTTTCTCTGTTGCCACTTATGGCTAATTTTTACCGCACTTAATGAAAAGGTTTGTTGAGTTTCTCAGTATGTAACAGTACAGCAGCTACAATGTGCAGCCTACTAAAAGTACCTGTTCAATGTTAAAATTCTTTGGATTGCAGAAGGACTCAATATTGGGTTTACATGGAAAGTATTGGGTTTACATGTAAAGGTTTTTGTTGTGTGGAGTGCTGCAGATGTGGCCTGGGTGGCTTCCAGCCATATTTCAAGACTCATGTGCAGGATGTTATCTTTACTTTCCAAACAAGTAGATAAAGGCACATGCAGCATTGCTTGGCTGAGTTACATCACTCTGAAGCTTTAAACAGAATCATAAGAACCTGAAAGAGGGAGCAGGACTCATTGTTCCTGTAATGACATGCCATCCAAGGACAAAAGGGCTCTGTGCAACTCCCTGCTTTAAAACACAGGGTAGAAGGAGTGTCAGAGAGTGGGACAGAGCCATCAAGTGCTGCCTTGCTCTTCTGATGGGACTTCTCTGAATACAGTCAAGCTTTTATTTCTGTACTTCTGAAAAGCTGGAGCAGCAACATTGTGGTTTGTCTAGGTAAATCCTCAAAAGACAGTTTTGTGGGTTATGAATGGGTTTAAGCTCTCAGCTCTTCTTTGGTTCACCTTTACTCCTCTGGAATGAAACTCTGACAGTTAGTCGTCTTCTAGTCAGGCTGGGTGGATCCTCTTGTCTTTGCAATCCTTGTTTGTAAGTCCATAATATTAAGTCTGTAGCAAAACTTTGAGTTTTCTAGGGCATGATTTTGCCAGTGTGGTTTGCTGAATGGGCCTACCAGCTTGTACTGATTTAAACAATTCATTTTATAACACTTTACAACGCTCTTCAATTGTTTAGCTCCACTTGGCTTCTGCTAGGCTGTGGAAGAATGAAGTAAAACAATGAATACAGTTTTGTATTTGTACAGGAATATTCATATTATTTCTTCCCGTAGATTTATAGACAGAGCCGTAAGTACCATCAGATCATCTTGTCTGACTTGTCAGATGTCAGAGCTGGTACCTGCCATTAACACTTCACTGTTAATCCTGATCACCTGTGGCTAACCGAAGCCTTTATTGAAGGAAAATAACCTCTCTTCTTTTAAAGGTATCCGGAATGATGATGTCACCACATCTCATGGAATTATCTTTTAATGGGTGATCATCTGAAAACAGTATACACCATGGGTTTGTCCTCATTTAGTTTAGCCAGAGTCTAGGCATTAGTTCTTATTAAAGCTTTTTCTAGTAGCTTAAAAGCCATTGCATAACCATTGTTTTTTCATTGGGATCAAGTTTATAAAACATGCCCAGGTTACATTACAAGCTTCTTTTTTAAAACAATTAGATTTAGCCTTTTAAGTTCTCACTATAAAAAGTCTTTATTTGTTATATCCAACCATAACTCTATTTTTGCACTCCCTCCAACTCTTCACAGACCCTTTATCCAGTGCAGATTCTAGTACCTTTCCCACAAATGCTGTAGAATGAGATGAACAGCACCTTGTTATTCTTATATTCTTACATATAAATGACTTCCTGGGTTATACATACAGAATCCAGCTGTCCTCATTTGCCACTAGAGACTTCTGCTGAGTTGTTTATCTTCTATAAGCTGGTGAATTACTGTTTTCCAAACTACAGTCTTCCCTTTCGTAAGGGGGAGTAAATTGTAGCATACATTTGTCATTCCTGTACTCATAACTTCACACTTCAGTGCATCAGAATTAACTGTGGTTAATCAGGCCAGTTTATCAAGAAGGTCTGATTGTTCTCTTTGATTGCTCTGTCTTCAGTATTACTCAGCACTCCATTAATCTTTGTTCTACTGCAAATTTGCCCAGTCAGGATGTCATGCTTATTTCCAAATCACTCGTGAATATGTTGAAGACAGTTTGAGACTGTTAAACTCTTAAAAATTCTTCAGGCCCAACAAACAAACAAACTTTTTTCAGTGATGTTTCTCACTGAGGACTAATTATGAAATCAGCTAACAAATTCTTAACCTTGGTAATACATACTTTTTTCAATCTTTGCATAACAAAATCTTTGTGCAATAAACTATAGAGTTACAGCATAGAACTATTATATCAGTTTCTTCTTCTTCTTCTTCTTAAAAAAAAAAAAAAAAAAAAAAGTTTTGCATTGAAAAGCTTCCAGAAGGTAGCTCAGGGCTTAGCAAATCTGCTAATGATAATCCCAGAAAGGTTTATTATTTTTCATGCAATCACATTGCATCACCAGTTTACTAGCTCATGCACCGTACTGGTGGAAAACCCTGTAGTTTTTTCACCTTCCTTTACAGTCTTATTGCACTCTGGTCACTGAAGGAGAGATCCAGTA
Organism: Netta rufina; assembly: GCF_964035555.1. Taxonomy (NCBI): domain Eukaryota; kingdom Metazoa; phylum Chordata; class Aves; order Anseriformes; family Anatidae; genus Netta; species Netta rufina. Next base: position 31,623,408 of record NC_140128.1, read on the forward strand.
CCCTGGTTTGCAAAATCAATGCATTCATAGGAATTTTTCACTTTGGCTTTGGCAGTATGCTGGCATCACATGCAGTACATACCTAAGATAAGGAAATTAAAGAAGAATTTCTATGCATTATTCAAATAAAAGTTAGACTTTCACAAAGCTTAATAGAAATCACAGAATGGCCAAGGTTGGCAGGGACTTCTGAGGATCATCTACTCCAACCCCAAAACAGATTTACAAAATTAAAAAGAAACGCACAGTTAGGCCTACCTTTATTAAGATCAGCTCTCAACAGTTTCTCTCTCCTTTTATTTCATAGCTCTGAACTTTTTAAGCTGTTTACCAAACCATATGGCTTGATATTCAGTTCTTATACAAGCCAGATAGGTCCCTTATTTCTGCCTTAATGGAAAGGGTTTGAGACATCATTTTTAGCGCAAATCTCCCCAGGTGTCCTTATACATACATACACACACACGTATGGAATCTGACTGGGTGGAACCATCTCCTGTCCAGACAGTAAACAGTACTACTTAATGACTGTCCTAAGGCTAACCCATACATCATCGACCCTTTTTTTGGGGAAAACACTCCCTTGTGTGATGCAGTGCAGTCTTCAGTGTATAATTGCTTTATATGCTGAAAATTGTATTTCATATAAAGAATACATCAACATATGTTACACAAAACATATGAAGACTAAATGAGAAAAATATATGTTATTTAAAACTAGCTCTTGATTGAAAATAAGCATCACTGTTCACTGTTTCAGGGATGATGATGTATTCAGCATGTACAACTGCCAGCCTGTATTTTGAGGAATACCAAGAGAACCCAGAGTGGTAATATATGATAACCGATTTTCATTTAATCAGATATCATGCCCACTATTCCACGTTTACCAGGGCAACTAATCTAATAGCACCCTATAACCACCTCTTGCTACTTTTGAAAACTTGCACAACATTCAGTTTCTTCCACTGTTCTGCTGCTCTCCGGTATCCCAAAACTTAAAATAGAGGAACTGTGGACAGTCAGGAATCTTCCTAGACCACAATTTTAGAACTAATTGGTATGAATGATCTCTGTTTAGTCTTAATATATGTCACTTAGTGGCTATGTGTCACAAAGCAGTTCATCATATTTGTTGATGGAACTTGTTAAGTTTCTTTTGTTCCCAACATAGAACAAAAGTGTTTTACTAGCATTCCTGCTTTAGCTGCAGTTAGTAATCATTTCAGTATCTATATGAAGTAATAAGTCTGGACCTCTGATGAGATTTTGCTTTTTCCACGTATACACATCTTTTATATTTACAAATATGTTTATTATTGTTAACCATACAAATCATGTTTTTTCTATACTTAATGACTTATGATCTACTTTGAATTTCCCATGTGTTGTGCATTTCTCTTTGACACCCAGCTGCTGCTTTCTTACCACTTCTGAAAGAGGCTGGGCTTTCAGCCAAAATTGTGAAATTAGGATAGCTCGTATCATGCTGCTGAGATTTCCTCAACTGCAGCAGGAGAAGATAGTTGTGCCCCTAAGACATCTAATTCTGCTAGCCCACCCTGACTCTTCCCACTGGTTTGCAGCACGCAGCTGGAATGCTGAGCCTCCAAAGCAATAGGGATTCCTCCTTGTCAATCACACAGTTTTTTTTTTTATCAACAGCATGTCTGACCTTGTTATCATTCTGTATTTTTGGATATATAAGGAATAATTTGTTTTCCTTTTACCTCATATCTCTCCAACATATTCTAAATGAGTAGGCTTCAGTAATTACACCATATAGGGTCAAAATATCAAAAACATGTGAAAATTGCATGTAATATCTGTTTAGATGGACTGCTTTACTAACATGTGGCTCCCCTACATTTATTACAGTGAAGATTCATCAATGCCCGACCCCACAAATCTATCTTTCTTTAATTTGTGTTTTCTTGATTTGACTTAAGAGTCAGGGTTGTCTTTGATGTCCTTAGGTTATAGCACAGTATCATTTTGCAATGGTGATTTATCTCAGCATGTAATAGGATGTACTTATATAGTTGCCTATCTCGATCTCCTGGAGACTGTTTCTTTCCTTACGCATTTCTGAAACACTTCCTTAAGATGTTTTGCAATTGCTTCTTTAAAGTCTTTCCATGTGGAGCTGTTAACATAGTTTAATCTTTTTGATCAGCCCTTTTGTGAGTAAGTTGCCACACTAGATTCCTGCACAGGTTTGTATTTTGTTCAGCGGGAGCACGTGGAATGATAGCTGGACTCTTTTGCCTGCCTGCCCTGAATTCTTCCACACTTGGCTCCCCAGCCAGCTGTGGAGACTTTTAGGACACCCTGAGAAAAGGCTTTGTTTTGTTAGCAGCTGTGTGGTGTCAGGCATGTAGCATCACTGAGAGCACATCCCATGCACCGCTGGCACAAATAGTGGATGATAGCTCATTCTTAGATGAAAACATAGATGGAATGACTGTGTGACTCCTATCAGAGTCTGGACCGGTTAAACACTGCTCACATGACCTACCAGGTGCCATGAAAAAGCTGGTACTCCATGCTCTTGGTGACAACACACTGTATATAGGACAAGAAACAGCACTATACACGCATCTTCAGATTGCACAATGGGTCACAAGGCTTGAAGTCAACATGGCAATGGTAAAATTTTTGTGCCTTTGTCACAAGAATGTCGACTGGGAATTTCAGTGGGATGAAGTGAGTGCATCACTGGGAATTTCAGGTGAGATGAAGTGAGTGCATCACCAAACACTTTGCTTCCTCTTCAGTCTGTGGGTGAGACAGAAAGTGTTCCCAGAGCTTGACACCCTTGCCTTGGCTGGGTATGCCTTCCCCAGGGAACTCCTTTTGCCATATCTTGTGCTTTTTCCCAGGCTGCAGTACACTCAGGGGCTCACAGCTGGAGGAGGAGAGGAATGAATCTTTTAGGGCAGAGTCTCTTGGTTGTTTCTGTCCCTCTCAGTTCTTTAGGATGGCATTTATTCCCTTGCGGTACTGCATCAGATGTGGGCCTTGATCTCACAGTGCACTGGTACTGTCATATCCTCTTCTGTAACAGAAAAATGACAGAAAAGTTAGGAATTTGGTCATGCAAAAACTTGAGCCATTGCCATGTGGAGAAAAGCAGTCTCCTGCTGTGTGGTGAAACACTCCGCCTATGTCAGTCTGGGCTGAAACCACAAAGTAGTCAGAAAGCTGCCATGCTGGCCTTTACACTGAGGAAGTAAAGGGGATTCCATTTAGCAATAGGGAAAGCTTTGAGAAACTGCCAAAACCAGGAACAGACCTTTCACCTGCATCGGGGTCCCCGATCCAGCCTAGGATTCTCAAACCAGAGTCCTCATGATAAATCACCTTTCTCTCTCTGTAGTCAGAAAATGGACTGGGAAACAACAGCTTTATGTATGGACTAGGTTCTTGTAAGCACTTTGTCTCCTGGAGCTAACTGAAGTAGTCACTGAAAATTTGATGTTGACAATAGCATATAATGTCTGATACATTAGCCAAGAAGAGGAGGACTCAAAGGCATCAGGTGAGGTGCTAGGTCAGTATTGGGATACCAAGACACAATTAACTTACCACAGCTGAAAATGGTTAGAAACCCTTTACTTCAGGATAAATGGTGTTAGGTGTTACAATACCTTTTGCTGCTTGATGGGAGACTTTGGTGATACTGGTGAGAACTAGGCTCCTACTTAGAGCACACCTTAAAAAAAGGAAGACTAACAACTTTATATTTTAGTTCAGTAGTGAAGGGTGTTGCACATGTCAGCTATAGCAGAAAATAGATTATGTTTTCCATAAGAAAAGGGGAAAAAATTTTTTTTGAAGACTAAAGAATGTTACAAATCTGTGTTACTGCCAGTATTTGTCCAGGACGTTAATACTTGTCAAACTGTTCCTGAATCATATGCGAGTCTGAATTTTCTATGAGTCTAGCAAAGTCAGTACACATAATACAACAAATGTCTATAGCCAATATTCATCCTGAGAATGAACATGTAGAGCTCTCCTAAAAGCTGGATAATGCTGGTAGATTAAAACATCCCTTTTTCTGGTGATCTGACCTTATTGTCCAAATTTCATCAAGCCGTTTCAATCTTTCTTTTTTAATGTAGTCATATTTGAATCATGAATATATATATATATATATATATGTACTTATGGTGACCAATTGTTGTGGTTCCGCTCGAGTGGGCAGCCAAGCCCCACCACAGCCACTCTCTCACTCCCCCTCCTCAAAGAGGAATGGAGAGAAAATATGATGAAAAGGTCTCAAAGGTTGAGATAAGGACGAGAAGATCATGCAGTAATTATTGTAATGGGCAAAACAGACTCGGCATAGGGAGATAGTAAGATTTATTGCTTATTACTAACAAGCTAGAGAAGTGAGAAACAAAGGAAAGAAACCAAAAGCACCTTCCACCCCCATCCACCCTCTTCCACCTCCTCCCCCCGGGCGGCACAGGGGAATGGGGATTATGGTCAGTCTACAGCACTTCTCTGCCGCTCCTTCTTGGTCACTCTCGTACCCTGTGCTGGAAGGTCCCACCCACAGGATACAGTCCTTGATGAACTGATCCGGCATGGGCTTCCCACAGGCAGCAGCTCTTCCAGAACTGCTCCATATATGGGTCCGTACCACGGGGTCCATCCCTCAGGAGCAAACTGCTCCAACCAGGCTCCCCCACGGGCAGCAGCTCCTGCCAGGTCACCTGCTCCTGCGTGGGCTCCTCTCCACGGGCTACAGGTCCGGCCCGGAATCTGCTCCAGCAGGGGTCTTCCACAGGCGGCAGCCTCCGTCAGTGCAGGGCCACCTGCTCCACCATGGTCTCCTCCACGGGCTGCAGTGTGGAACCCTGCTCCACCATGGTACTCCATGGGCTGCAGGGGGACATCCTGCTTCACCATGGTCCTCACCACAGGCTGCAGGGGACTTCTGCTCCGGCGCCTGGAGCACCTCTCCCCCTCCTTCTTCACTGACCTTGGCGCCTGCAAGGCTGTTCCTCACTCGTCTCACTCTCCCAGCTGCTGTGTGGTGCAGCGTTGTTTTTTTTTCCCTGTCTTAAATATGCTCTCACAGAGGTGCAAACCAACATCGCTTATTGGCTTGGCTCTGGTCAGCAGTGGGGCCCTTACCAAACATGGGGCAGCTTCTAGATCCTTCACACAAGCCACACCTATGGCCCCCTGCTACCAAAACCTTGCCACGTAAACCCACTACACCAATTTATCTTATTGAATAAAAAGTATATGGTTGCCAACAGCAATGATGTTGATCAGGCAGAGTTTCACATTCATTAACATATTTGAGCCTGATTCTTATTCTTATTTGGCATTGTTTTCATAAAGGTTTTTCCTGATTTCTAATATGAACTTGAATTTTTGCTTTTACTCAGATTGCATTAGTAATTTTGGCATGCCTGAAACTTCATATCATTATGAGTCACAGGAGCTGCAGTTTCCTGTATCCCTGGGGAGTAGAAGATGGCTGCTTCTAGCAAAGATAAGCATCAGGAATAAAACAGAAGGGTTTTTTTGGGAAGCTGAATCCATCTGTTCTACTGTATTCAGAAAGGTTGCCCAGGAAATTTGAGAGAAAGGTGTGCTGAAGCAAGAGGGGCTGGTGACATTGCTATGGTATGATGTGAAAGAGTAAATAGGGATGATACATAAAAGGGAGTATGTAGGCTACAGAGGAGCTGGAAAGGATGTAAAAGATGTTGAAGCATGTTACTGGGAGAATGAGAAAGGGCAAAAGAAAACACACAATCTAGCTGATTTTTTTTTTTTTCTTAGCTGAGTTTAATAATTAACTCTGATTCAATTCATGTGTTTGAGCAGTAATATTATAATTGGCCTAGCTCAGTCATTGGTTGTAGTTTTAAACTGTGCTGATGGTAGTCTAAGATACCATCAGACTGGTTAGGAAGAAGGGAAAATACAGGAAAGAGCCTCAAATGACAACTACCTTGAGGCAGATAAATGTTGGCTGCTCTGCATCTTGCCAGGAGCTCACAAGCTGACTGACGGGCCCTGGAACTGCTGTGAGCATGAGTACTGAAGGGTGGCCTGGCTCCTTGAGCTGCATTAAATCTAACATCTGTCCCCTGGGGCTATGCCCCAGAAGTGGTGAGTGCATTACCTTTGGGTTCTAGGTTGTAACACTCCTGTCCTTTCTGTCATTCTCTTTGTAATTCCCCATTTGCCCCAAACATGTCTCAGATGTTCATGGGGCAGCTGTTAAGCTTCCTCAGATTGCGGCCTGGGTTACTACAGGAAAACAGACTTCATAATCCCCCTCAATATCCCCTGGCCATTACCTACAGCTGCACAGCCTGGTCTCTGCTAACATTAAAGCTGTTCCTGAAATGAGGTGGGAAGGGGATCTTGGAGCTACCACAAATCTACCACATGATCCTTTAAATTATTAATATAATTACTATTATTATTATTTAAAACTTAACAATTTTAAAAATCCAGAAGTCCTTAAAATTGTAAAATTTTAAAATTTAAAAATGATCACAGGGGCCTTAGGCCATCCCAGACTCAAACATGGAGGGAAGTTGGTACTCAAGACAAAAAACTTAGTGGTACATGCAGCATTCTCCACTACCTGGTTATCATAAAACCTCTTTTTATGCCAATGAACCTGGAAGAAGATTTTTCATTTACAAGCTGATAGAGCTTTTGCCTAAGGGTGTTTTGCAGCTTCACCTTGCAACACTGAATCATGTGTTAACACAGATGGAGTTCCTCAATGTCTGCTTCTCTGAGTATCAATAGCTTTGGAAATGAGTGATTGAAGAGGATATGTTGATTGCTCAGGGTGGAATTAATCTCACGTATATTTAGCTATTCGGAAGCTAGGTGATCTGGATGCTTTTCCAGTCAAAGGAGAGAGAAGAACATAATGTAGATGGGCTTAGTCACTGCCTGGAGATACAGTACTTGCTTTTTTTTTCTCCATTCAGTACATAGGGAGCACAGACAACAGGCTTTAACTAGAAGTTTAACTTGTAGATGACCAGATTTAGGTAGGGTAGAGCCTATCCTCAGTGCGTGCCTTGTGAAAAGGTCATGCTTGTTTCTAAAAGAATTGTACTTCATAGCAAAAGGGAGTTTGAACTTTGAACAAATTTAGGAAATTCAGTACTAGCACCAGCTTTGAGTCAAAGGTACATTTGGCTGCATCTGACTTGAGCTTAAAGAAGAGGTATTTCATATATGGAAGGCCTGAGTCAGGAAAGATAAGTTAGTTGTTAGGCAACAACAACCCTTAGTCATGCTCCTAGGGGATTCTGGAGGTTTTTATCCCCTTCATGTCCTTTTCCCTTAAAACCAAAGGTGCAATCTGACACATAAATGAAAACCACCTTTCAAGCAAAAGCCTTGCCCATTAGCTTACACATATTGCAGAAACAAGACCTGGAGCTAATAACCTTTGTGGGGTACAATTACAGAAATTGTTGCTAATGTTCCAATGGCTCTATCCTGATATGATGGCTGTTCTGTGTACTTCAATCAGGAACACAGACTGTAGAACAAATTGAAAAACTGTATACTTCTGTGTGTACATTTGCCCTTCTCTCAAATTTTTCTGGTCATCATTTTTACAGGGAGAAAAACAAGGCAGAAAATTTTGGCATTTCTTCCTATCTAGAGAGGTGATGGGTGTAAACGCTCATGTGAAGCAAAGCATGAGCCAGGGAGTAGGAGAGGCTCTGGATCACTGCTTTGAAAATCTTCTACTCAAGGGCTTCTAAGGGCACTTGTTTGTTTTGTTTATTTTATTTCGTTTATTGCTGTAGTTTATCTATTGTTTATCTGTTTATCTGTTGGAACAGGCTGCCCAGGGAAGTGGTGGAGTCACCATCCCTGGAAGTCTTTAAAAGACGTTTAGATGTAGAGCTTAGGGATATGGTTTAGTGGGGACTGTTAGCGTTAGGTCAGAGGTTGGACTCAATGATCTTGAGGTCTCTTCCAACCTAGAAATTCTGTGATTAATTTCAGTTTCAATTAAGCAGTTCCTGTTCCATCTAAAAGTTTCAATATGATAAAGATGAGAAAATAACTTCATAGAAAAAAAAATCCCTTGTACCATGTAATCAAAAAAAAAAGTAGTTCCTTAATAATATATACATATTAGAAAATGCAGGCATAAAATTAAACCTAAGAAATCAAATTTTGCAACTATGTAATACTGCAGGGAAGATGATCAAAATGTCTTACTTGTTCTCCTTGTAACACCAGCTTTTCATCTGAATTCCTTTGTGCATATAGGAAGTGCCTGCAACAAGACTGCTGGAAGTGACTAGGTTTGTGTCTAGTTTCTGTCAGCCCAGGTTCTTGTACAACACTTATTACCACAGCCAGAGTGGCTGTGATTTCATACTTATGCAGGTGTCTAATAGGAAGCATCATGCTTTGTCATCCTATTAATCTCAAGTTGTTTCATAAGCTCTAATTTTAATCTTTTGAGTGGATTTTCAATATAAATGTATGTGTACCTAATGATGCTTGCATAATGGATTAGAAAATTTAATCACCAAGCTTCCTCGATGTGTGCTGAATACATGCAGATCCTAACTACACAAAAGGTTCATAAAATGAAGAGGTTCAGTCCATTAAACTCCAATAATCTCCTAGTAAGGCCCAGTTGGCTGGTGATTTGGATATGGTTGCTCAGAAATGTGAATTTCCTTTGCATAAGGAAAAAACAGATGAACAAAACTGGACTGAACAAAAGAAAAATGAAGCATCCAGCTTTCCTAAGACATGAAATTTAGTTTTCTGAAATACTTCAAGATTTTTTTAAGGTGAAATATTTAAGTCTCATTTAAACTTTCTGAGATGCATTTTATATTAAGTATAAAATGCAGAAATAAGTAAGGCATTTCAAATGGAAGTGTGATACATTATGTTTTAGGTATCACAGAAATGTTGCTTATCAAATTTCTCCCTTCTTTCATTTCTTTTGAAGTGGAAAGCTATTAAAACATACAAGTATACAAATCATGATGCAACTGTACTTTTATAGTGGAAAAATATTACTTCAGGAAAATTGCTTATGTATGAAAATATTAAGAATTTTCTCTGATTATTCCCATCTTCCCCTACTCCCTCACTGTGTGTCCTCAGGAAGGACTGTGTCCTCCCACACTGCCCTTAAGTGTATGTCTTCTCAATGCATTGTTCTTGTGTGTGTTTTGTTTTGTTTTGTTTTTTTCTTTTCTTCCAGAGCTGTATGCCTCTTCAGGACTGCATCTCAGCTCCAAATCACAGGATCACAGACTAAATCTGTTCCTGGTTAGCTCCTCTCCATCCTACCAGAGGGAGTGAGGAACCTCTGTCAGGTAAAGAGAGGTAAAAGAGCTATGTAATGAGGAAGGAGATATGTGAGGAACAAGGAACACAAATGGTGCTGAATACAAGTGGGTTAAGAGGGCAAGTCACTCAAAAGATCTGTCTCTAGGTCTCCATCCTCTTCCTAGTAAGCAGCTTAGTAACAGTTATCCACAGCTCACTGTTTCATGGTCATTTCTGTAAGTCCTTAAATAAGGTACTATGTGAATTATATTGCCAATCAAAAAGTCCCCTGGCATTTTTTAACCAAAAAGTTGTCCTGCTACCTTTTGACTTCTCTCCTTCCATCTCTCTGTGGAGGCAATAATGCACAGCATTTTTCAGGGTCTTTTTATGAAGATTCTAGTTAGAAATGTCTCTTAGGCTGGTATGGTCATCGTTTTCAGATTAACACTGTAAAGTTTCCCCTCACAGGTTGAGGTCATCAGTCAGATTTTTACTGTTAATACATTTCATCAAGCCCTAAAGTGAGAATACTTTCGTCTCAGCACACTCTGTTCAGTCACAAGAGCTGCAGATGAATGTTTGCACCTTACAACAAACTTACTCTTAGGACAAATAATGTGGGTGGAAATTTTTCCTGTTTCAGAAATCATGGAGGGGTGGAGCTCTGACTCAAGGTAATAAAACACCTGTTCAGCAACTTCTGACACTCTTCAAGGCTGTAAATATGTTTCAGGAGACTCTGGAAACTGTGGAACCTAATATTCATGTGTCATTTGCAGCACCTGCTTTTAATGCAGCAGTGATTTCAATGGCATCAACATCTGCCTTTTCTCAGGTAAGTGGAAAACAGAACAAACCGGGCAGGAGTCTCCGAGGATTTGATTCAGATTTGTCCCCAGAATACAGGCAGCTCAAGTCCTTCCTTATCAGTAGGACATAAGTCTCCAAGGAAGCAAGATTGTGCTTCCTTGGTTATTTACAGCTGTGAGGATCTGGAGTAAAAACCTTTCCATGTAGTGCAGAAATAGCTGCTACCCTCCTGGCATGTTTCTTCTGTCTGCCACCTTGCTGATGTGAATGATGAGGCAGTGTATATTGCCCATTCCACATTGTAATTCAACATGAAGGAGTTGAAATAAGTGGAAAAATAGATTTTACTATATTTTTGATTCTTTGTCCTTCTTCTCTCAACAGCATCCCAGCCGCAAATCAAACCCATTGAAAAATGAAGAAAGAAAATGGGTGATGCAGGCTATGGCACAGAGTGACGTTCATGACAAGGTACTAACTTCAACAAATTAATAATAGGACAAAAAACTTTATTTTTTGAGAAGGGGAGGGCTTTTTTTCTTCTATATTTGGTTCTTATCAGAGATTTACATGCTTATTTAGAAATATGAACATTTCATGGAAGAAAACTTTCCTTAGTTGAAACATCAGCATTACATTCCTTTATCTATTTATAGAAAGTGTATTTTTACATGGTTTTATTCCTTAGAGAAATTCCTTAGGGAAAATGTACTCAATCTGCTGTTAAAATGGGACTGAGTTTGGCCTTCTTTTAATACTCTATTGACTTTAATGGAGTTATAGCCCTGCATGAATGGAGAATGTTGCCAGTGTCAGCAAGTCAGAATTTAACTGTCCTTTGGGTTTTCATCGTTAATGCCAGTTTCCAGGAAAAGAAAATAATAATCAGAATATAGAAATGGTGTCTAAATATCACCGAGGTGTGAAATTTGATGTAAATGGCGAAGTAGCATAACCAATACTGACATTGCATTGATATGTTTGGAATTTGCTCTCTGTGTGTATGCTAAAGATCATAAAGGGAATGCACTAAAGCAGGAAAAGCAGCTATTCAGGAGAGCAATGACCCAATCTCAGTTGCATTTCTGTAATGATTTGCTATATTTATACTGATGTGTTTTTGTTTTGAAATACCCATAGATAAAGGCATCCAGTCCTCTTTTACCACTGATGTAGTTACATGTATATTAGGTTGTTAGACTTCAGCACACTTTTGAATATATGTAAAGTAACAGAAAAAAAAAATTGTGGTCACAGGCCCCTGCATGTGGGGGTCATGTGACCCTTTCTACTGCTTGAATTAATTGTTCTTGCAATACTTTTTCCTTATCGAGTCAACCTCCAAAAGTTCTTTTGCTCCCTACAAGTGTTTAACAACAAAGACATTCTCAGGCACTCTTTATTTGACTGCTGGCTCTTGAACATGTCTTCTATCCCCTGTAATGAAGCTTGGCAGCAAACTGGCATTAAAAACAGGCTTGTGAGCTGGCCAATTTCTGCCTCTTACTGGCATTGGGTTCCCTGGGCAGCTTTTGTTTTTTCTCTTGATTTTTGTAATCTAAATTTGCCATCTCTGAGAAGAGGATGAACATTAATGGAGAGGTATTATAAAGGACAACATGTTTTTTTAATGTTAATTCTCAACATTTGTCTGAGTATTTGTTTCAGTTTGAGAGGACTTCTTATCACACAGTTATATGTTGAATAGATACTGGACTGGTTTAGAAAAACATGCCCAGGGGCTGCTGCACAAAATTTAGCTCTGTTCACTATTCACAGCACAAAGTTAAAAATCCCCCACTGCTAAAGTATCTGGAAAATGTATCAACTTTGTGACACACACCTCACCCACCACCCCCTTCAGATTTTAAAATGAATGAGAGCATGAAGAGAGCATGTCCGTAGCTGTTTCTGGGAGCCCTGAGTTGATAGTTTGCCTTCTAGCACCTTAGTCATGAATACAGGAAAGATGAAACATGCTAAAAGAAGACCATAAATAGCTGTGAGTAAGACAGTCAATAATAACAGTAAATCTAGCAAATTTATCACTATTACCTGTTAGTGCATTGTCTTAGACCTCTACAGAATAATTTGCTGTTTCTAAAAATGCAAAAATTGATCAACAAATTATCAGGTTAAAAAGACTAGATGTTGGCTTACCTGTAAATGCACAGAAAACAAACAGTAATGCAGGCAAGAAACCAGTAAGCATAATCTCAACTTCATATCAGGAATTGCTCCTGGCTTAATATAGAAAGTTGTGCTGAAAGTGGCTATTTATGATAATAAGTCACTCATAAATAGTTGATTACATTACCAACTCCCTGAATCATTTTTTTTATTGTAACATGAATGATAATCATCAGCAGCAACCAAAGATACTTGATCACTTCTCTGAGGTTCACATCACTAGCTCTTTCCTCTTGTTAATTCCTTGAATCTTTTTTTTTTTCTTTCCCAATCTCCTATTTGTGCTGTATATGCATGACTGTATGCTGGGTATGCTCTGACTGACAAAGCCTGTATCTTGCTGTTTCACAGGACTGAGGTTGCTCAGCTGATACAGTGAGATTTTTCTGTGACACAGGCTACCTACCTCCTCTTGTGCAGTGTTTCCATACACAGATCATTGGCTTTTCTCTTATGCAGTACCGATTCAGAGGTCTCCTTCTGGAAGACAAATAATTCATAATTTTCTTCCTTCTCTTGGAATGAGCAATCCTCCTATGACACCAAATATCCCCATGCACATTCTTATTGTGACTCCATATGAAATGAGGTGTTTGAACCCTTGCACAATCTTTGATGCTATCTAATCTTTGCAGCATTTTACTCTTCATGGAAATGCTTAATACATCTTCATAGATGTATGTTCTGTTTATTGTTTTCTTCCTAATATAATTCTCCCATATGCTAGCTCTTCTATCAGTCTATCTTCATTATGTGCACAATATGAAGTCCCTGTGGAGCGTTCTTCACATAACCTCTCTTCTAGTCCACTGCAATGATGTGTGCATGACACTCAGGAATGAGCATATGACTTTTTGATGTAGACATGTCTTCATACAATCCATATTTGTCTCTTTCACTCTATTCTTTATAAATAGTCATGGTAATTTATATGCATCCGACAGCCTATAAAAACATGAGTTCCAAAATGCTAGTTGAAGGGCTGATGCCACAAGTTTATGCTAAAGGAAGCTAAGAGAGCACCAATGCTAGATGTTCTAGTGTTTCCCTTCACTCTCATTTCTTTCTCTTGAAATATATCTGCTGAAGCTTTTATTTATTTCCCTAGTTTGAAAACTCTTTTTCAGAAAGGTGTTGAAACAAATGGACAAACCAAATGAGTCAGCCAGTTTCATTAAAAACCAGACCTAAGAATAGTCTTCAGGTGAGAAGACAGGTATTCCTAGTTGATGGAAAAGGAGCAGTCCAGCTGAGTAGTGTGGAGCTGTTTCAGCCCAATTTCTGATAATGCTGAGATCTTTACTCCCTGGTTTAAAACAAACAGCACTATAAAATATGAGCACCCTATTTAGGACAAGTTATCGATTTCCTATTTAGTTTTGGTATAAACCCAGCCAGAAGCTAAGTAAGTGCATGTATATCTTCCACTCCTAGTAGCCTGATAACAAGAATGTGTTTTTTCAGCACTTCATGGCCCGCTTGATATTTTGGGTGTGCTGATTCTGTACATCACAGCAAAAATTATCAGGATTTTAACAAGTCAATTTACTAAACCTTCAACTTACTTTCTGAAGTCAAGATTGCTGGTTTTAAGCTTGAGCTCATAGGCAAAGCTTTATGGTTATTTTAAGCATTTGTTAATTTTCCATCAAATTACCCAGCATTTTTTTCAAAAAGTCATTTTTGCCATTTCAGGGGATAACTTCATAGCTAGACTATTTCTGTAATTTTTTTGAAAATCCTTTTTATGACCTTCACGTCTTCCATCTTTCTAGAGATGGAAATGCTTATATTAAACTAATTTTTTTCATGATGAATTCCTCATGATCCAATGCTTTACACACTTCGGCTAATGTACTGTTTTGTCTCACTGATTTCTTATGCTTTGACCTTTTAAGCAGTCTTTGACTTCTATCACAGTAGCAGCAGTAAATGTGCTTTCTCTCATTTCGCTTGAGAGTTTCTCCCTGTTGTTTTAATTAATGTTTATCAGTTAATAGATGACACCTAATTATTTCATCAGCTTCCACCACCACTCCTCCATTTTCTCTTCAGATAATCTTTTCAAACTTCTGGTCATTAGCTTTCACAACAGCTTCTTTCTTTTGTTCCCTATTGTTTTTTTGAAGTGACTTTATTAAGAATTACTGATCTGTTTGTCTTCAGCAATTATCTAAATTACTTGTTGTGAATATCAGTGATTACCTTCAAGCCTCCATAAAGTGGCTACCTTTTTCTTGACTTTGATACATACTGAGCCTACAGTATTGTTTGGAGGAATATCTTTCTGAAATTTTACAAGTCTCCTTGTAGTTAGTTTGGTCTGTTTATAACCTCCACCAGCCCTTGCTATTAGAACTGAAAGCTAATACCTCCTTATTCCCAAATCAACCTCACTATAATGCCAAAAAATGTATTTCTATTGATGCTTTACTCGGTCAAATAAATCACTGTTATCTTGTAATCTTGACTGTCTCAAAGTCACTTTTAAATGTATGCTTTATTCTATTTATATCTTTCTCTCTCTGGAGGTGCACAATCCAGAATCTGTGGATAATATCTTTGTATATAGTTAAATCCTCCTTATGGATGGTAGCAGTCAGGCCTGGGGATTTGACAGTCATCAAAAGATGGTCATCTTTTCTGAAGATGTAAATCCCTAAAGCACATGTGAGTGGCACAACTTTTATAGACCCAGTTGGTTAGGCCTAATATTTTCAGCCGGAAATTGGAGTTAACCTTCTCTGAGCTGGCCTGTAGTCACAACCATGTGTTTTGTTATATTTTGAATCATAGAATCATTAAGATCATCTAACCCAGTTGTTCACCATTAACGGGATAGCTGTCTATCCGTTAATGGGATAATTGCATCTGGTAAGGAAAACTTGTATTCCCACAAAGCAATCTAGGAATGTTTCTCAGAATGTATGGGTTGTCCTGGTGGCCCGATACTTTAATACTCTCTCTAAGGAACTAATGCACGTTTAAGCAGCCTTGCATCATGAAACTGATCCTCCCTTTTAAAAATAAAGAGAATCTTAAAAACAAAAGTCTCTCTTCCCTGCCCGCACACACACCACATCCTCCTCCTTCCATCCAAGAACTGCATTTAAAAGCAGAAATTTCTGTATCAGATTTGATTCTAAGTAGAGCACAACACAGGTTCAATAGTTCACCAAAATTAGGGCATCTTTGATTCATGGATTCACTGAGTTTTGTATTGTTGTATTGGATGCAAGCAAACACTTGTATGATTTTGTGTATCTGGCTAACTGAACTTTCTCAGCTTATCTACTCTTCACATTCTTATTCACCCTTTCCTTCTACAGTTTCTGTATGGATCTTTAGGTGACTGCAGACGGGGAATTGGTGAAGAAAGTGTTTTGTTGCCTACTTTATTAGTGCTGTAATACCAATTAGAAAAGAGGACTTCAGCAGAACCTGGGTTTCTTCAGTTTGGGATGTGTGTATTTATTGTAATGAGAACCAAGCTTTAAACCACATCTTCGTTATCTTTTTTTCAGCAGGAAGAAATATCACCTTACTCCCTGCTCACTGTAAGAATAATAAAGATGAGAAATGCTCATCAGGCAGACTTCTGTAAGTACCAGATTCTTTATACTGATATTATACAGATGTAAAATTAATGAATCTCTGTTGGTGCTAGCCGCTACACAAATGCAAACCACAGAGGTCATACTATCTAAGAATTCACAATCAAAGTCAAATTCTGCCACAGATTATCTATTTCCACTTTCAGAGTTGTTTTTTTTTTTTTTATGTTGCTGTGTTGTCTTTTTTGTTGTTTTTAATTTAGCAACAGGTCAATAATGACAGGTTGCGTATCGATTAAAACTTGAAGACTGGCATGTCAACAAAGCATAAAATTCTACATTGCTTTTCTGACATGTTGGCTATTTCAGAGAGATGAAGACATTTTAACGCTAGTTTTAACACCCAGGTGTTTACATCATATGTCTATAACAAATGAGTAGAATACTGGTCTGAAATACTTAAACATCTTTCACTCTCAACTCTGGTGGGATTTCTCAGAGCACGTCTCGGAAGTCCAGTGAAGCTGCATTGTGTATATGTCCCAGGCATCATGACATCAGCCATGATGTTACGAATATTTTTGACTTCGGCCCTACACTGAAAGATGTATAACAGAAATCTGTTGGGGACTGAAGTCCAATGTACTTTATAACTTACAAGCAAAGTATTCTGAAAACGTGTGGTATTTGCCCAGCCCTTACTGGGTGCTCTACTTCCACAGAGTTTTTTCTCTCTGCAGAGTTTTCTCCTGCAATTTCTATGCCAACCTCATGAACTTGGCAGGTCACTAACAACCACAGCTTTGCATATTCCCTTACCATACTGTTCTTCCTCCTCTTGCTGTGCATTCTTTGCTTTTTGGAGATGGGTCTGAAGAGTTCACTAACATCACAGCCTTTCCACTGCTCAGCATCTTGTATAACATGTTACCTCACTGTGTCTTCCTACATTTTAACTTTTTTAGTACAGTCTGAATATCCATCAAAGTAAAAAGTAATTTATAATTACCATTTGCACACAGCAAGGTCAATTATTTACACTGCTTCAGAATGTGATGGCTTTGGTAACTGCACCAAAGCTATCACAGGAACTGGCCGTACACTGCATGTAAAGGACTCTCAGATTGCCTTGATATATTCCTTGAAGTTAGAAACTCTGACGATATCTGTGATAGTCACAACTTTTCCAAGTAAATAAGATCAGGTGTCTATGCTGCCAGTAAACCAGGCAGCTCTGCTCCAGGTTACTATGGCCTGGAAACCCTAGCAGCTTTTGCTTCAGAAGACTCCTTGATCCTGTCCTCTAGTGATGAGTCTGGTCCAAAGATAAAATCCATCTCTAAAGATCCTCCTCCTCATGAGGCAGTAGGTCATCAGACAAGACTTCAAGGAAGGCTAAGTACATGGCAGGATGACTTTTTTTCTCCAAGTGCTACTTGACTTCCTCTAGTTAATTCAAGGATAGCAGCATGTTCACACCAAATATTACCACTTGTTTTTAACTTCATCTTTGAAGGAACAATGTTGTACAAAGATTTGTCACCATGTTTTTGTATTTCGTTCACTTTGGAGTTTCAAGAATTTCAAGAACATGGACGTTACTGTTGTCGATTTTCCATCCAAATAGAAAGAAGTGTTTGATTTGTATGGTATGTAATTCTGGGTTGCAGAGAATAGAATATCATAGGATAGCAAGGAAAGTGCAATTAATGTCTGTACTTTTTCAAAGTTATAAAAACACTGCACGTTTGCAAGACCTTACCTTTATTCCTTTGAAGTGATAATTTATTTTCTTTTACAATCACCCTTGTAATGGCAAGGGAATGACAAGATAAGAACCATGATTCACCAGATTATGCAAAGAGAGTGTATAAAGTAAGATTATGCTGTGTTCTCAGAAACTAGTTTTACTATACTGACCTTGTCCTCCATCCTGAGGACCGTAGGATTTCAGAGAAAAATCTTGCATGATGAGATGAAGACATTTAGGAAATTCCCATTATCACCTAAAGTATACCTGAAGTAGGGATCAAGATGCGTGAGCTCGGTTTTTAACTTTGCCAATAGACATCCTGAATAAGTGTAGGCAAGTCACTTGAACACTCTGTGCCTATACTTCCCTGTCCATAAAATATGGATAACAAAATGTGCTCTCACAGGCATTTTGTCCACCTTGTAAGTCTTAGAAACAGTGAGAAATATCTCTGGATCCTTTTGTAAATTACCTTTTTTTTTTAAATAAAAATATTTAGAGACCAGTATGTGACAAAAAGGAACTTCCTAAATTTTCTGTCAATAATTCGTCAGCTACTGCACAGCTCTGAGTGTGTTTCTTATGTAAAATGGAGCACTGTAAGCCAGCATGCAGTTGAACAAGGAAGGCAAAACAATATTAAATAGCTCCCTGTTGATTGAGCAGCAACCTGCCTGTGCTCGCAAAGGATTTGAAGTCTCCCAAGGGAAACTGTATGTGACCATGTAATTTAAATTCTTTGGTATAATGCAGATAGATACCTTATAATTTTTGAGATCTTGACTTGGAAGTCATATTGATGTCCTTTTGATTTAATGTTTTGTTTTTATAATTTAAAAGTATTTTGAAGCATCAGAAAACTAAGCTGCATAAGCTATTGTATACTGATGAGAATTACAAAATGAGGCTGTTTACCTAAGCCTCATCTCAATGATATGATCTTTTCCCCTGGAAAACTGAATAAGTAACTGGTACAGAAACTCTCATGCTGTGAGATATCAGTGGAAGGCTGAAAATTTTTATCATGATGTATTTCAGATTTCCCTAGATTGTCATCTTTCAATTACCAAATCCAGGAAAAAATTACCTTTCCAACAAAGCAGCTTCTGTGATGCTTTTTCTGCCAGTCTTTCTAACTACACACAGTTACCAGCTTGCTCAATTTTCTGTTCACCTCTGCTTAGCTAAAACATGCTCTTTCCTTGATTTTTCTCTGTTCACAAGTGTAGTCATGCCAGGCTCTTAAGTCATCAGAGTTTTTATTTATTTATTTATTTATTTTGAGTTGCCAAATCTTTGCTTCAGGGAACACCAATTTCTATGTACTTCCACTGATGTTCTTTGCTATTGCAAGCACCCAACTTCATCCTATGTGTTTATCAAACGTGCATCTTGAAATCTGAGGGCTGTGTGTTACATAAGCCTGGGAGGGAGTCTTAGCTTATCCTGAGATCTGTTGCTACACCTTTGCCTTTAGACAGCACATGCTGGTGTATCTGGGCAATGATTTCACCTGTTTACGCACAAAGACAAATCTAAAGGAAAAAGAAAGCAGCCCACTCCTTCTCAATGGATCGATTATCTCTTTTCATATATGTGCTGTTGCTTCACCACTTTTGTGGGCTCCTTTATACTTAGTTAATGCTCAGCTGTGACGTTAGCTTCTTAATTCATGCAACTGGTTTCTGGCTTGTTTTCTGCAGACGTGAGGTAATTAGTTTTCACTGTATTCCTAGTTGACTTTTATGTCAATTCATAATAATGGGTTAAATTGAAACACAAATTCCTGGGACTCCTTGAGAGGTGCTAAGTTAAGATCACTTCTACTTATCCTGCTGACCTGTCAACACCAGGCTCTAATGTTCGTATGCAGTTATGCTAGGTTAGTGGTGGGCAGTTCAGGAAACAATATAGATTAAGTTTGTCAGACCTTACAGTCTGGTGCCTGCTTTGCAATGGGATTCCCCTCCTTAGCCCAAGGATTGCAGACAGTCTTGGGCAAAAGAATGAAGGGGGGACGTTCACTTGTTCTTCCTCAGGTGAAAGTGGGCAGCACGGAAACTGAGTCCACCCAACAGGGGGAAGCAGTGAAGGAAGCCACCAAAAACATTTCACTTCAGGGAGGGAAAGGCAGATGTTTTACATGAGCCCCAGAGACCTTTACAAAAGCTCTTATTTCCCAACTCTATCAATGGCATCGCTTCTCCTAGGGAATTCCCCACAGTTAAGGGGAATATCTGGAAACAGTGCATTAGCTGCTTTCCTGATTGCTAATGTCTCATCCAATGACTGTGTTTGCCAGAAGGATAAGGAGCTAGGCAGTTGGAGAGGAGGAGTGTTGTGGCTCATGTTCTCTAACACCCTAAAGCTGCTTTCCGAAACAGATGAGTTACTGGGTGTCCATGCAGAGCTGTCCCTAAGCTCCCAGCCTGGTCTGCCTTCCCTGTCGTGAACATTTACTTGTTTTACAGTATCTGTTAAAGCACACAGCTGGATCTGACCCTCCTAATCCACTCCCGTAGACACAGTTGTTGAGGGCTCGTCTGGCACACCTGAAGCCCTAACATTAAAAGAGGGGAAGAGGCTTAAGGTGCTTTGAGTGGAAGTAGATCTCTCCCAGGTCCTTGGGCAGTGCTTGTAACACAGACCTGCAGTGACGTGGCCCTCCTCACTATGATTTAGTACAACGTGAAAGATGAAAACCCTCTTGGACTCCACTGGATTTCATGCAACCTTGAAAAAAGAGGTCTCTGTGACAGCCAGGTCTCTTAACCATGCCCAATAACTTGGGTATTGGCTGATAGAGCAGGCCAAGAGCTGATCTTTGTTGCTGGAGAACACAATCAAGCTCATTAATGCAGCATGGGTGGAGAGAGGAGGTGTCAAGTCTGGTTTAACGTAATCAACCTTATCAGTGTTAAGTGTCTGCAATTCCGCCTGAACTGCAGAGGTGAATTTGAGCTGTCCCATAATAAGAAGATACTTGGCATGATTTTCAGATTGCCAGATGATTTCTTCCCAGAGACAGCACCTTTTCTGCTGAGTATGGTCCTACTGGTTCAAGAGGCTATGGTTAGGTGGGTTCTATGACATGGCTGTCAGAGCTGAGGTAGGCCAAGGTGAAATCTTGGGTGGGTTGAAACGTGATTGTGTTTATCAGTTATCTTTTCTAACTATAGAAATCAGGTGCATGTGTAAGCAGGAACAAAGCATGATGCAGCTAAATGCCTACTTAAAAAGCTGGAAGTGATCCTGTGTCTTGCCTCATGTTTGTGCTGAAGGCCATGTTTAGTTTTCTCAGCTGTAAGAGGATACCTGTTCGCCTGAGCTGGGGGGTCAGAACAATTGTGATGCTCCTTTAACCTTCCTCTTGTTTTTGGATCTTCATTTCATTTTTTCACCTTTGGATAAAGAGAGACTTTGCATGTTTTAAAATGAGGAACTCAGAACTGTTCTTCTCTTCTGTAACTGTTTTGTGGAAGCCCTTGTATTATCCATTCTGGAACGGTACCCCTGCAGTCACAGTGCCTCCAAATCAAAGTGGTTATTTTTGCGAAGGAAAATAACCAAATGCAGGCAAATTAGGGTGAATATGCTTGGTGCAGGTGACACTTATGCCCCACAAATGTAAGTGGTGCCAGTGGTGCAGGAGGCAGAAGTGACCCAGGGTGCAAAAGCTTTCCTCTGTGATCATGGCAGGTACTGCACCCAGGAAGCAAATCCGGACTTGTCACTTGTCTTATATGCCTGTGCAGGGTGTAAGGCCAGTTCACGTGGGGACTCTGTCCATTTCTGGTAAAGTACTGATAAAGTATGGTAGATCTGTGAGCCTTTTTAACTTCCATAGGCAAGCTGCAGAGAATAATAGTACACTTACAGATGAGTGTTGCATCTGGATACTTGGAGAGACAGAGTTCAGTTCAAATCAGCTTTTAGACGGATGAAAGTTGGAAGTTACTTCTTAACGTTGTTTGCATTATACTATGTTGGTGAGGGAAAATGTCCCTGGAGACCATGTCTGCCAATTGAGAAATGTGTGTGGCTGTCTTCGTCCTTTCAGGTGAATTGCAATGAACTAGATTCAAAGGAAAACAGTCTGTGCCCATGCAATTCACTAGGAGTAATCTTTTTTTTTTTTTTTTTTTTTTTTTGCAATTGTCATTGTGGTAACAGGACAGATGTGATTTTGTAGGTTGTTTACTGTTCTTGCAAGACTGGATATTCTTAAATGCTTTGGTCTTCTATGCTCTAATTTTCTTACTTGCCATAGAAATGAATGATTTTAGCATGTGATGGTTAATTTTAAGAATGTATCATAAGACTGTACTTTCATAGTGCAGCAAACAGCTGGTTGTGGTTCTGAACATCCAGGTTCAGTTCTGAATGTTTAGCCCATTTTTAGCATGAAGACAGAGTTGAGAAATAGTCCACCAGCACACAAATTCAACTGAATCAGAAGTTGAAAATGGGGAGAGGATAAAAATGACACTCAGTAGTGACATCTGAAGAGACCATGAGTTCAGATGTCTCAATATGCCCATGGGGTGATATTATGTCATCAGGGAATGAATTTGCAACATGTGCACTGACATAAGAGTTTGGTATGTCATGAAATTGCTAATGGTGCCCAGCAGTACAAAGTTACATTAAAATAGAGCATGAAGAAAATGCAGATATAATTTCTTTTATTAGCTCATAGGTAGCAATAAATAAACTGGAAGATTTTTTTAGCTATTTTGTATGTTTTTTCAAGGATAAGGGGGAGCAAAAAATCTTGTTAATCAAGTTTTCCCGAGTAACGAGGGTATCATAGTCTTCATCAACCATCCTGCTATCCTTTTTGTTGGTCTCAAAGTTTCCATAACAGCTTAGTTTGACTTTGTGCAAATTGCCACTTCTACAGAAATACATAAGCTCAATTAATGTCACATCATGGGGATTAGTTAGTATTGTCTGTGCAATTCAAGGAAAACAAAGAAAATGACAGGAATTTGGTGGGAAAAAACAGCATATGACCACCAGTAGGGACTGTAGATAAACCATGGCACAGACTAATGTGGCACAGTTCCCTTGGTCCATGGGAAGAGAATGTGCTGTGTCCTAGTTCCTTCACCTCACCTTCAAGGTTAAATCTGTACTCAATAGTTACTAACAATTATACATAATTTGTCTGTGACCAGCTGAACATAATCACACATGGAATTAGAGTAGCTGAGGTAGGAAGGTGCCTTTGGACATCATCCAGTCAAACCCTCTGCCCTAAGTAGAGTCAGCTAGAGCAGGTTACCCAGACCTAAGTTCTATTGGTTTTGAACATCTCTAAGGATGGAGACTCCATAACCTCTCTGGGTAACCTATTCCATTGCTTGATGACCCTCACAATAAAAGAAATAAACAAACCTTTTCATTGTGTTTAATTGGGATTTCTTGTATTTCAGTTCATGCCCCTTGTCTCTCACCTTTCACTGGGCACTTCTGAGAAGAGTCTGAATCTGACTTCTTCACTCCTCTTATCCCCATCAGGTATTTTTATAAGTTAAGATCCTGCTGAGCTTTTTCTGTTCCAGGCTAAAGAGTCCCAGCTGCCTCAGCCTCTCCACATACATCAGAGGCCCCAGTTCCATGATCTTCTCTGTAGTCTTTTTCTGGGCTCACTCCAGTGTGTTCATATTTCTTAGGAAGATCAGAAATGTACTCAGAACTCTAGATGTAGACTTACCAGTGCAGAGTAGAGAGGAAGGATCACCTCCCTTCATCTGCTGAAAACACTCCTTCTAATACAGCCCAGAATGATCTTGGTGTTGTCTGCCACAAGGACGCAATACTGGCTTATATTCAACTTGATATCCACCAGGACCCCTAGCTCCTTCTCTGCAGACCTTTATTCTAGCCATTTGGCCCCTCAGCCTGCCCTGGTGCATGAGGTTGTTCCCATTCACGTCAAGGACTTGGCTTTTCCCTTGACGAACTTCATGAGGTTCCTGTTGGTCCAGTTCTCCAGCCTGTTCAGGTCCCTCTGAATGACAGCACAGCCATCTAGTGTGTCAGCCACTCCTCCCAGTTGTGTATCATCTGCATAATCCATCCTATCATCCACATTGTTAATGAAGATTTTAAACAGTATCGGCTGCAGAATCAGCCCCTGGGGTACACCTCTAGTGACTGGCCTCCAGATGGACTTTGTGCTGATGATCACAATTCTTTGAGCCTGGCAGTTCAGCCAGTTATTAATTCATCTCACTGCCTGTTTATATAGCCCACATTCCTATAGTTTGTCAAAGAATCATCAATAGCTTATTTTAAGTAAATATTTATGAAAACAACACTTACATGGAAAAATAAGTTCAGAAAGTAGCTTCATGAAAATGTTTTGTTGGAGGAAATGCTTCTGGAATTTACAGATTTACTGATGAAACAGTAACAAAAGAGATTCATAAATGTTGAGGCAGTTCATTTGTGCTTAGCTCAGACTTAGCATTGTCAGCTTTCTCAGTTTTATCATAAGTCTTATTTTATACATTGTATGGTTGAAAGCTCAAATTTAAAAAGAGATAGAGCATCTCAGTTCTCATTAAGAAGAAGAAGAGAAAGGAACTGGCCTTTGCAGTTACAGCAAAAATACTGTAATGTGTCCTTACTGTACCCTGCAATGACCAGAAACAAAAAGGAGAAAAATGCCTCAGATCAGTGTAGCATTTCTGAAGTACATTGCATCTCAACTACTTTAATGATTTCAGGGAGGCTGGACTTGTATTTTTGGAATGCTTAACAGCAGCAGTGATAAGGTGTTAATGAGATGAGTGAAGGTCTGGATGGCCTGAAGTCATGTTCAGATCTAGGCTTTTGTACAGGCTTCCTATGTGCTCTTGAGAAACTGTAGATCAGACCTGTATCATGATGAGTACATGGCTTGGCAGGCCATCAGACAGCCCAGTAAGGGGAGCTATTTCAGTGTATCAGACAGATTGGTAATTACAGCCCTCCAGCATGTTGTAAATAGAATCCTACACTGATCATTGCCAAAGTCAATATTAGTATCCTTTCACTTCAACTATGTAAAAAACTGCAATGCTGAAATATTGTCTGTGGAATTGAATTAGGTTCAAAGACAGAAAGGCAACTTACGTCCTTTGCAGGAAAATCACCTGGCATTTTCAAGAAAATCCTTTAGATTCAGTGTAAAGTGTTACCTAACTATCTCCCCACCAGAGAGACATCATCCTTTAGGGATGTCCCAGCACTCCTCTAGTGGCCTCTGGGTTACAAGTGATACCTTAAATCTACGCAAAATATCCCAAAGCAGTATATCTGATATTACGAACACAGAAACTAGGACTAACTCTTAACTTTGGACATGATGCATTTTGCCTGTAATTTTGACTGTATCACAGACTGAGAGAGAACACCTCAAACTACTTGCCTGTACTTCTCCTCCCACACATCATGTCTCTGCCAGCTTCAGAGGGTTGAGTGATTTACAGCACTTTATCAGAGGGGAGGCAATGGCCTCTCTTGAGGAACTTACTCAAGACTTGGTCTGTGTTTACAGAAGCTAAGTATTTTTCTTTCTGCCTATGGAATAGGTAGCTCTAGTGATTGCTGTGGGACCAGAATTCTCCCCTTCTCCTCTTTTCTCACCAAAGCCTTTGTTTACACCACAGAGTTGGTCAGCCTTTCCTGGAAAAGTTCCTGTCCAAGATCAAAGAATCTCTTTGGTGTTTGCTTGGCTCATGATCTATGGGATCTGATCCCTTATATTAAATGCACACTCTCTCCCTTCATCCACAAGCTCCAAAGTCTTTCTGCCTCTTCGTTTTTCTCTGGGAAAAAAGGTGGAGTAGTAACTGTTATGCAGGTCTTTCAGGCATTAGCAAACACCAGGAAAAGAACCTGGTGGCTACCTAATGACCTACTGAAGTATGTAAATGTAGGTCTCTCCCTTCTCACCCCACCTAAGGAGACAATACACTAGGTGGGAGGGATAATTAATTTTTCCATTATAAATGGTTAATAGCTATGTATGCCTGGCATTTATTATCTGAATCAGACTGAAACTCTGATTCTTTTAAGATTTCTC
Source organism: Netta rufina (assembly GCF_964035555.1). Lineage (NCBI taxonomy): Eukaryota > Metazoa > Chordata > Aves > Anseriformes > Anatidae > Netta > Netta rufina. The sequence continues at coordinate 31,649,113 of NC_140128.1, forward strand.
ACAATTCTAGTGCAGATACAGAAGTGAGAATTCAGGAAGACAATTTTTTAGATCATATTCTAATTTTTTTCATGCTCTACACACAAGGATTGCATATCAAAATATTTGCATGCATTAAGTCCCTACAAATATTTACAAAGTAAAGTAGGTAAAGTTAGGAAAAGCCAGCATTAAGTTTGTTTCTGCTATGTGAGCACATAGGGTCTCCCCAGCTTCCTCAGTTGGTTCCTTTGCTGGTACCTACTTCTGTTGCTGTTTCACCATTTCAGCTGACATTAATTTCTTTGCATTCTGCTAGTGCCAGGCTGGCCTACTCAGTGCTGGTACCCTCAAACATCTCGCTGGATGAGCAATGGTCTGCTCTTGCCATTCAGACAACTCATATCCAGTTCCTCTCAAAGTCTGGGGCTCTGCTCCATCAGTCACACCACTGAGTCAGAGATGGGCTATGCAGGGTGTGGAGATTTTTGCTTTTGAGATCTAGCAAACACTTGAAAGTATTCACATTTTTTCAAAGGTTGATAGTGTGGCCAAATGCAGACAGCTTTCTAGGTGGCAAATTTCTTTTCCTGCCAAACTTCCAGAGAGCCAAAACAATGTTGATAAGGGGCAATATAAGATTTCTGGCTATTTATATTATTGTATCCACTGTCTAGAATTGTTTGTTGTTGTTGTTGGTTTTTGTTTTTTAAATGTGAGACTGTTCATAGTTAGTCAAATATTCTGCTTATTAAAATAATGCGATGAACAACAAATTGTTTTTATCTAGCTGTGTGATTCCTATCTTACTCAATTGGCTTATGTATATTAGGAAGTACTGGACGTCTCTTATCCATGTTTGAACTACAGAACATTTCTATGCCTCCATCTCGTGTGTCATGCTTCCACTGCCAGGTATTTTGTGTCTGTGTTTCCTCAGTAAGCCAATCTGATTGCTACGTGAGCCTCTGGTTGCCAACCGCTTCAGATGACAAATTCCAAACCAAAACCATCAGGAACTGCAGAAATCCTGTGTGGAATGAAACGTTCTACTTCCGGATACAAAGAAAAGTCAAGGTATCATAAACTCTCTTTGTCTCATCTGCCTGTAGTAGCAAGCTGGAGTGAAACATCTTTTGCTTTTGCTGGAATCTACTTCCCTCCTAACAGATACTTATTATTTTTATATCAGTACTGTCAGCCAGACCTCCTTGCAAAAGCTGATGGGACTAATGACAGAGTCCTCTTTCAGTGAGAGGATGCGAAATAGAGATATTAAAGCCAGGAAGCTAACTGGTAATTACACTACTCCCAAATAGCTATGAGCAAAGCTGGCTAAAAGTGGAAGAGCACAGAAAGGTGGCCTTGAAAGGTATTAGTATGAAGTGACGACTACTGCTCCTGTTGGTATGGGGCAAAGTAGGGTTTCAGGCTGTTCGTATTACTTCCTAAAAGATTACAGTTTTGGTGAGAGTTACTTCCAACCAGAAATGATGACCCAAAAGAAATCTCATTTCAGCTTTAATTGATGAGACTAGAAGCTGCTATTTATAAAGGAGATTGCGGTCTTTATCTTATTATTCCTTGTGACAGTTGGTCATCTTTTCTACTTCCTCACTCTAAAGCAGATGCTGAACCTGGAATAGCTGCAGAATGTCATACTTCTGGAGGATGTTCTAAGGAATTGTAGCTTTTTTTTTTTTTTTTCCCCCCCAGAATATCCTGGAAATCACTGTTTCTGATGACGACATCATTCATGATGATGACCAAGCAATTATTCTTTTTGATGTAGCTAAAATCTCCCTTGGGAAAACTGTATTTATGGCATTCCCACTAAATCCAGAGGTAAGAACTAAGTCAGAAGTTAACCAGAGGGGAAAGAACGTGACATCTAGACATACTAGAAATGTGCTGTCTTTTCTGTCTCTTAAAACCAGGAACAGATTCCAAGTAGAATAACAAAATTACTTAAAATCTGGGAAATTGTACACTGGCATATATTCTGGCCAAATGCCCCAAATCAGATGCAGTTTTAGGGAAGCTTTGCACTTTGACTAAACTGACAAAAAACAACAGAGTTTATCTAATCATCACAAAGATTATAAAAAGAAAAACAATCCAAGGACAGCAAAACCAGGCCTGTTTCCACAATATTTTTCTAAACACTAACTAAGTCTTAGCATGTCGTGCTCAGTGTGTGGTAGCTGGCAGACAAAGTGTGAAAAATGAAGGTTTAGCAGGGAGACTTGTAAACATCCTTTGTTCTGCTAGTGCAGCTGAGATCTTTTCCTTGGGGAAGAAAAAGCTGCCTCTGTTCTCTAATGCTGACAATAGCAAGCAAGAAACAGAATGTTGTTACTTATTAAAGAATAAAGGAAACTGTGCTTGCAAAACTGAAGGCCGCGTTGCAAACCTCTGCACATACTAACTGAGACTGTTTCTTTCTTTTTTTTCTTTCATTTTCAGAGGAGGGAGGAGCTAGAAGTTGAGTTTCTGTTGGAAAGCATGTGAGTAAAACCCCATTATTATGGGAGCAGCAGCTCAGAGAGGGGTGCATCAATGCAGATAATGTTCTGTATACCCAGTATCATCTCAAAAGACAGAGCTTTCCTTTTTCCAGACTCATTGTGTGTATCAGCAAGATGCTGTAAGAAAGGAAAACGCCATGGTGTAGAGAATGATTTCATGATATTTAATTCCATAACTTTCTTTTGAAAGTGGTATTTACATAGTTCAAAGTTGGCTTTCGGTCAACTAAGTCTATAGATTTACTGGAGTCTACAGATTCTCTGGGCAGCTTATGAATGAGGATATTATTGCTACCTAATCTGGGACACGTGTTAGTAAGGCCGTTACAGGCACTTTCCAAGTGCTTTATTGCAATTGAATTATTTCTTGTAGGTTAGCTATGTGGCCTGTAGAGAAAATGTGAGAGTACTTCTAAAAACGATAGAAAGAAGCAAGTAAAAATAAAGTGTTCAAGAGCGAAAAATACACGTATGTCCTGTTTAAAACAATATCCTGATTTATCATTTATAATATACATACTATTTGTTTTTGTTTTCTAGCCGAGATCCTCCTGAAACCATCACCACAAATGGGGCAATAGTGGTAAAACATAAAATATTGCTTGTTTTGTTCTCTTGCCATTCCTTACCTTAGCTGACTATGATGGTAGTGCAAGAAACATTGTAAGTTGTCATTCTTCAGTGACACTCCTTCCCTTAGGAGATTTATTTTCCCTTAGAGGAGTCTTCAGATTACTATCATTTCCTCTTGTTTTTTGTTTTTTTTTGCACCCACAGAAAATTACAGTGTGCTGAGCGTAGCAACATTTTCCCATGTAACAGTGAAGTTAAATCTCTCTTTCACTGTGTCTGGAATAAGCCTCCAGCAGGTTCAGTGCATGCATTCAACAAATGACCCCTCCAACACTTGCCAGCCCTGGTAGTGAGATGGCTGGATGAGTAATCTGTTTCTCTGTCCTGGTCATGTTTGTTGCAGTGTCGTGAACTAGCCTGCTTGGAAGTTGAGTTGGAGAGCAGGATAAAAAAGAAGCATTTTTCAGGTAAGCTTGCTAATTCATTAACTGAATATTAGTGATTTTACCCTCTCTAACGGTGCCTAGTAATTGCATCATCTAAATGCTAAAGCTTTAACTGACCACATCTAAAGCGATCTGCAAAATCTTTGCAATAGGGAACGCTGCCAGTGCTGCAGTAGATGTAGGTTCATGGTTCTGACTGCACAGGGAGCCTTGTGCCAGACACCAGATGCCTGTACAGAGGGCATCTAGGCCCCAAGCTGAGATCCTGAAAATCTGTGCTGTAGTACTGCTAATCCCTGAAGAAGCTTATTTCCTTGGTCACGATAGTCCATGACCTTAACTTTCCTCAGAACCTCTGACAGTTCAACTTCTGCACGTGCACAGAAACACCTCATTTTTTGCAGGGGTTAGCCGCTCAGCAGCTGGCTCACGCCTGACCCTGGTCAAGATCCAGAATCTAGAAGTTCCTCTACCCACCTCCCCTGAGGGTCTGGATCTGGTAGGCAATCTCAGAGCATGCATAACATACTCCGACAGGATTAGCTGATCTCTTCAGATAAATATGGCCATCTACTGCAGAACGTGATCTTATTTTAGGGGACTGAGATCTTCTGTTGCTCCTTACTTGACCTGGGATGAGGATGGTTTACAGAGGAAGGTACCTCGCTGTGTTTACTGTGTCGTGATGCAGCTGCAATAGAAGTGCAACAGTATAACTCGCTGCCATTCACATCACATTCATGTCCAGCTTTTTGTTTGGCCCCTTATGAAGATAAAACCACCTGTAGTGTTTGGGTCTTGGATAGCTTTCAGATGTCAGCTTTCTAAGTATGTAGGAAGAGTAGAGTGGGATTGTTCAAATCTACATTTTTCTTCCTTTTTCCCTTTCTCTCTTTTTTTTTTTTTTTTTTTTTTGCAATTAAAGGTAACTTTTGTGTGTGTTTTATCTCATTGTTTTAGAGAATGAGCTAATGTTTACAGTGAGAGGATCGTTTGAAGAAACCCAGAGAGTTTCACTGGGTTGTGGCTCCTGCTCCCCTATCCCAGATCCCACTTTCTTCCACTATGCCAAATACAAGCAGCCCTCACTGGATGTCACACTCACAAAGAAGAGGAGGCTTCCCAGCTGTGTACGTTACCTCTGAATGTGGTAGTCAACACAGACAGTGCTGTAAACTGAACTTTATGTGTAGGTAGGCAGCAAGAGAAGAATATTTCTGTCTTAACCGAAAGGATCTTCGTGCTCCTTTTCAGTGTGCTTGTGTGTCATGTGGAGCAAGGAGGAGCAGAAGAAGCATCCCCCTGACTCTTCCTCTGAAGTCTCTCCCCTCCGAGCGGGAAGTAGTCGGTGAGGTATGTCTGCTGGCCCTTGGGGCTCCTTCAAAAACTTCCAAAAATTGTTGCTAGTTCCATAGGTAAAGAAACTGAAGACCACCTCTCTGATACAGAATCAGTTGTTTTCTAACCACCCTTGTGTATAGTGTGATGCACAATTAAGTAAATTGTTTGGAGCAAAATGAAATATGAAATCCAGGAGATAAGGAGGAAGAAAAATGCCTGAGCTCCTGTTCACCCTCCTTGTATGGTTCATGTTCTTACCCAGGCTGAGGTCACTGGGTGCCACTGGGACCGGGGTGTGAGGCTTAGCCCCCCAGGAGGCAGACCAAACAGCCTGTTCAGCCATGCTTTGGGGATGCGCAGCCTCTCGGGCTTCTCCTGGTATCTCACATTGTTTTGTGAAACACTGCAGTTTCTAGACCAATGTTTAATGGTGGAGCCTTTCAGGGAGGTGTACTGCTGCAGCTCTTCTCTTATTTGTGTAGTTAAGCTTACTAAGTTCAGAGCTTTGTAGATATAACAATGACCTAAAATAACTGTGTCTCATTCTGATCAGGGAAATCAGCCTGTTTTAAACAAAATACCAATATTCATTATTTTACCTTTCTCATTTTCAGCACAGAAAATTTGATTTCCACTTTAAGCTGAAAAAATGGTAAGATATCTTATTTGTCTTTATAGATTAGTAGAATCATTTAGGTCAGAAAAGACCTGTGAGATCATCAAGTCCAATCATCACATAATACTACCAAGTCCACAACTAAGCCATGTCCCTTTGCATTTGGAAAGTTGTCAGTCAAATTGCAATCCTTTTGTTACTGCCACATGTGCCTTGAATGCTGGCTTGTTTTCATTTCAGACTATGTAATGAAACAGACCTAGTACACAATACAGAGATTTTCAGGCCCTGTAATTTCATGTAATGGGACTATACAAACGAAGGAAAGGTTTTATCAAGAACACAAATCTTCTGTTGATATCTTACTGTAATCCAAGTTATTCACTAAGGCCCACTGTAGGCACTCACTGAAACCTCTAGAAATTATTTCCAAATGCTGATTTGCAAGAAAAGCATCATTTCAAAACTAATAGAAAGAAATCGCTTCTGTTCCCCAAGCAGAGACCGGGGAACTAGAAGACCAAAGCCAGAGTACCTGGTTGACCCTAGGTTATGAAAAAAATTGACACAATAAATGTAACTATGTATATTTTAAGCATCTATTCAAAGAGATAAATGCAAATTAACTCAATCAAATGATTGCTTATTTTTAAACAAAGAAAATGCATTATGTATGTTTAAAGCCTTAGTAAACTTCAGAGGATGAATGTGTTATGTTTTCTAGAAGCTTCTTTTCTCTTGCAAATTCAGGTGCATCTTCTATCATGCTGTTTTCAGCGTATATTCTATGAGACAGACATACCATTTACAGTTGTCATTTAAAGGTCTCTCCCTTACCCCACCTATGAAAGATTTTCATAGCAGCTTCCAAACTCTTACTGCACTACTTATAAATACTCATAAGTGACTTTAAACACCCCCACGAAAAATGAACTTGAAAGTCCTTGCTTCACAGGCATCAGTGGACGTTTGCACAACTTTGAAAACGCGTTTGAAAGCCACCTTTAAAATACTGCCCTCTTCAGGCTTTTGGCTTCATGTCTGCAATGGAGCAATTTTATTAGTTGGCAGCTGTATCTAATTTCAGGCATCTTCAGTAAGGAGGGGTGGGGAAGCCTCCTCAATCCAAAGGAAGATTTACTGTCATTCTCTAGGAAAGAACTCAAACATTTCATCCTTTCCTATTCTGCATTGTGTAGATGTGATGGTGAAGCATATGTCGTTCTGAAGTAGAAACAATTCAATTACTGAATTAGACTATAAGCACGATATGTGGTACCTGATGCTGTGTTCCAGCCAGGAAGACTTAGACATACGCCTGGGCTTTGACCTGTGTGCACAGGAACAGGATTTCATTTGCAAAAGGAAGAAGGTTGTTGCAGCAGCTCTGAAGGACATTCTTCAGTTGGAGGAGGACTTGCAGGATGATGAGGTAGATGACTTCTCCACAGCTGGGTGTCAAAATGTAACATTTGTGTTCGATTTTCACTATTTCCAGGAGATCGGGAAGTTTCTTATGCAAGCTATAGCTGGCTTTGTTATTCTAGAGAAGAAATGAGTACTCGTTGGCAATATCAATAAAAAAAAAATAACAAAAACAAAAAAACATGTAGCCTTGTTCCTACAGGATCCATCTCTGTATTGAATAGCAGTCCACAGAATGATGCAGAGGTGGGCTAGGTGCTTTCAGGACTGAAGCCAAACCCTTTAGGATTCACAATCATCTCTGCCAGTCCTAACCCATTGATTCAGCAGTTCTCCTCACAATTCAAACTGGGTTTTGTATTGTTATGCATTTTGTGCTGGCATCTGGCATCTAGGTTCCTGTTGTGTGAGCAGAGCATGCTGCTTGTCTAACTTTAACATCTGCTGCAGCTAGAGCATACACTTGATAAATGGGAGTGATAGAAGAGTGCCTAAGGCAGGGAAAAATCAGGCTTCTCTTTCTCTTTTTTAATGATAGCACCAAGACTGCATTGCAAAGCCTGAACTCGCATGCAGAGATGGCAAGTTTTCCTTGTTTTGCCCCAAACTGAGCTCAGCAATTTTTTTCACAGCTGGACCTTTCACACACAAGACATTGCTTTTAAATGCCAGCACCAAGCTGACATTTCCTTCCCCTCAGATGCAGAGGCACACATACTTCCCTGCAGAACCCAGAGTCTCCTGATTTGTGAACTCACTCCAGTGCATGGTGTCTGTCTTTACTGTTAATTGAGCTAATTCATATTTGAAGGTTAAACTTAAGACTACCAGACCTTGAATTTCTGTATCATCACAGGAAAAACAGTATTTACAATTCAATTGTATACCTAGTATTTTGTGTGCATACATGGTAGGAAGGGTGAATATGGCTCCTCTTTCCTGTGCTATTGGTTTTACAACAGAGCACTGAAATTTTGATGTCTGAGGTCATGGTTTTCATGTCCTGTTGCACAAGACAATCACGGAGTGGTTTAGGGTGGTGGGGACCTCTGGAGGCCATCTGGTCCAACCCCTCTACTCAAGCAGGGACACCCAGAGCAGATTGCCCAGCAGCACATGCAGGCATCTTTTGAAGGTCTCCAATGATGGAGACTCCACAATCTCTCTGGGCATCTATGCTCCACCTATGCCCCATTATAAATTCAAGCCTTGCTTGTCCCTGCCGACCAATGGCATGCAGCATCCTTATTACTTTATCAGTGTTGTAATACTCTCTTTTCTAAGCACTGGCATATATCTCCTTTCCCCCACCACCTCATTAAATGCATGTGTTTTGGGATTGAACAGGTACCTTTGGTGGCAATCATGACAACGGGTGGTGGAACCAGAGCTCTGACAGCCATGTACGCTCACCTTCAGAGTGTGCAGGAACTGAATGTCTTGGACTGTGTCTCATACATCACTGGTTTATCTGGCACAACATGGTAAGGCCAACATTTGCAAAGTTTTCATACGAGTTTTCTATACATGTTGTCGAGAAGTGATCTAAAGAGTCAGAGTGGTGAGGCGTTAGTTGGAGCCTTGTTAAATATCTAGTGGTTTTCTGCAAAATCAGAAGCCGTCATAATATTTTTGGCCAGTATCAAGAAAGGGCTTTCATTTTACTGCTGTGATTTTTTTTCCTCATTTCCTTCATTGGGTATTTGCTAGCATCTGGAATTAAAGCAGTCCTGATTAAAGATGTGGATGGTACCACACACACGTGTGCTTTGTGATGTAAATCAAGTCATTTTACAAAACCCTTCACAACTTTCCAAAGCTCAGCTTCAGAATTCACACTTTTCCTTCTGTTTCTTTATTTACTTTTTTTAGGACCATGGCAAACTTGTATGAGGATCCTGACTGGTCCCAAAAGGACCTTAAGGAAACACTCAATGATGTCCGAAGACATGTGCTTAAAAATAAGTTCTTTACTTGTTTTGCCCCGGATCGTCTGAAATACTACTTGAAAGAGTTGTGCCAGCGGAAAGAGGAAGGACATCAGATAAGTTTCACAGACCTATGGGGACTCATCATTGAAACCATGTTTCATGAAAAGGTACAAGAGAAGTGCTTTTCTCTTCAGATTTGCATACTTAGAAAATACATCAGTGAGGGCAGACTGTAAATCACGGTGTGTCTGAGGTTGGAATGGACCTCTTGAGGTCATCTGTTCCAACGCCTCTGCTTGAGCAGGGTCAGCTATAGAGAAAGTTGCTAAGGACTTTGTCCAGTCAAATTTTGAATGTCTGTGTAGGTGGAGGCTCCAAAACACCTTTGGGCAATGCATGCCAGTGTCTGACCACCCTTACAGAAAAGGAAGGGGAAGTTGATTGGTTGGTTGGTTTTCAGATAAATGAAAAATTATGTGCCTTGACAGCATCATTCTTTGTGTTTGCTGACTGTATTACATAACCTTAACATCACACCTGGAACATATAGGGTGACAATAAAGATAAATAATGGAAAATGAACAACTTTAAAGTGAATTCACATGTAAATATTTAAATGAAAATCCTGCTGTCCTTGTTAAAAAGCACTATACGGTGTGACAAGGCAAAGAAAAATTGCAAATGAAAATTAAATAAAGTATCTGAGTCATAAGTGGTATTGCTTCACCTTGTAACCATTTCCACCAAGAGGCAAAATACTGATTTATTTAGTATTCATGAATATTTCCTTCCTGTTTATAATTCGAAAACTACTCCCACCATATTATGAATAACCCCACCATATCCAAATTTCAACCACACAGCACAGTGGGACAGACCTTGTAAGGGTGTGGGTTCAGCAAGGACAGTTAGCGTCCCTGCAGTGCCACAGCCCTGACTCCTGGACTGGCATCAGCTGAGGGAAGACCGGTGGCCTTGATGGCACAGTCATCCCTCCAAGGGCTGTTCCAGCAAGGAGAGAACACCTGCAGCTCTTGCAAGGGCCCCTTTCAGGAGGAGCTGAGGTCAGCTCCTTCTCAAGCCTTGGCACCGCTCCCAAACCATCCTGCTTTTTCTACCCTCTCTAACCACGCGAATTGTTCCACAGCAGAAGCGGTAAGGGTCAAGCCATGCTGAACATTAACTCTGACTGAGCTTTGGCTCTGTCAGAGGTCTGAGGAAAAGAGGATTTTCTGGGCTGTAAGGACAGAGGTTACTCCTTCTGAATGAAATAGTCCATGCCAAGAATGCTTTTCAAATATTTCTAGTATTTTTTTCTGGAATAAATAACATGAATAACAATATTTTCTACCTACTTCTGAAATATCATACTTTTTTCAGCATATGAACTTAAAGTATTCATATCACAAGGACTATTTGTGTGCTGCAGTGCTGAGGCAGAGGAGGGTCAGAGATAGGGATCACAGCATCTCTCTGAATTAAACTGGTGGGGCACATCCTAGTCAGAGTCTCTTTGTCAGAGCCCAGGCTTAGGCGAGGTGGGAGGCTCTTTGCGTCATCTGACTGTCCTCAGCTATTGTCCTTCTTCAAAACAGGAGGACTGCCATAAGCTCACAGATCAGCAGCAGGCACTAAATCAGGGTCAGAATCCCCTGCCCATCTACCTCTCTCTCAATGTGAAGGATAAAATCAGCGACCAGGACTTTAGAGGTAATAATACTCCTGAATTGCATTTAACTTTTAATCTTGGTAGGGTTCCCTTTAGGACTAGGTAAATAGATCGATTCAATGCACAAATCCTCTAAAGGGCCAATCCACCTAAGAGTTGATTTTTAACAGTTAAATTTTTGAAGGCCTTAGTATATCCATCTGTATACAGGATCAAAACCAGGATGGTGGAGGATATTAACATGAAATTACCTGCTAAGTGTTTCTGTAGAAAGTGTCAGAAATCTAAACTTTGCAGACACGTTTAGATGTAAGGGGACAATTCACTCTTTGTATTCAACACTGTGAAATGAAGAGTGAATAAAATGGCTGTTTCAAAGTGTGGTACTTTGGAAACCAGTATGTCTTAAATTGGCTAGTATCAGGTTTTATTCAACTATTTTGAGCCTATACTGCTGTAATCATTCTGTTGTGTGCTTTTTCGTTTCAGAATGGGTAGAATTCACTCCTTATGAGGTAGGGTTCCTGAAATATGGTGCCTTCATTCGTGCAGAAGATTTTGGTAGTGAGTTCTTCATGGGTCATCTGATGAAGAAAATCCCAGAATCCAGAATCTGCTTTTTGGAAGGTGATTTGTCAATCTAGGGAAACATAATGCAATTTATTATAGTCCATCCTGAGCAAATCCCTCTTCTGAAGTGAAACACAGGGGTTTTTTTTATTATTATTATTTTGTCTGCTAAAAAATATGGTAAAATATTAGAATTGTTAATAGGTCATCATCTGCATTTTCTCTGCAATTCTTTTCAGCTGAACAGATTTATTTGATGTCATATAATGTTATGTTTACTGACGAGGCCTTCCTAATATTTATGTGTCTTTGACAGCATCAAATGTTGTGTAACATTGCAGTAAATTCAAATCACAAGTCTGTTTTTAGACTGAGACTCTAAAATACAGTCTTTTATCCAAAATGTTGCAGCTGCAGCAAACACTGATTAATACTCTAGGATAGCACTTCTATTTTGGATTGGCAGCAGGTCCTAATAGATAGCATTTTTCTGTCTTGCAATAAAATTAGTAAGAAATATATTTTTTTTTCTTTGCAAAAGCAATCTCTTGCCTCATTGGTCTTCTGACTTCTATCAGTTGCATAAAGGAAGTTTCAGGGGTTTTTGGAGAAGTTAATATTTTTTTTTTTATTATTTTTTTTTTACCTGTGTGGAGATTTCACTAGAGTTCACAGTGAGGCACAAGAAAGCAGTTTGCAGCTTAAAACCTCCTGTTCCCTGAAGAAGTCAAACAAAGTGCCCAAAACTCCTCTTCTGTGGTCAGAAATGTCAGCAGGTCACTAGCTCCCTTTGAATGTGTCTCCCCTTGGCACTCCATTCATCGCTCCTGTAGAGCAGTGCTGGGACTTTTCTACCCCAATTCCCTGCCAGTGACCCGGAGTCCCCTCATTCAGCAAGTGTTATTTACTCCCATGACACAGTTATTCCAAAGCTTTTCAGCAAATGAAGCAAATGATTTCGCACCCTGACCCCTGAACAGAGCAGAGACTGACTTAGGTAGGTCCTGCAGCTCTTCCGTGCATGGCTGAGCCCATTCTTCTGCCCACAAGCTGCTATTACTGTGGTCAGGCTATAACCAAGTTGCTCAGGTGTAGCTTTTTCCATCCTTCACTCAAATTTTCCCCAAACTGCTATGTTTAGTTCCACAATTTGGAGGGTACAGGGACATGCCATTGCACACCCACCACATGTAATCACAGTGGTTGTTTTCTTAGCCTGAAAGATTGCAGATAGATAGCAGCCTGGAGTGCCCTTAAGTTCACTACTTGATTTATGTATTTTTTTAACCATTTAATGTAAATTAGTAGAGGGAAGAACTTAAGAATATAGCCCAAATACACCCCACCCTCCAAATCGGAGGAGGAATCAAAAGTTTCATACATTTACAGTTCCTATTTTCAAAACCTTCAAGTCAGCCTCCTCGTTCTGAGGGAGATTGCTACAGGAATCTTGAATGTTTTCTGTCTGGCAGACCTTCATGATAACTGCATACCTGTAACAGGGCTATGCCCCTAATAAGTAAAACCTTTAGAATTATCAATACTGGGAATTTGGGAATAGGAAATGTTGAGGGCAAGTAAAAATATTAGATTTACTTGACACAATGTTATTTGCCATATAACAAAAACGAAGGTGTTAGCAGATAGACTGAAAATACTACCAGTCCTGCTCGTATATACCAATAATTTGAATTCTTTACATACACTATGCGTTCATATACTGATACAGAAAGATAGTCCCTTTTTATTTGCCCACAAGGATAATGTAATAAGAAAAGTTTGCTGGAGAATGAAGAAGGTAACAAGGATCATTATGAATGAAAATGCTTCTAGGTCTTTACTGGTTTTCTTTCTACCAAATATATTCTATACCACAGGGATCTGGAGCAGTGTATTTTCTTTGAATCTTATGGATGCTTGGTATATATCTGTTCATTCTGAAGACTTCTGGCACAAATGGACCCAAGACAAAATTACTAACATAGGTGGGTTACTTTTATACAATAATGTTGTTTCTGTTTCTCTCTCTCTCTCTCTTTTTTTTTTTTTTTTTTTTTTCTCTCTCCTATGTGCTGCTGTTCTCTCGCTGAATTTTTCAAAGCCGTTGTGGAGTTCCCTCTTCTGGGCTTTTTGTAATCCATATGAAAAAACAGGAGGAAATTAATGCTATGTATTACCGCACAATAATCATTTTAGTTGTGTGAGGAGAAGAATCCATGGGATCTGTCACAGGAAAAAAGGGGGAAATGGCCTTCATACAAGCTATTTTCAGAGCACAGGGGTAAAACTGGGGAAAAAATGTCCCTATATAATAAGAGAGCCTGGAGGCCTCCCCTAGTGATCCACAGGATTACATTTTGTCTCTTTAAACCTGAACTGTGGAATGAAGCTTCACAAAAAGAAAAGAAAGCACTATTCTTTTCTGTCTGGAGTCTACAAAGCACAAAGACAAACTTAAGTACTATTGTAGGTCATTCAAAATGACTCATAAGGATGAGATCTGCAAAACTTGCTACCAAATTAAGAAAGATCTGCAGGGTAGGATTTCAAGGGGAAATGTATAATAAACATACTCTAGAGGGGAAAAAAAAAAAAAAAAAAAGGATGAAAAGGAAGAGGAATGTAGCAAAAATGGTGATTTATTTTATCTTGCACTTGTAGGGGTTGTTTTCTGATTGTTAAAACAAGGAGCTTTTATTTGCTAGTAAGAGACATTGTGTTTATGCCTATTTTATTTGTGTGGTGGAGAGATTATCTGTAATATGAAGTAGCAAAGGAAGACAGGGTAAATGCAGGATGCAGTAACAAGTAAAATCAAAGAAAAGCAAAGTAATTTATAGTAGAAGAAATTGATTCATTTACAATACAAACAAGACTTTTACCACTATGGACTGAAAATAAATGAATTTTTTCAAACTTAGCTGAAAATTGAGATTTGTGGAAATCATGGTAACAAAGAGAGCAAGAAGTCAAAGTTTTCCCAAACGTGTTAAAGCAGATTATGATTGCATAGATTGACCTCCACAGTGATAGCACATAAAAGAACTGTTATCCTTTCTTTTGCAGATGATGAAACCCTATTCCCTACAAGACCAAATGAGCTGGAGACTCGAGTGGTTTGTCCCACTGGCAGCTTTTCAGACATCTTCCGAGATGTCGTCATGTTACGTCCAGCAGCTTCAGAAATCCCTAACTTCCTAAAGGGCCTCCAGATGAACAACAACTACCTAGAGAGCCAGTTTTCTACATGGAAAGGTATGGTAACAACATCCTGGTTTTAGGCATATTTTGAACTATCCTTTAAAAATGAAATGATGCTGAAGGGATTATTAAACTGGCTTTTAGTTATGTTCCCATTCTCTGATAATATTTAAAACTGTCACTGAAAAAGGTGAATTTAGTCAGTAGGAGAGGCTTCAAAAATAAGTTCCTAAAAAATTCATGAAGACTAGCAACTGATAGGCCCTGATCAGTCAATCAGCATACATCTGCTGCCAGCCAGCCAGCTACACATTTATGGCATGGTTCTGGTGCCATCATACGATGTCTCTTGCCCAGACAGTACTCAAGGGGTATTTGATGGAGCCTTGTTTCAAGTTATCTTCTTACCTGTAAGCAAGATATAATGTTTATAACGGTATTCTCTGTTGCACCATTAGGAATCTGTACTGGGTCTCGTACCAGATCTTCTGTGTTCCACAAGGAGCTGTGGCTGCCTACCTTAACGTCTTTGTGCCTGTTCTCACAGCATCAAACATTTTCAGTATTCAGCCTGTTGAGACAGTGAGATGTTATTTTAATTTTTCCTCTATTAAAGAATTTATCCTCATCGGTCACACACAAAACTAAGGGATGGAGTTAATTCTGTTCTCCTGACCCTCAAGTTAACCCCTTTTACTTACATGAAAGCAAAAGAAATTGCAAAGTAAATAGTGGAAATAGGAAGTCAGATGAAGAATCCAGAAATGACTGTACAGTAGCTATCAGCTATGGGTCAGAAACATACAAAAAGCTAATTCTCCTTTTGGCAATAATTGATTTTCTTCAGCATACAGATGCATCTCTTGTATTGAGCTCCTCCTCTCAAAAACTAATCCTTCTTCTCTAGACTGTGAGCTTGACTCTCGGCCCAACCACCTGACAGGAGCAACAGACTATCTCATTTTGATTGATACAGCATTTGCCTTTGCCACCAGTTACCCACCACTTACAAGACCAGAAAGGAAAATGGATGTCATTTTGCATTTCAACTACAGCTCAGGTTCCCAGACAGGGGTGAGCCTTGTACATTCTTCTTTACTGATATCTCTGCTTCATCATTCAGTTCCCAGAATGGCCAATCCTCTACTCATAGAAACTCTTTTTTCAGTATCTGTGCAGCATTAATAAGCTAACATTTTGCCAGGGTCACATGCATTTATTGAGTAGTACTTTATTATCAGTAAGTAGGCATTTAGTAAACTGAATCTGCCCATTTTATAAGTAAATGTATTCTTGTTGATCTGCAGTCAGTTAGATGTAGAATGGATACAGCTACACACATTTAAATTTTTAATTATTTTAACTACTGTAACACCTAATCTGAAAAGCACAGGGTGATTCAGACCACCTGCTACTTGGCCTTCCAGAGCTTGGTTTCACATACAATCTACAACACCTAAATTAGGTACATGCCATAATCTACCAGAACTTGGCCCTTACTCCACAAGCAATCACAGCAAAATTGGGTTTGGACAAATTCAAAGTGTTCCCAGTATGTTCTGATGTGTTTTTTGTTTGTTTGTTTGTTTTGTTTTGTTTTCCTATTATGGCAAACCAGCCTCTGAAAGAAGCCTCTAAGTACTTTGCAAACCAAGGAATTCCTTTCCCTACTGAGGTGCCAGATGATCAGGAAACACCAAATCTGAAGGAATGCTACATCCTTGGTGACAAGGAGAGTCCAGAGACCCCTATTGTGATATTTTTCCCTCTAGTAAATGACACCTTCAGAGAATACAAAGCACCTGGTAAGTTTACAGCAATTCATCATATCATCAGAGGCTGTAGGCTTCTATTTTTTCTTTTTTACTTTACAATATCTGTTGTTCAGACCATCCTGTAAACACTTGCAGATTCAGACTCCCTTTTCTTAGATTTGAACCATATCAGGGGGATTAAAATACACAAATTTTCCTCAACAGTAGAGCAGCAGCTGGGATCAGCCTTGAGCATAAATGCCCCTCTTCAGGTTTGGGTTTTTTGTGTGTGTGGATTTTTTGTTTTTTCATGGGTAGGTTCTAGAGATAAACAGTGAAAAGTATATTCTGTTTATCTGTGATGGCAGAAATTAGCAGTGCTATTTCCTCTCAAACCTCTCATCCTTTCCTGTTAGAGAACACTCTTGGGAATCTAAGGATTTCATTGTTTAAAATCATTTCCAGGCTTACTGTTACACAGATAACCTTGAAAACAAAAGTGTGAACTGGTGAAGCGATGAAAATATAGCACTGAGACATGCAGACAGTTTCTGTTTGCTTCAGTGGGTTCTACTTTGAAACTTAAAAGAGTTTAAAGAGCAACATTGCCGGTCACTTCAAAACAGACAAATACTAAATTCTGGTACCGTATGCCAGATCTACATACTACCCCTGTTGGTGCCAAAAGTCTCAGTTACTGCTTCTCCAGATGCTAAAATCCCTAATTCATGGTATGAGAACACTTACTTTTTAATCACTTCAAGGCCCCACAGTATACTGAAAACCAAAAGATAGATGGACACCTGAGAGGTTAGTTTCTGCAGTTGCCCTTTGTAGGAAGAATTAGAAAATGAGAAAAGGAGACAGAACTAAAGCAGGATTATCTCTGTTGAATAACTTCTCTGTAAACTCTGTGAGGGAGTTTACCTCCCTCTCAGCTCAATAATTAGCAGAACCTAAGGATGTTGTTCCTAACTCTGCTACCTACCTGTATGTCAGATGGTATGCAGGTGCTATATGGCAACATAAATCATCAGAGAGTCTCAAAAGGGGTTTTAGTGGGTGTGTAGGTGTATGCAAAGACCTGCATGAGATCTGTATACTTATATGCATAAACTTGAAGCAAGCCTGACTGTTTCAGTTGGTGGCTGCAAGCTGAGAGAACAGGTCCTTATCTGGCCATCACACTTCAAGTCTCAGCTGAGCTGAGAAGGGCTTGACATGTCACAGAGTCACAGAATGTCAGGGATTGGAAGGGACCTTGAAAGATCATAGCAGCTGAGATCAGCTGTTGTTCTGACTTATGGTGACTTATTAAGATGCTAAAAAAATAAGGGAGGAGATGCACATTTTATATCTTCTGCATCCATAAATTTTTTGAGATTTGTGATCCCCGGATAAGTTGTGGATATTTTTCTCCCAGTACCAACAGCCCACTGCAGAGGTCCCTACAAATATTTGCTCTGTGAGATCTTGCAAATAAAGTTCTGCACTGCATTCTGCATTAGCTTTGGATCTGCTCTCTACTGCTAAGTGAATTAAAATAAGTTAATGGAATTTGTTTTCAAATTATCATATGTGATGGGTCTAGCATTTGAAGAGATGATGCTTGTGAGACTACTTGCCTAATTATTTTGCTTCAGTCAATGATATGTGTGTTGATAATACTGGGGTAATGAAATGGGCATGAAAAGTGTCCCTGCCAAAATTCAGTGATTCAGGGACTACTAGGTTCAGTCTCATTTCTGACCTTACATAAGGCCTGTATTTTTTTTTATAGTAGCAGGTAGCTCAAGGAAATTACAGTAAACATTCATGCCATCTGCTTCTGGGTTCTATCCAGATAATGGCTCAGTGAAGTCTCTGAGTTTAGACAATAGAATAGTTTTTTAGGTCTGTTTTCTGTATCTTTTACAAATTCTTCCCAGTATGCAACAAGAGTCATTGTAGCAGATTGTGCTGGGTTGAAGATAATCTGTAAGGTCATTGAAAAGGGAGAACTGCCTTTGGAAAGTTTGAACCACAGAATTGCACATATTTACAGCAGTAAGGGAAATAATAAGATGTGGAGACAAAGAAGGAACAGAAAGTTGCTTGGAAAGAAACTCTGCTGCAATGAAGTCCTTGCTGCAGTTACCTGCTTTGGGAGAAGGCAAAGAAAGAGGGAAAGAGTAAATGCAATTTTCTTGCCCCCTTGGCTAGAAATGTAAGGTGCTGCGATGTCTGGGAGGTGGCAGCAAGGGGAGGCTGGGGGTGCATCAGCACTGAGGGTGACCTGGGGACCAGGCTGCTGGCTAATCCCAGGGCTGGAGGATGATACAGGGTGGAATGCAGCCTCCCACCCTGTGCTCAAAAGAGGAGCTACTGTACTTGTTATCCTTGTCCTAGCAATTCCATGAGTACCCAGAACAACCCCTGCTCCCCTCACCACCACCAGCTTCCCCACACCCTGCTGCTAATCAAATATCCCAACAATAATATACCTCTGAAGTGATCAATAGTGTGTTCGTGCCCAAGAAACACCCTGACCCTAATCGCTTTTTTGCTTGTTAACCAAGTCCCTGTTTGTCATTTAGGGGTGAAACGTAGTCCCTCAGAGATGGCAGAGGGTGATGTTGATGTTGCCAATACCTGTGGTCCATACTACATAAACAATCTGAGTTATTCAGAGGAAGATTTTGACAAGCTGGTGAACCTAAGTTACTACAATGTCCAGAATAATAAAGACTTGATTATTCAGGCCTTGCGTACAGCAGTAGAGAGGAAAAAGCAGCAAAAGAAACAACAACCACTGCAGAAACCACCTGGTGGTGAGGGTATGTGTGCGCCCAAGAGACAGGGATCCCAGCATCTAGCCAACAGCACAGCCCTAGGGAATATGAAATAAAATATCTACGAGTCCTGTTAATGAAGAAGAAAAATCACAAGGATCTTGATTAGAAAGAGAAAAGCTAAAGAATGCTAAGAATGCTTTGTTTGTCATCAGAAACGCTAGAGCCTGTCTGCCAGTGAAGGAAATAAACACAGAAAGCAGAGCTTTTCCTTAATAAATTAATGTGCTTCCCGCGTTGACAACTCCAGGAGAGTGGCTAGGTGAAGCTGCACCACGCTCTTAATTGCAGAAGTGACCTTTCAGGCCAAGGCTGAAATCTGTGGACAAGAGATTGTGAGGAAGTTGATGCTGGCAGTGTTTGTGTTCTACCTGTGCTATAAAAAGAGAGGATTGTAAGTCCAGAATTGTAACAGAAAACAAAATCCATTGTTTCGAAGTGAAAACCAAGAAGACAGCTATTTGTAAGCTAAGGATTCTTTATGTGAATGTAAATAAATATTAAACTTTATATAATAAAATACTTTTTTTTTTTTTTTTTTTTTTTTGGAGTCAGAGTTAACGGAAATAAACGTTTGGTGTTTTTGCAGCAAATATATGTTAGAGCAATTTCTTTTAGGAGTTTCTTCCTGTACCAGAGAGATGACTTGAACAACATGCAAACTTAGCACATAGCTCCTGAAAAAGTACTGAAGAAGAAATAACACTTGCTCCAGACCTAGATGTGAAGTTTCCCAGGATCCTGGGATCATTTGAGTTTAAGGATAATTTAAGGACCATTTCTACAGCAACTGACTGATTTATTTCAATAGACCAGATGTAAGTGTTACTGATATACATTGAAGATTTAAAAGTTTAAACTTTTTTGAGACATTACATTTGAAAAGACATGAGAAACATAGGCACAGCTGACCTAAAATTGTATTCTTAATGTTATCCAAATGTGATTTTTTTTAACTTGTTGCAGAGTAATCCAGTGGAAGTAAGCAGACTATTAACTTTCAGCTTTCTTTGATGGTTTGGTTGTCCTATTAACATGGTTCTTTCATATGAGCAGTCTGTTTTCCTGAAGCAGATATAGCAGGTCTAATACCATTTAGATAAGGAGCTGGAACCTCATCTGAACTCTGTAAAGTGCTCATCCACCCGTGGGAAGTGGGAATCAGGCTCTCCTGGAGCACAGAGAAAGACATTATTCTGTGTGGAGAGAGTCCAGGAACTTTAATTTATCTGCAAAACAAAATATAAGCCATTTATAAGCCTCTCCATTATATTATGCAGGAATAGATTTGAGAGGAATATGCAGAATGGGAGAAAGAGAGGAACAGTTCATTTGATTATTGAGCAAAACAGATAGAGCATCTCTGATGGGTGGGAGAGAGGCATGAGATTCTAATTGCCTAAGTTCAGTGTTGCTCTGTTCTCAATGCTGAACACAATTGCAGTGCTGTGCTTTGACAGATGGAATCCCAGGTCTCTGTTTATCCTTTTTCTAATGTAAGTTTAACTGCTATTCAATGTTATTGAATTATTTATTCAATGTTATTGATTGACATGTACCTACCAGCCTGCAGCCCCTTGGTATGTTTCCTACAGGCTTTCTTGATCATCTGTTCTGCTGTCGTTTATTTTAGTAAGAGATCCTGTTGTTGTGAGTTGAAAATGGAAGTCTTAGAAATCCCTCTGCCCTCAAAGTCTTCCCCAGGTGGTGCACAGAAATGTAACCCTTCTGTCTCCCACTTAGGTCAGTGCACAATTACCTCTCAAAGTTTGCTGCAGGAGCCTGCACAGCTCCTGTATGGGCTCTGTGCCAGGGTTTTCCTCCTATGGAAACCAAGGAGTGAAGGTGGCAGTCATGCTGATGCATGCTGGCTTTCATCGCAATATTGGACTGGACGTAGCCAAAGGGCACAGCCAGACCTGGGAATCTGGAAGCACTCCCAGTTACCCATATACAGTTGGAGCTTTATTGTCTGAAGGGCAAATTCTCTCGCTGACAGCAGGAAGCATCTAGGCAGGAAGTCCGAAGACAAGCAGAGCTAGATGTGTGAGTGCAAACACCTCCTGGCCCTTCCTGCAGCTTTCCAGCTGCCACGAAAGGGTCACAGAGAACAATGGACACTTTGCCCCATTTCAAAAAGTATACAGCGGGACTGAAATGATAATTCATTGCTCTGAGTTCCCTATATTCAACAAGAATATAGAGGAGAATGATGGGGGTAAACAAAGGGGTAATTTTCTGTCTTTTAAAACAGGACCCAAGGGGAAAAAGCAAAACTGGTAAGCCACAGACTCTAAGTTAACAATGTAAAGTAGTCCTTCACACACCATGTCAGTATGCTATAGACTGTTTTGTCTCTGGATATTGCTGTTGATAAATGTTTATGTGGGTTCAAAAAAAAAATTTTTTTTTTTTGATTGTGCATTCACTGGGCAGTCTTTAAGGGCTAAAAAAATACAGGGGCTCTGCATCTGCCTCAGCCCTGCACTGAATCACCAGTTTGCAGAGGCTGGGAGGATAGCCTGAGAAAGTATTGCAACACTCTTGCCTTTTTTCTGTGATGCTCTCCAGTCACCAAATGCTGTCTGCTATAAAAGACTAGTGAGTAGGTGGCCTGACCCCAGACCTAGGTTTTCCACAGCTCAGATATTTTTGAAAATAATAAACGCTCTGGAGCATTTGGAACTGCTGAAAATGTGGTGACACAAGACTGGTTTAAGAGAAATTACTACACCATGTTAGCAACACACAATATTGCTCTTTGCCCCATAATGCTGACAGTTAAATAGACTGCTTTACACCCAGCCACAAACCATTTGAAGAGGGAAATCACCCTCTGTCCAGAAATACTGAGAAAACAGACAAAAAACAAACAAACAAACAAAAAAAGCAGTTAATAGAAGCCTGAATGCATCAATGAATTCAATCCTTCATGTGAACGCAAGTGTCCTGGCATCTACCATTTCAGATCATCTTATGGAAACCAAAAGGTTACTTGTAATGATGTCAGCTGAAAGAGACCTGAGGTAACAGGGGAAAGATGGAAGTGCACTGATAGCAATTACATTTAGCAACCTAGGGGGAAAAGTCATAAAAATGAGAGGAATACAAAACCAAACTACAAAAAAAGGGTATTTCAAGAAATGAGGAAGCTGGCCAACATACCCTACACAAAGTGGTATAAAATCTTTAGACTCAGCATGGAAATTGCAACAAAGCATTGCAAAACACATGCACAGCCCTAAATAAAATGTGAAGCAAGGAGCCAAGAAAAGGCAGGGTGGCTGAGCAGTATTAAAGCCTAACCTCTCTTCTTTGAGGAACAGTGTGGGGAGGAAGCAGACAGGGAAAGGGCACATCTAAACCTGCTGGTGCATTTACAAAAGAGCAAGAGCACATAGAGAGAAGGTAATATTCATGATGGAAATTAGAAGGAAGGGAGGTAAATAGCTAAAAATGTGACTTAGGAGGCGTCCAGCAAAAAGGGGTTGAGATTGTAAGGATATTGCAAAAGATGCAATGAGGTAAGACTGCGACACAAAAATTGTATTTCCAACAGTGTGTTTACACGCAGACTCAGCAATTTTTTTTATTATTTTTTTTTTAACTGGGAGACCAAGCTTTCATTTTTTAGGTAGAGAGAGAACATATTAATTTTACTAATGTAAAATTGATGAACTAATACAATGAATGTACTAGTGCAAATCACTAATATAAAAAATGAATTTATGTAAAATGGAAAACTAACAGTGTCTGAGCGAGCATGCTATCACATTCCGTTAAAATCTACTGCAAAATTGATGGAAAACGTGCTCCACCCTTCAGGCTACGCATATTACCGAGGGTAAAACTAATGGCCAGATACATTACGCACGTCCCCCAGCCGACCATGAGCGCTATAGGAGGAATTTCCCCTGCGTTTAAAATAGCTGCCGAGCGCAGTGCGCGCCCCGCAGCCCTCCCAGGGCCGTCAGCACCCAAACTCGCCAAGCATGCGGGCGGCTCCGCCTTGCGCTCCCGGGGACCCAGCTGAACCCTGCGGGGAAGAGGGGCGGCAGATATAATAAATAAAAAAATAAGAGGCGGCTTTGGGACCAAGCTGTTTCTGAAAAATAATAATAAATAAGTAATAAAAACATAATAACAAGAAAATAAAAGATACCCAGATACCTCCACTCCAAATAAATAAATGAAAAAAAAATATATATTTTATTATTGGAGGGGAGGGAATAGCAAGCTGGGAGCCCCTTGGTGGACGTCTCTGCTTGCAGGTGCTGTGGGTAGCGGCCACCCCCCCGCGGCACCGGCACCGCCCCGCCGGCGGGGCAGGGCCGTGGACGGGGAGGAGCGGGGCTCGGCACGGCTCAGTACGGCTCGGCTCGGCGCGGGTCTGTTTGGCTCAGCACGGCTCGGCACGGCACGGAGCTGGCAGCAGCGGGATGTTCAGCTGGCTGGGCAAGCAGGGCGGCGGGCGGGAGCGCGGCGGCGGAGGCGGCGATGTGGTGCAGACGGTGACCGGGGGGCTGCGGGACCTCTACCTCCGCAAGCTGCTGCCGCTGGAGGAGCACTACCGCTTCCATGACTTCCACTCGCCCGCCCTGGAGGAGGCCGATTTCGAGAACAAGCCCATGGTGCTGCTGGTGGGGCAGTACAGCACCGGCAAGACCACCTTCATCCGGTAGGTGGCGGACCCCCGGGGGTGCCCCCACACACACACGCACCCGGCGATGGGTGCTGCTGCACCCCGGGGTGCCTGAGGGGCTGTGCTGAGGATGGGGGCGGCTTCTGGGGCTGAGTCTCAGCTGCTGTATATTGCTCTTACTTCCTGCTTCAGATCCTTCTCTCGATTTCATGTTCTGCCGGGAAAGCGTAACCTCGCTGTCTACTTCCTGTTAACTTTGTATTATTTTTTTTTCTTTCTAAATTATTTCGGAGGAAAAGAGGCTACTGTCATCACCGGCCGTGCAACCTTATGTCCGCCCCTTCTTTCCTTAAAGAAATTTAATACTCTAGGTTGCATGTGGGAACAGGAGAAACACAACAGCGTTCATGCTGCGTCCTCAGAGATCTCTTTTCCCCTCACACTCCTGTTCAATTGTGTTGAAGAGGAAACATCACTAATTGTAAATTGTACAAATGTTTCATTTCTAATTCCGAAGGTTCCTGGCAGCCTTGCTATGGCACTTCTCCTTTTCCAGTGCAGAGGACTCCCTTCCTCACACCCCATCAAGGAGCAGTGTTTCCCTTTACTCACCTTTTCAGATGTTTGCAGAGCCTGTCACGTTTCGTGCCTGCTTTGCAGCCAGCTGGCCGCAGGCTTGAGGTTCACCTTGCTTCTTTGCTGGTGGTTTCTGACTTCTGCTAACATGCCAGATGGGCTTGCTCAGAGCAGTGTGCTAAAAATAGATATAGGGCTGTAATTAAGAGAAACTTGGTTTTGGGATCCCCATTGGTAGCTGAAAGGAGGTATGTGTTTGTGGAGTGGGTGGTTTGAATCTTTTTCATGTTTCTCAACCCATGCTGACTGATTCATTTTCTTCTTTACTTGTATTCAAATTCTAGCAGCCCTGGTAGGCTGGGTGTATTTCCAGGTAAGTGATCTTACCTGGATTAGGGACAAAGGAAGGCGAGGGCATGGGTAATGTGGGACAGAGTGGTCCGGAACAGAGATGTCCCAGAACCTGTTCTGCCTGTCAGCTGACTTGCTGTGTCATTTGCAGTTTATAGGAAAATTTTTTCCCCTCTGGTTTGCCTTGGATGTGAAATCACATTCTTGATTTATGGATGTTTGATGTTCTGTCCTTTGCAGCTGCCCATATTTGACTGAACATAGCTCAGTATTGCACTCAGGAGCACTAATAGGCCTTGCACTGCTTCACAAGTACTTCGGGTGCTGTTGCTTTGTGTGTAACTTGTTACCTCTTTAATTGTAAAATACAGAATAATAGGGCTGATCGACACTAATGGATGGTCTGCAAGAAGAAAGAAATATCATTCATTACAACTATTTCCCACCTTTTCGGTGTTATTTCCCAGGGAAGTGAGACTTCAGTGGTCTCTGCTGGGAGTAAATATCTGGACGCATTTTGAACCCTCTGGTGAACATCAACTAAGTTTGACTGATATAAACGTTAAAGATATCTTATGCTTTTTATCGAAATATCTGACTGAATGGAAGAAGCAACTTCTACTGTGATGTGCCCTCCTTTTCACCCAGACACCCCTTTCTCCTGTACCCAGTTTACATAGATCGCAGTGTGGTATAATCCCTTACTAGGTATTGGAGAATTTGGGAATTCACAGGAATTGACCATTGAGACCCTGTCTGTAATAAAAGAGTTGATATTGCTTCTAAAGAACCACAGTCACCATTAACACCTTCCCCAGGGAAGCCAGATAAACATTCATTACATCAGGGTTTGCTGTAGGTAATAACTGTAGATAATCATTGGCTGCATTAGCATGAGAAAACTCTCCATTCAACATGGACAGCAACTTATGCCAACGGTGTAAAGGTTATGTCACAGTGACTGATATTCAAAATCCAGTTTAGAGGAAAGGGGGAAAAAAAAGGCAATGAAATGAGAAGTGAAATTGTGTATGTAAAATAAAGCGAAGACTTATAAAAGAAGAAATACTGTAGTGGCCAGGTCAGCCACAAATTAATTTCCTCCATTGTAGGCTGATTTCCCATGTGGTTTTTTTTGTTTGTTTGGTTGTTTTTTGTTTGTTTGTTTATATAAAAAAAAAACATACTCTCTCAAGATTGTTAAAATTCATGGTTTATAACTGATAGGTTTTTCTGGAAGGTAGTTAGACTATATCTTTTTTTCCTTTTTTTTTTTTTTCTTTCCAGTAGCCTTTTGGCAAGGAAACATTATTTTAAACCTTAATTAAAACTGCTTTTTGTTTCACGCTTCTTCATTTCATAGTCAGGAGGACACACTAAATCTATTTTTGTGTTTACTATCATGTTTATATGTGAACCTACAAATCTGTTTAGCTGATGAGTATTCATTTGAGATTAACTTTTCGAGGCTACCTAGCACGAGATAATTTGATTTAGAAATTACCGTGAGAACTTCACATTTTCATAGCTCTGACACATCCACATCCACCCAGTTCCTTCCACTTAGTCTTCATGGAAAACACTGAATTCAGTAATGACTGAATGCCCTGAGGGATTAGGATAGAAAAATAAACACTTCCAGGTTTCTGTCAGCCTTTCTGGTTTTTCACTCGGTGCTGTTGTTACTGGTTGCTCCCTGAACAATGCAGTGGAACTGGCCAGTTTTGCTGTCTAAGACGTAGTGCGCTAATGCTGTTTCATTTAAGTATCTAACAATGCCAACAACTCAAGTGTATTGAGGCCCAAATGGCAATACTTATATGATTGTTTTTTTAATAGGGTGGGAGGATGGGTGAGAGCCAAGTGCTTATCTTACATGTAAGCTGCTTGGCATTGTACCTGCGCAGCTTCTGTAATACTCCCAACTTCTCATGGC
This sequence comes from Netta rufina, assembly GCF_964035555.1. Lineage (NCBI taxonomy): Eukaryota > Metazoa > Chordata > Aves > Anseriformes > Anatidae > Netta > Netta rufina. The sequence goes on from NC_140128.1 coordinate 31,675,482, forward strand.
TGCTTTAGAGGAAGAAGTGGTGAAAGGAGGGGCAGGAGAAGAGAACTGCAGTGTATCAGAGACGGGATCATCAGTGCACATTTATAATCACCACATTCTTTAATCTACAAGTGTAAGAGACTAAGTGATGAGTTTTTTGTTTTATTTTTTATTATTATTATTTTAACATATCAAGATGAGGAAAAACAGAAGTGAATTCCTCAGCTCGCCAGATCGTGCTTTTACTTTGTTCAGAGGTATTACTCAGAGGTTAAAACAGTAAACTTCCTTCTATTTAACTCAGCTGGAGCTGAGTTTTGTGAAAGCTCCCTTTTATATCTGTAATATCTAGAGCCTGCTAATGGTGTGCAATCAATTGTACGGCAAGAATGGACCACATCATTTTTTTTGTCGGCTCTTTCTTAATTTCTTTGGGTCTGTAGAACTTCTTTGTTACTAGCACTGTGTATAAGTCTTATTCAAGGTATTTGGAACAGAATTATTGCATTATAGCAAACATCTTCTGTTAGTTTTGTAACGTTTAAAAAAAAAAAATCAAGGAGGATTTGTGGTAGCATGTAGTGTGGAGGTGGACAGCCTTAGGAAAGGAGACTTAGCTTGTCTCTCCATACATCACATTGCATCCTTGCCCAGTGTTGGTCTGTCCAACTAGGCTGTGTTCATGTGTTAGTATGGCTTAACTGAAGCATGCAGGCTTCAGATGATTATCAGTATCCGCAACTGTGAGTAATCTTTGTAAACCAGTTTCCTGTAGTTGGGCTATAGGTCTGGCAAAGGGATGTAGATGAATGTTTGCTAGCAAAGCAGAAAGTTTATAGCCCAGGTAAAAATAAAGGGTGAAGAGCAAGTCCCTTGAGTCAACAGGATGTCTGCTGTTTGATCTAGACTGTCTTTGGGACAAATGCTGTTTTTAAGCATTCTTCCTGTGAATCTTTTTGAACTCCCTCTCCGCTGAAAATTCCTGAGAAGGGTAAGTGGTCACAGATGCTAAAAATCCAGGTAGCTTCCTGTGCTAATATAACACTACAAAAACATTTGCAGTTTTTCAGTTTACAGAAGGCTGGTCTTCCCTTTTATGTGGCTAAGTGAAACCGATATTTTCATAACAAGAGGAAGTGTGATATAGCTTGTACAACCAGCACTCAAGATCTGGGGTATCTTTTTGGCTGTTCTGGTTCTTGACATGTGACTGAGAGGGTGTCTTAATGGAAAATACCTGCCTTACAAAGTGCTTGCAGTCTCTGAATAGCTGCAGCAGGCCCAGCGCTCTGGCTCTTGGGTGGGACTCAGTATTTGGAAGGAGCTCTTGCCTTCCTGCATTGTTATCTCTGAAAGCCTGGCTTTTAAAGCTGCATCTGTGAAGTTAACTTGGAAGTATCATTGCAAGTCAGTAGCGCTTTATTCAAATTTGTTCTATGTCTATCATTTGAATTTGTAGGTAATATGAATTTGCATTGCTCAAGTTCTGAGCTGAAAGTACAATGTTGAGAATCCTTAAGGGTGCTTAATACTTTGAACTCCTTGTAAACTCTCCAAGTGTTGCATGTGGCCATGAGATCATTTTTTTTAATCATATAAAAGGAAACTGCCATTGAAGTTCCATCACCAATGCATGCCAGGTTCATGAGCTTTTCTGATGGGTAACAGTGATACTGTGGATACTTTGTAGAATGTATTTTGGAGGAAGAGCAGCCTGGAAGTCCTCTCAAGCCAATGAAAACTTATGAAACTTAAACAATGGTAGAACAGTTGTAGTACTGATAGATTAAGGTCCAGAACAAACCTATTACTTAAAGGCCAGTGTTAATCTAGACATGCTCAAAACTGTGACTGGTGCTGTCATCGGATGTGGGACCAGCACTGACAATTTACGCTTAGTATTTCAAGGTGATAATTTTTAAGATGGTACTGTTGAGAATGAGGACAGTAGTACTCATACATTCACATTAAAACTAAGCAGGATTGTTTGGTCCTGTTTGTGAAAAGTGGAAAATGTGAGAGTGTAGACCTGGGCTTGGCTGATAGGCTTGTGGCTTCTCTTGCTTCTCATTTGCCATCCAGGAAGGTATGCAGGTAGGCTTTAAGTACATATTCTGTTTCCAGTAAGCTCTAGCATTTAAATATGTGCATCCTTCATCTGAGATCTTGCCAGTCAAGACTTGCTGTATCAGACTTGGCCCAATGGGCATGTGCAGTCTGTGTCTCAGCAGATTGCTCAGAGGGGGGTGCATGATGGCTTCTGTTTGTACAACACCTCCTGATTTGGTGCATGTGGGATGTATGTTACCTTTAGCTATGGAGTTCTGTGGGTCTAACTTGTTTTACCCTGCGTATCAGAAAGTAATTGTTAACTAAAATAAATAAAACTGAATAAAAGCTCCTTTTCCTCAGTCTCAAATAGAAGTAACTGTATTGTCTCCTAACTGTATTATCTCTGCTGTAGAAAGGTGAGTTCAAGGTAGTAAAAAAGAGGATGTTGCAACTGAGTTCATTGAATGGTTATGTCTGTCAGCAAGCTGATGTTGCTCATGTGCTGTGTTTCAGACCACTCCCTTTCAGTGCTAGCAGCACTTGTATGGGATTGCAAACATGGACAAAAAACAGCAGTGTCTTGTAGCATAACCTACAGCACTGTGATCATTGGTAGAAGCATCCATGCATCCATTTGAGTGGCTCAGGTGTTGCAGGTGAGGGAATACTTTGCACCATATTTTTGTAAAGTGACTGACTTGATCCTTGTATCTAGCTGTTGTGAAAAACTGGCATTCCCCTCCCCCCTTTTTTTTCCCTAGCTAATAGAAACAGTAATAGAAACAGTGAAATGCAGAGAAAACTTTATGATTCTAGTGTGTGGGTGTCCTTGGGAATTTTCAAGGGCATTGGAGTTATTTACTTTTCTCCTAGCTCTCCATCATATAGTCTCTTACTTTACATATTCTCCGTCTCTAGATACCTGCTTGAACAAGACTTCCCAGGCATGCGGATTGGTCCAGAGCCTACCACAGATTCTTTTATTGCTGTGATGTATGGAGAGTCAGAAGGAAGTGTTCCTGGAAATGCCCTGGTTGTTGATCCTAAGAAGCCATTCCGCAAACTCAGCCGTTTTGGAAATGCTTTCCTGAACAGGTGAGATCTGGTTGGTTGCTGTCTTTTGATTTTAAGTCTGAATTTCTACTTGATACCGCCTTCAAACATCAGTGCTGTTTACTAAGTCTTTTCTGCTGTATTCATATTGAACAGCATGAAATAAGTATTCAAGTACAAGCAGAAGCAGTGACAGTTCAAGTGAATTAAAAAAAAAAAAAAAGGCAGTATGAAGTCGCATTAGCATACAGCTGACTTTTTTTTTTTTTTTTAAGGCATTATGCTAGCTGGAACTCAAGATCAGTTTGGGCACAAGTTTCCCTACTCAATAAAACTCATATGGAAGTACTGTTGTTTAAAACCTACCATCCAAAATAAAAAATCTATTTCCTTTGGTGCTGTCCTGTTCCTCTGCGCTAGTCCCTTATACACTAGAGGTTTTCGAGTAGCTCTTCAAAATTGTGAATTGCAGAGAGATGTAAAAAGGCCTGAAAGAATGGAGAATATTTGAATATGGCTTTTGAAGGAAAATAAAATATATTCAAGCTGTTAAGTGCTTCGTTTTGGTCATTTTCAAGCAGTCCAGTAAAAAGTTTGAAAACCAGATGGTTTTCAAGCAGTGCAGTAGACCAGGATGATTGTTTCTGGATACCTGCTGTGTATTTGCAAAAACAGGCAGAGTTGTTAAGGAGCTGTGAACATTGCGGTATGTAGCTTAACGTGCAGTTGGAAATACTTATTTCCATTTTGAAGTTATTAATAACTTTGGCATTGTGTGAGCAATCACCTTGTTTTCTTCCTGTATTTGATGGTGATTTGAGATGGAGGCCTGCTTTTGCTAGCCAATTAATCTAAATTGGTTCTCTTTTAACAATAAGTTTTCCTGTTTGACCGATAAGCACTGACATATGTGTTAAAAGTTCATCATGTAAGGTCTTATCTCTTGCTGTGCATATCCACAGAAGAAAGTTTATGTTTATAGCTACTTATGGCTGGCTTGGCTACCAGTTTGCTGAGAGATAATGTACTGTGGGAAGCTGCAGTCAGGTCCTACTTTAATACTTCTGGGGCCCCCTTCCTGTGAGGTGTATTAGCTAAGTTCAGTCTTCCAGATCACTATTCTTTCTTACCCCACCATTGTATCCTAGGCTATCTATGAAAACAGCTAACATAATTATCCTGTAAATAGTATTTTTCCATAACAAACAAGTACTTACACTGAACATGTAATAATCCTATGTGTTTGGTTTGGATGTAAGAGTTACGTAATGATTTTTTAAATGATTTCTCAATCCTAATGTTTTGTTTCATGAATAAGCCTAAGGTAGTACTTTTACATGGCTATGGACACTTAACAAAGCCAAATGTCCTTTTCATCTAAATGTAACGTGAGAGAAGACAGCGTCTGAGGTAATGGAGAAACTGAAATACAAACAAGAACACAGTAGCACAATGAAGACTTGTACTTACTAATTAGCTTCATCAACTTACTGATACTATCTTGCCGCTTTTTCTGTGACCTCTTCTTATTCCCCTCCCTTGTATCTGACTGATTCTGGTAGATGTCTCTGCAAGGCTCCTGACTGTAGAAATTTGTCTTTTATTTTTCCTTGTACTTGTAAGGGTTGAGAGGGAGGGGGACAGGACCTATGTGTGCCTTTGGATTCTGACTAAAGTAAGTGAAAAAAGAACATTGCAGTATACCAGAAGGTTATGGAGAAAATTACTACCACTGAGGAGAAACACATGGTCCCCCTTTAATCTAATGGGTGTCTGAATGGATGCAAAAAGGAGAAGTTCTTGGTTGGATAAACTCTAGATTTTCCAAAGGTAATCTTAAGGAAAAAACAAAAAAACAAACAAAATCAACAGGTGATTGGTGATTGCAAAGTTGTTGCAAAAAATGTAACTTTAATGTTTCCAAGGATAGCCTAATATTGCTGGTTTTCTTTAATAATAGTCTTATAATAATAAGAAAAGCATGAAAGCATCAATGTGCTGCAAGAAGATAGTCAACTCACTCAGCTAAACTATTTTTGTAAAACTTTTTTTTTATTGGGAAAAATATATGTTGTTTAAGTAGTTTTGCTTTTTATGATGTAGCACTTGAAATCACACCTTATGCAGCTTATGTAAGAAATGATATTTCAGAGCCAAATCTCAGTGTCAAAACCAGATATTCAAATACAAGTAACATTAATGTTTTAAGTTGTCAGAAATACTAGTTTGACCTAAGATTATTGACCCACCTGTTGTCTTCAGATAATGGATATATTCAAAAAGCTACAAACAGTTAATTGTGGTTTGAGTTTATCCTTTTATTTCATCTCTCTGTCTTATGTATTTTCTTCCTTTTCCACTAATGACTTCTGTCAAGTCTGCTGTGTGTTTCCATCTCTGAGGCCTGTTAGCTCCCTGTTTTCTTGCATGGCCTTTTCCAGCTGTCTGCATTTGGGCGATGCCTGCATCAAAATACTACAGCATTGTTCAGCTGAAATAATGGTGCTCCTCTTCCTGTAAGATAGCTTCAGACACATCTCAGTGGTACTAAACTGGGCTTTCTTTGAGATAGTGATAAGAAAAAAAAAAAACAGAGATGAAAACTCAGTCATCAGAATCTTGCAAATTTGTGAAAGCTACTTCATGTTGTTCATGTTAGTGATATATGCTTTTGTAATGGTTGTTGTTGTCAAATGTATTTTCTTTGTCACTTTTGTGCATCCACTGTGCTTCCACAAAATGTTTGGTTTAACACAATGTGTCCTTTAGGCAAATTTTAGGAAAATTTTAAAAATCACTACTTTATTCAATAGTACCTCACTGTTACATTTTTAACTAAATTTCTGGGGATGATAGCTTTTTATGTTGGCCACTGGTGTTTTGCAAGCTTTGCAGATGCTAGGTTGCGCAGTGTTCTTGTCGGTATGGTCTTCAATCACTACCTGGTAAGAAGATTAAACTCTTATGCAAATCTTTTAAAGGCAGTTTGTAATGAAGGGCAGTAAAGTTTTTTTTCAATCACGAATTATCCCAGAAGCATCAGAGTTTGGAGTGCAGGTTTGGCTAGCCAGTAACTAGAAGTTAAGCTTTTTTTTTTTTTTTTCTTTTTAGAATGGTGCATATGTGGCCCATTTTGTCAGCTCTTGCAACATTTGGAATTTTATCATCACTTAGATAATACAGTTCATATGGTTCTGAGTTTTGCATGGCTTTCCACTGTTTTCCTTTTGTTTTGATGTGTGTTTTTTTAAGAAGCCCTCCAGTTTTCTTTTTTGGCCGCCATACATGTTTAAAAACAAAATGGCATTCATTAAGGACTTCAAAAACTTTTTTCCTTTTTTTTTTAATTTCACTTCAGTCTTTCTAAAAGCTAATACATAAAGAGGGCAAGGGACAATATACATGTGAGCTAGAGCTCATGCTAATGTTTTGGTTTTTGTTTTTTTTTTCCCCTCCTTGCCTGCAGATTCCTGTGTTCTCAATTGCCTAACCAGGTGCTGAAGAGTATCAGCATTATTGACAGCCCAGGCATCCTCTCTGGAGAGAAACAGCGCATCAGCAGAGGTGAGTTGCAGGAGCTGAAAATAACTGAGCACACTGACTATCAAAAATGGTCTTAAATCTCCTCCTTCTGCTTCTCTGTTTTGGATTCCAGCTCCCTTTCTCCTCCACCAAAAAAAAAAAAAAGTCTTTCTCCTTCTCCACTTGAAGGGAAAGTAATGCTTGGCAGCATTCAAGTACCTGCTGTCCCTTCCTTAACAGTATGGAAGTGAACATGAAATATGCAGAAAACTGAGGCATCGTGTTAATCAGACAGTGAAAAAGCAAGCACTTGTGTGACAAAATTCAGTGCTGACAGGGATTGTCAAGGAAGTTCTAACCTTGCTGTGTGGGACAGGGTTGTGTTTCACTCTGGGGTTAGGTTTCACTGGTAGTTGTGTGTTGCTTAAAAGACTGTGGATCTTCACTGCCATCTAGAATTGCTCTCGTGACTTAACAGAATATACAGCTGTCGTTTCTTTATTGTTCTGAAACTCTATTTCTTGATGGTATTTGCCTTATCAAGTGTTTTTATGGCCTAATTGACCTGCCCTTACATACAGTAGACTTTCACCTAGACAGTGCTGAGTCATAACCTTAAGCTTTCCTTATCTGTTAACAAGGTTTTAACTTGACTAGTTTGCGTTTCACCAAGGTGTTTTTCAATGTGTTAGGGATTTTTCTTGAATACGTATCTTGGTATAGTTCTGATATCAAAAATGTGATTCTGCTGTATGATGTTGAGCTTTAACCAGTATGGCTGTACCAATATGGTACAACCACAAGGCTTTAGGAGACCAACTTTCAGTGCTCTGTTCTCTGTACCCCAAGTTTGCAGGGCAATTGCTGCTGAGGTTTAAGGTTTCATATAGTTAGATGCCAGTGTTCCTGGTGTACCTGCAAGTTGCTGTATAGAGCTATTGCACGGACTTATTATACACTGTTATGATTAGGCAATACTGTGCTCACCCATGTTTGAAATATTTCATAGGTACGTTTCCTGTATATGAATTCCAGATTTCTTATGCAGTTCGAAAACAGGTGGTTTTATAGAGAGCAAACTTGATGTATCCTGTGATGCTGCACTGCAGGGCCTGTCTGAATGGCTTTTGGAATGACTTCAACATACGCTACAAGCCTAATTTAGTACGTTTTGAAGTTTGAGTTGTTCAGAGGCCCTGTTTAAATCACTGTGTACAAACGTAAGCAGGATTCTACAAGATGTTTTCTGTTTTACTTAAATGTTTCTCCACTAGAGAAAGTTTTGTTCCGAACTGTAACAAGGTGACAGCTTGTAGGCTTCACTGTTGGAGCTGTCATTTCCTTTCACTGGAGGTGATTAGATGTAAACATGGGGAGTCTTTACTTGCCAGGAAAGGTCTAAATATACTGGGTGATTCTTTAGCAGAATTTCTTTTCTGACAGCTTAAGATTTTGTATTTCAAAATTTTACATTTTTTTTGTTTAAATTTTCAGTATATTTCTATTTCATTTTAGACTTGAGTTTTTCTTATGAAACTTAATGCTGTTTTCTAAGGGATATACGTAAGGTGAGATTTTTTCATAATGCAGTAATGGAATGTGACATGAAATAACACCCAATAAATATTATTACTTGCTTTCTATTCTGCATATTGCTGGTGTCTATTCTTACCTGAGTGTTTCAGTTACATTTCTAGAGAATTAGTGGAAGTTTACAGGACCTCAGCTTTCACTCCTTTCACCTAGTAAAAGACTGGAAGAAAGTAAAGGCTCTCTGCAGTAATGCAGAGCTTCCTGGGTGTTTTATTTAGAGCTCTGTAAAGCTGGCAAGGTGTCCGTAGATGAAGGAGCTGATCATTTTCTAAAGGAGCAAAAATGTACACTTAGGACAATATTCAAAGCTGTCTTTCTTCTGACACACCTTTCCTGCTCCTGTTGTCAGTGGGAGAATGTGCCAGAGGCTTCCTGCCCGTCAGCTCACTGCCTGCGTAAGTGGCTCAACGGGAATGTGCAAATGCGTGCTGGCATTGTCCCCTCAGACAATAGCTGTCCCTGTGCTGCTGCTGCCCTGTGAGTGCACCAGAAGGTTCAGCAGCATCACTGGTGACATTCACAAAGCAGATTGCAGACATAAACTTGTGTGTGGTCTGCAAGGTTTGGAAGGAACGATGAGTGTGAGGAGAGGAGGAAGGTGAAGCAATGGCTAGCAGGGTATGGGAAGGAACTGATTTGAGAAGGGGAGGAGAATTTGATTCGTGACTGTTGGAATGACTGTAGGATTAAAGAAATAATTCAGAAAATGTGGTGACCTTTCTTCTTGCAGTGTTCAAGGACCACGCCTTGATAATTTTACTGCAAATGTCAATATAAATGCCTGGTGACAGGAAAGGAAATGTACATTCCTCTTTCCCCTGGGAAGCTGACTGCTACTGAACCTGAAGGCAAGGGTTTAAAGAAGCATGGGGAAAAAGATCAGAAAAAATGCAGAACGTTGCTCACCTTGCATTTTTTTAGAACCAGAGTTATTAAGCACTGTTAATTTTCTCAGTTTAGTCAGGCTTGTGAAAATGTTGTTGGGAATTATGAAAGGTGACGTACATAGTTCTAGTATTGTGTCAGGCTTTTCTTTCCAGTGAGGCACTGTCTGTTCTCTTTAGGACTACGCTGCCAACAAGAGTGCAGTAAAAGTGTCATATGAGAGTGCTGGATTGAGACAGGTTTTCATTGACATAACTGGAACCTTACCCCAGGATTGGAGTGTTTAAAAAGAATATTTTAAAAATGCTTCTTTGTGTAGGACCAAGCTGCATTTGAAAGAGTGGGACAGTTTAGATGCTTGCCTGTTGCACAACAAGAAAAGAACAGCAGACTTTGGGGGGGGAATAGCTGTTCTTGTCCAGGTCCCAAATGTGTGTGTTCGTAGCCTTGTTTTTATAGTTGTTTTTGTGGTAGTTGTACTGCACCAGTGGGTGGGATCGCTCCACACTCTGTCCACCCCTGCTTCATGAACTAAGTGAGTAATTGTTCTCTGGACTTGGCAGCTCCTCATTGCAGCACTCATCCAAGAGGTAGCTCACTGCTGCAGTAACACCAGCCCCAGGGGTGGAAGAAGTGGACAGTCTGCCTGTCCCTCCTTGCAGAGAATGGGTGGAACCCATCAAGTCTCCCTGATTATTTTCTGAATTGCAGATTTGGGAGATGGTATTAGGGCAAGTTGGAAATTATTTACCTTAGGCCCCAAAGGGAAAGTCTATCATTTGTCTAAATCTTTATTATTGACTGACGCAGAAAATAGACCCGCGCTTGTAAAGATGATTGCATAGTTTTATCTTTGAGTAGAGCTGGTGGCTGTCATGTGCTGGACTGGTACTTTGCCCTGGGCCAGTAACACATGAGAGTTCATAATCATTGTTTTCATCAGTGGTTGCAGAGCTGGTAACCTTGCACAGTCTCTCATCAGCTTTTTCATATCATTGTTTTCATTGTTTTCTTTTGCTCTCGTCTGGCTCCCTGTTGAGCCCCTTACTGATGCCCAACCTTTGTGCCTGTGCTGGAGGCAATGGCTGCCTCCTTCCTTGCAGCTCAGGATGAGCTCACAGAGTTCTTCAGTGCTGCTGGTGGATTGCTGCTCTTCGTCCTTTAGCTGAGTATGAGGGTGACTTGTGACTTTCTAATATGTACTTGTAAACAGACTTCATAACTCCTGAGACAGATAGTAGCTGACCGTAGTTGTGGAGACAAACCCTTGAAGAAGTAGCAACAGTAGGGCAGCAAAAGGCTGAGAAGCATCAACACCGATTTATTTTTTTTGGTCATGTTTTCCATACTCATCTGTGTTGAACTAGTACTGCTCAATTTTGAAAATCCAACTCCATGCATGTACACTGCATGTGACAGGATCCTAAGTGCATTGTGACCCAGTGCTCTTCTATGCTTCCTTTAAAGAGCATTGCTTTGACTGATGGAATAGATGCTGTGTTGCACTCTCAGTGGGAACAGGACAGAAAAATCATGAAGTCAACCATGTGGAAACCCTTGGCTGAAATATTGAAGTATATATTGCTGCCCTATAGTTCAGATACACTCTTAATACTCTAACTGCTGAATCTATGAAAATGGATTCACTTGTAATTGCAAGTTTTCATTAAAATTAATAGATTGTCAGATCTTAGTTATTAAATTGTCTTTTTTTACAAATTTTAAGCAAGCAGGTTTTTCTTCCCAAACCAAATGCTTCATTAATTTTTATTTCATTCATATTAAAAGAAATGTGTTTGTTTACATATTCTTACTGAATATGCAAGTTGTTTGTAGTTCAAAATCCATCAAATGCATGGTGGGAATTTATATATTTATTTATTTAGCCAGCCTTTTAAGTCCACTTTGTACCATTAGTGGGAAACTTACTAGAATTTAACTAGTTTCATTTTGCAATTTTACATATTTAATTTCAAGCAGATTTCCTTCTATATGTATGAAGTCCAGAACAGGTTGTTGCATAGTTCAGATATGTGCAGTGATGCTACTGTGTTGTACAGAGAAGTGGCATAAGACTTTTTTCTCCCTTTCTTTACTGCTAAATTCTTACAGAGATAAATTATAGTGATTTTAATAAAATTATGTTAAGTGAGAAGAGCTCTCTTCCAGCTGTGTTTTGTGCAGCTCTCCTCCTTGCCCCCTACTTTTCATCTCTTGGTCATCTCTTCTAGACCTGGTCGCAGAAAAGAATGTAGAAAATCTGGATAGGACAGGGGTTTTGCACTTCTTACAAAGCATTTCTTTTAATGGGAAAGGTGGTGGTTTTGTTGTTGGTAGTGGTGGTGGTGTTTAGCCAGTTAATAAGTCTGACCTGCATCCTTTTGAGTCCTAATAATACCTTATTACCATTGCCTTCACCTTTCTGTTTGATGTGACTGTGCTGGATTTTAGTGGCAGTTGGTGGGAAGACAGGTAACTGGGGACATTTTCGTACTGTTAACTAGAAATTCCAGATTTCATTTCATATGCTAATTGTCATTTATAAATAAAAGATTTAAGGCTGAATTTTTTCCTATGTTGATAAGCATGTAGAAGTATGCTTCATAAGAAATCTGGAATTCCCCATTTTCCCCATTTTTCTCCTTGTTTTCTAATAGAGCCTCACTAGGGCCAACAGAAAAAGCTGATTTGCTTTTGGGTTAAAGACCAACAACTTGAAGGTATAGTGAATAATGACTTGACTGAGCCAGCATCGTTTTAAGCAAAGCTAAGCAACTTCACAATGTCCCCTTATTCTTTTTTTGAAACAGCGTAAAAGATAGTGGGCAGAATGAGGAGTGGAGAAGAGGAGTTTTGCTTGTGTCTGGACAAGAAACATGGAGTATTCAGCTAATTGGCTCATGTATGAGTAGTTTAACTGGTTTTGTTAGCTGGGGGAGTGCAGGTCTGAAGGCTTGTATTACATGGTTCAGAAATGACCAACAATGCCCTGGAGAGTTCACTGGTGATAACTGAGCTTTCTTTGTTGTCAGTGCTTAAATATGGAGACAGAAGTGTAGTTTCTATTTGGGTTACTTTTGTAGTTTTTATTTGGGTTACTTTGGGTCCTTGCATTTTGACTGCTGCCTCTTTTAGTTTGTGTCTCTTTCTGAGAGGAAAAATAGGGCCAGAATATCATCTCCCAGTCAGACCTTGCTATTCTTTACTCAAACAAGATGAGTCATGTGCATGCCAAGCCCAATGCCACATCATTTGTGGTGACTCTTTGCAGATTAAATGTGTCACTTCTGAATAAGAATTTCCTGAATACTGTTTGCTGTGTGAATTAGGTTACCTTCTGCATTTAAAAAAGCATTCAGACAGGTCCTACAAAAAGACTTTTCCTCAGAACATCAAAACATCTCTTTCAGATGATCAGAAAGGTCTTGTGTTCTCTAATCTGTCACATCCTCAAAGCCATCAGCAACACAGACTCATTACTGGTAAATTGCATTCCCAAGTTTGCTGTGGCAGAAATAACAGCAAGTGTTGCAATGCAAAGAGATAAGAGTTTGGAAATGGTTTTATAATCCAAAAAGTTTTGGTTGCTGATTTAGACTGGGGTGCTGCATTTGCAGCCTGTTATTACAGGCACACAGAGCTACCAAAGTGGCCAGTGTTAACAGTGAGAAGAGAGATTCTGGTAAGAGCCCCACAAAGCTTCTTAGCTTGCTCTCAGTGCTGAAGTCAGAACCCTCGGAAGAGGCAAACATGGGTGTGAGATGGTATTTCACAGCAACGTGAAAGATAACAATGTAGATAATGGGTGGCAAGGTTCAGGAAAATCAAGGTCAGTAATCAAAATAAAAGGTGGTAATAATGAGACCTGTTTAAGGGCATATAGGATACAGTTGTATTGACCTGTCCACAGATACTCTTCTCCAGGTGGTCTGTCTCCCCTTCTCCCCTCGGCAGATGCTATGATCCCCTTGTTCTGCACCCCCATCCCTACCTTCTGAGACTCACTGCTCCCAACAGAACTGTAATAGTGCATTCTTTCCTCAGGCTATGACTTCTGCCAAGTCCTCCAGTGGTTTGCAGAGAGGGTTGACCGCATCATCCTCCTCTTTGATGCCCATAAGCTGGATATATCTGATGAGTTTTCAGAGGCTATAAAGTCATTCCGGGGCCAGGATGACAAGATTCGAGTGGTGCTTAATAAGGCTGACCAGGTGGACACACAGCAGCTGATGAGGGTCTACGGTGCACTCATGTGGTCCTTGGGAAAGGTGATCAACACTCCAGAGGTGCTGAGGGTCTACATTGGTTCCTTCTGGTCCCATCCTCTCCGAAACACAGAGAATCGAAGACTCTTTGAGGCAGAGGCCCAGGATCTTTTCCAGGACATCCAGAGTCTCCCGCAGAAGGCCGCAGTGCGGAAGCTCAATGATCTCATTAAGAGGGCAAGACTTGCAAAGGTAAGAAAAGATGCCAAGTTAATCAAATGAGTGATCTCTTCTGTCTTTTTCAGTGTGTCCTTTCTCACCTTTCCCAATCTTTCCACTCATAAAATGTGTGGTTTTCAGTAAATGGATTGTATTGTCAGATTTATGTGGAAGAGGTTGTAGAAGAAAATGGGAGTAAATAAAGACTTGTACTGGGATGCCTCCCTTACTTAGAGAAAGACATCAGATCTTCTCAGGCCATTAGAACTATTGCTGAGAGGGGAGGTGTACAATTTTTTACGCTGCACAGTAAGGTTAACTTAATGCTGCTTTTTGAAGATAAACCTTTTTTTTTTTTTGTCACGTTCCTGGTGTTATGGTATTAAAAACTGCTATTAACTCAATCTGTTTTGTGTACATTTGTCAGCTTTTTATTTTCCTTCATTACAATTATTTTGAAAATGGAAAGGTATCCAATCGTTTTTAGGTGTTTTTATGTAACATAAAATAAAAACAGATAAAGGTGAATACAAAATACAGTACTCAAGGGGCTTGCTTATCAGTCAGCTCTGGAAGGGGAATAAACTGTTTATCTGCAGGACAGCAGCAATGTAATTCTTACAGCGTCATACTTCTGTCTTCTGCACTGAACTTTAAGTACTGAGTCAAAATTACAGCATTGTGTAGCATTTTTGTCCAATGTCTATACCTCTCTGCTCTGAATCCCTTCTAAAACATATGCAGCAACCCAAAACAAAAGCAAACTGTTAACTTGCCGTCAAATTTGGGTATTTTTGTTGTTGCTTGTTTGTGTTTGTTTTTTGTTTTTTGTTTTTTTTTAGTCTTGTGAGTCACTATCCCATTCTGATGAGAATTATTCTTATCTTTAAGAAACATATGTGCTTGTTTGCAGGCCTTACACATGTGAAACTGTCAGTGCTTGTGAACTATAAACGTATTTTTCTGGTTTTGCTAGAAGAATTATTTTAAACATAAGACTATAAAATCACTTAAGATTATTTATAAACTCTATTAGAAATATCCCCGTTTCATAATTTCTGTCATTCTGGAGGACGTTCACATCTGCACTATCAGAAAATTTCATGGATTTATGCAGAAACTATGCTTCTTTATGCTGTCTGTTTTTATGTGCTCTGTAGAAATTTGAGTATATCTGTAATTAAAATGCATGCATCCTCTTTAGATAGGAGGAAGTGGTATTGAATGTGGATGGTCAATTTTTGCTTAGCTACTGTTCTGTTAAGTCAAATGTGAAAGTTTGGATCTTAGAACATTCAAAGAAATATTGGTTACACCATTTCTAGTGAATAGTGAATATATCTTCTTTTTTTTTTTTTTTTTTTTTTTTACCCAGTAAGCTTCTAAATGAGTAAGTAAAGGAATGTGACCACACTTTCCTTGCATAGGTTATGTGTAAGGTTTTTCCAGAATAAAATAAGGCATGGTCTGTGGTATTTTGATGGTAGTTAATTATTGTATACATCACCATATCTGCATAATCATGTTTTTCTACTGCTTCTCTTTTGTGGTAATCTCTTTACCCATTACTCAGAATTTCACCTTTTTTTGTACTCCATGGTACGATAATGATAGACATTCTTAATTTTATATTTTTTATGTGTGTGTGAAAACTGTGTCTAGGAAACAGTTGCATCTTTTTGTTTGTTTGTTTGTTTTTAAATAAAGAAAGGTTTGAGTTCTTTAATAGACTCATCCTGTTACAGAGGTCATTTGACTTCGGTGGTCCTTCCTGGGTCAGAGCTGAAGAAGGCATGTTAATTACTTCAAGTTGTAATGGATATATGTGCATTGCTTCTAAAAGAAGCCTGACCTAGCGCTTCCCTCCCTTGTGCAGCATAAATATCTGTGCCTACACGATGAATGGAATAAATTAATTCACCCCAGTGAGAGCAAATGCAGCCCACAGTTTCTGTCCTGGACCAGCTCACTTGCTGTGTGGCCACACAGATCCCTTTTGTTGGTGAAAGGCAGTGGGAGGGTGGCAAGAGAACAGATGAATGGTTTGAGGGTAAGGGTGGAAGGAGGGTACACGGGCACGGTGGATACTTTGATGGCAGTGTCAGTTTATCTTGATCACAGCAGATGAAAAAATCAAAGAGGGCTGCAGGTATTGATGTGTTTTAGGGCTTGTCATCCTAAATGAATGCCTTCCCTAATATGCTGGAATGGCTCTGCTTTTCTCCCAAGGCTTTGCAGAGCAGCCAAGGCATGCTGTTACTATAGCATACTAACTGCTTTATCATCCTTTTGTGGCTACATAAATATAGACTATGTGCTCACTCCTCTGGTAGGAAAAAGGTAGGAATGCCTTGTCACTTCAGTTAGATAGCCCTGCCACTTAACATGCTGGGATTACTCAAGCTATTATCCCATTGTTTCCATCAATAACTGGCAAGACAAGTAGAGTCGCAACTCTCCACCACTGAGACAGAGAGACTAGTACAGCTGATTTTTTCTGCATAATCCAGATATGTAAGTGACAGGACAGCATTTTAGGACCTTACTTTTGCTCTCACTGTTAGTACCAATACAGTAGTGTACAATGCTCCTTCTTAAACTGTGCTTTTTTTTCTTCCCAACTGCGTTTTTTTTTTTTTTAATGCAGTTGCTTTCTCTCAGCTTCTCAAAGGACTACTGAAAGCAGCAAAAGTTAGTTGACACCTCTTTCTGTTAATATGAGGTTCCACAAACAATTGTTGGTAATATGTTGTCCTTCAAATGACTTACTCTTTGAGATGAGTTTATTCATTCTGCTTCTTTTTATGACCTGGGTGAAGAACACTAATGTTGTTAAGCTTATATGAGCAGTAGTATTGATTTAAACTTTGCTTCTTCTTAGGTACATGCTTATATCATCAGCTACCTGAAAAAAGAAATGCCCTCTGTTTTTGGAAAAGAGAACAAGAAGAAGGAACTGATCAGCAGGTTACCTGAGATCTATGGCCAGCTGCAAAGAGAATATCATATCTCAGCAGGGGACTTCCCTGAAGTCAAAAAAATGCAGGTAAAACTATAGATTACAGTTCCACTGAAATAATACTAATTTTCTGACATGATTGACAAATCAGAAAAGACAGAACAGAGAGACTCAGCATTCTAGTTTGGAGTCTTTGGGCAAATGGCAGAAGAGCAGAAGTGACAGCCACTGGTGTTAGCATGACTTGGAAGCAGTGAAGATGATTGGTAATTTCCTTAATGTGTGTGTGCATCCCCAGAAGACTGCAGAAATTGCCATAAGGAATCTGACCTGTTCTTTTACTCAATATTTGATTCCTATTAGCAGATAGTACTAAATGTTTTAGAAGATGGTGCAAATAAAATGTTAGAGGGCTCGTATGGGCTAAGCTGTTTCTTGATCTGCGTCCTAAATGTGGGTATTTATATCACTTTTGTAATTCTGTCAGATATTTGGGTAGGTGAAGATGCACATAGTCACACATCAGTCATATTTACCCTTCTCTGTTCTTGCTCTTAGTGATGCTGTTTGCCATTGAGTAAGAAAGGCAATAGGTTACCTGAAAAGTCCAGCTTTAAGCTCTCGCTTCTGAAAACCCCGATTTTCTTTTTTTTTTCCCCATCCTTTAGAGATGTATTCTGTGAAGAAAAATTAGTTCTCAATTTATACTTTTATTGTTAAGTTTTTAATATCTCTTACCTCTTGTTTCTTTTTTGAACTCTGAAAATCTTACTACCTGCTTTTTGTCACTTTCTTTAGGGAACGAGAGCCGTGCTGTGTTAGCCATGCTTTTCAATTTATTTCTCAAGCCTCAATTTGCAATCTTTCGATCTCAGATCATAGGCTTCTTGAATGATATTTGAATTAGAAGATATCTGATCTTCCAAGTCGATGTACTTGAGAGATCAGGAACATGCAGTTTGGTTTGACCTTGGCTAGTCAAGCATGTGATGGAGAATGTTTTTTCAGATTGATATTTGTACATTATTCTGACAATTTATGTGGTATATTCACACTGCTAATCGTAAAGAGTGATGACTAGCTGTTTTCATTAACCTAACCTATCTATAGGGATGCACATGTTTATTTTACAGATTAAAATATTTAACTTAGGGATCAATTGTCTGCATGAGACAGTATTTTGTAGATTTAGTATAAGATCTGTTATATCTAGATTTTCACAAGCAGGATTGTTGAGGAAGGGTTCATGAAGTTAGGTTTTAGAAAGGGATTTGCATGGAAAAAGTGCAGTTTTTTTTTCTTTACTTTGCCTCTTCTGTTTGTGATAGGAAAAGAGAGAATGAGTGACTTGTCAGTTTGGGTATTGAAACAAAATTTGCACAGAACTTTCAAACTAATAATGTATATCACTAAGCCTCAACAGCAGATGGCAGCAAATACATACAAGAGAGATCATTCACTTCTGTACTGAGGAAAAAACAGATAGCAAACTTGACCTTTAGTTTCCAAGTTATTGTATATCATAAACTTAGCCTGATGAGTTGCTGTAAATCAGGTGATTGTGCATAAACTTCACCTGAACTGAGTGATTGTTGTTCGTTGGCAATATTTCCTTTAAGAAATGCAAAATTCTTTGTGCATGAGTGAAGCAATTTGTAGTTCACGTTTCTTGGTTTGTATCGTTACAGTTCTGTTATGTAGGGGAGCAGCTCCCTGAGATAGATGGGACTTGTCAAAGCAGTTTAACACTGTTTTCTTTTTGTTTTTGTTTTGTCTGTTTCTACTGTAACTCTTCTTTCCTGGATAGCCCTTGGCATTTAGAAATCAATAAATAATTGCCTAAACAAAATTTAATTTTTATTCTTTCTGACGTAAAACATGCTTGGGTCTGTGTTGAAATAGCACATATCACCTAGTTAAAAATCTCACTGAGATTAGTAGGAGTATATGCACAAGTTGATAACTCTATAAATGACTTGATGACTTCTGGCAGCACTGCTATAAAAATGTTGCTGTTGTTACCCCAGCTCAGTGTTTTTTTAATTATTATTGGTAAAGGACATTGCTTCATGACCTAGTTACAAACAAGAAGTTTAATCTGTAAAATGAGATGAGACCTGCAAACTCTTGAATGTATTTGCTAATTTTAAACACTTGCAGAAGGGCTAGCAGGACTAAGGCCCTATTTGCATACTTTCTTTGATGTTTGGAATAAAATCATCAAATGGAAAGTTGTTAGGTAACATCAACTGCCATGTTCTTATGCACTGCCATTTGGAAAACTGTTGTAAATTCAATTGAATGGAGGAACACTGTTGCAAAATTGTCTTGGTATATTTGATCAATGTATTAGGTGTGATATGTAAGTATCCACCTTGCTTCTCCTTCAAGAGAAATTTGAGTTTCAATTTTGGGATCTATTTCAAAAGATTATTTTCATTTGAAGCCCCTTCCTTAACCAATGTAACACCAGACTGATCTAGTGGTAGGTTTCCCTGATCATGGCAGGGGAGTTGAAATTAAATGATCTTTAAGGTCCCTTCCAACCCAAACCATTCTGTGATTCTAACCTTTTCAGTGTATTGGAAGTTTTTCTAACAGCTGTCACTGAAATGTTTATATCTTTAACAGGAACAGTTGGAGACTTGTGACTTCACTAAATTTCACTCTTTGAAACCAAAGCTTATTGAAGCTGTGGATAATATGTTGGCAAACAAGATTGCCTCCCTGATGAGCCTGATCAGCCAGGAAGAAAGCAATATGCCCACAGAGTTGGTTCACGGTGGGGCATTTGATGGCACCATGGCAGGACCTTTCGGCCAGGGATATGGAGAAGGTGCAAAGGAAGGAGCTGATGAAGAAGAATGGGTTGTTGCCAAAGATAAACCTGCTTATGATGAGATTTTCTACACTTTGTCACCAATCAATGGCAAAATATCTGGGATCAATGCAAAGAAAGAGATGGTAACTTCCAAACTACCCAACAGTGTCTTGGGGAAGATCTGGAAACTCGCAGATTGTGATGGTGATGGGATGTTGGATGATGAGGAATTTGCATTAGCAAAACATCTCATCAAGATAAAACTGGATGGATATGAACTGCCTGGCACACTGCCTTCCCACCTGGTGCCACCATCTCACAGGAAACCTTTGCAGACAGCGGAGTGAAAAATATTAGAAGAGGATTTTGGATGTCTTTCAATGAATGTGTTGAAACTACCGAAATTTGAGTTTAGGCTTAAATCTTTAAACCTCACAGCCCATTTCACGCAAGTTACTGAAATTAGAAGCATAGTAGCAGGGAAACATTTGTGTAGTAGTCCCTGCTGACCTTCACTGAGACATGCTTATCACAAGTGCCTTGTATAAACCTATCATAATGCGTGGATGGTAAGGTGAAAATGTTTCTGTAGTGTTGCTTCCATATCTTGCTGCCTCTACAGCCATAAAGCAGAAAAAAAAAATGTATGAAATCACTGATCTTCACCA
The DNA here is from genome assembly GCF_964035555.1 of Netta rufina. Taxonomy (NCBI): domain Eukaryota; kingdom Metazoa; phylum Chordata; class Aves; order Anseriformes; family Anatidae; genus Netta; species Netta rufina. The sequence continues at coordinate 31,695,438 of NC_140128.1, forward strand.
AACCTAAGCACTTAGCAACCACGGGTTACTCCAAACTATTTATTTTATTTAGTGCAAGGAAGCTCTAAATGTTATATTCACCGCCTATGAGAGGAACATTTTCTACACTGAAAGCATACTTTAGGCATCAAGTGAATGTCAACATTTCTATAGGTTAACAAAAAGCAGATATAAAAAAGAAATTTAAATTTGTTCTATATTTTTGTTGTTCTTATTTAATTTGGGAGTAGAGAAAGACTAAAGTTGTGGCGAGAATATTAAGTGCTCAGAATATGAGCAGACTTGTTTATGAGCAGACTTATTTTAAAACTCTGGTGCTTATAGCTAGAAAGTACAAAATATTAAAATGATTCTTTCAGTCTGTCATCACTGTCTTATCTGAAGAGCTGCTGCTGCAGTTTTGTACAGCACTGTATACTCAGTATTATCTTTAAAAGAACTGAATCTCCTTTGTTCCTCGGATTTGGTGTTTCTTTTGAGGTTTCGGTTTAGCTGCGCTGCAAATTCCTGAATTTTTCAAAGTTGAAGCAGAATGTTTTCATAAGCTTAATGAAAAAAAAGTTTCAATTGAAATAAAGCCTCATATAATGTTCAGAAAAGGTGCATTGTTCAAATTCAGCATCTTCAAAGCATGTTGAATTGTCTTGAGAAATTTTCATGGGTATTTAATTTTTATTTACAGTTAATTATACAGGTATCTATGTTATCTTATACTTTTCTTTTTAAAGAAAAGAGCTCTTTGTTTTGCCAACGGGTAGCTGACAACCACTGAAGAGAGATTTGATTGATATGGTAGCAGATTTGAAAGTTGGGGTCACCAACAGAAATCTTTACATATGACTGAAATAAGTCATAGACTGGTCCCTTCAAATATTATTCCTTTATTTTAAAAAAAAAAAAAAAGAATTGATCATTAATCATCATTTTTCTAATGACAAAATCAAATATTGAACCCATTGGCTTACTGCTGTTTCCAACTGACTTTACAAGTACCTTAAAAGAAGGTAATTTTACCTTAAAAGAAGGTATATTTTTGGTCCTGTGAACCTGTCTTTTGGGGAGGGCCACTTCTTTTCTGAAATCAAACTTGGCAGTCAGTCAGTGTAGGTCTGTGTATGTGAGCAAGTATTGACTTGTACTCCATTTGTACTATGAAATGCCCTACATATCAAAGGTACTGTAACTTCAGGCACTTTTTCTTTGAGACTCAGTAAGTGTTAGCAGTAGTGCCTTCTGAGACAGAGCAAGCCAAAAAATGTTTTAGCATCTTTGCAGTGGGGGTAGGGAGGGAAGTAATTTGAGTGTTGTCTCTGAGTTAAGACTTCAGTCACATTTACGTGTTCGGATTTGTAGGTGATCTAAGAAGAGCCTCAACTTTTTCTTCGAATTGTGTGTTTTTTAGGTTGTCAGTTGGTTTTCATACTTCAAATCTTTCTGGACCTCTTATCTTTCTGCATCTTTTCTATTCTGATGTGAAATTACCATGAACTTTGCTAGGACTCTTCCATGTGAAAACAATGAAGCTATTTTAAGTAGTGACATAAGAACACCTTCACCTTGCCAGGCTTCCGGGCCTGTGTCAAGGATATCCTAGCATAGTTAATCAGTCTTGAGGACTTGCTTGCTTTGTCTTACTCTTATTTTTTTCTCTTATAATTTAAGTGTACCAACTTTATTTCTGTTAGATCTATGATAGGGGCCAAATTAGCCTTAGCGCATCTCTGTGCACTTCTGTAGAGCTGTGAAACTTGACCAGGAGTCTACCTGTGTGACTGCATGTCTGCAGAGTAACTGATTCTCTAAGTAATTTATTTTTAGTTGAACAAAAAGTATTATATAGACTTCGCAAGAGGTGTTAAAAAATAAGGCTGTTTATTTGTGGGTAGTTTCTGTAGTCAGTGACAAGTTTGTACACTAATGACAAATCAGAATAGCTTTGCAAAGAAAGCCACCAGAAGAAAGAAAACTTGTGTGTTGTGCCTAATGTAGAGTGGGCAAAGCTGAGAGGATCTTGGAAGCTGCTGATCTTCCAACTTTGTTGTATTTACCTTGCTCTTCTGCTGAACAGGGTTCCAGGGTGGGCCTGTGTTTGAATTCCCACCATGTGTAGCTTCCAGGAGTGATGCTCCAAATGTTTTGGAGCCATGTGATCCCATGCGAGTAGAAATATCCTCCTGTAGAGGAGAGGAGCAGGATAGTTTCTCAGTGATTTATATTTTTTTCTAGTTTTACCAGTAGTAAAATGGAGAATACAGCCTTTTTTTCAGACTCCGTAAGAATGTGCTAACTTGGACTTAGAGGGGACAAATTGAAATGCATTATTTTGATAAGTTAAATATTTTCTTTAGATATAGTTGAAATGTTTTGCTCTTTTCCTGCAAGACTTGAAGGGGAAAGGGAATGCACAAAGCATGTATAAGAGTAGAGGTGAATTCACTGTTGATGTGGAGGAATAGAAGCATTTCAGGACCAGCATGCAATGAATGCATATCTAGATATGTGGTGCAGTGCACTGGAATGTTAAGAGGTCATAATTCGCTGATAGAAATTCAAGTACATTTCATATGGACTTTAAACTGCAGTTTCATGTGCAGCTAAACTAATCTAGTAGAGTGCTGTTGCTCAGGGGAAGCAATCTGGATAATGCTCTGCTGAGTTAGTGAGACAACATGTAAGGAGCATGAGGAGAGAAGGGAGCAGGATTACCTTCTCATGAAATTGTGCTGTGGGTAGTTACTGGGAACAGCAGTGTGAAGTAATCTTTTTTTGTTCATTTGATGTTGTTATTAATCTCTGCTCAACAAAGAACAAGATCTTGGATTAGTTGGCAGTTTTATGCCAAGGATTTTGATTACATTTGCTGAAGGATCATTCAAAACTGTCAAGAATTCATTCTGTGAAATTAGTGCTCGTTGGTGTAGTCTGCTGCTGTAAACCAAAGTAGACACTGCTGCTTCTACGTCTTCTCTAGCTGTTCTGCAACAGTTTTAATTCCCAACTGAAATTTTGTTCCCACAGAAATCAATTAGATTTTTGTTTGGAAGAAAAAATGTGAGACAACTGTTCAAAACCACACTACAGGACAGCAAGACCCTTTCAAAACTGTGACAGGTTGAAAATGGAGAGTTTACAAAGATCTTTAGGTCAGGATGAGGTCCTTCTCCTTTGTTAAGAATGGTGTAAACTTTCATGGAATTTGGTGTCAAAGCAGTGGTATCCAGTCCCTGATTTTTCAACATTACTTATCTCCAGTACTTGAAGGGCACACTATTTTTCTTCCCACTTTCTTCCCTTCACCATATGCACTCAGTTTGATGGCTCTTTGTATTGTTGGAATTCAAGCAGAGAATTTGAAGTGTATGTTTTCTTGGGAATGTGTAACTTAGCATGGAGAGAATGAAAATGAATTTTTTTGTACTTCACATACTCACCTTTTCTAATATTTTTGTTGAATACTGTGTTTTCCCTTTTAAAGGCACTCAATTTATCTTTGAGGGAGTTTGATCTGTGCAGAGCGCTTCACTTTGTCCAGTTAGGCAAACAAAGCTGTAAGTTCATTATTGTTGCACTTTTTATTACACAATAAATTCCTTGCAGATACTGTAATATATTTTAATATGCTTTGTAATCATTTTTAGAAAGTGGTGATAAAAACTGCTGATTTAATAAACTAATATTGAACTACCTGACATTTTTGCTTGTAATTTTCTTTCTGAAAGTGAATTCAGTGACAAGAATTTTTTTTTCAATTCTTCTACTTAAGGCTCTTAAGCATAGTAGCTTTTTGGGAAGTTGTTTATTTTCTCACCTCAGTTTATGCATCTACAATAGGTTATGGCTATTCCCCTTCTGTGTCCTTGAACTTGTTGCTGAAAATACTGCCAGCACCAAGGCTTGATTCCAGAATCTAAATTTATATTTTAAAAGGAAAAATAAAAATAAATAACTCCAGCACTTCTCTGTATAAGCTTTTTATAGCAGAGTGCAATTTCAAAGTTTCTCAATATCTAAGCATGGAATTTTCTTAAAGTCCAAGTATGGAAGATAAATCAACATAGAGGTAATTTCCTGTGCAGATTCAAAGCTTTAAACTTGAGATGTGAGAGGCATTTCTTTTAACTTAAAGGGGGACACTCACCTGGAAAAATAACAATAGATTGAATAGTCTAACAAAAGTACTTTGCCATATGCTTTTCCAAAAAAAAAAAATAAAAAAAAAATCAATGACATCTTTCATGCTGTGCTACCTACTGCTTATAAATGACTAATGATATCAGCAGAATATTCACTTTAATATTGTGCTTAAATTAATTCCACCTACATCTCTTCTTCCCCTGTATACAAATTATTTATTTGAAGCATCTCCAGAGATGCATCTGCGTCACCGGGATGCTACGGTTCAGCTACTACTCCTAAGTTGCTGTAAGTTAAAGGGTTTTGTGGGTTGCAGTGTTAGCAAGCTATGCTATTATGCTTGTGGTGGGCATGCCTTATGTCACGTGAAGGAATGTTTCATGTGCAAACAATATGTTGTGTGTTCCTTGAGGCTACACTGCTGTTGAATTGCAGTGGTTCATTTCAGCTGTTCCTTTTGAAAGTCAGAAACACTTTAGAGAAGATGATATTTAATGGAGTTTGGAGGTAGGTTTTTTGTGTTGCTTATTTTGTGGGTTCTTTTTTTTTTTTTTGGGGGGGGGTGGGAGGCAGACAGTAGTATGGTATATTTCATACTCAGTATCCAAGATATTTCAGACTTTGAAAAAATTACTGCACACTACATAGTTGGATGTTCTCTTCTAATCCTCAGTTTATATTTGGACAAGAAAAGTGGGTGGATGCCTACACTGTCATTTTGATAGTAAGTTTTGCAGTAGTTGTTACTTATATTTGGCACCCTTTAAGTGTGAAATATTTCTATTTCTGCCTACTGTATCATTTAATTTCTCCAAACCCTGTTTTTAGCTCCTACTTTTGGTGTATTTATAAGCGCTTTGGAGTAGACACTACTTTATTCTGAGTTTCTCTCATCCAAGGCTATATTATGCTTCAAGTAATAACTGTGAGCAAGGAAGATCTTTAGAAACCTTGGCCTGTAGGCTAGGCTGCTTCATTTATGTAGTGAATCCTAGGAAAAAGAGTTGGCTGTCTTGGTCTGCTTAGACAGATGGACAAATATACCTATTCTGGAGAAAGGTGCTTCCCTTTGCTCCCTATTCATGGCAATGAGTGTCTGGAAATAAATGCCCAAATCCAGCAAACACATCTAATTCAATAAAACACAGCCAAGAGGAGGTGTGTGTGGTTTTTGCAATTATATTGAGCTTGTTTTGGTCTCTGAAGGAAAAGTATCTTCTCCCATGGAAATCGTGATATTCTGAGATGGGTTCATCTCCCTTTCCCTACAAGACTGCATGCTAGCACAGATTTGTACCTAGTGATAGACTGTGGATTCACAGGTACTTTGTCTGGTCCCTTGAACACTGGAAACTCCTTAACACTAGGTCTGACTTGTTATCCTGTCTGTTCTGTTCTCCATGATATAGCTTGTCCACGTTCTTTCCAAGGTGTTGCTAGCTCAGCGTCTCACATTCCACTTCAGCCTGGAGCTCTGCAGATTTCTAGCTCATTCTGCAGTCCTAGAATTAAATGAATTAGCTACACCTATTGCTATTGTACAGAGGCATTGGATATTACCTATCTATCACCTATTTATCAGATAATGCATTTCAGATGCACTGTGAGATTCTGTGTCTGATCATCATTTCTTATAAACATTTTAACCAAGGAACTGTTGAAAGATGCTCCTGATGCTTACTGATTCCCAATTTCTGATCACTCTGTATTTTGTTTGAAAATACATTCATTTTTTGTCAAGTCTGGAGGGGGAAGGGGGTAGGGCTAAATTGTGAAGTTCTAGACTTCACAATTTCGACCTACAATGGACAGTAATTGCAATTTTTCTTCATTTTGCACTACCCTGTCTTACCTCTTATTAGGTAAAATATTCACTCTTAAAAATTTTAACTGTTTATACAATTCTACATTTTTGCCAGCTATGTTCAGTTATTCAGTGTGACTTGGTGGCCTTCACAACGAAACTGGGACACATGGTCTGGGAGGGAGATGTGATTATAATTGGCTGCTTAGGGTGATGGGGGACCAAAACCTGAGAGCACACCATGACATAATCCATTCCTGTGGGTAGGATGCAGTACTCTGGCACTAACATTGGTAAGCACCAATCTGCACATACAGCTCACAATTTTGTTTCATTGCTAAATGCTTTACCACTCCAATATATAAATACACCCCTAAAATAGAGCTGTAAAGGGGAAGAATTTTTGCCATTCTTCCTGCAGTGGTCTTCCATAGTAGCAATGAGTAACAATGGAAAAATCTGAACCACAAGGATAAAAATGTACTACTCAGATCTGGGATTACCAACACAGAGACTTCTAAGATCATTTTAAGTATGTTCAAAAAGTTAAGGTTATTCTGTCACTTGAAACCCTTTATCTATGTTTGTGTGAAATGGAAAGAGAATTAAAGTCGTCTGTCCCATGTGCACATCCCACAAAGCCTTTGAAGCTCTTATGTTAACTGTTTGAGGTTCAGAAACAGAAGGAAAATTTCAAGATAATATAAACAGCTCCAAGGAGAAAATGCCTTTAATTCATGACTAAACAAGCAAATGTATATTTTCTCTCTTTCAAAAAGATGACTGAATTTCTTCATGCCAGGAAAAATAAATCCATCTGATTTTGCTTTAAGCTGTCCTCTTTTTCAAATGCAGCAAGGGGCTCCAGTTCCTACAGATGATGTAATTCGACTGTTCTGCTTGAGTTCTGCTCCCCGTTGATGTCATGTAGCCTCTAGCCAACTATTCAAAAAAGAAAAGCCACTTCTAGTTTAGACTAGAGCATGGGGAGGCTGAAGCTTATAATAAGCCTGCATCCCGGGATGTCGGTTTAGATCCCTGCAGGCGAAGCTCAGCTTTCGGAGAAGCTGGGGCTCCATCCGCAGGGGCCCTGCCCGCGGGTGGGTGGCACGCGGGGCAGCCGGTGGCAGCAACACAGGAAGGCAGGTAGGTGGGGACGGCAGGGGGGCACTCCAGGGACCGGTGAGCTGGTGCCCCGTGCAGAGAGGAGCTGGGAGAAATATTTGGCTATTTAGGTTCAGCCAAGAGGCCTGTAAGTTCAGCTGAGAGGCCTGTAAAAACAGAGAAGCTGTATGGACTCGCGCCTCTCCTATGCTGCTTTTGACTAACTCTGTATCTTTTCCTCAGCCTTGATATCCCAAATAAGCGAGCAGCTTCTCACAATAATTGCTTCCTCTAGTGTTCTTGGTGTCCAAAAAGTAGCTCTTTGTGGTAATTCAAGACGTAGTCAGGAAATACTCTGGGTTCACAGTGCATACCACTAGTGTCTACACTGCCTCAACAGGGATGAATTTCAGCTGTGGGCTGGAGCATTGCTGGGCCATCTCCAAGCCTCTTGGGTGGCCATGCGTTAAAGTCATGCCAGGCAGCAGGCGAGGCTCTCACGGTAGACATGAGGAGAGTTGGGATTGTTCTTCTCTTTCCACCTATGCTGCAAATACATGCTCCTGATGGTTCTTCAGAAAGAAATGGAATATATGAAAGCAGCGTATTGTGTATTTGTCTTTAGAAGAGACAGTGCAACTGTGTGGGGGCAGTGGTAAGAAACCATCCCTGTTCCCCCATGTGCCTTGGCAAGGGGAGGGCTGCCTGGGTGCAGCAGGCTTCTGGCTCCTGCTTGCACTTACTTACCACACTGTGGTCTGCTAGGCTGGCCTGAGGGCTCCCTTCCTGCTCCACAGTCAAGGCCCAGATGTTTGTTGTGTGGAGATTTTTACATGTGGAAGCAACATTGCTTGAGACGCTGTGGGGGGCAGAGGGTTGAGCTGTCATAGTCCTCCACACGTGTTTGTACTTATTTTCTTTGAGATTTGGGGAACCTTCTCCTCAGTGGATCTCAAATGGGATTTTTCACATGTCCTCAGGGACATGTGTACTCAAAGCATGTCTGATGGAGGGTGACAGGCTGAGCCATACCTTTCATCTCAGCCAAGTGAACAAGCTCAAGTCTTCAGTGGATTGCTGAGAGCCTGGTACACTGACAGGCTTATTTGGTCACAGGACTCAGCTGTGAATGACCTTATGTAGGGACACATGAGCACACTAAGGCATCTGTACTCACCTATGCCGATGTATTTCCCTCCAGCCCAGACCCCAGCAGAATCCTTCATCCCAGTGGACATGGACAGTGGTGCTGGGAAGCCAAAGCTGCCGTCTGGGAAACAGGGCTCAGGAGGTGTCTGCAGGCTTGGGGCTCTGCTGTCCATATGTCTGTCCTCATGGCAAACAGGCTTGGGTCAGGGGTGGGAGTGGAAGCAGTGAACTCCATGCCTGCAACCCTGTGACGGTCGCTTTTGCAATGGGGGTTTAAACATTTGTCCCCCTCTCGGAGAGGGACTGAGAATTGGCAGATGGCTTGTGGGGCATGGAGGAAGACTATATTTCAAAAAGCGAATGAACTTTCAGATAGGTCAAAAGGAAGTTTCTCATCCCTCTGTGTTTTAGACAGTGGTGCCAGAAGTGGGGCAGTAGTGGGGTAGGGCTGGAGACTGAGGAGCCTTGGGGCTGCAAGCGATGCTGCTTCAGTGTGAGGTCTGTTTGATCTTCATGGTCTCCTCTTCTGTCTTACGCAGAACAAGATCATGGGCAGAAAACAAAGGGTGCTGAAAAAAACTAACGTCTTATGTCTTCTGGAAAGCTGCTGCTGCTTTCCAGAAGGGAATCTCGCATCAGGGCACTTCCTTTTAAGAAACAAGGAAATGTTTCTGCCAACATGGAAAACACTCAAAATAGGGCAAGGCTTTGGGCCCCTGTCCTTCTTCCTGGGTTCAGTAGCAAGGCTTCACTCCACTGCAAAGGCGGCAAGAGAGGCTCATAATTAGTCTAAAGGATTGATATTTTGTTTGTTTCTTTTTAGGAATGAGCCCATTTGAGTAATGAAGAAAATGCCACATGTTCCAACAGTGAGTGCTCCTCCACCTCAAATGTGGCCTGCACTTGAGCTGCCCTTGGCCTGTCCCTCTTCATCTGTCCCTCCAGGAACTGCACACAAACATCTTTATACCCTTTCTCTTACCTTGTTAGGATATAAATAACTGAGGAAAAGGCTTTATCATTGTTGTGTAAATGTCCACCATTTTAACTCTGAACTGTGTGTGGAGAAAGAGAGAGCGAGAATGGAAAGTCAGGAGTTAGTGAAATTTTATAGCAGATCTTTGATTGTCTTGCCTTGTCTTGTCATAAAAAGCAAAGCCAGCGTTTCACACGTTTAATCATTAGATAATAATTAACTTGCAATGGGGAGAAATGTCTGCATCCAAACATTCACCTATGGGTTCTCTGCCTTCTATTTGACAAGAGCAAGGACCAGACATTTTCTCAACGCAGAGAACCTGGCCAGCCTCTACCAGGCTTAAGCTTGTAGCCTAACCTTTACAAGAACATAGGTGTAACTGAAAGCAAAACAGAAAAGAGAAATGCAAAATTATAACCAGGCAATGAGCTTACAGAAGAGATGGAAACAGCTGGTAAATTTATATCCTCTTTCTCCTGTGATCCTATTCCCATTTAATGGTTAATGAGAATGACATTGTATTAACTGGCTGGTAAAGAGAAGTCCAGAAATTTGTAAGGAATATTTTGAATAATACCTATAATATATGCATTCCATTTTTATTTTTAGCTGATTTAAGTGACACTGTGTACACCATTTCTCTAGGCTATGTATGAAGATACGGCTTTTGTTGATCAGGTTTTATCTGTACTGAGTTTTGGGGGGCTTGTTTGTTAATTCTTATGTGTTTCCTGCCCTTGCTTTGGATGCTAATAAAATTACGCTTGCCAGAAGGGAAAAGGCTGATATTCCCATACCTCATCTCAGCTGGACATCTTCAGTTACAGCTTCTGATTTCAGATGCCTGCCCATTTTCTAGCTGTGATCCCCAACAGCAACCCTTCAGTTCCCAGCAATAATGTCAGGTTAATGTGTCCTGTGCTTGTGCAACCTTGTCTGTGACAGCAAGGACTCATTTACTGGAACCATTTTCCCTGTTGTTACTTGTGGTAAAGTCCATCAGTAGGAAACTTTACAAGCATCTCTTTGTGCAGCTAGCTTGCTCCCAGTTTGCCCTGCCAGCAACAGGTAACTGTGCACATGAACTTCCTCAAAGGGGTGACTGGCAAATTCATAACTCTTCACAATTTCACCTTCTTGTTTGCTTTAGGCCATATAAACCACTTGGGAATTGCTCTGTTCTTTGTACCTTTTTCTGTGCTTTCATTTTCAGACTCCATTGTCAGGTTCAATTTCCCAGGCAAGAATTCATTTAGAAAAGTGGCTTGTGATCAGAGCTTTCAATGAAACTGTGAAAGACTAGATGTTTTTTACCAAAGCATCAACATGGTGGATGACTATTTTCACTATGTTATTAGCAATTTTGGTTCTGTTCTTATCCAATTCTTGTGCTCAGAAATAATCTAAAGCCTGGGACAAGCTTTACACATTGGGTTCTAACAGGTTATTTCCTTCAGATCAGGTGAAAGGTTCGTAAGGAGATCATAAATACTTGGTCTCCGTTCCTGAATGCAAAGGTCACTTTGCATGACAACACTGAGCTGAATGTAAGAGTACAAGTGGATCTAGAACTGAAAGTCATTCTCCAGAATGACCAACTGCCGAATGTGAGAAAGACGTTCCTCCAAACCTCAGTAAGTCCAGACTTTTTGTACGTTCTTTGATCTTTTTTTCTTATAATGTATCATTACAGTTAGATTTAGTTTTTAGCACTGCCTTTATATCTGGCAAACACAGATATTCTATTATAGATCTGTCTTCACGTAAATATTTACCGATGTTGGGAGCATTTATAACAGAATTTAATAAAACAGGTGAACTGTCTTATAGGTCAGTAGCTGAACAAGTAAGTTTCCTTTCCACCTAAATGAAATCTGTTCAGTCATTGTCCAGGGTAACTGCAAAGCCTGGGTAACAACTCTTTTATGAAAAAAAAAGGAGAACACAAAGATTTTGAGAACCATTTGGGAAATTCAGAAATGGCATTATTATGTAGGTTTATTATGTGGGGGTGGGTTAATATCACCCCGTGGACACGGAAAGGCAATTCTTTGCATATCTGCTCTCCCATTGGAGAAGGTGGGCTGTGCGGAACTAGCCCAAAGGATCAGAGAGTATTGTGAGGATCTTCTTTATAGTTCCATTTCAAAGTTTGCGAAGTTCTTCCTTTCATAAGGCTTTCCTCTACGGTCATATGGTGTTGCTGCTAAACTGCCAGGCTTCAATGCAGTCCCTGTTCTGAGAAGTCAAGCAATGGGGGTTAAGAAAGGAGAAAAAGAAAAATTGTCTGCACTTCCCACAACTTTCCATCTTGTAAAATTGCTAAGTTCTTCACATTTATTTGAGCATGGAAAACTATCATGCAGGCAGCTTTCCTATTTTCTGTGGTGCTGTTATTTCCCTGTTGAGGTCTGCTTACAGTAGGGCAAATGATGTTTTTTCAGTATTTTATATTTTATGAATTAAAAGGACACAGAGCAGCTCAGAACTGGGTCTCTGCAAAGCATATACAGAACCTCAGGGAAGCAGGTCACTCTCCGCAGTTTGTCACAGGTTTTAATTTTTCATTCCCTTCTCTCTTTGCAGTGGGGTGACAGCAGCAGACACGTCTCTCCTCTTCCACCGTTACAGCAGGTTTCTTGGTTTTGCAGCTAGATTGATATCCAGGTAATATTATAATTATGCCATTAGTCCAAGGAGATTAGTGGCATATGGTCACAAAAGATGTCTGTATCTATGGGTCTTGGACTGATTTTTTGCAATGACTCTCTTGCCTTCTTAACAGTGAGGTCACCACTGTTACAGATTCACCCCGTAAACAAAACAACTCTGACTGAGTTGTTCAGTTGAGCTGAAATCTGGCGTATTGCATTACAGACTCTAAAAGGGAAAACTCCTGCACTTTCTAATCTTCCTGAATATTCAGCTTGGGTGCTGTGGTGAATTTTTTCAGTGATATGGATGTGGCAGACAAGTCTGTGACAGCCTGGGGAAGAGCAATAATAATCCCTAACTCCTGACCCAGGGCCTGTCAGTGTGATTACGTACCTGTGTCACCATCCTTTCAATGAAAGACATGCAAAAATTGAACTTTTAAGAGGAAAAAAACAAGTTGGTTCTATTTCCTTTCAGAACAACTACTTGATCTCTTCTAGAATACTGTGATCTGAAAGCCAACAGCATGCCTGCCAGTCCTCCAAGAGCGTAACATACTTTCAAGCAGTGCTTTAGGTGATTTGCAGATCCCTCTTTTCTAACAGGGTCTAAGATCAATTCTCAGTCATATGCTTTCTGCACGCTCCAGGAAGGTACTAATGACTTTCAGATCATGGTGCTTCTTATGGGATCAAGTGGCTGGGGAGAGACTGAAAGAAAAAGGGAAAGCTGCGTAAATACATCTCATTTTCATCCAGAAAGTAGAGATGCATTCCAAAAGGGAGAACTCTAGTAAGTAAAAATAAAGTTGGGTGAAAATAAAGTGCAAAGTACAAGCAAGAGGAAATTAAGGTATTATGCTGGGTGTGGTATTGAATCTTGTACCTGTCAGGGCTAGGTTCCCTGTATATGTATTGGGCACATTATTGTTGTTTGTAGCTGGCCAGGCAGATCTCTTCAGTACTGACCACCTCACTGGAGTTTCTGACTTCCTAGGCCACCATGGATAGTGAATATGAAAAGGATCACATCAAGAAGCTGCAGGAGCAGCGTATGTTCATGCAAAAGAAAACCTTCACCAACTGGATGAACAATGTCTTCTTCAGGAATAACGTAAGTAGCTACTATGCTTCTATGCTTTTTTCGTGTTTGTGCGTGTGTGTGTTTGCTTGTTTGTTTTTAATTATTTCACCCACTGTAGTTTTATCTTATTTTTGCATACCCTTCCTTAGTGTCACCATTACACATGTACACAAGCAAGAAAGGCTTTGACTAACCAGAGTGCTTCAGCCTTTGTCTTCCACCTCACATCCATCTTCATTGTCCACGCTACCTGTCTTCCCTGAAATTCAAGTTTACTTCTGTAGACTGTATACCTATAAACCTGTAATGACCTATTAAGACCCAAAATGGTCTTAGACTAAAAGAGGATAGATTTAGATTAGACGCTAAGAAGAAATTTTTCACTATAAGGATAGCGAGGCACTGGAATATGTTGGCAAGAGAAGTTGTGAATGCTCCATCCCTGGAGGTTTTCAGGACCAGGTTGGATGGGGCCTTGGCTAACCTGATCTAGTGGGTAGCATCCCTGCCTATGGCAGAGGGGTTGTAACTAGATGATCTTAAAGGTCCCTTCCAACCTAAGCCATTCTATGAATGATGTCACTTTTGTGACACACAGTTTATCTGGCTGATCTTCCCAGAGGAAGATCTTTATTTGTTCTTGTTCTTCTGAAAAGTTAAGTATCTACAAATGTTTGGATTTCCCTAAACAATACCTCATTTTAAATTGACTAAGCAAAATTTAAGGAGTTTCTGTGCTGCCTGAGACTTCTGCATAGAGGTCAGTCCAGCCTGAGCTGCTGCTCAGTTCTGAAAAAGTTACTTTAGGTCTAGCAGCTTCAGAAATAGGACTGTGCAATTACAGATCAGTGTGCTTTCTGTAAGTAAAAAAGAAAGCACTTCCAGAAAGCATCAGAGGTAGCATATAGTTTACTTGTGTGTGTGCAAGGTAATCCAACATATTCCAAAAATCACCAGATTTACTGCAGATTAACTAATTTCAGGCACAAACAACGTAGCTATGTCACAGTATGGAATCATCATCCGAGAACAATACACTTTTCTAGAGTCCATTGTTGATATTAATGAAAATGGACATTGGAGACACCAAGCAGGACCGGGCCTCTTTTAGCCATTCTAGCTCATGACTATTGTACAATGTTTCAGTATTATTTGATGCATTTTTTTTCAGTGCAATGTTTTAACTTGTTGATTTGTGCAAAGGCAGCCTTAGAGCACAACAAACTTTTAAAATATTTTTGTTCTTATTCTGAGAAAGGAACTGCAAAACATGTTCTTGTTTTGCTACCTGCAGAAAATTAAGCTTTTATGATGTAGGAAATTATTTCTATATAGCTAAAAATTGATGTATATATTTTGTAATTTTTGTAATTTTAAAAACATGTTCAAGTTCAAAGATTAAAATGTCAGTCATAACTTCCTGCACAGTACTTGACTGTGTATCATAAAAGCATGCAAAGAAAATCCTGTGAGAGCTTTGCAAACCATATACGGTAAGAAGTGATGCAGAAACTGAGAGCTTATCAAGGTCTTCTCAGCAATGTAGTAACCTCGTCAACACACACTTTAATGATCCTTGATAGGATCATACTACAGGACACTGTAGTATTCTCAGTCACACTGTTGACTACTTCAAGTCTGGTGTTAAGAATAGTACTGGACTGAATTTTTTAAGCATTCTGTGATTTATTTTTTTGTGGAGACATGCAACAAAGCTACTACAACTGTTGCTGAGTGTGGCATAAAGGAGGTATAGGAAGTCATAAATTAAAGTGGAACTATTCTTCATGAATAGAAGTGCCACAGAATATAACAGCTTTAACTTTTGTTATGGTAATATACCACAGGCAGAATTTTAAGATTATTTAATATAGAAAAAAAAAAGTAAAGATGGCAGCTAAACAGGGAGTTCTTTATGGAGATAGTCAGAGAAAGTTGTCAGTTCTTGTTTCACACAAAGTATAGACTTAAAGTCTCTCTAAGCTGCTTTTACACTTGCAGTGATTTCTGGAAAAAAAAAAAAAAAGAAAAAAGAAAAAAAAAAGAAAAAAAAATCTGTTCAACTGATTAGTAATTGGCCAAGATATACATCTCTATGTTACTCATCTCTTATTTCCCTTACATCTAACTGCTCTGAATTAAAAAAAAAAAAAAAAAAAAAATTACTAAAATTCAGAAATATTTTCTCTCTCGCTCTTTTTTTGGGGGAGATGAAAAGATTATTTACCGTGATTTCAGAATCACAGTAAGTTATTGCTGGGTGTGTGGCATGGTTTTAATGTCACTTCTTGATGGCTAGTGGCATGAAGCCAAAAGGGAACGCCCAAGGCAAGCTCTTGTTAGATCAGAGTACACATGATGTCATGTTGTATCACCTAAGCATTGGGTGACCTTACTACTGGTAGCAATGAAATACATTTTTATACGAGATCTTATTATTTTGCTTAGTAATTGTGCCAAGTGTGAGACGCTAAATATAGAGACTTGAGGTGGTAGTGCGGATTTAAGCAGGTATTAACAGACTATTAAGATTATGGATTGTAATATGAGTCATAGAATAAAGCAAACCTGTTATATCTTCTGATTTCCTTTATTCTGCTTCACTTAATTTGGGGATTATTAGCTCAAATTTGAAATGAAATGCATTGCTCAGAATAAAAAGCTGAAAGTATTCATTTCAATTGAAACAAAAAATGTCAGCACTTCAAAATGTTTAATTTATAAAATTATGAACTTTTTAGTATTTTTCAAAATCTGCTTTTTTTTTTTTATTTGCTCAATTGTGTTTTGGTTTAGTTTGTTGGTTTTGGTTTGTTTGTTTGTTTTGTTTGTTTTGCTTTGTGGTTTTTTTTGTTTGTCTTTGTTTTTTGTTTGTTTTTTTTTTTTACTTCAGCCTACTTTCAGAAATAATGTCAGTCCTTCTGCAAATCCATTGTTTTGTGAATTAAGAGCCACCACTTATCTATCCTTCACGTATATGCAGTGACACACAGCAGACTCGGTGAAACAACAAGATGTTGTTTGTTTATTATTAAAAGTTGAGATTATGTGGGCCAAATGTGCAGCCAGAGTTGATATTGTGTGACTGGTCTTTTCAGGTAAATGTTGAGATAGAAAATATTTACATAGACCTCAAGGATGGCATCTATCTCATGAAACTCCTGGAGTTGCTTTCTGGAGAAACTTTGCCCAAACCAAACCGGGGAAAGATGAGAGTGCATTTTCTAGAGAACAACAGCAAAGCCATTACATTTCTTAAATCTAAGGTAAGTTGATACTGATATTGATATTATAGATGACAAAAGTTTACTCATGTTACTAATTAGTCTAATGTTCATATTTATTTCCTTCTCTAATACAGAATGTTCTTTGAATACAGGCCAGGTTTTATTAAAAGAAAAAAATGTCATCAGATTTTTAGTTGTATGAGTAACGTGACTTAGAAATATCTAGAGTTCCTCCAAAACAAGTCACTCCTAAATGGAAATGTATTACATTTTGAAATGCAGATTTTAAACTTCTCATAAGAAAACTGGGAAAAATACATACAAATATTCATTTTCACATTAAAAAAGATGTATTTTCTCAGACTCACATTTTCTGATAGAAGTATTAGCCATGTGAAAAGAATGTGGACCAGTTTTAATATTGAATAGTGGAAAGCTATAAGACAAGAAGAAAATGGACTGGCAAATAAGAATATGTGACTGTAAGAAGGAGACCAGGGCTGCTGGGAGAAAAAGTCATAAGAAACACAAAGCCACAGGGGACAAGGAGGAGTTTACTGTGCTAGTGAAACTATCTGTTTTACTCATATAATTACATCACTTTTCTTCTGTTATTATTATGTATTTATTGGGGTTTTAGAAATAGAAGCTGTTTTATCCCGAAAGTCCAAACCTTATTTCCCTGGTAAGTGAAGGAGAGTTGTGGGCTGTAAAGAGTGGAACAAAGCGACCAATGAACATTTTTGTTCCTCTGACAAAGATGGTGACTGGTCTCATACTTGGGCAGCTTCTCAAAATAGTCCCTACTGAACTCAGATAATTCTCTGAAGCTTGAGTAATTCTTGGTCACCTGTCTGCAATTTCTGAATGAATTTAAAATATTTCTCAGCAGCCTTTTTCTTCTCAGTCAACTTAAAATATTTCATTATTTACTTTTTAAAGTAAATGTTATGTTTTCCCAGATGTTGGGGCAGAGCAAACATCATTAAACACAAAGCTACCTGGTGTAAAAATTGGGAATTCAGAGCTCTGATTTGAACAGCTTCAGCAAGTCACTGCAGTAGTTTTACATATTCCAGCTGTGCTTAGTTCAATGCCTGACAGATATTGGTTTATTATCAGGTACAAGTGAAAGTAATCGGTCCTGAGAATATTGTAGATGGTGACAGAACCTTAATCCTGGGACTCATCTGGATCATTATACTTCGATTTCAGATTTCATCTATCAGACTTGACAAGGTAAAACAAGGTCTTCATCTTTTTTGCCTGGTTAGAGTAATGCAGAAACTTTGTAGAGCTTAAGGCCGGAAAGGACTATTTTGATGATGTTTCTTGTTCATTTTGATCATGCAGATCTTATAATATTACCCACTTACTTGCCAGCAATTTGTAAAAATAATTGAATCTATTTCAGTTTCTCAAAGAGGCAGAAAACATTAACTTGGAGATATATAGGATATTCATGTTCATCACTCATTTGTGAAAATTGGGTACAATTTTCACTGGATTTCCCTTTTTACTGGATTTGACTCCAGAAAGAGTTTATCTGATGACAGTTACGTCTATATATGAGCTTGGGGCTGGTCCTTTTCTCTTTCTCTCAGGAAAATTATTACTGTTTTATTCTTTTTAAGAAAAAGTAGTTATTTAACATGTACTCTTAAGTACATGAGAGATAAAATCCTATGAAGACATTGTGAAATCAAAGTTAATGATTTCTAATAGATCTGAATACATTATTTTTTTCTGAATTTCCAATCAAAGCTAAGAAAGAAAATAAACTCTGTCTTGCTTTTTATTTGACTTTTACAAACCTTACAGAAGAATAAAAAAAAATAAAATTAAATACCTTCATTTTACATTATAATTTAGGAGTTCACTCAATTAACTTTTACTTTGAAAGAAAACTCCTACTTTCATTTTAAATCATTCTACCCTCATGTCAGTTACAGTCTGGAAGTCATGACTGTTAGAGGGGATTTCCAAGTAGGACAGAAGTAATACAAAGTGACCTTTGTTGGAAATGTAAGAGTAAAACCACTGATGCCACTTCCATATATTGTTCAAACTGATTTTCTTTTCCCTGTTGTCTTCACAGGAAGAATTTGGAGGCAGAGCTGATCATCTCTTCGCCAATGAAGCCTTACTAATCTGGTGTCAGCATAAAACTGCCAGCTATCCCAATGTAAATGTGAAGGACTTCTCTAAAAGCTGGAGTGATGGGTTGGCCTTCAATGCGCTCATTCATGCCCACAGGTAAAATCTGAGTTCAAGATGATTTGTTCTTTGTGTCTTGTTCTGGCACAAGTTGTCTGAAGGGACAACTGTCTGTATTATATGTATTTGTCAAGAAAGTGTAAAATTCTCTCCTTGCCCTTACTCACTGAAAACTCTTTTTTTTTAAAGCAAATACACTGCCTCTGAGGGAAGGAGGGAGGAAGGAAGGACCAAAAGCTCCTGATTGGCTGCTTATTTTGATGGAAGTAAAATAGAA
This sequence comes from Netta rufina, assembly GCF_964035555.1. Lineage (NCBI taxonomy): Eukaryota > Metazoa > Chordata > Aves > Anseriformes > Anatidae > Netta > Netta rufina. The sequence continues at coordinate 31,714,067 of NC_140128.1, forward strand.
TTTCTAAGGGAATATCACACTTCTGAACAGTGTTGCCCACTCACATTGCTCATTTTCAGAAGTTGTTATTTTAGAGACTGTTTTTATTGTATAACTTCGAAGGGACCTTAAAGATTGTATAATTCCAACCACCCTGTCACGTGGCAACCATCCTACCACACCTCCCACTAGACCATGTTGCCCAAGGCCCCATCCAACCTGGCCTTAAATGCTTCCACAGCTTCTCTGGACAACCTGTTCCAGTGCCTCACCACCCTCATAATAAAGAATTTCTTCTTAATATCTAATCTAAATCTACCTTTTTTTTTCTTTCTTTTTCCTTTTTTTATTTTTTTTAAATTTAGTTTAAAACTGCTTTTCACTAACAGTTCTGCTCCATCTTCTAACAGAATGCCATGTTGTTTCCCTGAAACTTACCCAGCTGGGAGTCATCTCCCTGTTCAGAATTGCTAGTCTAGTGGGTGTTGGTTTTCACCCATCAGTGAGCATGAGAAATAAGTGAAGGTCAGAGATTTGCTGGGAGTGGTATTTCAGTTTCATAAAGGAGAAATTTTTTCCTGCTGTGTAGATGAGATATGATTCTCCTTAATAAAGCTTAGGGTCAGACAGATTAATTTCAGCATTTCTATCACATACCTTAGTCTAATAAACAGTTTATGGCTTATTGTCTGAAATAACTTAAAGCAAACAAATCTCTCTTCTCTCTTCTCTCTGTTCTTCTCTGTCCCCAGGCCTGATCTTATTCAGTATAGCTCACTGCGGCAGGACCAACCCATCAAAAACCTGAACAATGCTTTCAACGTTGCTGAGAAAGTGCTAGGGATCAGCAAACTGCTTGATGCTGAGGATGTGGCAGTACCCTATCCAGATGAGAGATCCATCATGACTTATGTGTCACTCTATTACCACTACTTCTCCAGAATGAAACAAGGCCAGACAATCCAAAAGCGACTTGCCAAAGTAAGTGCATTTCTATCTTCAGAAATTAAAAGCGAAATACATAGAGTTGTATTTGTGTTGGAAATGTTTTTTTACTGCAAGCTCAGCTTCAAGATAATTTGAACTGAATCAAATTGCATAGCCATTTCAAAGACCTTCTATTGTCACTTGAATCATGAGGAGCATCTGTAGGCTCTGATTTCTAAAGGAATTGAAATTATCTCACTGGAAATGGATCCCTTTTTGACCTCACAGTTTGTTTGAGAGCTGTTATGCCCCTAATGCACCTGAAGCCATATAAATCTCATTAATCTTGGGAGAATTACAGCTAGACAAAAGCAGAGTCAGTCAAGAATTTTCTAATTTAATAGGAAAGATGATTCCTTATTCTGTGAGAATACCCTGAATTTCTATTTCCTGTGAAAATTCTCATCCTTTCTTCCTAACTCCTTAGTCAGGTCCAAAGTGCAAAGAAAGAGGTAAAAAATGAGCAAAAATGAGCAAAAAACACAAAAGAAGGGAGAAATCTCCTAGGGGAAAAAAAAAAAAAAAAAAAAAGCAAACCTCAGCTAAAATATGTATATATATTTTAATCAGTTTCATTATACATTTAGTCTTACATAAGACTATGAGTTACATTAAAACCACTTGCATCCTGCTAATGGAAAACTGAAGGAAGTTTGAGTAGATCTTGGCCAAAATATTGTTATTGTTCATTGAAGATCAGTTTCCTAGGAGATAATTTCTTTTCCACCTTCAGAATTTCTTTCTACCCTTGTTTGTTTGTTTGTTTTGTTTTTTCAAATATACAAACAGCCCACAGAAAACTTGTACACTCAGGTTGGGGCCTACACATATAAATGGACTTAACTAACTTCCTGTACAGTTAAGGGGGAATATCTTGCTCAGTGGGAGGCGCAAAACTGGGACATCCCTGGTGGTGACAAGGCAAAAACCTTTTGTGAAGCAGAGCTTGCTCATCTAAGCGGTGCAGAACAAGAATAAGATGATCCTGAAATATGTATCAGTAACAGTGATGTTCTCTAGAGAAGTTTGAGATGGGAGCCAGACTTTGAATTTAATTAAACAAAGATTGGGTATAAGTGAGAAGAGTGGGATTAGACTGGACTCCATCTGAAACTCTGCTTTTTGGCTAGAATTAACAGATTATGTCTCTTATGTGTTATTATGTCTAAGGGCAAACACAGCAATAATATTTTTTACTCTGTCCTTTTTTAGTTTTTGTTGCGCTCCATTTTTTTTTCCACTTTGTATAGGTATATTCATTCTTTTCTGTCTTTCTGCTTATATACTTTTTCTCTGTTTCTTTCAGTATTTTTAGTCTGTCTCTAATATTGCTCTCCTGTCTTCCTGCATTTTTTACACACACAAGCATAGAGAAGGAGAGCAAAGCAGATGGTAATCTCCTCATGTCCTTAGTCCCTTCAAATATGCAGCTCTGAATTTACTAATAGGATTGGGGAGGGAAGCCTGAATGTGTCAAGGAAGCCTTTGAGCTGAGGCTAAGTGGGTGACCAGGATGGCGGAGAGAATCACCCTGGGGAGGTGAATCTGCTTTCTCCCACCCACGTGAGGTGAGCATGCAATTACTGGGATCTTTCAGCAAGAACTGGGTACAATGGCAGAAAATACAGAAGGGAGCCCTGACACCATGGGCTACTTTTCCTTCGCTCAAGGTTGGTGCTGTTTTACTCCTCTTCCAGCACTGCGATGTTTATTCATCGCCAAGTGCATTTTCTGTCAGGCAAAAGCAGATTACCAGTTGCAAGGCATGGGTCTTTGCTCAGTGCCATCTCTTTTATTAATTTGCCTGCTTGGGGTGGGCAGGCTCAGGCAGATGACAGAGGCAGATGACGTTGTTCAGCATTAGCCCTGATGCCTGCAGGGAGGCTACTGAGTTAGAGTGAGGAAAAAAATATAAAGTAAAAATACAAAGATGGAAAAATATGTAAAATGGAAAGAAAGGGTGAATTATTCCTAACATTTTTTATTTCACTATGGATTTAATGTTTGCTATATGGATAGCATTTACCTGAAGTTGAGATAAATGCAAACCAGACCACAGACGAAAGAGAGAAATGTCATGAACTTGAAAAATTACTGTTGAATCAGAGTTAACATCTTTACCAACCCCTGTTCAGCTATGATAAATTCTGTTTCTCTGATAATTATATAAAGCAAAATAGCTCCAACAGAAGAGATTGAGAAGGACCTGTTTGACCACAGGCTGCTTGTTGACATGTGAGAGAACCAAGATCTTGTCAGATGGTCTTCCCCACACAAGGTGGTTGAGCCTAAGAGGAGGTGATTGGATATTAACAGATAGAATAAGATTGTTTTATTTTTATGAAAGAGAATTTTATAGAAGATCTTAATTCTGTTCCACTGTGAAACAAAAAATCTGAACCTTCAGTATGGGATTCTTGCTTTCTGGTCAGCACACATAGGAACTGCTGACAGTCTCCATGCACATGTTCTTAATTCCAAAATTATCGTTTTCTTAAATAAAGACTGAAATAAGATGTTAAATAATATTTATTTATCTGTGTCATTGGATAAATTGGAAGGTCATTCTAGGATTTCACCTGGCCTCTGGCATGACAGCTATTACCACCTCGGTGATATACCTACTACTACTGGAAGGCATCCCTGCCTATGGCAGGGGATGGGAAGTAGATTAAGGTCCCTTTCAACCCAAACCATTCTATGATTGTTATAAAAATGCAATGACTGTGGCAATCTGCTTGTTAAATGTTACCTCCCTGACGCATATTGCAGTATTTGGAAGAAGATGCTGCATTCTACTTACCCATCTTGTTTTATTCTGCTTCTTATGTGACTTGTATATTTATGTTCCCATTACAGATTGTGTTCCTCCTAAAGGAGATAGATGACTTGAAGCTTCTGTATGAGCAGATGGTCTCTGACCTCCTGAAATGGATTAAACAGAAGGTGATTGAGCTGGATGACCGTCATTTCCCCAACTCTCTTCAGGAGATGTGGCTACTCATGGCTAACTTCAAGACCTTCCGCACTGTGGAGAAACCTCCCAAGTATCAGGAGAAAGGCATGATTGAAGCTCATCTCTTCAACATCAGGACCAAGCAGAGAGCCAACAACCAACGACCATACCTGCCCCCAGAGGGGAGGACACTGCAGGACGTGGAAAAGCACTGGATTATCCTGGAAAAGGCAGAGCACAACCGGGGAAAAGCACTGCAGAAGGAGATGCTGAGGCTAGAGAAGCTAGAACAGCTAGCCCAGAGGTTCCTGAAGAAAGCAGCCCTACGTGAGTCCTACTTGGAAGACATGAGGAAAGTGATCGGGAAGCAGGACTTCTGGCCAGAGAGTGCAGACAGGATGGAAGCTGCCAGTAAGAAGCTGGAAGCCATTGTGGCAGATGTACTTCCCAGGAGGGAACGCTTCACAGCTTTGGCTGAAATGGCCAGAGTCATCAGCCAGGAGAACTATCACAGCAAAGATCAGATCCTGAAGAAGTGAGTTTTGGTCATGAGACCATGTAATGGTGAAGGTTGAAATTCATTGAATTTTTGTGGTGTGAAGGAGAAAGACATATTGTAGCTATGAATGATAGCTCTGCTCCTCATGGGTAGAACTGGCAGGAACTTCTACCTGTGAACAGTTTCAGCAGATAAAATAAATGCTTTCTTCTCCCCTCCTCTCCCCCAAAATCTCAGACTGATTTGTAATGAAAAATGGTTTTAAGGTTTTTCCACCAGTATATGACAATATTTGCTCTTCCAAAAATCCTATATTCCATAAAAAATATTTGTGGGTATACTATTTTTTTTTTTCTCCAAATCAACACATTTCGTTTTTAGTCTGTGTTTTAGGAGACAGAGGTTAGTTCAATCTTCCCAAACTGACTCCAGTTCTCAAGTCTTGAGAAATTATGGCTTCTCTGATTATCGGTATATCCTGATTTTGGACTAGCTAAAAATATTATAAAAATAACTTTTCTTCTGGTTTTTCACTGCTTTTCCAAGATCAGAAAAATTCGGAAGCTAGTGGGAAAACTAAGAAAAACAGTTATAAAAGAGTAAAGCAAACTCCTGAGAGGAGATTGTGACTTATGACATGGTTTAGATTACATTTTTACTTTAGGCAACCATTTAAAAAGCACTTTTTTTTTCCAAGCCTCTCCATTGTATCAGACAAAAGCAATGTCAGGTGTGAGAAACCATAAGCATCGATTTCTAAATTTAAAAAGTCAATGACAATTGATATGCTAGACAGAATTTCTCCTCGTGGCCACACTAATTAGATAACAAAGTCATTTTGACCTATTTTGCGGTTGTGGCCCATCCTCCTCCACCAGGGAATTTTTTTGCATGCTGCCAAGAGCGTTTGATCCAAGCAGGTCAGTCATTTCTCTCCTTCCCTTATAGGCAAAGCAGCATTTCAAAGCAATGGGAGGATCTTCTGGATCAGCTGCAAAAACGACAACACTCCCTGAATACAATGCAGGAGATTCTGGGCCTTCTAAGGGACATTGATGCTATTACAGAAGAACTGAAGGAGCTGCAGGTACTGATCCCTCTCCAACAGCACACAACTGACACCGTTACCAGTGTGTGCCCCTGAAAAAAAAAAAAAAATTGTATTGCAGGGGCTGCTGTGGACTACAGTACTCACTTTCTGGTACCAACATAAAATAAGTCAATCATTTATAGAAAATACACCATTTTTACATGGGTGTCTAACTGTGAATTTCATCATTGCTGGTACCTACATGAGAAAAAAACAGTCTTTGTTACAGGGACTCTCTCTAATCAGAAAGCCAGATGTGGTATTGCTAGGAGTGCACTACAGGTTCAAATTATGTAGTAAAATAAAGATGGTACATCTCTCACCTAAATTTAGAAGTCTGAAGGTAAAAGAGGGGAAAAAAATAGCCTCCTGTTTCCATTCCAGGTAATTCCAGTGAATTATCTTCTGGAAATACCTCCAGTGATTAGAGAGGTGGGAACTAGCTCAGGCATATGTCTGGGTTTTAGGTACCTAAACTTATAAGAGAGAAAAATTCTACTGCAAATGCACAGTGATTGTTGTTAGCAAGAATTTCCAAGTATTACTAGGGTGTCAGAGCCCCAGATCTTCTCTTTAGCATAGGAAATAACTTGTTTCATATTGATTTTGTGACGGCAGACAGCATATATACATTCTTTGGTCTTGCCTTGTTTTACTTAAACACAGAAAAATTCCTAGAACTGAAGGATGTGTCGTACCTAAATTGAAAGAATCAACAGGTTATATGAAGTTGTGCATTTCAAATTAAAGATAAGAAATATCCATAAGTTATGAATCTGTCTGTCCTAATGTTAGTCAGCAAAGAACATCTAATGATGATAATGTTGTTGGAACCATGCTGGCCTGAAGATATGAAATGAAAGATTGGTAAAGAAATGTAACACCCTACATTGGACTAATTGATGCAATTAGAAAGAGGACAGACTTTAAAGCATGCAATTCCTTCACCAAGCCCAAATAAAATACAATGAAATAATTACTATTTTCATTATTTAGAAAGCAAAGTCAAGTAAGTTTCTCAAACAAAAAAGCCCTGCATTCGAAATATACCATTAAATGGGTTATTGAAGAATTCTCCAAATACAGATTGTGAATCAGTCTGCATAGGGATGGGTGTATAGGAAAGGGCTATTCTTGTGCACAAGATTTCTGAGACCTTAAGTGCCAACAGAAATAACTTAGATGTAAAAATAGATACTTACTTGAAAAGACTATTGCTAAAGTAGATGATAGAAACTCTGGATTCTTGCCATTATCTTGTGAAATTGAAAGAAAAGTATGATTCTTCTAATTAGGCAGCTTTTCAGCTTTACATAACTGACATTGTTCTTTTACATTTAGAAGCTATCAGAGTCAACAGGAAACTTTGAACTGATTTCTTTTTGTCCTGGGCCCTTGGATGCATTCTCTGCCAATGCCTTTTGTTTCTCACTTTGTTTGCAGGCACTTGTGAATTCCCAGGACTGTGGGAAGCAACTTCTAGAAGTAGTAGATTTGCTGCAAAAGCACAATTTGGTTGACTCGCAGATCTCTTCCTATGATGACAGATTGACACACATCACTCAAAGGACAGCAGAAATCAGCAAGGACAGCACAGTTAAACCAGAAGTGCTTTATGCAAAAGTTCAGATGCTTCGTCAGCTGTATCAGAACCTTATAGCTCTGAGTAAAACACGGTAGGACTCTGCTTATGGCTCTCCTCTTCCTGATCAGGATGGTCAATCAGTCCCCCTTAATCAGAAGACACAGCTTCCTCACATTTGATTTTTTTTCATTTCTCCATTTATAAAGACATAACACAAGCAACTTAAATGTTTTTCATTACAGCTGACTGAAAGAGATGACTCACTATTATAGATAAAGAATAGATTCATTCTCAGCATTTCTTTTGACTTACTTTGTGTAGTTGGATTATCATGTGGTTATCTCCTCATCTCCTAGAGGAAGAAGGAAATTTTATTTTGTTTCCCATGTTTTCATGCATGAATAGATTAAGCTATGACAAAAAGGAGTTAGAGACATTCAAATTTTCTGTTTTCAAAGTTCTGAAGCTCTTTGATTATGCTATTCTGTACCATTTTCTCCTTATTCTGATTTAGAATCCTAATTCTGACTTAGATATACTGTTTGTTTCTTTGTTTCAGAAAATCTCAGCTAGAAGAGGCTTTGAAGCTATTTGAGTTCTTCCGTGACTGCAAAGAGGAAGAATCATGGATTTCTGAGAAATGGAAGCTAGCAAGAACAACAACATTAGGGAAAGATGTCAGCCAGATTACTGCTTCCATTCAGAAGCACAAGGTATCTTATTCTGCTAGTAGTGTCTTTTCTTTGTATATAGCACAATTTCAGAACATCTATGTTCTTCAGTCAGTGCAGCACTTATAAGAAAACTATCAAATCACTTGTTATCTCAAGTGTCATGACCAGTGTCTGGAACTCAAAAAAAAAGAAAAAAAAAAAAAAGAAAAAAACACTTTTTTTGTTTTTCCCAATCACTTTTCCTAGCCAGGAGAGATATGAGGAAAGAAAGAAATGGTGTAAAAAGAAAAGACTGATCACTAATAACAGCAGTTAGGATGGGAGCCCCATGGATAGCATTGTGTAAACTGTGTAGAAACAACTACTTTTCCTAAAAGCTTGCTGTGGACTAATGTCACAAGTTTAGCTATATGAGCTACTGCCTTTTTCTCACAACGAATCATTGTAAACAAGTGTAGAGACCTTGTTTGTCACTCAAGTGAACTTGAGTGACAAAACTGAAACAGGAGCCTATTTGGTAGTTTTAATGTGTGTGTGCATCTGTTTATGTATTTGCTGCTTCTGAAAGGCATAAGACACCTGAACTGGTGGACCACAAACAAATATCTCCTTCAGAGAAGACTGTATATCAAACTTGCCTTTGCAAAAAGTTAGATTACTTGTGTGTGAGAAGCAGGGGTCAATCATCTTAGGGTTCAGGGAAAAGTCATAGGCACAGCTAAGACATAGGGCTCTTGCAAGCATATGTATTATAGTAGGTGAGAATAGGAACCCCCCTTTTTGTTCTCAGCTGGTGGTGAGTGAATGAGTTGAGCTCACTTGTCTCCTAACACTCTGCTAGGCTCTCGAAGCAGAATGCAACTCCCACAGGGCCATTTGTGCAGATGTAATGAGGAGGGGCTGGGAGCTGAGCCAGAAGAATCCTGCACGTGAGGATGACATCCTGAGACAGACAGACAACCTCCAAAAGTTGTGGCAGCAGCTCCAAGATGAAGTGGCTAATCGCAAAAGCCGCCTGCAGGCAGCAGCTCTCATCAAACAGGTAAGCAGGTCTTTGCTTATGGGAGACACAGATGTGGTTTGGTTCTGCCCCGCGTCACTGCATACAGGGCAACAGTGCAAGGAAGTCTTCAGGTGTCACTCAGTCATCAGAAAGAGATTTCCAGCGGTTCAATCTTGTCCCTCCTGCAAGCCAGCTAGGCAGGGGATTTGAGTGGTTTGTGCCTAGTGGAGTACTGTGTCTGGGGGTTGCTCTCAATTAAAAACTCTAATGGAAATATCTTGCATAATATTGCTGGTGTACAATATTTTTTGAAGGTGGGATCTGGTAGCTGTGTGACATTTTTTCTAAATTGAAAAAAAAAAAAAATCAACCCACACAGAAAATCTAAACAGAACAAGCACACCATAAGGCTTGGATCAACCATGATTTTTTTTCAAAGCCTGGGAAACATCTCACTGTGACTTTCTGATCTACACAGGTCTTTTACATATGCAGACATTCACACACCTGCAGATAGGTAGCTCTTATACAATCAGCATTCACAGATCACATTACAGAATCTCAGGTATTCTTATTATTGTCCCTTTCCCACATCTTTTCCTCGGTCTGTTGCTTGAACAAAGCTTAACAGCTCTGTTCTTGATGAAGTCTAAATTGTCTCCTCTATCTAGTAAATTTAACATCATTATTGTGTTTTACTTCTTTCTTTTCCCTTCACTACTATGGTTTTTATTTTGTTGTTTGGCCATCTTATGGGGGAAAAAAAGATTTTGCTGTAGGCTGAGTTCATTGTTCATTGCTGGTTAATTTTTAGAGCCTTCAGAAATGAATATTTTGGAATTATGAGGTGTCTACCAATGTTGTACATTCCAGCTTTCTTTCAACACTGCCATTAAACAGCATAAACCTTTAGTTAGGTTTCTTTAAAGAGTTATAGAAGGCAATGTTTGAACCTATTTACTCACCGTGATTCTCTGAACTGTCTGTACTTGATATAATAAAGAACATCGATGACTTAAAGCTTTAGAGCCAACTTATTTATAGCTGTCACAACACCTGGTGGTAACCATATAGCTATAGACCTAATGTCATTTCTGCCTTATTTATTATTTTCAAAAGAGAAGGGAGTTGATTATGATACCTTCAGGATGAAACCATGTGCTTTCTAATTCTGTGTTCCCTTCAGTACTTTGCTGACATTGATGAAGCAAATTCATGGTTGCGAGAAAGGCAACCCCTTCTGGCCAGCAAGGACTATGGAAAAGACGAATCGAGTGCTGAAGCACTGCTGCATCGTCACTTGCGCCTGGAAAAGGAGATTACAGCCTATTCCACAGAGATGAGACGTCTGAAAGAGCAGGCTGATATTGCAGCAAAGCAAGCACCAGCTGCAGTAAGTAGATGAGTGGTCATGTCATATTTTGTTCATTTGTTTTATAATTATTAAAGCTGGCTAGAAATGTCACACAGAATATTTTTCAATTGAAAAAAAAACTGTCCTAATGTTATATATTTTCAGTAAGGCATCAATTTCAACAGAATTTTATTTTCTAAACAAAGAGAATAAAACTTTGTTAAGTTTGCATTGTTGCACTTCAGGGTGGAATAGGTTATGTTTTAAAATTATCTTGTCTGTGATAGTTTTATAATTTTATATTATGGAAATTATATATATTTTTTTTAATTCAGTAGAAATATTGAATTGGAATTGAAGCAAATTTTTAGATGACAAACAAGTTCATTGACCAGTCTTAGCCTACCTCATTAATGTTCTGTGAAATGCTAGAAATATGCTCATCTGTATAATTATTTCCCTCCACTGCTCTACACAGATCCCATCTCACCCTTTATTCCAATAACAGTATTCATTTCAGCTAGCTTCAAAAAGTATTAAAAATTTTATAAAAAAAAAAAAAAAAAGACATTAGGATGCAGATTCTTTGGTTTGTTAGCAGTTTTTAAAGTTAAGAAAACCCATTGTTGATGCGGGCACAAAATGAGAATTTTTAGTCAGAATATTTTCAACTGACCTAAATTAAACTTCTTTAAATAAATTCTAAATGTCTTTTGGTTATTTGGTTAATTATTTCAAAATAATAAATAAAAAAGGAAACATTCAAACAAATACTGGAAATGTTTTGTTTAGAAGGTCTGAATATTGTGGTCTGAACTAGCAAGTCCGAATTTTCCTTCTACGTGAATTTTTTTATCCAAATCATAAATATTCGTCCACTTGATTCTGTTATATTTTCCTTAACAGATGGTTAAGACAGAAGCCCCAAGTGACTTGAATCAAAAGACAACTAAGCTACCATTCAGTCGAACCTGGGCTACATCTGAAACTGCATTTCCTGGAAGCTCCAGTACAGATGTTCATTTTGTTCCAGAGAACATCTGGAAGACCCAAGATGAAATAGACTTACTTTATGAAAACCTACAGAACATGGCTGAGGTACAGCATTTCCATTAATGTTATGTGTTTCATTAAAATAGCCAAGTCCAAAGCAATGCAAAGTGAGGTTAGGTGCTGTGCCAGCTTCTGCTCTTCAGTTACAATACTATGCCTCAATCAGGAACAATGCAGCTGCTATTCAGGGTGGAACTTGCAGGGTTGAGATTATCACTGAAGTTTTGTATCAAACTGCATGAGAGCCTGTGTATTCACTTTATTCAGGCAAACTTCCCATTTACCTTCCAGTCTTCAAATGTTTCTGAAGAGTGGATCCTTCTGTGTATTTTCTTCCTAATATTTGCTTGCTGCAGATGATAGCCTGTACCTGACTTGGGGGGGGGGGGAAGAAATAAAAGAAGATAAAAAAACTCCTAAATCTTTGGGCTGTCACAATGCTGAAAAATGTAAACAAATGTAATCTGAGTTCTCCATATTCTCCTTTCATTAACTTTCACTCCTACCTGCTACACTCCTGCCCAACAAACCAGCAAAAACACGTTGTATGGGGTGAATCTTCAGTCAGTAGCAAGAAACACAGTGGTCTTGCTGCCTGTCCAGGGCTGAGCACACTAACTGCTTCTCTTAAACTTATAAATCACTGTTGCTCTGGTAAGAAGTATTAAGGTAACACGGTCTGTTCTCTGTCAGCAGTGTCTGTCACTAAACATCAAAACTAACAAGCTGCCACCTGTGTATTGTAGTTTATTTACATGCAAGGAACTTTTTCCTTCAAAAGACAAAGTAGTTGTTATAGCAACACCTAATCTTTCATCTGTTTTACAGGACAGGAAAAAGGCTCTGGAGGAGATGATCGGATATTACCGCTTCTGTAGCTCCTGCGAAGCATTTCAGTCATGGATGAAAGAAAAAGAGAACATTTTTCGGACTCTTCAGCCTCAAGCAGACAATGTGGAAGTCATGCAACAGAAATATCAGGTATCCCTTTTTGCTGCTTGCAGATGACCCCTTTTAAATCAGACTGACCTTGGGCGAATGGATAGACATCAGAAGTGAAGTTTTGAGAGTCCTTCATTTGTTGCAACTTACAGTGTTGTGCATAGATATTCCTTTGGTATAAATTAGGTCAAGCTTATTGAAGCTGATGCAATTATGTCTAACTTCTCCTGTGGACATGATATCATATTAAAATATCATGGTGTAAAAGGTTTCTTTCTGTGGTTTCTGTTATAGCACTTAAAGAAAAATGCCATGTGAAGAAAAAATCCTATTTGCACTTGCATCCCTATGGGGTGGGACATACGTGCATAGACATAGTGTGCACACCAGGAGGAGTCAGAAGGACTATAGGGGAACTGCATGTGCGGGTTTATATTGTGTCAGTAGGCAGGTAAATGAACAGCAAGGTGGAGATGTCACCTGTCAAAGTAGAAGATGAGTGCCTACAAAAAATGATTGAGAACTGTGTCCATAGAATTGAAAAAAAAAAAAAAAGAAACACTTCAAGTTCTTCTTCTTGTACCTTTTCTGTTTTAGAGTTTTTTAACAGAACTGGCTGCAGGGAAAGGTCAACTGGGAGAAATTGAAAACTTAGCTGCTAAATATGGGAAGAGCAGTCCTGGCAAATCTGCTGAAATCCAGATTTGGTTGCAAGAGATCAATAACAGGTAAAGGTGCTACTGGGAAAATGGGAAAATGCAGAATGTCAGCTGGTGGCAATTGGAGAGCTGACCTTTTCATGCCTAATCTAAACTGCATTGAGATTTCCAGCATGATAGATTTTTAACTCCCAGAACTATCCTGAGGGGAGAGTTTTGTATGTAGCTGAAGTTTGCTGAGTTTGGTTCCAGCTGTCACCAACAGCATGGGAATGGGACAAAAGGGGCAGGTGCTGCTTACCTGGGGCCAGCAGTCTGGGGCTCCCCAGAGCCAGGGCCCATCAGGTACAGGGGAAGTTTGTAGTCCTAATGGTGACAGGAGAGGCTTCAGTCAGGATGGGAAATTCATCTTTGGTGAGGGCTGAGGGCCTTGGTCAGCAGGGTCATGCCTGGGCTGGGGCAGGGCGGTGATGCAGCCAGGCTGTAGCTTGCACCCAACCCTGCAGCATCAGCTTCTGAGGAGAGCAGTAACCTAGGGCTGGGATCAGCCCTGGCATCTCTCCCTTCACTGTCAAGTCTGTCCCTGCAACCACCAACAGGACAGGGCCCTTGGGTCCAGCAGCCAAACCCCAATGGGGGAAGAAGAGGCCGTTGGGCTTGCGTGCTAGCCTCTCCTCACAGCATGGCCATCCCCACGCCTTGCACAGACCTTCACTGGGGCAGCCTGCTCAGGACTGCCCTGGGCATGGCCAGGGCATGTGGGTTCCAGGCCAGATCAGAGTCCCCACAGGGATGTTTCAGGGGGACACATTGCTCCATGGACCAGGTCTCACAGCAACAGCTCATGGCTGGCAACAGCAAGGGCTGGCTGCTCTGTATGGGATGGGGAACTGGGAGCCAAGGGGATGGGGATAGGAGAGGGGCCCTGGCAGGCAGGGCCAGTCCCATAGGGAGGCAAACAGGGAAGACCCAGGATGGTAGCCAGGGTCAGATGTGAGTCCCAGCTGTCCCCACTGTCACTAGCAGGAAGAGGGCAGGCCTCGGCTGCACTAGCTGTAGGCTGGTCCCAAGCACAATGTCATACATCCAGGACTGGGGGGTTCCCTCAGGCCCTTGACATTGAGATATTTAAACTGCAGCATTTTGCATGTCTGTGGCAGGGAAAGCACAATGCAAATCCATTCTCAGGTAACAGTAGTGGATTCAAACAGTTCTATTTATATTGTACTGCAGCAACTGATTTGATTAATTGGTTGGGGTGAGGGTGCCCTTCGCAAATATTGAAAGGAACAGTAAATCCTGTTTTGTCTTCACCATGTATGTTTGGTACCTGTTGTATACATGTTCCTGTACATCCACCCAGCTGGAACTGTGAGGCGCAGCCAGGTCCCAGTTTTAACCAGTGCTGCTTATTTGCATCATGTTAAGTGTTTCTGGTCACCTGAACAGGATTCCCTTGTTTGAGATGTCACTGTGATGAACTCTGAGTTTGCTGGGGAGCACTGTTGTTCACATCCTCAGCCCACTTAAGTTCTGATGAAGTCTGTTACATAAGACTTCAACGAATAGAAAAAGGATATATGCTTACTTCCTTGCTTTCTGAATTCAACTCAGAAACAAATCTCACTCTGGCTAAAATTTTGCATAAGAAAGGCTACACATTGAATCTGTTTTTTAGGTGGTGGCATGTCCTGAGGTAGTGGCTGAGGCTACATGCAAGTAATTGAGTTCTCTCTCTCTCCAAGGTGGGAATGCATGGAATTGCTGAAAGAGGAGAAGGGATCAGAACTGATTGGAGTGGCTGATGTAAAGACATTTCTTCAGGACTGTCAGGGCATCAGAGTACTACTACAAAACAAGATGGTACAGCTCAGGGATCTGGAACCAGGGAACTCACCTGCTGGGCTGGAGTCAAACAAGCGCAAACTGTCTGCAATTGAGAGAGAGGTCCTGGTGATGGAGAGGAAAATTGAGTACTTGAGGAGTGTTGCAAAATCGTAAGGAAACTGCTCTTTGTTTCTATATTCCTTGTTAATTTTCTAAGATAATGTTGTAAATGATGGCTATGAAGAAAATGAGCAGCCTGTGAAGTTTCCCTTGGAATTTCTTTATAGTATTATTTCTATATTATTTTATATATATTGTTTCTATAGTATTATAATATAGTATATATTTCTTGAGTATGCCTGTGTGATTGATACAGTGTTTGTTTCCAGGCTTTGCTGTTGTAGAAGGAATCTGTAAAAACCACAGGATTGTTTGTGGCTCTGTCAAATTGCCTCTACTAATGGGAATTAATTCCACATTTTGTACTTGTTATCATTTAGGTCCTGAAAGACAGTAATCAGGGGAGTGAAGTAAAGATAACAGAGAATTGTGCACTAGGGTTTGAATTTGAAATAGGAATTTAACGATGTTTAGTTCTTTGAGTCTTCTTTACATTCACAATGGAATGAGTTAATTGAACCATGAGAATGTTACCAGAGTCTTTCAAGAGGCTGTACTTTATTCAGTACACCATTTTCACACCAATATTTCTTTCTAGTTTAGAGTATTTGGTGCCTTTGCTGACATTCTTTTTAACAGAAATGTAAATATTCAAATCTATTACTTTTTAAAGAGCCTTGTCTCAAGCTTTAAATGCTCGAAGCTGTTCATCCAATTAAATGTATTTGATTTCTTGCTGTAGCATTAAAGACACCAACCCCGCAGAGAGCAAGGCCATCACAGAGCAGGTGGAGAACATGGAGAGGCTTTTGACAAAGCTCAAGTTGGAGACCCAAAATAAGCGGGATGTTCTGCAGCAGGCTCAAAATCAACAGTCCTTCCTGCAAGACAGCCGCAGGCTTCTGCTGTGGGGAGAAGGCATCAGGGAGAAACTGAGCAGTGAAGAAATGGGTGTGGATGTGGCTTCTGCAGAGCAATTGCTGAGGGAACATCAGGACCTTCTGAAAGAAATTAAGTCTCAGAAGGAAAGGTAAAGAGATTCTATCAGGCTGGGCAGAGTGGAGTGATGTTACAACAGTACTGTGAAGATGAAACTTGTCTGTTGTGTATATAAATTGTGTGTGAAAATTACGCTGTTTTTTTAAATGCTCATGAAACTTAATGTCAAAAGGAGATGGCTGAACACAAAATCCAGTTATTTTTTGCATTCTTATACTGATGGCAAGAAGAGTGAGATGTCTATTTGGAGTAGTGTTTCACCAGTTCTCCTGACACTGGAATAATGCCACCTGCACTTTATTTCATTTCACCCAGTTCTTCTCTTCCTAGGCCTTATGTTTCCAGTTGCTATCATCTTCAGTTCTGTTACTCTGTATCATTATAAAGTTTCAGATACAGAGCTGGCTCTTCTTGTCCATTTAATGGGAAAGCCTATTTCTATGGGGTTTCAAATCAAATAGGGAAATCCTTCCTACCACCTCTAGCCTGTATCCCTGAGCAAACAACTACATGCACTTTGTAGTGTACAATAATGGCTAGCAGGGAAAGAGCAAGTGGGATTGAGGAAAGCTTAGTGTCTAGGTACTGCTGAGAGAAAAATCAGCTATAGTAGAAAAGAATTCATATGCCCTCATGCAGTGAGTTATCACTTTTCTTTCTTTTTCTTTGTCACTGGGAAGATTTGTGCAACTGGAAGAGCTTGGGCGCAAAGTAATCCAAGAACTACCCAGTAATAGCAGGACCAAAGATGTCCTACAATACATGGAGAGGCTTGCCCAGGAGAACAAAGAGCTGGAAAAGATGTGGGAGCAGCGACAGAAAAAGCTGCAGGATGGCTTGGAATTGCAGAAGTTCAACAGGGAAGGAGACCGTATCAATGCTGCCCTCTCTAGCCATGAGGCCTTTCTCCGGGGAGATGACCTTGGGGTATGTACGGCAGCTGATTTTGTTTCTTCCTAATTCCTCTCCCCATCCAGGGAGTCGCAACAATTTTCTTAATTAAATCAGCTTCCTCATTCTTATGGTTATGGCATTTTCATACACTGAAACTCGACTTTCAGGTCTTATTCATGTTCTTATGTTTGTATTCATCATAATGAAAAGGAGACACATTGTCTCAAAAACATTTTTAAAAATAGCTAGAGTTGTAATCTATTGCTGTGTTTGCATGTCAGATGATTTAAAAACAGTTCAGTGACCGGTTTGGTGTCGAATGCTAAAAAAAAGGTTTTGAGCTTGAACATAATTAGTTTTTTTCATTGAAATAAAAAACTCAGTTTAGAAAAAAATACGTTTTTTCTTTTCAATAATTATGTTAAAAATGTTAAACCAAATGAAGGTAAAAACCAAATGCAGATAATATTCACAAGATCAGTGAAGGAGAATTTTATTCTCCCTCACTGGAGATTTTATTCATTATGGCCATGCTGGCATATACATGTAGATGCAGAATACAGATTTTCTTAAGAGGTGAAAAGGAACCATAATGTAGGAACAAATATAAGATGGAGAAACAGATATGATACAAGCCTAAACACATCTGCTGCTTGTTTATAGCCCTGAACGTGTTATGCATGTGCTAAATGTACAGTGTCCATCTGTCTGAAAGAGAAAGGGGATAGTAAGGTCCTTTTTTTTTCATTGCTACAGAAACAACATACGACCTAGAAAAAAAATGTTCAATATTTCTTTCTTAAATGCAGGACCATGTAGATGCTGTTCGAAGCCTGCTGAAACAACATCGTGAATTTGAACAAGTGCTAATGGCGCTGAAGAGACGAGTTGAAGCACTTAATGAAAATGGGGTCAACCTAATAGAAAGCGGGCACTTTGCATCTCACGCGTGAGTCCAGACTCCTCCTTCCTTTTTATTCCAAGGGGGGTTTAGAAAAGACAGGGATTCCACAGGAAGGATTTGGTTTTAATAAATTATCCAGTATGATTAGAGTGAAATGAAAATCTTTCTCTAAGACAGGATTCAGACTCCAAGGACAAAGGGCAATGGCTTTAAACTAAATAGGTTAGATTTAGGTTAGATGTTAGGAGGAAATTCTTTACTATTAGGGTGGTGAGATACTGGCACAGGTTACCTGGAGAAGCTGTGGATGTCCCATCCCTGGATGGGACATCAAGGCCAGGTTGGATGGGGCTTTGAGCAGCCTGGTCTAGTGGAAGGTGATCCAGCCCATGGCAGGGGGGTTGGAACTTGGTAGTTTTTTTAGGTCCTGCCAAGCCAAGCCATTCTATGATTCGATGTTTACAGACTGTGATTTGCTGGATGAGGGCAGGGAAAGGGGAGTATTTTAGAAAGATATAAGCTTCCTGTTCTCTCAGAACAAATAAGTGAAATGTTCTAGGTTAAAAATGGCATTTTACAGAACACTAGGGTAATTCTTCTTTTATCATAAACTATGTATAGTGTTAAAACTGCTTTAACATAATCACATTAAATGCTTGCATATTTCATTTTTTCTTTCACTTATCAGTATCAGATATGTTTATAATGTATACAGTATGTTTGCTGTTAAAAATTTACAAATGTCTTCACAAGGAGATAAATCATCAGGAACAGCTCCTTTGTGTTGTTGTGGAAGCTCAAGTGTCATCTGTAATTCCTTTACTGTGATAGACCCACTAAAATCTAGTAAAGGGAACTCTGCATAAAAAAGGAATTAGAAATTGAGGGTCAGAATGGACCTCTTAGGTCAAACAGACTGTGGTTTTGTGATCACAAGTGATAATTTCTTGAAAATTTCTTCCACAAATTCATAAAACTGCTCTTAAAACCAGATTTCTTGCCAAATCTACTACCATTAGAAGGCCATTCCAGAGCATCATTGCACAGCTATACAAAAGGAAGATCCAGAGCAGCTGGCAAGCATTAGCTATTTTCCAGATGAGTTGTACATGGTCGTAGGACAGGGTCATATATCACTTCCTCCTGTCAACGGATGTGTTGAACTAGATTCCAGTCATATTACACTAATGAATACAGTATAGCCATGGGCATCTATATGACTACTACTACTACATTGGACTTGTTATTTTTCTTGGTAGTATTGAAGAGAGAATGGCTACGCTCCGACGAAGATGGGAACGGTTGGTACAAAGCAATGCTGAGAGAAAACAAAGGTTGTTGGATTCCCTGCAACTGCAGGTAAAATGACTGAATCTGCAGATTTAGTCAGGCATGCATGAAGTAATTTCACCCCTTGGCTTAGTAGGAGACATATCTCAAACTGTTGAGCATTCCTACTGCAGCTCACTTTCCACTTTCTCTTTGGTTATGAGACAGAGAATTTCACTATCCAGGGAAGAAGTGATGCACTGGTGATAGATCTTCCAAAGCTATAACCAGAGCAAAATACAAAAGCAAAAATTGAGACATTGAATGCAAAATATCACCAGAATATTGTACCTACTGGATAGGTTTATACTACTCATTACTTAATATACTTCTGAGCCTTAATCATTTGGCAAAAATTAACATTTTACTCTAGATTAATGTAATTAGGGAGAATGTTTAAAGAAAGTGTTACTCATAACCGTCAATGGATGACTTCTGGCTCACATTCTGAATTCCTAGTGACAATTTTTCTTCAGAGTTGAGGTCAGGTTTTGCTACTGCAGTGTTACCTATGCTTGTTCTCTTGTGCTTAATCAGTCATGTTGTGTTACAGTTAGAGAAGCATCAGGAACAAGATTAACTTTTTATTTTTTGCATTTTAATTTTGTTTTAATCAGGTCTTCATCATTATTTATTGCCTTTATTTGCTACACATGCAAAGAAGGACTTCACTTCAGGGATTTGATTTTCCAGGACACTTGATTGTGGCTTTCTGTTGTAAATGCAAATTTGGCAAGTTCCCTCTATGTTCCTTAGACTCTGTTCACAAAAATTTTTCACTCAGAGGGTTTATAAATAAATGAACAAACATTAAATATGATTATTACTCTTCCTATAAGGTGCCCTATGTGAAAATACCTACCAAAAGTACACAATACATAATTGGGACTCACCACTTTATGCTGGCTATATATCTTATTTACACTAACAGTACTTTTGGCAAGAACTTGGCTTCTAGTGCTGAGACACAAAGTTATACGGGAGGGTTACGCCACATATCGTTAAAATAGTGTGTAAAAAAATGCAAACCTTTGCTGACAATAGAATTCAGCAGATTAGTATGTAATGTAAAAAGGGACTAAGAGATATTACTCTGAGGGCTTAAGAACTCAGTAGTTCAATGTCATAACTCCTTAATTAAGAGTGCTGATTATGTAGAACAACTTGCATATGAAAATACAACACATTTCCTAACTCTTGGAAAAATCAGGGCTTGATCCTAATGGCAAGGATGGCAAACTCACACAAAACCAGAAATTAAATCTATTTAATCCTATTTGTTTCTGTAAGGAGTTTAATCGTGATGCTGCTGAGCTTTTGATATGGATGGAAGAAAAGTACAAGATAGCATCAGACGAATCGTATCGTGATCCAACAAATGTTTTACGCAAACTGAAGTGGCATGAGGCTGCTGAGAAGGAAATGATGGCTAATGAGAAGCATTTTGCAACACTAATAAAGGTGAAGGCAGTTTTGGAGCTAAGTCTTCCATCTTGTACCAAACTTCATAGAAGTTGATCTTCTCAAAAATAAATAAATAAATAAATAAATAAATAAATAAAATAAATTGT
This sequence comes from Netta rufina, assembly GCF_964035555.1. Taxonomy (NCBI): domain Eukaryota; kingdom Metazoa; phylum Chordata; class Aves; order Anseriformes; family Anatidae; genus Netta; species Netta rufina. The sequence continues at coordinate 31,734,492 of NC_140128.1, forward strand.
GCTGTGTTTCTCCAGAAAGGAAATCAGATGGTTCAAGATGGCCATTATGCTGCAGTTTCTATACAGAACAAGATGTCAGAGCTACAAAAGAAGTGGAAGGAACTGTATGGCAAGATGACAGAGCGAGGTGACAAGCTGAGACAAGCTGGGCAGCAAGAACAGCTCATGGAACTGCTCCAGGTCAGGAGGTGGTGGGATGCAGAGGGGAGGGGTGGCCTAGAAACCTGGTTTCACTGTTGATATGGAGTGATTCTCACAAAAAAAAAGAGCAGAATACCCTCCAGGTAAAAGTATATTTTAAGGTGTTTGGACATCAGACAGATCACTGGACTTTGCCTACAGTCTCGAGAGAGAAGACCCCAATATAAGGCCAGTCAAGCACACTAAAGCTAAGAGTAGGACAACAGTGCCAGCATGGCACCAAGATGCAAAGCTGCTGAGCTCTGGCTCAGCACTGCATCTATGTGACTATTGAATACTGAGAAACAAATCAAAAGTCTCTGCAAGATTAAACTCTATGCAAACATTCTGGCTTGCTTGGAGTCGGTTTGAGGCATGGCACTACATTAAATAAGTAATCCAGGCAAATTGTATGAGAGGAACAATATGCTGTGAAGCCGTTTACAGATACTAATATTTAATGAAACTGTTGTTGTATAGAAATTAAAAGCTAAAATTTGAAGCCTTTGAAGTTTGTTTTATGCAATGTCACTGAAGATGGTTCAAAGAGATGATTTTGTAATCATGTACTTCAGTGGCTGGGCAAGAAAAGTACACCAAAATAGAGAGCAAAGCAAAGTATTCCCAGGAGGTGCCTCTTATAGATACCTGGCATCGTGTTACCAAGAAAGAACATACGAATTTAAAAATTGTATCCAGGAAGCTGTCATGGGAATAGCTGAGTGAAAGAAAATGGTGTTGCAAGGTCATTATGAGTGTGCAGTAACCTTTTCCCGGTAGGATGCCAAAAAGAAGATAGAGAAAATTGAGAAGGTTCTTCAGGAATCAGAGACAGGCCATGATCTGCGCTCCAGCCGTGATCTACTCAAGCAGCACAGACAGCTAGAAAATGAGACACATGAGCTGGCAGAGAAAATGAACTCTATTGTGTCTCATGCGAGGAAAATGGCCACCAATCACTTTGACTCCCAGAGGATTCTGGAGGAAACACAGAAATACCTGAAAAGGTGAGGTGCCATTCTCTTTCTGTTTCCACCCCTTGTGACATAGCATTTTTTGTTCCGCATTCTAGAAGATGCCTTTCTGTTGATTAAGTTTAAGCTATATTCAGGAATTATTTTTCCTACTGTTTCTGCCACAATAGTGCTTTGGTCTGTACCTGCACAGCTGCCTGTTGACTCACCTCAATATTTATTGCTGGAACTTACTTCTTGTCTGCTGCCCTCCTACACTGGTCCACTTGTTACCTATAGGTCATCCAGCTGCTTGCTAAGAGGTGCAGTGATCCAGTATTCAGTAGTGGCTAGCTTCCTTAAAACATCACAACACAAGGCTATGGCTTCAAAAGTGTAAATCTTCTTTCCCTCTACTGTAGTGTGTTGTTATCATATAAGACTAAACTAAAAAGCGGACTTAAATTCTCTTTCTTCCAAAGAGCACTGCTTAAATGGTTGGAAATTGAGGCATGGATTGTGTGTTAACTGTATTCCCCTCTAAATGTAGGCTTACGAAGTGGAAGATTAGAGTGTTGTTAATTGTCCACTAGCACTATATATTGCAGCTGCATGATCCATGCATGGCTATATTACTACAAAGCCTTATCAACAGTATCACAGCTTCATACAGTCCTGGTCCCATTTCCTCTGCCCTCATATCAAATCTCTTCCATACTTGCCAAAAGTAGCCTTCTGGAGAAGGGGTTCTTGTATGTACAGCCAGTACTATCCATTGAAGTTTAATTGCAGAGGTAGGTGTCCAGTGTTCTGTAATCATCCCTGTGGTATAATAGGCTAATTCCCTTTGCAAAACTGGGATAAAGCTTTTTTTAATGTATATTTTCATGGATGACCCCTAGGTTTGAGTCTTTACAAGCACCTCTTAACGAGAGACGTAAGTTGCTGGAAGCTGCAGTGGATCTTTACGAGTTCTACCATTACCATGACATGGAGATGAATTGGATTAATGAGCGTTTGCCTATTGCCCATTCTACCAACTGTGGGAAATCTTTGGATGTTGCTCAAAGCCTGTTGCAAAAACACAAGGTAACTCCTTTAATCAAGTGTATTACAGCATGTTGGCACATTGGAGTTCAACTTGGTCTGCACCTGCAGTGTTCTCCTTTACTTCCAGGAAAGGCTGTTGCAAGCAAAATGTAGTGGCATGCTCTTGCTGAAGTATGATTCCAGCACATTGAGACAAGTCAGCAATGTGGTGATGATTTCCAGAACAAGGAATTCCTGTAGGATCTACAAAAATTGTCATATTTTACAGTATTCCAATTCTGAGAAACTTTATAACTCTTCCCATTAAAAGTGGATAAAAGCTAGTGTACCTCACACTAAATAGAGAGTTTTTTGCTTTGTGCAGTGGTCTTAGTAGAATATTTTAACTCTCATATACTCATACTATTTTAGTTCTATACTTAACTGCACTCATTGTACATGCAATGTCATCTTGAGGTAGGTGCATGGTAGATCCCGTAGGAGAGCCTAAAACATGGAAAGGAGAAAGGGTAGAATCAGGGCAGAGCACTGGGCCAAGGACTTTGGTGAGTAATGCTGAGGTTGGAAGGAAGTTAAAAATGCCTTCTGTCACCTTGCAGATCCTATCTCCTCCCTCAACAGCAATACTAACAGCAGAATATTATACAAACAGGAATAAGACTGGCAGCTCAGGCTGCAGCTGTTGTAGAAACCAAAAGTCCTTGTGCTCACTGGCATAGATAATTGCTACACTGTGCTGACCATCACCAGCTGCCAGTTTTGTTTATGACTAGGAGAACAGAAATGTCTGTGTCATCACATGCCCTTCCTTTCTTCCTCGATTTTCTTTTTTTCTCATTCCCAGGAATTACAGGCAGAAGTGAATGCTCACAAGCAGCAAGTCCAGCGGGTCCTGGATAAAGGAAGGACAATGATTGTGGGCCAGCATCCATCAGCTCAGAAAATAAGTGAGAAATGCCAGGAACTTGTGACTGCCTGGCAGGGCCTGGAGAAAGCCTGTGAGGAAAGGATGAAGCAGCTGCAGCACTCAGTTGGCTTCCAGGAGGTATAAATTACAGCAGAGTTCTCAAAGAGTAGCTTTTTCAGAGAAACAAGAGGACTAAAGTTTTGAAGTGAATTACAAACCAGCTTCAGTATCTCCCTTTACTGAGCCTGGAATTCACTTAAGCTACTTGGGATGAGACTCAAGGGAATGGAGGGCTGGGCTGCACAGCTGAGTGCAGCCTCCAGTCCAGAGTTGGTGCTCTAAAGGTTTAGCTTGGGCTCTGTACCCATCCCTTATGGTTGAGTGTAAGACACCCATTTTTCCTAATAGTAGCTCCTTTCTCAATGTCTTTATACAGCATCAGGCTTTGACTTAAGTAATGCAAAGGAAATCTGAAAAGAATCGATCTAACCTGTGCCTGTTGTAGGCAACAAAATGACATTGAAAAACTGATAAAGCTCTTCCTTTCAGAACAAGTTAGGAATTCTATTATTTCAACATATTATTTCAACAAGATATTGGACCATACATTTAATCTGCTTAAAAAAGAGATTGCATGCAAATATTTATCTGGATAATCCAAACATTGTCATCAGTGGATCATTTGAAGTGCAGTTACACAGATGACACAGATGGTTTTGTAGACAAACTGCATTTGCACAGAGCTCACAGGCTCATCTAAAGTACGCTCCCTGGAGAATCTGATCATCTGGCTCTTATTTCCTCCACCTGTGAAAAGAGCTGCCAATACTGTAGGCTTAATGAAGCCTGATTTTTATAGGTGATTTGAACTTCTCAGAAAGTGGGAGGAGAAATATCACACTGTTAGTAGTTAGCACCTACCCTTAATAAAAGATGAGTCAAATAAAAATGTCAATGTGAAGAAAGAACAGTAAGACAACTAGAAACTTATTGCCAGAGCTTTGATGTCTGGAAAGGACCTTAGTTATCTTGCACAGAAATCTTCCATCTGTGGCCTCCTTCATATGATTTGACGGAGCAACATATATATATTGTTGCTCTGATAGTATATATAAAATCCTTATAAGAGGTTACAATTAGAACCATTTTTAGAATCAGGTTCCATTTGCCATTTAGAAAGCATTTTTTTCAGGGGGTTTGCAAAGTTAACGAAGTCTTCCTTGGCTTCACTGCTTAATAGGAATAAAACCCAGCTTCTTCCAAGAATCCTGCAACTTAGTCTGGTTCATGCAAAATAGTAGTTCTTGGGATTAAATAGTCTTTGTTATTCAATATCACATTGCAGTAGACCTTACTGTAGTAAGGTCTCCATTTCAAATTTACTAGATCAAAAAATGATATGAGTATTATGGAAGTTGAAGTAGATGTTAATTTGCTTTCTCTTTAACTGATAGTTTCTAATGAATACTTCAGACCTGGAGACTTGGATAGCAGAAAAACGTCCACTTGTGACCAGCAAGGACTATGGTAAAGATGAAGATGGAACACTGAAACTCCTCAAGAAAAATAAGGTATTTCAAAAGTGTTTTTAGTAATTCTTGAAGAATTAAACAAGAAATGTTCAATGTTTGTGAATGTGGATAAGTGAAAGAACTGAGTTCCTATGTTGCTTTGAGAAGGAATTTCCACTCTAAGGTTTGAATTTATGCATCCATTGACAAACAAGTTTAACAGAGCTAGGATCTCCTTTGTATTGCATACTCTGAGAGTCTCGTGTGTAGTATATAGATGTTATGGGATGAAAGAAACACACTTTAGTGATGAATGAACAGTAGTTTGGCAAAAAAAGAGTGATAAATATTCTCATCTTATTTTTCTGAAGCCAAACTAACTGTGATCTGATATCTGCTTTTCAGTCTGAACATATGCATGAAGAAGCTTTTTTTTTTTTTTTTTTTTCTTTCTCCTAGAATCAAAGATACAGATTGGGTGTTATTATTCCAGGAATACTTTGTTTTAAAATGTATCAGAAATTTCTAATTGTTTCTATTCATCCAATTTGTTTGATTTTATGTACTTTTTTTTTTTTCCAAAAAAATATTGAGAGCAAATTGTCTGAAATCGTTCAAGTCATGGAAATGTCACATACTTCCAGAAAGTTTTTCTTCTGTTTTAATGTCTCATTGATTATACCATAGGCTGGTGCAAAATTTAAAGCAGTAGAACTCTTGAACAAGTTGCTCTCATTCCACTCTTCTCTCTGCCAGGCACTGCAGCATGAGATTGCTGTTTACCAAAACCTGCTGAAAGAACTAAGTGAAAGCGCCCAAAATCTTCCTCTTGTGGGCTCTATCCAGCATGTTGAGGTTGATGCACCAAAGCAGCAAGTCCACGCAAGACTGCAGGAGTTGCAGGAACTAGCAGCAGCAAGGTATGAACTAGAAAATATGCAACTGACTCTAATCTAAATTGCCCCCTAGATCCTAGGTTTGATTCAAAGCCCGTTGAAGTCAATAAAGAATATTTCCAGTTACTTTGCTAGAATTTTGATCATATCTATCAACTCTCCTTTTCCTAATTGCATGCAAGGAATTGCTTATTTCTGTATTTGAATTCTGTGCACCTATGAGCTTTTTATTATTACTAAGCAAAAGTGCTACGTTTTGTTTAAGGACTTTCACTGCATAGTAATGCACAGTCCACAGTAATGTTGATGTTTTACCTGTTGTTTCTATTTTGTTTACAAATTAAAAAGTAGAAGCATGAATAGAAATTCCTGTGAATTAGACATTCAGAGAAATAAATTTTATTTCTCTGAAATAGAAATAATAAAATATTTGAGTATGTTGAATGCAGAAATGTTCTGTGTTGTTTCATGCTTAACATTAATCTGGGTCTCATGGTGCCTTAATGGTGCTCTGGTTTGTACCTCCTGTCTGCATTTCCCTTGGTGGGATGGATACTCTGAGTGGGCTCCATCTCTTGTGATGAACATTTGTGATTCAAACAGGGGGAAGCCAGGTTCACCTTTGCTTGAATATTTGCACAATGAAAGGCAGTGTTAACAGATGGAAAATTAGATTTTTGTTTGCTGTGTAAGGCCTGTAGTATGTCAGGCTGTATTATAAGATACTCTAGGCAATCATAAATACGCAGCAAGTTGCAGCAGTTTTGCTGCATATGTAATGTGAGCTGAATTACATAGAATGTCTTTCATAGCACTTGCCTTCCTGGTGCACCAACTTTAGTTAGATTTCCTTCTCATTTTCATAAGTAACACAACCATCTTTAGAAAGACAGGTTCAAAAAAAAAGGTATTCTCATTTAAAAACAAACAAAACTGAACAGGGAGAGAGCTCAGCAAGGTACTGCAGTCTTCTGAAAACTTCAGCCAGTGAGTCTGACCTGGCTGACAGCTGTCATCCTACAACTATCCTTTCCAGTTGTGAGAAACAAAGTCAGCTCTTTTATTAGAGACAGTGAATTTTGTTGATGAGACGCTTTGGGTATTAGTGGGAAGAGAGTTATTTATCGCCCTCCACTTTTTATTCCCACCATCTAATTGTATTGTCTTGTCCTTGTCTTGTTCCCCCAACAGAGGGAAAAAGCTGGAGGAGACTCTTGTCTTGCATGAGTTCATACGGGAATATGGAGATCTGCAGGACTGGATCACTCAGCAGAAACAAGCAGCAAGCTCTGAAGACTATGGAAATAATTATGAGCATGTCTTGGTGAGTTTTTTGAGCAACAATCTAAAAACAAGCAAAATGTATGCAGTCAGACTTTAAAAAGATTCTAAGGCTGTCCTTGAAAATGCAAAAGACAAAGAAAGAATTAAGTATAAATCACTAGGAGACAGGAAATGAAAAGGTTGAAGGGTGAGTGGGAAGGACTGACTGGTTATGACAGGCAGACAACACTGCTAGTACTTGCATCCTGTTACCTGAACTACATGAAACAACTGCACAGTAAAATGCCAAAGGGAAACCTATTTTTAATAACCATATATTTAAATGTGGTATACATTACGGATTTTTTCATTACAAGTGCTAATGAATGGATATCTACAGCTATGCCTTTTCATATGGCAGAAACTAGTATAAAGTCAGCCCACTAGAAGTCAATAGCCATTTGTAATCTTAATTTTTAACATTTATTTCAAAATATGTTGTGTCCTAAGTCTTAAACTTGGACTACATTATTCACTTGAAGTATTAAATAAGCTTATGCATTCATGAAGTAAAAATGTATTATTTATTGAAATTCATTGTACATTGAAAACGTTTATTGCTATCCCTGGTAATCATGTTTCTGACTTGTATCTGCATCACAGACTTCATGTTTTGCTAACAATCTGTAGCTCCTCATGGTCTTTGGTAAAATCTCTGGTAATATCCAGTCATTGATATCCTCCTCTGCAGTTTCTCTATCTCTGAATATGGTCAGCTCATTACTTGTTTCTGTGACAGCTGAGCGGATATGTTTTGGAAAAAACAACTCTCAAAATACCTTTGTTGTTGTTGTTTTCCTTCAAAAGCAACTTTGTGCCAAATATAACACATTCCAACACCAATTGGAAGCAGCTGGGAAAAGAGTTGTGACTTGCCAGCAGCTGGCAGAAAGCTTGCTAAACTCTGGGCATTCTGAGTCCCGTGAAATCCGTCAGAAGCAGAAAGAACTAAGGTAGGAGACTTGTGTTAACTCTATAATGCTTTGTCCTTTCAGTTCACTCTTGAGAATGAAGTGAGAAGAAATAAGAAAAAGGCACATCCACCCAGTTCTCTAATTGTAAAATAAGTAGTTTGCTCACTTGACAGAGAATGGTTGCCATGCTTCATTTAAAAATAAGCTACTATAATTCAGACATTATCTATTTGTTGATTTGCCTTCTCACAAACTGCATTGGAGATGCTTTGCAAACAAGGGATGAGTGAACTTCCTTTGCCCTTTGAAACAGGATCACCTAAGTGTAGGGCTGGGTGTTCAGTTGAATCTTTATTGCTTTTAACTTTTGAGCTTGAATCCCATAACTGCTCTGCAGCTGTTAAGATGTTCTGAGCCCATTATGTTTGGCATTGGTCCAAGCTGGCCCAAAGGAAAAAGATGAACAAGTAGTTGGGTCTGATTCAGTCCTCCAAATCCTGCTGTGTCAGTTGTAGAACTGAGCATGGTACTAAGCCCTGGCAGTAGAAATCAAAAGAGAACCTGATTCAGTCATCCATTTGGCATCCAGGTTGGTGTGGCAGTTTTAGGGAGGCAGCTTCATGTAGTTGAGGAGCTGTTGTATGCATCTTTAGAGCTTCATGCATGTGCTTCATTCAGGAGTTTTTCTTCCCACTATCTTTCTCCCCTTCTCCGATATCGCTGCAAAAGGCTGTAGCATATAAAACCTGAAGAGCATATTGAAGAGGGGTGCCCTTATGTAGGCATCAATTTAAGTGCCTGGAGCAGATAGGAGGACATGGGAAGAGTAGCATGACAAAGTAGGATGACAAAATCACTTCAACAGAATTTAATAGCAGGACTGAAAAAATAAGAGGAGAACTTGTTCTTAGTCTTTCTTCAGACCATGAATCTCCTTTACTTCGAGCTTTCATGTCTTACATGTGTTCTTTTTCCCCTTATTCCTTCCTAGGAACTCCTGGGAGGAGCTGTTGGAAATTACCAGATTACGAGGTGAGCAGCTGAAAGATGCCGAGGTGATTCACAAGTGTTACCAAGATCTGACAGATGCTCTGACCCATATTGAGGTAAAAAATATTGGTGAAGTCTCTCATAACAAGAACCCACATTTCAGCTTAGTTTGTGGAGTATTCTTAAGTTTCTCAGCATGCTTACTGCTGCCTTCTAAAAATATTTGTAAGAAAACTGTTCGATTACTCAAAGTGCTCAAAAATAATTCTTGGGTAATTTTTAAGCACCTGACTGGTCACCTTAGGAGAAACACTGGTGAAACTGAGTACAGCTATAGTTGCAGGTCTGTGGGAGAAGCCAAGAAGACCAATGCTTGAAGTTGTCTCTCATTGCAATGCATATAGTAATGTTGTTTTCAGTCATCAAGCCTGACTAAGAAACTGTTTAGTGCCTCACTGTTCTTCTTTGTACACCATTGTAGCTTTACGTGCTGAAGAAAGAACTCTCCAGTGGAAAAGGCATTGGTCTGGTTTACAGCAACATTAACTTGGAAGGATGTCAGGCAGTCATGTGACAATGCAAAGATATGGCAAAAATGAGTTCTTTTATTCTTGTTCTAGTGGTCAGTACTGGTAATAATTTTAGACTCCCAGTATGAAAATGGGGAGGGGGGCGGGCAAAGTCCCAATGAAAATCTTCAGACCTCTGTTTTATCTGAGAATCCTAAAGAATTTCTGGAGAGAAACCACATCCTTGCTGTACTGAGAGGTGTGGTTTCCCTAATGCGGGTGGGTGTAGGAGGGGGCAATCCAACAGAGCTTCCACTGTTCACAAGGTAACAGAGCTTTGCTGGGTTAAGTGCGGTAGATTTTCCACTTGCTTGTACTGGCAAAGGCTACCCTATTCAACAATGTTATTCCTGTTTTCTTTCCCTGTTATGAATGGAAAATCAAATATAATGTATTCTCCTATATACCAGCTGAGGTTTTCAGAACCTTGCACGTATTTAACTGTAATAATGAAGTAGTTAATTCTGTAGCTGTAACAAGTGACAGTTCAGAAACACTCCAGAAACCAACTCCTGGTTTATCCCTATTCTGGATTTGTCCCAGGTAAACAGTATGCACTTCTTGTGTCACACCCTGTTAATAAACTTCATTGCTCTGAGGGAGAAAAATTCAGTCATGCCCATCCATTCCTGTGTTCCCTGCTCAGATGCCTAGCGGGGAATGCCTTTTCTTGTAGGAATATAGTAGTAGAAGATCCCTCTTAGGTGACCAACTGCCGTGCTGTCAATAGGCAACTACAACATGCATCTCCTTTTACAGCACCTTACCAGTACACATTGTTGGTACCCCAAACAAGCCTGTGATTCTGTTACAGAAATTCACTTCCTCAGTAGTTAGAAATGTTCTTCTAATTTGCATCTAAATGGACCTGGAGCAAGTTTTCAACCATTTTATTCTAGTGACAGTGTTGTCCACCAGCTGAAATGCATTTTTTTGTTGTTGTTTTTTTTTCTTTGCTTGAAGCATTTCCAGTGCATGTCTGTGTAACAGCAAAATCCTCCCAGAGAACTTTTGTTAAGCTAAAGAAATGCTTAGGTCTCCTCTTGTGTGATGATCATGCAGTTTCTCTCGTCTTTAAAATAATCCTTCTTTGCATGTATTCAATTTTTAACTTATCTTTCCTGGATGAGTATAACTGAATTTTTATCTGAAGATGGTTCACAGATAGACCACCTGTGTCCCAAAGAATGGCCGAAACTACCATCTGTCAATGCTACTTTAAGAATTCACTATATGTCTCTGCAGTGGCTATTCAAGATTGATTCACAACCCCAAGCCTGTAAGACATTCTCTTGTATTGCTTGACCAAGGAATGACTTGAACCTTCATCTCTAACAGTGAAGATGAGTAGCATAATCACTGAGATGCTTACCAGCGAGTTACTAGGACAGATGTGCTAGGACAGAACCCTAATGGTTTCCTTTTACAGTTCTCGTAAAAGTAACCCAGAAGGGTAATCCTTATCAGTGCAGTATGCATACACAGAGTAACTGAAGTAGACCTCTATGTGTTTTACCTATAAGTAGTAACTAACAAAGCTTGCTTTGATTTTAATCCTTGCTAGGAGAAGTCCAAAAGTATTCCAGATGGTATTGCTAAGGATATGAGAGGTGTGCAAACCCAGCTCCGGAACCATGTGGCACTGGAGCATGAGCTCCTTGGGAATGAACAGCAGGTAAGAAAGAAATCTGTGGCCTTTAATGTGTATCCAAAATCCAGGTTTCCAAGACAATCATAACATAACAAGTACTTACATTTATGAACTTATCTATAAAAGCCTGGCAAACCCTAAGGCCCTTTCTCAGAGCCTCCCGCTTCTTTAATATGTTCAAAGTCTGTGGGCAATGATAAAGTAGGTCATTTAAAACCTTACAAATAAGGGACAAATTATAGCAAGTGCTGACTGTTGCAGTGATTCACAAGGATGTTTTTGATGCTATTTGAAATGTATGATTATACCAAGCTTTATGATGTGTACCACCTTGTTCAAAGCATTCCAGGTGATTACAGGGGAAAATCCAGAATCTGTTTAATAAGTAGAGAGACTGATTGAACACAGAATGTGTTAATTGACTATAGAGGATTACAGAAAGAAGGATGGGGCAACAGTCCGAAAATTTCAGCAAGTTTAGTGGGTTAGGAGCGGGAATGTGAGAAAGAAAAGAAGGATAAGGCTTGTTGCACAAATTTATGAAAAATTTCAGCTCGTGTTGCTTAAAAATCTTCCTTGTATCTAGGTGACTTGCATAGCTTTAACTATACCAATGAAATTAGTATACATTTCTATTTATCCCTTTGTTTTGCAAATGTAATGCTGTAGTTAACACAGCGTGTGTTATACTGAGATTACTGAAGTAGCTATCCCAGCATCACTGGCCGCATCTCTTGGCCATGCTGCAGATAATGCTAAAATTGATACCACCAGCTGCTTCTTTCTTTTAAAGGTAAAAGAGCATGAGATGAGCATGAACAGAATGTAGTTACAGTTAATCTATACTGTCATGGTATAGGTATCTATTATTTGCATTGCTCATATATTAACTATGATTTAGAGAAAAAAAAAAAAAAAAAAAAGAGAGTGAATGTATCTGTCTAATTGAAAAATCACAGTTGTGATGAGCCATAGCAAACACTGGATGTCACTGTTATTCCACAGAACTGAAGCTAGGGATACTTCTGTTCAACATGAGAAAATTTAGGTCAGAGAATGTGGCTTGAATTGTAATTTAATGTGTAATTAACAAATCCCTTATCACAATTTTCCTAGTATTGGAACTCTCTTTCCTACCCTCTTCTTTCTTCTCTCTGTATAGCTGCAGGAGCTGATCCATTCTGCAGATCATGTGCTGACCCGTTGCTCAAAGAAGCAGGTAGCTGACCTGAAGGCAAAGCAGCAGGCAATAGTGACCAACTGGAAGGCTCTGAAATCTAAAGTGGAACTGCGTAAGAAACTTCTGGAAAAAGCACACAAGCTTTACCAATTTCAGGCACTAGTAAGCACTTCTATCTTTTGTCCTTTTGTACATGGGGAAGACTGCCGTCAACGTGTCAATCATGGGTACGCTAGTAAGTTATTGGTACAGGTATTACAGTGCCAGCTCCCAAAACAGCAAGGGTGTCCTCTTTAATTAAATACCATATATGATATGGGGAAAAAAAGCCAATCCTTTTTCATATTAATGCTGGATATTCTGTTCCTGTCTTCATATGGGGGTGAAGGAATTGCTAATGTAGATTTCTAGAATACTTTTGCTTTCCCCATATTCTTGAACCATTCCAGGTGTAACATTGATGTCAATTAAAGCTGCCTTTGGCAATTTGCATTCTGTTTCCATGTTTGCTGGAAGCAGAGAATAACCTGGATAAGTTCACTTTGACAAAACTTCACATAAATTCATTTTATGATTGTGAGCAGGGATTAAGACTACTATGAGACTGGACTTGATGCTTTTGTTAACACAAGAGGTTTCTGCACACAAAGTTGATCCACTTTAAATCTCTTAAAAGTGTTGAAAACCAGCATTACCTGTCCTATTTCATCCACGAATACATTGTGTGGTTAGAGGATTAGAGATAAAGGATGCACTTTTGGAACTCTTTTTTTTTTTTTTCTTGAGGATTTTTTTCTTTGTTTTTTAACCATTATGACTTCATTATCCTGTGCAGAACTGTCAAGGAAGAGATAAAATGAATAAGACTTAAGAAAAATTACAATAGCTCTACTGATGTAGTTGAAAGGCTTATTTGTCCATCATCATCTTTCTGATAGTGACCTAGGGAAGACAGTAAGAACAAGGCAAACTTCTACTAATATGCATTCTGGGAGCATCCTGATCAGGAGGTGGACCTTAATGGATTTATTCATTAAAATAGAGCTACTCAAAGTTCACTTTGGTATTGATTTCTTTCATAATTAATGTCATAAACTTACTCATTCACTTCCAATACAAAATATCCTATAGGTAGGGGTACTCTGTTATTGCTGGAACCACACAAAATACAAACACTTTTAATTTAAATTTTGCCTGAAATCTGTGATGAATCCTATCTGAATGGCAAACCTATAACCTATTTCTTACTCTGGCAAAGTGTGTCCTTTCATCATGCATTCTTAACCCTGTATCAGTGAGTATACTTAAAAAAATATACAAATCCGTCAGTGTTTAACAGAGAAGGCTACAAAATGACAAAACCAGGTGACTACACTTTTAGTGACCTGCCTAGAGCTATGCCTCAGGTATCTCCCTGTCTCTTTGTTGTCAGTCTGCTGGCAAGAAATACTCCTGATGCTCTCAATTTTCACATTTCCCAGCAATAATTCCTGAGGAAATGAAGAGCTGATTTGGCAAATTTGGTGGTCTCATCCTTCTGTCTAGATGTGACAAGGCAGGATCATGTAGCCATTTATAATGGCTCTAAGAGTCACAGCAGCAATAAAGGGTAGGTTAGTGCAGCTCTACTGTAGAACAGTCCCCCAAATAATTGAGCATATAGAGGCATCTTTGCTGCCTTTCCTCTTCCGGCTGTGCCAAGAGGTCGACAAGCTTTGATAATGTTAGGGACAGCTGGCCAGTTTTTGTCATTGATATTTTTTTATTGATATATTTCATACACAGTCCATGGGGCTTTTTCTTTATGAAGTTGTACATAGATTAAAAAGCAGATCATAAATCAAGTTTTTCCATGGAGTAAGAGTTCTGCATAATCATCTACTGTACCTCCTTACATCCCATCAAGTATGATCTTGCTCTGATTAAAGAGCAAAGCTGGTCCTTACTGACAGCATACAGTAACAGCAGGAGGGCATCAAATCTTACAAGAAACTCTGTCAAGGAATCAGAATTCAGATGTAGACTCAAAGTGTTTCTGAATGGTCTAAGGCTTCTCTTCTGAGATCTGTGTTAGGATTTGCACAGTGTCAGTCACTCTCTGCTTAGGAGTTTCCTGTGGACTGATGCTGAGTCTATCCTTAAATATTGCTGGCATTGCTAGTCCAATAATGTCTAGTTGGCTCTTGACTAGTTCATTTGCATTAAGTATTCTGAGATGTGTGGATTTTTTTTCAAAATGCTTAGCTTAGATCTCAAAGAGTTTTAGACATTTGCACTGTGCCAAGTGCACTGTCAGCGTGTTCAGTGACATTGAGCTGTGCATGAATTACAGTTCTGTAAGTCAAAATGACACCAACATGTGCACTATGTGGGCCCCTTCGAAAGGACCGTAGTCACTAGGAAGTCATGGAGTATAGGTGTTCCCTGGCTTTAGGTAAAGATCTTGGCTTAAAGCCTAAATTTTTCAGAATCCCCAATTTGGCCAAGTTCAATTTTGTGGTACTTTTCTGAAACTATTTCCTTCCTGTGTGGGTGCTTTCCTACCAGCTTTGAGCTGTACCTGATTTTAATGATAGAGATAAAATCCATTGGTAAAATGGAATAGGAAAGAAGCCATTTCCATTATGTATTTTACTTCAGTGGAAAAGCCAGCAACTATTCACAAGCGAAATTTTTAGCTCTAAAAGAGCGTTTTCCTTCAGAACTTCCTGTCTGTAACAGTCTTCTAAAATACACTGAGAAACTAAAAGACCATTTACCACCTAAGAATCAAATCAACTAATCCAAACACAAATTAGAATGAAACTTAAACTAAATCATTCCATACAATCTACCATACAGCTCCTTTCATTCCTGTTTTGTTTTTTTTAATGAAGTGATACGTAAAGGCACAGCATCTGTTACAGAGTCAAATGAGATACCAAAAGAAAGTGGGCTGATGAAAGTGCTATAAATCAAGTACAAAAAAAAAAGCTCACCAAAAATGTCAAATTATTTTTACTTGCACAAGTTTTGTCAGTTGCAATCCAAATATAGTTCTCAGGGGTTTGTTAAAGAATTTTCTTGGTCATAATTACTTCAGCTGAATAGTTCAGATATTTTAAGATACCAAAAATGTGTTTATTGGTTCATCATATTTTGAATGTAAACTAGCACTATATCCTTTTTCCTTCCAGAATTGAGTTCCTATTTGAATCTGTCGTAGTTCCACAAGCCAGGAGCTAAATCTGCATACCTGATATGCATAAATATTTTTTTCTGAAATGTAACATGCCTTTTTTTCACCTTTATTAATGTGCTCCTTTTGTTTTTCACTTGAAAATTCTAATTCTCTCTTTTATTTTTGAATATGTTTACTATCTGAGTTTTGAATGGACTTGTATTAGCCCATTAATAAATAAATTTTATTTATTAAATGCGAGAATAATAATAAATGCGAGAAATGCTTAAGAAATGATAGACTGAAGGGCAATAAATGTTATAATGTTGTCACTGATGTGATACAATACAGTATGATTATGATGTTACAAATCATTTCTTTTAATACGGTACATAGAAATTACTACAGTCATTTTATCCTCCCTTGCTGAAGTTCATAGCAGTGTTATAAGTCCTAATTAAATATTTTCTTTAATTTCTGTAATTTTATTACATTTTATTCACTTATAATGATCAGGCTATGATTTTCTTGTCTGATAACCCAAGCTTGAGATCTAACCTCAACTTTCACATTTTCTTGGATTCCAGGTGTGGGACTATTTCTCATGGACAGCAGAAATAATAAGGGAAATGAGAGCCAAGGAGACTATTCGGGACCTATCTACTAGCAGCCTAAGACTTACCCAGCATCAACAGCTACTGTCAGAGATTGAAGCACGAGAAGAGAAATATAACCATGTTGTACAGCTAGGACAGTCACTCTTGCAGGATGAGGAAATAGGATCAAAAGAGGTAATTGAAACTCCTTTGAGTTCAAAGTCAAACACACTCAGCTGCTCAACACAACTGTAACTATCATTCTGTACTATACAGTACTGTAAGCAAATGCATGTATGCACTCACATATATTAATATGCATGACCTACATTTGCCATAGTGTGTTAATTATGTTGGGCAAAGAAACATCTGTTCCATTTTCTACCTTACCAGTAGATGAGTACTAACATCTCCCGAGGGCCCACCACAGCAAAGCTGGGCTTACTGAAGAAGCTTGGTATGTTCTGAGCAGTGGAGATAAATCTACACACTTCCCAAACTGGGTTTTCACACAAATACTGTTTCATATCACAGTTCTAAATCCATACCAGACAGACTAGACAAAGACCTGTCAAACAAAAAATGAAAATAAGCATATCAGAGAGTTAAAACAGTTGGAATATTTTCTCTAGTAGCATTTATGCTGGTGTATTAACTCCCCTGACATAAAAAAATGGAAATCAAAATGCTCATTTACTCATTACAGACAGCTTCTAAAATTCTCATAATATTATTTCTACTAGATTATTTCTCCCAAGCAATTCAATAACATCACTTGAATATCCTCAGCAGACTGTGGAGTTCATGCAAATTATTCTTCCATCTGACAAATCCTGAAAATTCATGGAATGCTGCAATGTATAACTGTAGTAACTAGGAATCTAGTTTGCCTGTAGACAAAATGCAGAGATAATCATTTATATAAGATCTGTGGATATACAGAGTTTGAAAGCTGAAAAATTCTAAGGTTGAGATATATATTAGCGGAATATAGAATAATATGTTATATACACAATTTATTTAATTATCTGTCCTATCCCAATTTGAAGGGCTATAATTGCACTGTTATGACTAAAGATAAGGGAGAAGTAGGATTTGATTCCAGAAGGTACACTTGAGAAACAGTCACCTTTGTTTCTTCTTGGCTTGTACTACTATGTATGCTGTAACAGTCATTCCTATGTTCCTGAGATGAGGCACCTATCTGATTATCTCTCTGCCCAAATACAAGTGCTGGAACTTGTTCAACTTTTCTTTGTTTGATAACTTTGGTGCAATTTTAGGAGTTTATCCAACACTCCACTTGATCCTTTTCCTACCATTTTACCCTCCTCCATGGGGTATAAAGACCAACATGAGTCTTTCTTTGGAAATTGTTTTCAGATTCAGCAGAAGCTACAGTCTCTGTTGGAAGAGAAGGAGAATGTATACAGTGAGTGGAAACAGAAGAAGAAGTGGCTGGAGAAAGTACATCAAGAACAAATGTTCTACAAGGATTGGAATCACCTGGACAAGCTTCTGAACTCACAAGAGGTATGTGAATTGTAAACTTGAAACAAGAAGTTAGACTTGGCTTTCAAACTCTTCCAGACTAAAAGAGACATTATTGTGCCACTTAAAATTCTACCACTTAAAATTCTTAGGTCTGTGTATAGACAAGACGCTGTTTGTTGTTACTTGCATTATGGTATCTGGAGACTAGCAATTTACCAAGAAGCCCCTTTCTTATGGGGTGGGGAATAGAAACAAAAATATAGTCCTTCCCTCAAAGCTAACTAATTGCAAATAAATGTCAGAGCTAACATATAAGACAGAAGAGGGAGACAACGGTCCAGTATTAGTCAGCTTTGGAGAGATCTTAGTATACCAACTGCTTAATCACTGGGAGATTGTTTTGTAGGCTGCAGGAAAAAAAAGGGAGGGGGGGGGAATTGTAAAGAGGGTCTGAAAAAGGACAAAAAAGATTGCTTTGCAGGTGTTGCTGGAAACCTCCTCTCAGGCTGAAAGTGCTGGGGAAACGTAACTAATTCAAAATGGATGTTGACAGAGTTAATCCAGGAACAGGAAGGAACTGACTTCTCAGTCTGCAAGGGAGTTGATAACAGTGTGGAGAACAACTATGAAAGAATTTGACCATGAGGAATAGTAGTTTCTGTTTGATGTAGTAGAGAAAGATGAACTAGTGGGAAAAGGCCTCTCATGAAAAGAGGGTTGATATAGTTAATGCAAAGCCAGCAAGATATTCTTTGTATGATCATTTTGCTGCTCTTGAAGTGAAGTATATTTCTCACCAATATTCAAGTGTTTTTCCTCTTTCTTGAACTTCCCTGGCTTCATGGGAGCTATCTAAATAGTTTCATCTAGAGTTCTGACGTTTGTTGTTACAAAACTGGGAGCGCAGAAATCAAGTGTCCTTTCCAGTCACTCCGTGCAAATTCATTAGTTGATAGATTGCTGTCACTGTGTTGAAACTTGGCTTACAAATGATATTGATGTGATGAAGGTTGCCAAACTGAAGGGTTGAAGCAAAGCTGAAGGAGTTTGTATCTCAACATCATTTCTTATTCCAGACAAATCGTTCTTAGTTCTACAAGACCACTTGCAGCATAAAATAGTGTTTTTCTGTTTCTGCTGAATTTTCTCTGATTCCCACCAGCGCTTTGCCACTGACACTAAACCGTTTGGAAAATTGCACTGAACTGTGCCATGCCCATTCTTAACCCTTTGGGGCACATGAGCTTGGAGCCGCCTTCTGTTTCTTGTTGCTTGTAGGAACTACATATCTTTATGATTCCCTACAAGTGGCATGCTTGGCAAATACATTCTGCATTCTGAGTTTGTGCTGGGATGTGAAAGCAAGAGAATTTAACCTATCTTCAGGTTCCTGAAATAAAATAATACATAGTTCTGTCAAGTAAAAATGTTTAGTTGTTACTTAATTAACAAATGGCACTATTTGTATTATATCTCTCTCAATTCCCTTCCAAGCAGTGACATGACATTGCTAAACTCCTATATGGGCAGCATCCTCAGGGAAAAAGTAAACTCCATAAAATTTTGGCACCTGCATTCTTTCTCTTATCGTGAAACATGATCAGCTAGCATGCTGACTGTGACTATGGCATCTGCTTTGCTGTACATACCTCAGAGGTAAATACATACCATAACTGCTATGGGCTAGTGTTTCTTCTCACCCTCAGTCAAGAGTCCTGATTGTGAAAGACTATATTACACTTACATTAAAAGGGTTGCACCTGGCAATTTCAGTATGCTCCCAGCATCATCTGTACAGGTAACCTACAGTTCACATTACTTTTTTGTTCAGGTGAATTTACTGTTGCTGTATGCTGTGAGGTAGACTGACACAAAAAAAGGGTTTTCATCATAGACTGGGTAAATTCTCATGGTGGGATCAGCCACAGTCTGACTCTACCACAAGTTTCTTCAGCCAAAGCAAAGCCTGAGAATGAATACTGTGACCTTGAGAAACATAATGGGCAGCTTTGGTGTCAGAATATTTCTCTAGTAGCATTTTCTCTAAGAAATTCCAAGCATCTGGGTACTCAGTTGTTCTCATTGTGGGTAAATGCTCAAAAAGTAGAGCAGTTAAGGTGTGGATGGGCTGTCCCTCCCAGCATCCCTTTGCACAGACAGCATTTTGTGGTCATGGAGAATGACAAGAAAATAAACATAGAGGCATGATGACAAACTGGTCTCGTCTGTGCAGGTGTAGAGAATAGGGGAGCCACAATCATTGTATGCTCCTTATGTTCCTTCCACTACTCTCTGCAACCAATTTTAAAAATAATAAAAAAAATTTAAAAAAGAATGCTGAGGTTGGAAAGAATGTGCTAGCTATGGAAAGAAGACTCATAAATGCTTTTGTTTATCATTTCTGTTTATATTTAATCCTCTGGAGATTACAACTGATTGAAGAACTATTGCTTTTGTGAGAGGTACGTGCATGACAAGAATTACAGTTGCATGCTGACAGAGTTACTGGTTTAAAACAGAAAAGTAAGTCGCAGCGGCATACACCATATAGACAAATGTCTCTGAAATTGAAATTAGTGACCAAGTATCTACCTGAAGTTTACAAGGGAAATTTCAGAACACCATGGATTCCTAAACTGGTAATCTGGGTATCACAGTCAGCCATAGGTCTCCTTCACTGACTCTGTCCCTACTATCACCAAGCTATTGCAGTGTCTAGAAGAGACTTTTATGGTTTGGTCCTTAGATTTAGCCCAGAAAATGTGTAAGTGCAGTTAGGTGGGAATAGGAAATACTGAATTTGTTCATCTCCAAAGATGCAAACGAAGAGATCCTCAATGAGCTGTGAGCATTCAGGATGAGTTTCAACACACACTACTCCTGGATGCGCTAATTAGGCCAATATTGTGAACAGCTTTCCTTTCAGGAATTATTTTCTTCCATCATGATGACTCATTCCTGTCATGTCCATTCTTGCCATCTTGGTTTTTTAGGCAGCTGCCCAAGAACATCAGCTTGCCTCCAAACCGGGGAGTATTAGTGAAAGCACATCTAAACCATACTTCACAAATTCCACTGCTCCCTGCTCATTTTGAATCACATTTTGCTGACTTTAAGTCAGTTTTACTGCTTTGAGACCTGGAAATATTGGTGATCACCTCAAAGTCCAGGGTAGTGTCAATCCACAGTGAGTATAAATACAACGGGATGCAAGGTTAGGAAATTGCACTGATGAAAAGCCAGGGACTACAAGTTGGCATACAAATTAAACTGTATCTTTTGAAGAATTTATGGAATGGAACCAGTAAAGAAAATTATTGCAAGAAGAGGACCATTTTCTGTTTTTTGTGGAGGAACAGAAAGGAATTGCCTTCTGGATTCTACTCCTTCTACTCCTTCCTTAATATGCAGTGCATCAGCCTGGCCCTGAAACGAAATACCAATGCTATTTTGATTCATCTACAGCTGAAATTCCTGTATTTCTTTTATTCTCTCGTCCCTCTGTGTCATAATTCTTCAAACAGGTTATTCCTGAGCTGCCAAACTCCCATCTGAATGAGGGAGGAATATCAAGAACTACAAAGCTGTCTTTTGCAGGTGCTGCCATCTACCTCATGGATCAATAAAGACAATTGGACAGTGAACTGAGGTCTTTCAGCTCACGCTTTGTATTTTACTTCTCTGCATTTGAAGAACAATTGGAAGGGGAATCTATTATGTTTGGACAGAGCTCTGTTACTACTATATGGAGTTAAATTATGGCTGCATAGTGACGCAGACTTGCTCCCTAGGGAGATAGGCAGGAGGGTAGGAAAGGAGCCCTTTCAAATGTGGTTTCAAAAAGTATTCAGCCAAGACATCAATTGAAAACTTCCAAACCACTTTCCCAATGGGAATTTTGTCATTTGATGCTTTGAGAATGGACAGCAGCAAACATGCATTCAAAAATAATTCCCATCAGGCAAAGAAATGTAAGCAATCTCTCCACCCCTTGTGTTTCTTCTGACTGCTATGTTCAAGGCAACACTCATGTCAAGTCACATGCATTTTGCTGTTGTACATCTGCAAAATGTGTGTATAGAGCAGCTCCTGTCATCCCATAATTACTGGATCCTGTTTTCCCAGAACTTCATGTGCCTTAGACCAAGTCTCTCCCAGCAGCAAGGAACAGGGGAAGAAAGAAGGCAACAGAGGAGTGTTTAAGAACTGCTACTGAGAACTGCTCTCTCATTCGCTGTCTGTGCCAGTGTGACAGGTTTGACTTCATGCCAGCATCTTATATTACATCCAAGTTACTTAAACCTTCGAAGGATTTCTGCAGAATTTAGTCTAGGATTGTTTTATGCTAAAGAAAATAGAGCACATGTGGAGAAAATTAGGCAAACATCTATCTTTTTTTATTTATTTTTGTTATTAATTCAGTTGTGCCATTGCATGGAACTGTTGTAGGAAACTCTCCTAAAACCTGCAAACTGAGATCTTGCCATTCGGAGTGCAGACAAGCAACAGCCGAAAAAGAGAAGGAAGTAAAAAATCATTTTTGCTTTGAGCAGAAGCAGCGTCCTGTATGTTCTGTGCCTTTCTAATCTTTTCACAGCAGCAGATGCATTGCTCAGGTTAGCTGCTTTCCTTTTTTTTTTTTTTTTTTCATGGATGAAATAACAGCAAATTCACAGGCTGTCTCTGGCAAGCATTTTTGGCTCCCTCCTACTCTGTCTGCAGTCTCACTGTCAGAACACTCAGGGAGCAGAGCCTCATGCTCCGTAATTTATCTTTCTGCCCATCCCACTCTCATATCACTTTGCAGACGTGATAGGTGGTGGTAGCAGTACTAGAAGAGCTATGTGGTTTTATTTTGAATGTGGATTTTTTTTAATCATATTTTTTTTCCTGGAGAATGTTTATTAACCTCTCATTCCTTTGCTTCAGAAGAAGAATGGAAAGTTCCAGTACCAAAGGAAAAAGGATTAGGAGTTTCTTTTAAAAACAGGGGGAAAGGCAAACTTTTGTGGCTTTGGTTTTGCATCATTTAGGACTAAGCTGCAGAATGTCATGCAGGGACTGCAAACTTTCATCTGCACCCGTCTATGTCTCCACTGCAGAAGTGATTCTGTCTTCCAGCAGAATGACCCCACCTCCTCCTTTTGAATCTACTGTGCGGGACAGGCCTTTCCAAAAGATGCCAGCATCAGCTTGGCATCCTCCCACTGGTCAATCAGTTGCAGAGATGGCTCCAGGAAGTGCCAGCTTATCACCAAGCAGTGCGTCATCACCGAGCAGTGTGTCTTCTGGAGCTTATTGTTCAAGGCTAGATGTTGTCCTGGCACACACAGACCGGAGAAAAGATTTTGGGAACACCACTCACGGTGTTGATCCTTCTGATAAGATATCCAGGTTTTCCAGTCCTCCCAGAGACCCTCAGAGCCGTGGATATGGGGGTTCTGGCACTTGGTCAACACCTGTATCTTACAAGCAATATTCAGAAAGAGATAGAAGTGTTCATCCTGAAAAAGACAATCCCTTGAAGCTTGCTGTATCTTTGCCCTCTGATGTTCTTTCCTGCAAAGCTCCACCAAGCTGGACATCACGCCTAGATGTTGATCTGTCTGCTATTCCAGCTGTTTCAACACTCCACAGCAAAAATCGGCATGCGTCCTTGGAACCTTGTGATTCTCTCCCACTTCAACAAGGCTGCAGTCAGTGTAACATCCAAATGCCAGACCTCCATGCTTCAATGAAACTTTACATTTCAACTTGCAGCTTGACAGTAAAGCCTTTTCGAGCAGATTCCCGTGGAAGCAATCACATTCATTCAAGTCTTCTCATGCCACAATTAGAGAAGGTGCCTGAGACAGCGGCAGGTCTCCCAACAGGATCCCAGAAACCAAAACCAGTCTTCCCTTCAGGTGGGTCTCCAGCCCTTCAAATCACAAGGTTTCATGTGACTTCCTCTAAGTACCCTGGCTTTCCCCAGGAGTCTGTCTCCAGAGATATCTGGCTGTCCCCTGCTGCACTGACTGGAAGAGAAAATCCAGCTCATGGGAATGAGGTCACAAGCAACGACTTAGATCCAGAGCTGATTGTCTTTCAGAACCACCCTTCATCAAGGCCAGAGTTTGGGAAGACGCCATGTGATGGGCTAACACCTGCTCACCACAAGGTTTCCAAAATCACCCTAATACTTGCCACCCCTTGGACTGCAATGCCTATCCAGGTGGTAAGAGAATTTAGAAGAAGCCCAAGTCCAACAATCTTCATCAGAACACATGATTCAGATATAGCTGGTCCACCTCTTCACCCTGTGGGGATTGGGGCTGACCTCTCTTTATCAGTGAATCCAGTTTGCTGTTCAGGATTGCTTTCCACCCAGCAGCACTGGGCAAGATCTGGTTTGAGGCCTTCCCAGGAAACATGCACCCTAAAAAGCGTATGTCCTGATGACCTTTTGACAAACATACCAGCTCACACAGCGTCCTCATCTCACAGGCACACAGAGGGTTCGTGGTGTCCATCTATTGCTGTCAACATTGCATCCTTTGAATCTGGGAGGAGAGTGGTGAAGATTTCCATTCCATTCTAGGAACATTTGCAAACATATGTTTTAAGTTGCGTTAATCAAGGCCATGCGGATTCCTTCACATATGCTTCCTGCACTGTTCCTACTACCTGTAAGATGACTTAAGGGGCAATCAGAAAGCTAATCCTGTTCCGCTGTCACCAAGGCTGCAGTTGCTGCTTGATCCATCCTAAATGAAGCTGAGTGTTCTGATCTGATCCAGCACTTAACAAGTGTTTCATTTTAACCAGTTGGGTACTGCTGTCAACTTAAAATGCACAATGCTGTGAATGTACTTACAGGTTTTGCATGATTGGGCTATAGTGCTCAGCGCTTTGAAGGTTCAAGACTTTAGAGCCAAGAACTGGTTTTCCTTTCTGCTGGTCAGTCTAGGACCTGGGACAAATCCTCAGTGTAGTTTTGCTTACATTATTCTGTTACACTTTTTATTTTCTCATTTGTCATATTGTGCTGTATTTCTAAATGGTTAATTCATGGGCTTGTAAACTTTTAATGTAATCCTTGTTTTTAAAAGCCAGTATATTTAAGTGTGCAGGAAGAAATCAATTTTCCCTTTGAAAAAGAGAGATACCTCCCTTTCCTGAGGGAAAAGAGAGAAATTTAGTTTCCATTGCTTGTCAAATTTGGACGTCCCAGCAAAGTCTCTAGTGGTGAAACTAAGGGGATTTTAAGAGGAATTTAATCTGCCTTTGGACAAATGTATTGTAAGTAAATATTTTAATCATAATGTTGTAAGGGCATGGGATTCTGGTCTAACACCTACTGCTTACAGGATAGGGACAGAGCTTGGGAATTTTGATGCATGGGATAGGTCAGAGGATGTAACTGTAGAGCACTTAAGGGAAAACAAACACTGACTGGTCTCTGTATTCCTCCCATATACCTTTCCAATACCAGATAATTATATTCTCATGCAGAATAGATAGCATGCGGGGGGGGGGGGGGGGGGGGGAGAGATAAAATTAAATACATTTAAAATTAGAATTTTGCATCTGTATTGTGAAATGAGAGGCCAACAAAACAATGATGTCAGTATGATAGAAAAGGTGCATGTATTTTTTTTTTATAAACAACTTGGTGTGTTTTGTTCCACTTATAGCAAAGTATCATACTACAAACATAACTTTTCCTGGAACAAAGCATAGTGTGACTAGTAATGAGCTCTATGTTATCTCAGTATTAAGTACATGTATTTACTTTGCTAAAACAATTGTAACAATTTTTTTCTTTTTGTTTTGTATTTACTTTTATCAGAAGAACATCAAATCAAACCTTGTTGTTGTCATATGTCTGGGCAGAGTTTGGACTTGATTACACACTTGAAGTGAAAGCATTTAAGTCTGGGAGTAACTCTGGCCTTCACTGCATGCTTAGAGATGAAAAATTTTCAGTGGAGTTCCAGCAACCTCAGCAGCAAGCCCAGGGCAGGCAGTGGGGAGCAAAATATGTTAAGCTTGTAATACTGTGAAGAGCAGAAGCAGGAGAAGGGAGTGGATTCACACAAATACTTAAAATAGTTTTTTCTTCTAGAGACGTAAAAATGACATTTCTTGGAAGACAGATTTCTTACAGGACCACGTCAGCTTCCATTGTGTCTGTATGAATGTGAAGTTGTGCCATCCTGAGAGCAATCATCCTGATAACTGAAATGTTTCATTTAGTATTTCTCTAAAAGGTAGAGCAGACCCGTGCTATCACATAAGAGTGTATATGGTACTATTTTACTTAAAAGGAACATCTGTTTTGAGATGCACTTTACATTTAGTTCTGTGTTAACTCATACAGAAGAGGTCTTATCGTGACAGCATGGCTGAATCTCTGCAGTTAGCTCAGAAATAGTGAAAAACTCCATTTGAAATAGAGTTAAAACCTCCATTTTTGTCCTTCACATTGTTAATAATTTGGCTATTTGTTACATGTTCTGTTTCAAATCTCAGAAATAGCCAAGTCCATTTTGTGGTTTTAAGTGTCTTTGCAAGTCTTCGCTTAAAAATGAGTCCATTATATAGCAAGTGGACAAGTCTTCAGTGTTTTTTGTGGCTGACAGTTAAATTCCTGATGATGGGCTATGATTCATAATGGAAACAAACTTGAAAGAAAGTTTATACCTGCTGTGTACTGTGGGAGACCTTGGTAGGTTACCTGAGGAAAGCTATGTGGTGTTTTTGTATTTGAAATTAACACATCACATTGAAAGCAGGAGTTTGGGGACCTGTCTCAGGCCATTCCCTGTGCCAAAAAGTGATGTAATTGGCCAAGGGCCAACATCATGGTGTGGGAGCCAGTTTTCATGCTGCTTTCAGATTGGTATAACAAATGCTTAAATGAAAAGTATTGCAGTTCTGATTCTAGCAACTGCTAGAGTAAGATTTCTGTTTAAAGGACAAATGGAAGCATTTTATCTCATCAGTTTGCCAGGTAGCAGTGCTTGTGCTGCTGGGGTTGATTTCTTCTAAGCACATTGTCATAGCCTCTCCTGCAATGCACACAGCCATTTTTCTTTTGCAACATTTTTCAGTATTAAAATCTGGGTTCTCGGGCATATTTGCATGAGCTTCTACTGTAGGGGCCTGGTATGAAGTTTTCAGAAGACAGAAGCATTTTTTCCACTGCTGTAACAGCCCAGGGAATGGGGCTTTGAATGCTCAGTATTATTTGTGTACAGTGATTTTCAGTAGGAGCAAAGCACTGAGCACTCCAGTGGCAGCTGATTATGACTCACTGTCCCACACCCCTGATCTCAAATGCCTCAGTTCTCCTTTCCAAGGAAAGTAACCATCTTTACCAGTAGATGTCCCTTGTCTTTTTTCCCACCACAGATTATAAAAGCAGAAAAACTAATGACTATTCTTTCATGTATCACAAAGTTTGCAGTTTCTGCTAACAGTTACTAAATAAAGGTCCTGAACTGATATGTGGAAAATTAAGAGAATTTTCTTTCTCTTCAGGCAAATCTTTTTTTGACAAAAAATGATAGATAATTCACAAAATCTGAAAGAGAGACTACAGTGCCTTTAGCTTTTAAAACACAAATGTAGAGAAGTAGTATGTGCCTCTATACTTATATACAGAAAACAGGAATAAGTAGATTCCATAGATAGCTGTTTTTTTGTTTTTTTTTGTTTTTTTTTTCCTCAGTGTAAAAGTAGATGTCAATTATGTGTGAAAAATGGATGTTAATTATAAGTGGCTTAATACAGCAGTAGAACAAACAGACCTAGAGTCTGCATGTGGGGGGGGTTCTTCCAACAAGAGCAAAACAAACTTTAAAAACACTAAAAAAAAAAAAAAATCTGTAACAATTTCCTACACCTGATGAGTAGGATAGATCAGAAGATTTAAGTTTGAATCACAAAATATCTGTCTTCTGGTGGGATTTGTATTTAATAGAGAATTATTATTGATAATGTATTTCTTTATGCATCCTGCTGATTTATGCACCAGACTTATTAAAAATGTAGGCCAGTTTTAAGTGGCCTTCCCCTCTTCCTGGAAGTGATGACTGTGATGAGATTTGCTTACCTGTCTTCTGGTACTTCAAGTGGATTAGTACAGAGTAGTTTGAACATCTGGTCAAGCATGATATTCTTCAGCGTATTTTTCTGTATGTGCAAAATATTCCTCTCATTAAGTCCCAAAAATGAACCAGGAAGTCAGGCCAAGTCTAGCTGTCAGTTCTCTAAGCCACAGTTCCCAAGGAGAATGAAGTGGTGGTGACGATAACAAGGTCCATCAACCAGCTGGAGGTCACAGTGACAAGGCAAGGTAATGAGAGCAGTCTGGGCCATCCATAAGGGCCAGCCTCAGGCCTCCCTTCAGTGCAGCTCTGGAAGGGCTGGGGCCAGGGCTGAGCTTCAGTGGGGCCCCCAGGTGGGAGCAGGGGGACATCCAGAGGGTTCCTCTGTGTTTTGTGTCACAGATTTGCCTGTGTTCTTTAACAGTCCTCTTTTGAAAATACTACCTGTTGTGTTGTTTCGCTCATTCTGTTCTGTTTCTTTCTGTGCTACTTAATTTTTTCACGCTACATCGCTGATCTCAAATCTTTCTTCCACCTCTGCACTTTACCCAGGTAGTTACTGGTTGGAATTTCTCATCTTTTTCCAAATATTTATAATTCCATTAGCTCACAGAATGGATCACATGGTGCCTTGTCCAAACTGAAAAATGCAGTCCCCTGTAGGAGACTGAATTTCAAAATTCTGTTCATTTGTGTTCACTACACTGTAAACCTTGTCCAAAAACAATTTTTATGTCTCATTAGAGCATACAATTGTTTTTTGCTGTTGTTTTTGTTTGTTATTTTTCTTGCCGTTGTCTCACAGTTAAATAAGGGAAGTAATTGTGGGCAATTAAATCCACAGGAAAAAACATAAATGCTTAATGACCTGCAGAATATCTTTTTTTTTTTTTTTTTTTTTTTTGTTACCAATACATAAATACATTGTTTTTTCTTTTGCATCTGACAAAATATTAACTAGTGACACAATGCATGTAGTAATTGTGTAATCAATTTTCTTAGCACCAGGAAGGAGTTAACAAACACCATGGTGCATTAGAGATGTACATGGATTAATACAAAATGTCCTAATAGTGTTAAAAGGGAATAGAGCAGAAGTCAGTTTCTTTAAAACTGCCTTTCATCTTTTATTCTTAGATCTTCTTATGTTAGAATTTGACAGGATAGACAGTAAATAAAATTAGTGCAGACAAGTTGGAGAAAAGTCCTGAAAAAATAACTAATGTAATGCATTTGGTAGAGGTGCAAGTTATGATATTTTTTCATGAATAATCAGCTGAATAAATACAGGATGGAGACAAGCTGGTCTGATAGGAGTTCTTCTGAAAAGGTTCTGGAAACTTATAATAGATTACAAGGTGAACTTGAGTTCAAGGTATTGAGTAAAGGATAAGCACCATACGCAGATGCATGAGGATGATTACAGCTTGAAAGGCAACAGCAGTTCTCTTCTGCCTTCACTACCTTCACTATGGCAGCCTCAGCCAAGTATTGCATAAAGTTGTAGGAACAACATTTCAGAATAAATGGAAAAGGAGAAAACCCAGAGGAGAGCAATGAGAATAATCAGAAGTCAAGAAGACAGCCTTTGTGGAACAATTGATCTGATCAGGGTGGCTTTAGACTAGAGAAGATAGAAATCCAAGTATTCAAATAGCCTACAAATATGTGCAAGACTGAAGCAAATGTAAAAGGAATCATTTCCTTTCTGTGATGAAGAGGGCACAATGTAATAAGGTGAGGTGTTAGCAATGCATTTTCAGGTTAGATATTTGGAAAATCTTGTTAATAGGAAAGGTAATGAAACAGTGGAATAAATTGCCAAGGGAGACCGCAAAGTCTCTGCTGTTGGATGTCTCCTAAGAAGAAGCCATACAGACATCTATCAGACATGCTTTGGATTACAAGAATGGCTTAGACATCTTGAATCCACTGCCAGCCTGTGGTTTAGTGATCATGGTAAGCAGTGACTGGTCGCTTTACTTAGTTGGGCCTGCTATGGTATTTCTTGCTCAAGACCATGAAGCTCTACTATTTCATTTCCAATTATCAACTGTAGAGCTAATACCTCCTCTCACATTTGTGAATTGAGACTGTGATATTTAATCCACTGAGAAAAATATTAAACATTTTTTATAGGTTTATTTGAAAAGCAGTGACTTCGGAAGCTCTGTAGATGAAGTAGAGCAACTGATTAGAAAACACGAGGCTTTCGAGAAGCTACTGGCATCACAGGATGAGAAGGTACAGTAACCAAACATGAATATTCTACTAATCAATGAGCTGGAATAATTGTGTGTTTGTTTTTTGTTTTGTTTTGTTTTTAAATATGGCAACAGGTTAAATTGATGAACAGGTGTGATATGCCTGATATACTCAAGCCAGAGAAAAAATAGGGAATCTTACTGAAATAAGAGGCAGAGGAGTGGAGAAAAATATTAAACCATCCATGCCCAAATCCTGTCTATATTGTCTTGAAGTAGACAGGAAAACCACTTAGTAAATCAAATACTGGGACGTACCAGAGCAGATATTTTAAGCAGACCATACTGCGTGTTATGGATATCAGAAGTTTCTGCCTTTTTTCACAGAAAAACAGTGGCTTTTAAAGCAAGTAAAATTCAATATTTCAAACTGGATGGTTTGACTTATTATTCAAATACATATTTGTTATGTAATATCTGTACCAAATTGTCTACCTTCTTTGCATCTATGGAAAAGATGCTGAATTGTTCACCCATACATAAAAGAATCTGCCTGGCAGTTGGCCAGCAGCTGTAATTCATCCATGCTAAGGCTAAACTCTCAAGCCTGGGGCTGTGCCTGGCTTCCCCAGATGGAATGAGCTCCCAGCCCTGTGCCAACTCCCTGCTAGGCTAATTGTTCATGTTGAGAGCTATCTCCCAACACCTGATTTCCACAAAGTAATAAAACCTAAGCATCCATGAGGGTCAGGCTTGCTCCATCACTCCTTGCACCATTTTATTAATGGGAAGGACTTCTATAGCGACAGTTTTTTTCATCTATGTAGCCATGATGTGTTACAGAGAGCGATAACAAGGAAGTCGTAGATGTGTCATAGTACCAGGAGAGGTTGGGGGGAAATGCTGGTAAGCCTGTCCCTGACATTCTTGGATCTTTCCAGCAAAAAAGACAATCTTTTAGGTATAGAAAGGAGCCTGTTTTGGTTTGTTTGTTTCAAACATAAATGTGACTTCAGATTTGTTGTCTTCTCAGATTATGTCTCTTCAAGAACAGGCAAGCAGGCTAGAAAAGGATGGTGGGCTGGATGGGCTACAGATACAGCACAAACTAAACACCATTCTTGTGAGGAAGCAACAGATCAAGGATCTCTCGCAGAGCCGGAGAGACAAGCTGCAGACTGCTCTTCTTCTAGCACTTTTCTACCAGAACTTGGCAGAGGTAAGAGGGATTTAGACTGGTATGAGGATTGTAGGAAGGGAAACGGCCTACCACTGTTGAATGAAGTGTTTGTTGTTGCCAGAGATTAGATGAATTGATAATCTGCTCTGGTATGGCAACTGATTGTACTGCCATGCTTTCAAGCAAAGGGATAGGTGAGCTAATAACATTGCTGTTACTATACCATCATCGTGGAATTGTGCCGTTAGAGCCACTTTACACATCAGGAGCTTTGCTGAAATAAAGCTCATGGAAAGGTAACTTCCAGCATATGTTTCCTTTGGTAGGAAAGAAAGGGATATCAGAGTAAATACAAAGTGGAAACCAGTATGGCAAGGGCACCAACCTTTACTAGCGGATGCTCACTGAAGGCCTTCGAAACAGTGCTGTAAGTGAGCATGGTTCTTCAGCTCCTGTAGGTTGGTCTGCAGAATATGTTAGTCTCTGTCTCCTGTTCTGGCCTTAGTGCTGTAACCAAGTAGCTCGACTCCTGGCACCACTGTTGGAAAAACATAACAGGTCAGTCTTTTAAAGGGCAGCACAATGTGTATGACTGAAAAATGTGCTAGCATCCAGTGTGCTGGCATAAACAACAGCGGACAGACCCAGAGGGACACTTACAAACACCCCTTCTGCCTCTTTATCTTTTAGAACATCCTCCATGTTTTATACAAAAACTGCTGGTACCTGTCACCTCCCAGCCCACAAAAAAGGCACATGTCCTGACAGTTCAAATTAGGATTGTTACCAAAGGCCTGCAACACATTTGCTGCTGACAACCAAATTAAAAACAAATGAATAAAAAAGTCATCTAAGGAATAAATGGCTGCTAAATTCCATTTGTAGCACAATATATTTGGCACATTATATCTTGCCATTTAGCACAATATATCTCACCATAATAATAAAATACTTAAATACCCTCTTTGGTTACACTAAAGAGCCAGAGTTGCACTCTGCTTTTTAAAATAAACTTCATCAGGAATTATTTACACAGTCAAATACTAACCTGTATTACTTGGTCATACCTTTCCTATCACATGAACCACCAGCTGGTCCACCTTGTGGACTAGCAGAGGGGAGTCGATGAACTGGACAACGCATTGCACAATGCTAATATTTTCAAAAGAGCAATGTACCTCTGATGGGAAGGTCACATAACTGCAAACACCCTTTCTGGTGGAGAAATTGTGGCTGCCCTCCTAGAGATACAATCAACCCTTTGGCTAGGAATACTTCTTCATTGCTTCCCATCTCTCTGTAATTGTCAACAGCGCTTGGGCTGGGGTCCTCCTTCATTCTGTTTTCTTGAATCACACGCTTCTAGCACAGCGTCTGTCTTGTATAGTGAGGAGTATTTCCCTTTTCTCAGCCAATTACTCCACATTAATTCAGCCAAGAGTTCTGTAGGGAGTTTTTGCTCTCAAGCCACTTGTTTAGTCCACCGATCTAAATTCATTGCCTACCACTGTAGAATGTGAATGCCACCAAGGAAATAAAAAAAAAAAAAAAGTGGTAATATCTCCCTTCCTCTTTGGTGAGTAGAATGGAATGTTTAACTTGATTGTAGTGATGTTTTGGGTGTGTATGGGTTCATTTATGAGCATAGTCCCCAAAGGGAAGTTAAATTGCAGAGAAGAGTTTTGAATATAGTTGAGAAATCAATGAGGTCATTGCTTATTTTTACTTTTTGGGAGAAGAAGTCCCATAACTCAGATCCCACTCCCCCAGAAATTCTCCCTCCTGCAGTCATCTGAAGTAATTTCTGTTGATCAGACTATTTTTTTTTTATTTTTTTTTTCTGTCAGCAGAAAGTAATGATCGTTGTCATGGTTAAAAGTCTCCTAGTTACTTTCTAGAAGGAATTACACAGG
Source organism: Netta rufina (assembly GCF_964035555.1). Lineage (NCBI taxonomy): Eukaryota > Metazoa > Chordata > Aves > Anseriformes > Anatidae > Netta > Netta rufina. Next base: position 31,767,257 of record NC_140128.1, read on the forward strand.
CAGCTCACAGGGTAGGACACACTGTCCTAGAAACTGTCACTCTTGTAGTCCCGCAGAAGTTAGACTTCTAGACTATCCTAGACTGTCCTAGACAATAGGACAGTCAATCCTATACACCTCAGTCTTAACATAGAAGGCAAATGAGCAGATTGCTACTTAGAAATATATGTATTTATGTAAGTTGTTGCAGAGGAAAGATCATAAAGCTGGAAGTCTTGACTTCTAAAGTCATCTCTGAATTTTAAAGTTGACTCTGAAACTTGCTCATTATATTAGTGGCACTTAAATTGCTTTCCCTTTTGCCCTCTGTACAAGAGAATAAATAACATTTACTTATTTGTTTCAGAGGACTGAGAAAGAATTATAAATGCTTGGAACATGCACAGCTCTGTATATATTTTGAATATTTCTGTTATTAAAAATCAGTGTAATTTACAGTTTGTCCTTTTGAGATTACAGCAACTGATGTTTTGAAAATGTAGATTTCTAAATCGGTAGCGGACACACTTTTTTTTTTTCTGAGTCCCATAGAAATAAGGGTGTTCCCATGTACCTACACTGAGTATTACACTGGTCTCACTGTCCTTGTCTTCAATAAAGTGAAAATGTTTGTCCAGTCAACCATAACGCATTTCATAGAAAGGTATTGGAAAAACAGATCAGCCTTGCTTTACATCTGAATATGGACATGGAGCCAGGAGAAAGATCTCTCGCTCACTAGAGGCATCCTAAGTAAGCCTGAGAACAAATCAAGTCACCAAGAATGCAAATGTGATTTTTAAAGTTTTGTACAGTCTGCCATTAAGCCCTTATTACAAAAAAAAAAAAAGTAGGAGAGAAATCACCCTTTGCTTGGCAGTATACAGGGGATCCACTGGTTTCTCAGTCTAACTGCATGGATGAGCCTCTCCCATCTAACAGAGAAGTCAGTTAAATTGACCTTAAAGTGTTAATGCGTGGCTGGGTAATGGGAGAAGGCCCTAGCTTGTGGGGAGGGTGTCAGAAATGAAAACAGCAGATGACAGTTTGCTGTCCCAGGCAACCTTGACATAAGGAATAGGGCTGCTGTGTGAATCTCTAAATGTACTTTGGAGGGAAATGTTTTCTGGAGAGTGTGCTGCTAGTGAAAGCTATTTCTGTTATTGTTTATAGAATTTCGGCAGCTGAAACAACACTTCAAATCATTAATTAACTGAGAAAATCTTCCAGTTTTCAGTTCTTGCATGTGTGTAGAGCATTTCCACAAGGACAGCCAAGACACTTTGAAACTGATGAAGCTGGCTTCAATTTGCTGTTCTTCTGTAGTCAAAACATTCGGGTACTTCAGTGGTCTGAGGACAGTGGGATCAGTTACAGTGCATGTCAAGTGTTCAGCTATGCGCTTTGATGGATAGAAAATATTTCTGTCAGTGCTAATGCTGAAGTTTAGCTAACTTAAAAAAAAAAAAAAATGCAGTAAGGTCACTACCCTGTTGTCCATTTTATTCTGCATACATTTAAATCCCCTAAAAAAGAATTCCCTAAGAGAAGCATGTAACCTGTGCATTATTAGTCCTCGTGATCCACCTGATGGTCTGAATCTGATGTTCCTGACTAGAATATTTTGAATTTTATGAAGTATAAAAACAAATAGACTTGTATTTGCTTTCAAACAAACTAACTAGTGCTTCGACACATCAGGAAAGCTTCATTGCTTCACATCTTCCATTTAGGTCTCAGAACATCTCTGAGATCACGGGAATTTTAGCACTGTTTTGTAGGCGAGACACGGAATTTACAAGAATCTTAATCTAGTTTATAGGTAGGTCAATGACAAAGATGGGAGATGAAACTCAGAGCCCTAAATCCAAGGCCCAGTTGTCACAAGCTCATTCTAAATACGTCTACCATGTTAAGATTGCATATCTTCTCAAGGATCCTCTGTTGTCTAATCTAGAATATTGACTAATATATTTATGGCTTGTGATAAAATTTGGGGTATGCAAGGAATTTTTTCATTATTATGGTCAGATAAAAATTATTTTCATTCCTACCTGCTTTTATTTCCTGTCAAGTAGAATAGTTCGGGAACTGGAAAGCTATAGTGTCTGTCAGCTCCCAGCTCAATCTTCCTAGCCCAGACATAGGCAGCTGCATTGAATAATGACATATCTTGGGAGGAGGCCCCAGGATGGCATGTAGTTGACATGATAACTCAGGTGTTTCACGCTGCTGCAGGCAGAAAACTGGATCAGTGAGCGCATGCAGAAACTAGAGGATCCTTCCATACAAGACCCCAGCAATCTGCAGGACAAAATGAAGCTTCTGCAGAAACATCAAGTCTTTGAGGCAGAGATTCTAGCGAATGAAGAAATCATCACAGCTGTTAATAAGGTAACTCTCGCACTCTGCTAGTGTTTTTACAGATTACTGCAGGTTATCTAAGATGGAATGAGAAAGAAGAGTAACTTGTTCACCAGCTCTTTATCAATTTTTCTACATGTGAGAAGAACCCAGTTTCTATGCCATGGAAATAGAATGCCATTACTTTACAACAGAGAGGTTTCTTAATTTCTCTCTCCAAGGGACTTAGGGACTTCCATCTTTTCTTATTGTCCAAAATAGAAAGATATCACCAACTTCTTCCTTGCCTGGGGTGATTACTCCTATAAAAGGTAAATAGGATTTCATTCCCAGTAGCTGAACATACTCATTGATACTGGAGAAATCACACAGTTGAAGGGCACAATCATCTGTAATAGCTCCCTTTGGCAGGCAAATACTTAAATCTATTGTTCTTGATTCCCTCCAGACATAAGGCATTATTGAGCTTTATAATTTGAGACCTGAGAAATTGCATTAGTAATTGGTTGTGCAGGTTAGGAAAGTGAGAGTCCTTCTAGAAAAGTTATGTAACATGGTAATTGTATCAAAAATTAGTAGTAACCATCATTTCTAACCCCTCTCTTGAATGTGAAGAAAGGAGAAGCCCTGGTATCAAAAGGCCACCCAAAATCAGGGGAGATCCGTCACCAAGTCCGCATGCTTCAGGAGCGTTGGGAGAAGTTGAAGAGAGCTGTTGCTGCCCGTGGAAAGATGCTGGAGGATAGCCGGGATTTCCTGGAATTTCTCCAGAAAGTGAACCAGGTGGAAGCCTGGATCAGGGAGAAGGTAAATGAACTCCAGTACTTAACCCAAGCAGTGCACTACAGTCTTGCTATCTTGCAATGAATGTGTGATAGATGTCTCATCTTCCAGGACATTTTCTTCGTGCCTTTTGCGTGAGAGAATCGTGATGTGCTCTACAGGCAATATGGAGGGAATAATCCAACAGGTTCTAAAAACATTCTGGAATGTTTCTGTGCCAGAGTTGATTGGACAGTATTAGCACATCTTCTCATGTAAAATGTGCACATAAAGAAATTGTGATTGTTGGTGGTGGTCTTGTGTGTCTCTGTCAAAATGGAATTCTAAAAGCACACTAGAATAGAAGGGACTTGAAGCATTTGGCAACTGGCATTGAGTTTCATTGTGTATCAAATCTGAAAGTTTCTTTTTGTAATAGTGAAAGGAGAGCCACTTTATCCACCAAGTTTTCTTTCAGAGGCTGTTTCATAATCAGTAAGAGATTGGAAAAGGAGTTGGGAATAAGTCTCATCATTATTCAAAAATCAAAAGAGAGTACTTCAGAAGTTGTACGTCAGTGATTTATAGAGAACATCACAGAACTTAACTGCATCAGCATAAGCACTGGGATGTATTGTGTTTTTGTATTCTTATCCTGAATGTTTGCCTGTCTGCTGCTTCTTTCCCCAGGAAGTCATGATTAACATAGGTGATGTGGGAAATGACTACGAGCACTGCCTGCAGCTCATGAAAAAGCTGAATGAGTTCCGTGGAGCGACATCAGGGGTAAGAAGTGTTTTCCATGCCTGCTTCCACATTCCTTGTAAGGCTTGAAGCAGCAGTTAACTTTTCAACCCAGCAACATATCCAGGTAGTAAATACAGTTCCAGTACCCTAAGGAGATGAAAGATCGGGGAGGTAGGTAGCATTACCACTTTATAAGCTATTGAAATGGATACTGGTTTCCATCATTGTGCCTTCTGCTTTGATGTTGTCTAAACAGAGCCATCAGGTGCTTGTGATGCAACCTAAAATTTTGGATTGCATTATGTTGCTGAACAGCTGTCTGTGCGAGTCTGAATTAAGTTTTGAGCAAATTTCCAGTTTGCTTCATGTGGTATGCAATTCATAGTGAGTTCCACCCAAAGGTGGATTTAAAATGGTTGTTTCAGCAATGTTTGAATCTGAAGTCTGATACAAGCCTTCTGTGAACAAGCCCTTAAAAGCAATTTGACCACTTTTTTCCATTTCCCTCCTTTATTTCTCCATTCCCCTCCTTGCTTCCTCCTCTGAGGAAGGTCTGGAAGGAGACCTGTTAGGACTTCATGACTGAGGTTTACTCTATTGTTCTCTCTTAATCTTCTCTTTATCCTGTTTGCCTGTTATCCTAGTTGCCAGTTACTGTAACGGCAGCTCCCATCTTCTCTGTCACCTTCTGCTATTAGGCAACAGAAAATCCTCTTCTACACAAAAGAAAAGCATAGATATGCCTGGCATCTGGGAGAAAACCTTGAGCTTCCCCTTCCAGAGCCTGGCAGGATTTCCTGTGGCAGTGTATTAGTACTGGATCTGGGCGGAAAGCCAAAATACTCAAAATTCAGTACTACAGAATCAGGGAAGTGAAGGGCCTTCATTGGCCCTTCAGTCCTCATCAGCTGAACCGTGAGTTAGGGGAGGGAGCAAGAGTTGTGCTACAGGTTGTATGAGTCAAAAAGAAGGATGGTGAAAGAGACAGAAACAGCATGGTACCCTAGTCAGCATAAGACTGAAGAAATAAATCTTTCCTTTGACTAAGGCAGAGCTTCTGCCAGCTTGTAGCCACTGCTCCTGTACTACTTTAAACATGGTTCTTAACAGAAAAAGCTGAGACTGATATTGTCATAGCTGGTGCTTGATTATACCATGCTTTATAGGGTGACATGAAGAGAAGCAGGCTGGTCCTGGCACAGTATGTACATCCATCCAGTCTAGGTTCCCCAACTAGACATATGTGAGGGTAGGATGGTGATCAACTATCCCATGCTGATGGCTGCCAAATTTTCTACTCATGTTCTGAATACTATGCTGCTAGCTCCCAGAAGAGGAGACTGCAAGGGTTCTGAAAAAGTAATATGTCTGTCTTCTGGTTTCTATTGTTTACTTTGTGGCTGTGTATAATACTGAAATACATGTGGAAATGTGCATGTTGGTATGGATATAGCGTAAATAAAATACAAATGGAGTAAATACTTCAATAAAAATTTGCTGGTATGTGGCAGCTGTGCTTCTACTACACCAGTGATTAATGTCTCCCCACTAAGCCTGTGATTTACTAGTCTTACAAAAATAAAGAATGTTTTTGAATCCTGGAGCAGTGTTCAGTGTTGACCATCCATCATGCACCAGAAGAATTATCGACTACAGTACAGAGTATTTGTGCAAATATTATCCTTTCTATGGTGCATATGCTACACTGGAAGCAAGTTGCCTGAAAGGTTAAGCATACCTTTTAAAATACAGTGGTGTTGCTTTAGAAGAAAAAGCAGTGACACACCTTACAACCTGATTTATGGGTTGTCTAGGTTTCTCAGGGCTGTATAGTTTTTAAGGAACTTCTGAACAGAAGCCTATCTAGGAAAAAAAAAAGTGAGGAACTACAAGCCACTTACCTTTTAGACAGAAGAACAATCTGCCACATATCAGCTGTTTCACGGCAGCCACCTATGTAACTAACAGCTGTAGCTGTGTTTCCTCAACAGATGAGCCCCTGCTAGAATGCCTGTCTTAGAAATGAAGCTCTGAGAGTTCTTATCTAGACCTAGATCATTGCTGATTCTATGTATTGTCATTACACAGTGTATCATTATTAGTGTTCTTCCTTGCTGGCACTGCCTACTCACTTGGGACTGATAACAACAGCACGATATAAGAGCTATCTGAAATTTCTAGTAGCAAGGCATACATCTTGCTTGTTGCTGTTATTGTTGTTTTGCATGTGTCAGACTCATTCACAAGCGTTTTGAACACATACCTTGGTTCCTTTTCTTGCTTTGAAGGAGACAACAGTAGATGATGCTCACATCAAGGATATCAATGCCCTGGCCATGAAACTGGAGAGACAAAACAAGGAAGAGACAAGGACAATATATCAGCGCCGGAAACAGCTCAATGAAAAGTGAGTATGCCTTTAAATGTTCAGTGTAAAGCGATAACAGAAAGAGAAGATAAGGTATATTAGGCAGGCTGGAATTTCTATATGCAATTTCTTTAGTGTCGTGACTACCAAACTTCAGGCACTGAAGCTGCCTTTCAGAACTCTAGGAGCAGTTAGCCAGAAGGATTTCTGATCCAGCAGAGCCAAAGTCATGTGTCTATCCTTGGAGACAGACATACTATTTCAGACTATGTATTTCAGACACACTTTACAGACTATGTCCATGAAAACTAACTTCCCTGTGCACTGGTGAAGAAGCGTATTGCTTCTTGAGCAACCTGACCTAGTGGAAGGTGTCCCTGCCCATGGCAAGAGGGTTGGAATTGGATGATAACTTTAAGGTCCCTTCCAATCCAAACCATTCTATGATTCTGCTACTTCACAGTCCACTAGCTAAGAACCAAAAGTGTGAAGGTAGGGCTTGTAAGGTTATTGAGAGTTTAAGGAAACTGCATCAGGACTTTTTAGCTTTTAACCTGTATCCCATCCTGAAAACTTGGAACAAATACAACCAGATAGTTTTGTCAGACTAGTGCTTTACCTCTATGCTGTGTCCCTTGTTGTGAGAAACTGGGGGTCAGTACACACTGTAGCTCAGAAATCTAGTCTTTTACTTAGTTCTGAGCTTCACAAAACTCAGTTGTGCAAATTCTCGCCTGTGAAATACACCCCTAAAATATTCTTTCCAATAAAAGGTGGAACAGTTTCCGTGGTAACCTGAGTGCATACAGGAAGAAGTTAGAGGGAGCTCTAGAGATTCATGCCTTAATCAGAGAAATCGATGATATCACAGAGAGAATTACTGAGAAGGTGAGTTCTCAGATTTACATTAATTGATATGGGAAAATGGAGGTAAAATGCCTATTCTGGATTGTAATTTTGAGATTAATAGAAGAAAAAGGCTATATGATGATTTCTACTAATGATTTCATGGATGTAACTGAAGCTGTTTATTGAACTGTAAGTCAGTAGCCAAATATGTAATACAACTCCTTCAAGTTACAAGACCGTTGGTTTGAAATTTTTATAACAATTTCTACAAATATACTTCTTCATTGTCAAGAATTCCATTTCTGCTAGGGTTCTGAGAATATTTTTTTTTCCATATTTCATGAAATGCACAGTTATGCAAATTTGTACTCCACAACTTAAATATTGGGCTATTTTCATCTATGAGAAAAGAAGAGAAAATAAAGATTAAGAAACACGGGGAAGCACTACTGCCTTTGTTTTACATGTGAGTGCTCAGTGGCAGGATTGAGAGTATTCAAAGTTCTTTTTCCATCTCTTTAAAGAGCACAGACATACAGTGCTATGTTAATACTTAAAAGGACAATAAGAACATTCAGATAACAATAAAAAGAAGGGAAGAAGGAAACAATTTGAAATAATTAAGATATGACCCTTTTGCTTTGTATCATCTTTACCATTTACACATCCCCCTGTCCCTCCAGAGTGTACTGATACAAGCACTGGATTATGGGAAAGATGTAGAAAGTGTGGAAAATCTTATTCGAAGACATGAAGAGATGGAGAGGGAAATCAACGTTATTAAGTCCAAAATGGAGGTAAGAAGTGGAAAAGTACAGAGGATACTACAAAAAAAAAGTTCCCTTTTGCTTTTTGGGAATAGAGTGCAAACATCAATGTGATTGTTCAGATCTATGAGTATGAGCAAACAGTACATATGGCAGAGCACACAGATTTATTCTCAGTGTAAAATATTGTGCCAATTAATTGTACTTTACGCTGTATGAGATGCCATTCTTCATGATCGACCAAATCTAAGAAGAGAAGTCCCTTGTTAACATATTAGTTGATTCGCCGACTCTCCTCTACAAGCCAGACTGGATCGTCTTTTGGAAAGCATGGAATCCAAATTTAGCATTCCATCTTTCTCCCAGTTTCTGGACTGACTTGAACCAAAATCCTGACTCTGGTTTTGTTTAAAACTAAAATGCAAAACTACAGTGCACATAGTTTTCTGATATAGCTGTCAAACCCAAGAATCTTAGGCTATAATTCCCTCTATAATCTATAATCAGCTCTTGCCTTTGAAAAATGCCCACTTTGCGTGGTTTAGGACTCATCTGAGTATTAAATATGGGTCTGAGTTCCTATATAATTATATATTTTTTTAAAAAAAGAATGTTTTCAGCTGAACTGCAATAGCAGAAATAATATACAATACCTCACCGTTTTCACTGTTGACCAGAGTAGTAAGGCTTTTCATAAGGAACATATTTTTGTGAAATTTCTCTAAATCTTTTCTTCACTATAGTATGCAAATGGTGACGATATGTGTGATACCTTCACACATTGTGACTTTCTTAGCTAATTCTCATATGAAATGTGGGTGATTGCCAGTGAGCATTCCACAGATAGCATCAGTAAAGCTGTAGGGGGGAGTTCTGCATGGAAACACAGAAAGATGAGGAAGTTTTTTAATGCTGCCACGAATACCATTTACAAAGTATATCTGTGCTTTTCTTGTGGATTAAAAACAGCCTGGCATATTCTCCTTTCTGCCTAATTAAAATTCTATAGCACTATCAAATTGATGAAAATGAAGAAGAAAGATAACTTTAAACCTGTTTCGGTGAGTGTTCTTTACTGTTTATCAGGCTGTGTTAATGAAAGCAGCATCAACCAGAAGTCCACATAGAAAGTGGTGTTTTGATGCAGCTGTTAGCTGAAATAGATACAAGAGATTTTTGAGTCCTTTGCTGAAAGGCAAAACTGGTTGCTTCTTTGTGCTCTATCTCTGTGGCTCCAGTTACCTATCTTAGTTAGATTAGGCTACCAGAGGTTATGATTAGCATTTCATTTTCCTCTATGTTTATCACCATTCTGCAAAACTGCTTTCTTAATTGTAAAGTAGCATTTGTGGGTGTTTTGCAACATACAGTTATCTTTCCTTACTTGGATGATTGCTTGGAATTGTGTATGGTTTTTTTCTGCATATAAGAAATCTCTTTGTATATTTTGCTATTGTAATCTAAGTACCCACTTTTGAAAACTGGGATTTTAAAACGAACTACTTGTCCTGAAAGGCAATCTCAGGAACAAACATAAGCTTTTTGGCATAAATTCACCCCACTATAAATCTCCTCCCAGCCATTGGAATTGGAATCTTTCCGCCTTTCCACAAGGAATCCATCCATAAATGACAAACTGACTATGAAGCAACAGGAGATGAAAAACAACTGGCTACGACTCCAGGGACAGGCCAAACAAAGGTAAAGACTTCTAGTGGTCTGAATATCTCTTAGCAGGAGCAAAACTATTCCCTGGGGTCACAATTCTACTTTCCAGGGACTTTTCCAAAAGTTTTTGAGGGTCCATTACAAAGCATATACAGGCAGCTAAGACACCTGCATTGGAACAAGGATGACTTTGTACAACAGAAGTTCCACAGATGTGACTTTGGGAAAGCTGGTCCAATGAGTTCCTAGCTTATTCCACTAAAATAACGCTACTAAAATGACTCCTATCTATCAGATTAAATCTGTCTTGAAGCCTTTTTGGAAGACTTATTTTTGGATGATTCTAGAAGGTATTTTCTTGAATCTTTCCAAAACAAGAAAGGCTTAGGCCTGAGTTGGAATTGTTTCTGGAAACAACAGCTATGAATGTTTTCACTTTTCTCTTCCTAATGAACTGAGGTAGAAAATAAGGTGAGTTTATTGTCTCTAAGGCAGCAGTCATCACCTGTAGTTTTGGTTTAGCGTGAAGAAAGTTAGGAGCTGCAAGGAAAAGCTAGAATTCTTGAATTCACTTGAGTTGCTTTCTCATAGGATACCTTGCTCTGCAAATGGGGAGGGGACAGGAACTAGACAACTCTGTGTTGGCTAAAGCACATTCCATTGCAGGAAGGAAAAGCTGGCGGCCTCATATCAATTGCAGAAGTTTAACTTCGAGATGAAGGAAATGCTAGATTGGATCCAAAACATCAGAGGTTTAATGGAAGCAGGAGGACTTCCTAAAAGTCTAAATGAAGTTGAAAGCATGATTGAGGAGCATCAGCAGAGAAAGGCAAGTATCATTCTTGCTTTCAATTGAATATACTGGGAATTCTTCCTTACAGAAATTAAATGCTGCAGACAGCAAGATTGTACTGCATGTGTCTGTCAATATTATGGTAAGACAGTTTTCAGTAACAGGTTAGTGACAGAAGTCACCTAAGAACTCACAGAACTCTATCCCGTGAGCTATTTAACAGTTGATAGGTCTGTAAAAAGTCCCAAAATTTCCTCTCACCTCTTCTGCTGTCCAAACCTGTAGGTTAAAAGCTGATTCAGTCTCAGTGCTGATCTCTTTACTCAGGTTACTTAAAAGTTAAATGCAATCTAGCTTTGAGCTAGATTTTGTGATGCAAACTCCATTTGCCTTAGAGGAAAATAAAACCAGCATTGACTCACATGGGGCAGTAAATTACCATTGGATGGTACTACGTTTTCAGTTATGAAACATTTCATGTCCCAGTACAAATTACCACACAATCATTTGCAGACTGATTTGGCTAAAATTTTTGGTGGATTTTCTAAAAGGAGTGCTATTGTTAATTAACCTTAGAAAAAATGTTACTTTACTTTTTCACAAGCATCATTGCTACCTTCCAGCTTTTGTGTTATATTTTCTTTGCAGTTATGTTACCTTTTCTAAAAGGCATGTTCCCAGAATCATGTCTAATATTAATGATGAAAATCCAGTGCTTTGTGGGTCCCATCACTAGCATAATTAGTTTGTAGAATCTATTTCATTTTTCAAACCTGAATTTAGTATCAAATACCTGATGCACCCTCCTCTTTCAGTCTTCTTTTTATTAACAATTATTTCTCATGTCACAGACTCAGCAATTTTAGAAACAATAGAAAACACTTGAGGAAAAAAAAAAAACAAAGCACTGATGAAATGTATTCTAAATTTAGGTAGTAGCAAGATCTAGGTCTTTAATATCTGTTAGTAAAGGAATCCCTTTTTTCTAAAGAGATAGTCACACAGTAAAAGGCAGAATCCAGGGAATGTATTCTTTTGCACAGGGTTGACTAAACTAAAATTATAGGCATGACAAGAAAAGTGGATTTATTTCTTATTCAGGTTAGTGGCTCAAACTATAGTCCTTAGGGGAGACTGCAGTTGAACACCAGGTACTAATCTAAGTTTTTTTTTAAAAAAAAAAAAAAAAGTATGTTACAGCCGTGTAGCACCATCACCACTCTCAAAAAAATCCCCAAAAGGAACTGTTCTAATTTCAGACATTTAGTAGTCCATGCCATAATTTTTAAGATGGTTTATGAGTTAATGTATTAATTCAGTACATGGTTATTTTTATTTTCAAATGGTTTCCATCAGGAATTCCATACTCAATTCATAGGTCTCATAGTTGCTTTTAATGCTTTCACCTCAGGGATTCAGTATACAGGCATAACTCATTCCTCAGACCAGGTGAAAAAGTTAAATATTTAATTTTATCACCATGAAATGAAGTAGAACAGTGTCTTTAATGTAATAATCTGATGCCAATTTATTTGGCAGGAGGGCAAAAATTCTAGATACTGTTTGTCTCATAAGAACCACCTTTATGTAGGAAGACTCAGTGGGGTATACAGTATTATAGGTGTTCAAAACTGTTTTAATTTACGTGACTATTTTCCGATCTGTTTCTAATTTAATCCCAATTTTGATTTGCAGGAGACCAGTTGTTCCTAGAGCAATAAAGTCATTTATTGTCCACATTTATTTTCTCTTAGGCAATTCTGTACTCTTTCAGTAACATAGCTCAAACATGAATGATTTTCCATACAAATATTAGTGTTGGAAAGTTACAGTCTATATTCTTCCCCTTAAGGCCTGTATTCTGAATACTTGGCTTTCCATAAACCCTTGACATCAACCTTAGTAATATATTTTAGGAGGAGATTGAAGCACGAGTGGAAAGATTCAACTCTCTCAGTAACTATGGTCAACAACTTGCCAGTTCTGGTCACTATGCAACCCCTGAGATTCACCAGTCCCTTTCCAGACTACAGCAAGCCTGGTCTGAACTGATCAAAGCATGGCAGGAGCAATATGTAAAACTGTTTCAGGCACAAGATTTACAGGTGAGTAAAATGACATTCTACAGGGAACGCACATCCCAGTGACAACTTTCCTTGGTATAAACAGCACATTTATAACAGGAGATTACCATCTATTGGGGATGAAATTATAATACCCAGTGTTTAACACTGGTTTCTGGAAGGCTTCTGAAGGCACAGGATTTTTATTATATGTTTAAATTCCATCTTTACAAATCAAAAAAAGAAATTTATATGGAACATGTGCTCATCTGCTTTTCAGAAGTTAAAAAACTTGGCAAAATTAGGTCAAACATTTATGTAGTTGAAAAAAGGCATGTACTAAAAATAGAATGTCACTATCCTACTAAATTCAATAACCTCCCCCAAAACATGGGTGGAGTCTTGTATTTTTAAAGAATTATTTGAAGAAAAATATAGCATGGACAAAATAATGTATTTTTCCCTGGCCTTTTTTCTAACATAAGAACTGTCTTGGCTGCAGTTTTCCAGAAACACATCCCTGAAATAATCATATCACTTTACAAAATTTCTGCCCAAATAACTTGTTGGCAAAAGTTAGAAATAACTGAAACAGAGATCTTACAATGGGTAGATGTCAAGTACCTTAAATAACAGCTTGTCCTACTAGTCCCATCTAAAAAGCTTCATATATATGAGAACTCAGACCATATGGTAAGGGCTGCTTTTAAGCTTCTTTATGTATTACATTCTACTTAACTTCAGGCCATGTTACAGTACTGTTTGCTGGCCAGTTACCTTACACAGCACTCTCCCTACGGTATTAGCAAACATGCTACAATTACTTGTATTGTATCCAATGTCTTAGACAAACAGTCATATTATAAAAGAGAAGTCTACAATAATAGTTGTTACGCGCATGGTTTTGGCAGCATCTAATGCTTATTGCCATCCAGCATCCAGTGCTGTGTGGTTAATTTTTGCAATTGCCCTAGCAGTTTAGGGTTTTTTTTCAGTATACTCTGCCCAAGTCTACTTTACACCATGTTTATGACTGCTTTTTTTTCCTATACAGAAATTCTATGGCTATGTGGAACAGACTGAGAGCTGGCTCAGCAGCAAAGAGGCTTTCCTAGCCAATGAAGACTTAGGGGTAGGTGCTCCAAGAAATGATAATGTTCTTAGGCATCAGGCTGGAACTGGGAGCTGTAAAGTATGATGATGTGCTCAGAACCTTCCATCTTCTGAAGTTACTGTTTGGTCTTGATGATCTGGGATCAAATTTCCTTCCTCAATACTTTACACAGGATGGGTTGCTCAGCCCCAAGAGTAATTAACCAGTCTGACTGCTCCTATTACAGAAAGAAAATAGACTGTGTTTCTCTTACTGAATATATCTGGCCCAAATAAATTTACTAGCGTTGTGCAGGTTGTCACCCCTGTCACTGCTGACATACCTAGTGTAACTCTAAATTAGATTCTTCAGGTACCAGTAACAGTGCAATAACTGGAACTACAGACTAAGGCATGGGGTGCAAAAACCATGCAGGATGCTGGATATAAACTGTGATGCTTTACTCAGTACCTTGTATAGGTACCAAATCAGCTGTCTGTGCAGAAGCTACAATTACATCTCAAAGTTCAGTGTAGACATAATTAGTACAAATGGTAAAAAAAAAAAAAAAAAGCATGTAACGCTATTGGCTGGTGTCTGTCTCTGTAAGTTTCAGCCTGGAGGTATGTATTTACAGTCCCTCCATTGAAGTATAAGAGACTTAGAAGGAGCCACCCATTTTTCCAGTCATATTTATCTCAGCAATGCAAAGAAAGTACTCAGTAATTTCTCTTCCAATGATTCGTGTAAGCACCCAGAAGTTTAGATGTTTTTCTGACCCATTTGACATGACCTTTGAGACAATGTTTCTTCTGGAGCTTTATAGCTTTCTCTAGAGCAGAGATAAAGCAGAGTTTATTAAAGTAACAACATTTTGACACTGATTCTAAAATTAAAAGTGCAAGGGGGTGCTAAAAAAAAAAAAAAAAAAAAAAAAAAAAAAGCTCTTGAAGCTTTGGACACACAAATGTTACAGGAAGTTAGAATGTGTCTCTTGATTAACTGTAATGGCAGACACCAGTCCTCAGATTCAAATCTGGATCTAAGCTCTTCCAAATTCCATGATCTGAAACTGAAGCTCTAATTTCAATCTCTTTCTGTGACATTTTTTCACATAACTTCCATGTCAGTTTGGCATCCCATATTTGCTGTCAAAAATAGCATCCGTCACAAGATTGATTTATGAGTAGGTGATCAGCTTTATCTTCCGAGAAGCGTGAGATGCTCTATGAAGCACAACAGTAAGCAGAAGCAGCAAAGCATCCAGTGTTTTGTTCAGTTTTGACCCTGAAATGATAGTCTCAGACTATGCATGGAACATTTAGGCCCCAAGATTCCATGCCAAAAAAATTCAAAGGCCAATACATTTTCTTGACAGCTTGCAAATGTGGGGTAAATGCCATTTAACTTCTGCATTATCAGTGGTAGATGGAATAACTTTGACTGAAAGCAGCTTCTCTTTGTTGAAATTTCATCCAGGACTCATTGTCTAGTGTGGAGAGCCTACAGCGGAAACACATGCAGTTTGAAAAATCCCTGGAAACTCAGATGGAGAAAATTGATGAGATGGCTTCGTTTGCTCAGCAGCTAATTCAGAACAAGCACTATGACTCAGACAACATCACCAACAGATGCCAGGCCGTTCTGAGGAGGTGAAGTAAAACCCTTCCCATGTCTGCCACCCTTCTCGTTTGCAATGAAATTCTTCCAGTGTGACTCTAATATATCCAAATGTTGTAAGAGAACCATAAACTAGTTTGCATTTACTTGACTTTCCACTGCAATCTGTGATCTTGCAAAACTGGCTTGAGACTAGTTAATGTTTAGTAAGAGGCTTCCAAAATAAAGTTAAGCAGAAGGGGGATGAGATTCAGAAAAAGGCAGTATTCCTGTAATTCTGTACCCTGGCTGGGCCATAGGGACAGTGCTGCAGACAACACACGGAGGCCTGCTGTGCCATTAAATATTTCATTGTCATTAAATACCATTGAGAAAGGTCATTTCATACACAACTGCTTTTTCACTGCTCTAGTGGGTTGATCTGAAAGCCCTGCTCAAATTATCTTTTTAGGGCATTTTGCAGTTCTTTCTGATTAGATCTTGGCCTTTTGTATGAATTACTTTATTTTTCCTGGCATGTTGCGTAGTGTTCATCTTAAACAAATACTAGCATTGGAAGTAGTTATGTTCATTTCTATGGTAGATGAAGAGATGTATGTAAAATTTACAGAAAGAAATTAGAAATCCTTTACAGTGAAAGCAAGCACAGAAAATTATTAATATGATCAAACTATTTCATGCCTGTCTTGACATGAATAAAGTGCTGCAGGTCCACATTTGGAAGAAAGATGAAAGGATGTCGTAGCTTTGGCTTGTCAGATATTTTCAGTGACGAATACCATTATACCCATAGGCTTTCCATATAGAAACCAGCTGACCTTATGTTCAGTTGTCCCCTGAAAGGCAGTAATGTGATTCCTAGATGCAGGTATCATACACACAGAATTTGTGCATACTTTAAACATATTTATCTGCTAGTAATCAAATTCCTACAGTGTCCTGAGCATCTTCTCTGACAGTCTGAATCATAGAAGGCTGCATATTATGGACAGTTCTCTCTTAGACACCAAGTGTTAGATCATGTGTTTTTTAGAGATAAAAATCAAAAGCCAGTATACTATCTAAATCACTCTGTGGCTTTTTCCTCACACATCTGTCTTCCTTTCAGAAAAGAGAAACTGCTGGAGAATGCTGCTGCTCGCAGACATCTGCTAGAGGAATCAAGGCTTCTGCAGAAGTTTCTGAAGAATTCCTATGAGGTACAATTACACAGGATTCACGGTATTCTGGTTCTTAAAACATACTGTGCTGCATAGGTCTGAATCCCTGAAGGGATTTACTGAGAGAAAAATCAAGGAACCAAGTCTGGAAATAGATTATATTGGAAAATATGAAGATAAGAGTGAAGGAATATTTTTCACTTTTCAAGTCACAGCTTCCCTCCATTTGGAGCACAGCAAAATCTGTAAGAAATAGGTGCTTAATACAAAATGTGCCATTATATCATAATTCATGGGAAGAGACATGTAAGTCCTTTTCTTGTGAGATATAGATGGTAGGGTAGAAATAGGGAGGTAATTGCCCTTTCTTCTGTATATACACATCTGTGCACACACACTTTCTCACTCTATAGGAAATATCTCGTGGAGGCAGATCCATTTCCAGATGACTGGAAAACAGAGGTATAGGAAAACAGATGCTGGTAAACAGAGGTGTAGGAGTTACCTCATCGTGAAAAACATGAGGAGCTTAGGGAAGCAGAATCACAGAAGGGCAACTCGTTTGTGTCCCCACTCACTAATCCTGTGTTTTATACATGCTAGAGGAGAGCCTGGCAGGTTGGAACTGAGACATACTGAAGTTCTTTACTATTTCTGTTCTTTCCCCTCCGAAGGTGGCTGCCTGGATCAATGAGAAGAACAGCATTGCCCAGGATGATAGCTGGAAGGATCCAAGCAATCTACAGACCAAACTTCAGAAGCACCAGGCTTTCCAAGCAGAGATCATGGCCAATAGGAATCGCCTGGACTCCATCAAATCTGTGAGTGAATCGTAGAATCATGAAGGTTGGAAAGGACCTCTAAGATCATCTAGTCCAACCTTTAAACTAGTACTAAAGTCCACCACTAAACCATGCTACTAAGTTCTAAATCTACACATTTCTTGAAGACCTCCAAGGATGGTGACCTCCAGAAGCTGGTTGATGGCAAGGCTGGGCAGCTGGTGTGAAAGACTATAAGCAGACTGAGTTAGAGATCTCGAACAAGCAAGGGGAAATCATTGTCCCCCTCACTGATGTTGTTCATTCTGTCTTTGAGGAGGTTGGGAAGCTTGTTCGTTTGGTCTGTCAAAAAATTTGTGTGCCCACAGGGTTCTTTCAACTTATCTGTTAGTGTTTAATGTGGGTTTGTTATCTATATTCACTGTGCATGCAACGGAAGGAGATAGGTGCTCTCGAGTGATTCATTCCACTGACTTTAGAAACTTCTCTCTGGTGTGAATCACACTTTGGAGGTATATCTGTTTCTTTCCAGCAGGGAACCTAGGTGATTGGATGCACAACTTCAACAAGTCAGATAAGCTGTATCCAACAGAAAAGATCAAGACAAGTTTTCAAGTGTTGCCTTTGCAGAGGCATGCTAGTAGGAGAGATATGAGGGAAGTCTGACAAGCTTTGTCAGATACTTGGCAGAAGCTGCGATCAGATGATAAGTTTGGAAGGACAGACTGTTACATGTTTATTAACCTTATTCTCAGCACAGTGCTTACTAGCTGTATTTTGCAAGAGATAACTAAGCATTAAAGGTAAAGCATTAAAGGTAAGCATTAAAGTTCCTCATCATACTCACCTGTGTCCAGTATTGCAGAATCCTTTATGTTTAGACAACACAGACATGATAGGGGGACTAAAGGGTGAAACTACATCCATCTAAACTAGAGATTTTACTATCTCATGCAGTGGTTCACTTTTTTAGCATGCAAGAAAGGGAAAAGAAAGGGCTAGGTGGCTGGACAATCTCAAGCAATGATCATGGAATATGGCACATCATAAAAAAAAAAATCATGGTTGCAAACTAGGATCCCTGCCAGCTTTTAAGCAATGTAGCTGTTGCATAACGAAAATTCTCTTTACCCTTTAGATGTCTTTTAATATTCTTCTGGCATTTCAAATAATTTTAGAGGTTATTACCTTTATCTCTTTTTCTTCATCTCTGCATCCTCCTTATGTCAGAAAGCGATGGCTGCAGCTGTCCTTTTACATAGCTGTGCCAGTAGACTTTGTTTGTTGAGGCAAAGGTGATACATTGTGATATATTCAGCAAAGGAAGAAAACTTGGTTCTCTCTGCTGTAGGAAGGGGAGAAGATGCTCCGTGAGAAGCACTACGCCCCTGAGGCCATTCAGTCTAGGCTACAAGAAATGGAAGAGCTATGGGAGGAACTGCTAGCAAGCTGCCAAGAGAAACGGGCCAAGCTGCAGGATACATACAAGGTAATGCAGGGGTGCCATTGGTTGGGTCTTTGTGTCATTTCCAGAGGTAGCATGGCTGCCTTGCTACACAATCTTACGTATGACTGAGTCACTTCAGATAATCACTTGATTCATCGAGACCATCAGAGCAAAGAAACTAGCAAGTGTGGACTGAACAAATGGAACTGGGGGAAGAACTGGGGATCTCTTGTGAAGGGAAAGGATTTGTAGGCTGTGTTCCTTTCTGCTGCCAGTTTAGACCAGGATTTAGATCACTGATTCTGTGAAATGGCACCCTGTGTCCATCGTTTGTATTTGTGCAACACAAAACAAGTAAGATTAGCTCTTGGTGTTCTCTGCCTCTGTATCTGTATTCACTGTGACTGAATCCTCTTCATTTGGGCTGCCATCATTATCTGGGAAAAGGTCACTGAGCACTGGGAAGTTTTTCTGCATTTATATGTGATTCTTACCTAGAGGGGCTGAAATTGTATGTTGTATTATATATCCTAACAGTTTAATTGGACTTTGTCCTGCTTGTCCCCAGGCCCTTCATTTTCAGCGGAGTATAGAGGATGTGGAAAAATGGTTGGAAGATGTGGAAAATGAGTTGAAAGCACCATATAGTAGCAATGATCTGGTGGTTCTGAACAGTCATCTGAAGAAACAAGAGGAACTGGAGGAAGACATTGCTGGCCATAGGGACCGACTACAAGAACTTGTGAACACAGCTCAGGAGTTCCAGCAGCAGAAACATTTCCTTGCCGATGAGCTAGAAGATAGAGTGGATCAGCTGGTGCAGAGGTGTGTTAGTGCCCGGCCTGTCTCCTGCTATTGTTTACCTATTTTTCTCAGCCTTCTTCTTCCGTGCATCGTTTTTTTTTTTCTTTCTCTATATCATTCTGAAAAGAACCTTTTGCATTCGTCCTGTACTACTCTGCAGTCCTCATTAGGTTCTCTTTAAAATCTGCAGATACAAAAGTCTACGTGATCCTCTGCATGAGAGACGTGGGAATTTGGAGGCAAGCAGACTTCAATACCAGTTCTTACAAGATGTTGATGAGGAGTTAGCTTGGGTTCATGAGAAACTCCCCATGGCATCCTCCAAGGATTATGGCCAATCCCTTGCAACTGTTCAGAGTCTACAGGAAAAGCACCAGGTAACATCATAAAGAACCATGCTCAATCTTTAGAAGCAAAGAGAGAAAATTGGAATTCAGTTTGCCTCTGACAAACTTGATCTGCTGTGCTTTGACTCGCAGGATTCATGATGCCAGGGATAACTTCTATCCTTGGCTGGTAATAGTGATATTTTTTTGAAGGCTATGTCTATGACACAGCAGCATGTGGGATTCCATGCTTATCATTGCAGAGCTGTAGGGACCATACTGTATGCTTTTCTGTGGACACACTGGCACTTTCTGCAAACTGAGTTCAAAAACTGGCCGTTACAATGTGAACTAGATTTTGTGAACTGTTGTGCATACTAGCATAGCCTCTTTGAGTAACAGATGTCCTAATAAATGTGCTATGAAACTTGTTAAGTACATCCAGGCAAACTCATTGCTCAGATGTCTGAGGATGAGCTCACAGAAAAACATCTCCTCCCCACCACCACTTCCCAGCTCCTTCTCCTGTGGAGGGAGGGAGTTAACAGGATGATAAGATCCTTAGCTGACCTTCTTCCCAGTGGTAACTTTCAAGATAGCTGCTGAGTTATTTCACAACGTTTAGATGGGCCATCAGAGACAGCAGTGCCTGGAATGCTGTCATCTCAAATACTGTTAAAACAGCAACTACCTTTCTAATCGTTTTTGAGTAAGGAGCATTGTCTCTTGCAAACACGAGGTGTAGAGGAAAAAAAAAAAAAATGCTAAAAGTTTCCAGCAGCTATTGGTATTTAATATTAGCAAATGACAGCCCATTTAAGTGCTAGTTCAAGTGCCAGTGGGGAAAATCTGCAGTAGCACTGGGGAAGACAGAAGATCTTACAAGGAGGAAGTGTGCATGTATGTATAAATAAATATTGTAGGCACAGGCATTTGGTGCAATCTGCATGTCTAGAAATAAAACTCTGAACTTTAAAAAAAAAAAAAAAAAAAAAAAAATTGGAATGCCCCCAGGGTAAAAGGTCAAGACTGGTACAGGTGGCATACTAGGGCAAGGATGAAGTCTCTTTAAAAGTAGATTTATCCTAGGTGTACTCACAGTTTAATGAAGAACTGTAAAATGTTTTAAATGTGTCTGCCAGAACATTCCGGTCTAAGACCTGTGGGTATATTCTGAATTGCTTGAACCTTCTTAGTATCTGATGTAAGTTTTCATATTTGTAAAAATTCTGCATTTAAGCGAGATGCAATTGGTGACTCTACAATTAGACAGTAAGAGCAAAGGCTTGTTTCATCATGATTACAAGTATGCATGTTGCTATGTGGGTAATTACTCCTGAATATTATGGGTTTATTTACCTGTTAGGGAAGTAGGCTAGGTTTATGGAAGGAAGGAATGTTTGAGCTGTTTTAATTTGAGAAAATATTTGGGGTAACTTAGGGAACAGTGGAGGTTATGCTTTAGGCTGCAATTCTTTGTGTTAATTGGCCAGGTCTCAAAATATTTCAATAAACTTTGAGAATGAGAGATACAAACCATAATACCATTGTATAACAAAAGGCCATTTTGCTTTGTGTTCTCCTGGAAGCAAGATTAAAATCTAGGCTTTAAATCTGAATCTTTTAGTAGTTAGTCTCTAAACATTTATTTATTTTTTATTGTTGGTTTACAGGCAAACAAATGTCAGAGGTAACATATTAGTCAAAAATTAAATGTGCTGTTAGTTCCACCCTCTATTGTTTGTCTTATTGAGCTTGATTTGTAAAATCAGTCATTGGTTTGTTACCAAAAAAGTGATAGTGCATGAAATGTTCCAGTGTAAAAAAAAAAAAAAAAAAAAAAAAAATTACTGTCCTGTGTGCATTTGCACACAAGTATAACATACATAACATAGCTGCTTGGTTTGGAAAACAAAGTTTCCACTCACTTCCCCACCACCCCTTTTTAAAAATTCCTTTTGATATAAATGCAGTGCTGTGAATACGTATTCCTAAATGTTCAACTGCAAAGTTGTTCTTCACACTGCTAGCTTATTATTAACACACAGTACATGATGTTTTATAATGTTTGCCACTGGATTCTGTTCTGCTGGGGTCAAATATGGTGTCACTTTTCAACAACATAGTGGCTGTCTTGAAATTAATAGGGGGAAGTTAAAGGCAAGATTAGAATCAGAGCTGCTTGCAGCCAAGCCTGATACTTAAGTTGAAAGAGCAGCTCCTCTCCCCACAGGACATCTCTTCTACATTACCACAACACTGCACTCTGACTCTGAAACCACCTGCTTTATAGCTGAGAAAATCAATAGAACAATTATAGAATGCTGGGGTTTGCTTTGTGTTCAAGGTGCTCGGGCTTAGTTAGCCATAGAATGAACGTCCTTTCACAGAAAAATTGAAGGCATGGTCCTTGCCCACCAAAGATCATATGAAGGGGTATACAGAAGTATACATATGGTTTTGAAAATCTACTAGTCTTCAAATGTTAATTTCAAATAGTCTTTGAGAGCTGGTTCAGGTAATTTTTCTTCTTTCCTTGTCCTCTTTCTTGGCTGTCCGTTACTATGCATTTCAGTAGTGCTCACAATGGCTGTTAGGTAAAGCTGCATCTTCTAGAAAGGTCCTGGGAAATGATTTATACTGCTCAGCATATACATAAATCGTGTGTTCTTTAGACATGTTTTAATTCAAGAAATGTGGTGTAATGTGAGTGAAAGTGGGTATATTTCAGTGGAATGTACAGGTAAGAGTTTGTAGTTAGAATCTCTTCCCTCCACACTCTGAGGTGGGTACATGACAAGGTCCAAATTTTGTGGCTAAACTTGCTTTCTTTTATTGCTCCTTCACCCAGAAAAACTCTTCCACTCCCATTCAGAGTATTCAATCAGACTTTGCACATCTGACCCTTCCTTGTGTTTAGAAAACAGATTTATAATGGAATTGCACAATTACATTATCTGATAGAAAAATCTCCATGGCTCTCATTTTTGTCTGTCATTTTACTCTTCACTTTTTCCAGAATTTAGAGAATGAGATAAGCAGTCGGGATGCTTTGACCAAAGCAGTGCTCAGTACAGGGCAGAAGCTGGTGAGGGGAGGCCACTCAGCCTCTCACAAGATTATGGAACATATGAAGGAGCTTGAGACTTCTGTAGAAAACTTGAAGGCAGAGGCTCAAGAGAGGAGACAGCGGCTCATGCAGTCATACGAGGCTCATCGGTTCCTGACTGAGGTAGGGATGGTTTGTAAGAAACTTCTTTTCGTCTTTATTTGCTTAAAAAGAGAGATACTTGTATTGCTGAGTGGCTGCAAGTGCTGAGATAGGAGCAGAATTCATACTGTTCTCATTTTTCATATCTGGTAAATGTGGATACTATAGAAAACTAACAGTTGCTTTTGCCACATAACTGCAATTATGCATAAATAAGTAACCATAAGTATTGGGTTCTGCGTACGTATTTTTTGAAATAACATCCGCTAGATCAGAAGGCATCTAAGCTGCTTTTTGTTTTGACTGATGTGACTCTTTGGGTACCAATGCTTTCCAGTTTTCTTTGTCTTTACATAAATTGCAGTTGTACATAAGCTCATCCCTGTATTTTTATACAGCTACTGGAGGTGGAGGCCTGGCTGGCAGAGAGGAGCTTCATTCTGGAGACCTCTGATTATGGAAAGAATGAAGAATCCACCCAAGCTTTACTTCGTAAACTTGAAGCCACCAAGCTGGACATGGAGGGTTTCAGGCCCCGGATTGAGAAAGTGCAGGAGACAGGTGCTCGCTTAATAAACAGCAACAACCCAGAGAGGTAGGAATGCAAAAACAGGCTTCTGCTCCAGGTCTAACAAAAATTTCTTTACAGAAGCTAAATATGGAAAAGTTCGTCCTTTAGTAGCTGTTTGGCTTATTCAGAAATACAATTTAAAATTTAATACAATTTACATCAATCCCTCCTTCACCACCATTACACACTTTAAGCCCCCCAAAACGGTTGATGATCATTTTAATGTTTTCATAACTGTTGTTTTTTCAACAACAGGCCAATTAGTACCAATCACTATCTTTGTCCACTATCTACTCTAAGGAACTGTCATCTAGTTCTCAGCTGAACTCTGATTATGTGTAACCATAAAGGTTCAGCAAGCACTGTGCTTGAGAAAGGAAATGGACGTTCTTGATAGTTCATTGTTTTTCATTTCCAATTTGCTTTTGTGTCTGGGGAGAAGGAAAAGAGCGGTGATTCATGTAAGATACTTTAATTTCCTTAACTAGTTGGTTTTCATGTGTTGGTGTAACTCACTCCATGACAGTGTCTGATCTCTTCTGTATTTTGAAAGTATTGCAAATCCAACCTATCAGAAAAGACAGTGTTCAAAAAGAGAAGTAAAACAAAGACATACCTTCTGATTCTTGTTTTTTGCAGTCCAGCCATACTTTCAAAGCTCCAGAGGATCCTAGGAGACTATCAGTCTCTCCTGCAGAAGGCTGAGACCCAGAGAAAATGCCTGCAAGAACAATTCCAGCTGTATCAGTTTGAAAGAGAATTCCAGCTGGTGGATGCCTGGCTTTCCAGTAAACAGTCTATAGCAGAGTCCGATGACTATGGGCAGGACTTAGATGGTGTTGAGGTAAAAGAAAGTAAAAGGTGTTGCATGCATTGTGTGGCAAAGCAGGAATATATTTGCTAAAAAATTGTTGTGTAGCTGCTGAACATGAAACATGTTAGAGTGACAAAAGCTAAGCAAACCAGCGTTCTCTGCAGTAAGGACTCAGACTGGTTGCTATCTGCTTATGAAGGGCTTTCAGTGGTAACATCCTCCAGTAGAAAAAATAGGTGCATCAGAAAGTTGGCTTTTTCATGGGCTAAGTGGCAGACAGAACATTTCACTTCTGGCGCTGTTTTAAATGTGACAGGACCTCATAATGTGGCCATAGTTTGCAACTATTTCAGTGGAAAATCCTGGGATGGAGCATTCACAGCTCTAGTTCCACATGGTACAGAAGGATATAGTTTCCTCAGTTCACTGAATTAATGCTTTCAACAGCTGTTTCATTTGTGTACAGGCTAAAGAGATTGTTTCCTAGCTTTTTGATTTGGGGATGATCTGTCAGGATGAGGGTGATTTTTCTCTGCCACATAAGATGTTACACGATCAAGACAAATGGTGCTTTCTTCTGACTCCAGATCATCTGGGTTTATCAACTGATTTGCATTTACAGTCTGCAATGCATAGCGTTTGTGTTACACAGTACAAAGAAAATGATTTCTTCTGCCTCTTTAGGCAGGAAGGAAGAGGCAGGAAGAAATTCTTGTATCTAAGTCTGTGTCCCCATTTATCCTATAGGTGCAGGAGAAGAAGTTTAAAGATTTTGTAAATGAAGTAAAACCTATGGGACATTCCAAAGTTCTCTCCTTAAATGATTTAGCAGCTAAACTAGAGAAGGATGGACACAGCAAGACAGACGTTATCCAGAAGAGAACAAAGCAAATCAATGAGATGTGGGAGAAACTATGCCATGCCATCCAGACAAGGACAGAGGTAGGAAATGCATGAATAGCTGGGACATTGATTTCCCTTCATTTTCACACGTCCTTCTTCTGTTTCTATTGCAAATGTTGAAACACAAGGGTAAGAGTAATAGGTGTATCCTCTTCATTTCCTTCTTGATCCATTTCCATTTATAGCCACTGCTTACCCTACTGTTCCTGGCAAGGCTTATACATGAAAGATACTTATTAGCCTAAAGACATTCCATTTTCCTAAATTCACTACTAGCTCCAGTTTCCTTAAAAACTAAGGTAGCCTAGTGGTTTACCACCACTTACAGGAAGCTAGCTCTGGCACTTATTGGACTTTTTTTTTTTTTTTTTTTTTTTTTTCCTTTTTGAACCACTTCAACTCATTAAATGAGAGGAAAACTGCCAATATATTTTCTTCTGGGTTAGTGAGTTGTTGAAGTCAAAGAATGGAAATGGGAGGGAAGGTGATGGGGAACCCAGAGCCAAAACCCTTACCTTTTGGCAGCAGTTAGCTGTTAAATCAGCTCACTCCATTTTGTGAAACTACAGTCACAGATGTATTTAGAAAAGCAGAAATTGAATTCAACATTTTAATTTGATTCAAGGAGAACATTAATGTCAGATGTCTTCAAGTGTTTTTACTACTGTTACGTACATATTTCAAATATGAAATAGTTTATGCCCACTGTTGTCTGCTAGCAGCAGTTAATGCATGACAATTGTTAATATAAAGTTTAAATTTAAAATA
Source organism: Netta rufina (assembly GCF_964035555.1). Taxonomy (NCBI): domain Eukaryota; kingdom Metazoa; phylum Chordata; class Aves; order Anseriformes; family Anatidae; genus Netta; species Netta rufina. The sequence continues at coordinate 31,793,116 of NC_140128.1, forward strand.
GTTTTAGAATAAATCTCATTTCAGAAGAACTAATTTTCACCCAACTCGCCTTATTTCACTGGAGCTTGGGTCTCTATTCAAAGCCAGTTTTCTAGGACACTTTCTATAGTTGAGAGAGGTACCTTTTAGAGGGCAATTGGTGCTCTCTGTCTTGATTGTTCATCTTACATGGGGTTAAATTGCTCTTTGGATACCTCTGTTTCTTTACGTTGAAAAAGAGAACTTGGGGAAATTATATGACTTAATGGGAAGGTGTTTCACTCCTGCTCTTGTTCGGTCTGTACTCCATTAGGACATGATATCAGGGTTGCCTACTTTTGCACTGCAGACATGATATATTGTATTGCAATTAACGTTTTTTCTTTATTTCAGCATCTAAGAGCAGCCCAGCAAGTTCACCAGTATGATCACGATGTAGATGAAGTAAAGGGCTGGATGCAGGAGAAGGAGGCAGTGGTGGACATAGATGATTATGGATATGATCTTCCAGGTGTACAAACACTTCTCAGCCAGCTTGAGGGAGTCGAGGTAAGGGGATCTGTTATGAAGCAGTAGAAGAAAAGTGTAAATAAATTACAAGAAATGAAACAAAAAGAGAAGAAAATAATAATAATAATAAAATTACAAAAGAAAAAAAAGAAAAAACAGGAGATTGATGCCTGATTTGAAATCATCTCATCTACCTTGTTGGCAAGCCAGCAAAAGATACATTTATTCCACCTTATAATATCCTTTTTGCTTCAAAGAAGGGGGCCCTTTTCTTCCTGTTTTTACCATGGTGATATTACTACTTCTGCTTCTCAGGATAATCTTCTTTCTTAAAGTATATTCCAGATTGTTATTGTAATTGCAAAGGTGTCATTTGAACTGCAATAAGACACTCTGGCTCCACACTTAACAACATAAGCAGTGTGTCTGTCTCATCTAAAGAAGGTTTTTTGATGTTTGATGAGGAATGTTGAAAGGTACTAGGAGGATATTGAGAGGAAAAATCTGGATGAAGGCATGCTTCCAGCCTCTCTGTTGCCAGTAGATAGGAAAGATAAGATATGCACCATCTTTAAAATCTGCTTTTGATAGATGTAATTAAGGACTTGGTCTTACAATCCATTCTTTCTCTGTTCCAGAGAGATCTAGGAGCCATCATGAAAGAGCTGGAACGGATTCGGGGAGAGGCTTGGCACCTCAGCCGCACATACCCTCAACTCAAGGAAAACATTATGGAGAGACTCACAGAAGTGGATGAGTGCTGGGAAAACCTGGACAAGAAGTTTCTGGAGAGAAAGGCGAGACTAAGCCAGGCAGAACAAGTCCAGCTGTACTTCAGTGACTGCAGGGAGCTGATGTATGTGTTGGCTCTTTGAGTTTGGCTGTGGGCCTTATTTCTGGTCTTTCCTTTGTGGGGTTTTCTAAATTACACCTTTTGGTTATTTGATTCCTGTCCCAGGTATTCTACAGCTTGCTTGCAGATTTCTTGGAATAATAATACATAGGATCTTCTCAACAGCACTTCACAGAATATACCACACATGAAAGGTGACTGTGCCACTCCACTTCAGCACAGTGTGCACGACAAGCCCACATCTGTAGTCTGTTTCTTAGACAGTCTTGGAGAATTCAGTCACTCTGGATAGTTTTAATTCCAATTAAAAAAACACCTTTGATTTTGTAGGACTATGGGGGAGTCTGCTAGATATTCAAGTAATTTATTCACCTGTACAGACACCAGTGAGCACTTTTATTAGAGTCAAAGCAACTACGTTAAAGGTTAACCTTCTAAAATAGGTTAGCACTTGCTCAAATGCTGGAATTGTTTTGCACACATTTATTTAACCTTATTGCCCATATGCATATACTCTCCTGTCCATTCTCATGAGGTGTCAGTTTGTTCCAAGAATTCAATTGCTGGGAAATTCCACTATTTTTTTCTTCTTCTTTTTAAATCTGAATTTGAATGAAACGCCAAATGTTAAAAGCATCTACAAAACATATCTTTAAAAAAATTAGTTAAACGTCTCACATTGTTTAAATCTGCAGTTGCAGGAGTTCCTTCTAAGCATTTGAATGTTCAGCGCTCCAGTATGTATAGATGTTGCAGCTGCCTGTGTTGTAACAGGCTATGTATTGAAACAGCACTGGAATTATTATAAAAGGTTATAAAAATCCATAAATGTGTGAGCAAACCTACATCAATACATTTACATATTCATGTCTTTCTTAAGCAAATAAGTCTGTGTATTTGTGTCCAGAGTCATGGGATGTGTGCATTCCCAATAGACTGAGTATCCAATAGACTCATATTTCTTCCATTTCTACCCTTTTGACTGTTTTGTAGGGCTTGGGCCAATGAGATGCATGCATTAGTAATATCTGAGGAACTAGCAAATGATGTCCTGGGAGCTGAGCTGCTTATCAAGCGTCATGAGGAATACAAACGTGAGATAGAGAAGCAGTGGCTAAAATTTGAAGAAATGCAGCGGGCAGGAGATGACCTAATGAAGAATGGACATTTCATGTCTGTGGAGGTGTGTTGATGAGTTAAATGTTTTACAAGTGAGAGTGAACAAAGAAGGCTTATTAAATAGGCAGGATTTGCAGCTTTGTTTGTTTTTCAAAACAGAAAAACTAAGTGGGACAATTGTATGTATTTCTCTCTTACAAACATTGTGGACTTCATGTTACATGTGGAAAAGAAAAGCGCCTTATAAAATTCTTCCTTGTTCCTCCAAAAACTGATTTTAAATCTAACCATAAAACAATAATCACTGACTATGTGGGGGGAGTAGGGAGATATTGCTATTCCACAGAAAAGATAAACCACATAAATAAGATTTTGGCATCTAGCTACGCAAAAACTAGGATAAAATACATCACAATGCCATCAGCTATAGCGTGGGGTGAGGTCTCTGAGTACAAAGTTATCTAGAGGTCATCTTCTGGATCACGAAGGCAGATTACATTCTAGTTGACTGTCAAACAAAAGTCTGATTGGATCCTTCACCTCCTGGCATTTCCAATGTCCTTTTTCTAGATTGAAGAAAAACTGCTAGAGCTGTCAGAGCTGATGAAGAAGGTAAAGGAGAGCTGGAACATGAGGAAAGAGTTGTATGAAGAAAACTGGGAGATTCAATTGCTCCGCAGAGAGCTAGAACAAGCAGAAGCATGGCTGACTGCCAAGGAGGGCTTTCTTTCAGATCCTAGCTATGGGGTGAGTAAGGACAGCACAACACTACTGAAATGGACCTACAGACTGTTTGGAGCATGTTTCAGCTCAGGTCTGAAACAAATCATAATTAAACAGTAATGCAGCCTTCAGATTACAGGGGGGCAGAAGCTTGGTCCTTTTACAGACGTGAGCCTTGGACAGGTGCTGCAGTTTACATGGTGGTAGGTTTCAGGAGGTGGTGGCTTCCAGGGGCTGCTAGAAGGCTGAGGAGAATTCCATCCCATTTCTTCACATAAAAAGAGATATTGCAGATGGTTCCACCTTCTCCCCATCATGGTGTGAGAACCTTCTTTGAAAGGAAATAGTGTGTGTTTTGTTTTTTTCCCCACCTTTTGTTGGGGCAGTAGAATGTTTTGCATAGACAGCTTGATGGTTAGCTTGTAAGTTTCTATTCTATAGAATAAATAGAATTCTATAGACCAGCATCCACGTGTGTGTTTTTTTTCAATTTCAATTGATTATCTTATGATGGTTTTGAAGATAGGAAAACATTCTCACAAAATCAGATATTGGAACACAAGGACAGAGCAAGGCACAGGTTTAAGGCACATGTTGTCATTAGGGTAGGAATAAGTTTTGTGTCTAGTTCAAGCTGAAATCTAAGTACTTAATCTGCACGTAAGCATGGCTTCAATGGAAAAAGAAGAGGGTTGATATTTGAATTCTTTTTTTCATGTACAGCAGACTGCAAGCTACAAGCCATTTTTGTGTAAACTATGATTTTTCACACGCTATTAGGACTTCAGACGTTCAGTTGAAATAATTTTAGAATTATCATTTGGCTAAATGGAATGGGTAAATCTGAAAATCTCAGGCTTACTATTTCTGATGGACTTGATTTTGGACTTCTGTATCTGTTAATTTTTTTCCACTCAGGATTCTGTGTCTGAAGTAGAGGAACTATTGAAGAAACACCATGATTTTGAGAAGATGCTTGCAGCTCAGGAGGAGAAATTTGCTCAGCTCAGCAGGAAAACTAAGGTGAGAAGTAGAAGGCTGATGAGCTGTATATGACAGGATGATCTGGGTCCTTAGATGTTAGAATCATAGAATAGCTTGGGTTAGAAGGGACCTTAAAGATCATCTAGTTCCATCCCCCTTCCTGTGGGCAGGGATACCTTCCACAAGACCGAGTTGCTCAACGTGCCATCCAACCTGACCTTGAACACCTCTGGGAATGGGGCATCCACAACCTCCCTGGGCAACCTGTTCCAGTGCCTCACCATCCAGAATTTCCTCCCAACATCAAACCTAAACCTCGCCTCTTTTAGTTTAAAAATGTTCCCTCTTGTACTATCACTATCTGCCCATACGAGAAGTTGTTCTGCATCTTTCTTTATAAGCCCCCTTTAATTAATAAAAAGGACAGAATAAAGTCTCCCCAGAGCCTTTTCTTCTTCAGGCTGAACATCCACAACTGTCTCAGCTGTTCTGTGTAGGAGAGGTACTCCAGCCCTCTGATCATCCTCACAGTCCTCCTCAGGGCCACAGCTCCACATCTTTCTTGTGCTGAAGGCCCCAGACATGGATGCAGTACTCCAGGTGGTGTCTTTTCATACAACGTGTTGCTGTATGAAAAATGGGGTTTCTCACACAACAAAGATAGAGATTTTGATTCACTCAGAATTTCAGTAGGGAGCTGCAATCACCCGGCATTGGTGGAGGAAAACTAAGGGCTGAAAATAAAGGGAGACAAAGGCAAAGACAGGCCTTTTTCCTTCTGGCATCAGAGTTCTACAGTAGATTGTGTTAGGTAACAAAAATATTCAGTCAACATCCCAGATTCTATCTCAGTGGATTTTTAAATCATTTTCCTGAAATAACCAGCAAAACACAGCTTTAATGTTTGGCATTAGGCTAAAAATGTGCTTAGTTGAGTCTGCCTTTTGCTCAGTACTTTTCCAGATTGGCTGAGTGGTCCACCTCTCTAAAACCTTCCATGAGAACACCCCTGGATTTACAGCAAGTTTAAAGAAGCAGTGGCACAGAAGAAAGTCACTATTTCTCTAGATGTTATTAAAGCCATAACCTCTAGACAACTTAGTAAGGGCAGGGAGTCTCTGGTTTTGAGATTAGCTACCATAAGCATCCACACTTTAAGGAACAAAATAATGCTCGGGGCATAGCAATGAAATTCAGTTCACATGCTAAGAATGCCAATTCACAGTCCTTAAAATCTAGTGCCGGGAGAGAGTGTATTTGAAAACTATTCTTGCTTAAAATAAAAGCTTCTTAAGTAAGTACCCACGAGTGCACTTACACAGGTAATTTCAAAAATGGAATACTTGTGTCCTACAGAGGGAGATGAATCTTCTGAAACAAACGGATACAGAAGAGAGTGAGCAGAAAGATAAAAGCAAAATTGTACGGGTTCCCTCTCTGAAGAGGAAATCATCTGACAAAAGGAATCCACCACCAAAAGTGATAGAGATAAGGAGCACAAAGGAACTGCAACCTGTGCCCCTACCAGTCCAGTCCTGGAGGGCTCCACTTGAAACTATTTTTTCCCCAGTTGAAAAGACTCCGGGGGCATTCCAACAATTCACTGCTGGGGGAGTCCCTGATGTGCTGAGCAGCAACAAAACAGAAGTGAAACCTGAGAGGAGATTCAGTGAGATTATCACTCCACCTACACCAAAGATGGTGGTCCCACAAGCTACATCTTTGGAAAGTTACAGTTCTTTAACCTCTCCTTTATCTCCTACTCCCATAAGCCAGCAACGCAGCAGTAGTTTGTCAGAATCGTATGCCATAGGCCTTTTATCACCTCAAGAAAAGAGTGCTAAAGGCTTCTCCTTCGACCTGCAAACAAAATTATTGTCAACGCCACCTAAACCTGACCAAACACCACTAGACAAATCACCAAGCTTACTGCTGTCTAGGTCCTCCTGGGAGACAGAGACTGCATCTTCGGTAAGTCCCAGTGATTCTTGACTGCTAATCTGTGCTAGTTAAAGTAAAGAAATACAGAAAGTTCTGCAAGGAAGTCACAAGAAGCACTATATAGTGGGTATTTCAGTGGATTCACTCATGGATCCAAACATGAAGAGACATTTTATGTGCCATTGCAGTCAATACTCTTTCCAAAAATATAGTTGAATTAAGCAGATACATACAACTTAAAAGTGTTTTTAATTTGCTCAGCTTTATAGCCTAGGGCCTGACACCTGTAATGATTTCTGGTTTTCTTCCCCAAATTAGAGGACACGTAGCAAAACACTGAAAAAGAGATGTAGGAGATGCTGCCTCATAGAGAGGCAAAACTGATGGTTTACCCCTGCTGTCTTGCCTCTCTATGTGGTGCTTAGTGTCCACTGAGTTTAGAAATCAGAGAGAGGCAGGACTTAGTGGCATCTTTGCCAAAAGCTGATCACCCAGCACAAGACTCGAACCAGTAGCTCCTGTTTGTTTGCTCATCCAGGCAGGAAATGCACTGTTAGCTCATAGACAAGTAAAAATTCCCCTGAAAAAATGTGTTTGTCACATACCTGAGTGTACCAGTACAACACTCTACATTGGTGTAACTCAGCGTTATTGCAGGGGTATAATGAATACTTTGCCAATTTAAGTTGTAAATTGTGTTTAATAATATACAAATAATGTTCAAAGGTAAGAAAATTTACTTTTCTGTAATTTTTTTTTTTTAATCATGCTATCACAGTCAAACCCTTGAATGACTCTTGATCACATAACATTTGGATGGCAAATAGAGCAGTTGTATTGTAAGAATGTTGTATCTGTCCCTTGTAATCAATATGAAAATACCCTTTATTCTGAATAATAATAATGGTAATTTACACCTCCAAACGGAATAGTGTTCAAGGTAAGTGAGTGATTGGATTTCAAGAGGAACCTTTAATTATTATACTGTGATAGAGTAAATTCCATATGTAGGGTAAATTGTTTAAGAGGGACATGAATTCTCTTCATTTAGGTACTAAGTCAGACATGTGACTGCAAACTAGAGAGGATTTCTAGCTAGGCCACAAACATTAAGGCTAGAGGAACTAGAGTTCAGTTTCTCAGTGTGGAATTTACCTAGAAAAAGCTTCAAAAGTTGCTAACATGTTTAAGGGCTTTTTAAATGTTTAACAGCAATGTTCTTGTGTGTCTCAGGTTTCTACAAGTCTCCAGCACATGGAGGGATTCCTAGAAAAGAGAGACCAGCTTCTTCCAGGAAGACAACAGGTAGAAGAAAATGCCCTCACGCTGGGTTAATTCATCTTTGCTTGAGTTACAGTCCAGATCTGGTCAGACTTCAGGATAAACCCATGCTGAAGGGGAGAGCAGGAGCAGGACTACAGGTTTAATTCAGTAACTACTAAAGAAGTGTCCATCTCAGCAGTGGACTGATCAGTGACTTTAGCAGTACTTGATAAAGTCCTTAACAGAAAGAGAGAATGAATTTTTTGCCTGTATTAGGAATCATACAGAACAGGGTCTGTCTACATGTGATGGATTTATAAACCAGAACTTTGGCTGTACAAACATGTTAAGCATGTCCCCCTTCAACAAGTTTCAAGACCCTGTTTGTTGGTAAAGGAAGTCCCCACTCCCATAGTTTCAGTGATTGAAAATTCTAACTGTACTAGAAGAGAATTAAGGCTCATCTTTAGAAGACATGCTTTGTTTAATCCAAGGTTGAATGAGACTGAAACATGAATTTTTATCCTGGGAAAAAAAAAAATATATCAGGTCAGTAGAATATGGTCATAACAGGACAGGAACTTTTCTAATATTCAACACCTGTTGATGTAATATTCAACAATGTAGATATCTGAGTGTTTGCATGTAAGCAGGTTGTCTTGGGTTGTCTGACCCATAGAATATTTCCTAGGAAACCTTAAATGTGAAAGGTCTCTTTGAAAAACTGAAGCTGATATGGATTCCATCATCTGGAAGAGATATTTTGTTATTCCAGTCCTTTGGATATGCTGAATTTAGTCTGCTCTGATACTGAACTTCCATCTTACCAAAAAAACTCTGACATATCTTCCTCAGCATGTTTTCCTTCATTTCCTCTGAATCACCAAATTAGTCAACTTGATTTACTGGCAAAACAAAATAAGAATATGTACGAGTAAAAGGATCTTTAATCCCGAAAGGTCTCAAGACACTAGACTGACCTTGCACTGGTACACAGGTGGGAATGGAAATGGCAGTTGCTTTTGCACAGTGTTCAGTAGCATTCTGCAGGGGATAGTTTAGAAGATGAAGAAGAATTTGGCAACCATGTTAGAGTGAAACCACAGGCTTACCAAAACTAGATGGTGACCAGCAGGCACAGGCTGGTTCCACTTGGAAAAAAGTGGAGCTTTTAGTGACCAGAAATAGAAACAACTTTGATAGCACTTCCTCCAAGTTATTGCTGGCAGCAGCATGGTGTAGAGCATGCTTGCACCATGTTACATCATTTGTTCAGTCCTGACTCACAAAGAGCCCCTTACTGAATCATTCACACCAGAAACTACAACAGACTTCATTTTTCTAGGAGATAATCATGACTAACAGAGCTTCTGTTATCATAATCTGGGCAGCTCCTGGCCTACTGTGGAAGTTTCCCACAAAAGATTTCACTACTGCAATTAAATATATAGCTAATCATTGGATTTTATTATCATTTTTATTCTTGTAGCCGGGCTCGAGGTCTTGGAAAACCTTCTATGCAAAACTTGATGGACTAAAGCTTGATATCTATAATGATGAAGAAGAAGCATCTAAGGTAATTTCTTTTTTTGAACCTTTCTGATAAAACATATGTTACATTTGCTTCATTTTGAGATTAGGGGTAACTGGTTCTCTTTAAAATATCAGTTAGGTCAAATTCTATGAGACTGAATAATAAGCTTTCATAAGTTTTCAAACATTCTTTCAGTTAAGAATCTCATTCTAGTATCTGCCTTCAAGATATAAAGCAATAGTCCATTGTTCCTCTGTGGTTCTTCCTATTCAGTGAGCCTGACCATGAAGTTAGAAGCAGGAAAAGATAGTAGGGTGTGTAGTCAGCATGCGAGTTGGTATAGAGTTGAATCATAGGATAAAAGGCAAACATATTTTGTTATGATTTCATCCTCCTTCAGAATATATCCGCGTTCCAGTCCCTCAGCATTGCTGGTGCCAAATGTGAGAGGCTGACAAATTACATCAGGAAAGAGAATACCTTCATGTTACGGTAAGTCTTATGGAGATGTGCACTAATAGAAATCTACATAGCTATCCTGTCTGGTTACCCCTGCCTACAGTCACCTAACACTGTATGTTGCTAGAAGACATCAATGCTGTGTCTTACAATGCTTGCCTCAGTCACAAGGACAGAAAGTAAAAGGTAGGACTAACTAGAATGTCTCTTCTACTATCGTTTTTACAGGCTGATAGATGGGGCAGAGTATTACTTTGCAGCACCTTCTCAGATGCTGATGGAAAACTGGCTGAAGTCACTACAGAATAATATAGGTACGTTCTCATTGCCCTCGGGATTGAACCATGTTTTTAGCAAGTGATGGTGAGAGAAAAAGAATGAGAAGGTGTCCTTAATGTGAGGCATTTTGAGCCTTACATTTTGCCTCTGTTAGACAGCAGGGCACAAGTAACTGCCACCTTGCGATGCAATGACCTGGTAGGTGACTTGGAGAATGCCCAGGGTGTCTTGCATAGCAGCCTGTCAGCTGTACTGCAGCCAGCGTCAGGTTATTGCCAGAGAGGGGCATTGCCCAACACCTCCATCCATCCTTTAAATAAAGGATGTTTTGGATCTTAATCAACAGCTTTTTCTCTGAAGCTAGCTCTTTTTCTGGACCCCTCACTAGGCAGTGGCATAGTGGAAAGGAAGCCAGGGCACCACAATTGTAATGGTTTTTGGAGATAACTGGTATGGACCCAGAAATTGTTACAGACACCAAACTCTGCCTCTAACACTACTTTGAAATGTTTTTATCTCTGTTCTTTGACTGCGTAGAACACAGAAACAGACCAGGTTCCACAGCAATGGTAAGGCCTTTTGCTCCAAGCACAGAGACCTCCCAGACAAGACTGTGGAACCTTCCAGACAGAGACTCTGCTGAAAGTCTAACCAGCAAAAGTGCACTCCTGAGGTAAGGGCTCTGTGCTGAAAGGCTGAACAGACATCATCACTGTTTGTACTGAGATAGCTTATAAAGAAGAGAGTACCGAGTGATCAAAAAGTCCTGCTCCTCTGTCATTAATGCAGTAGAATATTCTTGAGTATGACCCTGCCTCAATTCATTTTTGTCATTTATGATTGCTACAGCCAGTTTTCAAAACTGGGCTTCAGTGAAGACAGCTGATCCTGTCTGTGATTGACAACTTAAATTTGGGAAACCCAGAGGAATTCTTTTTATTGCTTACTGAAGGCACCAAAGTTACTGAAATGGATTGTCTAATCTGAAGATTGCATTATGTATTTGTTCCGTGGAGAGAAACTTGTTCCAATACATGAGGGAAATAGAGCAAAAAACTGAAAGAGGTGCCTTGGATTTCTTCTTGGAATATTCTCTCCAGCAGGGTCTGAAAGAAACCCAGACTCCTACATTAAGGAACCAAATCAGTTGCCTAAAGTTACGCTGTTTGAATACTTTCCTCAAAGGCCTTTTTGAGAATCCAGATACAGGCACTGAAAACACAGTAACAGCCAAATTAGGAAACTTGGCCTGTAGTATATAAATCAGTTTGTCGCATTTGGAGTCAGTAAAAATCTTCCAGGCTATAATGTGAAACCCTGGTCCCTCTGGCAGGTTTATTTTTGCTGCTGAGGTAAGTGCCTAACAAGTTCTTAAATATGCACAGTGACTTAAACTCATACAGATTGTCCCTGATTTTCTGGTGATGTTTGTTGTTCATAGGAGAACACCTTCTTTCAAAATCAAACGGGAGAAAGAGTCTGCAGAATTTTTCAGAGATTTGAAGGAAGATGGAACTGCAGTGGCACAAGCCTCCACAACCACCCTGAGCCTAGAACAAAGTGGTAATAAAACAAAGCTGCCTCCAACTTTATGAGAACCTGAAAGAAAAATAACATTTGCCTCAATGAATACCAGACCCTTCACCATTATATCGTAACTTCTGGAAATGTATTCATAAGTTTTAATTTAATCACTACCCTTCAAACTTACTTTAATTATGTATTAAATCTGGTCAAACCATTAAACATAATTAAACACAGCTGCATCTGGTATACTTTTGTGGATACAACAACTCTGTCACTTACCATATTACCTAAGTGATACATTCTCCAAGTTACCTAATGGAAAAGCAGAGGGAGGTTTAAGCCAGACTCACACGAAGTGACTTTGCAAGAGGGCAATGGGGAACCATGAGCAGAGCACAAGGTGCAAGCTGTCCATGAACAGCAGCCACCTGCAAGTAGCTTCAGAGATACCAATGGAAAAGTTTTAAGCTGTTTCTATGGTCTGTACATCACAAAAGCAGTAGTCTTAAGGGGAATGCTTTTTTATGTAGTTCTTACAGTGTTTCATAGTCTCCACAATCTTTCACTTTACAATACCAACCATAACCAACTATTCCCTAAATATTTGCCAGGAAAATAATTCTGTAGTTACTCATCAAACTAAAATCATGCATGAACAATCAGCCTTTCCTTACGAAAAGAGAGGAAAAGGGGGATAGCAAGGAGGAAGTCTAGGACCACCAACCACTGCTCTCAAAAAAGACCAAAATCAGCATTTATTTTACATTTACCACTAGAAGGCTGGATTGAGTAGGAAGTGTATAAGGTAGTCTTTTGGGGAAATGTAGGTGAAGGACAAAATCATACTATAGTACATTATCTGTAGGAAGTCTTATCTTGTTCTCATTACATTATTGGCCTTTTTCACTCTTAAATTCTTAAAAGTGAACAGTATGTCAGGTGTACACAAATTACCAAATGTTTATCCCCACAGTGCATGCAGTTAAGTCCCAGCATAGCACAGCTGCAGCAGCAGTGTCATAAAGCCTGGTGACCACATCAGCAAGTCTGTTCTTTTTAGCAAGCAGCATAATTTTCCGGAAAGATGTTGCTCCTTGGGCTAAAAGAAGTGTCAGTGGGACAGGCCCTCTGGAGGTCTGTAGTGCAATGTCTTAATCAAAGCTGACTGATTGTGAATACTAGATCAGGTCAGAGGCACATTCTGCACCTGTTTTTCACTTCTCTTTGTTCAACTGCATGAGATTTCTGTCAGTTCAGTCCTCAAGTTTTCTGAAAGTCCTGGACTGAAGATCCGCCATCTGTCACGTTCACCACTCCACATGTTTTTTAGTATTGTCCACAATTGTACTGAGGGTGTGCACTCACATTGTGCCCATCACCGATGAATTTGTAGAGCAACATTAGTCAGTACTGAACCCCAGGATACTCCATTTGTAACCAGCCAATGCCTAGAAGTAGAGCTATTAATTGTTGACACTGTAGAGGGCAGCTCAGCCAGTTTTCAACCCACCTAACAGTCTGTTCATCCTGCAAGAACTCCAAGGTTCCAAAATGAGAATGCTCAAAGAGACAAGGGAAAAGCCTTACTAAAAGTTGAGTATATTACACCTAGCTGTCCCCTTGGGAAAGCTGCTCTGAGTGTGCCTGATTGCCGCCTTCTCTTCCACGTCCTTGGAACGAAGTCCAGGAGGACTTGCTGCATCTTAGCAGGGGCTGTGGTGGGGGTGTTTGAGGGTGACTGGTCTCATCATAAATAAATAAATAGATATGGAACACTTCATTATTTTCCATATCATTCATCATTCGTCACTAGATTTTCCCACACGTTTATCACACTAATGGTCCCACACAGAACCACTGTGATGTCATTGATTTCTACACAGCTGAAAAAAAGTGTAGCTACAGAATTTAGGAATTTCTGCAACACCACAAATCTGGGCTTTGTCTGAGTGGCAAACCTCCCAGGACAGAAACTCTGGCCATCAGATGAGCACCTCTGTCCCACACTGGATGCCATCTCCTGTCAATAATGCTCTTTACTTCCTTGATCATATGTCAAATAAGAAAATGGAATTTAAGTAACAAAGAGCACTCTGAGCCTTCACACAGCTACTGTGACTCTCCCCTTTCATTTTCCTGTTGGACAGGCTGTTAGCCCTAAGGGAAGGTCATCACAGTGCCTAGCAGTCAAAGCAAAGATAAGGAACTGGAACAAAACAATGAAAACTAGTGCTAGGAAATTGCTGGATTAAGTAGATAGGTGCAGTGAACTGAATCTTGTCCTACAGGGGATGAGACAGAACCATCCTGATGGAAAGACACACAAACACCCACGCACTTGTGTGAGATGCTTATGGTCCAAGCTCCCCATCCCAACAGCAAAGCTGTTTTGCTAGTTCCTTCTCAGTGCCTAAAACTGAGGACCAGGGTGTAAAGGCAAGGACCCACACTTGTACACTGACTCCAGCTAAACAAGACATAGAATTTGATGGAAAAGTAGAGAAAATTAAAAAAAAAAAATGTTTTTAGTGTAAAATAAGAGCATAATCTGAGGGTATTTTCTGGATAAAATAATCTCTTTCCTTTAAAAATGCTTTGTGGTGCTGGATACATTATGACAAGTCAAAAGCATATCTGGGGAGGTGGGGAAAGAGGGGGGGATGATCTTACAACCACGAAGGAAGCAATTTTCAGACAAGACGTCACCATTTTCTGAATTTGCACTGTGGCAATCCAGGTGTCCATTGCTGCAGGCCTGTAGAAGACTTCAGTCTTTAAATTGTTGGAGCTTGATATTGACAAATGAGAGGAATTAGATGCTGTCAGGTCTGTGCCTCTCTCCCAGGGATCATCAGTCACGGCAAACTGCATCAGTCACGCCAAATTGCATTACCGGGGTCTTAGATGAGATCTGACTAAGAATGATTCCCAATCTCCATAGATGAAAGATAATTGCACTTAATGCTTTGTCTCATCTTACAATGGTTTAATGCCCTGGTTTTTGCCTTGAGGTGCTGATGTAAAGAACCCATTGAATTGGCTGTGCACAGTTAGGACAGCATCAGTCCTGACTGGCACTGCAAAATCTCAGCAGCTGAACGTACGCATTAGCCTCACTCTGTGAGCCAAGAAAATCCCTTGGCAGCCACCTGCGTGTCACTCCCAGGAAGCAGACAAATGAGAGAGCAGTCATTTCCTAATGAAATGAACTTTTCAGGGTTTGCCAGAATCTTGCAGGGAAGACATTCAACTTTTCAAAAGTGATTCACCTACTAGAAATGCAAAGTGCCATGGGATTAAATAATTGAGTGTAAACCTCTCATTCTGCACCTGACAATATACCAGTCCACTTCATTCTCTGACAGTGTAAATGATTTTCAACTTTAAAAAATGGAAATGATCATCATATCTGGATGGGCTGTAGCTTTGGGGGTTAGCAAGCATGACGTTTCAACATGAAAGCAGCACATTTGCAAAAACTATTTTGCTAAACTATAAATAGGCATTATTTTCAAAGTTAGTTTCTGCAGTTGTTTCAAAGGTGTTGCATTTACCACTATAATGGTCAAATAGAGGTAAGCATCTCTTGTTGTTTGCCAGAGAGATGGGAGGGGAGGACTTGGAAAAAGCAGATCATAACCTGGGAAGCCTGTCATTATTATATGTAAGCATTTATTGCATTATTGCAAATATTAAATGAAGAATAGGCAGGGTTTGGTTTTCCTGTTATCCACACCCACAGATAAACTGGAGCTCACTAGTAATTACAGGGGCAATTTTAAAGCATTTTATAGTGTAGTGTAGCTCTCTCAATGCTTTTCCTAGTAGGACAGATGTAGTGGCCTGCTGATTTCACAGGCTGGATTGCTCAGCCCTCATGCTTTTACTGATTCTGGCTTCCCAAAGCAGAAGCCTCACGTGCCATATGATCCCAAATGAGGACTCCATCTGCCTCTGCACAGCTCTTGTTTCCTCCTCCCTATAAACCTGCATTTCAAGTCCTGTGTCCTTACCTGATCACTTAACTCCTGGCACTGCGAGGTGCACTGAGGAGGCAGCTTAGGGAGGCAAAGCCATTGCTTCCCGCAAGGCTTAAGCTGCTGTTGCTCAATAAGCCTCTAGTAACTGCCAACAGTAACTGAGGCTCTTAAACTGAGATGCGTGTGAGACATTTCAACATTGTTTATCCCAGAGAAGCTTTCCCAGCAGATGCCCCAAAGAGGGTGAGAGGAGATACACACCGTGATGTACGTCAGCAGTGGGAGGACCTCCCTCCAGATGCACTGGAAAGAAGGGAGCAGTGTGCTCATTCTGAGCATTGGAGATAAAATTACCAGTGTTGTTGTGACCATATGTCTTCCGTCAGTGCTGACTGCCAGGAATGGGCTAGGAACAAACTGAAAAAATGTCATGTAGTTATCTGAGGCACGAAGATCAGTTTGGCTTGCTAATCTTAACCTGATTGTGCTCTGTCCTTTGATACCTCTCTCCATTTTCCTCCTGCAAATAACCTTTGCCATCAGGAACTGATTGGTACCCCATAAATGTGGATTATTTCTATATTTTCTTTTAACAATGTCATTGCCATTACTAAAACTGCGGCTTCCGTATTCACCTGGCTTTGTCAAAGTTCTGCCTGGATTTGGCATTCTATAAATATATACTGGTTAGTGGGTTATCATTGCATGAAGTTACAGTTTTATGCTACTTTTATTACTCATATCAATTACTTAGTAGTGAATTCTTGAAACAAAAAGCTAAAATCCTTGCCCAAAGTATCTTGCGGCCTTTACTAGAATATATGGGCAATAACATTAAGAGAATGGGTCACATAGGATGGTAACTGAATTCTTCCACTGCAGGACTGTAAGAAGTTGTATGACATTTCTGTGGGGGATGGCTCTTGCCTTCTCTCCTCTGGTATTGGACGTTAAATAGTTCTCAGGCTTTAGTAAAAAAAAAAAAAAAAAAAAAAAAAAAAAAAAAAAAAACAAAAACACTTCTGTCGTTGAATATGGTGCAATGTAGGTGTGCCATGGCTTAAATATGAATTGCGCATTTCTGTCGGGTAAATGTAGCCCAATTCCAGTCCTGGGCTCTCACAAAAAAAGCACAGTTAATGGTAACTTTGGTTCTGGGTGTGCCATGTAGGTTGGAAGTGAGGCAGCATAGTGCCAGGGTGGAGGAAAGACAGGAGATACAGGCTCGGTTCTTTCAAGGACTGATGTGCAAAGTGGTGTCAAGCAAGCACTGCTCCTATAACTCAAACTAAAACCCTACTGAATCTACTTCAAAGTTTATAACTATCATGTTTCTCCCCAGAACACCTCTAAATGTGTAGGGAAGCTGGGTGACCACTGCAGCAGGCTCTGCTGACCACCCTGGTGCCCCAATTCCTGCCCGGGCCCAGCCAGAACCCTGAAGGCCGCTGCGTGGAGGACTCCATTTTGCGCAGGCCAGTGCTGGGGCGGGCTAGCACCAGTACTGGAGCACAGCACCAAACCCATTAAACAAGCTAATAGTGAGAATTTAACATGATCAACTGCTTATACACTGCGTTAGACACATTTGGTTGTTTTGGAAGGAGGAGGTTTTGGACCTGCAATGAATATTTGCCACCACAAAACTAGCTTGCCATTACACCAGGGCTGCTAAGGTCATTTGTCTATTACGAGGCCCTATCTGAAGGGTGTGTTAGTGGCATGCTGTACCTGGAAATTTTCACCAGCTGTGGACAGTAAATCACTCCTTTATTTTCAAGATGGGAGGATTTACCAATCAGTGTGGTGTTTAGAAACCTAGCTCCTCCCCAGAGCAGGGGCACCACTGCTGGTGCTCTCCGCCAGGGAAATGTCCAAGCTTGGAAGAAAAGCCTCTGGCACAGGACAGCTGATGGCTTTGTGTTTTCTTTTTCTATGCCTCAGCCTGGATATACAATAAGATGATTCAGCTGCAAGTCTCATCTTCATGTACTTTAAATTCTTATGGCTAAGAGGTATAATAAATAATACAGGAAAGCGGCAAGCCTGCAGTTGAAGCTGGGCATGGATTTTTGACCACAGACTAAACACTGCCATGGTTGGAAAGCAAGTTTCAGCTCTCTGAGTCTGAAATAGTGTTTTAACCTGTCAGTATAAAGCATGGTTGATCTGAGAGGGAGAGGCTCAGTGTGCCTCAAAATGGTGTGCTGATGAGACCATTCACCTGAGAGACAAACTCAAGTCCTGCTGCACTGGGCTGAGCCCAGGCTCCTGAGGCTAATGAAGGTGTGAAACCTGTAGCACGGGGCTTGCTGGATTTTACACTCTGCTTCTTAAGGTACGCTGTAATCGTGAGGAATAGTGTCTTGTTGATATTTTTTTCCCTATTTATGTCTGTTTCTGAGTAACCTAGTGCAAGCAGGGGGAAAAAATGCACCCAGGACAGTACAGTGGCTAGGTTTCTTCCATGCAAAGTGAAAGCTAAAGTTTCAATTCCTTAGCTGCTCCAACAAGAACTTCAGGCTTGGTCCTTTTTTAGCCTTTCTGAGGCGTTTCCTGCTCTTTGCTGCAGTCTTCTTTTTCTTGACTAACTTTCCAGCGGGAGGGTTGGAGCATAGTACCAGGTTTATGTACGTACTTTTTATGTGCATGCAACATCTAGAGTTTACATTTCTGTTCTGACTGATTCCGATCAGCCATTTGCAGCCAACAAGGTGATCTAATCATCTTTTTTTTTGGCCTGTCTGGCTCTCTCAGCTGCTGTACCTCTGCTGGAGCTGTTTCCAGTCACAAAAAAATACAGCAGATGAAAGTAATGGAAAAGAGATGAGTTTTCACTTAGAGTGAGTTGATAACTTTTAGCTGTTTTTACCAAAGAAGACTTTTCTTTAACTGACTTAGGCTATTGAAGCTCAACATTTGACTGATAACAGTAAAGTTCAGTGAAAGTCAGACTTCTGTCCCCATTTAACTCAAATCACCAAGAGTGAAATAGTGCCGGGTCTTGGCTGTGGCTCAGTGCAGCTGTGTTCCTACCCTGGCCTGTGCCATTCTGCTTGAGGGTTTATTTGCCACAGGAGGTAGAGCTTTCCACTTTTTTCCAGCCTCTCAATGCCTTTGGAAGCCAGAACATCTTCTCTCTGATTTTTCTAACCAATCTTGAAGCCATTAAATGCCCTACAAAACGCTCAGCAGAGGTGCCTAGCGTAAGTGGCGCTAAAGCAACTGAGAAGAATCGTGTCTTTAAGTGCATAAAGACTTCCATGGCTCTGGTGCTCTTTTGCAATATTGTATTTTTAATGAATATATTATTAAACAGTTAAAAGACATAATTTCTATAAAGAGTAGCTAGCAGTTATAAGAATAAACTTTTGTTTCCTTTGTGTTTGGCAGCTGAGAGCAAGCTCTGTGTTTCTGGGGGTTTTCCAGCCGAATGTTCATCTGAGAGCAGTGATCTGGGGTACATTTTGGATGAGGATGTTGCATGCATGAATTCATCTTGAGCAGTTAAATAAACATAAGTCCAGAACAGCACGGACCTGTTTATAAGCAAGCCACATGCCTTTTCATGGCGAGACGCAGACAGGCATTCTCCTCATTGTGCCTGATCTGGTTTTCATGTGCTCTGGTCAAGCAGATCTTTGACAGAATGTGGCACAAGGACTGGGGAACAAACGCACAGCATTTGGGGAACAAACACACAACATCTCAGTGGTCCGTTCCCTTAGACTCCATGTGCACTGTAAAGAACAGGACAAAGGAGCAGACCCAAGCACAGGTCACTGACCAGCTGCACGTTGCTGTAAGGATGCTCTGTAGTTTTGTGGTTTTTCAGGCTGTCTAAATTAGCGTGCTCTGAAACACAGCCCAGCTGTGGTCAGGGGGACAGCCTGTGCCAGCCACCACATCCTGACAGGCTGTGTGGACGAGTGTGCCAGGTCCGCATCCCACCACACTGCAGAGTCCTCAGTCTTCACCCTCACAGACACCCTAGAGGCCTCCTGCCACACATACTCAGGCCAGCAACGTAATCCTTCAGCTTCATGCTACAATTCAAAAAAAAAACTTGTTCAGGTAACCTGCTGGGTTACCAGAATAGCCTGTGTGGAGGATTTTTTAGGTCTCTTTCACATTTTAATGTAAATTTCTGTTTGTGTTAGCAGCCCTATGCATACACCTGTTGTGCCCCAGTTATGAAGCAATTAAAGAAACCTAATTTTGTCTGCGCATCCGAGATGTGTTGCTGCTAAGTACGTGCTGTCAAGGTTCCTGAGCAAGAGGGATTGCTCCCTGCCCCAGTGCAGAGAGGGCAAGGAGCTGGGCAGTGCTGTCGATGGTGTCACCCACTCCTTGTCCAACTGTCCCGCTCCCACTGCCTGGCTGAGGTGAGCAGGGGCTTTGTATACCTGGCATACTGAGCCACGACGTGCTCCTGTGCAAAGGTCACAGATCCTGCTTGTAGCAACAAACCTGCTGCCATCTTATTTTTCAGCTCAAAAGAGCTCTTTATTTCTTTCTTGCAGCCAGTATCTGGTGAGTTCTTTTCTTCTCATAGTCTGTACAGTTGCACTCACAGCTGTTACAACTCCTCGGGTTTTGCATGGTACTCAACGTAATAAATAAGCATTGTACAAGGAATAGCTCTGAGGCTTATTCACTGCCTTTATGCGCAGCAGAAGACAGCATTTAGTAGATACTGGGTTCAGACAACGAACAGCTTTTGTAAATGCTCTTCCTCTGAGCCTGGATACTGTCTTCATGTGCTAAAAAGGCAGACCCCCTGCTTCTCTTTGTTTAATTTTTCATTTTAAGTACAACTTATTCTAGATATCAAGTAAATTTCCAATATAGAAGAAATGTGCAAGATTTTCCTAGGAAATCGTTTCCATCTCCATGAATCTGCTGTGCTTGGATTAAATATGCCAGAAACAGGTCCAAATCCTCCAGTGCTATGAAATACGGTAACTTCTCAGACTTCTGTGGAGCTCTGTTTTGTATTGCTCAGCATCCTTCCCTACCATTTTTTAATATAGTGGAGGGCTATAAAGTTATTCCAAGCTCCTAGTTCAAGGCAACGTCTCTCACCGTACTCCAAAGCAAATAAAAACCAGGCATCATTTTTCCAAATATTTTCTTCCAGCAAAGACGTGTGAAAAATATTTTTTTTATTATTATTTTTATTTGTGCTCTGTTTTACTATAGCACCTATTAAAAATACCTTGCCTATGATGTTAGGGATTGAAGACTGTAAAGTTGGAAAAAAAATCTTCTGGGTGTGAAATAGAATGACTATACACTCTTTTACATCCTACACTCAGTTCACACACATAAGGAACACTAGCTTATGTCTTGGTCATTATTATTAAATTAAGTGTACTTGTGTCTATGGTAACTACCCTCCCTGAATTTCTGGTATCAAAAGCTCTTGATATTTTAATTCATAAAGGCTCTACCCGTATAAATTAATATAATCACTCATGCCTTATGCAGAATTTTTCCTCCAGCCAAAACTCAAAGAATAACTCGCCCTCTGCAGCTCATGTCCTCTCTCCTTGAAATGTAACTGCCCCCCTCGGGACAGTCTGGAGCAGCATTTCTGTGCCAAACTCTTGCAGGGGAATGGAATAAAGGAATAACTTCTAGATCAGCAAGGGGAATCAGCCAGACAGAATGTAATGGTCCACGTTGCAGTTTGGCTATTATTCACAGGTATATATGACTCTTTGGCCTGACTTCAGAGCTGAGCCCACCAATTCAGTGCAAATTCTAATACTCAGCCTATCTGAAAATCTGGACATTACTGAATGCAAATGGCCAGGACTTGGTTTGTAATGAATCATTCCAAAGACAATGATAATGGGCTCAGGATTGAGGGAACAGGCACATGTAAAGAACTATCACTATCACCACCACCATTTTTTATAAGATTGGGAAGTTCCTGGAAGGTCTCTGCTAACCAGGACCCTCCATTCTTATCAAGTAAAACCAGAGTGGGAGTCTCTTATGGTCTGAAAACTTAGGGGAGGAAGGTTAAATAAACCCTTTTGAAAGCTAGGAACTTGAACAAGGCAAGATGAGAAATGTACAGGTTTCCTCAATTTCCTGCAAATAATGAACACTGTGATGTGTTGTAATGTGACTGTGACATGTTATGTGATTGTTGTGTGTTGTAATGTGACCATCGTAGCCTTCAGTAGGGAAAAGTACAAAAATTCAGCCTATGCATATTCAGCTCCAGAGTGGCTGGGGAGATTCCCAGTCCTGCCACTTCTTTTCCGTTCCACGGCGCTCTGGATTGCCTGGAGGAGCAGGTCTCTGTTGTTGAGGATGTTGTATTTACTTAGGTTCACGAGTTTGTCAAAATTTTCAGAGGAGTAGATTAGCCTAATGAGGTAATAGGGTGAGCAGCTGTTCTCCAGATTTACTTTGCCTTCTTCCATCTCTGAGTGACTGCGCTTTACCCCTGCAGAGGAAGAGAAAAGCCACCACCATGAGCTGAATCTGGAACAGAACACCCCTGGTGTTGGAGGGGACTGATCTAGTTAGCAGAACCAGCTGTTAAAAACAGCCTCCAGGAGACTACACCCCACCACGCCTTGCAAGAGCCATTCCTGGTCAGCTGTCAAACAGTCTGGAGGTGCAGAGGGATCCGAGCTCCCCACGTCAGCCTCTCATCTTTCAGCACCTCTTCTCAACCTCAGCTCAGCCAGATCCCTTGCTGCTGCCAACATCCATCATCCCTGTTGTGGCAATCTTCTTGCTTAAAAGCAAGACACCCTAATTACCTCCACTAAGAAGCCCAGCAGCCTCATATTTATGCTTTTACAAATGTTTACCATTATACTTTCTTTCTTTTTTACCTAACTCCTTGAAGTCTGAATCAAATATGCCCCAACCACAAATGTGCTGTAAGATGACAGTCAGTGGGGCTACAAATGGACTGCCCAGGCATCCCCTACAATGTCTACTAGAACCACGTGAAAGCAGCACATGAACTTTGCTTGACACACAGCAGGCTTTAGTCTAACCCAGTGGTTTCTTGGCAGTGGGATGTCAGGGTGCTGGGCCCAGACTGTCAGTAGAAGTGGTTGTACTAAAAATGTCCAAGCTTTACTTCATGGAACCTCCTGATATTCAGAGAGCTGCATTATCTGTGCTGTCCACATCCATGTACACCTACATCTGCTCCAAGCACAGAAAAGCACAGTCTATAGTGTCATTGTAAATGGGCACTTCACAAGCCAATTCTTTTTCTTTTCTAGAACATAGTTAAAAGCAGGAAAAATAAATATCCACATTCCACAAGGTGTCTCTCAGCCATCTGGAAATGAAAAGCTCCCCTGTTAAACTTAAAATCCACGTAAACAAGTTGCCAAGGACCCTCCTCCCCCAACCACCCACATCAGCTGCTGGCTGTCAGCTTGATCGATGAATCACTGGCTGCTGGGAGACATGCAGGTGAGCGACACAGCTCACAGATTTGGGCCTGGAGCACTGAGAAGCTGCAGCAGCTGTTTTGCTCTGCATACTCTCATCTATCTTTCATTCAGAGTGCCTCTGAAACACTCACCTGTTTTACCTGCTAGACACTGTTCAGTAGCCTTACCTGATGGCACATTGCCATTTGGACCAGCTCCAGCTCCACCTAACGAGCCCAGTTTCCTCTGCTGGGCACCTCCTCTGTTTGTCTGCAGAGTTTCTGAATGTGATTTTGTTGGAGTATTTGTTAACATACACGCTCTCTGAGCATTCAGTGGTAAATATCATAGCAGCAAAGGAGCTTTACTTAACCTGGTTTGCTGCTATTCCTATCTTTCCCCAAACGTTCCCTCAGAGACAGACATTTTGCTGTGGTCCCAGAACCACAATATAGTTTTGGGTAAAGCTGTAAGGAGAGGGGTAGAAGACCAGGTAGTCTCACTCACACAAAGGCCATGCTCTCTCATAAAATTATTGCTAGAGAAGACAAACAAGATCAGTACTGTGGAAAGACAAATGACCCAAATTCAACTAAAATGGCTGAGCTTACCAGGCTCCTTGAATTCCTTAAAGGTGTCATTCACCAGGGGAAAATGAATTACTATGGGTGCTCTGGGGTCCTCTGGATCCGAAAACACGTAACATTCCTTTGGGTTTTTCTCCTCTTCTTCACTTAGCTCCACTTTGGGGAAAGGGATTTTTTGTATCTTGCAATATTTATATGTCATCTCCAATTGCTGTGGATACAGAATGCCAATGCCTTAAAGCCAACTCTAGGACAAGAATCAGGTTTACTGATGCATCATAGAAATACTGTGGCAACTTAATTTATTCCCTAGAATTATGCTGCAATGAATGCATAGACCAAAATAGCCACAGAATAACCCTACTTTTTGCCACCACACACCACAAGTCAGAAAACACTTCTCACCCTATAAAGTTTTTTACAGTTAGAGGAAATGACCACACTTAGAATTTGAGTATATGATCAAGACTTAAAGAGCAGCTTACTTCAAAGTTTTAATAAAGCAAGGATTTGCATATTCTGTCCTGTTGATCAATTCCCATGCCCCCCACCACACAAAAAAAAAACATGCAAAGGGGAATAATTTTCCTGACTACCCATGTGGACCTGCAGAAGCCCTGAAATATGTGATTAAAACTAAATAAACATGGTACATACACTACAATCTAGAGCAACCAACCTCATACAGTCCTCTCCCACAGAACACCAACTAACTCTATTACTCACCTCAGAATCTAACCCTTCTGGTATGAGGATCCCTTCTATGCCTTTATCATTTAGTCATTTCTGAAGTAGATGGTCACTGTGTAATTTGAGCATTATCTATGAATTTGGCTATTAAATTTCACAGCTTTACAAGAAGAGTTTAACCAGGGCTGGAAGGAACAGAGCACGTTAATCTTCTCACCTTGAACACATTCCCCAAACCATAATCAAGTGAGATAATGACGTCTACATTCCTTTCTGGCCTGAAAAGTGCTGCACCACTGGTGTTAATGAAATAGCCAACATCTATCAGGCAAAGATATTTCTGCAGCGGTGTCAGATTGTTAGGGAAAGAGTCCAGCACAGTGTCTGAAAAACATTTTGAATATAGTTAGCAGTTCATTGGTAGGAAAGAAGGAGTCAGTAATTCTGGCTTGCTACACAGTAAGGGCAGCCCCTTGGTTGCCCTCAAGACCAGGCTCACCTCCCTCCATAATGCGACCCCACAATCGTGGCCTTGCAAAGGCAGGCTGTGAGGCAGCCAGGCAGAGGACAGGTGAGACACAGACTCCGCTGGCCTCACAGCTGCTCTGGGGATTGATTTTTCACAGAATACAGACTTTTGCCGATTTTTTTCCCCTGCTAAGAACTGTGAAAAATGCAAACAACAAAAATAATTTCACAGTGTACCAACAAATCTAACAAATGCAGTACCTCTCTGCTCTTATGCATTGCTCTTTATTGCTTTTGCATTCTCTGGTGTAGACTCCTGTCCCTGGGTGAAAACTCTGACTTCAGCTTGCTTTCAGTGACCTCTCATATTAATTTTCTTAGCTGAAAAAACACCAGATCATGCATGCACCATCTCCTACCATCAGCTTAAAATACTGCTCAAATTAATTAAACCTCACATTAACTCAAAACACAGCAAAAAGTGGATTATCCTAGCTGGCGCGTTGAGATCTAAAGCCAGTTTCTAACAGCTAGATTCTCGTTTCTCTGCCAGGAACCCCACCAGCCACCCTGTAGACAGCAAGTCCCCTATTGTTCTCCTGGTATCATTTCTATTTCCATAGAATAAAAATTTTTTGCCATGGTTTTAAATATCAAAATAGTGTTTAAAGAGATTTCTTCAAGTTCACAAAATGAGGCAGCAAAGCCCTGAGCAGACCCCTCAATCCCTGAAACATCTGTGCTTAGGTATGCTCAAAAAAATGTTGATTTCAGAAATACTGCAGGTAAGTTCCAGCATCTCACTTCTTTCAGCTGCTCTGCTGCCCTGGCCTCATTCTGTAGTGTTGATTTAAACCGAGTAGAATAAATCCAGCTTGTTCCATAGCCTGGAATGTTTGACAGCATCTTGAAGTAATAACTCATATTTTTCCATTCCCTTGGTGTCAGATCTTTACAAAATTATTTGCTTATTTTAGCATTCATGGCTGATAGGAATTCACAAATTCTGCTGTAAAGAGAGACGTTTGCATGCAGTCCCTTTTTAGCTCTAATTGGCCTGGTGAATATTTTTAGTTGAAATTACAGTGCCTCAATTTTCTTATCATGGAGATGGAACTGTGCAGTATTTATGGCTGGATAAGTGAATTAGAGCTAGGCTTTTCCTTGGGAGAGTCTCTACCTCCATTTCATACTCAAAAAGAGGCTTTGAAGAAGCTCTTCCTCAGGAATTCCCTCAAAAGCACAAACCCTACCGTAAATGTATTACAATGATTCCCTACTATGAGTTCTCAAATTTATCACCACAAAAATGAGGCTTTTCACAAGCCATTTAAAGTGTTGTTTTAATATGTCAGTTAACCTGAGCTGCAGGGAAGTATTTCAACAGAACTATATTCTGGAGACCTCTCCTATCATGAGGCTACCATTTCTGCCCACAGAGCTGGCATTTACCCCTGCGCCTGTTCTAGAGATGGATCCAGCCCTGGTTTTAGCTTGGTCTCATGCAGGTAGACAAAAAACAATACATCATCTACTGTTGTTTCCCACTCCAGACTTTTATTTTCCCTTTTCCCACTCCAGACTTTGGCCTTCCACTTATTTTACTTTATTCGGAGAATATCTGCCCTGAGGTAATCTTTAGTTTTCCTCTTCCTTCAAATCCTCCTTGAAATCTGCTTCTACCTGTTTGCCTTTACAAAACTGCTAGTCGGTAAATGTAAGGACCTTTTTCTTAATGCTTGCTGACTGACAATTGTATCCTTAATCCGCCTTCTTAAGCTATTTGCTCGCTTCCTTCTCTCACCCACCCTTCTTATGCTACTTGTTTTCTTAGAGTAGACTCTTCTAGGACAAAGACTTCTTGCTTACTGAACATGCTGAAAGCACTTGGCACTCTGTGGGCTCTGCCTTAATCCACAAAAAACTCCACACCTCTTGCTATTGTCAGCAAGCTTCAGGTAGCAATGGCAGCCAGACATAAACAGTGTTGTAACTTGCATGAAACAGAGGAGACAAAACACAAATTGCCAAAGAAAAGGACTCAGAGGAGGCAGAGCACACGTGTTTCCTTGCTGAAGTCAGATTAGCCTGACGCATGTGGGGTCCTCCCATGCTGATATCTGCCCATGGAATAAATGCAAACGAGGATGCTGGGATTACAGGAAGATTTGTGGTACACAAAAGCTCAGCTCCATTACCTTTCACACAACATTTCATAGTTTTTGAGGTAAAAATATTATGACTGCTTACTTTGCCCTCCTGCAGAGCACAGGCCATAGGAAATTACTGTTCCATTTATACATCAAGCCTAGGTATTATGTTTGTTTGCTATATTCAGTCAAAACCTATGTGGCTCCACACAATTACCTGCTGGTTTATGCCCCTAATGTTACCTCTGTTTCTTTACCTCAAGAGTCTATTCTTTTTTTTGATTCTTTTGACTATTAAACCTATGCAGAATGACAAATTTTCTGTAGAAGAACATGCTGTGACTCAAATTACAGATCTCTTCAGCAGGTGGCCCATGGACTAGTTCATGATAACCAGTTAACCCTGAAGAAAGAGATAAAACCAAATTCCATCTCAGAAGACTTCCAAACCCTGAGAAAGTATCTCTAAATGTGAGATTTCCAAAGTCTAACAAAAAAAAAATCTGAGATGTTACCTGCACACTGCAGCTAACTCTTTGTTGCAGTTACCTTTCCATTCAATAAATTTTTTCTGATGGGCATAATCCTTATGAAATTCTAAGCCTCTCAGGAAGTTATGGGACTTTCCCAGTAGTGGACGCTTGGTCATAATGTCCTGAAACATTTCATACAACTTCCCTGACAAACAAGATGGAGGCTCGATGATAGTGGTATCCTCCTCAGGGGAATGTTTTTCTGAAATAGAGAAGGAAATGTGAAAAAAAAAAACATAAGCAATCTGTTTTGCTAGACACCTTTGCAGGCTAGCTGTCCTCGCTGTCTTTCTGTGTGTCTCTTCCTTTCCTGTTTCTCGCAGTCTACTGAAAAATATATGCCCATTTAAACACAGAGATAGTTGCCTTTGCTTAAAGCAAGCATGCATTATTTTCTTTTATATACTTTCTTTGTACTTTTGACTAAAAGCATAAGCCACCCTCCTCATTTACAGTCACAGGAGTCACTTAACAGACAATGAGCAAATTCTAAATGAAAAACATTTGCAACGAGCATGAAGTGTGCCCCTGAGTTAATGAAATAGAAAAAGAAATAGAAACAAATGAAATCATTCTGATACAGCTGAAAATCATAATGGAAGATCTACAGCTATGCAACACAAGATGCACTGGTTTAGGGAGAATGTGAGAGATTATTCACAAACAGTTGTAATAGTATAACTTCCTCAATCCTCTCCTTAATAGTAAGCATGGTCTGATGAAAAACAAGTATTGATTTGGAAACTCTTACCTATATCTACCATATCTTTGGCCCATCGTTCCCAGAATTCATTTGAATTTGAGGACCAGTATAAGCCATCCAGCAAATTCCTAGTAAAAATGTTTGTCCAAAGACCTGCAAATCAAAACAATTGGGAAAAGTACTTCACTAACATGTTAACCACTATTTCATCATTTTTTATTACAAGTATCAATGCTACATGTTTTTGCCAGATATGAATTCACTCCATTATGGTGCAGCTTACGTAGTAGGTCTCAGAGAGCTCAACCTTAATGATGACAACAATTCAGTGTTCTTCCTCAAGAGATAACTACTCCCAACCATTCACTGTATAGTTCAGAGTAACAAAATACAAGGTATCAGTCACCCAAACTATGTTTTAGAGTGCTTACTGTGTACTTGTGAAAGAAATAAATTATAAGACTAGGGAATCACAGTGCAGCCATATAACCATAAGGTCTTTCTTTAAAATGATTTATTCTTTAAGTTGATCTAAGGCCTGTTTTTCTCTTTCAGGCATGTTTTGTTTCTGTGGAGTTCAACTAGTACAGGAATCAAAATAAAATTATCTCTGTATGTGAGTGTGCTTTTAGAAATGAAAGACCTATCCTCTGTAATAAGCCCCATGCCAGGTATTCATGTGAGGAACAAATTCAATCTCTAGCAGACTTCACAGTGAGAGAAATATGATTTTTGTCTCCAGTGGACTCTTGCTTTTGGTATCAAAAAGTGCAGTTCTGACAAGGCTTTCAAATCTACCTGGGGGAGATGGATTCCTCTGACTAGCTGCTTTTCCCCTTTTCTTTGTCTTTAGAGGCAGGACAGCCAGTCAAAGAAATTGGTGAAGGTTAAAAGGGATTCCTTCATCCTCGTGGGCAGGGAATATTACTGGAGATAGACGACAATTCTCAACCCACAAAGCTTAGATGGTTCTTCCCTTTGTGGCTTGTTCTAGATGAATTATATTTTATTTTCAGCTCTTTCCAATTCCACAATGCACTGCCTAGAAAGAGGCGGAAGAGATGATGACTGGGTAGAGGAGGAAATCTTACAGTTTCCTCAACTTGCCTTCTCCACCTTCTTGTTTCACTCAGAATATGGGAAGGGGAACCCTGCCACACATGTCCCACACTTGCCCAGGGAAAAAGAGAAGACAGGAGAAAAGAAACTGTACAAGGAGTAGAAAGTGTTCAGAAGGGGTAAAAAGCCTGTTGAGCAGACCTGCTGGCAAGGGCTGTTGTACACAGACCAGTGGCTAGAACCATAATTTCTACCATATTGTGATTAACTATACTGCATTGCTAGGTCACCTTCCAGATAGCAGATCCGAGATTCCGGCAGCTTCTTCACTCGCCTTCCCATGAAGAACTCGCTGTCAAAAAATTCTGAACGAATGGAGGCTCCATATTTTGGTATGGCCACCTCATAAGGAGAGAACTCTGTCCACTCTACAAAAGAGTTGACATATGCCACGTTTACTGTCATACAGAATAAGAAAACAAAACCTAGGCCTGTGGATAAAGCTATCTGCAAGTTACATGAACTTTGCTGGTCTCAGCAGCTCTGTACTACTAGTAGCTTGTACTGCAAACTGTCTAGTTCCCTAAAAACTGAGATGTGATTCACATACAAAAGGAACTAGCTTTTTCTCCTCAGAAAAAGTCTAACAATAACTTCAAAAACTTAGATTTATATTTATAAAGATTCTGCGATCCCACTTGTCTCTAACTCAAGATCATCAAATGTACACCATGTAAGTGTGATCCAACCTTCAAGGAATGACCGGCATGAAACCTCTGCTAAACCAAACCTGTCAGACTACATGAAAGCAGCCTGAAGACACATCAACTCAGAATTAGAAAGTAACACAGTGTGGACGTGGCCACACAGTTTCCTGACTCAAGCTGTCCTGTATACGTATTCCCGTAGAACAGTAATCATGAACCTAACCTCATGTAAGTACTAAATGGTTTTTCTTTCCAGTATCTGCTCGCTTCAGTACCTCTTGCTGAATATAGTCTGTATCTAAAGAGTGTCACAACATGCCAATCACTGTAATCATACTCCACTCTAGAGATTTAGGTAAGTGCCAGTTACATTTCTCAGCACCTCTTCAAAATAAGGAACCATGATAGCCATTTTATAGGTGTGAAACTAAGGCACAAAAAGATTATACAATTTGCTTCCACTCACTCACAATGTATTTGGCAAAAATAGAGCTTCATTCCAGATCTTCAGAAATGCCTTGTTTGTGCCTGAGGGTGTTATCCTGCAGATCTGCTTTTTCTAATCAACACCCAGCAATTCACAAGAAAGACAAACATTTTATTAAAAGATGAATGCTGAGTTGGGGCAACCAACAGAGGCATTCCTCCTGCATTCCCCTTCTAAACACATACACTCCCTCCCTACAAATTCTCTTTAGTCCCTACTCAGAGTCAGAAGAAACTCTAAGAATACTTACCTCTAAATTTGAAAGTACTGTACTTCTCCTCCTTGACATTGAGGACTGCATAGAAAGGCAGTGGGTTTTGTCCATGCTCCAATGCCTTGCGCTGGTCTGTGAGTTTGTATTTTCTTGGCTAATCAAACAGATAAAAATCACAGTAAACCTCTGGAAAAGCATAAGGCAAAACCACTGACAATCTACATGAGTACTGATAGACTACAGGTGTTTTATTACCCAGAGGAATCTGTGGGTCACATTTTCTTGAAAGACCTTTTCTTTCATGTTCCTTTCATTTTCCTTCCTGGTTGCCTTTTTGATATCTACTGACCTGTACATTAATATCTAAGTGCCTTGACTGTCTATGTCCAACAGATCTTTACTAAGACTCAGACTAATGTTCACAAGAGGGCAGGTTACTCTAGCTCTTAAGTGTCCAACTAGAAACATTAAAACACCTGACTGCTGGGGGGTTTGCTCAGTTCTTTCTTAAAATTGCGAACTGAAATTGCTATCCATTGGGCACCCCACTTCAGAGGCACCGACAAACCACCAGCTACTCTGGAAAATCCTGGCTATAGGATCCTTTGTCATTATTTACAAATCATACTGGAATGCCTCAGTTGCTCTGGATTTGTTCCTCTCATTATGTCATGCAAACAAAGAGGGAAGTGCCAGAGAAAACAAGTGGACATTTCTCAAATTTGTGGCAGGACAAGGTACGTGGCAGTGTGTAACATACCCGTTCATGTAAGAACATTTCCTGAACAAGTGACCACAATGTTGTAAAAGATGAGACATGTCCAGCTTTTGCCCTTTCAGCAAGTTCCTTGTGATAATACTTCAAATGTTCCATAGACATAAGGTTGAGTTTGCATTTTGTCACTTGTTCTTTTACTGCTCTGAGCGGCTCCTCCAGAGTCTTCTGTGACCAATCTGCATGCTCATATAGGTCTGCTAGAGTCCTAAAGAACAAAAATGCGAGAGAATCATCCATTTAATAATGAAAAATACTGTATTTACCCAGACACTTTCACCAAAGCAGAGAACTAGCTAGCTTAAACTGAAGTTATGATAGAGAGCCAACTTTACCAGGGAATTATGTTCACTTCTAAATAATGTAAGACTTTGAAATAAATGCATCTCTCTCATTATGTGGAAATGTGGTGTCATAGTCATTCCAAATACAAATCACATCTTCTGTACTCACCATGTTGAGCCAGAAGCCCCAGTGACATAGGTAACACAGTCCAACAGATTTAGCTTCTGAAGAGCCAAGAGGTGGCCAAACATAGCTGACATTGCTCTGAGGCCTCCACCAGTTGCCATAACAGCTATTACTGGGACCTGTTCAAAACATAAATATTATCTTCAGAAAGTTACTCACTTGCCTACTTGGAAAAGCCTAATTGCAGCTCCTAGAATTTCTTCAGCAGACTTTATTGCAGAACAGTGAAATCAATGTTCAGCCAGTCTTTACCAGTACTTTATTTAAATTAACTTCCAGATACTCAGAGGGTTTTCATAATCTCAAAGCTTGGATGAGTTTGGAAACTGTTAAAATTCAGTGATTTTAACCCTTCTTCCTCTCTTTTTTCATTATAATTGGAATTGCTATGATTTATAACAGATAATGATATGATTTAACTATAAATAATAAGAGTTCAGTAAACATAATTAAGAATGGATTCAAGGAAGTCCTGAACAGAGTTCAGGAAAAAGATATTAAGCAAACAAAATGATTCTTTGGACAGTGTTCATTCAACAAATAAAATTCCATCAAGAAAATAAATGTTCACTTTAAAATTCACCCTGGATCTTGGCAACAAACCATGCTTCAGCTGGAGCTTGTTAGAAAATGTTCTTTCTCCATTCTGAATAATTTTGACTTTTTGTGAAAAGTGATTGGAAAATGAAAAAAAAATATAAGCCTAAAGAAGGGACATTACGGAGACTTCACAAATTTCCACAGGAGGTGAATTTCAAACACTCCTGTTTTCCTACTTATTTTGGATTGTCTGGTTGTCTGTGTTGTGTCTCACAGAACATACCAATGCCTCATATTGTGCTGACCTGCCGCATCACACAGTTGGAAACTCTGACCTTGAAGACAGATATATTCTGTCCTTAGGAATTTGGCCAAATGAAGAGAATGGAGGCCTGAATAGCTGAGCTGAAATTTTAGATGAGTATGGGATATGCCACTCCAAGAACTTCAGTTATGCTGCCATTCAAATCAATGGGTTTGTCATCAATGTGCAAAAACTACTAGAAGGTTTGTGGAGAGTTGTGCCAATCCAAATTCAATAGGTCCACAGCCCATGCTCAGAT
Organism: Netta rufina; assembly: GCF_964035555.1. Classification (NCBI taxonomy): domain Eukaryota; kingdom Metazoa; phylum Chordata; class Aves; order Anseriformes; family Anatidae; genus Netta; species Netta rufina. The sequence continues at coordinate 31,825,632 of NC_140128.1, forward strand.
TCCAGCTCACAGACCTCATGTCCATGTAGATCTCTTTCCAAATGAAGAACCCTTTTCAGGGCACTGGCAACCACTCTCTTCCTTTTTTGCAAGAATTCCTGCTCTTCTCGGCATAGATCATATCCTAAGCGCACATCTAGTTTTTCCGTGCTGCAAGATAAATAGGTCCAGAGGCACAGGATTAGTGTTAAAAATGCACATGGATCTATTTTCAGCAACTGCAGTCTATTAAACATCATAAAGAATCACGATTCACTGTTCAGATTTACAGGCAGAAATGCAGATCTCGTTTGCAAATAAATTAAATGTTTCACTTCTACACAGTCTCATTATTTTCTGATATTTCAGCATGTCTTACTGCCAGATTAGGACAGCAGATATGGAAAAGAGGAAGGATTATTTGTGTCCTCCAGTAGCTTTGTTAGTTGAATACTTTCTATGTTTCCTTAAAAGAATTTCTGAGCAAAAGGTCATTAGAACCTAACAAGGTCTTTCGTGGGGATTTAAACCATTGATTTCTACAGAAACAGTAGAATGAAGAAGGTATTCAAATGATTTTGTTTTTATTTTTTATATGTCTCATTATTTTACAGCATAACGTTTCATCTTCCCTAGCTTATGCTTGTTTCTATTGATAATACCATGTCTACAAATCTATTTTCTTAAGAAAATATGTCTGGTTTGAACAGCATATAGGATCTGGATGTTTAGATCAAGTCAAATCCCCTTCTCCCTCTGCCTTCTTCCTGCTTACTTGTCCCTTTTGAAGAAATCTCCAATCTCAGTCTTCGGTTCTTTGACGCAAAGGACATCTGACTAAGTTCCTCACTGTTTGAAATTCTCATTTATTTATTTGTTTGTTTATTTATTTTGCATTTTAACACGACTGTTGCCCCAAATCAATTTACTTTTGCTCTGTTGTGGTGACTCTTTCATGGTGACTTAACTGCCAAGGTATTTTGCCCTTAGTCTTGTGCATTCCTTATATCTAAATGAAGGATACTCTGCTCTAGAATTCATTGTTCAAAGAGTAATAAAACTTGTAGAGAAACAAAACAGTCCCCTTACCAATCATTTAGTTGGAGGTACAGCTGCAATGGCACATTCTGTAAACAAAGAAACATGAGCAGGAATGTGAATGACTGACTGTGAAAATAAAGTTTAGAGATCCAGATTTTCAATGACTCCTGAAATGCCTCCCCACTACCACCACCCTTCAGTCTTTTAGAAAATCGTAGCAGGAATGGGAAGGTAAGCAAATAAAAACCAAACATATTATATAGAGATGCTAGAAAGGCAGGAGGTATTGAAGTGGTTACCTGACCAGACTGTGAAACAGGACTGCTACTCACTGTCACCCCATGAACCAGCCTAGCCCAGCAGCAGTATCACACTGCCATTCTCTCATTCTTGAGAATTAAGAACAGTATCCAGCTAAAGACAGTGTTAGGGAGAAGAAATACAAGTTACCACATCCTTTCCAAAAGCTACTGGATGTAGGGCAATCAACTGTGAAACAGACATTCATTCTCCCATCTCTGTAGGAGAAATGTTTCCAAGTAATTCTTTTCCTCCTGTATTTGCCTCCCATTTGCTGCACCGTGTGAAAAAGGATGTCTGGCTGTTGTTAACAGATTCATCTGGTCACACAGCAGTGTCATTCCTGCTTTTAAAGCAACTCAAAGTTGTACCTGTCCACCAGTTACCATCAATACTGTTGTACATACAGGAATGTGCAAAATCGGTCTCTGAGGGTAAGATTCAACTCGTCTAACTTTAGCCACCTAAAACGTAGGTATATAGACGGAGCTAACCACCCAGGCTTGATACAGACAGTAGAGACAGTATTGAACATTCTCCTTTAACTGTGTAACAACAGAAGAAGTTGGTCTTTTATTACATTTAAACATTGAACTTAGGCATCTAGAAATGGCCAGGATGAATCCCCAATTACTGATTTTACAAACAGAAAAATGATATTTCTTATATTTGCATCTTGTCTTCTCACCCAGACTTACCAATTGAATTATTTTTCCAATTGATATTATGTTAAATAATGATGGTGACTTTAGTCGTCTCTCCAAAAGGTCATATAAACGGTGAGGTACTTACATGTCTTACAGGGAGGGTTACTTTCACTTTGTGTCCAACAGGGAGAAATTTCAGTGGTACTGTTAAGGTGTCACTTAAATTGCTTCTGTCATCTTCCTTATCAGAAACTTTCTGCAGAGAACAAAAAAAAAATGTATTTTACTCACAGCAGGGCAGCAGTTCTCCACTGTTTTGGTGACACTGAAAATAAGCAAACAGTATGGGAATTGGCTTGGTGCAATGCACATTACCTGCAGCCTGGCTTTTAGAACTGGTTCCCAAGCCTTCACACAATGGAAGTAGAAAGTATCTGTGTCCTCTGTAGCTTTCTGTGTTCCTTCATGAGATGCAGGCACCATAAGCACGAGATTTTTACCCTCTAGTGAAAACAGATTTGTTTAGAGAGTATTACCACTGTTCAGGCAAAAGAGCTAACAAAGTTTGCTGCAGACATTCTCTGTGGTAAATCCTCCGTAAGTTCCTACACTGACGAGTCTTCTACAACACAGAAACTGGTTGGTACTCCCGCATCTATCCCAAAACTTGGCGTGCTCCCAGAGTCAGCACTCTCTCATACCTCTACCAGTAAAATTTACTGTGCCCAAATTTGATAGCTTCAAGGAATTGGAGATCGGAGATCACAGAGTTCAGAGTTACAACTGGAGGCAGTTCAGGGACTTTCACTGCACTGCATTTTATTGTCTTTAGAAGGTTATTAGTAGTCTTTGTAACCTGAAATGCCTCCATCTGGATCTGAATGCTTATGATTTGGTTGTGTCCTCACTTCACAGGGATATCTGCATACCTTTCAAATATTTCCTGCTTTCATTACTGTCCACTTGCACTTCCAAGCACCAAACTTCACGTGACTGTAAAAGACAGTTTGAAAAGTTTGAAAAGTTTGAAAATAGCAAATGCCGTATCTGCAGCAAATAGCAAACCATCATGCAGCCATCTAGTAGCTACAATATAGGGCTAACCTGAACTGGTCTCAGTGCTGGCAGCAATCTAGCTGTACAAGAAGAAATTCAGAGCTCATTATTTCAGAACAGTAGCCCAGTTATAATGCTTTACAACTAGCTTGTCCATACAGTGGTGCATTGACAGAGGTGATTATACCCATTGAAGTTATCCCCAAATTGGGAATCTCTGTACTACACACTGTTGCCCAAACTCAGGTACACATATATATGATAATTACTTAGGAAGGGTGGGAGGAAACCACCTGATGATGAGTTTTAGTGTATCATGGCCATGATTCGTCTACAAGGCATCTTCTTGTTGGTTCTGATCATGGATTTATTCCACCCTACCCGCCACCTGAGTCATTACAGTTCACCCTTAATAACTCAAGCCAGGATGGTTTTCCAAGCCATTTCAGGAACAACACATGCCAATCATTACAGCTCTTATGCCTCACACAGAAAATGAGGGGGAAAGAACAGAATATGTATTACTTTGCCACATGGGTATTAAAGGCTAGCATCTGGAAATCATACGCATGCTTGGAGTGGTTGGCATGAGGTGCTTTGTACTCCTTTGCTGCTGGGCCAGCCCAAGGAGATAGGTAATGGACCACATGCTGACTAATACCACAAGAGGACTCTGTTTCAACAATTAAAATAGCTGTTCATTAAAAAACTCATTTCCTATAAAGCTGCTACATTAGATAACCTTCCAGTCATAAGCACATTGACTACTTATTGATGTCTTCTTCTATAGACTCATCCCTTTCAAACCTTTGTTCTTCCTGCCAAATGTCACGCTATATTACATGAAACTCATTTCACTTTGAATGCCAACCAACACAGGATGCTGAAACATTAGCAAACCATAACTGTTTAAAATACTGATATATGAGAACTTCAAGAAACACAGTTTCTCTTTTTGCATGGAGTGGACAACATTTATATCATAACAAAGGGGAATTGTTACACATTTTTCTTTTATACCGTGGACCGTGCTCGTATCAGTAACAGTAGCTTCTGCTCTCCCTGCAAAATACCAGATGGCCAGGGGCAAAAGTAGAAAAATAAATGAAGGAAAAGTCACTCCAAACTAAATTCATATTTGAACCTTACCACTAGGACATCATTGGTAATGACATACTCTGGAGGACCAGGACTAAAAAGACAGAAGCAAAAAAAAAAAAAAAAAAACAACAAAAAAAGATGTGTGAGTACCTAGTATTTTATTTTTTTTAATAGCAGTTTTACAATCTTTTCTGCTTAAAATTGCATATCATTACATTAGTGTCATAATTTGTTTTCTGAAAGGTGTAATGTATGATCATCTGCTAAGTATATGAACCAAAATGCAGTTGCTAAACAAGAAGACAGGAGAGCCCATAAAAATAATAATTCTTAAAACTACAGAAGAAAAAGGTGTTGGTCTACGTGGAATCATGTCCTGCCCCTAACAAATGGCCACATGGTTTGGGGAAAACAAAGACTACTATTAATGTACTCTCCAAATACTTATTAGGACAGATATTTCTGTCTGATCCAGATTACAATGTACAACTGGTCACCAAAGAACGGCAAATAAGGATTAGCTCACATCATATGTATGACTGGAAAACATACAGCTAAGTAATATAAAGTCTTTGTTCCAGATATTTTACCTTGTAAATCCTAGGTTTGTCACTGAATGGAAGTAGTTATTTAATCCCATGAGTAACCTATAGATTCTACTAACATAATCTCTAATTAAGGCTAATGCTCCAATGGCACTATGTTACACACATTCGTAAGTGCTTCCATAGATCTGAAAGGACCATTGAAGCTATGTAGTATGTAATCTTTGACTTTCTGCAAAGTCCAGGACATTTTACCAAGCAGCATGTCAAGCACTATAACTTCTATTTCAGCAGTAGAATGTATTTACATATAAATAACTAGGTTTCACTTCCAAGGGTGGAGAATTCCGCACATGCTTTGTAACTTGAACTGTGAAAAATGTTCCTCTTATTTCTAGTCTGAATCTGCTCAGTCCAGTTTCCAGACACTTCATCTCATTCTGTGCTTTTTGTACATCTGGCTGTGATTGCTTCCACATTTGCAGGGGATGCTTGCACCATCACTTAAGGTGTCTTTCACAGATAAATTAAATAGATTTTCTGAGCTACACTGTGTTAACCAAGAATGCCAGACGTTTTTTCTGCACCTATTCCATTTTTAAGACTAAGAAGCCCTATTCACAGTTTCTTCTTCTAATCATGAAGTTAGTCAGTTTTAAACAGACTATATTATGTTTTTTGTAATGTTAAAAACTGGACAGATAATGCTGTTTAGTTTGTTTTTTGTTTTGTTTTGTTTTTCAGTCAAATTTGTGATGGCATTTAAAAGAGAGAAAAAATTTATCTTATGGGATTTGTTCTCTTCCAATGTTGATTACCAATTTGAGGAGGAGGGCCTTAATTTTACTATTTGTTAATTGCATGTTTTTTCAGTTTAACTATGCTACCACCTAATGATTTTTCTATTGCTGTCTACATCATTCTATGTAGATTTTGTGGTAATAATACATGTTTTCTGGTCTTTTAGAAAAACTAAAGTGTTCAAGGCATTGTTATATGAGTATTAACAGCTTGGAAAGGACCTCTCCTAGGTCTTGTACGCATCTTGTGCACAACTTATTGAATCCTGCCAATGTTACTACATTTCCATGATCAGGATTTAGGTATCAAATATAAGGTAAGACTTGTAAAAGATACACTGAAAGACAGAAGTAGCTGAGAAAGCTAAGGTTAAAAAAAGAAATTGAAACAGCAATCTCAGCTCACTGCTGTAAGGAAGAGCTGGACGAATTTCGTCTTTCTCTGAGATATTATACTGCATGACAGAACTAAACCTTTCAGCTTTGGAATTTTACTCACATTTTTTCCATCCAGAATTCCACTTCCAAACTTTCCCATTTCTTAGAGCACCTCTCTTTCTAAAAGGGAAAGAGTAAAATACATGTGGATTATTGGAGGCTGCAAGAGTTCACTAGTAGAGACACATCAGAAAAGTGTTGCACTTCCATGGTTGATATCTCTTCTGCTAACGTTACCAAAAAAGCTAAGAATGAAATGGAAACCACAGGCTCAGGAAAGGCAAGTAAGATTAATGTTCTCCCATCATTGGATATGTAGTACTATACATCCTTCCAAAGCTCAGCTGAAACAGAAATATATCTTTCAGTAAAGACGGTCTGCCTGGGAGAAAAATATTGAAGCCCAGCAACAAATGTCACTAATTCCAGTGTCATTTATATGTACAAATCATTTAAATCACATTCACATTGAATTCAGCAGAGATGAAGTGGGCAAGAGCGCTCCAGACTGAGGAAGTTATTGAATCATGTTATTTCCCAGTGACTCGGACAGAAATGGCTGAGAAATGGCCACCAGCCTGCAGAGTCACTAGGAGGATCCCTGTTAACAGCTTTCAGCATTTGGGAAGTAGCTGTTCTTGTAGGTATGGACTGTCTCCTTCCTGTAATAAGCATGTAGCAGTTCCTCAGCCACAACTCATGGAGATGTCACCAAGCTGTCCCAGTTTTGTTCCCTGGAAAACTCTCTCTCATGGGCTCCTTAACAGAATACCAAAGATGTTAATAGAACAGGCATGCCTTCATTACAGGCTATGGAAATCTGAATCGACTAGAGGAAACCCAGCATGAACCCAAACAGGAGAAGCCTGAAAGAATCATTTAATTCAACTGGTTAGTGGATTGTCTTCAAGTTTTTAATAAGAAGTTGTAATTTAAGAGGAAATGTCCTCTAAGCATGGGAAAAGTGGAATAAAGCTGAAAAGTAAGAAAGTTATTTGTGGGATTATAAAAGATGAATACGACTGTATTTACAGATGCTAGTTATTATCACTTTTTTGTCTGCACAGAGACAGTTGCATGGGAGAGAAGCAGCTTCATTTTCTGAATCTGTTAAAAGAGATTAATGAAGTCATAAAAATCCAGCACAATGATACCTGATTTGATGAGATATTGGTAATGATATCAATACGTGAGGATATCTGTTTATGCAGACCCAAACCTACCTAACACAGAAGCCAAAATGGAAAGTAAGATCTGTCCATGTATTTTCAGTCCTTACCTCTGATTTCAAAGCAAATGTCTCACGGACTCTCTCTCCAGGTCTGACTCTAGCAACATTAAAAAGAACTGTGAACTGCATGTCATCTTTCGTAAGTGGATCTTCATCACACACTGCCAATTCTAAAACATTCTGGTAGTAGAAGAAAATAAATATGAACTTACTGAGCTGCTGTTTAAAAAAAAAAAAAAAAAAAAAAAAAATGATTACAGACTTTTGCTACTGATTTACTAGCACTGTGCTTTCTTTCAGGAGTCTGCTAATGTGGAACTCAATCACTAAATCCAACATTGGGAAACTTATAATTGAATAGAAGACAACTACTAACAGAGAGCTCCTACTATTCCAAGACAAAAAAGATGCTCAGTGCTCTGTGCCACTCTCTGATAACCTGTCCAAAGAAAACTATTCAGTTTCTTCATTCCCAAAGTTCTCTTAACTGCATAGCTTAGGGTACGATTAATTTCATCAGTTGAAGTCATCACAGTGCAACTTTGCTCTCTAAACCACAGCGACTCCTCTACCCTTCCCTTACAATCAGTGGAGGGAATGCTTTTTCTGTATTAACCATCCAAAATAGCCCAGAGATGAGGCATGCTACAGCAGTACTTATTTCTCTCAGGTGACAACCAGGGGAATCTAGACTAGCTCAGATATAGGTGTATATATCACAGATGTCTACAACTATCTGAAGGGAACACCACTCCATATGTCTGCTGTTTTGTGCTAATGAGTCAGTTGCAAATTCTGTTACTCAAGCATTGTTTTTAAGTTATTTTGTACATTTGACCCACAGGGGTGAAATGTGAGGACTCCCAGCTATTCAAAATAGTAAAATCTCTGTTTTTTCACTACCTCAACTTCTCTCTGGATCCTAAAGTAGAAAGTCTCATTCCAGACAGGGTTGTCAGAATTCTTGATGGTTTTGGTCTGGAGCTTTTCATTTGAAGCAGATGGCAGCCACAAGCGCACATAGCAGTCTGATGCAGTCACTGCAGCAGAAAACAATTAAAATCCCAATGCCAATATTATAGATGAAAAGTAGGGCAAGGCCATGATTCTGGGGATTAATAAATACTTTTTTTTTCCTTTTTTTTTTTTTTTTTTTTAATAAGTACAGACATCATTGGTTAGAGGCAACCAAGAAAAACATCTTAGTATACTACCTAATTCCTGGGTAACTACAAGTTGCAAATACACACATGCACACATGCACACACAAGATACACTAAGAGCAGTGTTTCCTGTGTGAAGACAAAGAGGCAGAAAAGAGCCCACTGACCATTCATCAGGCATATTCCCTACCATTCCAGTCAACTGTGTTTAAAAAGAAGTTTAGCTGAAAGCAATGCTAGTTCCAAAAAGGTCTATTAGGACTATTACAGGAAAAGAGAACACGTATTACAGAGAAGACGAGATGAGACTGGCTTGCTGTCTCACAAGACAGACACACAGAGGGGACATGCCTGATGTCTAGAAGTGTTAGCTACCAAGTAAGAAGACCTGTTGCAGCTAAAGGCTGGTGTGGGTCCAAGAATCAAGGACATGAGTAAGTCAGAAATCTTCTCATTTCTACCCTACACCTATTCTTCATTATTAGTGCAGTCAGTGCCTGGAGCAGCCATCCTTTGGGAAGAGCCAGGGTGGGAAAGTTCATTTACTTTGTGGAGCTTGACATCGGTGTGAAAAGAAATCTCCGAGATGGTGTCTTTCAGAGCTGGAGTCTGGACTTGACTGAAGATGTCTACTGCAGCCCGAGATGCCTAAATACTTCAGACTGGTATCAAGCAGTGAATAACAATGCCCCGCAAGGTTTTGGCAGGAAAGTGGAACTGTCCCTTCAATAGAGTAGATAGAACAGGTCATTGAAACTCTTAGAAATACAGGTCACGCTATCACTTTTCTAGTGTCCACCTCTGGACGTCACTACATGGTATTTGAAGTAGAGTGAGAGTGTGAGAAAAGGCAGCTCAAGGTTCTTCTACTGGCTGAGGAACACAAAGGATACTGCAAAAAAACGACAGCCTGAATGGCTCATCCATCAGACACCTTGAGAAGGAGCCATAGGAAGCTGTGAGGGTGAGATAATGAGTAAAAGAATGTTGAATACAAAAGTACATGGAAAAAAATCTGTTTTGCCTGCATGTTCAGCATGTACTTAGGGCTGATCTGCAGAGGCTCTCCTTAGCCAGAAACTAGCAACATTATTTAACATGAAATACTCCAAATGACTCTGTATTGTAGAAGGCCTGAAATTCTCTAATTTACTTTTGACTATGGTGTATAATCAATCCATTTCAATAAATGGTTCCTAAATATATGTCCTGTGTGGCAAAACGCCTGCCCATGATATGATGTATGCTCACTAAGAACATCAAAACCAAACAACTCCAAGCAGATTTACAGATTGCAGTGCCCTCACATGGTCTACCTTCTCTTATTGGTCCAGAAGGTTCACCTGGGAGTCTTGGACTTTACCATTTCTCTGAAATGCCACTAGATATGACCTTCAAAGTAATGATGGCATAGGCATTTGATCTAATTATAGCCCTGGCATTAATACTTCTATTGCTCTGCTTTACGTACTTTATTTATATACCTTCAGAACTTAGGAACGTTGCTCACTGTGTAAACTCTACAGGTGACTAAAAGCACATGCAAACCACAACTCACACAGGTCTCTTGATTTGATGTTCCTGGCTTGTACGATTCTTACAGAGAGCATGTAGATGGGACAAATCTTCATCTGCAGAGAAAACAAATGCAATTAGTTTCATCGACTCATAATATAAAAATCCTATGTATTTGGAGTAGTACAGGGGACTGTCTGTCCTCGCTGTTTGCCTGTTTGAAGTGAGGGGACCACCCTCCTGTAGAAGTACACCATGCTAAGATGAAAGCATGGTTACACACTGGGCTGTTTGCTAAGTAGCCTGAGTAAGTGAAGACAGAAAAAAAAAAAGACAGGAACTCAGACAACGCTACAGAAAGCTTCTGTAGTCACCCTAGAGGTGTCTCTTTTCAAACAACCTGGTGCAGGCATGGCCATGGTGATGGTTGTACTGCCAACTTGCAGAGGACCTTGTGCCACAGATGGATCAAAACTGGGCTTTTGGAAGGCAATAATAGAAACACACCTGCCTGCCTGGTCTTGCGACAGTGCTAACACTGGGCCTGGACTCAAAGTGCTTTAAAGGCTTCAAATTTTGTATCCCAGCTAGGACTACATCTGCATGATGCTCCTAAGTAGGCCAACTTCACCAAAAGGCATCTAGAGGAATGTACTACAGACTTTAAGTGACTGGATCATAGGCCCAGCTGAGGCTCTTCAGATGAAGAAAAAAATGCCCTGCTTTGGAGGCATAATACCACAGAATCCCACATCATTAGGTGTCTTGAATACACCTAATGGAAATGGGACCATTGTTCTTCCAGACATGAGATTTATTTCTGTCATAGGCAACGTGTCATTGTAATGTTTATTTCAATTTACTTTTTCCTAACTCTAACAGAGAATTAAGCTTCCCAGCCTAAGCTACTCAGAAAATATTCAGCACATTTAAAAGATATTCTGATAATCCTGAATGAACACACATGCAGAGACAAAAATAATTTTAATTAAGGAAAGTATTTCCTTCTTTTTTCAAATTGGAACATTTCTTTTTGATTTCATTTTCAGTGTTTTATCTTCTTTTTTTTTTTTCATACTAGCATGGCACGTCAGCAATAATAAGCATAAACAACAACCAGCCCTGCTAATATAACTAATAAATTAAAACAAGACCACACGATGATGGAAGTATTCCATTAGTTTTAATGGCAGTTTAAGTTACATACTGACTGAAACATCCTATCTATTTGTCTAAACCAGAGTATCCCACTGCACTCTAAGAAATAATGTGACAGTACTATTTTGAAAGCTAGCACCATGATTAGTTTTCTTGACACTGAAAAAATGATTACCTTCAGAGATACTAGGAGTTGGGGAAGGGGGAACCCCTCCATAGAAGCAGTCACTACACGACCTGAAATTCTTTTACAATGGGGTGGAGACTATTGGCTATTTTTATTAGAAATGAGACTTGCTTTCCTTCAGCTTCATTCAATTTTGTTTAGACGTAAATGATGTTAAATCAGATGCACACTATTTTAACTGTGAATTAGCACATTAAAATAAAGGCTTAACATTAAATATTATGATGCCAATTTTAAAGTTACATCCTTTAAAAAAAAATCAGGTTGATATTCAAGAGTCACCCAAGCAGAGAAACCTTGTTGGTAAACCTACAAAATCACAAATTACACTGTCTCTTGGATTCTTAACAGTTGATTGAAACACCTTTTGTATAAAAATGCAAGACATTTACTCTTGTGGAACAAGAAACATTCCTATTATATTTTCCTCCAATTTAAAACTGAAATATTTTAAACATTCTGAGTTTAACACATTATAGACATTACAAGGTCCAGTGAGGACACTTCCAAATTACTCCAGTTGCCACTGAAATAATTTGACTTTAATTTTCCCATGCAAATAGTTATTTAATATGGAAGTACCAACTGGAACGCTCAGTCAGCATTCCTAGTAGGTTTCATTAACATGAAATATTGGATTCTGTAGCCAATTACAGGGCTGACTGTTTTTAATTAATATGTTAATTCTATGTTGTTTTGTAATCAACTTCCCCTTGCTCAATAGAAGCCCAAATCATTCTCAGAGTTTGCCTTCACTGAGAGAAATGGATGTTCGTATATAATTTGCTCTGAACTTTGTGTGATGAAAATTTCATAATTTCTTTTAAAAAAAGGTGCATCTGCAGTTCATTATCAGAGTAGTCTCAGTTGTAATAGGTGTCATGCTTTTTCACCTTCTCCCACTAGAGCCAGAGAGCCTCCTGCCTCCTTCCTTTCCCTTCCAACAGCAAGCAGTTCGCTTTTAAATGACAACATCTGCCTGCCAAAGGAAACATCATCAAAGATGACTATCCATTACTTCAGATTTGGTGCAGGATTGTCCTTATGTTGTTGTAGGGGAAAAGATAAACAGGTTGAGACAGGTAAAGGTGGCCATGACAAACCCTATGGGCTGTGAAAATTCCCTGGGGAACCCCAAAGCCATCCTGCTCCCAAGGCTGCAGTTACTCCAGCCTGCAGTAACCGTTCAGATTCAGGCTAATTCTCTTTTTCATCAGAAAAAGGCTGAGCTCATTTTCTTCTGCAATGGTCCAGAGCAGCCTACTGTGTTCTGATTTGGGTGGTCTATAATAACATCTTTGCCCAAAAGTGCTGGCACTCCAGAACACCCTTGTAAAGAAAAATCCGTGTGGTTAGAGATACCATTTGTGATTTCCATAAAATGAGACACAATGAGTAATACTGTGATTAATGCAAATTGATAAGCACAGGCATCATATCCAGACAGCTCTTGACAGTCTTGCAGCTCTACTGATCTTGCTCCTTTCAGTTCACTTCCTTGTCGGAAACACATTTTCCGGTATAGGCACACAGAGAGTAACTAATCCCCTCTGGAAACCTTCAGAGTCAAATGTAGCTTCCCAGAAGCACATCATTCTATTTTTGCCTAGAAATACAACCATCCTTACTTGCTGGAAAATTATAGTGCCACACTGAGGCTATGATAGAGTGCAGGAGTCAGCTACCTGTGTATGTTTGCATCCTAGACCGTAACACTCCAGACCAATAAATAGTGACATGTCCAGACTCACAAAAAGTAGGCTAAAAAGTGCACATGCACAAAAAAAAAATCTTTCCATTTGATAGCATTTAGCATTAAACTACACTGAAAAGCAAGAAAAGCAAGAGAAAAAAAAAAAGCAAGAAAAGCATTAAACTACTCTGAAAGCAAGTTTTGGGGGAGCAATTTCAGGTCTAAAATAGAGAAAAGGTGATAAACAGGAGGTAAAATTAGCATGGAAGAGTTGCTACAGTTGCATGAAACATTAGACAAACTGAAAATTCACATCCGTTGCCAACCTCTCAATGATTGTAATAATATACATTTTCTGGCCTACTGTCTGGCTTCCAGAGAATAGTCATACGCCTGTCAGCTTCAGGAGGACACGTAATTAGCCTACTCTCCTGTTTACAGGTAGTTAGTCACTTCAGGGTTTCATGCCAAAAAGACAACTTTGACAGTATATGAGCTTCTCAAAGCTCATTAATAAGAAGTCTGCTGAGACTGTCTTTGGATGGCAGTGAAAGAAGCAAAACCTATTGAGAGCTCCACATCCCTGATTCCACTCCATATTGCCCCACCATGCTGCTCCATGAACAAGGCCTCATGGCTACCTTCACTAGGAAATTGTTCTTCTGGAGGAGTCGTTTCTGCAGAGCCTGGCAACCTGGGAACCTCCTCCCATCACCACATGTTGGAAGTCTGACTGGCACCTCACTGTTGCACTTCTCCTGCCCCAAAACTAAGTAGTTCCCTGAGCAGAGCTACCACCATGGAGTAACAACAGGTTATATGAAGAGTTTTCTATGAGGAGTTTGCTCCCTGTCTTTTGGCATTCTGCAAATAGCTTTAGGGTTATCGCCCAGCTTTATCAGTATCTTTTAGGCATAACTAATTACCTGCTTTCACGCATCACTTTTTCTTTCCCCAGTGGCATACTAGAAGCAGTACAATGTGTTATGTAGAAGAACTCACAACAAACATAATCATTCAGCATGTGCTAATCATTTATTTTAATTTAGATACTGATGATTTGGTTCAAATACAATTTGGAGACAATCTATTAAATTAAGGTTAAAGCTATAAGCTTAAAAAAAAAAAAAAAAAGCTTCATGACCTTCATTGACCCGCCTGGTTCCAAAACACTCTCTTCCATATAGACCCTTAATAGCCAATGTGGGCTGAGTTTATTAGCCACTCTATCAATGAAAATACTGCTTGTAGTTTGCTCTTCTACCCAGATGCCTATTTCCATTAAAATTAGAGGAATGCAAAATTTTGTTGGGACAACCAACTAACCAAAGAAATACGCAAAACTAGGAGAGGGGATAGAAAGAACAAATATAAACACGTAAGCCTCATTTTCCTTGGGAATCACAATTATCCAAAATCTCATCATTGGAAGTTGAACCGTTGATAAGTAAATCTAATTTGCTTTATGAACATCTACTGTAATTTAATGTTATCACTGATTAAGTGTTTGAAGAGTCATTGTAGATTTGGTATGCGTCCCCTCTTCACACTCTCTCAGTCATCTCTTTACATGTATAAGTGGGTTGCTCGAGGTGTGGTATTGGCAGAATTTCTGACTCTTACCACAGAAAAAATTATTTCCTAGTTCATAAAATAAAACTCCTAAAGACCATTTATTCTTGTCTGAGCAAAAGAAAAAACCCTGTTATGAAAGTTAAAAACATCCCCTGCAAGTTCCAAATGAATATTTTTCATCTTGGTAGCATATTTAAATGGTAAAAACCTAACTGGGAGACATTTATTAGGCCTTCCTAGATAGCATGAAGTATCCACACTTTCCAGACAATTTAAATTTTTAATTTAAAAGAAAAATAAACCCACAAAACCACTAGGGTCTGGTTTCTTTCTCTGTTTACCCATTTAAATATACTGAAAAATGCATTTGCCTGACAGCTACCTACAGTACTGAATGAATATTCTTCCTTGGGAATAGAAGCTTTCTGACCTGAAGCTATGCTTGAACTCTAACATTTTGGCAGTGTTGCCTATCAAGCAGGATTATGTCTAAACTCAGAGAACAGCAGTTGCAGCATTAGGATTAAATGCAAGAACCTTCTCTGTGATAGAGACTTTCTAAGTAAATTTTTATTTACCCTATCTACCTGTCTTTCAGATCCAGTGTTATTTTATTAGATACAAAATAGATACTTAAAATTGAGAGATAATATTTATATCTTAGATAGATATATAGCTCTGGATCTAACAGGTAGGTAGACAGAGTAAATACAAGTTTTATCCAGAGAGTACTTTACATTTATAGTTTATATTCTTTGCTCTGAGCACCAGATGTTTGAATATTTTTATCATAGCATTCAGTCTGTCTATTTAAGCTACTGACAACTGAATCTTTAACTTCACCTGCAAATATTACTGCCTATAGCAAATATTCCTTAATCTTAACAATTAATGATTCTCCTCTTAACGATTAATGACTCTCCATGCGCTATATCACCTAACATTGTTTTCCATTATATCTAAACCCCAGGAATGCCCATATTCATTTTATATGCTGTAAAATTTGACATAGGGTTTGATATGCAAAGAATGTTTCATTTGCAAATTATTCACATTTTCCATTTCAGACATGGCATCCACTACCTTTTAAAGATACACGGGAACATAACTCTCAGCCGATAATTCCGTTCATTTATACGAAAAACTATCAGCTAAAATCTCTGAATGGAACTTACTATTGGAAAACTCAAGTCCAAACAAGAAATACTTCCACTAGAATCACACTCGCTGTAAACACGAAAGATAGCTAAATCAGCTCATTAGAACTCTCCCCTGCAGCTAAAGTAATATAAATTGTGCTTTGTTGCTAGAAAAAGGTGTTTGTTTTTTGTGGGTTTTGGTTTTTGTTTTTGTTTTCAGCTTGGGCAAGCAATGAACATGTGCTATCCTGAGAAAAGCATGCAGTAGGACTAAAGCACTTTCGTTTTGCAGTGAGGTAAACTCAAGGCCAGCCCTTTTCCTTCCTGGTGTTCATTCCAGCATGTACACCTTAAGATAGAAGAAAAGAAACGCATTTTCACCTTGTTTTTGCTTAAGCTAGCTCATGTATTAATTATGGAGAGGTAAAAGAGGAAAATAGGAAATTTACAAAGCTCAAGATAACCCTGCTACATCACACCAGAATCAGATTTCCTTTGCATCTCAACAAACACAGAAGGAGAGTTTGCTCGCGAGAGCTGGAACCAGAGTTCCCAATAACAAGGCGTCGGGTCACAGCAGAGTGGACCTGCAGTTCTCTTACCTTGGCTGGTGGGCTCCCCATGGCACGTAAGATGGCGACAGCAGCAGAAAACCCAATTTGGATAACAGATTTGTCAGCTGACAAACACGCTCTCAGCTTGTTGTTGCTGCTGAAACAACCTGAAGGACACATATAATTTATACAGGCACTGAGCTCCACCCTCTGCCTCCTCTGTGTGGAGAAGAGATTCTGCCTACGTCTGACGGGGAGATCTGCAATGTCAGAGGTGAGAGGAAAGCTGCAGTAATCACATCTTTGCTTGTCACTTTATTACCTCTTATGATTTGTTATTGCCCCAATACTGTCCTGAAAGGTTTATGGGTAGATTCTGCCATGTTCAGAAAGTCTCCCTTTGCCCCCATTTCTTCCATCTAGTCAGTAGCTGAATTTTCTGTATCTTTTAAATTGTTCCACAAAATATTCCATGAAAAAAAAAAAATGAAGGGAGAAGACAGCCAAAATTCATCTATTAAAATTTCTGTTGGGAGACCAATCCATTTCTGAAGGGCCCTTTTCAACTCTTCCTACAGCAGGGACTTGTTTTAATATATTATTGGGAATTGTTCGGCAAACTAGTAAATCAAGCCTCCTTTTTTGAAGTACCTAGTGGATGATTACCTGGCCAGCACAGTGGTGCTGGTGAAACTGAGATAAATATTGGCAGGGAAAGGGAAAGCTGTGTACATCTTCTGGCCTTTACCCCTTTACAAGCTTCTTATAAAAAGGACGTGCCAACTTGACATCTCCCAGCTTCTTATCCTACTCCCCCATCAGCTTACTGGTGACAGTGGTGGGTCCTGAAGCACCCTCAAGAGATGCCTCAGATACAGCTTCCTCCACCTCTCCCATTCCTCCTGTGGACTGCTGATAGACAGCCCTTGGGCTGCCTGTCAGGGCACTGCTCCAAGCAATCAGTTTGGCTGTACCATAATCCACATTTGCAATTTCATGGTGGATGTCCTGCAGATCCAAGCTGGGAAAACGCCTGGGGGATACCATAAGCTTGCAGTAAATGCATGCTCACCTGAACACAGTAATATCAGTCACAAGAAGAGATAGGACCAGACTTCACTAAACAAACAGTAGACACCAAATAATGATGGAAGGGGAGAGGGTCAAGAGTTAATTTTCATGAAATAGCAGCTATGAGTTTGGTTTGGGGCAAGATAAGAAAAAAATGAACTGTAACCTAAATAACTGTTTAAGAAAAATAGGTTTAGGAAAAATAGATTTACCTGAAATCTTTGACATTATTTACTACCTGGAATTCACATATGTAACGTCAGTCATGTTCAAACCACTTTTTAAATCATTCCACTGAATAAATAAATAAATTAATTTAAAAAAAAAAAAAAAAGAAGATTACAAAAAGTCACCAATTTAAAATCAGTTCTAGTCAGATGCTCCTGGAGTTATGCAAGTTATAACCAACACCTCAAACTGACTTTTCAGGACTGCTGTGACTGGCAATGTAGCCACTATGCCAGACCTCAGGACTGGATGCAGGACTGATTACCCAAGCAGCAGAGTGGGAGCTTGAGTACTTGGTTAGGGTGACATCTTTGAAATACCAGAAAGAAAGATATCTGAAATAATGGTCTGTTGTGCATGTACAGCAAATCAACAGGCAGCTCCAAAGCTCTCAGGAAAATAAGCAAAACTCATCAGAAAGCAACCTGGGGTTCAGATCAATTAACCATGCAAGTCTTGTGCCCCTGCAGTAACACTTTAGATAGCTTCACCTGGGCATGTGTACTGCAGCAGTCATGACTGCAGTGCGAACAAAATTCTCTATACTTCCTCAGACACAAGAATCTGTAGCATCCCCTTTCCAAAGATTATAAAAAAAGTGAAGGAAAAGAGAGAAAGATCTATTATCCAGAAGGGAGTTTTGGTTTTCCTCCTCCATAGTGCTGCTCCAGCTTTGATCACAGTTTCTGCTGCTGTAATTGAATTGAGAGACCAAAATAGTAGGCTGACAAATTTACCTCCTAGAGAGAAGGCAAATGGAAAAACAGCCAGAGAAAAGTGAACTCTGCTCAAAAAGGGGTATGTCTGCCTGGAAACGGAGCAACACATTAAAAACAGAACAGCTGCAGCAGGGAGACCCAGGCCTTAATGGAACAGGAAAGAAGAAAAAAAAAAAAAAGCTCCTAAATGTCTTCAAATCAAGGTGCAAACCTTATTTTGGAGAGCTATGGAACTAATTTTTCCAATAGCCCCTCCAAGAAGTTAATGTTTCCAGTAAATCAGCAAGGCCAAAATGCATAAAACATTTTGTGTTGCTTGTCAACAAGCACACTGACAAGTACCACGTCCATTTCCTCCTGGACATGGGGGAGATGGGCTATGTGATGTCAGGCCTTACTACAGACACAAAAAATGTACAGGATGGGGAAAGCAAGACAAAGAAAGTCAACTGCATAAAGAAGGAAGAACAAATCTAAAAGGTTATATCCAAAGCAAAGTGGGCACAGCACAAATAGTAGACAGCAGAAGTGAAAACGCTTCATATACAACCTGTTGGCACTCGGATCATGCATACAAGAGACCATATGAAACAGAATCAGAATGGAAGGAATGCAGACCTATGCTGTTCCCAGTATGCAAGAAATAAAAGCTAATAAATATAATGTTCAGCTTCCTGCAACTTTTCCAGTGGGCTGCTCACTGAGCCCCTTGTAAGAAGCTACTCACAGTCACAGCTAGACTGTCAGAAACCAAGCTGTAGAATGATAGCAACTCAAAATGGCTCTGATTTGGATTATCCTACTGCTGGTGTAAACTTAAAAGCTAATTGGGACAGAGCTTACACAAGGTACTGAAGCTTCACTGAATGTTTTTCATTATTTATCCCGGCAATGGCAACAGCAGAGCAAAATTTCTCATGAGAACATCTCAGCTTTGGTGTACAAAAAATACCTTCAGCAGAGCACCGCCTCCATAGTCCTCCAGTGTTGATCATAACTGCATCTCAAGCAAGGATGGCAATTACTGAGACTCTCTCCTACAAAAAAATATCTCTTATGATTATGCTTGAGAACATTTCTTTATTCATCTCATTAAAGCTGTTAAGTAGAGATAAGTGGTGGATCTTCCCAGGGCTAGCTGCTGTCACACCACCAAGGAGACGGAGGTGGAAGAACATAGCTTTGTGGAGACTTCTTGTTGTACCAGACAGTGGCAGTGTGAGATGACAGCCACTTTCTCCTTGCCTCATAAATCAGCTCTTGCCTTGTTCAGCTCAGTGGCTGGGTTAGGAAAATTATAATACTACAAAGAAATAATTGTTTATTGTCAAATTAACAAAATAAATTCAAAATGTTGTCAGAAATTGGGGAAAAATACTTTTTTTTTTTCTCAAGCTCATCCCCAAACTATTTCTTTCATATAGTGGTTAATTAACCACTATAAGAAATAATTTGCACAAAAAGTCCTCTTATTAAAATATATCTCTGTTTTTCAACTCAACATTGCCATGTGAAACTAGAAGCTAAAACAAAGCTTCAGAAATGCCAGACTTTGAGATAATTCAAGACTGGAAAGTTTAATTTTGAAATACAAGCTAAGTTTCACTGTTCCTTCCTCCCACAATTCTCTTTGAGCAAAACAACACACCTAATCTGAAGTTATTTCAGATCTTTGAATGTTTTCCAACCATCCATTTTCATCACACCTAATGCTAATTAGAACAAAATACCAGGTTGTCTTTCTGAACAGCAGTCAGGTGATAGCAGCATTAATAAATGAACAGTCTTTCTGGCCATCAAGATCTAAACCTGTTTCAGAAAAGTAAAAGGTGCTATATCCTCTTACCCATCTCCTGAACCACTGCAATTTTAAATAAAGATATCATACAGTAAAACCAGTATCTCTGGCTCTTTATCTTGACCATGGTAGGAGAACTAATAATTTCCTTAGATATTTTGCAGGTGTGGGTGTACATATGGTGAGATGGTGATCTTTGTAGCTTCAAGATGGGAGGAAATTGATTACTATTTATCTGGGGTATCTGAGGACAGGAATGCTATCTTTCCAAGATACGTCAATATAAAACCACACGTTGAAATCCACTGTGTTTAAGTTTAGAAATTGTTCTTTTGTTTTAAACCAAGTTATTACAGAGCATCTAATTGAAATAATTGAGTAAGATATTTCAATGTAATTCCACTCAAGCCAGTTTCTGAGACCTTTATCTTCAGATCTCATTCAAATAGTCTGACACTGATGTCAGTATGAAATTGCTTGAGTAAAGACCGCAGAAGAGTTAGGTAAGCATTACACTTCACCACTTAGCTGACAGGAAGAACTGACTTATGTTTATGGTATTTAGTTTCAAATCATCAAGAGAAGGGTTTCTTTTCTAGTTGCTACCAGCCCCTTCTATTTTTTGAATAGTCACTTTTTCAGAATCAGGGCAATAACACTTATTTTCTCCTACTGACTTTCAACCTATATGACTGCAAGTTCTTTGGGACAAGACAAGACACTAAGGAAATGTTTGCTACTTAATGTTATTATACTGGCCAAGAGTAATTAAAAACCAAAGATTACTGTGATCTTATGACACACATAGCACTACTTCCTTTCTAACCCTGCTGCTGTGTCAAATCCTTATTAAGTCCTGTACGTGAATTTTTTCAAGGTTCTACCTTTACCCAAGTGCCACCCATAGACGTTGGCTCAGAAAGGGCTAGAAGATATACAAGGACTAATTTAAAATAACATGCAAGTCATCAAAGGTTCAGCTCAATCCTGGCACTAATTACCCTCCAATAGCCCTCCAAAATTAACAAGACTAACGACAAAAGCAGGTATCCTCAGTCTGTCATTCTGTAGGTTAGTACAGGTAATGGCTAGACCTTTTAAATACAGCTGGCAGCAGCCAAACTATGTCCTAGGTTAACTAGTCCAGATGACTTTAGTGACATGCAAATGTAGGAAAAACACCCTAATCTGAGTTTAGAGACAGGGCAAAGAAACAGTAACAGCCAATTCAGGGTGATCTGAATAGATTAAAGTGTATCACCACTAACTTTGGAAACAACTGCAAAGTCCTTTGTAGCAAGCACACTGTTCACAAAGAAGTCGGTACTGGCACAGAATCCTTGGTAAACATTGGAAAATGTTCAAGTCATAGAAATATCGGAGAGTGAGGTTTTGTTTTGCAATAAAACTTACTTAAGAGCTAGTTAGCACCAAAAGAGCAGGTCTGTCTCCCATCCCAGTCTGGAGCTTACAGAGTTCTACCCCTGTCCCAGTGTAAGCTCTGGTACCCTTCTGGCCAAATGCTAAGGTCATTTAAGGAGATGAAGCAATAGAAAATTACGTCTTTTTTTTTTTTTTTTTTTCCTGAGAAGTTACTGCCCTTTCTTAGTGGCATGCAGGCATTACCTCAGCTTAACTGGAACATAAAAACTCACCTTAAGTTCAGTAGTGGGAATCTGATCATGGGCAAATAACATAGTCCACGAGATCTGCCTAAAGCATCAAAATTCACAGGAAAATTAGTATCAGAGGTGGAAAAGACATTAGACGATTCAGTGCATGCCCCTGCAAGTAGATCATTACAATTTATTGCCCCCAGTCTCAGAAAGTCATGGGCCTTTCACTACTGCTTTGGGTGGTTCTTCCGAGGTTACTGCAAGGTTGTTAAAACTGCAAAGTGAATTTTCCCCTTCCTTTACTTATGTTCATCATTGTATCTTATTTATTTATTTATTTATTTATCTATTACTAAATTTCTATACATCAACCACACTGTGGGAGCAATTTAAAACAGAATAACCAGAGTTTGACTGAAAATACTAGAGCCATTAGAGTTTATGGGCCTTGCAAGCTTATTCACAGCAATAAAGATCCCCTTGACTCACTTCTGGTGGACTGCAACTTCTAAGAGCAGAAGGCTACTTACTTCATGGGGACTTATGGACTTTACAGAGTCATGGGGATTTAATACAGAAGCTCCTTCTGCATTGATCCTTATCCCCAGAGAAAATATTTCAAAGACAAAAATTAGACGTGTGGCTGTTCCTCCAGTCCACTTGTGCCATTCTTGTCACAAAAAGAAGTCAGAAAGTTTTCCTAATATTGCAACTGGGGATTCACTTTGCTGAGATTATTACCCTCAGCTTTATGAAAGCTGCTTTCTGTCACCTGCTCCCCTTAGCCCAGCACAGAAGGCAGATCACTGTGTAGATAGAGTCTGGCACTTGAAACATGATGAGCTTCTCAGTTCATGTTAGGAAAGCTACTCTACCCCGTGCCAAGGCAGAGTCATTCATGGAGCCCGATACTATCTCTGAATGTCTTTATGCATGCATATTACGTCTGCTTTAATTTTTCTGTTTCAGCAGCACATAAAACTTAACACTTGATTGCAACTTTAAATACTGTCATTCTAGTGGAAAACTAATTTTCACAGGCCCAGCTCTTTTTTAATTTCTTAATTCGTGTAATACTGTGGGACTTCTGAAGCTCCTGAGAGTTTTGTACATTGCTTTTTGAAAGCTGAGAACCCAGAATACTTCTGAGCTCCTACCAAAATCAATAGAAATTTATAGCCTCAGAGAATTAGGGTGTTTTTAACATTAGGCCTCCAACACTCATGGCTTATGTGGCAGGTGAGACATGATACGGCCAACATGCCAGAAAACTTTTGTGTAGATCATGACTTACTGAGACTGTTCAGAGCAGAAAATTAACATAAGCTACCTAAACTGCCTCCTTTCCCAAATGATCCAGAACTATGTGCCAAAGGTCCAAAATTAGGTCTCCTTGCCTTAGCCAGGGAGGGCTCACATTGGAAGAGATAAACTGACTCAAAGATTCTAGCTTCCAGGGGCAGAGATATGATAGAAGGCTAGATTTCAGATGGTGACCTCTCCCATAAATACCTCCAGGAATCAAGCCTCACCCACAGCCTATCAATGCAACGGAGCACAAACCAGTAATGGTGCTGCCTTTGCAACAAGAGCAGCTTGTATCCTACAATCTCTCCCAATGCAATAGATATGTTGCAAAGCAGCAGAGACCCTCACCTTGTATGATTCAAACCCAGTAATTGCTGGTCTTCCTTTCTGTGTACTCACACACATACTGACTGCATTTGTCAGCCAAGTACTGGCAAGCAAGTTGTGAACCGCAAAAAGCCAAAATGTCCCGTGACTTGCCTGTACCAGTGCCGGGAACTGGAATGTTCATCTCTCAGAGGAAACCATGTTGGCACACCTCCCCTCACCCTTCCCCAAAACGTTTCATTCCCATATATAGAAATAATATATTTTGAAACATTTCTGGGCTGATGCCTCAGTTCCCATGCCAGGACTCTGCCTACATTGCTGTTTCACTGCTATGTGGGTGGCCAGGCAGTCACCTGGGTGGGCTAAGATCTTTGAAGCTACAGGATCTGGCAAGCTGGAAATGGTCAATAATTGAAGGACTTCAAATGGGCAGATCACTCAATTGCTGACCAGCCTAGGGGATAGCTCCTGGTAACTGGGAGAAGCCAGCAGCATCATGGCATCACACAATGGTGGGCAGGCAGTGGAACAGGCCAGGTGGGTCCAGAAGATTTACGAAAGCATGACAACTTTCCAAGCAGGTTTCCATGAAGCTGGAGAACCAGCCAACCCAGCAATACAAAATCCAATCAACATTTTCAAAAGAATAAGCGTTGCATCAGAAAACGTATGATCAGCTCTATTCATCGAACATCACTTCCTCTTGCATGCTAAAACTGTGAATGGGAAGTACCTGGCTGTTGTTAACACACCTCATATTTCTTCCTCCTCCTCAGACTTGATACACAAGCGGCTGACAACATGGACAGATATGTGGAGCACAGAATGGATTGTGCAACAGCTGCGTGCTCTTGCTTACAGGAAAAAGAGGAGAGAGGAAATGAGAAATAAAAATGGTAATGCTCCCCCCACACTCCATTTGAATACTCCTCAGCTCTGTCCTAAATTCCCCACGCATCTTAGATGAGTTAGCAAGCAATTTGTACAATGAAATGAAAGTAGCAACAACTGGTTCACCTGACACTTGGGAAATTGGAGCAACTCAGAGGACAGACAAACTAGAAATACAAAGAAAAATGATCATGATTCTGAATTACAGAATATTACAGGTCCTTCCTCCGAACAATTATCATTCAAAAACATCCTTTTTAGACACCTCCCATGTATGAATCCAAACACTGTATACTGATGTCCTGAGAAATTTAGTGTATTCCCCAGAAAGTGTCAGTACCATAGGAGACATCACTTTGTAGATGGTCCATAGAGCACCAAAACATCCAGCAAGAGCGTGGGTCAGAAATGTGTCCCACCCTCTACATTCATATTTGAAGACGCTTTTTGTACCACACAGAACATTGTCCAGACTTATGTGGCTCTGAATCAAATTAAATGAATGCTTGTATTACATTATTACAGATGCAGCTAAATGTTGTTCACTTGTCCCCAGCAAAACAACCTTCAAGTCTGTGTGGAATAACCTGGGAGTCACAAAGTTAATTAGTAGTTTTACCTGGCACCAGGGACAGTCTGTAAGAAGTTGTGACCAGGGCAGTTTAATTTTAATTCAATATACTACTCATGTACTATAAAGCGTATGCTAATAACTTAAACAGAATATATTATGGCATCCATTACAAAACCACAAAGCAAAGGTAGTGTAAAGCTATTTGATGCTTTCCTAAATGTGAACAGAATTCCACAGTTGTCTATTAACTGCCTCTTTTATACCTAACATTTTGAAAGAAGTGTACAGGTGAACCCATGCCAACCCATTTCAAGCTCTAGAGACAGGAACATGTGTTTGGTTGTGATCATTCCAGCTTCACTGCCTTCCTCCTCACACGTGTAATCATCACCATTATGTGGCCTGTCTGTGTTAGGACAGCATTTAACACAAAACATGCTGATGACAGAGCATCTCTGCATTTCTACTGCTACCTGTGTGATGCCAACCACAAGAAAAATTCTCATCTCTTACAAAATGTCTCTGAGTCCCTCACTTCTCCAGATTATTTAGGGGAGCTAGTTAAAATTCAGCCCCAAACTGACCTACAATAAAATTCTGAAACTTCAAAGTTGTCTGCATTTGGAACAAGAAGTGCTGAAAAGATTCACAGACATCTTCCTGATCTGCAGCTACTTATAATTCATCAGTAGTTTTTGTGATTAGACAGTATCAGCCTTTCTACTGTCCATTTAGCAGCTATCGCATGCATTTAAAGAGTTAAAAGTTTTGATCCTCTTAGATACTTGCATGTGTTTATCTCATGAATAGTCTAACCGATATTAGTAGGATAATTCACAGTTATAATTCACTTTCCACCTCAGGTGCATAAGTGTTTGATGAATTGGAGCACAACTAAACAATAGATAAAGGAGTATCACAGAAATCATTATTCCAGACTCCCCCCCACACACCCCCAACAAAATCACAACACATCACGTTCTATTAGTTGGCTTAATTATTGTTTAATGCCTGTCCTTTCACTTCTATTTTCTCATTTGTGTTGGTGTTTGCGTTGGTGTTCATGTAACCTCTTTAGATTGCTTTTCTTTTTTTTTTTTTTTTTTTTTTTCTGAGCAACAGCTTATCTGGGAGCTTTTATTGCTTTTAGCAAATGGGGCTCACTTCTCTTTTGACTTTTCTCAGTGTCATAAATGACAATAAATTCTATTTCTGATCCTTGAAACCTGTGCTATAGCTAAACTATGTATTTTCCCTCCTACACCTTCCTTTCACATTGTGACCCCTGACTTTTCTCAGCCTCCACACCACATTTCCCTCCCACATGATCACTAAATTTAAACTAAGACTGGATGATTGTCTTTTATGTGCAGCTCAGTCAAACAAGTAGGAGCTTGGTTCAGAAATTACAGAGATAAATACATGCGTTGTATAGGTCAGACTAAATAACCAGCTATGGTTATGGCCATGGCCACAGCTTTAAAAATGCCTTTTTCTTCCTTCCACGCACCAGCCTTTCTTTCTATCTCAACATATATCAGGAGTCTGTGGTTTACTGGTATCCACAGGCAGTGATGGTGAATGTGCTTTATGAGAAAGGTTTCACACAGAGACAAGCTGTTCCCATTATTTCAAGGAATCTCTCTCTGTAGTCTAACACTGTCAGAATCCCAATGCCCTCATATGTAGTGCAACTCCTCAACAAATAGGGAGTGACAGAACTGCCCAGGAGATACATGGCACAGGACAACACCTATAAGATGTCTCAGAAGAGGCCTGGGTTCCAGGGCTTGGGGTTCGTAAGGCCATGAGGGCAGGAAACACATTCCCTTCCCCTCCTTCACTCCTTTCTACCCTGAGCAAGCATTGTGAAGGGAGTTCCTGGAGACAAAACCAGATGGATTTCCTGAGCCAGTTTCCACTTCTTTATTCCAATTTCTATTGTTCAGGCACTAGCCCTTCATTTGCATCTCATCCGTGTCAGTGGGTTTCAGCCTTTCCTGTTTATTGTTGGTACACCATCAAGGCAGCAGTGCCATTAGGATAATTACAGTACTTTAGGATAGAACTCCCTCGCACACTACCAGGAGACATTTTGCACCTCGATAACGAGGTCATCAGTTTCCAAGATTCATAGAACAAAGACAAATTGTTTTGGTAACATGCCAGATTTACTCCCAAGATGGCCTGGACACCTTTTCCTGCAGTAGATCTCATCTGCTTTTCTGCATTACTGTTCATTGCTACTTTCTGCTTCAGGCTCTTCTTCCCCCAGGATGAACCATACCAGGCTTTAGTCTTTGCAGAAGCTCCCATACTCAGGGGCACCACTGGTATGGAGGCGAATGGAGAATTCCTTCAGTTAAGCTAATTAGAGAAGCAATGAGAGGGCAAAAAGAGAGGAATCACAGGCCAAAATCATATCAAAGTATTCTTAAGTGAACATTAATGAACTTAGTAACTACTAAGTTGTTGTTACATTGCAAATAAGATGAAATACAATTTATACTGTTATAAAGGTGTTCCTGGCCCCTAGTAAAAAATCAGTATTGAAACTATCACTGAGATGCACACATGATTCTCAACAGCTATGAAGACAGTAAGCTTCATACAAGGCACGGCGGCTGACTTAGGAAAAGCACTGTGAATACCTAATGTCCAAGCAATAAAAAAGCACCCTGCACTGTACATGGGTGACAAGTCATTGCCAGAGTCAGTCATTTCTCCTCTCCATGAATTTTTAAGCTAGCCTACACAAATTGTCAGGGTGTTAGTGTAAGGCCTGCTGCTCCAGGCTCCCTCACCATTTTACAGAATAAACAGTACACACCAACACTTACTGCTACGTGAGATTCTGCAGTCTTTCAATACCCTGACCCATATATCATCTTCTTGGCTAAAGCTCATGCTGTGTCTGTACACGAGCATTTCACTTAGTTGTTGCTATAGCTGTACATTATGAAATTTCTTAAGTATCCAATATATCAGCTTTTGGCACAGCTCTTTTGAGCAGGTGTGTTGTGCAAAGCATCTGTCAGGACCAGCATGCATTAAACAGCATTTTGCAGGTCCCAGGAGCTGCAGTTTATATTGCTCTGAGCTTTGTAAGGCCAAGTTTCCTCTGGTCAGTACAGCCAAAGAATGTTCTGCATACACAGAAGGAGAAGAGAAGAAGGACTATAACTAAAATGTAGGATGAGTTCAGCACCACTGAATTTTTAAATCGCACACTCGCATCCATTTAAGATAAAATTTTCCATACAAGCTTGCTCCCAAATGCAGACATCTGGAGAAGAAGTACTTCTGAGCTAAAAACATTTCTGATACATTCCAGGAGGACAGAAGGAACAGACACTTTATATAAAATATTTTCCTAACATACTCCTATAGCAAAGCTTCTGTGACCTTGTCATTTTTGCTTCGACAATGTCAGGTGGCTGGGATACTTTGGTAATTTAGAATTGCTAGAGAGTTTGTTACTAGGGGATTTGCTGCCACATAGTGACACCATGTGGCCAGTTGCTTAGCCCAGAAACTACACGTCAACGGAAAGGATACAGAATCACAGAATCACAGAATTTTCTAGGTTGGAAGAGACCTCAAGATCATCGAGTCCAACCTCTGACCTAACGCTAACAGTCCCCACTAAACCATTTCCCTAAGCTCTACATCTAAACGTCTTTTGAAGACTTCCAGGGATGGTGACTCCACCACTTCCCTGGGCAGCCTGTTCCAGTGCCTCACAACCCTTTCAGTGAAGAAGTTCTTCCTAACATCTAACCTAAAACTCCCCTGGCTCAACTTAAGCCCATTCCCCCTCGTCCTGTCACCAGGCACGTGGGAGAACAGACCAACCCCCACCTCGCTACAGCCTCCCTTGAGGTACCCATAGAGAGCGATAAGGTCGCCCCTGAGCCTCCTCTTCTCCAGGCTGAACAAGCCCAGCTCCCTCAGCCGCTCCTCGTAGGACTTGTTCTCCAGGCCCCTCACCAGCTTCGTTGCCCTTCTCTGTACCCGCTCAAGCACCTCCATGTCCTTCTTGTAGCGAGGGGCCCAAAACTGAACACAGTACTCGAGGTGCGGCCTCACCAGAGCTGAGTACAGGGGGACGATCACCTCCCTAGCCCTGCTGGTCACACTGTTCCTGATACAAGCCAGGATGCCGTTGGCCTTCTTGGCCACCTGAGCACACTGCTGGCTCATATTCAGCCGACTATCCACCATCACTCCCAGGTCCTTCTCTGCCTGGCAGCTCTCCAACTATTCCTCTCCCAGCCTGTAGCTCTGCTTGGGGTTATTGCGCCCCAGGTGCAGAATTTCCTCATTTTTCTTTTGCTTAATTCAATTTAGCTTAGGGATGCTCAGATGCAACTAGACTAAATGGTGAGAGTAAACTTGGGCAGAACAATTTTCATCTGAATAGGTACACAAAAACTGGTAGATACCAGTTACTTATAGAACTATGATTCTGCTTTCTCAAAAAAGTGCACCTGAAAGGTGTGCCTATCTGTGGTTTAGTTCTGCAGTGATGCCATAAAGAATTGCAATGAATTTTGGAAATTGATTTATTCTTGCCTTGTTCTCATGGTTTATTTGCATTCCAAGGGACTACAGATGCCTCCATTTATTCTTACACACATTTCTGAGGAGAGCATTTAAATTCACAAGTGGGAATACTGATGCTAGAAATGTTCTGAGTGGAAGTTATCACTCTGCATTACATAATGTGGTGACTGATGTGATGAATCATCTCTCCCTAGCACAGTTTGTTTTTTCCAAA
Source organism: Netta rufina (assembly GCF_964035555.1). Classification (NCBI taxonomy): domain Eukaryota; kingdom Metazoa; phylum Chordata; class Aves; order Anseriformes; family Anatidae; genus Netta; species Netta rufina. Next base: position 31,855,069 of record NC_140128.1, read on the forward strand.
TCAAGCACTGCACATTCAAAATGTACAGCTCATGAAGAAGGGTAAGTAAAAGCAGCTTCACTTGAAAGAGAGAGATAGAGGCATGGAAATGATCAGGTGAAAACGCAATACAGATCACTTATAAACAAGAAGAATAATACATAAATAAACTCTTAATGGAGAACATATGTTCACTCAGGCCTACAAAAAATATATAACGTTCAGTAAGAAATGTGTATTTGGGGCAGGGTTCGGAATGTGTTGCTCTCAAGAGCAGGAAGGAAGGGAAAACCTAACAAACATAACTCTTGGTTGCATAGACTTTGCAAAGTTAATGTTCCATAAATGCTGCTTTTTTTGTATTGATTAGTTAAATAACATGCTGGTGTAATTTTTTGTTCAGTATTAAACTCCAGGTGGACAGTTTATTTCAACACTATCAAAGTGCAGCTGAATTTAAATGAAATAGGTTAGTTTGGAAAGCAGTATAGCAAGATTTTGACCTGCATAGATAATAATTTACAGCTTGGGAAGAACAAGCTAGACACAGGACTTCCAGCTTGTTCAAAATAGGAAGCTGAGCTGAGGAAGTTTTACTGACCTGACCTCTCAACTTCCATCACCGTGACTAGTGAGATTATGCTGCCCTCTTGTGACCTGCAAGTTTTTCTTCCCTACAGTGACAGCAACATTCCCCCTAGACTGGGACAGTGTACATGTTTCCCTCGTATAAACGTGCAACAACATGCTTTAAGCAGCTGAGCTCTCTTTTGTAGGTGGACCCATGTTTTCCTTCCTTAGCTGACTTACTTGTGACTCATGGTATGCACCCTTCAGTGACACTTTCACTGCTAACAGAAATGCTGTCCACGGGCAGGACTGGGTAGAGACTGGAGGCAGCCCTGCAGAGGGGGTCAAACCCACAGTTTAAAGGAGTAGGGTTTTGTAATAAAGGCTACAGAATGTTCCTATACTGCCAAGAGAATCATTCACATTGGAAAGTAAAACACACACTTAGCATTTGCATATGACAATATATAGTAAAAAAAAAGACATACTGTTTACATCTGGGAAGAAGAATGATCATAACTGATTACAGTTTTGCACATTGATGATAAAGTTTTTCTCTCTGGCTTCCCAAGTGTAAAGCTTGCATGTTTATGATAATTTTTTTTTTGCTTAAAAAATTGTGTTACAATTGGCTTTGTTCTGAATCTAAAGGAGGTTGTTCCATCTGGTCAAATGATACACAACAGCTGTATTTCAAAGTGGTCATGCTGTTCCCTTGAAACTACAGACTTCAGACTGCTTACACGGCATTTTGCAGAACCTGGTAAAAAGCTTAGTATGGCTGCAATCACATTGAAAACAAGTTCAGAAACTCTGTTAGAAACTCTGTTAGCATCCTCCCATTCCTTCCTGATAGCTCAACTGGATGTGCTTCCATCCATGTTCATTCCCAAGATACTTCAGAAGTGAAAGACCTAGAATTAAACATTGAAATGTTGACTATCTGAAATGCACATACAAAGAAGGATTTGCAGGTGCAAGCAGGCTTGAGCTCTGAGCTAACCAGGCAGCTGCTCTGAGCTGGGATACATGTTCAGGATAGCCCACGGAAGGCATGCATAGCTGAAAGGTTCCCTCAACACATCTGACTGGAGAGAAATCATCAGTCCTTCTCCACTACCAAAGCCTCAAACATCATTTTACACCCAAATCACTGACATATTTTCCCTCTAATCCTTCTATGCTGAAGTAAAACAAAGCATTCTGCATTCAGACTCTGACTAGAGCTTCCAGGACATATATATATATATTTTCTTCAGGACATGGCATAGCAGAATGAGGATTCCCACTTAGCAGCTAAAGGTTATGTTTGCCTGTTCCTGAGGAAGACAATTTTATTTCATTGACTTTAAATGGAACCTCAAATCTTGTGACAGTGGGGACTTTAGACTTCCTTATAATATGATGATAACTAAAATATTCAGGGAAATACACAGCCAGCTGAACATCTCTGTGAGACTTATTGGTGTATTTCAACAATCATAATAATGATTCTTACTGCTGTGGCAGTGCAAAGCTCCAGGCAGATTTACAGCTAATACATTTACAAAGTTAAGTCAAGAAAGAAAATGAAGTGTAAAGTCATGTAGTTACAGTCCCTCTCAGTAAGTCTGTGATGACAGGTGTAGACCTTCCTTAACATCATCATTTGTTCCTTCGGAGGTCAAGGAAGGTGTCACAAATTTCTTTCTTTCCAAATTGATTTTCTTTTCCAGTGTTCCTGCAATGAATGCAATTTGCTATGGTCATGTGAGGAACAGAGTCATTTACATTCTGCTGCAAGTTAGCTAAGATCCATCTGATGTGGCACATCACATGTACTATTGTTTCTGCAACTGAAGATGCTTTTTTCTCTGGAGAGCCACATTCTGACCTCCTCTTCAAAGCTGAAAGTGAATTCCAGTTCTCATGACTAACTGCTATGTCTGCTTTGTAAAAACACAATATACCATTTAGGTAAGCAGTCAAAGAATTAAATCATCTCACATCAAAGCCTGTTTTTAATATGCTGTATCCAAGTGATATAATGGAGTCCATTCTTCTCCCTTCCTTTCCAGCCAGCACCGACTGATACTAATGAAACAAGCAGCATCAACTGGACATCGTTTCAAGTCTGCTGGAGCTGAATGTAGATGTTGATGACCACCTGGGGAATAAATATTCCTTTCATCAGCACATACATGCAGTTGATATACTCCTAGATAAATAAGTATAAATATACTTCTACTGATCTTTGGCTGTCCCCATATCTTTCATGATCTTTGGCTGTCCCCATATCTTTCATTACTCTCTCTTTTACAGCCACCTTCTTCCATAGCTAAGAAAGTATTTGATCTTTCTGCTGAATTTTGATGAAGTCTGTTCTTGCACAAAAGGTCAGCTGAAGGCCACAGTATCCATAAAACTCCAAAGCAAGCAGCCTTTAGACGACAGCCAGAACAGAGTTTCAGTGGTAAACAGTGGCTGCACCTAATCACTACACAGAGAAATGCCCTTAACCCCAGCATAACCTCCCATTGCTCCATCAGTGACTACATACCTATCTGGTAAAACATGATTTTAGAATATGGAAGGAGGAAAAATGAACATCCATACTCACTCGTAAGATACCAATCACTCTAGAACCCACCTAATATTTGTGTATGTGTAAAATCCCATGAATTTTAATTGGGAACTTTTTGGTATGTGATATTTCGTTTTACAGTAGTCTTGCAGTGAAAAATCCTGGAGACAGTGTTCAGGACTACACCTGGTGAGTTGAAATAAGAAACCTTTAAAGCAGACGGATAATGCTGAAGAGGCCCTGCATTTCCACTGAAAGAGGAGGAAGACCCACTTATAAGAACAGGAGGCATTCTGTTGTCAGAAAACCTCTAGGAATACAGACTATGCTCAAGGCTTGATGGTGTTTTTTGTGAGATGATAGTAAGGCAAAAACACAATGTATATCCATAGCTGGCAAGGACACATCCTCCCTCTCAAGAAGGCAAACTTCACCTGCATATGAAAATACTCACGTGTTAGTGATAAAGGTAAAAAAGTGTCCTATTTCCCTGCAGGAACCATTGCCATAGCAGCACTTGCATCTCCTTGTTCTGAAGGCCCAGCTCCAAACATACATGTTCTTTGTTTTTGGATAAATTCCACCTCTGCAACAACAGTTTGTGCAGGGCCTGCTACTTCTTCCTCGTTTCACAAGGAAGTCTTAAGAGATACCATAAGAACTGAGTAAGCCCCTCTGCCCTGGAGCAAATACAGTCTTTAAATATTTCTCATATATAGTATCCTTTCTGTAATAGTAGGATAGAGAGTTTAAAATGACTACCACCACTCCTCTTCCTTCTCTGGCACAATCTCCCAGAACAGATTCAGGTTGCTGCAGCAGCCCAGACAGCCAACAGGCTCACGAAGACTGAAGCCCATACAGGCATTAACTGAAGTATGTTGTAGTCTGAGAAGCTACTAATTGGACTAAAGCCTGGGAGCTGATAGTACCTTTCTTTTCCATGTACTTTATCACAATGATCTGAAATACAGATGCATTATAATCAGAGATACAAAATTCATTTTTATTAACTTTGCCAACAATGAGAACTCAAAATAAAGTTGGCATTCTTCAAATGAAAGGCATGAGGAAAGAAAGAAAGATAGAATTCAAAAACCTAGCAGAGTGAAAAAGGCTAAAGTGGAGGAGAATAAAACAAAGGATCAATGGACACAGGAAGGATAAACATCAGAAGTTCAGGCCTCTGGCTACCCGGGAGGCAGCAGCAGAAGAGCATGGTGGTTTGGTCTGTGACTCTTCCCTGAAAGTGAATAAGGTGCTGTGCCTGGCCTGCAGGAGGTCAGAGCTGTTGGAGGCTGCTGCAGAATTACCAGCCAAGCAAACAGTGCTGGGAGATCTAAGCTGATCAAAACATCTCTTTTTTCAGTGAAACATTTTTTTGGATGATGAATGGCTTTTGAGAAACCAGAGCTTTTCTTTTCTCTCTTTCTGCTGAAAAGACTGTTTGACCTGACACTATCACTTCCAGAGGCATGAAAACAATGGAAACATGCTAAAAACAGAAACTTTCAGTTTTCACACATCTTTAATGAAAACCTAAAACACACAAAGAAAAATCTTGCTGAGAGAAAAGCATTCCTGATCATCTCTGCATGGAACCTTACACTGGAGAACCAGGGTCCACAGCAAGGACACAGACCTCTCCTGATTCCCAAGAGAACTGCATTTCTGCCCAGAGCATACTAAGTCACCTCTCAGCTAGAACTTCCCTGACTGTGATGAGTGCATGTGTTGACCCATAGAGAAATCACCCCGCTACTTTTCAGAGGCCCTTGTCTTCCAGAAACGCCACCTCATAAGGAGAATTTTGCACCATTCTACAGACAGAATAACAGGAAAGCAACTGAGACATGCAGAGGCATTAGTCAAGTCGTGACTGTATGTACAATAATTTAGCCTGAACAGCTGGCTAGGAGGTCATAAAAGAAATGTGTTTTACTACATGAGTGCTAAATGAAATGGTTCTTTTGCCAAAGTTGGCTAAGAACAGTCATGGAGCGTACACAGGATTTATGAGACTAACCTCTGGATTCTTTCCTGAGCCCAGGAAATTGCATTCCTTTGAGGTCTGAGCTGACATTCATCAACAATGCAAAATTATGCTCTCTTTTGGGGAGCAGAAAAGGAAGGTAGAAGCACTGGAAAGCCAGTCTTACATGGAGAAATGAAAGGAGTAAAGAGAATAATAAATTACTCTCTAAAAAATTCTACTCTAATCAACCCAGAGGAAGGGAGAAGTTGCACGTGCAAAGGACAGGGAGCAAATGTCTCCCTCATGTTCTTAGAAAGTCAAACTAATTTTTTCTTAAATTTGTAAAATAGCAGGTAGAGTGGTATTACCTGCTTCAGCCCATTGCTGTCCTACGGTGCTTGCTATATGGCTAGGCAGGCAGACACAATGATGAAGAAAAAATACCCAGAGAACAAATGGAACAGAAAACGAAACAGAGAGAACAGCTCTGGCCTGAGTACAACTTGAACTCTGCTTAGGAACTACTAGCATCTCCCAAAACCAAAGCATCTCCCAAAACCAAAGCTTTGTCTCAGGTTTTAAAAGGTGAAAAGGCCACTTAAGGAGGGGAATGGGGCTTTTTTCAAGCAATTTTTTTGTTAGTGGACCATGGTTCCTTAGGCTATGCAAAATGCACTTAGCCAGAGACAACTAAGAAAAGGAAAAAAGTTAATGTTTATTTCTGGTCCTCCTCACCCCTATCTTCTGAGCACAACATTCTAGGTACAGAAAGGGGAAACACACAGCACAACAAGAGCGACGTATCCTAAAGAAACTAAATTAGCAAAAAGACTAACTTCACATTATATGATGTGTCAGGTTTTGGCTGATAAAAGAAAGGTTTCACCTCATGAAAAGACCGAATTTCAAAATGTGCTGTTCTGATGTAGAATAAAAATCAAGACTTTTTTTTCTGAACCCAACCATGACACTATAAACAACCTGCTGATCAGAATAATAGTTTGGGAAGTGGGAAAATGTGATCAAGCAGAAGCATAAGTCTCAGCCTTCTAAACCCCATGGAGATCCCCAACTGTTAGCTTAACGGCAATTTCAAGGAGACTTTTACCTCCTTTCTTTAAGAGGATAAAACAGAGTTATGCAATTAAGGGCTAATCTTTTGTTCAGTGTGAGAAAGAATGATTTTTTTTTAAATACCTTTTTTACCTCAAGACACTCCAGTAACTAGAGAACAAAGGACCTTGTTATTTTCACGTCTGATTAGAGACTGAAAAAAATGAAGTAGATTTGTTCTCCTGGTTGCTACATCAACCTCAAAGTGAGAGACCTCTCTTGAGAGAATTTCTACAGCCTGCCACTAGAGCTTCAGTGATGGAAAGCAGTTATTACCTCTTCAGAAAAGCACTAGTTGTCAGCTTCCCAAGACAATAACAGTACTAATAATAACTGAATGCACAACCACTTAGTTATTAAAGTATACAAAATACAGATTTCAATCACTTGTTTCTAAGTAGGTATTGTGTCTTGCAGTAGCCAGTAATGCTGACACTCATTGTCCTACAGAGAATAAAAGGATTCGTGTCACAGCTGAGCAATTGGTACCTTGTAATCATACTTGTTCTCCTAATCCCAGACTAGCAGTGGTTACCATACACTCACCTCAGGCACCGCACAGTGAAACCGGCCATCTGGTCAGGATCTGGGCCATCTTGCTTTCACTTGTATATATATTGTATATATATGTCTTCTGGCAGAAGGAGATTTCTGCTGGAAACCTTACATTCTACAAAAAAACAAACATATAAGTAATTACAAAACACATTTTTTTAATCTTCTGTTCTTACTTTTCTTTCCACTCTCCATTCCCTCCCTCCTTCCTAACAGACATTTGTATATATCCCTACCCACCTGTCTACACAATAACACACTTCCTTTTATCGAGGGGAGAAATTTAGGGAGTATTGCAAAAACACTTGGTTATGAAAGTATACAAAATAAAGATTTTGGTTACCTTTTTTTTTTTTTTTTTCTTTAGAAATGTGCAATATATATGTCTATTTTAGTTGATTTTTGATTTTGCCTAGCTGAGTTATGATACTGATTTGGGGTATTGCACACACTGAAATTCCACTGCATGTTCTAGACTAGAGTCAAATATCTCTACATATTTTCCCATATTTTTTCATACTTTTTACTAGTAGAAACTAGTTTTAAAAAGCCATTGTGAGACAGTAGCAGGCAGCAGGGCTTCTAATGGATCACTTCAAAGAAATCAAAACATTTAAGCTGCACAATATTTGTTTTCACAGAGCTGAAGGATGATGATATAATGTTGATGATAAGAAGTTTTGGAAATTATTTGAGAGAATGTAAAACAGTAAATCAGTGACTACAAGCTGAAGGCATTAACCTTTAACTGATCACAAGAGCGATGAACACTCCTCTGAGGTAACTGAGACTGAGGAGGATCAGTCTTACAGGCTATGGAACAGCAATGCTACCACAGCAATCATAATCAGCTTCTTTACGGTTACATTTTTACAGAACGACTTTCATGGTAAGTTTTGATTTTAAAAGGTCAAACCTTGTCCATGATAAAATCTAGGGGTGTTTGAAATAACTACCCTCCTTTTCCTGTGGGAATGCTCCTGAGTTGACAAATCAAATGCACAGATTCTTCTGTAGGATATCCTTTTGCCACTTCTTCATAATTTATTTTTTTTTAATAAGGTAATGCAAGTCATTTATAGGGAGTCTTGGACTGTAATAGCTCGTCTGCAGAGAAGGGTACAAATAAGACAAGACACAAAGAGAAGCATCAGACCAGCAGTCAGCCTCAAACCCAATTTTCTCAAGCTTCACCTTTTTGCACTGTTCCAGTACAAGCCAACTAAAGCTACACTGTGGCAGTTATAACATGTTAGAAATCTCCATAACTGAATTATAGCACTATGGCTTCGTACTGTCAATTCCTTTTCAATATCAGGAACAGCTAACAAGTTAATTTATCATAATCATTGTTTGGAATCTTACATCATAATGTTCAGTTACAGTTAATATGACTGAATGAAATCAGATACCACGTAACTTTAAAATAAATAAATAAATAAATATTTAATTTATTTAAATCTCTCCTTACCGTTCCCCATGCAGCTATTCCCTTACAGTTTTGGTTACCAGAGATGGAAGTCACTGCTCCCCCAGTCATGGTCCTCCAACTCTGAGTTCCAGACAGCCCAAGATGTGTTACTGTTAAATACTGAAACAAACAAACAAAAAATACATTAAATGCCTCTGCCTTTTTCTCTTCCTTATTTGTTAGATGACCGTTGTCTCCAAGTATCAGTACAGTGTTTTCATTTGACCTCCTCTTGCTTTGGACATACTTGAAAAAGCCTTTTTTGTTGTCTGACACCACAGTGGCCAGTGTCAACTCAAGTTGGGCTTTGGCTTTTCTCGTTTTCTCCCTGCAGAGGTGAGCTGCTGCTCTGTACTCTCACTGTGAAGCCAGACCTTTCTTCCAGCGGTCATATATTTTCTTTTTCCACCCTAAGCGTTTTTTTTCCACGGGCTGAGTTCTCTGTTCAGCCAGGCAGGTCTTCTGCCTCGTTTGCTTTACTTGCAACACAGTGGGATTGCCTGTTTCAGGGCTTTTAAAAGGTGGTTTTTGAAAAGTAACTACCCCTCACGGACCCCCAAATCTTCTAACTACACCACAAAGACTTATTTTTATCTGCATAAATTGTACCCCAATTGAGAGAAGAAGCCCCTCTATATATGAATTGCCAATTACAAACTTCATTTGACAGATGAAAATATGCCCTTATCAGCAAATAAGGACCTTTGAAACATACCTTTCACTGGAGAACAACATAATCATGCTGCACTTCCAACAGACAGCACACACTCCACTGGAACATCCCCAAACATAAAGCAGCGTGTTCTCTCTGCAGCCCTTGACAGCAGCCCAGGGCTGCATGCTGGGGATTTAACGGAGGGTTTACTGAGAGTTGGTGTCCACTTGATGTAACAACCAGGTCTCTGTCAAGTCAGAAAAATACCAAAAATATTTAATTTCTTCTCATTTAGACACTGCTACTTCTATCACAAGAAAGAGGAATGCCCCAGGTGCTGCATGGAAGGACCAAGAGCTTGCTCCCGACTTAATACCACATGACTTGTGTACAGTTCAGCTGCTCCTAACCCACTCTTGCTCCAAACTGAAAAGCATTATTCCTCTTGTGCACATCATCTAGAAATTCCCATCTTCAAGAATATTAGTATAATGTAAGTTCCCCTGGAAATAAAAGACACCTTGATTAAATCCTTGACGTGACAGATGGCCAAGATAGGTCTGTCTCCACACTAGAAACAGGTGAGAATCTGCTGAGCATTTTGAGGTTCTAATCAAAGGCACCTTAACACTGACTCATGGTGTTTTATATGAAAATAAGAAAAAGCTCCTAACCCTCACAAGAAACAAATGACAAGGTGTCATAGGAAAATCAAAACCTCTTCCTCTGCTTTGCTCATGTTTGCTCTCTTTGCACCAGGTGATTATTGCATTTTCTAATCATTCATTATCACTGCACATGAGCAAGCCCTATTTTTTCCTTCACAGTTGCTGAGGTTTCTTTTCACCTATTGCTTTGCAGTAAAGTGTAGGATTTAGGAACAAGTAGGTGGGATTAGGTGCCAGAGCATGAACAGGGGGAAGCAGCTGGAGTCTACTGAAGCAGAACTTGGTGTGAGACTTCTGAAAATCTGAAACAGAACTCCATTACAAAAGCAAACAAATTCACAGTAATCAAAATATAAAACAATAAATAACCACATACAAGCAAACATACAAACAAGAACTGATTTCTCTGCTTCGGCCCAGAAGACCATCTAGCCCAGCATCCTGGCTCTGCCAGTGGTCAAAAAAGATGTCCACAGAAGAGTGTAGGAACAGGACAAGTCTGTTGTGGTAATTCTCCAGAACCCTCTTCCAGGCTCATATAATTTGTGGTTCTGGGTCTCTGAAGCACCGGTGTGATGGCAAGTCACACAGAGTGGGTTTGTTTGTGCAGCATTTAATCAGAGTGGGGGACCATTCTCAACGCATTCACAGTCTTCATAAAATCAAAGATGCTTTGAGGACCAATGGGAAACACAGTTGAAGTGGTTGAAGTAAAGGACAGATACGTTTTTATCTAATTGAGGATTTAAATCTAGCATTAGCAATATTCTGTCAGTAGCACAAAGGAGCACAGAAGCTTGGTATTTGTGTCACACTCAGTGCTTGGCAGGGAGCGATGGCTGGTAGCAGGCCAAATGCAGTGAGTCCAGTTCACATGGTCATTCCCAAATTCTGCACTGTCAAGGTCTGACCTCAAAGGCAGTGCTTCCTACTTGAATTTTTAGCCTTAGCATCCAGAATTTGTGAACAGAGGCAGCTCAACCAGTGCACGTATTTATCAATGTAACAGCAACCTAACCTGCATAAGAGATTCTCACAGAGCATCAGAGATAGCAGACTGAAAGATTTGCCCTTTTATCTCACTCCAAGACAAACTGCATCACTTTTATACATCTTTATGTACAAATTGAGCTGTCAGCTGCGTACTTCTCTGATGTCACACAGGAAGGGAACCTGGTCTTCCTGGGACTGCTGGCATTTTGCAGCTTCTGTCAACAGAAATGTAAAGTTGAGCAGGCTGGCCATGAACAAGAATGCTCTACAGATAGCTGTGTTCTGCTGCTGTGCCTAATGGCTTCTCCGGTGTTTTGTTCTTGCTCGGTTGTAACAGTTTGTCTTTTGAGACAACACTTGGCTCTTTACCTAGCCTTGGCTGTTCTGTGACCTACTGGCTCCAATGACAAGATCAAACCAGCTGATTACTGCAGCAGAATTTAGAATCAGCTGGATCAGTTATTGCAAACAGAACCAAAAGCTCTGCTAGAGTTACTCAGTTATCTTGGATTGGCAGAGTGCCACAGCAACCCCAAAAGGCTCACCTGATACCCCAGTGCATGTTCCTGCTACTTCCTCCTCTGAACGAACTAAACATTTTAATCTCCTTTTTTTTGTTTGGTTGGTTGGTTGATTTTGTTTTTTGTTTGTTTGTTTGTTTGCTTCATTTTGTTTTTGTTTTTTTTGCAGGATCAGGTTTCTGATCAGCAAGCAGGAAAACAGCATAGCTGTCCCTTTGGTCAGCAAGACGTTCTTCAACAGCCTGGAACAGGAAACCACAAGTTTTAACTAAAGTGACTTTAATGTAGACATAAATTTAGTCTAAATGTAGGTGTTAAATGTTCAGTGGCTTAAGACACTGAAAAGATATAAGCCTAAATTAACAGAATGCAACTCATTTAATTATTTTCTCTAAGTGGTAGCTAGAGTCAGGGCACAGACATTTTTATGTTTAATGTACATTTTGCACAGCCAATTTTTAAAGACTGAAAAAACAGTGAGTTTTAGAATCCCTGTATTTTGTCTGGACAATGATAAATGACAATGATGTTTTACAGAAATTGCTGCAGAGAGCGTTAGTTCATTGGAAGCATTAATTTTCCTTCTAGCCAAGCTTCAGTCAGAATATCGCCTTTTCTGCACTGAATACTACACTTGGCTCAGATTCCATTTCCAAATGACATACATAAAGCACTAAAAAGTGCAGAATGGTGATTTTTTTTTTTTTTTTCTGAAATGATAGAATTATAAATTTCTTAGCAAAATACTACCATAGCCAAAATTTTGATTTTTGTCATTGAATGGTGGTCCTATCCTAGAGTTTGATAACACATGACCTGGTAACGTATTAGAGAACTGGGTAAGCTTTGAATTAAAAAAGAAAAATAAAGTCCCTGATCGTCTTTAGGCTGCCAAACACAGAGGACAGAAACTGTGTTGTGACAGCAGGATGGGGAAAGAGCACTTCTAATTACACCTCACATATTCTCAACTTTCACTTCAAACCTTCTGCCCTGAGGCCATGGAAGAAGCTTGCTTGCAGAAGCCATCCAGCATCCCTGCTTCTCCCAGGTCAGAAGCTCCTGCTGTTACAGGAGCACATTTGCACTGAAATCTCCTTGTTCTGTGCGGATCCTAGCAAAATGCCACTGAAGTCTCAAATAGCCACTACTGCAGAGACATAGGACTTGATGTATAGGTACCTTCTCAAAGATATTTCACCTCTCCTGTATCAGCTTACATGTGAGAAGATTGCCTCTCAGTTTCTGAGGAGCTATGTCACAAATTCTTCTTATTAAGATATGCAGTGCTAAATGAAAGGACTGATAAAAGCATCAAGCCAAGATCTTTTGGTTCAGGCTAGTTTTTTGATTTGCTATTTCATCTGAAGCACTTTTCAATTACAAGCAGAGTACAAGTACAGCTTTCCCCGTCCCCTTTTTATTACTTTTATCAGTTGTGCTTGGCATGGTCTCTTTTGCAGCTGAAGATCTATTAACTTTAATTAAATTGTAACTTTCACATTGTTCTTGAATGTCTGTCATCTGTAACCCTGGAGAAACTACACAAAGCCGCCTGACTTTACAGGCTGTGATTAGTACAATCTTTGCCACTACCTTGGAAAAATGTCGTCTTAGCCCCACTCGTCTAACTCACCCCTTCAGCAGAAGAAATGTTAACAATTCAAAGCTCTGTCACTGCAGAACATGCTCAAGAACAAGCAGAAGCATTGTATTGAAATTAGGCCATTTCCAATTACTTGATGTTAGCCTCCTTCCAGCTTCCATTTCCTGAAGATAAGTTTCAAAACCAAGTTTCTAAAGAGGCCAGCTGATTTAAAATGAATACCCCGTGCAACTGCGTTGGCTGACCTATTTTCTTGTTTGTATATGGCACAGAGCTGCTCAGCTAAATCAGCTTTTTCAGTCCTTCTTGCTGCTTAATCAGCCTTTTCGACCTTTCTTGCCAGCTGCCATCCAAGTGGTAAATAAATGGGCTTCAACTGGACAGCAAAGCTTTCATTTCAGACCAACAAAGAGGTTTTATGCGGTGCTGTCATCGCTGGGATCACCCCGCAGCTCCCTCCCTCCCCTTGTTGCAGCAATGATTTCCTTGAATGTGACTACTGAAACCAGCAACGTAACAGACTATAAGCAAGCATCACTGACCCATTGTTCCTTTGCTGGCCCAAAGTATTTTTCCTTTTACCTGCAGTTTCCTATAGTTAAAGGAAATCTATTTTCTCAGAAGCTCACAATATTCTAATTCAAAACACAGGTCTGTAAACTGCCCATTGAAGGCTGAGAAAGTTCGTCCTCATCTCAGAAGGGATTAAAATAGTGTGTTGTCCCAGAAAACACACTGTACTGCATAAGTCTCGCTGTGTTCAGTAAAAACAGAACAAAATTATTCACCTTCTAGAGAATCTCGCAGTACAGCGGCCCGAGTCGGAGACAAATCTGGATGGACAACCCAGGGTTTTCTGACAGCTTTAATAAAACAGACAGATGAGGGAAAAGAAAATGTCCCTTACCCAAACTGAACTGCTCAAATGTGTTTGATTTCCCTTGGTGCTACACATTGCTCTTCTGTCAGGTCCCACCCACTCACCAAACATTTACAACCAGCACAATTTGTGCAGGACACAAGGCACACAGAGCACAAAGAGAGATGAAGAGGTAATAACAGAAATCCTGATGGACCCCCACCTCCTGGGGTCAGAATGGGAGCTTTGACTGCTTCAGGAGGCAAATTTGCTCAGCTGATACCATGCGATCCCTGGAAAATGTCAGCAAGCTGCTGTCTGCTGGTACCCTGCAATTGCAAGAGGTACATCCCAGCTGTCCTCACCGTGTCTGGGCCTCAGCAGGGGGCAGGTTAATGTGCATTTCACCAGGAGGCAGCATCAGTCCTCTCTTCGGTGTGGCATTTCCTAGCTGCCAGTGAGCCCACAGCTCTCTGATGTAGCAGGAAGACAGCGCAGACACTCCACTCCACAGGGCTCCTGGGAACTCAGCAGCAGCCATGGCATTATTCTTCCTCCCCAAAACAGGGATAAACTAAGCTTCAAGTTTCAAAAGTGGGTACTTAACACATCTGCATCACCCCCATCTTGAGCACTGTGTAGAACCCTTCTGCAAACTCCCCCATTCTTGTTCCTGACAAGAGGTGAGGACTCCTGTACAGAAACTCTTCAGCCAGGTGAAGGGATAGTTTCTGACTGCACCAGATTGCTGCCTGTGCATTTACAGGCATACAGACAGTCTTCAAAGACTTCATTCAGATGATTTCAAGTAAAGTGTACATACACACATACACGTTGTATTTATTGAGTAGCACAGTGCAAACTTCCATCTGACATGTAAGGTAGCTGGAGTCAGCAGGAGATACAACCAGTGTAACCAGGGTAAGATTAATTTCTTCTGGGTTTTGAAGTACCAGAAATAAACATCCTCACTGCACTTCAGAATAAGTCAGAAGAGTGCCTCTTTATTCAGTTCACATCAGAACTGTAGCATCTTTTTTACTAAGGAATGTGAGAAAATTACATACCAAGAAGAAAGGTGAATAAATGTACTGATGTATTGCCCTGAGAAACCACTGTTTATATTTAGGGTAATTAAAGGTGTAATACTGAATAATTCAATGAAGGTCTCTGCCTTTGAGAGTATTTCCTGCTACCAAGGGAGAGGGCTGGAGGCTGAAAGCAAAGACAGCTTGGGACAAACACAGTCTGCATGACAGGATGGTGGGCTCTCACTGATGGCTCCAGCACAGACAGATCAGATGGCACCAGTCTACGGTGTAGCTGGGGACAGATGACACTTAAAATTCAACTCAAAAACAGGAAATTATTTGAGAAATGAAAACATACAATTATGCAACAATGGTGTTTAGAGAGAGGTAGGCTAGGAAGCTTTGAATAGTTTCCCAGGATTCTGGCCCTAATACAGTGAGAAATTAAATACGAACCCTGCCACCGTAGCTGACAGCGACACTTCTACTACAGATTGCTCTTAGGAGTATCCGAGTCCATCAAGTGTTGCCAGAAAAAAGCCTGTATCCTGTGCCACGCATCTTCTTGGGCTTTGGCGTGCTCCTTCCATTGTCCTCCCCACTGCACGAACAGCCCAAGCACTTTGTGGATGGACGCCTGGCACAGAGGCAGGTATGGTGGCTCCAGGAGGTGCCCTGCTCCAGAATAGGAGCAAAACTCCACCTTCCGTCCACAGCGCCGAAGGCGCTGAACAGCGTCCTGGCAATAGAGGTCACTCTTCCAGTTCATGTCATCCAGCCCTGACAAGAAGAGGAACTTGGCCAAAGACCTCTCCATGGGAATGCGACAGTGCCACGTTGCGGGGTCCCTGTGGTCATCTAGGATTTCTGAAAAATCTACTAGGTCGGACTCCTTACTGGTCTTCATCCTCCCCAGATCGTATGGGTGGGGAGGAATAGTGAAGCCATCCCCCCGCAGGGGAATGAAAGAATTAAAACCACTTCCAGATATGCTGACAGCTGCCTTGATGCCAGGTAGGAAGGTGGCCATGGAAAGGGCTAGGTCAGCTCCTTTAGACAAGCCCAAAACGCCAATCCCCGTATCCTTCACCTGAAACACAGTTATGGGACAACCATTACCAACTACTCATATCCTGGGCTGACATAACACCTCCCCCCTCTTCTGCTTCCTTATTCCTTGTATGATTAAAATCTTTTTACCCTTTCTCTGTTCATGTTCTCTCTCCCCCATATTGGTCCCTTTGCTGAACCTCCACAAGAATGAGCATGAATTCTGCAACTCCTCAGCATTTCTTCCCCTGTAGCACTTTTTCTTCCTGAAGAACTCCATAGACAAAGCCTTTTGCTTCTTCTGCATCCTGGCTTGACACTTTCTCTCAGTACTGTACATTTTATTGCTCTTGCCTCCAAAAGCTCATCCCAGCTTGCTCTCTTCAAGCCCCTTGTGGAAAACCAATTTTTCACGGGTTTACGTGCATCGGTTCTCTTTCTTGCCATTGTTTTTTCATACTCTCCTACAGCTGGCCTGTTATCTTCTGTTTTGTCTTGGAACACAAGGCACTTGGGGCCGAGTAAGCCTAATTGTTTAAATCAACTTATTTATAGTGAGGGCTCTTCACACCAAATTCACATTGTAATGTGCATCTTGTAAGATACTCTGGAAGTTTTACAGCTCGATGAGGAACAACACCAACAGTTATGAAACAGCCATTATCAACTACTCATATCCTGGGCTTACAGGATCAACTTTGTGAAATTAAAATCACATTAAGTAGCGTTGCATTCAAAGCTTAAATTATATTTAGTTTCTCTTGGTCTCTATTGGCTTAAGTATTATGATATATTGCCATAAAAGTGTTTTTTCATCCCACATACATATCCTAATACCGCCACAGCTTCTTAAAACATGGCATGCTCTCCAGTACTGTAACTGTTAAGATATCCTGCTGTTACAGCATTTTATTACCGTCCTGCGAAACTTACTCAGAATTAGAAACCTCTCTGAAATATTAGAAAAAGACATTTATTTTTATTTATTTTTTTTTTTTTAAGATCTTGTGCTTAAGAAGTTGCACTTCTAGTCTGGGAACTGCTTTGACATAAATATTATACAAATACTCATTTGCACAACACTTCATGGACTGTCATAAGGTGCTATGCAAAACTTTTATCCAACTACTTGCAAAATTGGAGTTGAGGCACATTGTTTTCCACCTCAGATCACACTGTCTGAACATGCTCTCTCCTTTTACATCTCACAAACTTAGTTGCTTTCAGTGACATGTAGCATTTCACGTTAGGAAATTAGAGAGTTGCTTCTAGTAGGAAAAGTACCATTATTTATCTCCTACCTGCTTCTGCTTCTGCAAAAAGTGTACAGCCTCCTCAAAATAATCCAGTTCAAGAATCTCTGGCATAGCAGGCAGATCTTCAAAGGCCATGTAAGCCAGAGCCAGAGTCACAAAGCCCCTGCTAGCCAGAAGACTTGCTCTGTATTCAACAAGACCTCCTCCAGATCCATACAAATCGATAAGTCCGGGGAATGGTCCTGGTCCTGCAGTGAGAGATAAATATACATACACGATCACAAAGAAAACTTTCTAGAGTTGCTTTTTCAGTAGCACCCCCTCAACGCACATCCAGACTGTAGATATCAAAAGGAAATCATCCTCTGAAGCTTTACACATGCAGGTTCTCATTCTGAGGCACACACTCAATGTAACTGGACTATTTTTCCCAGCCTAATTAACTGAGATGATTATAAAGAAATTACTATTCCCTCTCCTGTATGATTGTCTCCTATACGGATTATCCCAAGCATTTCTGTGAGCAGCACAGAGTATGAAACCTAGTTTCCACAGTCCCTCTCCATTAGTCAGCTCTCTGCTGTGTAATTATGAAGATGAGTTCACCTTACAGCACCTCTCTCCCCATAAGAACACTAATTTGGATATTTCTTCTCCTGCCTAGGAATTTATTATAGGAAGTTTGTATTTTGTGCATTGTTCTCCCACCACCAGTTTCAGCTGAAATTGGCCTAGATGTTGTCAGGCCATTGGGGACTGACTTAAGTGCAGTATCAATCACTATGTGCATTCTTTTAGTAACCGTGCTAGCAGCTTTTCCAAGCAGGGAATGCCTGACTTAATGCATCAACAAATGCCATTACTACGTGCACAAATTCAGGCTTCAGCCTGATCTGGGTAACCACCTCTGGGCTTCTCAGTTCTCCTTCCACAGCTGTATAATTTCCATTTCCTGCTGCTGCTCTGCCCATTCTTACCACCAGATACAGCTGAAATTTTCTGTAACAAAATTTGGTGTCACAGCAGCTACAAAGGACTTTTTACTTGCTCCAGAGCAAGATACTCACATTTAAGTACTGCTCAAGGAAAACAAACAGTTCAGGACTCAGAGCCTTACTCAGGATCCAGTCTCATCCTTGTCTCTATACAGAACTTTGCAAATGTGATGTCTGTGGAAGGCTTTGCCTTCCCTGTTTGTCCCCCTTCTTTTAAATTATCGCGTGCAGTTCAGCTGCTCAGCTGAGCAGGAACAGACTTCTTCCTTTGTCTTCCTAAGCCAAAGAGAGAGAAAGTGACAAAAGTCCAGAGCCTGTGGCAGCTGCTGGAGCAGCCCAGACCTGCTGTGACCCCAGCCCATTGCTCCCACCTCACCACTTCACTCCTCACCTTAGAGCTCTGGCCAAAACCAGGGGCCTCTGCCCTCCCAGCTTGTCAGAAGAGCTGGGAAATAAGCACACTTTTCCCCAAGACCCTCAGCCAGGAAAGGTCCTGTTCCCTGCTCAGCTGAAGCCAGGAGATGCCTTGCATTGCTGCTGCTGCCCTCATTGCACCCCCTGCCTATGCAACGCCCAGGCAAGGCTTGTGACTGCCCTGCACTGCTGGGGGGATGGCAGTGGCTGGACACGGCACCAGCTGAGGGAACCATAACGGGGACTGTGTGCCAGCTTGCTGATGGGCTGCAGTGCCCAATGTACGATGCAACTCACACCTGGAAATCCAGAACGGGATTAAAACTCACCAGGAGGGAGGAAGAGAGTTGCTTTAAGCCGACCTTCTCTGACTGGAATCCTCTTCACTCCCTCTGCTAAAAAACTTCGCTCATGGGTGCATTTTCCCAGCAACCGGCTCATGTCCCCGTGGCCCTCATACACCTCCAAGTCCACACAGAAAGGGGTCAGGACGTTCCTCTTTGCCAGCCGCTTATAGGGCGTTTTGGAGCGCAGAGACCACAGCAGCCCCATAGGCTCCACTCCCGAGTAGCTGCCCCCCAGCGCTGGGGAGCGGGTCAGGTCGAGCTCCCCGCTGCTCCCAGCCCTGTAGCGAGCGTGGGCTTGGAAGAGCTCCCCACCCTCGTCCACCAGGCAGGCTCTGAGGGTGACCTCCTGGTGCGGCAGGAGACCTGTCACGCAGATCTGCACGGGGTCATCGAACAGACACCTGGGGGAGGGCAGAACCGTCACCTGCACCGCCATCGAGCTCTGCTGGCGGGGAGCGGAGGCTGCTGGTGTTTGGCGAGACGCCGGCTGTGTCAAACGGGAACGGCAAGAGCCCGGCGCTTCTCACGCTTAAAATCTCTGCCAAAGTCCAGGGGGAAGCACCGGGACTGCTTCCTCCAGCCAGCAAGCACGGGCTGCTGGGAGATGTAGTTCGGGTACACCACATCAAACACCTCATCTCAGGTGTCCTACAAAAACACAACCGGCTTGCAAGGACAGGAGTTGTCATTTGCTGCTGCTGTGCACTTTTATTTCTGGGCATATAAAGGCTAAATCCCTGAACCTCGAGTGGCAGAAAGAGATACTCACATGGCCTTTCCCCCATACCATGGGAAGTTCAGCTTCAATCACAGAATGGGCTCAGGTGCTTTTGTCAAGGCACAGTAAGCACAAGCAAACTGGAAAATCTGGAGCAACATGACATTTTAATCTAGCCATGAAACAAAGCCTGTCTAATTCCTGTTCAGTTTGCAGTAATTTTTGAACAAGAACCACATGGTGAAATGATGTTTTAGGTTGCACCTGTATTTCTTAATTAAAAAAAAAAAAACTTTCTTCTTCAGAATTGTCAAACTTATCTAAAGGGTATCTGCATTTTCCCGATTAATACATGTACTGGTGACGTGCAGGTTGACCGAAGACATGGCAAAGCAACTCGAAAACCACCACTGAGGATGTAAGAAAATGCAGCTACATTTAAATACAATGGTGAATAGAAACTGGTAATAAAAACATGTAGCTTAACAGGGAGCACAGCCACCACTGACCTTTGCATGTCCTTCTAGATGTTCTCCATGCATCACATCATTTGAGCAATGTCAGAAATTAGTACAGAAGTAAGCTTTTAAACTGACCTTTTATTGCAGAAGTTGCAACTTCTCACCACCAAAACACCACAGCAACTGATCTTAGTGATCACAACCGGGCAGGATTTTTGCCTTAAGCTGGATGTACGCGTTGGACTGAGACAGCCTGATGCATGGGTGGCAGAGCAGATTCTTCCTTTGGCTTGTTACGAAAACTATCTGTAGACCTGAACAAACGTCATGGCTTCTGTTTTGGGACTTCCAAAACCCGGATTGCCACCTTTCAAATTTTATTCTGTTCACCATCACTGGGGCAATATGCAACGTCCTAAAAATGCTGATATCACATCTTCTACTTACAAGCCGAAAAACCCAGCCAATTGACCCGAGACTCTGAAATCAAGCAAAATAGCCATGGGCTGTTTTGACAGATGTTTTGACAGATGTTGTTGAAGATAATTCAGTGTTCAGTTCTTTTCACTCGAATCAGGTCTGTATTCCAGTCACAGATGCTGCTGACTGCATCACATCAGGGAGAAAGATTGCCAGCTCGAGTCTCCCACCTCTGCTATAACACTTTCACAGCTTTTGTGAGACAATCTAGCAGTTGATAATAGCTGTACTTTAGGTCATATTCCATGTCATACCAATAATTCACTGAGGAGAGAAAAAAAAAAAAAAAAGGCATTCCTAAAGCTGCAATGTAATGATTTACAAACGTTCACAGAATGTTTCAGGCAGCTCAGTTAGTACAGGCGTTTCCCTGTTAGTGACTGAACTTTGGATTGAGTAAAATGTTGACTACAGCCAAAGGTAACGTGAGCAAACATTAGAGTTCTTTGCTGCCAATGCAACTCTGTCAACTCAAACTATCTCCTCTTCAGATTCTGTCCTTGGGACTCCTTGGTGCAGAAACCGGCAAAATGTATAGGAACATGAAATGTCTCCTTCTAGTTAGGCCACAGATACCAAACACTTCAAAGTTTAGTATCTGGATAGGAACCTCCCTTTCTCTGAGTGTGTGACAGATGGCAAACTCACCACTTAATCAAAATGGTGAGTAGTTAGGCAGTGCTTTATTTCTGAATCTCAATTTAAATTTGGTGTAACATCCGTTAAAAAACATACATATATATTAAGTCAAGCAGTATATAATGTTTTACTAATGCTTCTTGTAGGAGGGCATACGCTAGTTTCCAACACCCACCGGACCAGACCCAGAAAATACTGATTTTCAAGTGCATACAGAATGCAGTGCAGTTAACAAAAGAATAAACAGAGCAACCCTTTGGTGTTTCTGCTAGCCACAGAAAAACAGTGGCTGGGGCTTTGCAACTAGAAACAACTCTACTTTTTCTGTCTTTGAGGACAGATATAGCAGTACTGGGAAAAGAGAACTGAAAATACTGGTTTGTAGCTAACAGGACTTTTTATCACACTGTTGCCAATACTGAAAAAATGGTTTGCAATATTTGCAGTGTAACACAAATACTAATGCTGTTATTCAAAATACTTTATTTACTCTGTCTGGGCAGGCAGGATTAATGCAGGTGAAGGACAGCAAAAAAACTTCTGCAAACCTTGCAAAATTAAGAGGACATAATGATAACACTCTGCACTACTTCCCATCCCTACCCCTCCACCTGCACCAAATGAGCAATGCTTGAAATTCTCGAACTTTCCTGGGGAAGCAGAAAAATAAAAATAAAAAGCGAGATGATGATGCATCCTACAAAGAAAGAGATGGAAGACTTCTGATAAACTCAGGGGAGCAGTAACACAAGCATAGGCTTATTAACAAGGTAAAAGACTGGGTCAGAGAGAATTCCAGCTCACATAACAACAGAATAGCTTCCACGTTGTGTCTACATCCACGCCTAAAACTAGCATTTCTGGTTTCCTTTTCTTCACCCAAATCCTTTTTGCTGATGTGCTAGTATCATGCACTACATACAGTTTAATTGTGAAAGGTATGTAAATGACCCGCTTGCAGTTATCAGACTAGGCAGACAAACTACTGAGCTTCCTACCATAAACAAAATCTGGATCATGATCACTGAATTAGCTATTCTTCTCCTCATCTGACAACTACAAATGTATTTTTCCTGATACATCCCTGACTCTTGTTGACAATCATATGAATTACATGCAAAACAGACTGCAAGAAGATAGCCCCATGGAAAAGAACAGGATCAGCATCTGTAGATATTCATATTTTCTCTTGAAGGGAGTTAGATGACATTAAAGGGACCTTTGGTCACAGTTATGCTTTGCTATGGGATCTCGTATCTGCATACACCCAGTGCAATTAATTCAAAAATATACCTGGAAATCTTGTGTATTTTACCTGCTATACAGCCGTGTGATTGCTGAACATGGTGGAACCAAAGAGAAGGGAGGTATAACATCTCACCAGCTTTCACTGTACACTTCAAAGATTTTGCCTGAGCATATTCTGGATACCTTTCTAGATCTGGGTTTAAAGGGTCCACAGGGATCCAGGGCACCTGAAAGCAAAAGAGTATGTATATGGTACTGACCATGGCAAGCATTTCCAGCAAGCTTCCAGGAAAATAACTGACAACCAAACTTACTAGTTACAAAATACGTGTTTTGCCTAGCAAAACATTACACATGCTACACAGTTTTCCACACTCAACTGAGAATAGGTCAAGGATACAAAAACTTGCTTTCTTCAGTGAAGCATTTCTAATTAGGGAAAAGCTGCTAAATGTCAGCCATCAAATTTCACTCTCATGGCATACTTTCAAAACGTCTTTTGAAATTTTAGAAATTCCTTTCTTCTTCTAAAGCGCTCTGATCTACTTTGATTCCTGTCAACTAAACACCCTCCTTCCTGCTGGAACATCCCTGTTGCCTGCATTAATTTCTTCTTTGCCCCAGAGAGTTACAAACCTCAGCACTCCACCTTACTGTATGTATGACAAGAATGCTCCTTTTAGATTCTATGAGCAGCACTCTGTAAACAGAGAAAAAAACCCAGGCTCCAGTTCAGCTGTAGCATTAATCACACATTGCACAGGCAAAAAGAGAGAGATTATATACAAAAGGGTGCTGAGTTTTTGTAAAGTGACTTCAGATTTATATATTTAAATCAAATAAATATTGCTAGAACTAAGAAAACACAATTTATTCATTGAGACAGGCATGTTTTCTTGCACTGGGTGATACTGCTGTAAAGCAAAATACATGCCTGAGTAGAGGGCTAGAAAAGGTGAACGCAGAGAACTGTATTAAATCTTTTTTTTTTTTGTTATTCATTCATTTAAAAATCCTTTAGTGGATCCATTTAAGTTTGGTGTAAGAGCGATAGCTTATGACATCAGTGGTTTCAGGTATGCAGTAATTTTATTCTTTTTTTTGTGTGTGGAAGCTGGGCATTCTTTGCAAATAGTAACGTAGAAGTGAAATATCTGGGAATTCTTTCCAGTAATGTGGGATTTCTAAATATTCATCAAAAAGCTTGGTTTAAGAGTTCAGCAGTGTACAAAACTAGCTTTACTTTTCACATTGACTGTGTTCTTTATATCATTTTTACCTTATCTGCAGTCTCCTCATCCACAATTTCAAAAGAGCCATCTTCTGATACGTGGTAAGTTGCTGGCTGATAGAGCTCTGGAACCGCAGAAAGAATTAAATGACACAACACAGAGTAGTACTCAGAGAAACTAATGGAAGGACATGTCACACTTTCACTAGGTGACAGAAAAATTAAGACAAAACCATTTTCAATTTTCTGCCTTTCTCTTTGTTCATTGCAATTTTTATCTAGTTTCTGGTTTGTCTTATTTTAAGTCAGCCAGAATACTGAGCTGCCTTTCTGTTTAGAATTCCAACCTTTTTTTCTCACAGAAATTATTCTATTCTCTTCCTCAAAACCTATTTTCCTCCTGGTCCTATTTTGTTCCAGTAACTATTTTGTTTCCCTTTCAGAAGTCATAAACACATCCCTGACTTACCCAGCATTCTATATTCTCTCCTTTCTTCTTAGATCAGTCTAGCAAGATAGCCTTTTCCAGAGCTGTTAATAACTTGTGGCTAGCCTTTCACTTCTAATTTCACCCTATAGGGCTTACCACCTGCTTTAGACACTTTCAGAAAAGCAGCATGTTTTTCTTCCATTGCTTCAGCAAATGTGCTTTTGTAACTGCTTGAGAGCGTCTCCCTCCATTAACCTGATGTTCAGAAAGACAGAGTCACCCTTTTACTATACACTACAAAATGTAAGCATTATCTGGGTTCAATGCTTTAACAGTCACTTCTTTTACAAGGTATGAATCATGTGATGTGTTTCAATGTTGCAAACAAAATAAAAACAGTATAATTACAACATTAGAGCTGTGCTTGTACCTAGGCAAAATTAGGTTAGTGTCATATAGCACTCTACATTCAGCCGATCTGAAGATTTGAAAATCAAAGAACGGGAAAAAAATATTAGGCAGGGAGTTAAGCTGTCAATTGTCTAGATGACTTTTGTAACAGAACAAATGACTACTGCGTACCCAGGAAAACAACAAGAAGAAAGAGAAAACAGGCAAAGTAATGCTGTCATAAGAATCTCTTTGTTCATTTATATCGCTTTCAGAGATTCTGTTAGTAACTTAAATATTTCATTGAATTACAACTTGCTTTTCAGTTTCCTGGCTTTTTTTTTTCCTAAAGAAAAGAACGATCAGGCAGAATTCAAACCTGTTAAACATCAAAGATGGCAAGCTACGTAGTGACAAGATACAAATAATTTAAACATTCTAAAGCCAAAGAGATTGCCATGGGTGTCATTGAACCTATTATTTTATAGGGCAGGAAAACCTGCCCTCAGAATAATGTTTGCATTACAAAACCATGTGCTGCATGCAATAGGAGATTTCTGTGTGCAGTGGAAAAAACAAAACTGTATAAACATGTTATCTCTGCCCCCATTTTCATGTCTTTCAGCATATAATATCTCCCCCTTCCAGCCTCCAGACATATACACATAGTAAATTATGTACCATATGGGATGAAGGGACGGTCACTCGGTGGATGCAGTAGGAAATGTTTCTCTCCAGATATCACACAGTACAAGTTCTCATAATGATCTTTATGTACTACGATTTAGAAAAAAAGAGATGTAAAAGAGAGAAAAAGAAAATCAATGTTGTTTCCTTCTCTACCTCCAAAACTACAGTAAACTGAAAGTATCAGCTTGTCTTCTAATTAGCAGGCTGCTTCCTCCTCTCGTGGCCAGTGGGAGTGGAAACCAGCAATATGATGTAGCAAACATACTCAGCCAATCAAGTTCCAAAATCACTTTATCAGTAATACACAAACACAGGTTACAAAAACATGATGACATCCAGGATAGATGCTATCAGCCAACTGGTATGAAATCAACTGATTGGCACTTGAGAGCGGGCGGGATTTCTGGCTCTCAAATGCTCTTACAAAATCTGAAGTTCAGAATGGCCAAGCAAAGCACACCCTGTCTTAATTTCATGTATTCTCTACTGTGCTGTAGGAGAAAGTTACGTGTGGGACAACATCCTGTGGCCTGCCATGGATGGGCCTGGTTTGATTTACACTTAAGCTGGCCTCAACATTGACAGGACAGAAATCATCTGTCATGCTAGATGCAACATCCAGAAGATGCACCCAGAGACAGAGCAGCGAGAGGCTGCAGAAGAGAAGTTGAAAGAATGCATGTCAAAGTAAAAGAGAAAACATATCATTCTACTGAGCCACTAACTCAAATCAATTCTGCTTAAACTTGTGCTGAAAGCACAGAAAAGACTTACAGCGCCATACTATACCTACAAGATGTCACAGCAGCTGATTCCCCGAGCCAGAAATTCACAGCATCAGGCTTCTTCCCTGAATGGTTAGAGAGATGTTTTCAACAAAAAGGGAATTTGAAGCATCATGTCTAAAAGAATTTTAAGTATTTTTTTGGCAAACTGGTTTATTTCTATCTTTTAGCTACTTTCCTAACTATGACAGTTCCCATTATAAATAGCACTCTGTGAGCAACAGTAGCTTCTGCTCAGGAAGCTACTGTAGCACCCATCAGGCTTCACTACCCAGAGCCAAACTGAGGGTTACAACCTTCATTTTCATGTCCTGAATCCCTAAGATTTAGCTCACAGAGAAATTGCAGCACATTTATGTTTAGTTGCAAAAAGAACGTGAGCTCATAGTAAACTAACATTTGAAGGAAATGTATCCTGGAAAATAGAAACCAACTTAAATGGAACAGAGTTTAAGAGAAACAAACACCTGGAATGATACAAAAGTGAGGTTGTGTGTTCGCTCATTTCTTATAACTATAGCAACAGCACAAATTCAAGTCCAAATGTGACTCTAAACCAGAAAAAAAAAGCCACTCCATGGAAAGAGGTGCTGTACAGCACTACCACCATAATGCTTCATTGTGATGGTGACAAAACACAAGTAAGTTGCTTATTTTGGAGTAATGCAACCCCCAAACTAGGATTACTCTATGATTATTTCACCAGTTTTCCTTTCTAAGGGGATGAAACCAAACTGAGCAGTGGTAACCAGCAAAAGAACCATGTACGTGGCATGATTCGTGGCATGGTTGTTTTAAAGTTACATACAAAATATTTTACTCAATGCAGGAGAAACAGAAAGTTTACCGAGTGCCTCACTCATCCATGGTATGTCAGGCTGCACATCACAGACAAGTTCAGGGAACTCCTCGGTGAGGTTTGAACATTGCTTCTGCACATAGAATACGTTGGGAGAGGTCACTTTCTTCTCCACAATGTCCAGAAAGTCCATGAAAGGCATTTGGCGCTCCTCTGGCATGACAAAACGGTCCTGAAACACCGCATCTGCATAACCATTTGGTGTTACTGCCACACTCACTACCTTGGGACCTACTACCTCCCTGCAAAATAAATCAAATGTTTATAGCCAGACCTGTAATTGGCTCACGTATTGGATGCTGGTTACTTTAAGAACAACATGCTTCATGGACAGCAAAAATAAGAAGCCTGGCTTTCCGTAGCTGCCTATCTTTCGACAAGATTTTCTAGTGTCTGTTAAGGACTCTGCTTCAGTTGCTCCTTGCATTCAAGGCAACAGGAGTGTCTTTTACCTCTCTGAATCCTCTCATCTCTACAAGGTGAGTTCATGAAGTATCTCCCTTTTCCTCAAAGACAGAAAGAGGGCCCTCTTTAGTCACTTCTCATGAATTGTGCCAGAGCCTGATATTCTCAGGACCACTCAATCCAGCCAAAGCTGCGTGGCCTTATGTTCAAAAGCTATTGAGAAAGCGTAGACAGGGACTGACAGACATACATTTTGAGACTAATAGCCCATACTTCAATGAGAAATTTAGTTTAAAAAAACACGTATTTTAGGTCCAACCAAGAATTGCCTCAAAAAATAACTTGCTTTTCTAAAATTCAGACATTGTTAAAATGTTCCATTATTTCTTTTAATAAGCAGGATGCACTTGGTCACAAACAAGTCAGTCTGGTTTTACAGTGCTACAGCCCCACTCTAACTGAGGGGATATGGGATGGAGCACATGTCAGGACACTGGGAATGGACTCAGTTTTGACAACGTGAGTCTACTGGCTGTACGCAGTCAAAATATTCACCCTTCTACAGAATCTGAACTGCTCAGGATAGTATGTTCACAGGATGAAATTTATACTTGAGTTTTGGACGTTGTGTAAAGTACTGAACACCTTCATGCAGATGCACAGGGGAATCTGAGATAATCTCACGAGTAAAAACATTAACAAAGGGCCTTTCAGTGAGGTCAACTTAAATTGAACACGAGTCATGCTCAAAAGCTCATTCCTACCTAAGGTATGCCGAGGTCCATTTCTTCAGAGCTGGCCAGTGGCTGATGGCATTCTGAATTATGCAGGGCTTGTTTGGACTCACCCACTCTCGATAAAACTCCAGCGGGGACGGAGGCCTATCCAGATACGGCACAGACTCCGTCCACCCCAACTCTGTCCAGGCAAACGAGAAGCAGTTTTACCCCGTGTCCCGAGTGAAGCGCCCTGCATTAGAGCTCTAAGTGGCTTTAAACCCCAAACCACCGGTGGCCACTGACAACAAGGCTCTCAGACTCCCTAAATCGCTCCGTTAAAGCCCTGACCTTGTTTCAGAGCGCTTCAGTGCCAGGGGCAGGCAGCCACCCGCCTTGCTTTGCCGCTTTACACATCGCAAGACAACCCCAAAGCAGCATTTTCATCAGGGGCTGACGGCGCCCGGGCCAGGCATGGCAGCCCCATGCGGTTGCGCCGCCAGCCCCGCGGCCTCCCCCCGCTCCCCGCCGGGCTCCCCCCGCTCCCCAGCGCCTCTGCCCGGAGCCACGAGGCCGCCCGGGCCCGGCGCTCACCGCGGGCCTCCCCCGGGAAGGCGGCCAGGCAGCCCCTGACGGCCCGCAGCGCCGCGCCCTCCGCCATGGCCGCGCCACCTCCCTCACGGCCCGGCCCGGCCCCGCGCTCCGCCCCCGGTCCCGGCCCCCCGAGGAGGAGGCCCCGGCCTCGGCTGAGGAGAGAAAAAAAAAAAAAAAAAAAAAAAAAAAGAGTCCGGAGGTGCTGCCCGTTGAGGAACGGCTGTACCAAATGCTCACGTTTTTATTGAAACGGTTTAAGACACGGAGTACAAAGGAATACAGAGTTAAAAACAGCTCCCGCAACGGGGGGGGAGGGGGGGGGAAAGCCTCACAGTGCAAAAAAAAATAAAAATAAAGAAAAACAAAAAGAAAAACCGAACAACTTTTTATTTTTTTTTTCAAATTAAAAAAAAAAAAAAAGACATTTTAAAGGATTATTTTACTTGGAGGCAAAAGTATAAAAACACATTTATAAATAAAGCAAGAGGGTTGGGCTGTTGTTCACTGAAGGAGAAGGGTAGTGTTGAAGACCACAGGTAGAGCTGTCCGGTGCCTGGGGCATACACAAGACATGCAGGGTGGACATGGCTTATTCCTAAAGTTGCTGCCCCGCGCATTTCCCATCCCTCGGTACAGCAGGTCACCCGCACGAACACAGAGCCCAGTGCCCGCTGTTCTCTACACCCCTCAGCCTGAAACACGGGGCGTGCTTGTCTTACCCCACAGGACAGCCTGCTCGCTCAGGGGCCACAAAAGACCTGCTTCTATTATTTTCTTGAGGTTTTCATCATTTAGTATCCTGGATGTTGCACATCTGGGGACAGGGAAGGGGGGAGATGACACCATATACATGCATGAATTTTACCAATGGTGTTTAAATACCTGTATTTTTTCCTTATATATAATTATATACATATCCTTTCTTTAAAAAAATTAAGTTTGTATGTTTCTACTCCTGTAGGGAAACACCCCAGTTCTCTGAGGTGTGATGAATTCTCCAAAATGGGGGATTTTGGCGAGGATGCTCTAAAGCCTACCCCAACCATCACCTGGGAGAGCTGACAGAAAGGAGAAGACAACCTGAGAGAGGAGGTGGAGGAAACGCACCAACATCGCACATCACCTGGGTGCTACTAAGGGAAAGGAGGAAGGCCTCAGCGACCCACGGCAGGAATGACACTGAGTTTGCTGCTCTTCCTCCTGCACCACTTCGGAGGGCCTAAGAACAAAGCAAGGGGTCCCGCAGGCAAAGTGACACTATTTACAATCAAGATGGGGCTGGGAAGAACACAGCACTGTTCTCATTTTGACCAGGAACGTTGGGTATAAGGGAGAATGGGTAGATCTAAATTCTTTTTTTTTCTTTTTTTATAGACTATGTTAAACAAATAACTTGGTTTAATACAGGTGCCTGGTTGTACCTGTGCTAACACCCACACAAACCAGTAAGAGGGATTCCAAAGCAGTAAAAGGGATAGACTCAAGTTTATTACCTCCTCCCATAAGCCTTTTCACTTCCCAGGCAACTACCACTCACTCACTTTTTCTCTACTTGGCCTAATGGACAGCCTGTAGTGAACCATACTCACAAGGTGCAACAAAATGTAACACATTTATGCTCTCTTTTTGCTGTAAACTAGAATTTTTAGGGATATTTCCTACTGCCAGCAATAGGAAGTTACCAGGGAAGAGTCAGTTGCATCTGTCTCAAACAGCAGCACTATCTTGTCACGCCTCTAAGCAACAAACTTGTGGCACTAGCATCTCCTTTACAGGACTTCCACTACCCAGTTCTTAACTGCCAAACCTTGGGCAAGCAGCTGACAATTTTGCCTTTTAATATGCAGTCACTTAGAGGACAGCAAGCAAAGAAACAAGAGGCCCAATAGGGCATCTTTAAAAAAACATCTTTCAATTCATTCTTCAATTACTGATCACCACCTCAGTCCTAAATCTACTTTCCTGAAGCCTTTCTGTACTATGTCTTTCATGGTTATTGGCCAAATGATGTTCCTCAGGCCAAGACTCTCTACTTCTACTTTGTTTTCCTGAATGTCCTACACATACTATTCTAATTTAAACTATACAATCATCCTCCAGCTGATCTACTTGCCCAACTCTTTTAT
This sequence comes from Netta rufina, assembly GCF_964035555.1. Classification (NCBI taxonomy): domain Eukaryota; kingdom Metazoa; phylum Chordata; class Aves; order Anseriformes; family Anatidae; genus Netta; species Netta rufina. Next base: position 31,885,462 of record NC_140128.1, read on the forward strand.
CATCATTCTGAATAATTTACCTCTGGTTTCCTGCATGCAGCCATGACCCCCAAGCAAAATCCACTCCAGGAAACAAAACCCACTTTGATCAGCCTAAAAATCAAATTTGCTCCACGTCTCATTTCCAAGGAGCTTTGTTTTGGAACTCTATGCCAGCTTCACTGGCTGTTGCTCTGTGCCTCGATGTGAATTTCATTCCAGCCTCTGGCTCTCCCTGACCCTTTTTGTCACTACGTCGTAGTTGAAATAATAAAATGGAATAAAATTGCACAAGGAAGTAATATAAAGGACCCTCAAACCATTATCTCCAGTACCAAAAGATACCTGGGTTGAAGGGACTGCTATTTTACCTGAGTGTCTTGTGGCCCCAGTACAGCAAGAAATTTCTTGCATACTAGGACATACATGTTCACAGTCTGAAAGTGGAGGAACTAATCACCTTAAAAGCAAGCTTGGCCCACACTAACTCTGTCACAGACCCACAACTGCCACCATTCCACTCACAGCATCTCCAGCACAACTTTTCACTTGAGGAAACTGCCAGAAATTTCGTCTACTTTTCAACTTGTCTTTACAAACCTCTCTTGCACAACTGATTCAGAAGAGCGCAATGCTGGGACAGGACTAGAAGACAACACTTTTAAAGTTTCAGTACAAGCCCATGGAAGGAAAGGTTAGCAAAGACACCTGAAACATTTGATGAAGCAGATCTACGTTACAGGCAGAAAAAGCTGGAAAGCCCTGAAAGTGCTTGCCATGCTGCCATGTCCTGAAACATTCAGCAGTGGTGATCAGCCAGAAAACCTGTCAGCGGGAGAGCAAGAACTGCAGATAATTCATCCCTAGAATATATTGAAGAAATAGGTCACCAGTCTGGCTGTCCCAGTAGAAAAAGGCTGCAATGCAGATCCCCAGTCACAGAAAGGACATAAAACAAAGCAAGACAACAGAGTGCATTTCAGAGAGCCACAGGATTTCAAAAAGATGCCAACCAGGACAGTAAAACAAAAGAAGATTGCTTTGGGCCCTTAACCTATGGAACAAAGTGACTGGCTACCTTTAGTGACTTCCAGATGCTGGCATTCTCTCACCCACTTGGAAGCTTCTTCTTGCATTAGTTTTATAAAATGGGATTACACTACTCTGCCTTAAAATAAATAAAAGTCTGAAGATGGAGGAAGAAATAAAGCGTTTTGTGCATCTGCCTCTGTTGTGAAAAGGAGTGGGAATAAGGGGGAAGGTGCTGAAGAGTTTTTATTGGTTTTAATATTTTTTTTGTTTGTTTGTTTGTTTGTTTTTCTTAGCTTATCATTGACTAGTAAAGTATCACTGGACATTTTTAAGCCATAACAAACACAGGTCAGCATAGGTTTAGAGAAGCTCCACGGGGTGACAAGAGAATTGCACACACAAATGCAAAGAAGATTTTCTATTTCAGTCAAGAAATTAATGAAAAGAGTCTGGGGGAGGAGGTAGGGGAATGGTAGAAAACACATTCAAAAATATCTTAGTTCAAAGTTCTAGGGAAACCATTTTCTGCAGGTAGGAGAAATAGATTTACAAAAGGAAAGAGAATCCCAGTTTTCTTGGGATGTAAGTACCGTTTTCCTGTCAAGCAAGAAAACATTTTTCCATCAAGACAGTGAAATCAACAAATGATATGAATGAGCAGTTGCACTGAAGATCTCTCAAATCCAGAGTTATGCTGTATGATATGGAAACCAGGTTTTCAATGTCACTTCTCAGCAAATAAATCATAACCCCAAATTTCCCAGTCATGGTAATATCAAAGTTGATATCCAATTCCTAATCGTGAAAGCTGGCTGAAACAAACTTTCATATTTGTATTTAAATCTTTTTAAAATGTCGTCAGGAAAAAAAGGCTGCAGTACATGAATATCAACATAATGTCAAATTCCAGATTAAAAATATCACTAATGACTTCATTAAGCAAACTCCAAAGCTTGGTCTAAGGGTTGCAAAGTCTTACCCCCTGGAGGTGAACACAGATAACAACACAGTATGGGGACTGTCTTGTGAAACAAGAGAAAAGCAGAGTAGTCAAGACAACAGTAAGATTACTCTAGGTAACAAGCTATGGCAGGAAAAGAAAGAACAGAAAGACAAGATCTAAGCAGAAACAGTTCATTAATTGCACAGACACTCCAGCCTGTCTCCCTGTTGGGGATTTATAATACAGAGATTGTGTCTCGCTGGGATATGGTAAGGGATTGACATTTTTTGTTAAAGAATAAAGGTAATAGTCACAAATGTGACATAGAGTAACAGTCAGAAAATAATAAATTAATAAATAAACCCATAAAAAGTCTGCTTCTTGATTCTCCTGAAGCCTTGGAGAAGAAGGGAGTGGCTTCACTGGAACTCCTTTGTATTTAGTCAGCAGTTCAGAATTGCTTGGATAAACGGGATTTTCTTTGTTTCTTTAGGTGCCAAACATCCTGATCTCCTGGCTATGGAGAAATTTCCAGGCAATTTCTCCAAACTCCTCTTTCAAAACTTTGTTTAGAGACAGGAATTTGAAGACAATTGGGGAAAAAAAATATTAAAATTGTGGCCAGCACATTGCTAAGAATTAGAGCAAGTCAGTTGTAGGGGCCTGAGGAAATCAATTTCTAAAGGTCACCCCACCAGCTCTAGACCAGCACGATGATCGCATCAGTCTGAAGATCTCTCTGTGGTCCTTCTCTTGGGATTATTTCTGTGTATTCACAAGCACCTGAAAGACACTGCTTTTAAAGTTTTTTGTCCATCCGTCGTTCCACAGCTTGTAGCAATAGCTCTGAGTACTGTTCCAGCAAAGCTAGTGTCTGCTCATCTCCCAGACTCTTGGGACTTGGTAGATTGGCACCAGATCCATCATTTAGTGGCCTAGTGGTATCTTGAGACTGTGCCAGTACCTCTGCAACCTTTGGAAGCTCTTCCTCATCCTTCAGGGAATCCAATTCTTTCTTCATTAAGGAGAATGCTTCTGTCAGGAGGCCTGCTATTTTATCTTTGTCAGTAGAAGACTCCGTATCATTTAACACCTGAAAATAAAGAGGCAAAAGAAAAGAAAAAAGAATGCATCGGGTTTTGGATAGAGCACAAAGTAACCAGTTTCAGCCCTTTACAGTAGTGAAGCAATGAAGAAGATTAACAGACCATGTAACTGTCCTTTTCTTCAACATTTGAGACTGCCAATTTAGTCATATATGTATGCATCCAATACAGCTAGTCTTACAAGCAACAGAGGCATTACTCCAATATGACAGAGGTGGAAAGTATATTTTTGGGTAGTGACCCCTTTATGCTGGGCCTAAACAGGTACTGTTTCCCAGTTACAGCACAGGGCCACAGCCTCTTCTTTCTGTCTGCCAGATGCAGCTGGTCACAGGAATGCAGAGGTCACAGAGCTAATGCAAGCACTGTGACTGTAGCTGCAGAAGAACACATGGCAGAAGCTCACTGTGGAAATCTCACACTTCGTACAACTTGACAGATCAGTGCAAAGCAAAGAAAACAAGATCCGTTGTAATACTCTACATGTAACGATGGTCTAGCAGTAAGGGGGACAGGCAAGTGGATGCATGTTCCTTCTCACAGCTGGATTCCCACGATAATTTGCTAATACTTTTCCCAGGCATCAAAGACAGAGAACAGAAGGTGATAATAAAATTTAAAGTTCATACAACATTCTATATCTCTGAAGCGTGGTATAAATATTAACTAATTCCCTAATACCCCTTTGAAAAGGAGCGTACTGTTATCTTCAGCTTACAAATAGGAAGAACAATCTGTAAAGTTAATTGATTTGCTCAGAATACTGTAGCAAGCCATTGGAAAATGCGGCGGTTGGAAATCAGGAGTTCCTGCCTCCCAGCTCAAGCTTAGGTGCAGAGAAGTAAACCAGGCAGCTTCTGCCACTGAACACACAGTCAAGAGAATACTTTGAGCATGCAAGCACACATATTCAGTGCTTGTGGACTGTACAGTCAACCTGCTAAAATAGAGCCTGTGTCTGAGGTCACTCACCATGCGGTAAAGATGAATGGCTTTGCGCATGCTGTCCTGGAGCTCTGATACCACATGCTCACACTGCTCTACGCTGATGCACGATTCTGAAGGGGAGGAAAAAATAAAAGCCCACACTAAGGCACAGACACTCCAATATCTGAGATCTCACAGCTGGGTAAGAAAACGTTTCTTAACACATATTCAAAAGATCACGTGCACACACTTCTCATTCAATTTCTAGGGATGGTTTGAGTCAATCATTGGATGCAGTTCTATATTGGTTCATATTAGCTAGAGATGCTTATTGGATAAAGTTCTATGTGAACTTTCCTTCGTATTAACTAGAGATGCTTCCTGTTTCAAACATTCCTGTTTTTCTAATGTTTAGCCTCTACAAAGTCAATAATGGTTTCTGTTGGATCATACAATGTTGTTATGATCAAGGATAGTCAAAAATCACCCATGTTATTCTCATTTATAGTTAAATTCAAGTTTGAAAGAAGCCTTCCAGTGACAATATGGACTGATCTGAGGTGCCTCTAATTTGGCCTCCACCTAGTCAGAAACTTACACACTCTTCTTCACGTATTGTTTTGCACAGCATACAATGAAGAACTGTGAGGATGAAGGATTATACTGAATTATAGCAGTGTTCTCTAGTGAGGACTAAGGTCCAAAGGAGTGCTGACTAACAAACCCAGTCATAACAGTATTGCATTGCTGAACACCCCAGGATACTGGTACACCATTTTCATAACCTGAAAATAAAAGCAAGCAACACAGCTTTCTTACAGTGCTCACTGGACACTAATTCCAAAGCATCAGAGCCAAAGGCCTGCAATGCTTTCATAAAATAAACACTTCCATGAGTTAGACATAAATCATAAACAAAGACATTGACAGACACACACAAGCTGCAGTTATCTTCAATTTACAAAGGCCTGGACAAAGGGCATTTGACTTCCTTTAGTTAACCTAAAAACTGAACTTTGTCACACTAGCACAGTTATTTCTGCACTTCCATGAAGGTCATCTTTGAATAGGCTGCAGGGAACCTTAGCTAGTTTTATGAATACATCTAAAAGATGTATAAATAAGCACTGCTAGAAGAACATCCATTTATGTATACATAAATACACTTGAAAAAACAAAAAGGGACACGAGCAAACCCTTCCATCTACATTCTTCATTCCTGAATCACCCAACCTGGTAGAGCACAGTGGGTTTCTGTTCAATCCAAGATTTTTGCCCCCTTCTCTCCCCCCTTCCCCCTCCCCCTTTTTTTTAACCCAGTTCTTTCTTCTCATTATTGTTGCTGGATTTCTCCTCTACTCATTCTTTCATGCTGGTCTCCAGTTCTGTGAGATGCCAGTCTGGAGAAAGGTCACAAATATAATATCAATGCTTGAGTAACAGACGTTTCCTGCCTCTTGGGTGTGCAGAGCACAGCTCTTCAGAAAGCAGCAGGGAATATTAAACACAGCAACAGTATTCAGCACATCTTCAGCGTTTTAACTGTAGATTTCAAAATGCTTCAATAAAAACAATTAACTCTCCTTAACAGTAGATGTTATACAAGCAGGAAAAAAGGACAGAAAAATTAAGTGGAATCCAAAAGTCCCAGAGCAAGTCGGAAGCAGAACAGGTCTCTGACTGTCAGCCCTGCAGTCCTAGTCTACACTGCCACATTATGATCCACAGAAGACACAGCAATAGCCAGCTCTGATCTAAACAGCTTTTCCAGCATTTACCACTACAAATTTGGGAAAAGTGGTCTCCAAGAAGGTAAAGGCTGACAACTATCCACTGACAGGTAAAAAATTTTGTCGATCAACTGTGCTAAACCATACTAACTCACTAAATAATGATACTGAAATATCCTGTCAGGGAATATTGTGTACTGGCAGCTGCTTATATATATGTATGTATACAGACTTGCTGTTTCTCTGCACTATCTGTGCTAACTCTGCAAACAGAGGTTCCTATTAACTGACCAAAAATCATGTGATATCTCACTCGATTCCCAAGTCTAGAAGAGAAAACTCAGCATAAAAAGTACAAACAAATGGACTGTTATTGCCTGGCTGTGGAGATGATTCCACAGCTCCAGGCTGCACCTCTGTTGGAAGAAACCTCACCTCTGCAGAGGTTAGGATTTGGAAGTTTCAGACACAATCACTGTTCAAAAGAGCAATTACCCTTTGATGTAGTAACAGTAGGTCCCTCAGACAAAAAATAACATCTCCTGTTTTGCATACCAGTGCTTCAATCTTGGGCATTTGATCCCTCTAGAAATGCAGAAAGAAAAACTGCAGCAAACCCAGAATGTCTCTCCGCAATGCTTAGGTGCATTAATATTGTACTTCACCATTGCAATGAATGGTGGGACAGCCTGACACTACAGAAGGTAATTGATCAAAGGATAACAGAGGTATTCCTTCTCAGACACGAATAATAACAACATAGCAAAAGGGATTACAAAACTGTGCACTGCCTGGTCCCCTGAATGTATAATGTATCAGAACAGTGGTTAACATCCAGTTTCATATTGCACAACTCAGCTGAATAATTTGGGAAGTCACATTTCCTTTCAGGTTGTGACAAAAAAGAAAAACCTCTGGAGACCACAGCCTTGGAGGGTAGGATTTTTGCTTCAGTTTGAAGTTACCTACTAGCTTTCATATGATTGATATACATTAAACCAGAGCCTGTAACAGATCCAAGAGCTCTTTCAGCTGGTAAAATAGTTCCCCAGATAGTACCTTTTTCTCCAAATTAGAGATAATTCAAAAACTAATCCTTGTTCTTGATGCTCATACCCAAAGGCCTAGGCCTGCATGTGCACTGCATGCCTAGCTTGCAGATGTCCTCAAAATGATAGCAGCACACATTTTCTCGCTCTCACAGGTGGTTAGAGCAAGGAACTTGCCTTGGCCAAGCCTTATCTCACATAGCAAAACTGCACGTAAACCACCCTGGGCCCTGCACATTTGCACATGTTAACCAAGTGAGGACCAAGCCGCCTGGACTAACTTCACTGTCACTTATTATCTCAGTAGGTCCAGCTGATACATACTGACCTGCACCTTCATCTGCTGGTTGGAGAGGCAAAGGTGATATAATTTACATGCACTGAGGGAAATTCACAACATGTCAGTTTTCAAGACTGACCAAAAAAGGTTAGAACCACGAGGTGCAATTGTTCAAGGAGGTCTACCTCCTCATATCTTAGATTCAGCTAAAATCTAACTTGAGACATAAGACCCATAGAAAATGGAAATTAAAGACTCAGAAAAAGATGTCAGGCTGAAGAAGTGTCTCACCATTGAGGGGATGGCTTATGGAACGAGACAGGTGCAGACAGGACGAGACAGGCCAGAAGCTGGACGTAAAGAAATGTGATGGGATCGTGAAGCGGTTCACAAAGACAGGAGACAGAAGGGGGAAGATAAGAGATGGGTATCCATGCACACCTGAGACCTGTGCCGAGGCAGTTACAGATGTAGGAGACCTCGGCCTGATGGGGTCTAGTGGGCAAAGTCCGGGTTGGTTGTCTAGCACACAGCCGATGCCGGTGATCCTCTCCCTGCACCTGGGCAGCGTGCTTTCAGGAGACTTCAGGTGCCGGACCTCTGAAAACTCCCTCAGTTTTAGGTTTGTGACCCCTGGCTCATCCTGGCAACCTGTCCTTGAGACTGGACTCTCCATTGGGCTCTCCTTAACGAGTCCTGCTGAGTTCTCTCTACCAGGAACCAGAGACCCAGCGGTTTGATTCTCCCTTTTGGAGGTTCGGACCTCAGGAAAAGAGGGTTTCTTTTTACAGGCCCCTGCAGGTGACTGCGGAGACTGTGGCTCAAGCAGGGTTTTGGTTTTGGTAGTGGGTGAGAAGGAGGCCAGTGTGGGTCTATCAGGCAATGGCTTAGGAATGTCAAGAATCAGGTGTGCTCGGTTTGATGATGCCAACTTGCTGTGAAAGGACTTGGGAGATGAACAGTTTACAACTGGCTGAAGCGCTGGCTTCACTGGAACATTTTCTTTCGCTGGTAACTTAATCTTCTCAGCATCTGTTGTGGGACTGAGCTGTGTCTTCTCTGGCACCGGAGGACTTGTCCTCCCATCAGTCGACATTTCAGTGGAGTAACCAAGGTACAGATTTTCCCCTACAGATACGCTCCTTGACATCTTAGCCCGAAAGCTGGTTGTGGGGTTCATGTAGGACTTTGGTTTTGCAGTCCGGACATCTTTGGCCAGCAGAGCACCAGATCCATCCATCTTCAACAGACTGGCTGATAATACCCTGCAATTGTTAGGTCTGGTATCCTTCTCAACCACCATCAGAGTCTGAGGACGCTGCTTGGCAGAAGATATCACTCCAGGACCCTTATCTGTGAAAATTAAACAGACAAACATACCAAAAATAGAAAAGGGCCTGCAGTGAATTCCAAAATTGGAAAGTAACAGGGTTGCTTCAGCTTATGTGACTCAGCTCAGCCCAGGGAAGAGATGTTCAAAACCACTACTTCAGGTTAATATTACCAAGCCTCAACAGCTTTCTTTTTTCCCCCATCCCTCATACTGCTAACAGACTGCAGCTTACCTGATGAGAGACCAGTTCTTAAAGCACGGTGTTGCGGTGACAAGGTGTATTTTTTTAAAACAAACATAGTGCTTATTTATGGCTCATGAGTTGATTTTTTCAAAACTGGAGTTCTTTCACACAGAGTGCATGGATACAGTAAGCTCCCTCTTACTACACTCTCCTTCCCTCTTTCTCCCTCCCCATGCTGGGGAGCTTCACTCTTGACCTGGAGCACCTACCCATGGCAAGAGAGGATTTCTTTGCAGTCCTTTTCACCTTTGGAATTTCTCCTCCCGCAGGTGCCAGACAAATATCAGAAACTGATAAATAGGAGACCAGCATCTGTATTGCAAATTGAAAATATTTTCCCTTGATGGGCTAAGAATTAAAAGAGATGTAAAGCCCACAGCTCAGAACACAGAAAGACGTTAGCTTAATTTAAATCTCTACTCAAACTCAAGGCTCCCCATTTCATTTCTGAGTTTATACTATCATTCAATCCGTCTCCTTACCCTCATGAACAAGATCGTGAACTGACTGTGCCTTTCTCATCACTGCATTCACAGGGCCTTCTGGAAAGGATGCAATAACCCGTCCAGGAGCCATACCAGCCCTGCCAGCCTCCGAAGTTGATTTGCGTTTTTTCTGGACATAAGCAGCCCGGTGTGAATTTATACTCTCCAGGAGGTGGTTGTTCTCCAAAGCATCACCAGGATGGCTGCTGCCATTTTTCAACAGGTCTGGAGTAAATCCATTGGTCTGGGTTGGAGGTGCAATGGGCTTTGAATCCAATATCAGATTCGATGAAGAGAGTGACAAACGTCTAGAGAATGCAATAAAGAAATCTTAATTAAAACGAGTATATTGCCCTGGACAAACAAGCACGTGCATTTAGCCAGTTTCTGCGTGATAAAGAGCCCTTTCCTTTCCTATATGGATTTTTCAAGTCAAAATCACCCTAGGCTGTTACCAGTTTGTTCTACCTATCCCTGGAGGCATTGGTCTTCATGCATTCCACCTTAAACTACCCAATCACAAATAGCACTGGGTCACTGCTTCAGGAAGGGACTTTGCAAAAGGTAAAGGCAAAAGAACAGGAAAAGTTCCGGGCAGAGGGAAGACTGGGTAAGGTCAGATCATGTCTCTTCTCTCAGCTCACCTTACTAACAAAACCTTTTACATTCTAAGATACCCGAAGAGAAACTAATTACACTTTCACAACCTTATCAAAGTATAATTACTACGAAAGCTGGTCAGTATCTTCGAGAGAAAAGCTTTATTGCCTCCTCCTCTTCCCTTCAGACAATCATAGTGGGCTTACCTCAGAAATGAGGCAACTTTCAATCTGAGGTGTTTGACGGTCAAACAGATTAAAAGTCCACAAGTTTTCATAACCTAAAACTATTTTTCTTATTACACCTCTAGAGTTGCCAGCAACTTCCTTCACTCACCATTGCAAGTCTCCAGAAGCTTGCACAATAACTAACCACTGGCTTTCTTCCCAAACGTGAGGTCCCAATGCTACATAGACCTTATAAGAGGCACTCCTGACAGCAGCAACAACTGCATGTGAATACAGCAATCAAAAAAATTTTCTTAACACAGTCTAGACATAGCTGGTGAACCACAGAGGTACCTAAATCTGCACTATTCTATACAATAAAATTAAATTAATTTGAGACAAGATTTCAGGTTGTCATTTTGGAATAATACAGGAGAATTTGTTTTAAATATTTATGTACCCAAATCAACTAGAATATTTACACAGTCACCACCCTTTTCTTCTTCTCTTTCTCTTTTTTTTTTTTTTTTTTTTTAAACACCATGGGAAACAGCTTGGAAAGGCTTTTTGAGGTGCTTTGGGATTGAGGATTTTTTGGAAGAATAATATAATAATATTCCCATGGCGCTTTGTCTGAGACACCAGGGCACCCTGTGAAGGCATGGGACCAAGAAATGAGGCTCGGTAAGAAAGGACTGTAAAACAAAGGAAAAGTTTACAAGCCTATTTTCATTGTCCAAGCTGAATGAAATGCAAAAGAATAAACAGAATATAAATAGTGAAGAGTAAGTTAAACAACCATGATTCCTTCAGCTTAATCAATCAAGGCATTAATTACAAAACAGTTAATCACATTTTCAAAAGAGGAAAAATAACAAAATAACAGTGTTGCTTTAGGAAGAAGCAGATCAGCTCAAGTGTCACAGGATGGCCTGTCCGAACCACAAGGGTCTGCAACCAACCTGCTGGGTGCAGAAGCCTGCTTGCTATTTTGGCCCAGGGCCTAGCACAAGACCTCACACTAGTAAAAGTAGACAGACAGACACACTCAGAACAAACAGAGCCATACCTGAGAGCCGGGGACTGGGAAAGAAAGCGAGAGGAAATGCTGAGGTTTTCAGTTCTTTCCAGACTCCTACAAGAACCACCTAAAAATTTTGGTTAAAGCGGAGAGAAAAAAGGAGCAATTTAGTTACAGAACAAACAAACATTCTGGCATTCATTTTCTGTTCACAGAGACTATTGAATGTGTCCTCCTCATATCCAAGGGGAAATTTTGAGCTAAAACGACAAAGAATTAAGTAATTTCATTGCCTTTTCTGTTCTTCTTAGATTACTCTGCCTTACATTGCTAATCTCCCTAAGGGTATGCCTCTTCCTTTTTCTCTTCCCTTTGTGTCCTATCCTGCCTGTAAGACTGTGAGGCATTGACATCAAGCAGAAAACAAACCAATCAAAGGAGGAAAACAAAAAAAGATATTGCTATGTGCAACCATTATCAATTCTAGCAAGATACGCTTTGTTCTGGAGCTGGTCGATAAAGACTAGCCAGCTCCTTTGCCACTCTGATGTCTCTTCTTATTCTCTCCCTCCACCCAGCATTTCAGCCTTTTCTTTTGTGGCATTTGTTTTGCCTTAACATACCACTAGAGGCCACTACATGTCACCTATGGGGACACACACACAGAGTCAATACATTCAAATACAACAGAAAAAACTGGTGCTAGAACAAGAGAAAGGCTTTTCAGGATTCCAGGGACAATAACTAACCAAAACCAACATAGACTCTAATCTGATTCACACAAACTTACACACAAACCAACAGACTTATCAGCTGTTTCTAATCTTCAAGCATCTCTACACTAATTCCCTATTTCCTCCTCTTTATACATTTATACCCAGCAGAAATTCCTCTCAGAGAAAGTTCCCCCAGTAAGCAGAGAGCTGTACCTTTTCCATCAGTGCTGCCCAGGGTCCCAAAATGCTGCTTAAGGAACTTTTCCTGATCAGGTATCTGAGGAATTTCTCCTTCTGGAATGCTGGTACCCACATCCTCCTCTCCTTCTTCTCCCTCCAGGTCTGAGATGCCATCCACACTTAGGGGCTCAGTGCTTTCAGAATCTGGAAAAAGGTAAAAACAAAAACAAAGCACAAACAAAAACTGTAACAGCATGATCACAGTGACCTCAGTCACATTTAAAAAGATATTCAGCAAAGATGCTAAATTAAACAACTTAAACCTAAAATGTTACAGCTCTAGTCAGTCAGCATTAAGTGTAATTATCTAATTATCCCCCAACAGCACAGCCTATGGGATAACCAATATTAAATCAATATAAAATCTGCCTCCCTAGCTAGGAGGGCAGAACAAAGTAAAAGGTTTGCAAGGAAAGTACAGTTCAACCAATTCCTGCTTCTGCAGTGGCTTCACTGAAGTGCCTGCTCAGATAAGCCTTAATCTTTACAGCAATGCTAGCAAGACTAGCTAGTACCTCATGAAGAGGGTCAGCTACTACAGATCAGGAGCATAAACAATGAACGTGGACAGCATAGCCCTATCAAGTTCCTGCAGTGATCCGCATCAGATATAAACTATAATATCTTTGCATCTTACCTTCATTTGGATGGTCTGGGCTGGACAGACGACTGCTGCTGTAATCTACAGAGCAGGCACTATCAGGACTGTGTTTGTCTGGGCATCCATTGGTCTGATAATTTCTATTTAGCTTCCCATGAGGCAATGCTTTTACCTGGTACTCACTACAAGAGAGACAGGAAAGATACAGTGCTAGAAGAAATTTGTTTTACATGTAAAGGAGCATAGTCTAATAAGGCCTTACCTGTGTTAATAACACCTTTGATTACAAAAGTAAGACTTTAAAGAGAAAAATAAGTTGATTTCTTTTATCATTATACAGTACATTTTTTGCATTTCATTAAGCTTGGACAGTGAAGTCTCAAGGGGACTGTCTGACTTCCTGGGTGTTGTTAATTTCCCATGACTACAAGGCACCAGCACTGCACTGCCTGGCTTGATTTCCAGCACAGCTGAAGAACAAACAAAGTGGTCTACTCAATTAAAAAAGGACTAAAATCAGGCCTATACCCACACGATGCAAACTCCAATTTGCCACAGATTTGAGCCCAAATGCAGTATTTTTTCCATGTTTACAACCTGCTTCTTTGAGCCATTTCACTGCTGCAAAACAGTGAAGATCCCGGATTTGAGCAAGACTAATTCACTGATGAGTATCAAAAAATATAGTGTTGCAGGACAGGGTTCCTGATTTCTTTTGTGAATTCTCTAGTTTTATTTTGTCAAGACACAAACACTGTTCTTTTTGCCTGATGCCTGAGGATGCAGAATTCACTCAATGGAACTGCATGGCAAGTACAGCTTGCAAAAATGAGCAAACTTCAAGATACTTCCAGTCTGTATCCAACATCACCAGAATGCCTCCCTTTCTTACATGTTGGAACAGTACATGGGTCTGTCCATAATGCTATAATAATACAGATTAAAATGTAAATTAAGAGAAACTGGGAATAAGCTTGCAGTTCCAACTGCAAACTCTTGGTGTGCACTGTTTTATAGAAGCCTGTCTAAAGCTATCTATCAATCCACTCTTTTTAACAGAGAAGGAGGAGACAGAGGAAATTGAACAGTTATTAGCATCAGGTTAAGAAGCAAAGGGAAAAATATGATTGAGGAAGGAAAAAAATTAGCATAGAATAAAACAGAAAATTCAGTAAGGTAAAACTAAAACAGAAGAAATAGCAGAGGAAGAAGAAAGGTCTCCACCGTCTACAGTGTCCTTGTAAATTCTAACTCATGCAACCCATTATATTTCTCACAACAGCAACATCACATACCACATTTGTTAAATTCTTGCCCAATTAGGTTTGGAATTGTCCCAAATAATAGCATCCTGTCTTTTGTCTTGGGCAGACATTTCACTGCCATGCATACATCACTGTTGGGTGCTTTTCCAGCTTCCAAATTTTCTCTTGTTTATTTCAACCCAGAGGAGGGAGAAAGCAAAAGGCTGCTCCCAAATCGTTTATTCAACAAAATACTGGAGGAGGCTGTTAATGTGCAGTTTCCTCAGAGGAAAGATTATTTTAATGGTGCCCTTGTAGTTTCACCTTCCTTTAGCATCAGGCTGGCATAAAACTCTCAACTAAATATGCCTGGCATCAATCAAGTCGACTCATCCAAGTTACCACACAAGCTGCAAGCAAACTAAACCAGAAATATCTAAGCCATGCATAGCAGAGAGCTTATTTTTATTTTTGACCTGCTAGGGTCTGTGGGATGGATTTCGTCTTGCTCAGGGTAGATTACACACTCCTCGCTTTCAGATGGTTCCAGTTCCTGAGAGAAAATCCCCTCTTCACAAGACACGAGCCGAATCACTTGGGGTCGCACACAAGACCGGTTGTCTTGGGAAGCTATTGAGCTTCCAACCTGGTTAAAAAATACATAAAATTAGATATTACCAATGTTTTTCCTTCAGGTCAGCAGCTGCTGTGCAGACCTAGAAAGTACACACTACCAACACAGAAAGAATATAATCAGAAATCTGAGATTAGAAAACAACACTTCTGTATCTCTCTTCCTCAACTAGTAAGCTTGACTGCTATCGTTTCCTATTTTGTTTTTCATTTGCAATCCCCTAAAATTCTCTAGTGAAGTAGTAGACTCCCCAAACCTCTCTGTCCACGCATGAAAAATATAAGTCAACAGGTTATGTTAATTTTTGCAGGCTGATCAGCCATAGTTTAGAGAAATCCGTGGGCCACAGCTGAAAATCATTGGCTTACTTGCACACAGTAAGCCCAATCTTCTCCTCAGTCATGCAGTTATAAAGCAAGGAAAAACACGGCTACCTTCAGCACAGACTGCTACTAGAAAACAGGTATTAATCTTTTGAGGTATTAGCACACATTACTTGCTGTGACCCATAGACACAGAGATCTTGTCTGTGTTTTAAAGCTCACAATAATCTAGCACAAGCCACAACTAAGGGCCTCATTGAGGCTCATGTGGCTCACTGAGCCACATTTCAGTTGCTGCTAGAGTGGAGAAACAGTACTCCATCAAAGTGAGGTAACAAGAAATCAGGCACATATACCTGTAATGCCAAGCTCAGTTTCTCAGGTTATTTTATCCTTTACTAATCAAGGAGCAAAGGGAAAATACAAGTTCTTCCCCCACCTTTGGAAAGAAACCTTAATCCCACACGAGCTCTGCTTTGAGTATTAACTACAATAGAGTTAGCTAAGCAGCCTTCTCAGAAGGTAAAGATATAACGGATATTATCAAGCAGTAATAAATATAGGTAATAATAAACAGAGGCAGGACAGATACACTCAGAATAAATTCACCTCCTCAAAGAAGTACCACCCTTACTTTGTTGATGTGCACAGGTAGATCTGCCTGTTCTTCTCTATCATCCCCATTGCTGTTTTGAGACAGCGAATCTCGACTTGGAGATCGGGAAACGGAGAAGGACTCCAGCTGACGTAAGTCAAGCATGGATTTCACAGTCATCTCTATGTTGCTGGTTGGCTGGGACCAGCGCCCACGTTGCCGGGGCATCTTGCTCATTGGTGCCTCCGAACGCTGGATTGCCGCTATCTCCTTGGCCTGAAGGAAATTAAAAGACAGTCTTAGGGAATCAGCTCTGCTGATTGAAAAACAGGAGAAAAAATATAAGACCCATAGCAAAATACAATTATATCTGCCTCTATAAAAGATGTTCATCAGCTTAAAATTCCTCCCCTAATTATAAAGGCATCAAGGTAAAACAATAGTTTTGTTGCAGCTTCTTGCATGACTGAACATTAAGATACCTTGCTCAGATCCTGGTATATAGTAAGCTTCAACCCTACATGATATTCAGGACAGAAATGAAGGGGACAAAAGCATAACATCTGATGGAACAATATAGAAGTAGAGATCTCAAGTGAAAAGATCTCTTAACTAGGCTCTATTTTGCCACCCCCAAATCATTCTTCACTGATGGGCTTCTCAATAGTTTCCCACTGAAGCTGCACCTTTCCCAGTATTGAAAACAAGAAGTTTTCAATCTCCATGTGAATTTCTTTTCCAGTTTCCCTATGATGAGAAATACAATTGGAGGATTTAGCAACTCACCCTCCTCATTTCCCAATGGGAAAGGCTTCTTGAGAGGGTAAGGTCTGGATCTGAAAAGGGAAAAAGATAGATACCTAGTTGTCATCCTTGGACAACAGTCCAGCTTTTTGAAAAATCTCTTACCTCATCTTTCCCCCAAGGCAGCTTTCCTACACATTTTGAACCCACACACCACTGTCAGCATGGTTTCTCATGAACTGCCAAATCATTGTATCATTTTTTTAAATTTTTTTAAACACAGTTTCATACGGGTTTTTCACTGACTCAGTGGAACACTTGCCACAGTGCAGTAGCCCATCAAAGGCTTGGAAAAAAACCCTGCTCCAATACACTGTAGCATCTATAGTAAAAATGTCTCAAATAGGTAACGGTAATTTGTACTGCAAGTTTTATCATGCATCCTTAGAACCTTCCATGAGATCTCTTTTGAATTCTGTGAACTTGTAATAACCTGTAGAACCAAGCCCATGGGATTAATACAAAAACTGTTTGGCCAGCTGGAACCAGCAAGACACTTGGCAATTTAACAACAGAACACCGAAATACACCTCTGTTTAGATGTCAGAATGGGCAACATTGCCCAGTGGTGCTGATCTATCTGCTCCTGTTTCGGTCTCTTTCTGCACATACCTTGCTGTAACTAAGCCCTAAGTATCTTGTCTCTTCCCCCCTACACATTCATGTAATTTTTCTCTATATCTGCCCATGCCCTGCGCCCATTTATACCTGAGTCTCTTTCAGTGTTGCAGTTGGACTGAATATGGAAAGATTGCAGCCCACTTAACTCGTCTTCATCATTCCCTTCATCTTCACCATCCTTGTCGCTGTCTGATGAAAGTGCAGGCACAGAGGATAGGGCAGAGATGGACTCGTGTCTGGGAGGCAGAAATTGGAAGAAGTGTTACAGTCGTTCTCAAGAACAGCCCAACATTTCAAATCCTACACCAGGCAGTTCTCCACCTTATTCTCTCCTGCACAGAGAACACTCAGCAGGCTGCCTCAACTCTCCCAGACAGCCCTAGATCGACCCACCCCTGAGAAACAGGGCAAGTTAAACCCTGCACAGTGGTGTGCAGAGCCTTCCATGGAAACCATCTCTTACATGTAGAATGATGACAGAAATCAGAACAAAAGGAAACGAGCCAGAGCAAGTCGAGTGGAATGAAACTTGGCCTTCCATTTCAGACCCAGACAATCCAAAAGGTCAGGATGGTAGAGCATATTTGAAAGGCAAGTATTTCTCCCACCCTTAAGCACTTCCTCTCTGGAACTATTTTACACATCATAAATGCCAGAGAGATTTATTCCCTGCTTGACAGCAATTGGATATATGGCAAATTATTATATAAGAGACAGGTTTGCGTCAAGGACTGCACCATGAAAAACCTCCATGAACAGCCCCCACACCATAAGAGTGCCATGCTGCACTTTTTAGCTTCAAGGCACAAGGAATAATGTAAAAGAAAATTTGGGCAGATCTTTAATCAAAGTAGATCAAACAAGCATTCCCACAGAAACCTCAGAGGCACTCCAAGCACAGAACTCCCCGGTAACAACTCAGAACACTTACCAGCACCAACCTATTTTTTTTCCCCTCTTCCCCTTCCTCCCCTCATCCCTTCAGACAAAAGACCCAAATGATTTAACCCACTTTGGACAATAATTGAAGAAATGAAGAATCCCTAAAAAAAATTTGGGTAGCACCCACTCCATGGCCTTGAGCTACAGTGCCAAGCTCATCATTAGTGACGCTTATAGGATACCAGTTGTGGGTGTTGAGTGCCAAGCATTATTCATGAGGTAAAAATAGCTCATCCACCAAATACAGATCATTCCTGGCCAGGAACCAAGTTCTCCTGCAGCTGACAGATAGCAGGCAGTATTAAAACATGACAAGAAGTAGTTAAGGTATTTTAATCTTTACCCACATAGTGGCGAACTTTCATTTCCATTTTATTAGGAGTGACTGAGCGATAATTACCCAATCCTTTCAGATGAGTTATAGGATGTTCTGGCAAAAAGAATAAGAACAAAACTGACAGCATAGCCAGTTGACTTGTCCAGTGAAACAGTTTCATGTTGGCTGCACTTATCTATTTCTGACATTTGATTATGTCATTTTCCATCTTTTCTACAGTCTTCTTGAGTGTCCACTTTGTCATTCTCATGGTCTTGTGTCTGAGCAGGGAAACCCCAATGAAGCTCAAGCACCACAGTATGACAAGATTTATCCTGTGAGGTATAATATATCTATATATCATAGGCAATATTAACTTTTATCAGTAACTTAGCATCCTTCTGCTTGTGTCCACCATGGTTGTTTGAGGAGATCATCAAGGAAGAAGGGTTGGATTAGACCTCTTAGCATCTAACTGATTGGTCGCTTTACTATGAGTAAGTGTTACGGCAAGGCAAAGTTACGTGTTTGCTAAATTCCTGCATGTATTGTTATTGGTGTAAATGGAGAAGGGAGGATTACTATCAACGCGTTTTATGTTACAAATAGATGGCCTCTATCCATCTGATAGGGACTGAAAAACTTAGCAAGGGGGAAAAAAGGAAAAAAAAAATGTAGTATTTTCCAGCATCCTCAAAGAAGCTGAGTAAGTGAATGTAAAACATATTTTGGAAGTTGGATGGGCTTCTTTTTTACCTTTTTTTACTTTTTTTGTAAGTGCCAAGCAAATTATGAAGTCAGATGTATCCAATACAAATGTACGGTTGTCTCACATTACACAGCAAAAATTCAAGCCCCCTTCTACATCCTCCTTTTTACAACTCTCTTTTGCTTTTCAAATTCAGTCCTGTGACTCAAATGCAGATAACTGAACGGGGTTTTCAGAAGCATCTTGGGCCCACTGACTTCAGAGATACTTCTGAAAATGAAACCTAGGTTCACAAGGTCTTGAGTGTTTTAACTCTTCTGCTTGCCCAAGTCAATCCTTCAATTTGGACTTTACTTCTTTCTCCACATTCATCTACGTACACTGGATTTTCTTCTAAACACATTCCACACGTCCTCAACACTCTTCCTCAGTTCTTGTTCATGCTTGGATGAAAGTCAGAGTAATATAGGTTGAGGTTTCAAGCATGGGAGTTGCTTCCGAATGAGCACCACATGAGAGCATTCTGACATGGATGGAAGAAGACTTCTGAGGTTTTGCTGAATTCCTGTTGAGAACAGGTTCAGTCAACCCCAACAAAGCATCATTACACCTGAATGAATGTTTCAGAGTAGCTATTCCAGAACAGCATGTACAGACATGTCTGTGGCCTTATTACATGTGCAACTCAGTGCAGGGATTTTAATTGTCCGTGCTCTTGGCTTCCTCCTTTGCTAAGGAACTATCCCCTCCTAGTACCATGCCTAGGTTTTGTTCTGTGGGGATGGGCAGAGTCAGTTGCACTTCAAAGTTTCCAATTTCTGAAGGGTCGGCCAGTACAGGGTCAATGGCAGGGAAGGACCTTCAGTTAGAAAGTCTTCAGGACATATAATATAGTAGACTTCGAAGTGCTACATCTATGTACGGAGCTCTAGTATTAAGACAACTGATGTTAGAGTACTCTGTATTCTTTTACATGTCCTCAGTTTAACCTTTCTTTCTTTTCTTAAAACAACACAACAAAACACGAGAATGTCAACTATCCTTTCAACAGATATGTTATCAGCATTCCCACTCTGATCTTGTGCTACTTAAACTGTCAGCTCTGAGAGTCTATTTATGAAACCTTAACATCCTATGTGGTAGGGTACACTAGCTGATTCCATCCTCTGCCAAATGCCTAAGGGTTTTAAAATCAAAGTTACCCTGCTTTTCCTGACAGAAAGATCACAGTGCTGCTGACTTCAGAGCTTCCGTGGTGTTAAAACCTCAGCAGCACAGCACAGACTCAGGCACCACTTTTGATTTGGCATCAAAAACCTGCCCCTTTATGAGCCCTGGAAAAGGCACAGCTTTCCTGGACTGGACCAAAGCCTCACTGAAAATTTGATAAGGAGCTCCTCTTTCCAAATATACCCAAGGGCACACAGTATTTCTTTGTCTAAAATTACTGTATGTTTGCCAATGTAATTCAGATAACATTTCCATCTTCTGCTATTTATACCAGAGCTTCAGTGAAAGTCACAGAAAAAGTGACTTTTAAAATTAAAAAATATAAATGCTCAGCTAAAACTAGACTAATCGCTGTAAACATTCCACAGTAAAATCAATTTAAAACTTCCCTTCCAAAATTTTGAGACAAGCTTTTCTAAACAATAAACGCATACTTGGATCAAAATCAAAAGTTGAATTAAAAGGCCTCTACATGACTCCTCAGCTGAAAACACAAATGTCTCAAAACCAAAATGTACCAGCAATATCAGCTGAGTAAGTTCTTTATCCCAAACAATCAAAGCTCCACATGTTCAGCAGATAAGAGAAAAGCACACATCAGCAATTCTCACAACCAGAGGCAGAACTAGAAGGCTATCAAGGGCACTATGGAGAATGGTGGGTCATACAGGTCTGATCAGGTCCAAAATAACGTAATGTCTCATAAGGCGAGTCAGAGAAATCCTTCAGAGGAGAAGCTTTAGTATCTCTAGAAGTTTTTGGATGTATTAAAAAGGCTTAGACTCAGTTTGGAAAGAAGGTTGGATGGGGAGAGTTTATGACAGAGGATTACAAAACCCTGGAGATGACACGTATCTGGATGCAGAACTACACTTCACCAAAACTCACAATATTCAGAACCAGGGAGCTTTCAATGAACTAGCAGAAGTGTGGTTTAAAATAGAGAAAAAAGTCTTTCTTTCCATAGACAATAGTGAACTCCTGGAACTTGTCACCATGGGACGGTGCAGAGGCAGAGAATATTACAGAGTTCAAAAAGGATTTATACAAATTCGGTGGACAATGGCTCCATGACCAAAGACTAAAAGGAACAGGCATACTCCTAACATCCCAGATGCAACAACTGAGCATAAGGCGAGTGCACCACAAAGGTCCATACAGCAAGGATCAGTGTCTCACTGAACAGCACTTCCACAGACAGAGACAGAACACTGAACTTTGTGGAACACTGGATTGACCCAGAAAGACATTTTCTACGTGTTTGCATTCCAGATGTTATTCACTTGGGCTAATCCCTGCCCTGTCAGTTGCAGCTGGATAGAGACAGCACTGTCATGAATTAGAAATCTCCTGCTCCCCACTGCCACCTCAGCTCAGTTTTGTTTCCCTGGTAATATTTTGGTTATTCGTTTTGTCATACTCTCATATTATGGAACTATAGAATGCATTACTACCCACACCAAATTCTAGTAATACCATTCTTGAGAAAATCTAGTACAACAATGACATATCACCAGGCAGGGATCTTTCTTAATATTATTGTGACTCCTTTTGAGACAACAATTTTATATCTTAAGGTATAAACTAACTCTCTACTGCAACCTACACATACAGACTTTGGAAACACAACCAGAACAGCTCTAGGGCATCTAGAAAACCAATCTCACTAAAGTTCATTAGTTTCTCTTCTCCCACCTCAGTAATGCTGGTCCAATAGGCTCTTCTTCCATATTCAGTCCCAATCCAAAATGCTCTGGAGTTATGTCTTTGCTGAAATCCAGTGACCACAGCGGTCGATCAAAACTGAAAACAAGCTTTCAAAGCTGACCAAACAAGAAGATTCCAGGCTTGCAAGGAGGTAACCAAACAAGTTTAATAAAGTGCTGGGGTTGGCGTGGCACTAACACCGCCCTTCAGCAAGCGTCTGTGATGGAAACAAGTATCACCTAATGCGGAAGAGAACTGGGATTATCTGTCACAGGCTGAGCCTCAGTAGGGTAAGGCGGCAGCTGCTGGAATAATGGAGAGTCTGCTATAAAAAGCACATTGCTTGACAGCTCCAGAATTTTGGCTAGAAAAAGGCTTCATGAGTTCTCCTAGTATCGTTACTGAAAGCACTTATTAGGCAAGAGTTGTTTCAAGAATGAACAGATCAAGACCTTCCCAAATGAAACTATGCAGACAGACTTGTTCAAATGTTACTCGCTCCCAAAGGGAGCAGGAAGCTCCTTGTGATACTCTAACGACCAGTGTGGTAAGTTCTCCAAAGCTTTGGCACTTCTATATCCAGAAATCAATTTGTAGCCATTCGCAGGAGGAAAACTGTGGGACATAGCATCAAAAAGCTCTGTTTTTCTTTTTTCTTTTTTTTTTTTTCTTCCTTTTTCCCCCCCCCTCCACTTTGATCCCACATCAGCTTTGCCAGGAGCCTTTCCTATGTTGCTTTTGGTCAAGTGAGTCTCAGCTATTTACTAACTGTAGAGAATCCAAAGACATTACCCTAATAATTCATAATTTCCTCTCCCTCTTGTTCTACATGAAACTAGTGTCTGTGTTTAAGAACAACTTTTTAAAGAAAGGTCACCAGATAAATTTAGATCTATTTAGTTTGTAGACTGTGGCAGTTTTTAGTTATGTTGCTCACCAAGCAAAAATAATAATATGATTTGTCTGGCAAGAACTTCTCATGGAAATCATTTTTATATTTATAATTAAAGGTGACTTTCTTCAAAGCCTCCTGAAAATAGTTAACAAAGAAATGATACAACTGTAAGAACTTTTCACAATTATGATCAACATGGCAAACTCATGCAGCTCACAGGTTTATGTCAGTACTGCCACGGCAGAAAATCACCTTTAAATTGCATTTAGCCTAGATCCACCACGTTTTATTCATGAAGGAACAAGGCTTCCTTGGTGGGATGCTGTGTACCAATCTCAGTACTAGACTGCTTGTTAAAAGCTTTTGACCACATTATTAAACTAAAATAAGACACAAGGGACATTATATACATATTGCAATCAGTGAAGCAACAGCAGGTAAGCCTGTCTGGAATACCACAGTCAGGGTTGTATATCCAAAGAAGAGACACAAAAATCATGGCAAAAACAACAGAAGAGTAAGAGAACTTTTAGAAGACACTGTGAGTGGAAACAGCAAAAACTTTCCAGTTGAACCCCAGTGCCACACTTTACACTTTAAATCCTACAAAGCCAGCTCTTCTCAGTCTACTCTGCTCACCTCATGAGTCCAGCTGTCTTGTGTGGAGGTGACTTTTCTGCCTGCTTTCCTCTCTGTTTCATGTCAGATAGTCGCTGCCGCATGTTGATGGTCATTTCTGAGCTCAGACGCCAGATGAAGATGCAGCTGAAAGAGGGAAAGATAAGGCTTGGTTTAAGTCTCAGCTCGTTTTATTAACATTATCGATTTCATTTGCAAAGGCAAACAAGAGACCTTCTAAACTGTGGTGGGGAGAGACAAACACAGGAACAGCTTAATGGAAACTCAATCCCATTACAAGCCTCATGACAAAAATGTAAAGCCTGCCTGGCAAAGACTCCTTGTGAACTAGAGCAACTGCACAGACATTTGCATGGGCTCACATCTTGTCCTGTACCTCTATTCCCCTACCTAACCAGCTGCTGAAGGAAATATCATAACAAGTTACTCCATAGCCAGCAGGATAAATGAAGTCTGGCTCTCTACAGATGTGTTTTACATCCTCTTAGCATCAATTAAGCTGCAGGCTCTGATTGCACCTTCCCCTATGGGCAAGATTTTCCTAAAGTCTCTCCCTCCATCTCATTGATTCTCTGTGGTGTACTAACAGTTAAGCTTATGCAGTCATTCTTTTTACAACCAGGGTAGTTCTTCTACTTTTCTATTCTGACTCTCCCCAGGAAACTTCTAAGGAATGTGATGGAATTTGGTCAATGGATGTTTAAAAAAAGTGTTTAAGAAAGGGAAACAAAGTGTCATCTCACTGGTTTCATTTTCTTCAGAAATCTGGCTTAAAAAAAAAAATTCCTCATCACATTAGAGAATACTGTATCTCATCTTCAGCTACTAGACAATAAAGCAACCAGTATTTTCTTTAAAATACAACCTCAGTGCTAACTAATTCTTTTCATCTCACCCATCTTTCCTGTCTAGCTGGGTGTATTTACGCTGATGTAGAAACAGGGGTGGTGTTTTTGCTATCACTTATAACATCAGGCTTGCTTCTTTGGAATCCAAAGAGTATTTAATCAAGTTCTTCAAGATCTGTCAGTGTCACCCTATTCATCAGTACTCCAATACACAAAGGAATTTTCAATGAGGGGCTTTCCCCTCCTTCCTTGCTCATTTGTAAAAATTCATTTCCTCTACCATTTTGAACAGTGATCATGAATTTTGGTCTCCTGGACCAGAGACAAACACCAAAAGCACGAGGATCTTGAATGCCTGCATCTTCTACATTATTTTCTTTTGTTTGTTTCATGAAAGGACATTTTAAAAAGTTTCTTTTTCATGCCACACCAAAAGGAAACAAACAACAACAACAAAACACCATTTCACAAAAAACTGACAAATCACTTCTTGGCCCCAGTCCCTGAGCTTTGTCACACACGAGTGGAACATCACTCCCAGCTACTCAAGTCGCACACAGACACAGAAGCTTCCCATCACCAGTGAAAACGTTGTCATCCTTCTCCCCAGCTTTTTAGCCAAGAGAAAGTTGTGAGGCACTGCATCTGGGAACTATGGCAACCTAAGGCAGCCAGCTGCGTCTCCTCCAAAAGCATCTCTCCTGAACATAACAGCAACTATAATCTGCTGCTGAGACAACACTGAAAAGCGGCAAAGAAAATTCGGCAAGCAAATCTAGCTTGTTCATTTACCCCGCCCCCACAGCAATCAAACCTAGAGATAAGCAGCAAACAGCATGAACTTGTAAATGCATTAAATACATTAGCATTCGACAAAAAGCTCTGCATAAGTATGCTTCCACCTACCCCTTTGGGTTCTTTTCTGTTGTTTTTATTTCATTTTATTTTTGAATGTGCAGTATTTTTCTCCCAATCCTTGTGCCCCTCATCTCCACTGTTCTCTTCCCAGTTTCATTCTTTGCACATGCTGCAGCGTGTGATCAGGCTATTTTCCCTGTTCTCCTTCGTAAAATGCACTTTCTCTGCTCCTTACAGCTAAGTTCTACATGAATCCCTTCCTCACTTCTCAACCTCCTCCTCCACACCCTTGGTGAAGAAAATGACACTCTCTTATGTCAACAAGGGAACATTGCACTAAATCACATGCAGCACTGGCTACCTCAAAGCTTCCACGTTTCTGGAATTTATCAGAAATTCACAACAAAAGGGGTCTTTATTCTGCAACTTTTCCTTTAATCTATTTACACACATGAAAGATAAAAGGAAAGACAAATTTACTTTTTACTGAAACAAGTAACAACTCCATGCAATTTAAGGTGATATATTTTACATTTTGTAACAATTGACTCTCTAGAACTCTGTTTACAGTTCAGTTGTTTTATTAATAGAAGAGAGAGAGAGAGAAAGAGAGAATCTGGGTTGCAAAGGCCTTGAAATGGCACTCCAGGAAGCCTTGTTTCTTAAAGGAAAATCTTATTAGTTTCAGCTGATTTAAGCATTCACTGATTCCAGAAGCAGTGGGTCTGCTCACCTCTACAATCATTACATTTGGCATATATTCTGCTTTTCCCTTAGGCTCAGTCTGGTTATTATTTAATGTTTTCATGAGCTGATTTGGCTCAATAATCAGCAGGAACCTTAGCTGGGGAGCCAGGGGCTGCTGATTTAGTGACCTGAACCAGCTTAGTGAGGTTCAGCTGCACCACAACTGACTTAGGGGAGCAGGGAAAAGGACCATATGGACAGGAGTGGGAAGACTGGGGACAGGCCTTTCCTTTTTGCTGCTAGACAGGCCCGTTCACATGGTGAAACCTCACACATGGGGGTACCGTAAGAGAAAGTTGTGGCGCCGCTGTTCAGAATATCACAAACTCTATTACACTGCATTATGTTACGGACCTGAGAGTGGTAAAGTAAGAGGCCACATCCCTGTTTCCTTTCCAGCAGGGAATAATAGTACCTACATTCAGAAAACCACAAGAAAAACATTTCACATACATGTCTTGCTCTATGGAAGCATTATTTCTGCCAGAGCACATTTCAGATTTAGAACGCCTTGAAGTTTCTTTGGACTTCGTAAGACATTCCTCATGAAATAAATCTACCTTCCTTCTGGAAAAACATTAAATTTAGTGTAAAATTGTATGAGCTGGTATCACAAACAAATCCCCCTTACCTGTCACCAGAAACAGAGATCAGATGTTTGCAGTCATTACTGAATTTCATCCCAGTTACAATTTCTGTGTGAAATAAAGCATAATCAATAAACCTTCTTTTAATTATTTCTAAGAGTAGAACAGATCATTAGCCAAATAGAATTTGAATTGCTGCGCTGAACACAGACTGATTAAAGCCAAACACTTCACAGATCGATATGCCCCAATTACCATAACCACCTAAGATTAGAAAGGCTATGCCATGGCAAAATAAGCATACAGACTGAAGTCTCTTCTTGTCTATAACAGAATAACCCCTGCATTACAGGAGCTGAGAGTATATCATAAAGAAATTTAGCATACACTGAAAAAACACAAACTATCTTACACATTCCATTAACTGTGCAAACAAATACGTGGCCTGACAGGCACACATGCACATGTGCTTATGTTTTCCAATGCAAAATGCAGTCTGAAAAAAGTTTGCAATGAAATAACCTATGACAATTTCACCCAAATATAACCTAGTCCAAAATACCCACTGGGTAAACTTTGGTGGAAAGGAACCTTCAGAAAGCTTCGACTAGTATCAGACAGTAATATTACAGTCACCAGCAGAAAAACGCGTTTCCACAAGTTCACATGCCCTACCTGAATGCCCATACATGGTTGCAACACACTCGCCAGAATAGAAATCAAAGATGGAGAGGTTCTTGTCAGAACAACTGGTGGCGATATAAAGCCCAGAGGGATCAGTTTGCACCTGTTTAGGAGGTAAGAGAAAAACAAAATAGAAAAATCAAAATAAATAAATAAAATCAGAGCTGCCAGACTTTAGTGAAAATTTCAGACACCAATCCTGAGGAGAAAAACTAACAGAGAAAAAGCATCTTTGATGATGATGTGGTCAAATCTCCTGCATTCACAACTTTGTTGTTTTTTTTGTTTTGTTTTAAATATACACCAGCACTACACAGCAAATATAGCTACCGTCAGCAAATGCCATGAGTTCTGCTTTGCAGAACTTTGAGGAATCAAGAGTGAAAATGTCTGGTTTTTGAAGAAGTCACTATGCTAAAATAACAATAGCTTTTTTTCTATAATGTTTATTTTGTTGCTGTATCTTTTGCTTCAGATGTCACTGTTTGGGTTCTATTTGCTAAACTTCTATGTATGTTATGACCTCACAACAACATACCAAAAAAGTTTAAATTCCAGAGGCAACTATAATCCCTTGGTTACATAACTGTCCTAAAAACAAACAAAATAATTGAGATTCCCCACTTGAGATACACATGGAAAATAAAGAATAGTAAAAACAAAAAAAATGCAGCTTCCAGCAACACTTCACAGTTTGTACTCTGAGAAAGATATAATCAGACACCTGAGCTTACCATCAATTTTTCATTTTCATTACTATGGCTTATAAAAACTGGATAGGAATATAATAGACACAGAGAACGAGAACTTGTTTCTCTCTGTAAAAAAGAAGAGGTGACACTGAACAAAGCTGTTTGCTTTCCTCTCCTTTTTTTAACCCAGTTATTTACACCCATCAGTAATACTGCTAAGCCTGTGCAGCTGAACAGAAATATTTGTTCTAGAAAGTATAAAAATATGAAAATGTAAAAATGAGTGAAAACAAAAACAGTGAAGAAGCTTGTTTGGTAACTTAAGCAGAGAGATACTTTGATTTTGTCAATCGGTCTTCCCCCTTTAAAGACATGAATGTAACGCTTCCACACACCAGTGTGCTAGCATCAATATTAATACTAAATCTTAAATGAGGGAAGCACAGGAAAGTGGCAGAAGCAGGCAAGTTACCCCAAAGCCTGGATACACTCAGCAGCTGTGAAACATGAAAGACTCTGTCTAAACAAAAGTGCTGGGTTTGTCCAGCCCTCCAAGGCTCAGAGAACTTGAGCTTTCCAGAGCAGATGCTACTTAATTTTACCAACTTGTAAAGCCTTGAACTTGCACTTGCCCTCCAGTAATGACATTTCTCAACTCTGATCAACAGGCAACTCCACATAAAAATCCTATCAACAACAATCAAGAAGGCCAGAATGAGCTCTCTGGAGCAAAAAATTAAAGGACTGAAGTAAGGAGACTAAAGTATTTCCTGATGGACATTGTTGCAGTTCTGCTTGCTTTTGCAGCATGGGACTATGTCTCACAGGGGACAGAGAGAAATTATCTGTAAATTACTTTTTTAAAAAAATTACTTTACTGTCCCTTACGGATGGAGGTAGGAGGAAGCAACAACAGGATAAGGATAAGCAAAGTAGAGAGCAAGAAAAAAAAAAAAAAAAAAAAAATTGTGTTCAGATTCATATTTCATTTTCTAAGCTCTAATCTACACTCAGAAGAGTAGGAAAAAGGAAAAGGGAAGAAGAAAGAAAACAACTTACTTTAATGAGGGTGCCATCTTCACCTTGGGATCCCTTGTAAAGCTTCTTCTGCTTTCCACTGCTTATGTTGAAAACCCTGGGGGGAACATTTCACATGAGATACAGGGAACAGGGCCTAACCACAGAAAGTAGAGCTGCAGTCTCTACAAACTATAACCACCAATCAATTAAATGGTTTAAGAAACAACCTTGAAAGTAATGTAAGGACCTAAGACTGGATGATAAAATATCAAGCAGATTATCTGATTTAAAATTCATGTTTGATTCTCAATCAAGAACAAGTATAGTATGCTGGCACTGAAGGGAAGGAGCAAACCTTGCTATGCCTTGTTATGGTTCTTAATGGTTATGTAGCAGGAACAGCTCATAATAAGCTCCAGCCAGTCCACCCTTACTATAAAAATACCTGTGGTTTCTTCATATTAAAAGAAAGGTTTAAGAGAGCAAGACCCTTTATTTACATGAGAATGCAAAAACAAATGACATTGAGCAGTGGCATTGAGCTATGTCCAGAATTCTCAGCATGTCATCCAGATACTACAAGAGACACACAACTACAGAGATTCTCCTTTGCTTTGAAGGCAGAAGCAGACAAGCTGGAGAAATCGATAAAAAGGGAGCAGAGAATGGGCTCCACTTGTGAAAAGACAGCCACAACTAGTTCAGTTCTCCTGCAGTCCCAGCTACTTCACATTACCTCAAAGCTTCTCAATGGACATACTTTTAAAAGTAAAAGTTACCATAGTGCAGAAGTTCTTGCCCCACAGCTCAATGATATGCCAAGGAAGGCACACTTTCTCTCTCCAGTAGAAAGGCTTTGCTCTGCAGAGCAAGCCAGCGAGAAGCCGAGAATCCAAGGGACATTACTATATATCCACACTTGCTTGTTATCAGCAAGGGAAAAAGCAGAGTTCAACCTCAGAGTTTGAGGTGAGACCTCAGATCACTCTGAAAGTGCTGTGGCAAAGAATCAAGGAACAATGATGGGGCTCAGACTGCTCTGGCCAACTCATTTATGATTGCAAGAATATTTTCAAGACAAGAGGTGAAAACTAACCTGATATTACGATCCTGGCAACCAATAGCTGCGTATTTCCAGCTGGGATCCACATCCATGTCATACAGAGTGGTCTTCCTAACAATGTGATGTGTTCGGGTAAATTGAACCCCTTCTCCTGTCTAAGCAAGCAAGTCAAAATCAAGTAGTTAACCCATTATTAAAAACTTCTAAATTCAGATGCTCTCACACAGCCAGCACAAACCAACACTTCCCCCTAACCAGGTGTGCTGGGAGCAGCTGAGACTGGAGGCACAGCAAACTCCTCCCTCCAGCCCATACTCTTTCACTACTCTTCACAATAGCTGGGACAGCAGAAGAAAAGCAGATATCCTGACAGTTCTCTACTTTGAATCTTGCTGAGAGAGGTCAGGCTGGGAGCCCTGCATGCTTCACAGAAATAGTTCTCTGAATGTAATCTCTTGTATTGAGACAGAGTGGGAGACACTGAGGCTGAAACAGCAACAAGCACTTGCAGAATTCTGATATTGCTCTTTAAAGTACTTCTTTTTTGAAGAGATTATTAAAAAAACACACAGCAAGCTGCAATAACTTTACCTTCTGCGCAGTGCGGAAATAGATGCTCTTGTCTGCTCCACAGCTGATCATTCTCACTTTCCCATCATTGGCTGTTACAAAAAGGCAGGAGACAATCAAAAGATAAATAGAGATACAAGGTGGAGGAAATGCTTCAATTTATACCACTGCTCATTTATTCCAGAGCCGATTAACTAAAACCCACTCCTACCTTAGCAGTATGACACTGCAGCACTACAGAAGCCCTTTCTCAGGGACAAAATCTGATAATGCTCAAAGTGCATGACATCTTAACACAGAGGACTTATGCAACAGATTAGGATGTAATTCTGTCTTTTCCCCCAGTAACATGTTCATGTTCTTATTTTCTGTGTGCCACAGTACTCTGTGGCAATATGACAAGAGAAAGGCGGGTCACACTCTATATAAGCTGAAAATGGACAATAGGCAATTTTCAGTCCTCAAAATCAGTCACATATTTCTTGCTGCCCTTTCTTACTGAAGGGTCAGGATTTCCTTCTTCCCTTAACACTGTTTTGTAACCAATCTATTTCTTCATCAAAGCAGCACCTGAAAAAACTCAATGGAATGAAAATGGATACAATATCACACACTTGAGCTGCACCCACTTACAGCAGGACTGCTTTTAGCTCACAGACTAGCACAATGGCCTGAGCTGCCAGGGCTTTCAGTGTGCCTCCCCCATCTCCTAGTTCAGCTGGCTGCATTCAAGACAGCTCATTGTAAGACAGAGCTGTCAGAGAACTTTTGCTGGCCTTGGAGCCACTTGAGAAAAAGCTTGAAGCACCTCAACAGAGGCTCCCTGAAAGTGCTCCCTGAAGTTTTAGCAAGGTCCTTTTACTTGAGACTTTCATTTGAGAGCTACTTTCAAGATCAGGTTCTCATCCTTGAACCCCAACTGAGCAGTGCTGCAGCAGCACTGCAACCACACCTACACCTGGCCATGTACCCCACTGATCCAAACCCTGGCCCACACACTCAGCTTCCTGATTTGAACTCGAACTTGCCATGCTGTAGTGGGTTTACGTGGCAAGGTTTTGGTAGCAGGGAGCCATAGGGGTGGTTTCTGTGAGAAAGATCTAGAAGCTGCCCCATGTTTGGGAAGGGCCCCATTGTTTTCCAGATCCGAGCCAATAAGCGATGTTGTTTTTCGCCTCTGTGAGAGCATATTTAAGACAGGGAAAAAACGCTGCGCCACACAGCAGCCGGGAGAGTGAGAGGAGCGAGGAACAGCCTTGCGCCAAGGTCAGTGTAGAAGGAGGGGGAGAGGTGCTCCAGGCGCCGGAGCAGAAGTCCCCTGCGGCCTGTGGTGAGGACCATGGTGAAGCAGGATGTCCCCCTGCAGCCCATGGAGTACCACGGTGGAGCAGGGTTCCACGCTGCAGCCCGTGGAGGAGACCACGGTGGAGCAGGTGGCCCTGCACCGATGGAGGCTGCCGCCTGTGGAAGACCCCTGCCGGAGCAGATTCTGGGCCGGACCTGTAGCCCGTGGAGAGGAGCCCACGCAGGAGCAGGTGACCCGGCAGGAGCTGCTGCCCGTGGGGGAGCCAGGTTGGAGCAGTTTTCTCCTGAGGGATGGACCCCGTGGTACGGACCCATATCTGGAGCAGTTCTGGAAGAGCTGCTGCCTGTGGGAAGCCCACGCCGGATCAGTTCATCAAGGACTGCATCCCGTGGGTGGGACCCCACAGCACAGGGGACGAGAGTGACCGAGAAGGAGCGGCAGAGAAGAAGTGCTGTAGACTGACCATAACCCCCATTCCCCGTTCCCCTGCGCCGCTCGGGGGGAGGAGGTGGAAGAGGGTGGATGGGGGGAAGGTGCTTTTGTTTTTTTTTCCTTTGTTTTCTCACTTCTCTCGCTTGTTAGTTGTAGGCAATAAATCTTACTATCTCCTTATGCCGAGTCTGTTTTGCCCGTTACAATAATTATTGCGTGATTTTCTCGTCCTTATCTCAATCCTTGAGCCCTTTTCACATATTTTCTCCCCATTCCTCTTTGAGGAGGGGGAGTGAGAGAGCGGCTGTGGTGGAGCTCGGCTGCCCACTCGAGCGGAACCACGACACATGCTTCTATAGATTTGCCTGGCAATCGCTGAACTGGGACCAACCTTGCACACCAACTCCAGACTGACCCTGACTTGCTGATTTGTCTTCCTGGC
This sequence comes from Netta rufina, assembly GCF_964035555.1. Lineage (NCBI taxonomy): Eukaryota > Metazoa > Chordata > Aves > Anseriformes > Anatidae > Netta > Netta rufina. The sequence goes on from NC_140128.1 coordinate 31,917,823, forward strand.
TTGTTCTTGGACCCGTCTCATCACTATGGATTTGTCTGGTGCTCTGGACTGCTAGCTGAATCTATTTACTGTCACTGGACTTAGTCTGCTCCACCCTGTTTAGGTACTGTAGGACTTTCCCATTGCCAGTGAGGCCACTAGCTCTGCCAGCCTTTCTGTCACCTTTGACTACGGGCTCCTCTTCCCCTGCAGATCAGCCAGTCCTTGTTGCTCGCTGACAACAGCACACCACACCGCACTGATGTCTTTGACCACCAGAAGCAACAGTGCTGGGGATGCAGTGTGCTCCATTATCATGAATGCAAAACTTCACACTGGTTTGCAATGACAAATTTACTTGTGACTGGTTAATCCCAAAATATTTTTCTGGGGTTCAAGATTTTTTTTTTTTAGGATGACTGTTCCACAGTAATCCTTACTAAGAAAAGGGTATAACCATCTGACATCGGTTAAAGGGAGTAAATCATTATAGAAAACAGATTTCTAAAGAAATTCTTGGGGATTCAATCAGGAGAAGTTTTTTCAATGAAGAAAGAGAAGGAAAAAAGAGATGGAAAAGAGAGGCACCTTCTGCTAGGACTATAGCTACAGATGACAAAAAAAGCATCAGCAACTTCAGCCTGACCTACTTTTAGTATTTAAGCAGTTCAATTTATTTCACAGACACAACTATGTCCACTGGGACAACAGCTGTGTTTAAATCCAACATTGAAGGGAGGTTGCAATTATCTACCTGCAAACTTCACAGCAGTAATGGAAGAAGAATGCTCATCCAGGGTCTGCTGCAGGCTGTAGTCCTTTCCAGCATCCAAGACATGAATCAATCTATCCCGACTGGCTGAGGCTAAGAGCTTTAACCCTGTAAGAAAGTTAAAAAGAGGGCAAGACCATTACTGAAAATCCAGTTGCTCTTCCAGTCACCATTTTAAAACAGCTTCTTAATTCATCTTAGAAACAAAACATACTGTAGCAAACTGCAGGGATGGACACTAAGAAATGCCCTCAAATTTCATACCACAATAGCAGACAGAACAAGTTTCAATCTTAACCTACAATATTCCAAGGAAGAGTACACGAAAGATGCCTTTTTCAAAGTCTCAGTCTACTAGCCCAGTGCTATAAGCCTGCTCCCAAATCCATTGAAGTTTCTGACATACCATGGCTGGACATTCTGACTTGCTCAACACCATATTCATATGCAAAAGGGAAGGACCTCCAGTGCATTTACCTGTGTCAGGTTTGGAGTACTCCAGACATAGGATCTCAGAGTCGTGGGCTTCCACCTTCAGCATTTCCTGCAGAGACTGCAACTCATATATCCTAAGACATAACACAGCTGATTTTAGTATGCTTAATAAAACAAGCAAAATCTAGTTTTGATTCTCATTCCTGCCCAGCCCTCACCCTGCATGAGAAGTTACATGGGATTACCTGAGAGTGCCTATCCTGTCCCCTGAGGCCAGGTGCTCCCCACTGGGACTCACGCAGACAGTGCGTATCCCCACCTTCGTGTCCATCACTTGTGTGTCAGCTTTGTCTGCAGTTCCTCCTGAGTTGTAATCTGTGTCCAGAAGTACCTGAGTGTTATCATCTACATAGATGATTTTCATCAAGTCCTGGGAATACAATAAACCCAGAAAAATATTAACTAGATACAAAATATTAAAGTGAAGTTAGAAATATGGCTCCTGGCCCACATATAAACTTCATTGGCAGTAATTCTGTAATTGGTGGTAACTTTTAGCTAGGAGCAAATATTCAGTCCCTTCATATTGCAGCATGAAAGTTTCACAGCTGTGTTTCACAACCACCATTTGCAAAAGATTACCCTTTAGGCTGGAAACTATTAGCATCTCCTGCACAACAAAAAAGCTCTGGGATTAGTGATTACAATGTAGTAGAGGACAAAGCAGGAACCTGAAAGACTTCTGAGCATCATCCAAGTCAGCCCATGCCTTTTGAGAGGAGTTCAAAAGAAGGAGCTTTTTCCACCATGAGCACATTGCTGAGAACAGGCAGGTCAGGGCTGCTGTGCCCAAAGATCTTCCAACACAACTGGCAGCAGAAGCAAATGTCCATAAGCAATCGCTGTACTGGATGAGTATCCTCACCCTTAGTATAGACGAAGTGAGGGTAAAATGGTCCTCATTAATTCTCTCAAGTCTCTGCCTCATTTAATAGACCTTTTCCAAATGAATCTCCAAGTGGTTACACAATACAGAGATTGGGAAAAATAAAAGCAGCCCTCCTGAAGCACATGACATGAACTGTTTTGGAAAAGACTAAGCTTGGTGAATCCTTGGGTGATTTATGGAAAAAACAATAGTACCCAGGGCCATTTCAGACAAGCTGTCTTTACATCTGTTATTCCCATTACGTTTCTTCAGGTCGATAGATTTTACTAGACTTGTGCTCTACTTCCAGAGAACCCTGTGTTGAGTTAGAGGTCCAGAGAAGTCTGGGCCTTAACTTGGGAATACTTATGCATAAAAAAGAGCAACCCCAAGAGCAAGGAGGTGACCAAACCCTGGGATCTTACATTGCTGAGGATGTTGCGGTGCAGTGCTGTGCCATGAATGTTGGAGCTCTCAGTGTTCCACAGACGAATGGTGTTGTCAGAGGAGCAGGTGATGAAAGAACCAGGGGGGAGGCATGACTGATTGTTGTCCTTCACCTCTGGATACATCTAAAGGCAGGTAAAAGCAACCTCTGAATGAATGTGTCCTGCACTGGCATCCTAGATACCAGAAGCAAGTTTCAAAACAGAGTAAAATGAAATGCTGTCCTCTCTGCTTTGTAAAGGTGAGAGCCAGACAGGAGTTCTCCTAAGGAAACCCTGTTTCTAAACCACAGCTTCATATTCACTTCAAACAAATGCTGAATGAGCTTCCCTCAATGTAGAACATCCCTTTAAGAAGCCTGCAATAAGCCAGCATTCTTTGCTCCTAATGGTTCAAAGAGCACCTCAAAGACCATGCAACAACATTGCACTGTTGTCCAAGAATTTCAAGTACTATTGTGGATTTATAAACCATGAGGAAAGGGAGATAAGTGATTAATAAATAAAAAAGAGTCCTCAACCTCTTCACACTTCCTTTCCACTTTTCCTCTTCCTTATAACTGTTAGGATATACATCAACATATTATCAATTGCATTTTTTCCTGTATCTCCTTATCCTTCCCTCTCAAGGGAACTAGAACTTCCCTCTCAAAGTCAACTAGACAGACTGGAAGACAATAACCACTTGGGAAGCTAATGCAGGATGTACTGGTAAATAGGTTAATGAAGACCTGAGCTGAGATCTTATCACTTGTTTCATTCCTTTGCCTTTGGAGCACTTGCTCACCACAGACCTCAAACGCCTTTTTCTGAGGTCAGCAGTAAACACGTGTATTGGTGAAAGAAGCTCTTCCATCCAGCTTTATCTTTTTCTGTCCCTTCTGTCACCTCTCACCTTTTAGTGGTGATATTAATATTTTTTCCCAGTAACACACTGCAATTAAAATGTTTGGTCAGCACCTGCAGTGCAGCCAAAGGACTGCCTCCAGCTCCAACCCAAGCCCCGTAACAACCACAGTAACCACAGAAAGAAAATTGGGTCAACTCTTTCTCTCCGCTTTAAGTATTTATATTCAAATTTGGCAGCTCTTCAGATGACTTCCCCAACCACCACTCAAAACCCAAGACTTGTACCTGTGGACAGTGTTCCCTGTCTATCTTTACCTCAACGTTCCACACGCAGGAAGAGTGGTACAAAGCAGAGTACACCTTGCCCACTTTCTTCGGGTCTTTGACATCCCACACATACAGGCTGTGGTCATTGTATACACAGGAGAGCCACTGGTTGGTGGGATCAAACGTCAAGGCAATGGTGTCCGGATACTTCGCATCAGCCATACCGGAGAAAAGACGACTGCAAAGAGAGAACAACAGCCTGGTTAACTTGTGCTCTCCTGGGGTCTGAGCAAGGAGGTCAAGCATGGGAGCTCAGATTTGCTGCAGGGATCTGGTTCGATGAACAATACGCTATGGCGTACACAGGTAGAGTGAGTAGCTGGCTGGGAAGGCCTGTCAGTTGAACAAGCAAAGTCCCAAGGGAAAAAAGAAAATCCCATAGCAAAAGGCATTCTCCTTACCATTCAACCCAGAGTCCCACCACAGACAGGCATTTTGCTCTCCCTGAGTGACCACCAGAGACAACACTTGATCATCACTGGAGGTCATCATCATTTACCACTGCATAACCAAGCGGTAAAATCCAAGTCAAGCAATCTCAAAAGAAAGGGGAAGATGGAGGAATAACTTTTGATGTGTGCTACCTTCTGTTTACTGATTGCACAAACTGCTCTTGTGCAGCACCAAGGGGAAGCATGCTGCTACTTAAAATACAGAAGCACAACAGCACAACGAACAAGGGAATGATTCATTTCAGCTGCCACTTGTCTGACATGCTTCCCTTCCACCCCTGCCCAGCACAAAGGCCAGCTTGGGGCTGCTTGGAGCACTCGTGAGATCACAGAATCACAGAATTGAGGGGGTTGGAAGGGACCTCAAAAGATCATCAGGTCCAACCCCCCTGCCAAAGCAGGTTCCTTAGATGGGCAACTGCAGATGGGCACAGTCCTTTCTAGGCAGGCAGGTTCTCTGAAGCAAACTTAAATACAGAGGGATTCTGTAGAAGAAGGAAACACTCTTTTTCCCAGGTTTTAACACGACTGTGCCAATGTGAACCCTGTATTTCCTCAACAGGGGTCTTCCATTAAGTGCTGCTGCCACACACATAGAGAAGGAGCTATTCTCTTGATCTGAGGTGAACACACACATCTCACAACGCTGCTAACGGTACTGAATAATGTAATTATAGCCAGAGTGTTAGGGTGTTGAGATGAGGCAATTTAAAAGGACAGATGGAGATGCAGGGATGAGGGCCAAAATGAATCCAAGTACACTGGACAATTGGAGCCCTGCTTCTCCAAGTGAAAAACTTTGAGGGCTAAGAGTGCAGCCCAGACCCTATCAAAAAATCAAGTCATGAATACAGTTGTGGGCAGTTGTGGACAACCAGCATCCCACAGAAAGGCTCTGGCATTTGTGGGAATATAAAGATTCTTGTGTTTCCAAGCTTTTTGGAAGTAATAAAAAAAATGTTAAGATTGTAATCAACCTTAAAAATGCATGCTTAAGAATCACATGAATGTTTCTACTTGACTGATGGATGAGAGCAGCAGACAGTACTTTTAAATGGTCTGTGTATGCAATTGCTTGGCTTAGCACCACCAGAAACCAGTAAAACTTTAAACTGAAATAGTTCCTTTTCCAGCTTCATTATTGGATTATCATTCCACAGATACTCTGGAGAAGGGCTATGCAATGTACTGTTTGAACTTTTTACCTCAAGTTCCCAATAGAAGTTTAGAGAAAACATGCTGAGACACTCAAGAAAAAAAAAAATAGTATCTCTCTGTAGATGTTGGAACTCCAGATATCCACTAGAACGATAGCTGGTGGATTCATACATTTTTGGATTCCTTTTCCCACTAGGAACAGCAGTGGAAAAGAGGCAATGGAAGAAAACTGGGAAACTGTCCATCTCAGAAGGTGAGAAATTGAGAGCCAAGGCAGAAGATACTGGGGCAATGGAGGAAAACAAGACAACAAAGTACAAGACTGAGGGAAGAGAAATCCTGAGGGAAATAGTAGGAGATTCGGGTTGATAAAAGATTGCAACAGAGCCTTTGAAAAGATACCATACAAAAGCCTGGGCATCTGTTAACAATGTAAGTTGCTACAGGGAGTCTTCAGCCCTTACACCAGCAATAACCAAAAAATGTGCCACGGGTACAGAAGCAACTGAAGTGTGCCGCAGCATCCCGTACCCTCTCTGCCTGCTTGCTCAGAGTAAACCAAAATCAAAAAGCCACCAGACAGGAGCAATTTCATGGAGATGAGGAAGAAGACGTGCTGTGTAATCTAGCAACCAGCTTTGGTCTTTAGCCCAGCCATGCCAGGCAACGCTGTTAGAACTCAGGGAGATCAGCCATACACTGCCAATTCTAGTCCATAAAAAGAGCACAATCCAGATGGCAAAAGCCTGGGGAACAGTTATAACCCACACAAGCCTCCCCTGCCCCCTTCAATCCTCTCCACAGTACCTGGCCTCAGTCACACTTGCGATGTCTGTTCCCAGGAAATGCGGCTTCGGCAGCGTGGTGACAAAGTGAAGGTTCAGAGGGTTAAAAATCCGCACAGTGCCATCAGCGCAGCCACAGAAGATGTAATCATGATTCACGGAGATGCAGTTTGCCACAGTGGTCTGAAGAGGACAGAGTACAAGGCTTGTGAGCAATGCACTTTCACTGCAAAGGTCACCAAACACACAACAGAGAGAGAGAACAGCAAATTGACAGACAAAGGAATCATGGTCAGAGAAGTGAAGTGAACTCAAGCCCTCTGGGACTAAGAAAAAGGCTAAAAATCCAGATTTCTTTCCTGAGGAGCTTCCACCTGAATCATATTCTGAACGTTGTTTTTTGTTCCTCTGTTACATTCAGTATCACTATCAGGCAAGCAGCACCTCTCCCTGTACTAGTGCACCAATACATTACCTGTCCAAGGGGACAAGAAAAAAAAAAAAAGAAAAAAATGTTCTCCCCCCTTCCAATGGGATCTCTACAAATGGCAGAAAATGGTAAAAATGGACTGTGACGATACGGGGATGAGTTCAATGCAAAACTGTTTTCCAACTTACTGTGAAGCTGTCTGTATTCTGAGCGAGAGTGAAAGGCAGAGTTTAGAGAAGAAAGGAAAGAAAAGAAGAGGCATTTCACTTGAGAGAAAGCATGGAAAGATTTTTGCCTTGGTTTTAATGCATTGGATTCTTTCAGGTGAGCATCTTACATCCAAGTGACATGAAAATAAGCCCAGTAAAATTTCAACTACAGGCCAACCTGGTATTTTAGAATAGCCAAACTCACTACCTACTACCTAGGGAACCTGTATGTGAGACACACAAGCCAGGTTAGATGCTGCAGAGGGGGTAGAAATCAGAATCCTTCAAATACTCCTACTTACACAGGCCAACTAAGGAAGGACAACACAGGAGTTGCCAAAGCTACTTTAGGACATTGCTTGTCCAGAAGGGCAGTTACTGTAACACTTTTATTAATCATTGAGACTTGAGAATGAAAAAGTCTCAATGATTAATAAAATCCCTCTGCCAAGAAGCAGTGCCATTTTGTCTGGCTTTCCAACCGGAGTAAGTCACAAAGTGGCAGAGGCCCAATGACTCTTACTGCTGGTGGCCAGCTTGTGCTGAGTGCCCTTTATTATTTGTTGTTCCTGCTCTGCTTCAGCAGGCATGAGTATTACAGGACAGACAGAACAAAACTCACCCTCAGCTCCACCCACTTGTCCAACAGTCTCTTTTCATTGAATTCACACAGCAGGCCTGAGGATGTGATACAGAAGGTGCTGTCAGCTTTTTTGCCCCTTCCACATGCCACATCTGCAAAGAAGTTGTTCCTTAACTCTCCAAGCAATCCTGAGCGACCTAGCAAAGGTACTGTAGCATTGACCTACCAATAAAAAAAATAGTTTGTTAGAAACAGTGAGGCACTCCAGGCAGACAGACTTATTTTTAAGAACAACAAGCCTTAAGTGCTGAAGAACCTCAAAGAAAGGGAAATGCAAACAACCTACAAGGAAATGTAGTGACACATTTTACTTGCTGCAGACCCACTGGTTGCATAGTGTACTGAGACCATCAATGAAACAGAATATGACTTGTGTCACCAAAGATCAGCATAAAAAAACATACAACCCAGAGACAGCAGAACCCCCCACAGGAAAACCCACCTTTTTTCATGGCCAATCTGTGATTTATACCAAACGCCAACAGGTGGTCCACGCATGAAGTAGGACCATCTGTTCATAAGCACTCAGAAAAATGAGCATACATGGATTCTGTCCCCCAGAGAAGACAAGGACAGCTAAAAGGTTAAACGCTTTAGCTGAAACTTCAGAAATAACACTCACAACCTCTTGAGATGCTCATACCAATATCAAACAGCTCTCCCTACTTCTGTGCTGCAAGGAGCTCAATAACTGCAGCTCTTTTTTATTTTCTCTCCTTTGGAATATGTGACTACTAAAGAACAAGCATGATTGTATGCAGCCCCAGCAGCCATGCGTCTGCTTCAGCACAGGGTAAAACAAGCACATGGTGCCTCTGCAGCATGTGTTTGCTACCATCCTACAGGGAGATTAAAACCTGAGAGCCAGGTGTGGAGGGCTGCTCCTGAACCCTAGCAAAATCAAAGAATTCCCAGTTCCCACAGCTTACTGAGGCAAAATCCACCCTGCCATAAGACAGAAGTGCTTGTTCACAGCTTGACCTCAATACGCTCTTTCTCACCTTGGAGGTTTTGCTATCATCCAGGTACCAGAACTTGATGTGCCGATTTCCAGCAGTGACGAAGTAACTGCAGTCCTCTGAGAATGACACAGCTGTCACCTTACTCGAGACTTTGTTGGCTGCCACTACAATGTTTTTCTGGAAACATAATCATTTAGATAGCTTAATTTCTTTGCTCAGAAGAAAAGGAAACTCATTTCAGTTACAGGCATATTCTCATTACAAGTGCTGCAGCAGGGAAAAGATGAGACCCAAACCTATTCACTCTTGAATACAACCTCCCCAGCAGAAGCTGGGAGCACTGATTTGGCAGATAGCACATTTATATTCAATTCCACATCCGCATTATCTGGGACTGAGAAATCAGCAGTCACTAGTGACTGCAGGAACTGGCATCTGAGCCTCGACTCGCTGGTTGCACAATCACAGGGAGCTCAAAGCAAACCCATTTCCCTTTCTAAACAGAAAGGCACACTGTAGGCGAGCACAAGGAGGAGCTCTCCCAGCCTCCAGGCAGCTGTGTAGGTAAGGCACTCAAGATAAGGAACCGATATTTTCCATAAGGAAAACAGCACTGGTTCCTCCATAAATTCTCCCTTCTGTTTAAAGGCAGAAAGCTTTATAGAAAGACCCAGAACACAAAAAGCCCACGCCTGTACTAGAAGATACAAAGCAAAATTTGTTGCACCTCTCTGTGCATTTCAAAAGGTCAAAAGTTTAGGAAAACGAAAAGAAAATGGACTGTAGCAATGATAGGGACACAGAAAGGGAATGGACATTGTCCAAGCAGAACAGGCAGACAACAGGAGCTCATTGTCCCCAGGACCAGCTCTCAGTTTTCCTCCTCCCCATCTTTCCCCAGGGAGGACTGGTAGAAGTTTGAATTTTTAAAAAATATATATTTTTTAATTTTTTTTCACAAAGCCACCTATATGCAGTCCCCCACATGCTTTGCATTATGTTAAATCTTGGAGTTTCTACTTTCATTTGCGTAACTTGAAAGAACCAGAAGACTGAGCACTCAATTTCCAACCCTGACACACATGCTTAAAGCATCACCACGCAGGTCAGCCATAAAAAATAATAGAAAGGCCAAACTTCAGCTCATGTAAGAGAACTAAATTAAAGCATAGGAAATGTGATGAAGAGGGTAACAAACTAAATAAGTGGACTTATAAGCTGCATCACATGATGCATCACATGTGTGTGTTTTTTTTGTTTTGTTTTCAATATAAACAACACAAACTTGAATGTTTTTTAATGGATAAGACAAAGGCATTATTTCCACAGAATGTTGCTTCAACCCAATGGCAGACAGTGTGGCCTCCATCACCTTTCTTTAAATTTCCATTCCAAATCATCAAGGAAGGAATTGAAGCAATACAGATGCTGACACAACAAAAGCAAAATGAGCCAAGGGCATCCACTACACCAACAAAGAATCCCTGGTTGATGAGAGTTTCCTTCCTCAACCTCGTAAATTAGCTTTCTAACAAACCTCTAAAAAAGCACGAGGCTTTGACAAGGTTTCAGAGCCCAGGCTTTTCTGACAGGACAGCAAGATGTCATGCGTCTCCAAGTCTGGAGAATATTCCTGCACTGAAGTGATTTAGACCATCCCTAAGGGACCATAGCTTTCTCTCATGTCCAAGCTTGTCTGCATCTATAAGCGTCAAAAAAACAAACACAGAAAAGGGCAGAAAGCAAGACAGAACTGAAATAGCTTAATGACAGACTGCCCACTCTTTTTAATTTAACAACTATGTGGTCCACCCAGCCTCCTGAAGAACTTACCTTCCACGACCACACGTTGACAATCATGTCATGCTGGTACCCCACTGACACAATGTACTTGGAGCTGGGGGAGAATGCCACGCAGGCCACCCCGTACTTGTGCTCCTGCAGCTCGGCCACCTGGGTTCTCTCAGCGACATCCCACACCCGCACAGCCGGCATGTGTCCGCTCTGGAGGGGAGAAGAACACACACAGAACAGGAAACATAACTCCTGAGGGCAGTTCTGACAGATTCAAGCATACATAAGTGGGGGGGCTTGGAAAAAGATGTGTAGTTGCTGGAATCACAGCAGGGTGAGGTGAGACTTGAGTTCCTTTCAAATCTTTAAAGCCCAAGTTGAGGCTGCCAACCTAATGAGCATATGCATTTCAACAGGTGTCTGAAGGCGCTAAGACTACCTCCCTTGCTTTAATCCTTTTCTTACCCTCCTCAGAGAACACCCAAAGATTATAACACTACCTTTCATGTACATCCCTGATATCTGCGAAGGGAATTCACGGCCAGTTTCTGGAAAGGATTACGTGACATTGCATCTCTGGACTCAGCGCAATGAAAGTCCCTAACACTACATGGACATTGGAGATCCCAAACCATGTCATGCCATACAAAAACATGATATGACTGTTCAATTATCACACACTACTTCAGGAAGGCATATCGGAGACTAACAGTACCATTTCTGTCACAAGGGTAATACGTGAATGCGTGCTGCCTGAAAGAACATGGGCAAGGCAGTACCAGAGAACGGCATTGAGAGAATAATGTCCTTTGTTTTTATGTTTGTTCTCAAAAGAAAGAGAAGCTCACAGACTTCAGAAATGCCAAGTCAGCACCTTCTGCCAGACAATTCCATTTTTTTCCTTAGTTATTTGTTATTAATGCAAAATAAAACAAGACGCAGAAGATGAGCTGAAATGTTGGCCAAGAATGTGCCTGATGAGCAAATCCTAGTCAAAAGCCTATCATGATTTCACGTTGTAATCTGTCAAAACGGTAGCTTGCCTGATAACATTTCCATGGCAACATGGCAAAATGGTACCTTTCCTGAGCAGGGTTAAGTCATTTGACTGTGTGGGAGAGGCAACTCCGATCACAAGAAGGAGAAATCAAATCCTTAGCAACTCAGAACTGTGAATGTTTAATTGTCTTGTCCGAAAGCTTTGCCAAGCAACTGCTTGTAGCCCAGAAGGGTGCTATGGTCAGATTTTGCTGCAGTTAGTGCAGTTCTCCTGCACAGCAGAGCTCAGGTCTCAAGCTGGCTGTCAAGATGCTACAGTGAGCTAAATCAGCTGCTCTTTCAAGCAATTACTGTACATAAACAAATGCATATGTGTGTATATAAATATATATACATATTTCCTAACATCTTAGCATAAACCTGTGGACCTTAAGAAATTGAATTCATATTCAGTCATATAATAAATGTTCACCAAAAGCAAGCAATGCGTCATCCCCACGCATGAGCAATTTATGCCTCCATAGGGAGAAAAAAAAATTAATTTTCCTTTGTATTGAAATATTCAAAAGACATTTGATGTGTATGGCATGCCAAGGACAAATCTCAGTGCTCTCCTTCCTGAAAAGCCAGTCGTGCAGGAAGCTAAGTTGCTAAGAGGCAGAATTAGCATGAGGCTGCTAAAAGCGAGTTTGACAAAGTGAACTCAGTAAGCATTTCCCTGGGGGACCACCCACAGGACCAAGCAAGAAGAGGAAGAGGCTGCTGACACCGGCAGGGGACACCACTCCACCAAGTTCGAACTCAAATGTCAGGCATGTGGGAGGATACAAAAAGAGAAATGGCCTTACAGTAGGGCAAGAGGAGACATGTTTTGCAACAAGGCACAAAAAAAAAAAACAACACACCAACTTTCAAGTATAACTGGAAAAGCTTTTTTTTTTTTTTTTTTTTTTTTGTTTAATCAAAACTTGCCCTTTGTCCCAGTGAAGTATCAAACTGGAAAGCTTGGGTTGTCAGTAAGAAAAATATCCATTTCATTTTTCACCTCTTTTCCTACCTCACATGGAAAGAATAGAGCAGCAGAGAGGTACAAAAAGAGAGCTTTCTGTTTTTTTTTTTTAAATTTATTTACTTACATACACATAAAAGAAAATTACATATAAAATTATAAGTTGTTTATTTTTAAAAACTTCTAGAATATAAGGAGCAATTAAAAACAAATTACAGTATAAAATCTTGTGCTTTCACTAAAAAGTTAACAACAAAATCTGATGGAAAATCCATGTTTTTCTGTTTTTTTGTGTGTGTGTCAAGGTAGCCTCCATCCCAAAACACTACTGTTTCTATCACTGGCCTGATCCATGCAGGATTCAGGCTAGGGAGCTACCCAGTGGCATGACAACTGCATCACAGTGACTGCTCCAGGGCCCTCTGGAGTGAACAGCCTCCTTCTTGACAGGGCTGTGATATACTTCTCTGTGGCTGAAGCTCAGGAGGGGACATGTTTCACACATGCTTACTCCCCATGTCTTACAGAGGCACAGAGACTAATGATAACTTATTATTAATCACACACAAGAGCAAACTGAGCCCAACCATAAGGGGGACAGGCAACATTTCTGTGGATTTCTAACATCCAGCAATTCCAAACTCATGACACACAGTCCATGTTCTGAACTTCTCACGCACAATAGACATGCGGTGGAGTCATCCTTATTCTCCCCCTTAGGCATGTTTGAAAAGAAGAAGTAATTGTCGCCCCCAGCCAAACATACAATGCCAAACCACAGGCACCAGCATCTTCTGTCACTATTCCTAAAGCTTCAATCCACATGCACTTTTCACTTTTTCCACAACACTATTCAGCTTCAGCTACTTCCTGAAATCCTGAAGGAACAATGATAAACTCTGTCAAAGGACCATCCAAGTACTCTTCACTAGGCTAGAGTAGAGCCATGCTGTGTGCTCTTTCACTTATTTTCACCCTATCTTCAGGTCACAGAAGCCACTCCAGACGATCTGTCCCACAAGCCGATGAAAGAAAACACACTAAGAAACTGCAAGCAGGAATCCAGAGCCACCCATAATCCAGCTGGTCCACCCAAAGGTACAACATTAAGAGATTTCTGTGTAAAGGCAACTCACTGGCTTGTTTTTTATAACACTCTCTACCATGCTTCAAAATGTGCTAGACAAGGTGTGTCTCCTCTCACACTTACCTCTCCTGTAACCAAATATTTTCCATCTGGAGAGAAAGCAAGTGCTGTAATTGTTTTCCTAAAACAGAGAAAATGACACTCAGAAACATTTCCAACATGTGATTTCATTTCAATACATCATGACTGGGGAGTAGGCTGGGACAAACTGGAAAGAGGCTCAAATCACGTGTAATAGCCTGACATAATAGTTTTCTTTTACCAGACATCTTAACACTTGCCCTGGTGATTCCCTGGTGCTTAAGTCTCTAGCAGCATGCCTACAGCACTGGAAAAGCTCCAGAAGTCAAGGTTTATCTTCATATTTATGTCTTTATTCCAGATGCAGGACCACGTCCCAGTCCTGGCTCCAATAATGAGGAAATAGTTTCATGTTAAAAAAAAATAATCATAAAGATACCGTGGAGTTCTTGCAAGAGTCCTCCCATGTCATGCCTGCTGAAGTTCCTCATGAGGCCATAACGTTTCTGAGCCATTGCCTCATCAATAACAGCACCCCACATTAGAAGGAGCTAGAGTCAAGCCAGCAGGCAGCCTCTCCCCAAGGCAATCCTCACTGAGAGGGGATTTAGCTGGAGCAACAATTCCCACTTTGTTCAAGCCATAAAAACCTTGAAATTCATCTCCCACAGAAAGCAAGAAAGCTTGAAACTTCACTCACCTGGAACTGTTCAGAATATGGTGTTGCTTATTTTTTCTAGGGTTGAACAGCACAACAACACACCTAGGCGCAGGAAACAGAAGAACAACGTAAGTATTTGTATAAAGAAAAAAAAAAAAAAAAAAGCACCATCCTTGCTGGCAGAGCAGCAGCATGAGCAGCCCCAAAAAGCTGTTCCATACGCCAACCTCATAGGCTGAGCTGTGCTTAACTGGAAAGTGGAAAGGAAGAATTGTAAGTCTCTCCCATGTTGAGGTACACCGTGTGCTAGTATCATAAATAATTGTCTCTTGCATCTGCGAGCCCTGAGTCTCTGATTCCTCAAGCTGGATGGAAAGATTAATCATGAAAGTCTAGGCAATGGCCCTAATGGATTAGGTTCCCTGCCATAAACATGACCCTATGTACTGAGCACCAAACCATCACGTCTAGACCAGTGCAAAGATGTCAGGATGAAGGAAAGAGGTGCTCTTTCAGAAAAGCCCCGGGTTGGGATGAGGAGCTGCACCTTGTCCATAACACTAGAGAGGACAGAAAGCTGTTGAGTATAGCATGAGAGGTGGCTGGCCAGTTCAGAAGGGAAAAACCATGATGCCAAAACTCATTGACCTGAGGGACATATCTGAATAAACAACTTGCTTAGGGACTCTGCATAAATCTCTATTACTTGCTTCTGCAGCTCATCTGAAACTCCTGGTAAGCAATAGGTTGCTCCATCAGGAGCAAACCAGTCACTGGCTGGGAGGGGTGTGAAGGAGAAGAGGCTCCTCTTCCCCACAGATCTTTCCAATAGCTTGTTGCCTTGGTGTCTCAGCCCACCACAAGCAGCCTGGAGCATTCCCAGGCCCCGCATCTTCCCCACTCTCCACAAACACTTAGCACAATTTCAAAAATCCTCACGTAACAGCATTTGTCTTGTCTTATAGAACAGAGCAGTAGCCAGTGGATATGAAAAAAAAAAAAAACAAAACACCCCACACACAAGGCCCTTCCTGCTCCCGCCTGAAAGCATAAAAGAAAGGGAAAATTGCCCTCAGGCAGAACAGCAATTGCTCTAATGACTTGGTGCCCTATCTCTCACTTCACCTCTAAAATAGAAATCGTGGCTTTTGTCTCTCACTCTGTATGTGCACGCTGCCAGAGCTCGGAGGCCCGGCTCCTCCTGCTGCAGCGGTGCCAGCAGAGCACTGAAGGATGCCCCAGCCCCGCTGCCAGCAGCCCTCACTGCTGGGGACTTCACTCACGTCACCGTCACGCTGGGGCTCACCCACGACGTGTGCCAGGCCACAGACAGCAGTCACAGGAGAAACACGGCAGGGAGAAGTTGTAGAGCTGGCCTGAAGCAGCCAAGCAGAAAGGCAAAAGCTGGGCCATCGCAGGAGCCAACTTTTGATGCAGGCTGCAAACCTGTGCCTGGGCAGCACGGCGCTGCGCTCACCAACACCGGGTCCTCCTGGCCCCTCTCCGTGCTGCTGGCAGTGCTCAGGGCGAGCAGCGCTGCAGGCACAGCTCGGGTTTGACAGGGCCTCACCTGGGCTGGCAGCTGTGCATTTTGAGATGGAAAAGAGAAGAGGAAGGAGCACTGACACACCAAGGCCTTGTGCTCACAGCCCTTGGCTGAAGCTACCATGCTCCACTAACATCACTAGCTCAAAGCAGACACTGTCAGAGGGTACCAAAGCCTGAACCTCCACATCACCAACCAGTCACAAGAAATGCCCCCCAGTCAGACTGTTCTACATTTCCACCCATGCCCCACACTGAAGTCATAAAAGCACCAAACTTTCCTAACGGTTAAGTCAGACAGCCATGACCGGAGACACAATCTTGTGGAGGAGCAGTGAAAGTGTAAAGCAGGAGCCCATTCAGGCTGGGACTGAGCCTTCCACGCTTTTTACCCTGCAGAACCAAACTGGGAAGTTTCAAGTCAAAGCTATGCTATTTATTTCTGAAGGATTAGTGTAAAGAAGCAGGTGGTTTGTGATCCATTAACAAGTCAGGGGAGGTTAAGCCTTGCAAATCACAAGATATGAAATAGGAAGTTAGCAGATGTGAGAATCCATCTAATCCCAAGCCTTCCGCTAAGCAGAAAAGCAAAGTCAAACTCCATTCTGTGAAGTTGGATATGTTTAATGGACCAAAATCCTGCTGTGACGATTTTTGCTCACAATAAGCTTCAAAGAAAGCATTAGAAAGAATCAAGGAAAGACACAACATCCTGTCAGATACCTTCCTATGCATCCTGCACAAAAAAAAAAAGGGCTTCAGAGAAGTGAACACAGTCTAAAAACACAGGAAAGATGCAAAAAACAAGCCACGGTCTTCAAACCAGGCAAGCAAACAAACCACTTCCTAGAATAGTATAGTGAAACACTACGGGCTTTGCCCTTAGTAACTTACACAGCAGAGCCTTTGACCACTTACAATCATGAGTTTTAGCTTGAATGTGCTCCAGAGCTGGCTGTCTCCCTGCCAGCCTGCCTTCCTGCTGGCTTCCTTGCCCCTTCTTAGCTCCCAGCGAAGACCAGGCCCCATGGGGGAGGCGAGGCCCCCCAGCTCACCCACGAACTGCCAAAGCACCGCAGCAGCCACACAGGCGCTAGTCCCACAGCAGCAGGCACAGGCATGGATATTTTAACTCTGTCCTAACACACCTATGTCAGATTCACTGAGTCAGACTCATAATGAACAAGCCCTATCTGGAAGGGAAAAAGAAAAATTCAGTGACTCCTTACGAGTCTGCAAGCATTGATTTATGCCACAAAAAGGTCACTTTAACCCATATGTTTACAGAAACAAGATTGCAAGTGCTTATATTGAGTTGTAAACCATATTTGCTAATATATTATGGCCTTGTATACCAGTAAAGTTATTTGGCTAGGCTCAACTAGTCTTTTCAGCTTGCTTTCTTAAATGAGCTGCTACCCAACAAAAGCTACCCCACTGTTCTGCTGGTTTTCCACCATCACCCTCCCGTCTGCCATACACAGGAGCAATGACGATGCCAGGCAGCTCCAAGAGATGCTTGTTCAGCAGGATGGCAGCCACGAGCCACACACCTCATGGCAGGGCACAGGCACTGTTCTGGGAGTCAGCAGCACCTGACTTGGAAAACTGGCTCCATCTCAAAATGCACAGGAAGGCGTGTAGTCGTGGAGAGCACATCTCAAAGCGCAGAAGTTAACTACTTTCACCATTTTAACCACTTCTGAGAGTTCAGGGCAACCTCGATGCCTGCTCAGACACTTGCAGCTCAGCTCGGGATGGCAGCTCCTCCACCCCACGCAGCCAGCAAGTGATTCTTCAGCAGAACCTGCAGCAGTTCCCCAGACGAGGTAGCTCAGAGCCCATGGGGATGCTGGGTGTGCTGTTTTAGCAAGGTAAATTGGTCTAGCAAAATACAGGGAATGGGGACAGGGAATGGTCAGATCTTTGACCCACCTATTCAATGCTTCCTCCAACTTCATTATGGCTACCAAGCCCTCAGGAGACTCAAAGTACCTACTCCTTTCCATTTATATTGGCTTTAATCTTAGTTAAAATAATAAAAATAATTACCATGGAAAATTGCATATAAGAGCATACACCCATCTATCCGTCCTACACTTTTGTCTGTTGCTTTATAGGGCCGCATTCAGCATTTTACAGCCAGAGGGGTGGAAAGGACGCAAGGGATGAGAGCACTCAGCTTTTTGTTCCTAGCCTCCCACTGTGGATGCAAACCAAGCAAAGTACTTCAGACATGCACTGTATAATGGTCACATCACCTCTCTGCCCGCCCCACCCCTTCCCCAAACTGAAGCTGTCAAAACAAACTCAAGTTCTCAAGATGCTTTTGTCTGAAGAGAACTTTTTCAATGCTAGTGCCAACACGAAAACTAACACCAGTTTCAAAAGCACCTCACATGGGACCTACAAACACCACTGACCTAGTGCTCTCGAGCTGTTTAGAAGGTCAGCATTGTTAACAACCCTGTTTCAGCACAAACTCTACCTTCTCTGCAGCTGCAGGCAGGGCTCGATGACATCAGCATCTTTTCATCCACGAATACATCCTGATTCCCAAGACATTTACAGAAAATATTCACTGCCATACAGATTGCTGCTGTACAAACCATCTATCAGCCAGCTGAGATCAAGTGTCCTGTTTGTTTGCATGCCGGTTCCTGCAGGGCCATTGGCAATTGCACACATATTTCAGGAATTATTTCTAGGTCTATGATGTCACCCACAACCTTCAAGCAACACCTTCCTGATGCAAGCAGCTTTTAAAGACAAATTGGCTGTGGCTTCCCTCCCAGGTCTCCTCTTCCCTGTGGGGCACCCAGGTAACTTCAAACACAAAGGACAGAATTGGCTGTCACAGCTAAGTCAAGGATTTTTGGAGACAGCTCCATCAGGGAGCCCATGTGGGTCAGGCAGCCAGGAAGCAGGGAAAGGCCCCTGGCAGAGTTTTCCAAGCCTCCATTAAGGCGCAGCCCTATCTTGCACACGCACAACTGTGCACCATATATGCAGATAAAAAGCTGGTGTTGTTTCAAAGGGGGAAAAGAGGAGGGGAAGGAGTGTCCAAACAGTTCCCATTGGCTCCTGCAAAAGGAAAAAAAGCCCAAAGTATAAAAAAGAAGCAATTTCCCCAAGCTAAATATAGGAGCAGGAATGGAGAGGAATCGGACGTCAGTATCACATTTACATGAAGCATCTGACTCACTAAGTCAGCAGCAGCGGGTCACTCCGTGCCCCCCCCTTTTACTTCTGCCTCTCCTCCTCCCAGCTTCACTCCTGTTGTTGCCCGAATCCTAGTTCCTGAACATCTCCTCGTTGCCCTCCTTGCACATCCCTCCAGTCTCAGCTGCCTTCCTCCACCCACTGTCTTCCTCACCCTTCTTCAGCAAGCTAGTGTCAAACAGATCTCTGCACAAGTCAGTTTTCTCCGTCCCTTCCCTCTGCAGGACACCCACCCCTCCAGGAAAACCAGAAGTCAGCGATTGCCTTCCTTTCCCAAGTTATCCCTCAACCAGCATTGCCCTGTCTTGCAGGACACGGGACCAGAGGCTGAATTCATGGGTCCAATCCTCCTCTCCTAAGTGTATATAGTTTATGCTGGAAATTGGCTACTCCCCCCAGCCAATAGTTTCCTTTCATGCTGCTGCAAGGATAAATGAAAAGAGCAAACAGTCCCATCCCTTCAAAATGAGTCCATTTCTCGCTTTCTGGCTCATACTCTGCTCTCTTCCCCAGACCCAAAGCTATTCAAATGAGACTGCAACAGCTTCCTACGCACAAAATGCATGAAAAAGAAAAAAGGCATTGATAAGAACAAAATCTTTTTTACACTGCGCTGGTTGCCAAGGGAAGCTTGATCAGAGTGAAGCAGCGTCTACAAAAGCTGGTGTTAATTTTCTGTGTTGCAATTCTTCCTGCCAAAAAGCTTCTTTAATTCGTAGCCAATACTGAGAGTGGGTTAACAGCGATGAGAGAGGATGTGCACATTGACTGTGTAACTGAATAGGTATTTTCATGCAAGCTATATTAATTAAATGCATTCTGAGAAGAAAGGCGTATCTGTTGAGAGGTTAAGAGTTGGGTATCGTTGCCTGAGAATAAAGGGCTTCAGAGCTCCCTGCACCACACCATGACCAAGAAGACTGGAAGAGCAGCAGCCAGAGATGCAGAGAAATTCATGCTTCAGAAACAAACACAGGCTAATGGAAAGACACAACTGCTGACCAAGAAACCCACTGTAAAAAAAAAAAAAAAAAAAAAGTGATCAATAAATACAAGCACTGCTAGGCTAAGAGAGTAGGAATTTCTAGTTGCCAACCTGGGACACATCTGTTCTGCTAAAAAGGCTGGGCGGCACCCCAAACCTGTGGGACTGGGAACTAAAACACAGCACAAAAATGGCTCTGCTCCAAAAAAGCACAAGAATGGCCACACCAGATCAAACTCAGGTCCAGTATCTTGCCTCCAACAGCAGCCAAAAGCACAGGCCTAGGGAAGAACACAGAAGACTATAAAGATACTTTCCAGACTGCTCTTCCAGCCTCCACGAATTTGGCAATCAGAGCTACCTTAAGCCAGTGGGAGAAAGATTCTTGGTTTTAACCCATCTACCAGCATCAGCACAGCCTCAGCCAAACTGACTTTTAGCTCCCCCCTGCACAAGTCTCTCGTGTATTTAAACCAACCCGTAAAAATGTAGAGCTTAGTGCCTTCAGGTTTCTCCTCTTCAAAATCTCTGACAAAAATGGGAGAAATCATCGGGGGAGCCTGCAAAACAGCACTGGTCCCCACAGCTTCCTCTGCCACGCAGCCAGCACAGGGCATTTCTCTCCACATGTCTTCTCCATCACACATAATGGAAGCAGGAAATCCGATGAAAATCTGGTTGCACCCACACGTAGAGAGGGAAAGCAACGCAATACATTCAGCCCAGAAGGTAGAGCAGACCTGACAAGAAGGATTTGTAGAAATAACCCTCAAAGGGACAAAGGCAGCCTCTGCTCCCCTGCCACCCAGCCTCTCCTGAACTCACACCAGTCATTACTGATAGCCCAGCCTGGACATGTCTGAGGGAACACAAGATGAAGGAGCCTAATGCCTCTGCCCAGTGCCACTGGCCTTGCATAACCACAGGACAGTGCTCTGATTGCCGTCCTCAGCAGCAATCTGGTAACACCAGCGCCAGCTCACTTCCCAGTCATCCTCCAATGCACTGAGCGAGCAGGAGGACAACTGCTGCATCCCCTGCTATGGCAGTCTCCAAGTGCTCGTCCAAAAAAAACTGTGCCTAGGGGATCTGCTGGCCTCCACAGAAAGAGGCCACGAGGGGACAGAGCTGGGTGCTCCTGCCTTTCACACTGCCAGTGCAGGTTCCTGCTGTGCATGGTGAGCCACTTCCACTGGCAGCTCTCAGCAGCCCCTCTACATCTACCAGACTGCTTCTTTAAAACAACCAGCTACGTGTCTGGCCTTCAGCTGCAGGTGGCAGGAAACAGATACACAGATTTGAAAAGATACCCGAGATACTGTAAAATAAGACGTCCAAAACCTCAGGGCATTCATGGTTAAAAAGATCTAAAATGGAGGAGAGGTTGTGAGTGTTTGCCGATCCAGGCCCCTCTTATTCCATAAAAAAGACAGCGCTGAAGTTTCAGCTCTAACAGGAACACCTGGAGGGCTGAAGGAGTCCTGCCTGCCTCATACCAGAGCAAGGGCAGTACCTCCCATTAGCCCTGGCCACAATTATTTCCAACTGGTGCTACTGATCTCTCTTCAGTGTATCCTCATCCCCTTGGAACAATCCCATGTGGAAAACTCAACACACAAACCTCCAAGGCTAGGTTACTTCAAGGTCTTTTTCTAAGGGGCAGGGTGGATGAGTTTTAAGACTGGCAACCTTCTAACACTGGCCAAGCATAAGCACAGGGTGATGATTCAGGAAAACAAAGCCACGCTCCACGCTTCACACAAAATGGATGCAGGGCCACGATGGGTGGCCAGGTCCTGCCTCCCACGTGTAAGCCACACTCAACTCCCCAGCAGCCACGCTAGAGCCAGAGACTCAACAAAAGTGCTCTCACAGGGAGTAGAGCTGGGCCACATGGCCACTGTGAAAGATCTGGACAAGAAACCTGTGCGGGGGAAACAGAGGGGTGAAACAAGCTCAGAGGAAAACCTAGACTAAGTCTAAAGCAGTGCATTAACCGGGAATTGTTAGAGTTGCAAGGAAGATGAAAATGACTCAAATTAATTGTTGCGGCTCACGGCTGCGTGGTCACCAGTGATTCAGCAGGAACTTCAGCTTCAAAACATCCTCGTTCACTTCAATGCTCCAAAGCCAGGAGAGGAAGAAAAACCTCCCGGATTAGAATCGTGCTGCTTAGGAGCCTGGATAAAACCCTCTTCCAGCGGGCCTGAGGACAGGCCACCTCCTCTGCTGAACATCCCTTCTCCTCCTCCTGCCCGTAGCAGCGGGAGGCGGAACAACAAAGCCAGGCAAAGCAGCAGCCACACGTACACACACTGATGTGTGTGTCAGCCTGCACGTCTGAGCAGCTTCAAAGGACATACGGCACAGATGACACATGCATGTGCACCCCTACATACTCCTTCACCTGTACATACGTGTATATATACACGTGGCTCATGACTGACTATAAAGCAGAGTCCACATTCCTCCTCCTCCCTCCAAAACCACTCACTTCCCTCCAGGCGGGCGAGCGATGCCAGCAGAACACCTACACGAACTTTTAAATCGACTGGGCTGGGAGTAGGAGTTGCAGAATTGTGTTTTATTTCAGTGCTCTTGGCAAACACCCACTGAACGCTGCAAAGCAGCAGCAGCCCCAGGGGCTAGAGCAATGAGCAACTGATGACAGGAAGGCTAGAGGAATAAAAGGCTCCCTGAGAGTTCATGACAAGGAATTGTGCAGATCAGTTAGGCAGGAGAGACTGAAAAGCAGAAGAAAATGGAGCCTTGAGCAGAACCTGGCTGGTCCCAGGTGCTACTAAGATGATTGAAGCAACCAACCAGAACATCGCTGCAGACCTGAGGAGCTTTCACCGGGGCACTGAATGCAACTTCTTCCAGGATGGATGCTCTGGAATCGCAGCGCACTGTGTTGTTGTTCATGTTCGAGAAAGGGCTTGTCTCCATACACTGAGGGCTTCCAGAGTTACGGCTGCCACAGGCACATCAACAAGCAGAGGAGAACAGCTCTCAGTCCTTACAGAGCAGCCAAGACACCTGCTTCAGGGATCTCCTGCTCCCCAGCCATGCTCCACCCTCCCTCCTCTAACTCCCAAGAGCCAGTCCCTCTTCCATCAGCAGCTGGCCGACAGCCCCAGATTTGTCTTCTATAGCACAAGTGAAAAACCCGAGGTGCCAAACCCCTGTGTTTGGGAGAAGAGGATGAACAGCAAGAAGCTGCAAACGATGTAGCCCTGTAACACGGTATTGCCATTCTCAGCACCAGGCTGTGAGCTTTGCACTGAGCCTGAAAGCCCTCAGGCTTGTGGCGCTTGCTCTGTCTGAACTTTTCTTGACCTGCCTACAGCTTTGTTTCGCTTGGGTCAGCTGTGACAGCAGTTTCTCTAACTGGCCAGGTGTCTGTGGCTCATTTGTTTTACTTCTGTTTACCTTTATGTGATACAGCCATGGTTTTATATAAATAACAGTAACAAGCAGATACTTTATGTAGAATGCGATATTTACAACCAACACAGGGATGTAGTGGAGAGAAACGCAGGCACGGTGTGATAGCTGAGGCCTTCAGAAGCAGAGAGGTGACGCTGCACAGGGCAGTAGAGGCGTGGGGTGATAAGAGGTGAGGCACGGGCTTGGCAGCAGAGACCCCACGGCTCTGGGCAGCTCACCAAGGGTCAGCAAAAGTAATACAGACCTGGGGTGGACAAAACTGGAGGAACAAAGAAACAATATCGAACATGCATAAAAGACACCATACAAAGTGAATTCAGAAGTAACATGGAGCTGCAGACCAGCTAGAAAAGAGAAAGGTGTAAAGCATGTTAGCAAATATATTTAAAAAATCACCCCAAGTGGACCCTGGAGTGAGGAAGAAGCAGTCAGCCACAGCCACATCACATTCCTCCCCGTGAAGGACTACAAAGGCTGAACACTTACGGTCTTCCCCTCTAGCTACTGCCTTTGAAGATAAAGATGAAGCACACAAGGGTGAGCATACATGTAACACCACGCACAAGGGACAGAAATGAAGAAATGTGTTACAGTTTGAGCTGTATTATCCCCATTACTGACACTTTCTGTACAGAAGTATTCTAATGCATTGTTCTTCTCTTTCTCATGTAACAGTTAGTGGTAGACTAATACTGGTTCCTGAATTACAGTTCTGAGATTTCAGTTATATTAACACAAATTATTGCCTTTTTGACTTACACACACACACGTATATGTAAGGGTCCTCGTTGTTACACTCAGCATGCTTATAGGCAAAGTCCAAAGGCAAAGCCTAGGAGAAGATGAAAGAAAATGTACAGATCTAGGGGAAGAGGAAACGGTCAAAGACAAGAGAAGAAAAGAAGAAAGCTTTGTTTTTAATAAAAAGTAAATAGTCGTTCAGAGGAGAAGACAAGAACAACACAGATCTGGAAAAGCAAAGTGTACAAGCAAAGTGTACTGGAGAATCATGAAATCTGCCACTAAGCCGTGCGCAGGTTCAGCTCTCCGGCCCAACTGCACACTGCGAAAGGCTGGCAGCTCCCCCTGAGGCACCCTCCTGGGAGCAAGCAGCTCCCTGAAGAGATGCACAGCCCCAGCTGGCATTACACGAGAGCAGCTAGATTTACACTGCAGGTCTGCGCTGACTTCCCTGTAAGTGCAGTCCCTACCATGCCACAAAGCCTTGAAAGCTGAAGTTTCTTCCTTTTAAATCAAGTCTCAGAGGAAAACCACATCCCACTTGCAGACATCTGGCCAACACCTCTGTTTCCAGCAGCAAGCACAGCCAGAGGATTCCCTCACCATGCCAGAGCAGCTCCTGGGCACCACAGAGAAAGCTCAATGCAGCAAACTCATCAGCTGGGGCAGACAAACGTGGCAGCTCCTGGCAGCTGCCTCAGGGCTGTAATTGCGTTACTGCTAGCATTCAGCACAGCCGATATTACAGTGGCATCGATCACGAGAGCAAAACAAGGAGTAATGCAATTTAACTCCCCTCTGGTCTCATCTAATTAACCCTCCGGAGGAAGCAGGCAGCAGCAGGGCTGTCTCGCAGCCCCCTGCCCATCGTCCCCCTGCCAGGAGGCTGTGGCGGGCAGCAACGCGCTGTGGCAGGCCCCTGGGGCAGCCAACAACCCAGCGCTGCTCTCGCCTGCATTCCTGAGCAGGCACACCAAAAGCTCCGCTGCAGCGGAAAAACTGGAGCAGCTTTTCCCTCTGAATGCTTCGGTAAGCATAATTCCAGCAGTATCTACATAGGAGCGGCGGAGACGAAATGACCCAGCTTCTTTGACAGCGTGGCGTTAAGGAATTGCCTGCTCCCAGCAGTCAGCTGCTGTAGCCCTGGCAAGGGAGCCTCCTGCCAACTCTGCCTGCTCCAGAGCCCTCCAAGCCCAGGCTGCTGGAAGAGGGGGCAGGAGTTTGCCAGGACCCATGCTCCAAGGCCCAAAAGCTCAGGGCTCGCTTCCCCAAGCAGGCACAGTTCAGGTGTTCTCAGCTTGACAAAACTCAGTTCTGCCTGCGTTGTGTTTTGCAGGAGCCCTGTGACAGCTGGGGCTTTAATGGAGGATGAGCATTTACCTCTGCTTTGCCTGTAGCTCAGATAATATAGAGTACTTTAACCACACTCAGATTTTTCTTCAGAATAGCTAATGAGCAGTAGTTATCACAAGGCCTGAAAAGACAGTTTTCCTGGAAGGAGAAGCAACCACGATAAGATCCCTCTGCTTCCTCATACACCTCTCCCGCGTCACAGAAATGCGGCACAGTTGGAGTGCATGGAGCATTGGGTCGGCACTGTCCCAGCGTGCTGACCGACACTGGAATTTGGACAAGGAATTAGCTGATGCCAGCCCTGCCAGGCCCTGGCTGCCAGCAGAAGCAGCGGGCAGTGCCTGCAGCAGGCTGGGGCACTGGGCACACGCTGCGGGGTGCAGCCGCCAGCGCTGGCCCGCGGGGAGTGCCAGGTCCTGTGTCTGGTTCCTAAGCAATACTCACTGCACTCGTGGGCATGCTCACAATGAACAAAATACACTTCTTGGCACTTCTTAGCCATCCTGTCGAGCAGGATGCTGCTTCACCTTTAACTTCTTGCCTTTCTGACATGGCTGAAACCTGAGACCATCCCCAGTGCCAGGGCTTCCAGGAAGAGGGAAACGAGCACTCCCCCTTGTTCACACCTGGCGAGGTACTTGGTACTTTGGACTCCACGTACTTCTTTCAAGTTAAACTCCACAATTTGTGTAAAGGTTGCCAGGAGACACGGAGCTTGTTTTGAGATTCTTAGAGAGGGTGGAGCTCAGCCGAGGCGGTTGGTATCTCATTTTCATCCCAGACTTTGCCGTTCAGTCCCCGTTCCCCCCCCCTCGCTCTTATGCAAGCTTAGGACTTGGCTCACAAGCCCGTCCTGTTGCCGCACCAAGGTGCTGGTTGCTGGGAGGTTGGGCTGCTCCAGGGGCACGGAGCAGGTAGGGAGGCACGCAGGTTGCTACCTGCAGGCACACAGCTCTCAGCCTGCCCCCTCCTTTCTCAGGACACGGCAAACCCCAGGGGCTTGCAGGGCATCGAGCTGAAAAAAGGCCTGCATGTTCCCAAGTAGCCAAGCTTTGCAACTGCTCCTCTTCCTTATCCCAAGGACACGTGATAGATTGCCAAATCAGTCAAAGCTTCCCACTTGCAGAGCTCTACCAGAGCTGTCCTTAAATAAAGCAGGCATGTTTGCTCTCTCACTGTAATTTCTTTGCGCATAAACTGTGAATGACCCTCACTACGGGACTGCTTGGTTAATGAGATCAAAGCACGAAGTAACAAACTGCCCATCCACAGGGGATTCATTTCTAGCTTGCCTCCCAGTTTAAAATTCAAATGTAATTAGCACATTTTGGTGCATGGTGAGAGTGAGGCCAACCAATGTTTCTGTTGATAAATAAGGGAGGCTGAAGTCAGATATGATGAATAAAATCATTAAAAGAGCAGCTGTTGTAGCTACTCTGAGAGGCACAGTAACACTCTTATGTTGAGGGGACACCAATACTTACCCTGGAATTAAGATGGATGCAGGAGCAAATATGTATTATATAGATCTCCTTGATACAGCTTGTCAGGCAGCCCGCACAGCAGCAAACCCGCAGGACTCCTCCACGCTGCCCTACCTTTCCCTGCTCACAGCCTCTGGAATCCAGCACAGGAAAGCTTCAAGGGCAGTGAAGTGCTTTTTCTTTGTCACAAGAATTTTCATTGCAGTCTTGCAAAGATAAAAGTGTTCCCGCTTCCCTTCTCTCACTTTCTTCATCACTAGCGTTTTTGGCAGCAGCCAGAACCCACATTCTAACAGAAACTTTCTTCTGGCCCCCCGACACAGGCACGGGGCTGAAGCTCCCCCCCCAGACTTGCCCTACCCACACTACCCACCTTTACCTAGGGCTCTCTCACACCACCACAGCATCATGCACAGAAAAAAACCTCTCCCCAGGATTTTCCCCTCCCCAGCATTTCCATCACTGGACATGAGAGCACAATCACACAGTGTTTTTTTTATTTTTAATAATCAAAGAAATGGCAAATAAATACGCTCTCGTGTTCGCTCATGTGATGTTGGGAGAAGTGCATCCAAACTAGCAAGGGCAAGGACTGTTGTACAGTACAGCACACCTTTCAGTTATCTGTTTAATACCTAGCTCCTATTATCTACAGCTCTATAAAGGAGAAAAAAAAAAAAAAAGTACTCTTATTTTTAGAAAAAGGTGCAAGCTGGGAGAAGCAAAGAGATTTAAAGGAGATTTTCTCTACTAACCAGCCCCATGGCAGACCAAAAAGAGCATATTGCAGAATTGAGAAAATTTGGTCTGCCTCTTCTCTACTGCAGACTTTTTCAGAAAAAGTGTTTATGTCTTTCAAACAAACTCTCACCTTCATCCCAAATACAAAACAACATTTTCCTGCTCCCAACCTCTAATTTTCAAGGCAGGGAAGAGAAGAAGGAATTAAGAGAGTTACCGTCTCAGCTCAAAGCAGGGTTGCCTACCAGGGGCAAGGAACTGTTCACACACAATTTATTCAGGGAAAAGGTAGCTGCTCCTGCTCCTTCACTCCCTCCCCAGAGAATTGTTGGTGAATGAATAAGAAACCTATCCCAAAGAGTTTCATTACAAGTGGAACATTCTTTCAAAAATAAAATCTATATTCAGTCTCAACACCAAAACCATCTGGCAACCCTAACAGGTGAAGGCTTTCTATCAGGGCTTTGAGAGTTTTGGTTTGGATTGTTTGTGGGTGGCTGGTGAAACCTCTGCTACCAAGAGTCACCAGACCTCAGCTGTTGAGTCCCCGAGCCTGGTGAGCGTGGGTATCACTGGTCAGCAGGGAGGTTCCTCTCACTGAAAGCACTGCAGGAAGAAGGGCAGATTGCTGCTCTCTCAGCACTTCAGGGGTTCCTGCAGCCACACAGGAATGTAAGCAGTATGGATGTGCGCTGTGCTGAGCACAGCTGCACTCTGCAAGCCCTTGCTGGTGCCTGGCAGAAAGGAGGAAGCATGTAAACACAGATAAGCACAGGCTCACCCGGACGGGACGGGAGCAGAGTCGATGCACAAAGGGAACACTTTGGAAGAAAAGATTTGTAGCACGTGGCTTCTGTGCAAGGACAGGGATAAGCAGGCATGTTGGTACCTGGCAGCTTGAGGGAAGATGCCATGCCAGAACTCCTGCTGCCAGAGCCTCGAATAGTAACTGGGACAGTGTCACATTTCAGCTCTGTTTGTCCCGAGGCTCTAACAGCTGGCTGTTTGGTGCACTTGGTGCACGTGACAGAACAGTGATCCAGCTTGTGGTAACTGGAAGGCTAGACTGGTGTGTGGCACTCTGGAGAAATACCCTTTCCCTCCAAAGATTTTAAGAGGTAAACCATATCCCTGTGTCATCACTCTGAAGGATCTCCTGTTACTGGAGAAGGGAGGGAGGGAGGGAGGGATGGATGCTTTCAGGACAGCGAAACCTCATGGTATTCACTTTTGGCACAGAAAAAAAAATTGTGTTGTTTGGTTATAAAGGCCCAACTCAAACCCAGCTGCAGTCACAGCTCTTCAGTTCAAGTTATTTTTAACAATCTAAACAAAGGGGATTTTCTTATCTTCCTCTCTGGGTCCACAAGCACAACTCTGCCAGCTGGAAAGCCTCCCCAGATGGCATGTGCAACCACAGTATCCTCATAGAAGAAGCGCATTAACAACAGCCCAGATTCCTGGGAAACAGGGAGGAGGAAAAAGGTCTAACCCTTGGAAGATGACTGTACCGTTTTTAAAAGGACAAAATAAGCTGCCTCTGGTGTGGCAAAAGCAGATGAAATCTGCCTTGAACCACAGACTTCTTGTTTTAGGGTAGGTTTCTACAATCTCTACAATACTGCAGGATCCTCCTTTAGAAGTGAACGTACAAAGGCAGCTCAGAAATTCTTCAAAAGTCTGAGTGAAGTAAAATTGAAGGAGCCAGCACCAGCAGGACTGCATTTATCTACTGGCCATCCAGCAGTTCAAGTATCTTAGTGTCCCTGTACCAACCCCAAGCTGCACACGGGATAGGGTTCAATGGCATTACCATTTACACTAGGGAAAAATGAGTGAAGAGCTGTACCTGCATAAAGCTGCAGAGCTTTGCACAAACCGCACACATATGAAGGGTCCATACAGACAAAGGGTCCATAAAGAAGCAGATCCCTTCTGTGCACCTCTAGCTTTCTATAGCCCACTGCTACTGAAGCATCCAAGCAAAGTGATCTGTTAGTTAAGAAAAAATATGCTCTGAAGAAAGGCAGGAATGCTTGTCACCTTAGGATTTCATTGTTCGACGTAGCCACCAATTCTAACCTGGCTACAATGTTTGTAAGTCTTGAGAAGATCCCAATTCAAAACAGAATTTCACTTTGGTCACCAGCAGTCCTCTACTAGATCTGCTTCTTACAATTCATTTCAGTACATAAGGTGTCGAAATGCTTCCACTTTACAGAGAAATGAAAAAGAGCACAGCAGCATCTTCATCGTGCCTTGTAATGTTACGCAATGTCTATCTTTAATGTTACTCTTTCATTGTGGGTTTTATGCAACTTAAGGTAAAGGAAAATTCTTCTAAATGGATTACTGCACAACATAATAAATTATCTATATAATGATGGAAAATGATGAGTAAGACATTCCAAGAGGCTCCACATGTGGATATCTGGAAACCACTTAGCCTTATAGCTTGTCTACTGGAATTGGAGAGAGGTATTTGGGAGCAAACCAACAACCACTTCTGGAAAATAAATAAATAAATAAATGAAGTCCTCACTCGTCAGCTTCCAGTGGGATTTTACCACTCAATTACACGAGAGCTCCACACATGCTAAGCAGACTCCTGGATGGATTAAAAGCGATTCACTCATTTCCTGCTGTGCTCCTCCCCTTCCTCCCTTTGCTGTGACACAGACCCTTGTCACTGCCCTGCTGCTGCAGGACCTGACATTCACCTCCTTGGATCTGTGGACCGGGAGCAGGGGTGTTGTGACTCAGGAGGGCTGACGGAGTTCAACAGTGAATCTGCCAAGGATGAGGGGTGGAGCAGGGTGAAATAAAGTGAAACGAGAACAAGAGATGGTGGCTCAATGCTGCTGCGGCACAGGTTGGCACAGGAGAGGCTGCTGCCCTGCTGTCCAACATGCATGGAACAGCAGCAGTAAAACAAAATTTGACTCAGACAGCCATGCAGTTTTCTGATGGTGAACACATCGTACCAGTACTCAGGTCTGGGTATTAGTTGTCCTATCTTAAAAACACAAGGCAATAAAGCAGAAGCAAAAAGTCTAGCTCTTAGACATGACATCGTGGCAAATAGCAGCAGGAAAAGAGAGTGAGTATCTTCATCTTAAGTTTGATCATTTAGTTCCTGCTTTTATTGTCCCCTCTTCCCATTTGCAAACAAGGGTAAATCGTTAGGAAATGGTTATAGAACATAGGGGTGTCCAATTCCCATGTTCAAAAAACGTACTGTACATGCACAGAGTTAGCCAGTGGGCTGCATCTGCACTGGCAGCAGTCGATTCTGAGAGAAACCCAAAGAAGCTGTCTCCTCTCGCTGTCTCAGAGAGGAGTGACTATTAAACTCACACGGGGCTTTAGAGGTTCAGCTGGTGAAGAGCCATGGCTGAGCTGAAGGTTGAGGATCGTCAACTCATTGCATACACTCTGTATCAAATACAGATTTCCCCAGCAGGAAGACTAAGTTAAAAAAAAAATAAAAAAAATGAATTCTATCAGAAGAGCTCAGAATTGATGAGCTAGAGAGTGGCCTAAGCTGGCCAGAACATGAGAGTGTTAGTTAGACACTGTATGCACAAAGCACTACTTTCCTGCTCCTACAGAGGAAACAGCACAGGCTGTTCTCCCCTGCAGACAGGTATCTCACATGAGGACAAGGTTCTCAACCAGCTGTCATGACCAACTGCAAGCCAAGGAAAGAGGAATAAAGAGAAGCAAAATAAAATCAGCCACACCAGCCTACAAGGCTCAAAAAGCAACAAACACACCCCCAAAAAAATAGATAAGCTGCCTTAAGCTATCTAAGTAGCTGGTGTGGAATTTAAATGGATAGATATTTTCCCCTTTCAAAAGGTTTGTTTTTTCTTCCCCCCTTTTTAATGCTAGTCATCAGTAACCTCAGAGGATTTTCTAAGCTTTGTTTCCATTCTTGTTTCTAGGAGACAGAACCTCAACTAGCTACTGGGGGGGGGGGGGGGGGGGGGGGAGAGAAAGAAAGAATGAACCAAAATGAAAGGACAGAGAAAAAGAGAAGTGGAAAACAAACTGGAAAAAAAAAATGGACAGAGCACCAGGCTTGCCACAAGAAACAAAAATATTCAACACATTTCTGTCCCCCCTCACTCCTCCCACAAAGCTGACTTTGTCACTCGCTGCATAACCCTACCAGAGATCAAATTAGGCAACTTTGGGTTTATTATACTTGTCAGCATAAGAACAGGCAAGCATGGGCAGCAGATGTAAGACCTTAGGGGAGGGGAGGAGGTAATTTTCTCTTGTATGTTGTGTTGTCTCCCAAGACAACAGCCTTATATGAAAGTGGTGGCCTAAAATATCTGGAGCACTCTGTGCCTTTAGCCTTTCTGGCAGGCATGAAGAAAAAAGCTTCCTATAACACAAGCATCACACTAAAACAATACCAGAGCAGCAAAGCTGCCACTGGAGGAGTGAAAACCTCATTAGGGTCAAAGAAGAGAAAGGATAAAAGGTTCAAAAGCCAGTGAGAAGGAAAAGAAAATAATAAAGTAACATTCAGCTCTTTGGCACCAATGTGTAGCTGGAATGAGCTCAGATTGCATTGGGAACTGCAGCTTTCAGGAGATTCAAAAACACCAGGAAAGAGAAAATCCATAAAAGCATTGTATTTTAAAAAATTACTTTAGACAAACCAGAGACCAGAGTAAGATCCTGTTCAAAGAACACCAAAGCTTGTAATACACAAGTCCTCATTCAAACAAGCATTTATATGCCTGGTTTGGATAAATCGGGATGCCTGTGGCAACTGTTTTGATCTCAGCCAAATGAACCTAGGCATGTTGAAAGAGTTCTTAGGAAAACAGAGATGTTACATAAATTCACCTTTTGGGGGTACGATAGATTGGAGGAGTAAAGCTTCTGAATGTCGGGATTACAAAACCTCACTAGATGAGCAGAAGGCTGAGGAAATCACTGGAGCACAGCTGAAGATGACCAAGTTGCAAGGACAGGTCATGGTCCTCAGTCTGCAAAATCAGCCTCATGTAAGAAGTTATAGTGTCCAGCAAATTCAAACAAATAGGAACAAAAATAAATAAAACCAATGAACTAGTTATGTCAGGATTCCTGCAAATCACCCAGGTGAGATAAATCCACTAGAAATAAGAATGGAAAGGGAAAAAGTGTAACAAACTGAACCTGTATCAGCTTGTAAGGTCTGCACCCATACCTCTCTCACGTTCTGACTTCTTAACAAATGCTAGGTTAAGCTAGCGAAAGGAGATCGTCTTGACTGTAGCAAATCACATCAACATCACGAAACAGGCTAGCTGTGGCACAAAAGCAGCAAGTCATAAAAGCCACCAAATTCTTACAAAATATCTGGCATATTCCATAGGTTTCCTGCCCAGACCAAGAGATGCTACCACCAACAAGTGTGAACACGAATCCCTCTGTAAAGCCCTAAGGAATCACATAGCCTTTTAATTATCCAAAAGAATCCCCAGGTGTCCTCAAGCTTGATTACATTCGTGTTTGGCATGCACCAGCTCATAAGAGATCACTGTTAATAGAACTCATTTATCTTCAGCTATCCAAGAGTCCAAAACATCTCATTTTACCGCACTTGCTTTCTTCTCTCTCTCCTTCTCATTATCAAGTGTGAATAAATTCAGTGTCAGAAAAGATTCAGAGGAAGAGGCAATACACTGGAATATATCTGCATGTCTCTGAAGAGTTCGAGCATAAAGGATGCTGTCAAGCACACATGCAGAACTCAAAATGTCTTTAGTTTAACTATATAAAATGCTTTAAGAAAAAAAGAACCTCACACACACCCCCACACACACACCGTGGTAAGAGGAAGAAAAAAATGGCCTTGTAAGACTCAACTAGTAAAATCCATTTCAATACACTGCAGAAAAACTAGGAGAAAGCAATCAAACTGTGGTTTGTTCAGCTGTATTTACCTTCAGTACCCTCTCAGAAGTCCACGTGAGGGTCCTTTGGAAGCTCTTTGGCTTCACCATTGATACAGCTCCAAGGCTGACATGGCTCCCCTCATCACAGCTAATGAGTGTTAACAAGGAACAGAAACCTTGCTCCCAGGCTCTCCTGACAAAGGAGTGCATGCACTGGGCAGAAGAGAACAGGGCAGGCAGGACAGTCTGTAGTCAGCCCAGCTTAGAAGTTCCTTTGACCAGATGAATCTTACCCAGCCGAGACTGCAGCCTCACCATCTCTGGTTCCTGAAAGGCTTTGGCATAACAATCAAACCAGCCTATTCATAGTTAGGACCATTGGCTGATGGCATTGCAAGGCTGCTCTCAATGGTCTTGAAAAGGTCACGGAAACTGGGACAGGTTTCTGAATACTGGAAGAAGGCCAATTTCATTCCCATCTTCAAGAAGCACAAGAAGTAAGATGTCGGAAACTACAGGCAGGTCAGCCTTGCCTCAATCTCTTCGAAGGTGATGGGACAACTAATCTTAGAAACCATTTGCAACCACATGAAGGACAAGAACATGATAAAGAGTAGTTAATATGGATTTATGAAGGGAAAATCATGCATGCTTAACCAACGTGATAACCTTCTACAGTGAGGTGACTAACTTGGCATGTGAGTGGGGAGTAGTGGACGTTGTTTACCTGAACTTTAATAAAGCCTTTTACACAGTTTCTCATAACGTTATTAGAGACAAGCTGACAAAATACAGGCTAGGTAAGTACACAGTGAGGTGGACTGAAAACTGGATGGATGTCCAGGCCCAGAGGGTTGTGATCAGCAGCACTAAATCCAGTCGGGGCAAACCCCTAGAGGTATACCCCAGGAGTTGCTCCTGGGGCCGTTACTGTTTCATCTCCTTATTAATGACCTGGAGGACAGGGCAGAGTGCACCCTCAGCAAGTTCACAGCTGGTACAAAATCGGAAGGAGTGGCTGACACCAAATGACTGTGCCGCCATTCCAAGCAACCTGGACGTGCTGGAGAATTGGGCCAACAGGAGCCTTATGAAGGTCAACAAAAGGAAACTCCAAGTCCTGAGGAATAACCTCAGGCACCAGTACATGCTGGAGGCTGACTGGGTGTAAGGCAGCTCTGAAGAAAATTTTGGGGTCCTGGGGAACAATAAGCTGATCATGAGACAGCAATGAACCATTGTGACAAAGAAAGCCAACAAACAGCCTTCTGGGCTGCGCTAGGAAAAGCACTGCCAGCAGATCAGGGGAAGAGATCTTTCCCCTCTACTCAACACTGGCAAGTCCAAATCTGGGCTATGCGTCCAGTTCTGGGCTTTCCCATACAGGAAAAATCCAGACTTGCTGGAACAAGGCCAGCATAGGGCCACAAAGATAACTGTGGGATTGAAGAACCTTTTGTATAAAAGGTGGCTGTTCAGCCTGGAGAATAAGGCTCAGGGGGACTTTATCAATGTGTGTAAACATCAGATTAGATTGAATGAAGAAGAGGGAGCCAGACTTTCCTCAGTAGCGCCCACAGAGGGAGCAAGAGGCAATGGGCAGAAGTGAAAATACATGACATTCTATTTGAAAACAAGAAAAGAAAGAAAAAGTCCACTGTGTAAGTATCCAGCACGAGAAACAAGCTGTCCAGAGAGGTTATGGTGCCTTCGTCTGAGGAAATATTCAAAAGCTGCCTGGACCTGGTGCTGGAGAACCCGCTGTAGGTGGCTCTCCTTGAGCAGGGGCTTGGCTGAGATGATCTCAAGAGGTCACTTCCAACCACAGCAATTCTGTGAACTAGAATATTGGCCAGGAAGGGCAAGAATTTCTGGGCAGTTTTATTGACCCCACCTCTTATTTCAGCAAGATACACAGAAACCTCAAGTGTAGCTAGCCAGTTTCTTGAGTGACTGAAAACATCATCCATAATTCTCGTGGAAGTTCCTTTCTTCTAATTTCAGCTTTCATATTTAAGAGTATGCCTATGCACTGCTATCTGGAGATACCACCCTCTCTCTTCTCCCGTAGCTTGTTCATCGGCAGAATAAACTAGCTCAGAGGAAGAGACAAGCTCGTATGGACTCCAGCAATCCAGTTTAGAGCCAGTTGGAACATCTTCACATGGCACCACATCGGGCAGCAAAGACTTTTCTTGAAAGGTCACTCTTTTGTCTACCCAATCTATTTCCACTGCAGTATCATATCTTCCCATCTCAGTCATAGTCGCCTCCCATCTCAATAGTTGTGCCTTCACCAGCAAGGTAAATATTGTACTGAAAACATTTTTCCTCCCTTGCTTTTTCAAAATACCCTCTAAGACATCAGCCTGCCTCTCTCACAGTACTTTTACATTTTTTCAGGTGCTACCTTTTTTCGGATGAATCCCATTCCGCAGATCAGCAACTCTGACGTGCTCTGCTCCTCCATAGGCATACGCTCTCTGAGTAGGCTCCACCTTCAGCAAGATCAGGATCTGGCCCAGGATGTCTCTGATTTTGCTAAACATGCAACTAACAAAGCTACCTCCCCAGCCCTCAGCTATCTCGCTCTAGGCATCTTTTTTTGCTGTCCACCAGTGTCTCCATCTAGATCTCTCTATTTACACTTGGACCACGGTTGATAGATGGGTTGCACTCCAGAGAACCCCCAAGCAAGGGGCTGTCAGCCTGAGATCTTTCTCCGCATTTGGATGAGAAACATAGCAAGTTCTGAATTGTAGGGCGTGTACAAGGCGGCTTTTGTCAATTCACATAAAGCATCACCTGCTCCATTAGGTACTCACTGGCTTGAGCATCCTACTGAGTTATGTGCAAGGTCAGCATACTACAGAGCATAGTTAAAAAGCCCACAATGTATTTAATACCTAGCTTAGAGCAAGAGGTGGGAAAGGGATTCCATAAATGGGATACTATTAAAACTCATCAGATAAAATGCAGTCCTTCTCCCTTGCTAATTACACTAGCAGTGCTAATGCTCATCATTCTCCTGTGCTAAGAGACTACAGAATGGTAAATAGTCTCCCCGTCGAAGGCCATCCTGGAAACACCCTGGATCTTTATGCTGATTTATCAGTCCTGGTTAATCTTAGCTTTGAAGAATGTAGTTTGTGACTCACCCTGCTGGATAAGCAACGAGGCCAGTTCTGGGGTCGCAGGCTAATCCTCTGCCTCCCGACACAGTTATCCCCAACACCTTCTCCAAGGTCACCTAGTGCATGTGAAAAAGAAAACAAGAAATACTATGAGATATGAGTGCAGTTCAAATGGACCCATAAACAGATGCTGATGGTGTGGCACTGTATAATGGCACTGAGAAGAATCGTAGCTCCCAGAAATTCAGAGCTCCTATAAATTCACTGACAAGCACCCAGGTGCAGAACAAGTGTTTAACCCTCCTCTATCTTCAACACAGGCACAGTAAAATACTGCCGGGGTACAGAGAAGGAGTTATGCATCCACTGATTATTGTGTCTGTGCCAGAGCACTGCCAA
Organism: Netta rufina; assembly: GCF_964035555.1. NCBI lineage: Eukaryota > Metazoa > Chordata > Aves > Anseriformes > Anatidae > Netta > Netta rufina. The sequence continues at coordinate 31,954,786 of NC_140128.1, forward strand.
GTATTGCAGAGGACTGCATGCAGCAATTAGTACAGAGCAAGAAGCTGGGGTGCACATTCACTGCCCTGCAATTCCCATCCTCTCAGCACGAGCAGCAAACCACTTTCGTCACAGTTATCTTCCTGGACATCTTTTCCAGGTTGCCCCACTCTCTTTATCTCTATCTAGTGGTAGGTGGTTCAGTGTGGTCCCAGTCCCATATTCATAGGAGCTGAAGAGTCATTTTTTTCCCACATAGCTTGAACTAGAAACCACATCCATTGGACAAACACATCCCTCCCCAGGAATCTCAAGAGACAGAACAGCTCACATTATCGGGTTCACAAGCCCATATACCAATGGCCCACTCAAGAGACAACAATCCAAAATGCTTGCTTTCTCCCCGAGCAAAAATCCCAACTATTTCGAGAGAAGAAATGAAATGCAACTGGGAAGAGCTACTTGAAAGACAGAAATTCAGAGTCAGGCCTCTATGGCAAGAAGCCAGGAATAGCAAAACCAAAAGCTGGGGGGGGACGGGGAGGACTAAGACATTTCAGGGAGCACGCTGGCAGAGGAAGCATCAGAATTCAGCACTCTCCCAAAGCAAAAGGCTGCAGTGAGATTACACTGCACAAAGTCTGGTCTGTGACATGAAAGGACCCAGCCTCTGAGCAAAAAGCAATTTTCAGCCTTGGGATTGTTATGACAGACGCGAAAGTATTCTCTTTCCTTTACATTTGCACAGCTTGATTTTATTTATTATATATTTTATGCATACATTCCTCCTCAGAACTGCTGTCCCTGCCAAATTCATGGATTTTACTGGGTCACAGCCTTCTGTTTTTAATTATCATCATCTAAGTTTTATTTGGTTAAGGCCTTAAGGCATGGACGCGGCATAAGAAGTCCCCATTGTAATAATTACTGCAATCATTAATGGCTGCCCTGCAGACCAGCATCTTGCATTTACACCAACGTGGAGCAAAAAAGGTAGAGGCAGGGCGGGCTTCCGCACGCTGCCCTGACAACGCAGCTTACCAGCCCTCAAGAGTTCAGCTGTAGGGTGAAGAAACGAGGTCTCGCTGAGCCCATGGCCCAAGTTACTGGAGAAGGTGGTAAAAGCAACTCCACGTGGAGCTACTCTGCTTCAACAGGTAAAGCAGGGCCGAGGCGCCACCAGCTTGCTTAAAACGAGCCATCTGTGCTTCAGTGGCTTCCAATTTGGGCTGGCTTCAAACCAGTGACACAGAAAGTGCAAGATTTCACGTCCTGCCCTCTGGAGCAACTCAGTCTTTTTTTCCCTTTTAGTAATGACATACCCCAGATACTTTCAGATAGTGTAAGAAAACACCAAATTGCCTCCTTTCCTCACAAAATGAGCATCTCTGGAACCACGGCTTTTATAAAATTCCACTGAATTTTTGCTTAGCATTAGAACATACAATTAAAAATGCATTTACAAATTCGCCAGTAAAGCAAGGAAATAGTTTTGTTTCAGTTTAATGTTCCTTAAAAAGGGGGGGGGGAAGAGAAAAGGAGGCCAGTGGGACATCTACTCTTCCAGGTTTGTTTCAATACGTCAACACATTCGTTGTTCGAGTAGCTTCCTAAGTGCACAGAAGGAAGAATTTGCTGAGATTCCAGCTCATGCTGTCAGCTCCCAACCCATCACACGAAGAGAAGTTTGAATTCCCATAGAAACCACGTACTTGACAGTGAAGGAGGAAGTGGGAGAGATACGTGCCATTCAAGTGCTCCCATCTAGATAAGGCACCAATTACTCGATGCTGTCAGCAAACAGCAAATTTAGCAATGCTGCGCTCACGCTGCTCAGTGCAGGCTTTAGCTCAGGCTGGCTGTAACTGCAGCTGTCCTAAAAGGTGCTACCTGACCTTGGCTATGCAGCTAATAGCGCTCAGCAGCAGGTCAGCAACCTACTTTCTCCAACAGCTTTATTTTTCCTCTGCCAGGACACACATTCAACACCCCCAGTGCCACCTTATGCTGCCGCTGAGCTGATCTCACAGCTTCCTGCTCCCAAGGGAGGGGACAGTTCCTTCCTCCCTCATCCCACTTGTCCCAACAACCCCCTCCCTTGCCGGCGTTTCCCTCGCACCAGCACTGACACAGCAACTGCCTCTCCAGCAAGCAGCCTGAAAGGCAGCCCTGTGTGCCTTCCAGATGCTGTTACAACACCTCAGCACGTGTAGTAATAATCCTTAGGTATTAAAAACAACTTGTCTTTAAGAGTAGGATGAACACATTTAAAAATGGGTCTTATGAAACTTGTGAGCTCTACTCCCACCTCTCTGTCCACAAGGCACCACAGCTTTATCTCCATGACCAGCCTCCAGTCTAGTTGCCATAAGGGAAAGAGTTGAGTCACATGTCACAAAGCTTGATAGAAGACTAAAAAAAATTCTGGGAGAAAAAAACAATAGGTAGCAATGCAGTGTAAACTGGATTCCTCCTGACTTGCCAGCCAAAACAAATAAATAATTAGTATAGCTAATTAGGACAGGGGTACACCAACATTTACTTCCCAATCTCAAATTAAGATTTGTCAGCAAAGGGTAAACTTGTCGATACAGGTCTGACATTACCCCACTTGTGAAGTTATGGCAAAATGAGGCAGGAACTCACTTTGTCATGTAGCAAGCAGTCTCCCAATCCCACACAGCCACTGCCATTCCCATAACGTCACCCAGGTGGTTCTTCAGCATGTCCCAGGCAGAACGAAATTTCCTGACCTCTTTCCAAGTGTGATCTGAGCTAACCACGGGACTGGAGGGTCCCACTGCAGACGGGGGAAGCGGGTGTGTTTGTTACCAATAGCTCCCACATTGGGCCACTTTGCTGCCCACAATCGTCAGATGTGTCCCTGCTTGCTTGGGTCATCCCATCCAATAAGTGGGCCAGCTCACCACCCTTGCCCAAGCCAGGAAACAATTGCAAGACGAAACCTGTAATTTTGTGCCCCTAAATTAAAGGCCCAGAAAGGTGGCTGGCTATCCACATTTGTTACTTCATCCTGAGGCCTCTATTAATAGTATTTGGCACTTTCACAGTTCTCTAAGTGATTTGCAAGTGTTATTGAACTGAACCACACGCAACATTCTCCTGGAGTTCACTTTGCATTGAAATTATCTACTTATTGACCACCTTGTCTCCACTTCTTTAAGGTCAACTTTTTCAAATTTGGAGGCTCAGTACACACCCTTAGTCACCAAGAGTAGAAAACAGAACTTCAGGTGCGGAGCAAACACCTGTCTTGCAAAACCTGATGTTCATCCATCTTACAGACAAATCTAAATTCAGCTGCTCAGAGTTGCACAAATGGGCAAATAAATTTTAGTGCCTAAGCAGATCACTTACTCTGTTCCTTCCTTCAGATCCAAACATCAGAGAGCTCCTAGAGCCCCTCGGCCTCTGGCATGATCAGACGGGCAGAGTCCTGATCTGCAGCTACTAGAAGGTGTTCGATACAGCCAGGCCTCCTGGTAGAGGAGGAGAAGCCTTGAGGCAGTGCAATCCCCGCTGGATCTCCAGGCACATCTGAGAGCAGCTGTTGTTTCCCTCAGACACGGTCCCTCACAGTATGAGTGGAAGCCCACACACACCTGTGGCAGAGCCATGCCACCTCTGCCTTCCTTTAGGAAAGGCTGCTCTAAATTAGCCCCTGCCAGTTTTGCTCGTCTTTTCAGGAAACAAGACACTTGAGCAGCTGCTCCCAGCTCTCAGAGCGTGAGTTTCTTACTTGTTTGAGCTCTTCCTGCTGTTTTGGGGAACTTGAAAGACTAACCACAAGCAATTGTTTCCACATGTTACAAGGACAACACAGAAATCCTTTAGGGACCAGCTCAGTGCTCCCCGTCCCGCTCTTCCCCTCCCTGCACACACTCTCCTCTTTCCCGCAGTTCGCACCCCTTTGGGACCATCCACAAGCAAAGCCCCGCAAGGTGCACGGGAGGCAGACACCGTGGCCTGAACACCCAGACGTTTCTAGAGAGCAGTAGCTGTAAAGAACTCGCTCTTTGAAACACGCCCATCTAGCACAGTAATCATTTCCAGCCAAATGGATGCCACAGAGGGCAATCCAGTCACGGCGAGCATACTGCCTGCCTGATCAGGCTCACAGGCTCTGTGACATGGTTTTTGCTCCTGCTGCCAGCCTGCCACCACTCCTCCACGCCTGCTTGCCCACCAGCACTGTCCTGCAGTCCAGCTTCACCTCAAAGAAAGGTATGAAAAGAAACTTTTCAAGAGAAAACCATTTTTAACAGCAGACAGCCCTCCCAGAGTTTCACCTGTAGGCTGAGTGATGCCGTTACCCCCTCGCTCTCCCCAGGCCAGAAGCAAAAGACTGAGCAGGAATTGAGTAGTATCTCAGTCCCTCTTTCCCACAGCCATATGCTGAGAGCAAAGTACAGTTTTCTGACTTGATGACTTTGCTTCCCTGCCTTCTACTACTGTACACACCCTCTTCTGGGCCCAAAACCTCACCATTCTCTACATACACAATTTATTTAAGCATGGAAATAAAGAAACAAAGCTTCTTTGAGAGGATACATGCAACCCTCGGGTGCACGAAAAGGCCACCGGGGAGAGAAAAAATGGTGGTACTGTACGGGGCTGCCCACACGCCCAAATGCCTACAGCATTAGGCAGGAGGCTACGGCTTGGGAAAACCACATCCCATGAACAGATGCATCTGCTCAGGACTTCATGGATAGGCCATCTTGGATCAAACACTGGTTCCTGTTTCCATTTGCAGCCATATGCGAAAGAGTTAGAAAGAACAGTATTATAAACAAATGCATGGAGAAAAATGAAGTGCAGAGAAAGGAAAATTGAGTCTCTCACACCTCCTGTCAATCTCCCACTTGAAAATTATTCTCAGTTTTTAACCTATTTCAATAGAGTTCTCTACCATGAAATCATCCCACTGTGTCTTTAAAAGCTTAGCATTCACACCGTCTTTTGGCAAGGAGCTTCACCAGCCTGTTACGTGCTGCAAGAACCACTGTCTCTTCTTGCCTGTGTTAAACCTGACTCCTGTGAACGTTACTTGATGCCTCGTAGTTCTTGTACTGGAAGAGAGAGTGAACAGTGCATCTACCATCTTTAGGTCAGTCTGATGCTCTCTCTTCCAAGAAGAAGAGTCTTGACTTACTCACTGGTTCTCCTTCATTATCGTTGGTCAGCTCCAATACCCTTCTTCGAGATTCTTTTCAAGTCCACTATATCCTTCCTAAGACAAAAGACGAAACACCAAGACTACATACAGCTTCCAACTGTGAGCATGCCAAGCATTTACAGAGCAGATCAATACCGTCTCCCGTTTTGTTCTCTGTTCTTTTCTCCCATTAATGCCTAACACTTGATCTACCTTTCTGATATCTAAGGCTGCTTACAGGCAACAGCCCAGAGGTCATCCAGCTCCACAAAGTCATAGATAAGAACTCCAGATGCTTTCTTTGCACTTGGAAATGTAACCCCCATTCTCTTCTCTGCTCCTTTACAGAAAGAGAAATCTATCCTTGAATCGACATTTGGGTTTCAACTCCCCCTTCCCATCCATGCCTTTGTGAGCATTTATTTATGAAGAACATCTTCAAAGAGAGCTCTTGTGGCACAATTATTCCGTTCCACTCCAGAACGGCTCCTTCAATAAATGTCCACAAGCAGACAAGCCCTATTTCACAAGTCCTCCCATGGGCCTGTGCATAACAGTTAACATTTCAATCCATTTCATTAACTAATAGCACTGAGTCAGCACAAAAAGACAACATCCATCAGAGTTCCCATCTCATCCACTGCATCATCTGCCTGCCCTCATCCCTCTCCCAACTGAGCGTGGCCATACATGTATTAATAATGTATGTGCAAGAGCACAGCTCCTGAGAAAGCGGTGGACACAGAAATCCCAGAGGTGTGTAACTCATGAGGATTACTCTGGAAAGCCTTCCCTAGCACATCACAGCGGCCATCAGGTGATCAGTTACCACCTTGATGGAGGAGTGGCTGCATAATCACCTGTTCTCTTCCTCTAGAAGAACACTTTTCGGGCTAGGCTTGAGACCCCAGTATTCTTCAGCCCTGGCAATACACTGACACAGAGAGCTCCAAAATCAGGCCCAAGTTTCACAACAGCATGGTGGTTTTCATATCCAACTCCCTGTATTGTGGTCCCAACATTTTCAGCCCTGCTGCACAGCCGCCGGCGTATTTTCCCTGCTGCACCACAGCAAAGCTCTATCACTGCACCCCGGCACCCGATACGTGAAAATGCATTGTAGCTGTACATTGTCAGCGTCAGCACTTAAGAAATAGCTGTCTATTTCTTACATAAGTGAAATTTGATACAGAGTGCCAAATCTCACAGCTGGCCCTGCTCATAGATCTCCCTGCAGCCCCTGAGCCCCACCACAAAAAAGCACGTTTAACCTCCAGGGACCAGCACACACGTCGTAGGCTCTAATCTACTGTCTGAACACGCTGTCTGATCTCCTGTTACTGCTGCAGAAAAACAAAGGCTTCAAGTTTTACATTTAGCTCTGCTGTGCCTCGTTTGGCACATTAAACGCAGAACGCTAATTACAGTATACTGTTCTACTTAAGGGGCTGTCAGCATTTCCACTGTAAAGCCTTCATTTCAGGGCTTTATACCACAGCTGTGAAATATTCGTTTTGCACTTGAGCTTGACATGCAAAGGTCTGGCTTTGGCCCAGGTTCTTCTGCCTGTTTGTTTTTTGGGAGTCGGGGTTTTTGTTTTCGGCCTGGCAGAGGGAGGGCTGAAGATGGGTGGATGGAATTAACTGCAGGGGATGTTTGACTTACAAGAACGCACAAACAATAAAACCACCCAGCTCCACAGTTGGTTTCTCTCCCTCACCTACCCAAGCCCCCCCTCCCACTTCAGTCTGTGTGCATAGAATATGCACATTCTTTTTTACAATAATTTATAAAAATAAAATAAAAGGCTTTTCTGTCCTCTCCAGCCTCGGCATCCAGTGCTTGCAAAAAGTACTGTCTTGGCAAGCCTGGAGACTGAAAATATTCCACCTGCAAAAGCAACAGCAATAAGACAAGCTCCAACACACGACCAATTCCGGACGCCTCTGCCTTGGCAGACCAGGCTCCACGTCTCTTGCATTAAGTCTCACAAGCCTTGCTCATGGCCACTACTGCAGGTTCATACCATTGCCTAAATGACCTTCTAGGAACTATTCCAAGACCTTCAGACAGATTTCATGCAATCCGCCACCGTGACCTGCTGCAACACTTCAAGTTGAGCATAGGCTGGAAGCAGCATCCATAGGGTGAAAGGACTCAGAGATACATCTGACCACTGAACAAGATCTCGTATTTTAATTTAAAGAAAAAAAAATAAAAAAGACAAGAACATCATTGCCTGTAACAAGCAGTTGCCATTTCTAGGAAACGTTGATTTCCCAAATAATCACTTTGAGGACAACGGGGAGTGATCTTCCACAACACAACCTATGACTGATGCACCTTGGCGGAAGAGTGGCAAGGGTAGAAACTGACTTGCCAGAGGGTTCTGACTCACTGAGTTACTTGAGGTATTACATGGGTGAACCTGCACAGAAGCGGAGCTGGGAAGGGGTGGGTTTCTCACAGAAATGCTGCGCCTCGGTTCCAGTGGCTCTGCCTGGTGGCACTACAGTGGTTGCGCAGGGTCGAGCACACACATTTGTTAGAAATGATCCAGTTGAGAGAACAGGGAACAAAATGGCAACAGAGGTGGAAGAAAGGGAACGTGAGCAACCCAGGGTCCCTGCGGGCTGTCTTTCTACACGTGCCTGCATACAGCATGCGTGCGTTTGTCCATCTCTCCGCAGTCTCTCTTGCCTGCTCTCCCCTCCTGGCCTCCCCACTGTGCTGGCTGCTTCCAGCCCAATTCCAGCTGTCAGGACTGCATTCCTGACCCGTCAGCCCCAGCTGTCGGGGGCTACGTGCTGAATCTGCACTCTGCCTTCTTCTTCGTGCACCTGGAGTAAGGCAGTCCTGGGGAGGCCATAAATGCTGTTGCATAGCCCTGGGGAACCGGGTGTAACACTGTTAAGAGCACCTCCACCAGCAGATATAGCGAGGGAGCTCAGAACAGACAGCAACGCACGTGCAAGCGCCCCTGTGTCCTGCAAAAGAGGATACACACAGTTAATTTTCTACCAGTTTCTGCAGCATGACCTAGTTATCATCAAATAATTGTCTTCTGTTCCTTCACTCCACACCAGCTTGATCCCTCAAGTTTGCCTTCCTATTGTAATACCCACAACAAAATCCAATTTATTTCAAAATATTGCAGGGATGAGGAAAGGCACACGTAACCTTACCAAACCTGGCTAGAGACACGGCAAAGGGGCAACTTCTCCTATTCAGGCACCATCCTCACCATAAAAGCCAACTCAGACTTTCCTGACAGTTCACAAAACCTTCAGAGATACAAATGTGGTGAAGGGACAAGGTGTGGAGTGTGTGCAAATTGCCCACCTTTGTCAAAGTTGTGATGACGCTATTTGGACTTTGGTGTGGGGAATTCTTCTTGCTGATGCAAGGGAAAACTGTGTGCAAAATGTATGCTTTAAAAAAGAGAAAGCAACATCAAACAGGCTACAGGTTTGCTGGTACATAAAGAGTCAATCCTGATTTATTCCAGACTAAGTGTCTACACATGGAGTCGATCTGGCCAGCTCCACGGGTAGGCAAGTCCTCTGGGAAACAGAGAGATGCGTCCTGTGTGGGCAGGCTTCAAAGAAGCCATTCCTCAAGTTCTCGGGACCTGGACTTGTACAGGATCACTTTCTTTACAAGGAACAGATTTTTTTCCAATTTGCAATTTACTTCTTCATACAGCAAAGAGAGCACGTAAAATATCATACTTGATGTAGGGGGTAATTTTGCCCTCCCACACAGGCCATTTGTCCAGTGATTTTTCCTTCATGGTAGAAAAAGGAACCAATTCACCTTCCCCAGCATGGAAAAATATCTGTAAGAGGATTAAGTACAAGCAAGGACTTGCAGTGCTCCCCTAGTCTGTCCCAGCAGTGTAGATCAAAGGAAGGCACTTCTGACTGTGTGGCAGTGTTATATATTGGTCTCCAAATCCATGCGCAGGGCCTGAATATAGGCAAAGAAAGTGCTTCAGTGAGGGGAAGAAGTTGAAAAAAAAAGTTTAAATACAGCTCCCTCGGGCAGCGTTTCAGTTACTCATATAAGGGTTTGAAATCAAGCAGGAACAAACGGTTCTCCAAGCGTAAGGGTCACCGTTTATCATCGTTAATCATCACTTCCCAGATAGGAAAGGCTCTCTCCACAGTCATTTTCCCCTCCGTTTCGCACAGGCTTTAGCACTCACGAGAAGCGAGACACCAGAACAAGGGAAAGAGCCAAACAGGGATGCGGGCAAGAGCTGGCAGGAGTCCTCCTGCTACGGCCCTGCCAAAGTCCCTCCCCGCAGCCCTGGCCCCGAGCTGGGCTGCTCCTAAACACAAGCAGCCGGGAGTTCAAAGCCCACGGCCTTGCTGCGGGCACAGGCACCCGCTCCAAGGAAGCCACGGCAGCTCCGCATACCTCCCGACTCCAGAGAAGCTAAACACACGGGCCGTAACACAGCGTTTCTAATGCTGATACCGCCGTGGTGCGGAGCTCAGTCCTAAATCACCTCGTGCTGAGCTCTATAAACAACACATACGTTCAAACTAAACATGGACACGGGACAGATACGCTGAAAGGGAGGGCTCAGAAAGCCTTCCTCACAGTTAACCCTGCCGAGTGAAAGCAGAGCAGGAAAGCTATGTAAGAAAAGTACCAGGCTGAGGTTCCTGTCCCCGACTTCCTTCATTTCTTCTCCCTGGCACTTACTTTTGGTATAAATGTATCGGTGTACTGTTTGTCCAAGGCTGTAGGGGTGTGGGGGGGAGGCTTGGTGGTGGAGCTCGCTCCCACAAGAGTAGGAACTTTGGAGACAGAACTAAATAGGGTGAAGGAAAGCATTTTAATCAGCTTGCCTGAAGTGACACTCATAATTCATTTGTGATTTCTTTACTCACTCTTAACACCCCATGCCAAATCAATTTATTTTTGTCCTTCATCACTGATTTACACAGGAGTTCTGCCTAAAAAGTCACCCACTGTCATTTCTGACTTGGCACTCTGAACCTGCTCTGTATCCACCCAGCCCCCATTGGCACAAAGGAGACGTCGCAGATCTTCCAGAGAAGAAGACAGCTTTAAGCAGCACTTAAGTCCCTGGGAAAGACTTAAAGAGATTCTCTGTACACAAAAGCCTGACCTTTTTATGCTCCAATACCTTGCCCAGAGCAGATACCTGTGTCCTCCACACGAGGTCAGAGAGCTCGCCTCTAACCGCACCTGAAAGCTCCCACTGGCAGCACCTGAATGCCTGCAGTACCAGCCACCTTGTCCTCCCACACACATCTCCCTAAGACTGCAGTGACTCCACGGGGGAAAGTAAATACTTACACGCTCAGGAGATTAGAAAATGGTTTTGTTGTAAGCCGATTTAAATTATACTAAAAAAAATACTAACATAATTTAAAAGATGCTAAGGTTGGACTAAATACAACAGGAGCACACGGCATTTATCACACAGACAGCATCCCCAAAGAAGGAGGCACGTGGTAAGGAGAGGAGTATTTGTTCTTTCCCTAAACATTTTCTGAAGTATTTATTGTTTCACATTTCTTGAGACAAGTCCCAGTGAATATGAAGGCCTCCTATGCTCACAGCAGGTAGCAACACGTATTCTCACACAGCTTGCAATCTATAAACAGATATAAGAGGGCTGGATGGAGAAACACACACACAGTCTGAGGTGAAACGTCTTGATAATGGTCATGTAACAAACAAGTGGCAGAGCTGAGAAAAACCTTACCTCCCTCCCAAATTCCAGCAGTTATCTACTGCTTGGACCAGGCTACAGCACTGCTGTATCTCACTCCTGCTTGAGGCTAGGGACAAGAATTTTAATGAATGCTTAAAACTGAATCGAAGCAACATAAGAGATTATTTTTCCCCCAGACCAACTGGGATATACAGCAGCAGCCACCCAAGCTCCCCCCGCCACCACTCGCTGCCCAGCTCTCTCCAATCCCTTCCTCCACTCCCTGCCCTCCCTCTGCCCTGAGGAATAAGCCTCTTACACAAGGGCCTTTATCATCAGCTGCCCTTTGTGCACCCTAGAATTAAGGAGCCCTTTGCGTCCGCCAGTCAACGTGTCTACTGAGCACCCAAGAGATTTCTCCTGCCAGCCAGAAAGGAGACGATGGCCTCCAGGAGAGGCAATATGTATGAACACGTGCTGAAGACTGAGAAAACAAACTGAAGAGAACAGCACGAGCACGGATTTCCATCGCTTCCTCAACAACCCTGTTGCCACCGCCTCCCTTCCCAGCACAGCTGGAGAGGTCTCCAGCAGTCAGTCATACAGCGACCCCGGTACTGCACCTGCTGCTCAGCCACCTCATGGGTATCTCCTGCAAACTCTCACGTGTTCCCCAAGTCTCACCTGCCTCAACACTGAAGATCCAACCTGCCTCTGAAGGCCTTTGGGGAAATACCCCAAGAATAAGCAAGTAAGAGAAGTGACAGATGTAAAAATTGGCAAGAGACATGTTGGGAACTTTGTTTCACTGCAGGGCCCTCTTGCTTCCGCATGTGTTTCCCATGCATTAGGAAATCGGATTTTCAAGCCCAGGACCACACAGCTATGGGGAGCTGCTCAGGCAGGGCTGCAGAGGAGCACCCTATTGGTGAAGCTTCAGGTTCCCACCGTACCAATTTCCCTCAGAGCACCACCACAGGGCCAGCTTTCTGCTTCAAAGACGCAAGCTGGTGCTACAGGAGAGGCAACCATCACTGAGTCACACCTATCTCAGACACAGAACTTGGGTTTGTCTTTCCCAAAGAATAAAATCTGCTGCAGATTTTATGGACTAGACCCAACACCCAGAAGGTTGGAATAACTTCCCCTGCAATTTAGCAGCAAGAAACACCATCCTATCCTCGCTCTCCCTCGTGCACAGAGAGACCAGAAGTTATAAGGATACCTAGAAAGCAATCCTAAACAAACACATTAAATCGTTTGTTCAGTACACTTTGCCTTTCCTACATACTCTGCCCTCAAATCACTTCTGCCTGTGATTTTCCCCAAGTGCCTGGTCAGTTTCCTTTCCTGAATGAAACCAAGCCTGCAAATGAGAGGCACAGCAGTCCAACACAAGCTCACTTGTTTGAGGGGTTAAAGGTGACCGAACAAAAAGAAAAAGGGAGCAGGCTGCCACCTCAGTGCAGAAAACCCAGAAACATGAGAAATAACATTGGCAAAGCAGGTCTCCTTTATCCTATACTTGATGCTTACAAGCATGTGTAGCTGGCAGAATTATCAAATGTGAGAACTGAGGAAGTGAAATGACACTCAGAGGAAGCAATTTTTATCCACAGGCTTAAAACCCGCTTTGTTTGTGTTGCCACCTAGCTCCTGCCATGCTTCTAGAAAACAAACCATTAAAAATACCACCATTTCTTTACAGTCCTTGTCTCGAAATTCAGAAAGCCACAGATCTAGGCACACAACCAACTCCTGTTTCTCCAACGCTGCACAGAGTAACTTCTGTTTTTATATGTTTAGTTCTTAGCAAAATTTTCTGCCATAAAAGCAGAACATAAAAAAAAGAGCTCATTGAACTCCTGTCTTAGCAAAGTGTCAATGCTCCCGATTCACAATTTTCCACTCAAAAGTTTTAGATGCATTTACCTACTTGGAAGCATTTAGCAGCATTCATCTTTGCAAGAAATAGTTGAGTGACACACGTAGCTCAGAAATACCTGAACTACAGGCCCTCAGTATGTTTGTCTAAGGGTAATGAGAAGCAGATGAGCACCTGAAGGACAGGCAGAAAGACCCAACAGCAAAGCAATGTTTAGAGTCAGAACATCCCCCTTGATTATCGTTTGTAGTGAGCCACTCTGCCTACGTAAACCCTGCTCAAACTGAAGGCTCATGTCCTGCAGGGAAAAAAAAAGAAAAAAAATAAATAAAAAGACAGCTATAAAGTCTCTGTGCAGCTTCTCCCCATTCCTTGCTGGCTGCACTGCAGTAAGGTAGCAGGCTACAGCTGGAGAGGGGCTTTGCTCTCCCCCCTGCTCAGGAGCTGAGCCCCCCTGTGAAGCCAGGCTGCAGCTCCCACCGCTGGGCAGAAAAGAGGGGTAGGATGAATTGGGGGCTGAGCACCACTTGGAGTTGTAAGAATGCAGCTGGTGATTTTGACTTTCAAAAACAAAACAAAACCCTGCAGCACAGCAGAATGGATTGAATGTAAAGACTTGTTTGCAGAGCACTATACCCTGAAATCATAGACATGTCCACAATCTTGCTTCTCTTCTTTGGTATCAGTCGTTTTAAGTAAGGACTATACTTCTAGCTGCAAACCTTGTTTCTCTTATCTCCTTCGACCATCACAGGCTTGATATCTACAATAAAGCACTTAAAAGAGAGCATTATGGAAGGATCAGTTTACAAATTAGCCAAGACAAACAAGCACTTACACTTTAAAGACGGAATTAACACCAGCCATGAGCAAAGACTAAAACCCGCTGCTCAGGGCTTATCAGCACTTTCTGCTATTTCTATAGAGGTCACTTCCTACGTTTCTTTTGGGTGAGATAAAAATCTATTACTGACAGAAAACACCGCAGACAGCGGTACAGGCAGCCCCGCTGACTGAGCAAAGACTTCCACCAACCAATTTTGTACAAAGAACCAGACAAGGACTTCAAAAGTGCAGAAGTTGTTTCATTTACAAATGCTGCCTGGGAAAAGTCCCAAGCACACTTCACAAGGGTTCAAAAGATGACAGCAGCATCCTGGTGCACCTGTGGAAGTGACATCACTTCAACACACTGTCCCCTACAACATGTCACACAACACAAGGACCGGGGCAAACAGAAGCCCTACATGTACCCAGACCATGTCTCCAACAGCAAGAACAGGGAGATGTCTGCCAGAAAGAGTTAAAGAAAACTCAGCACTAGTTATGGAGTCACAAGAACACAAGAGGCTGTCACAGAACAACCCTGTGGCCCTGAGGATCAGGTCACCACACACCAAAGCCTAAGGGATATCTGACGGGCGACCCACCACAAGAGAGAAGAGCTGGGCAGCCACCAAGGAGGAACCCAGTGCTCCAGACCCAAGTTTCCCATGCTTCATGCTCTTCCCTGAAGCCTAGCCCCATGACATTTTCTCGTTGCTTTCAGCCTCCTTCCCCATTTTTTTCAGCTGAGATGGAGCAAAGGGAACTCCTCCCGAGCCAGCTCTAGGGAAGGGAAGCCCTGGTGCTACCCCTTTCTCCTATTTATACCAACAACATTACTGCCACAGTTCAAATACATTTTATATATAGCTCTGTGGCTTAGTTCCAGGCAGAAGTAACTCAATGCTGGTGTACATGTGTTTAGAGCACAGCAATTGGAAAGAATGTCCCATAAACGCTGTCAGCTTGGCTGTTTCACTGTGCCCAGAACAGACTCTACCAGGGCAGAAACACAAGCCGGGTAGGAAAATAAAAATAACGATAATAATAATAATAATTAGAAAACCAAGAAAATTATGCAGCAAGAAATTAAGTGAGCCCCTTGCCAACTCACAGCAGTGACGGGCTCCCACCGCAGCCCCAGCAGATGTATAGCTGTAAGTTAATAGCCCGCTCGTACCACAGCGGGATGCCGTGCCTGCCTGCCTGCCAAGGGACCACGCAGAGGTGACCCGGGCGTGTGACAGCACAAGGGCAGACACGCACAGAGCATCTGCCAGCGGCCCCTTGCATTTTAATGTAACCTTAGAAACTAGCGGGCTGCACCACAGTCAGCAGCTCTACGTGCAAACCCTGCTTGGAGTAGGAATATCTGTAGCGCTGCCGTATTTTAATGAACCCGAATTGAGCCCAACACCCACAGGCTCGTGGCCTGGAGCACGGAAGGCACAGACTGCAGCTGGAGCGGGGTGCCAGCGGCACGCAGGCGAGGGAGGCGCCCACTACAAGCCAAGGGGACACAGATCCCAGTGCTAGACCCTGCTCTTACCTGGCCCTTGGGCAGCAGCCCACAGGGAGCCTTCCTGAACACGCCAGGTCAGCATCTCATGTGGAACTGGCTGGGTAGAAAGGAGGAAACCAGTTCCACATTTTGGGGATGATGATGGGGGTATCAAAGAAAAATGGAATAACACAGAACGTCTCCGGTTAACTGCTCACTTGGGGAACGGGGGAAAAACCAGTCTCTGCTCCAAACTTCACAGGACTTGTTAGCAGCATAGCCAGGGAATATAGATTAGCAAAGCACAGCTGAGATGGTCAAAACAACATCATAAAGACAACTGCATGATATACATATAAGGCATGCAGACATCTCATGTGCATGAGATGAATCATACACAGACGCTGATCTTGCCACCAGCCACAGAGGTGCTTATCTCCCCATGCACTGGGCGAAGCAGAACTGCTCACACTCGTACTACCACACACACAATTAAGTACATGCATTTTTTAAACCTTCAAGGTCATTGCCACTGTAAAAGCATTACACAAAGTTGTGCAAGACTTTGTGTACGTTACAGCTGTAACACAACATCAGTGCCACTCTCTAAAGGGGGGTCAGTTACTGTCTAACAGGCACATTAAGTAAAGTAACATACGCTCAACCCAAAGAGAGTATGTTCTTCCTATTAAACGCACACACGTAGCAAAATAGAAACACACTCATACTGTCATCCAACCAGGCCCCAGCATTTAAATATCCCCTACAATGTGAAATCCTGCTTGGCAGCTGTTTACAGTACTTTCTTTTCTGGGGATCCAAGGAAAGGCATCCAAATGAAATCACACCAGAGAGCAGGAGGGCAGGACTCGGGACAAAACCCAGGCAGACAGACCTGGAAGTAAATCCCTCTGCCAGAGTGGTGGCCGCATCCCAAAGACAGCATCCCCCCCACTCCCCAGCAAGGGAAATCACCCACATTTTGTAACGGATTTGTAACGCCCTTCCTCCTGCCTGAACTGCTTCTGCAGCTTATGCTGAGCACTGATGATTTACAGCTCTGCCATCGCCTCAGCATGAGAACTCCCCAACTCAGAATAACCCCACATGCTACACAAACACGCTTCAGGCCCACAGCTCCTGTCCCCACAACCCGGGGCAGGAACAGCAGCTCCTCTCTGCCTGCAGACTTCCAGGATTGTTTACACAGCCTCCTCCCCTCCTCGGCAAGGGCTGCCGGCTAAGGCGGGCCGGGTTGCTCCTCCCAGTACAACTGGCCGTAAGTGCCAGAAAAAACTACCAGCAGAAAGAAAAGAGTTTCTGTTGCTTGCCAACAAACCTCTAGGCGGTAGGTGATGAGTATTCCCAATTGTTTTAAACCTCTGGAAAGTCCTGGCAGCAAAATTAAATGCTTTATTACAACAAGCACTCTACTCTTCCCAGTGGAACATCCCAGGGCTCTCTGCAGACAGCAGCATTTCGTCACTCCTGGTTACCTTAGGAACTCCCCAGGTTTCAGGCGCCTTGTAAAACCCTTCTCTTTTGCAAAAGAAGAGAGGCAAGTTTTCCTAAAATGACAGAGACGGTTCGTTTCCCTTGGCAGAGATGCTGAGCTGGAAGCTGCCCAGTACACCTCACGCCACCACATCCCCTGCCCCAGAGGACGGCGTTATCACCCAGGGCAACGTGGTGCTGCCTTCTGGCCTTGACGTTCAGCCTGAAACCTGGGCCACCAGGGCTGCACGCGAGACTGCCACCACCAAGGCCCACTCTGTGCGACACGGGCGGTGGGCACGTTCCGCCTGCCTAGCCCTGGGGCTCGGCGTGCCGGCTGTGCCCCCCGCTGCTGCGTTTTAGGGACGCGGCGCGGGCTGAGCGCAGGGCGCCGCCGGGCAGGGGCCGCACCGCGGCGCGCCAAAAACCCATTGGGGGGCGGGGCCAAGCCGGCGGGGCCCCGCCCTCTCCCGGCGCGGATTGGCCGGGAGGCGTCTCCACGGCGCCAGGCCCCGCCCCTTTGGCGGGAGCTGCCCGCTTGGGCCGCACGGGCACCGCGCTGAGCGCCCGGCTGCGAGGCGGCAGCGCTGGGGCACGGCTGCTGCACGCACACCTTCCCCCTCGGCCTGAAACCTCCTAGCAGTTACCTCGCATTCGCCTTCTCGACCCGTTGTGAACTTCAATGCTGTATTTCGGAGAACGAGCAGGACTGGCTTTTATTGCTGCTGGCCTGGAAACACGAAATATCCCAGCGGTTCGTAGCCTTCTCTATAGTACTATTTCCAATCAGTAACTAACAACAGTCCTGATCTCCTGGGACATCAGCAGAATTACAAGGCTTACTGGGGTTTCCACAGCTTTAATTCAGATGGTTCTTAATCTGCTTGAGCCTGTTGGAAAGCCATCATCACCAGAGCTACTGAAATCGTTAGCGACAACAGAACCAAATCAGCATTCACAGCAGCGTGGTTTGGGGACTTTTAAGCAAATAATCCTAAATGAACACACGGTCCTCAAGTGGGAGAAGTGAGAAACATCCTTGGTAATCTGCAAGAGGCTGGGCTTTGCAGCTAAGGCTGAGATTTGGCCTCAGAGGATCAGGATTCAATTTCTACTTCTGCTTCAGACTTCCTGTGGGAGTTTGGAGTCACGTCTGTGTAGGAAAAGCACATTCCCTACCCTACCTTTTTATCCTTTCTTTTTTTCTTTTTTTTTTTTAAACCTAAGTCTCCTTTGGACTGGGTCTACTTCATCATATCTGTCCCATGCTGGCTGAAGCAAGATAAAGACAGGATGCTCCTGCAGTCTACGGTCATACAAACACAGCCAGCGACCCACCTTTGCACTAATATTTCTGAAGACAGATCACAGAGCACAAATCAGCAGTTCCAACAGCCGCAGGCCTCAGCCGTATTTTCCTTGCACAACAAGCGGACACGCTCAGGACAAGGCTAAACAGCGCTGTGGTGAAAGGGAACAGGGAGATTTTCTGACCTGCAGTAGCCACCGTTTGGTGGGCACAGCCTCAGCAGAGCCGCAGGGTTTCAGGCACAGGGAGCAGCCCATGTGTGGAGCTGGAATCCAGAGATTCCAGAAATGCCCAGCTGCACCTGCACACAAATCCTCAGAAGCTTCCAACTGTGCGGAGGAGACAGGTACATCAGACAGAAGGAGAAGCCTCAAGTGTCTGATGCCGGGTTTGGCACTAGGTAATTATTCAGACCTTAGCTGGGCTCACTCAGTGCTAATATGAGGGCTCCGCTCCTGCTAAGTGCCATTTGAGTGCCATGTAAGCACCACTCCCTGCCCCAAACATCAAGACAAGAGACTTGTACCAAAAGCCAGACTACCTACCGCATGGTATTTGCTTCCAGTCTCATGGATAAAACCATACCAAGGCTAACCAAGCAACCTGATCGACAGGATGCCCTACCTGCTCAGCTCTGCGCGGCCACCAAAATGCTGACCACCAGTTTCCCAGCTGGAAATGGAGGTGGTGTCCTGCTGCTGTTTTCCACCAAACAAAGGAGGGTGACAAAAATACACATTTGTGCCTGTGTTGTTTTACAGGCGTCTGCAGACCCTTGATGAGACACAAGCAGATAGTGCTCCAACCTGGCCTGGCTCCCAACCAACATGTCAACTGTTATTCCCTGAAACCAGCCATGCGATACACCCCAGACAGCAAAACACACCACCACGCACAGGCAGCAAAACAGACAGTACGTGTTGGAGGAGGTCTCTTTGCACCGTGTCTGTGGGTGTCTTTCCTCACCACAGTGAAGCACCCCACGGGGATGACCAGCAAGCAGCAAACCCATCACCTGATGTGCTGCTGCCCAGCCTGGAGCTCTGCCACCTTACTGTCCCAGCCGCGTCTTGGGCAAACACACCGTGTGCCACTGCCTGCTGCAGTGCAACAGCCCGCAAGCCAAAGGGGGCTGTCAATCTGTATGTGCACGGCTTATCCAGCACAGCAGGGACAGAATAAAACCTGCTTACTGCTCTCCGCAGCCAGGTTAGGTTTCTAAGTCCCATGTGCCTTCTCAGAATACTCTGCTCATCTGAAGGAGAAGAACAACATGCAATTCAAGACCTCTGAAGCTCTGAGACCATCCAGCACGTGACTGCCTGGGGGAAGCAATAGCCACGTAAACCCTCTCAGCAAGTGACCTGATTTGTGTTACTCATGCTAGCTGCACCCCAGCTGTCAGCAAACCATTGCTCCCACCCCGCTGTGTGGGGGGCTCCCTGCTGTCCCTCATGGTGAAGGCAGCGTGCTATCTAGGAGTGGCCAGAAGGGCGAGATCTTTCCAGCAATCTTGTCGCAAGTTTGGCAGAAAGGGTCACAGTGGTTCGTGATACAATTGCAGGCTATAAAATCAAACACGTTGAGTTGCTAGAAGCTTTTGTGTCCATCCCCCTGAACCAGAAGCAAGTGGTGCTGCAACCCAGGAGCAGAAACGCATTGGCTTTGACAGGCCTTGTGGCTATAAGCCACATTTAACACTCACAGCAGGCTCTAGCCCAGGCCAGGAGACCTAGCCAGATCACCCTGTAATTGCAGGACAAGGCATAACGTGCACAGAGCAACGAGGGGAGTGAGGAAAACCTGTGCGTGTAATTGTTAAGCAAACACAGGGCCATCTTGAGCACTGTGTATTCGAGGGTGAAGTGGAAGGGACCAGAGCAATGTAGTAGGAAAGGATTCAGCCCCCAAACTGTGACACACTCATTGTTTCACTGATACCATCCACACATACAGACATGCCACTGATATGCGGGTCATCTGGCCGTGGAGAGCCTAATCAGCCTTTGTCCTCTGCTTTAAGAGACACCGTTATAAGCCTGACCAGGGACAGCCAGGAAATCCCTTCTGTCTCCAGACTGCAGCCCCTAAGCTGTTGGGTGTGTTCAGAGTGAGCGGTACAGAACTGCCAAAGAGATCCCTGGCTATCAGCTGGGGCCACACAACACTCACGGATACCGAAGCAGAGCAGGCACAGCAGCAGCAGGCCCAACCTGGGCTGGAAGTTTCCTCTCAGCTGTGCCACTGGCTGCAGCAGTCCCCAAGGAAGCCAGCAGGCTCTGCTGCTGTGGGACCACATTGTTCCCAAAGACTTACAAAGAACTGTGCCCTGCAACAAGCCTCAGCTGCACCTTAAACAATTTAATAAGAGGTGATGATTTTTGAAGCACACGTATCTCTGAATCAAACTTGTGTTTTGGTTCTGTTCCAGTTCAAACTCAGCAGCTCTCTGCTGATCCAGTTAGGACCAGCAGCATCTGAAGTGATTCATGTTTGAAGCTCTAACGTTTTCAGACCAAAAGGACTGCGTACCGAAGGCAGGCAGCTACAGGCAGGCCAGAAGTATCACTCCACTCCACTACATCCAGCGTGGCTTGCGGTCCTAGCACAGCCCTGCAGCTTCCCAAGGGACTAAGGAGCTGGAAAACTGGGCTGGGAATGGGCTCTCAAGCTTCCACAGAACTGCTTTCCTCATAACTTGTGCCCATGCACATCCTGCTCAGAGAGGCACACGTCTGGGCCAACCACTCCTCCCCAGAGGACAGGAACCCCTGTCCCACCAGGAACAACACAGGGCTTGTTTTCTGAACAAAAACTTTAAAAAGGTTTTGCAGAGCCACCCGGTCCAACCCAGCACCATGCAGCAGCAACGAGCGTTCGTTCCAGCTGCACATGTTTGCACGATGTTTGATGAGGGGGAGACCAGAACACACCAGTCCCTGTGCTGAATGGCGTCCTGCTGGGGAACGTCAGGTTTTAGTCAAGGCGCTGTTGTGAACTGGCAACGTGAAATATTTCTAGCTCAGAAAAAACAGCAGAGATCAAAGAAACAAGCTGCAAATTCCAAGTGCATTTCTGTCTCTCTGGCTTACGCTTTTAAAGAGAAGTCTGTATGCAGATTTTGTAGCGATTTGTTTCTACAGTGACATTGTGGATCTGGTTTACTGAGGAACACACACAGACAAAAAAGCTGCTTATACTTACAGGAGTAGAGCTTAACAATACGAACATTCCCTGCAGGAGCTTTACCTGCTCAGGTATATTACTTCTGTAAGCAGAGCAAGATTTCTGGTGCAGGGTGCAAACAGCAAGCGGGGCATTACAGCAACAGCAGATGGCTCAGGCCTGTCGTGCTTCCCTGCTGTCCAGTGCCTCGCATGCAGCACAACGAATGCAGCTTCAAAGGCACTCACTTCCCCGTTTTAAACTCCTTCTCCCTGCTGGAATCACAAGCATGGCGACCAGATGCAGAGCTGGGTTTCTGGTAGGGCTAGTAATCCTCTCGAAATTGAACGTAGGCCAACCAACTTATCTGAGGAAATTTTAGCTTCCAGCCTCCACACTGACATGTTGCAATCCTGACAATCAACAGGCCTAGAGGTAAGTCACTGCACTCTAAGTCTGTATTGGTTCAACACAAAAAAGGGAGTGTTTTTGTGGAGAGGATACAAAAAGTGGATTACCACACCAGAAAACCAAAAAAAAAAATAATATTCTAAACACAGAGCTAGTCACACAGCAACAAAAATCAAGACTCCCACAAAACAGAAGTTGTTTTCAAAATGCAGCAGCAAAACCAAACACTACATCCAATTTGTCAACAAGCTTTCCTTAAAGAGCTCCTGTTCCTTCCCTTTATATATTTATTTATTAAAACATCCGTGGTTGTGTGATCTCCTGCAGAGATCTCCTTGGGGGAAGCACGGTAGAACCATGCATTAATTATAGGCAAGAAATAAGTCCCATTGAAAGTCTCAAAACAAGTTCTCTCTTAGAGCTTCCAAGTCACACATGGCATGTCCTGCGCAGCCCTCACGCTCCGTATCTCTGCTTACCCACACTCCCCCTTCCAGGGCAAAGCACAAACAGGTCTCTGCACAGCCAGCCTCCCACAGCCTGCCCCTTGCAGCCCAGCAGCTGCTTCGCTGGAAGGAGCCAATTTCCACAGAGCTTCTCGTCAGCAGGACAAACTGCCCAAGGGGTCCGTCCCTGACCGCTGAGACTCCCTGTCAGGCCTCGCACAGCCCAAGGGCTCTTTGTGAAAGAGCAGGGACACTTACCACACATTGGGGAATAAAAGAGAAAAAAAATAATAATTACAGCTTAGAAAAGTCAAGGTAGTGCCACTGAGGGTGCTTGTCCATCTTAAATTGAGTGGCTGGTTGCAGAAAGAGCCTGACTCTGAGGAACCACAGAGCTGCAGAGAGCCTGCTCTTCACCTATGCCCATGTGCACAAAGCACGTATCGCCTTTCACGCATTAATCAAAGGCAGCAGTCCTGCTTCATCCTAGGCACCCAAGCAGCATTCAGAGGTGACCAGCCAGAGCCCTAAGTTTCACAGACCCTGCCATACTCCCAGGCTCACCCAATTCACATGGCTGAAGCCACACGCACCTCTCGGAGCGGGCACTTCTCAAAGAGTCCAAGAGCCGAAATCGCCTGGAAAAGCCCTTCCTGCAGGTCAGCAGAGATCCCTCAGGAGCAGTGCGTGTGATGCTCAGGTTTCAGTCCCCAGGATTTACACTTGTGCTAAATAGCAGACTCAGAGGATCTGTTTCCTGCTATTTTGGAAAAGGAGAGCTGCTTCTCACCTTGGAAGGCTGAAGAACACACACAGCAGAGGGAACATCTCCATGGATTTCAAACAGGGGAAGCTGTTGTTGGATCTTTGGTAAAGGGCCCACTCCTGTTTGCCTTGCCTACCCCCCAGCTGTGCCACTGAAGGCAGGCCGTAAGTCATCTGAGAGAAATTCAGAGCAGACTGCTTTGGAAAACCACCAGCAGCCCCTAACTCCTCATCACAGCAAATTGCTTCTACCAGCAAGCTTCTCTGTGTCTCACTGATTAACTGCTCTCACTAATAAGATACACAAAAGGCAGCCCTCAAACCCTAATTTGATGGTGTGGCAAGAATCCATGATGTCCCCAGGGGATCAGGCAGCCCTGACTGTACACCGGGAAACAGCACAAGGGACACAATGGAGCTCTCCTAAAAGGCACATGGCAAGGTTAAAAAGACAGGTATCAGGGAAGACCCGGGGTTTGCAGCAGCAGGTCCTGGTTGTAAAACAGAGCGGGCAGAACTCAGCCTTTTTTCCACAGGGAAAAAAAGAATCCAACATCCACGGTACCTGGTGGCACAAGTGGCCCTGGGCTGTTTCATCAGGTCTCTGTGGAACACAGGCCAGCAAGAGACGTGCAGCACACGTCCCTGGCAGTGCCCAGGCTGCACTAAGCGCAGTACCTGCACGCACATGCACATGAAAAGGTCATGCACAAGCACCAAGGACTCTCCTCAAGACAACTCTGAGGAAGCAGAGCAGGTTTTTCTCTTTCATGACAAGAGAGGAGCATTGTGTTCCTTGGTACACAGGGAACCTCCGACCTGAACCAGAGCTTCAAGAGCAGGATTTCATGCTGGGACAGGTCATTTAAATAAAGAGCCATTTATTCCCCCTGCAGTTTTACACACACGTTCCTCATTGCAGCACTCAAGCACTACTGTTTTGAGATAAATGAATGCACTTTGCATTCATGGTTTACAAGCATTTCTTATTTATTACTGAGTCTTCACAAGGGGTGGGACTAACCTCGCTATTTACGGAGCCGGAGCTATACAGACGCTGAGTGATTTGCCCAGGGTTACAAGTGAATCAGTGGCAGGGACACAACCAGGTGCCCTGACTCAGAGGCGCCTGCTCTGAGCACAAGGCAATGCCACCCAGCTCCTCTTCTCCCTGCAGCTGGGGAGAAGTCAGCCTCCTCTCCTCATGACACCAGCCAATTCCCGGTGAGTGACTGTCTGTCAGGAATCCTCTGCAACGCCGAGAGGAACGAGGAATTTTTCAGGTTGAACCAACTGCACCCAGACAAGGCATCTCCTAGAGAAGGGAGAGCTCAGTCTGAAGCACACAGAGAAGGGAAGATGGAGGAAAGCTGTGGAATGCAACCCCTGTCTGAACGGCCACCTCAGAGACACAAACCACATTTTCCACCTTTCAGACCATCCCACCCTTCCCCAGGTGCTCACAGAGCACTCCCCTGTGGGGCCGACAGCCATCGCTTACACGGAAAAACAGGTCTTTGTGGATCATTAGTTGCCTGTAACACTGGGTAGCAGTTGGAAATGTGGAGGAAGAAAAAGCATTATGTTCCTCCTGTCAGTCATCCATAACATCTCCATATGCCAGAACGAGCAAAACCCCAAAAGCTTTCCAATACAGTATCTTCAGACTGGGTACCTCCAGCCACATACACCACAAGCAGAGCGCCTTTTGAAAGGGAGATGCTGGCTTTAGCAAGAATTTGCAATACAGTAAGGATCTCAACTAAAAGATGATCCTGTGGTCACACCAGGCCTCCCAAAGCACAATTTTCGGTACAGAAGGCAACAAAGTCAAGACATTCTGGCAGCACTACACCACACTCACCTTACTGCCGATATCTTCACGCTTGTTCCCAGGCTTGCTTCTTCTCAGCTTAATGGAAGGGGAGCGAAGCAGGTTTTTGATCCGACTTGTTATTGTAGACCCTTCAACCGACATCATCTCCAGGTATCAGGAGGGTATTACACCCCGTGCAAACCGTGCCTGGGGAATGAGCCCAGGTTTGAGGCAGAAACACCGAGGCGCTCAGCTTTGCTCACGCTTGTTCACACATCTCTGAGGGATTCTGCTCGGGGACTCCACTCCTGTTACACTGCAAAGCTATTCACAGAGGCTGGCAGGCTTTCCTTTTGCAGATTCCAGAGGATCAAATCAGCAGTAATCTAAACTGAAAGATGCACCCAGGGGTCAGTACAACATTCACAATCATTTTTCCAAGCTTCGCTCTTTACGAGAAACGCCAAACGCGAGACTTAATAATAAAGATGGATGCAGCGTTATTTATTCTCAGAGGCTGCCATAAAAAACACCCTTCTTTTACCACCGTTTAGCAGCTCTAAATCAACTCGACTCGGATCTAGCAACCCGATCTTCCTACGCTTCAGCATCAGCTCTTACAACAACCGCAAGAATCACCGGGGTCCCTCCAGCCCCGCAGCCGGCAAGCACAGCGCGGCGCCCGCTCCTCGCAGCCCCGGCACCAGCACGAGGGAGCCCTTCGACTCCCACGGCCCCGGCGGACACGCAGGCAGAAGGGGCGACACCCGGCGGGGCGGGCAGGGCGCGTTCCGCAGCCCCACTGCACAGCCAGGGGCTGCCCCCCGCCACCGCCACCGCCACCGCGGGGCTGCGGCCGGCCCCTGCCCCTCGGCACGGGGGTGCCTCAGGGGCCGCCCCGGCCCCGCTCCCGGCCCCTCACCGCCCCTACCTGCCGCCCAGCCGCCGCTCTGCCGGCGAGCGCGGCGCCCCGCAGCGCCTGCCCATGCGGCCTCCCCCGAGGAGGGGCCGCCTGGCGGGGCCGCCCCCGCGGCCGGGCGGGGAGGGGCGGGGGCCGTTCCCTCAGCGGCGGCGGCGGCGCCGGGCCTCAGGCAGCAGCGGGGGGCGGCCGCCCCCGGGAGCCCAGCGCCGCCCGGCCGCGCTACGGCGCCTCGCGCGGGTCAAGCGGCAGCGGCGGCAGCAGCGGCGGCGGAGCTGGGGGGCGCGCGCCCCTGGCGGCCGTTAGCGGGCGGCCGTTAACGGGCGCGGGGAGCTCGCGCCGCCCCCTCACGGGCGCTGTGAGGCGGCGAGGCGGGGATGGGGGGTGGGGGGTTCGGCAGGTGGTGTCCGAGGGGTCACAGAATCACACAGAATCACAGAATTTCTAGGTTGGAAGAGACCTCAAGATCTTCGAGTCCAACCTCTGACCTAACGCTAACAGTCCCCACTAAACCATATCCCTAAGCTCTACATCTAAACGTCTTTCAAAGACCTCCAGGGATGGTGACTCCACCACTCCCCTGGGCAGCCCGTTCCAATGTCTAACAACCCTTTCGGTAAAGAAATTCTTCCTAACATCCAACCTAACACTCCCCTGGCGCAACTTAAGCCCATTCCCCCTCGTCCTGTCACCAGGCACATGGGAGAACAGACCAACCCCCACCTTGCTACAGCCTCCTTTAAGGTACCTGTAGAGAGCAATAAGGTCGCCCCTGAGCCTCCTTTTCTCCAGGCTGAACTCTGGGGGAGTTTAGAGGCTGGCCTGAAGGCGGGGAAGGAAAGTGGCGTTTGTGAGGGTCCAACCTATGAAAAAAACCTGCCGGCACCCCCTTGTTTAGCACAGCCATGGGTTGGAAAAGGCCCTCAACATCAGTCCAACTGCCATCTTACACTGCCAAGTCCCTCACTAATGCACCACATCCACGAGTCTCTCAAACACCTCCAGGGATGGCGGATGCCATTCTCAGTCCATCCTCAGAGCGCCCTGCGGGCTCCTTGCTGCTTGCTCCCCAATTTCCCCTCAGTGATGACCATCCCCTCTTCCACAACTGACTCAAACCCAGAGTTCTCACTGCAACTGGGGGTGACCGTTCCAAAAACATAGCCCATGAAAATCTTCTCCCATTAAAATCTTCTGTGTTCTGAAAGTTCAGGCACAGCTTTCCCATGGTGGTCAACCCACACAGGCCGTGGTCTTGCCCTTTGGGGTGACCACAGCGGCCCTGACACTGCCAGCGTCACAGCTTGTGACTACGTGACCCCACACTGCCTGTTTTTCAGGAAAAGGTTGTTTTCCATTCAAAGAGGGATTTTGAACAGCCAGGATTATGATCTTAAGGCTTGGCTGGTCAGAAACCTGCGTATATTGAAGGAAACACCCAGAAGCATAACACAGGACATCTTTCCAATCTCTATGAGCTCTAGTCATGCCACAGTAACCTGCAAGAAGTGTGTTTAAAATGTCAGTTTCTAATCTTCATTAGTCTTTAGTCTCCATACATAGGTGCCCTAAAGAAATCCACACCTAGGAGTCATAAAGCAGTGTGGTTCCAGGCTTTCAGAAATATACCACTTTTTTTTTTTTTAATTTACAATTAAATTGCAAGTCAGCAGTGTCGCAATTATTTTTTTAAATAAAAGTAATTGAAGTCTGTGGGAGATAGGAACAACAGTATCTTAGCTTCCACGCCCAAACATGGTCTGCAGCCCAAG
Organism: Netta rufina; assembly: GCF_964035555.1. Taxonomy (NCBI): domain Eukaryota; kingdom Metazoa; phylum Chordata; class Aves; order Anseriformes; family Anatidae; genus Netta; species Netta rufina. Next base: position 31,981,947 of record NC_140128.1, read on the forward strand.
AAGAGGCACGTAAGAGGATTCTTTCAGAAAATGTGGGTGTTGTCCGTTCCTACCTATTGCCACTTTGCTGGAAAGCAGTGCCCTGTTGCACAGGGTGAGTAGGGATTCATGAAGGAAAACAGAGCTGGTGGAAAAAAAAGAAAAAAAAAAAAAAAGAAAAGAAAAAAAAAAGTAAAATCCCTCTTCTATAAAGATTACATGGGTGCTTAGTTTTATCCAGACTGGGATCAGTTCTACAGAGTGGAACCACTCGTGCTGGATGCAGAGTTAAAAACATGCACCATCCTGTACACCACGGAGACCTGATACTGCACAGGGGGGAGAAAGCAGTTGATAGTTCTTAAATTTCTGCTGTTCAACAGTAAAACATCAGAGTCATCACATTTGTGAGAAACATGCATACATTTGGGAATGAACTGAGGGATGTCTTTGAAAACAAGGGACAGCTGAGATGTCTGCTTGGGAGACGCTGTTTTAATGCAGCTAGCGTTGTTCTCTTGAAAGCTGAGCGCAGCATAATGTGATTTGTGATTACAATTCTTTGTGTCTGTGAAGCGACTGAGGAGACAGACTATGTCTGAAACATCACTGGACTTTGAAATTCACTGAAAAGGAACTGGGACAGGCAACTGATGCTTCTGATTTTCTGAGTAAAACTTACCCCCTTTGTAATTATTAGGTAAAATGGAATGACATGTCACAGTTCCTCCAGTTCATTTTAAAGAGAAAGGTCTTACCAATGATTTTAAAGAAACTTTTTCTACAGTTTTATTAATATAAACATTTTAAAAATCTATTATTACAAGCAGGAATCACCAGCTTCCTCTAAGCATTTTAATATAAGTCCTATTCCACACTTACTTCAACATTAGAAGGGCCTGATTTTCCAATTCTAACATCACATTTATGAAAAATGAGTGCAAAATGTATTAACTCTACAACTATCAAAGTGTTAGCTTGGGTGAAAATGGAGTAGATGATGCTAACCTGCTTGGCTTCAGTTCTCCCTGTCACCTCATCCTCCAGGAAATACCAAATAACTCAAAATGGAAAGAAAAAACTTCTACTTTCTGTAGCGCCCACTCCCAAGGTCAGCACCTTGACTGAGATCAGTTGATGATAAGAGGAGGCGGCAGGATTTTAAGCTTCACTCTAAGGTCATGAGTTCTTCCCTTCCAGAAGAGCCAATCTACCATGAATAAATTATATAATTTGCCTTTGGCATTTACTCTTCAATGATGCTCTTAACGTAGTCTTCTGAGGTGTGCCATAAATAATGAGAGAGACCAGATGCCTCGTAAATGAAATGCCCTATTTTTAAGCACTAGGTAATTAGCTATCTGGAAACGCTTTCCTCTGTTGCAGAAATCCTCTGTGTTTTCTAAGAAATAACATCTTGCAAATAATCCCATAAGCCTTCTGTAGGGCTCAAAGCAAAAGGAACATTTTCTAAGTGACTTTAATCAGAACGATTTTCCTTCTCAAAAATGCCTTGATAAAAAGGCGTGTAAAAGAAAATGTGAAGCAACAGAGCAGAAGTGCTCCGTGAGCCCTCTTAATGTCAAAACCTTTCCTTGAACTTGTTCCCCAAGTGCTTCCCACCACCAGCAGTCAGGCAGGGAACGTGAGGTGACTCTGCAGCTGACCCTGCTGATATGATGAGGACACTCGTGGTCCCACCGCTGTCTTTGCCGAGCACTGTGTGAGCTCTGCATAACAGGGGCAGCAAGGTGCCACGTGCCTCCAAGCCCCTGCTGCATCGCTACCACACTGCAGCTGTGACCCAGCGTGGTTGCCTGATCAGCTTGCTTTTGCCTTATTTTAAACAGATTTCTTTCTCAGAGAAACAGACCTGAGACAGCATTTCTTATTTTTTAGATTCCAGCAGACAATCCTGTTACTAGAAGGAGCTCCAAATTGGAAGTCGTGGCAGGTGGCATGAGGAACTGAAGCCTGTTTGGAGACCAGGTGTCTTAGTCAAGGATTGGCATCACACCAATGCAAATGAAGGGCTCCCAAACAGCACAGAGCAGAGGCTGAGTTTGCTCACATGTGCCTGCTAAAATTGTGTGGACAGATTTTGCTCCACACCATCACTGCCTCTATCCTGAGCAGCTTTCCATCTGGTTTAGCAAAGGCCAAGTGAAGAGCAGAGCACATATTTTGTACCACAGATTTTGAAATACCTGGGAGGAAGAGCATTCAGTCTTCTGTAAGAGCTGTTGAAACTTCCACCTCCACGGGACCATGGCGCTGGTTTCCAGTTAGGCTATTGTCTACCATCTTAGCCTCACATGATGTTGACTCTGCAGGGTCATAAATTCTTTCTGCACCTGGTGAGTTATTAGAAGAGCAAACAGCAGGCACTCAGGTGGGGAGGGAGGGTGGAGGAGGGAAGGTAAACAGCTTAGGTCTACTCCAGAATAGAAATAGATACATAAGAAAATAGGAAGGTAAGGGGCAAAAGAGGAAAAGCAGCTACTGTGTTGTATATAGAAGATGTTTTAGATGTGATTTTCCTCCAGCTAGGAAAATGACTGCAAACTTCATAATCATTTCATTACTAACCTCTTACTCAGCAATGAGTTTGCCCAGACAAAGCACACAAGATCCTTCACAGGAAATACAAAAGTCTTCTAAACAAAATGTATGGCGTGCCAGGTGGTGAACCCCAACCAGAGTCAGTTGCTTTTGTTGACTTGTTCTCCCCCATTGGTCTTTGTCCCTTCCTCTCCTTTATGGTCACAGCTAAAAGGGACAAGCAAAATGAGTTTCTGGAAGTTATTTCCAACCCAATCTTGGGTCTTTTAGTCTGGGTCTTGGTGCCTGACTTGAAATGTTTAGTTTCCAACCAACAGCTACACAGGAACTAGGGAAGATACGGGAGTAAGAACAAAATGTGTTGTATGGAAAGCCCAAGCGAAGATAGGGAGACATTACTTCGAAAAGGCTTGTAACACCAAGGGTGGGTAATTACTGTAGTGAAATTAAAGGTGCACAGATGTATTTGGAAATACCAAGTACAGCCAAGCCTTTTTTTTTTTTTTTTTTTTTTTCCAAATTAGAAAAATGAGATCTAAATTGAAGGAAAATATTATGAATCCATTTAAATTTTAACTCAGGTGAACAAGTCCACTTATGTCTCACTCCTGTATCTCAAGGGATCAACTATGCCCATGTCCTCATTCAAAAATGCTCTTAACGTAATTAGCGAAGCACATACATGTGTCTGCTCAGCTGCCAAGCCAGGGCCGTGCATCTGCCCTGTGCTGACTCACCTGGTGCCCGAGGCACGCATGCATCCGGTGCGTAGCAAGCTCTGGAGCTTGCCGTGAAGTAATAAATGTGATAGAAAACAGCCTGGGCCAGGTGACTGGAGGCTGGAGGAATGGGCTCAGGACCTCAGCAGCACGTGCTCTGAGCCGTCCTCGTGAGAGCATCACTGCTGTGGGGAATGCAGTGCCACAGCTGCTGGCTGGGAACATGTGCTTCAGTCTTGCCTGACCTCTGTTTTACCGAGGGATCAGCTAGGACCTTAGGGTTGGGCAGAGACAAAACCAGCCAGGTACAGATAAAAAGAGGGGTCTCTCTCCTTGCCCAGCCAGGTGCCCGGGGCTGGAAGGCACACACAGAGATGGGATGTTGGATACAGGCAAGGGGCACCCAGAGCTGAAAACCACATTGTAGGAAAGCATTTGACTGAGCTGGTGGATGCCAAGTCTTTGTTCCCTTTTGTAGGAGTTATATTTGTTCCATTGTTCTCCTTAATTACTGCTCCCTGGAAATGTGAAGCACAGGATGAATTTACCATTGAACTCCTTGAGGAGCGATAACGGCTTCCCTTAGGGCAGTCACATTGTACCCTTCCCAGTTTGGGACCCTGAAATATTTCACAGCAGAGCTGCTGACACCTACACACTTCATCCTGTTGGCAATGGGGATAAGGGTGTTTGTGGGAGGTAGCCCAGAACAACCACGCCTCACAAGCACCTTGAAAGCACTCGCAAGGGCTCCCTGAGCTGCCTTTCTGCTCTAAGGGCCTGTTTCCTGGAGGAAGGTTGGGTCTGGTTAGGTTGCGTTGAGTCAGGTGAGGTAAGAGAGAGCGCCTGACAGCTACAGGCACAGAATGGGATCGTGGGACAGATTTTCCTGAGCATGTCCAAACACAGATCAGGACACAATCTTCCTTCTCTTGTCCTCCCCCTGGCAGGATAAGCAGAGCGTACAAACAATGCCATTTTCACTCCAGGGCTGTTCTGCAGGAGGGGAAATATATATATATATTTAAAAAAAAAAAAAAAAAAAAAGTGCTGTTCTTTTCCAGGTCTGCCCTGAGGCTTGAGGGGAAGAGGTCCTGCAGTTTCCCAAGGGTTGGACGCTACGTGGGAAGGAGGCCCCTGCATGGCTTGGCTATCACCTCCCTGGATGTTTCTGTGTTCGGAGACCAGTTCTGCACAACTCCACAGCATGCCCGCGGGGACCTGGAAGGAGAGAACGTGCAAACCCCTCCCGTGCCGAGCTGCGCACCCCCACCGCCTGCCGCCAGCGGTATGTAGGTCACTGGTGCCATCGTCTGCCCCTGAGCCCCGTCTGCTCCTGCTTTACCACTTTGTTCACAATTAGCTCGCGTTTTTGTAATTGACCTAAATAAGCCTGTTTGTTTCATTATCCTTCATCCCATGCTTTGTATTTCCAGAGAGCAGTCATTAAGGAGAACAATGCACTGCAAATATCTTCTGCAAGTCCGCAGTAGATGGTGCCCTGGTTGGAGATAGTTTTGCTCTTGGTGATGCTCAGCAAGCTGACAGAGCAGACCAAAACTCAGCCAGCACTGGGCTTTGCCCTGAGAAGAAGGCGGCGCGATGGATCGTTGAGACTGAATGTGCTGTACAGCTGCCTGGCCTCCACAGATGCTTTTTACTGTTACCTGTGATTAGCGAAATTATGGAACTACAGCAGAACTGTAAGCAAGCAAGCAAAAACAAAAAAATCCATCTGACGGTAAGCAATATCAAAGCGTTATATTGCAAGCTGCAAAACCCACCTGCTTGTATCAGTTTTCCACAGCTGCTCATTATGTCTCCTACAGCCACACTTAGCACAGCAGTGATGTTCTGAATTTCCTCTCACGACATGCCCATGTCCTCCCTGTTAGATGCTTTTTTTTTTTTAATTTTTCACAAACAGGCTGTCGGGTCCAGCTGAGCTGCTGCTCTGCCAGCAGATGCAGTGGGACACAGACACTTCTCCACTTTAGGCGTTCCCCCCAGGCAGGCCTTGGCACCACAGAAAGAGCACGACCCCAGTGCATTTGGTATCCAAACAAATGACACTGCATCTCCTTGAGTTTTTCCAGACCTCGTGCCAGCCCAGCCCTACCTAGAAGTCAGTGGCTTGTGCCAACCCCTTCACCCATGCTGGGCTCCCTGAAATCCTCACTGTGAAGACCTTGGTAGGCATCTGAGGTGAAGCACAACTGTTCCAGAGGAGGCCGTGGCCAGAAAGCAGCGAGCAGGCACGGAGGCAGACACAAAAAGAGCCGTGAAACTTGGCTGTGAAGCAGGGCTTTCCAATAAGCCTAAAAGTGGACCCAATTCCAGTTGCATTTCCTTGGGAAGCAGGGCAACAAATTACTGTAAACTCCTCTTAAAATCCCGCTCAGTTCACCCTCTGACTCCTTGACACAGACTTCGGGAGCCTGGTTTCCCCCTTCCTCTGTAATGTACCTTGGCTGGCAGAATTCACCATGCAGAATGAAATTTGACCTTTCCACTACCCATGGCAACGATAATTCAGTTAAACACGACGAACCTTGGACAGCAGTTGCCCTCAGGACACAGCATACTAAATATGAGACAAGCTGAAGGGTGAAACACAAAACTCCTGAAACAATCCTGTCAAAAGAGAGTTGGCAAGGGGGTGCCCTTCAGAACAAGGACACACGCACGCATGCTCTCCCTCTTCCTTAGGACAGTGCACTTTGTAGAGGTGACCACAAATAGGATGGACCGAGAATCCATCTGAAGAGAAGTCAAGCACAGGCTTTACTGGTTTGTATGCATGTGGTTGTGCCCCTAAACCTCCGGGTCTTCGTGCCCCGGATGGAGAAAGCCCTAAGCAACATGGCATGGTCTCACAGCTGCCCGGCCCTCAGCGGGTGGCCTGCACATCTCCAGAGGTCCTGTCCCACCTGAATTTTCCTGTGGGAACCTCTGGGTGCCTGCAGTTGGGTATACAGATAAGGCAGCTAAGGAAATTGCCATGACAACAAATGGGGTTTATGCTGGATGTTGCAGCTTCCTGCAAGGAGGAGAGCGCACGCAGTCTTGAGAGAAATATTCACAGAGCAAGATTAATAAAACCAGACTCATTTGAGCTTTGCTTTCAATCTGATGAAAATATTAATGGGTTATCAGCTTGTTACACTGTTCATTTCTGCTTGTTTCCTTTTTTTTTTTTTTTTATTTTAAGATAGAAGAAAGAAAATTACATGCAATCTTGCGAAAAGAGGATAATTGCATCCTCCCCCTTGGGTAGTCAGCTAAAATGGCTCCAGCTGATGCTCCCAGCTCGAGGGAAGACGGCCACTCCACAGCCAACACCGACGGCACATGGCTCATTGCAGCCAGCCCCACGCTGTAAAACCTCTTCCTTAAATACTCGCCGTCATCCTCCTAAGTAAAAACACATGAGGCAAAAAGTCCCCAATGCTTCGGGTCCTGATGGCTGCACAGGCACCTCCTGGGTTGGGTTGCACTGCTCCTGCTGCCCTTGGTGTGCCTGGTGCCTGCCGCCCGGCCAGAGCCAGGACCAGGACCCCCGGGACCCCCTTTGGCCAGGAACAGCTCCTGGCTCGAGGCCAACTTCGTAGGTCAGCGGCGCGCTGCCTTTTCCCTTTGGCGGCCGTGCCTCTCTTTCTCGCCCTATGAAAATCAAGTTTTCTTCCAAACATGAATGTGCCCCTTGTAAGCCGATCTGCAATATAATTATTTTCTCCCTTGCTCAGCAAAGTTTGCGAAACTGGACATTTTCCCTGTCAAAGCCAGACAATGAGGCCTTGTCTGTGCTGCAGCATGGTAGTAAACAATTCCCACTGAGGCTGCCACCAGTTCAGCTCGCCCGATGGGAGCCCTTTATTGGAATTTCTTCTTGGAGACTGAGCCTCCCGGTTCAGCTCAGTGCTCCGTACGTCAGAGCCGCAAAACTTTTGTGGGGTGCGATTCTGCAGGAAGACTTTTTGCGGTTTTGTGTTGTTTCTTTTTATTGCCATGGACATCCAAAAGCTGAGGAAGCAATTTTAAAGCTCTGCAAAGCAGTCACGAGCTGAAAGTCTGCTTGTCTCATTTGTTAAAACCAAAGGCTCGGAGTAACCTAGAAGTGAAATTGCCAGCAGAAGAATAGGCGTTAATCATCAATCCTTGCAAAAGATTCGCAGGCACCTCCTTTTTCCCCTCACGCTTTTGCAGCCCGTCACCTGAACACAAGTTGTAACAAGAGCCCAACAGATCTACACCATTAAAAAAAAAGAGAAGTGTCAAGATAACCAGGGCAGGAGAAGCCTATCTGTCATGCTATCCACCTCGTGCTATCCAACGCGTTTTCAAAGCTCGGCACTGCCAGTGCCTCAAGGCTGGGGCAGGGCCTGATGAAGCTTCCTGATGGATGGAGAGCTGTGCCCCCGTGTGGAGAGGGCCACGGGCTCTCCTGGCTGGGCACTGCACGGCTCCATCTGTGCCAAGCAACGAGCGGCTTCTTCCTGTGGGAGGACTTGTCTTTAGCTGCTGTTTACCTGAATAACCCCACGCTTCGTTTGATACCAAAAGAAACCAGACAGCTGGTCACCGTCCTTTAATTTCTCCTTCAGGATGAAAGCAATTTGTTGAGGAACGCCACGATCCCTAGAATCATCCCTGCCACAGTTGCAAAGGTGAGCCCAAAAGCGAGGTCCAGGGCAGGCACAACAGGGCAGGGACTGGAGCAGGCTGCAGAGCTCTCAGGTGAAGCTCCGGCTCGTGGGCGGTATCTGGCAGGATGTGGGAGCAGGGCTCCCTCACCTCACAAGCTGGGCTACTTGGAGGAATTTGCTTCTGGTTTTGAGTTGGCCCAAGTCAGGAGGAGCGCCCGTCTCTGGGGCTGGGAAGAGCTCCTGCAGCTCCTATGGGGGGCTGTGGCAGCCACCCTGCCCTGATCTCCTCCCACACAGCCTCCCCTTTCTCTGGTCACTGCTGTCTTGAGAACACCCATCAAGCTGTTAGAATCCTGCTGATGGGCCTCCTGCTAACGCCAGCAGTCAAATGCTTCAAATTAAACAAGTCTCAATCATCTTTTCAAGATGGCCTTCTGCCATCACAAAAAGCGTGGGTCCCCCAAGGGCTGAAAACTCACGGAGCTATTCCAGAAGCCAGTGAGCTTTCATCACCCATCTCATCCTCCCATCTAGCTTTCATTGTAGACTGGATCTGGAACAATTTAAAGGCAAACTCTGGCCCTTCTTTATTAAAATAAGAGGTGTTTTTCTGTGTGTGGATTTTTTATTTTTAACATTTCTTCCAGCAACAGCCATACACAACAGGACCCCAGATTCCACTCCCCACCCCTGCTTGCTTCTCCTGAGCACCTTCACCACCACACAAGATATTTCAAGGTCCTTCAGCACCTCAGGGCTGCAAAGTTATTTATACCTTTGCAACGCTCAGGAGCCTCAACTGACTGGAGCCCGGTGCTAATGCAAGCCTGGCAGACCCACACCACCCAGACCTTGCCCCAAACCTTTGTGCCCACGAAGAGCTATGCACTGGGGCTGCATGTGCTGCGGTTTGCAGCCAGCAAGGATTTTGCCAGAGAGGAGTTGCTCAGGAAAATCAGATGAGCCAGGCAAGTTTCTTCATACAGCTGCTGCCTAAGGAGTTAATCGAAACGGAAAACCACTAAATATGGTGCACAGCTCGTGTTTGTGTTGCATCTTTTTTTAGCTGCTCTTTAATTGCCTGGTTTCAGCCCACAAGGCACAGCGAGCTGCACTGCTTGCAAGGGGCACCCCTCCGTGTTGGATGGGGGAACTACACGGGCCCGAGGCTAGTGGAAAGGCAGGAGCCCTGCAGTGCTGCACCCTCAGCCCCACCACCCTGGAAGTCAAAAACCACCTATAAAAGCCTGACAGGAACATCTCCCTTCTCCTCCTCCCTGGAGCTGGCCCCAGCAGGGTGACACAGTTGAGGAGCCCTCAATACACTGCAATGCAAAGGAACCAAGCATCCGTCATCACGGGACTCTCTCGGTAAGTTCTTTCCATTGCAAACATGATGGGATAATCCTTTCTGTTCCAAAAAATAGCCCTACCCCCTCCTAAAATAAAGAGCCACAGAAAGATCTTGGTGAGGATATGTGTATATACATAAATATATAACCAGTATCCATATATATATATATATATATATATATACACACACACACTATATAAATGTACATAGTATATATATGCACTATTTATATAGTGTATATATATAGTGCATAAATATACTATATTTTTTATTAATTTTCCCATGAGATCTGTTCATCTTTAAAAATAAATATAAAAGATCTGCGTCACCTTTTCCCCAGTCCATCACGTACCCTTACTTGCTTGCTTCATTGTATTTTGTATTTTCTCAGGGCTGTAAGTCAAACTTGCTCATTTGTAGGTGTTAAATATATATATATATTTATTTATTTAAAAAGCATGTATCAGTGTGTCATCTCCCATTTAACAGAATATGGAAGTTAAGCGATAGCAGCGATAGGTGCTGATTTGTAGCAGGCATTTCATCTATTTCTTCTAAAAGATCTCCTCTGACACTTCACTTGGGGACAGATCTTCGGGCTCGCTCCCATGAGGACAGCTGTGTTGTACAACATCTCTAAAGGAAACAGATACAAAAGATTAATCTGTATTTGGGGTTAGGGAGGGAACATGGAGGGTGATTTTATGGAGACAATCTTTGAGATATTTTTCTTTTATGCCATGACCATATGTTAACCCCATTGACTCCATAAGCAGGCTTCCTGCTTCCTGCTTTTCTCCTGCATTTTGGTGAAAAGTCCCTTCGTTAACTTTCCTGCATTTCGTTAAGTCAAAATCCTTCTTTACAACCACCAGCATGTCCTGCGCACTGCTGAAGGCTGAATCAAAAGACTCATCTCTTCTGAGCTGATTACTTGAACCAAGAGAAACCAGTGCTTGTGTTACCAAAATTCTGCCTCAGAGCGTACATTTGTCATGTGCTCAGGTACAGCGCTACATGCCACAAACAGCACCACCACAGAACTTCTCCTCCCTCTCCCTCCCTGTAAAAAACTTTCAAAGCCAGTTTCTAGTTCAGCTTGATTGGTTTATTTTAGTTTTACACTTTGTCCCTCACATACAGTTATTTAAGAGTCTTGTACTGTTAGATTTCTACAAAAATATCCATTTTTCAAAAGCAGAAAAGAGGGAAAGATATATTTTAATATATAAAAGGAAAAAAGCTAAATCTGACATTTCATTATATTCTTAAAAACATTCCAGTCTATTTACAGATGTGTAAAAAACCAAAGAAAATCTCCAGGTCTCTTGGTCTAGAGTGAGAATGTGCGCCTTGCAGGGGTTTCCTTCTCCTTATTCTCATATCTTTTCATTACATGTCACATTCTTGCATTATTGCCTCAAAGACAGCATACGTCATTGTTAAAAGGTTTATTTCAAACCAACAGGAACATGAGGGAAGAGTTAAAAAAAGAAAAAAGACGGGGAAGTCATCATTTAAATTCTTAGCAAAATATTAAGCTGCAGCCAAGAGATGGTGGAACAAGGAGAAGCAGAAGCTGAGAGCATTTCGAACATGCTTTGTTGCCTGGTAGAAGCCACCATCTAACCTTCTGGGAACTGCACCAGGTGCACCTTTTGCAGCCAAATTTGGGGTCTTAGTTCATTCAGTAATCACATTCAGGAACCAAAAACTTTTTACTGTCATCTTTTCACAATTCATTTTTATTGCAGTAAAAAGTCCTTACTCCCCCCTGCCAAGCAGTAAAAACATCCAAGCATTTTCCATTACACTGATAATGGACAAAACATCCGCAATAGTAGAGCAGGTATCTTAGATAACATTTGAACAGCTTTCATGCTCCAGCTTTCTGTCTTACAGAAGTGTGCAAAGCACACGCCTTTTAAAAAGTATTCAGACACTGATTAGCATGATCCTGTAATTAAAATTAGCCACTTGGGACCATTAAAGGATGAGGTGCAGAAAGGGAAGTCAGTGATTAGGGATTTGAAAGGAATCACAGCACAATTTTAGTTGCTGTTTCACACACAAGGGGCATAAAAACTCTTGGCAAAGCAAACTGCCATAGGTAAATTAAAAAAAAGCAACTGCAGCCTATTAGAAATGCTCAGAACCCAATTCCCAGGCAAATAAATTTAAGTCTAATATAGTGCTACTGAACTAATATAGTTACTCCAGACTTCCACTGATTTAAAATGAGTTAAAATCCTTTAATGATAAGCAAAATATGCATACATACATCTTCACATGCTAATTCCCTTTTCTAAGGCATTCAGTGACAACGGTAAGACCCTGCACGACTCTCAGGCTGACCTATATTCTCTCTTCCAAAGAATGAATATAGGGCTTGTATCAAATATTTAAATAGCAAATATGCAAACGGCATTAAGTTATACGTAACTGCTTTAAAACACACCAGTTAGAGTGGCAAGGTGAAGACACCTTTTACACGTAGACTCTGGAGTAACTTCCTGCATACTTAACTATAGGGGCTTCTCTCCTCTGCAGCATAATTAAAAAAAAAAATCATTAAAAAGACAAGGCAACACCCACAGAATACATATCCCTGGTGGACCTAACCTCAACACGGCTCCAGAAGTTGCAGCTCACTGAATAGGGCGTATGGTTGCACGGCGTGTACAGCAAACACTGCTACCTAACTGTGGAAGAACATCACTCAGCACCTGCACAACCTCAGTGCTGGACAGATGAAATTCCTGCATTAGTGCAGCACCAAAGATCGGGAACCCCAGCTGCAGCTGCTGGGACAGTAAGACAGGATTACATTCCTAAACATAAAGCAAAACGCACCGTCTACCTCCCGCTTTCTGTATCTGTTTCATGGCCATGGTTTTTACCCTTTAGGAGCAGTGAAGAAGCCCCTCAAGCGCACCGTAATTCCTATTTACAAACTCGATAGGAAAAGATTGTGTATACACTCATTAACAAATCATCTCTCTTAGGCTGAAAATTTCATTTGTCAAGAAAACTATGAAAACAAAAATTGTGTACAAAAATATAAATATCTTTACAGTCTGCAGGCACTTCACATCCAACAGCTGAACAGTGAAGAGCACCTACAGGTTATTGAGTAAGCAGTGGCAGAGAAGAATAAAAAATACATCTTGTGATTCAATACTGCCCTATTTCCCTGGTAATGAGCATTTTTGTTGACTTTTTTTTTTTTTTTTTTTTTTGCTATACACATCTTGTGCAAACGCAGTGAGAAACCTCTGAGTACCTTTCCTGAATTTATAAAGAAATGGAAGGTTTGGAAAGATATACACATATTTTCATATATACATTCACATATACACCTTGCTCATTTATTTTAGGCTACAACAGTCTGAAAGTGTTCTGTATTTTTATGAAACAACACTTTCTATTAACATCCTATCCACCAAATACATCTTGAGAAACAACAGGAGGAATGAGGAAGAGAACTGGGAAAACGCTCAAGCTACTTCAGCAGTGTATTTAAAGGTGTAGCAAAGGGGGTGCCCACATTTTTTTCTACTGACATTCTCCCTTACAGATGCCCTAACCATCAAAGGAGGGGTTACTTGTATAGGGCCATGAAGTGAAAGTGGGGGGGGGGCTTTTCTGTATATATTTTTTTGTTTGTTTTCTGTTTACTTGTTTTAAAGTTCACATGCTATCCTAATTGCACTGGGAAATATCGTCTCCCCCATGCAGTGAGAGTTCTAGATGTTTATGACAATATTCTGTGCATAAGCTCCTAAAAGGAGTCTCTGCCAGAGAACTATCTAGCACCAAAGAACAGAAGCTTTTCACTTCAGCCCTCTGCACAGTCTCCAGTTTCCCTTCTGCTGCTCTAGGTAACAAATTTGAGAGTAACTGCAATCTCGTTTCTGCACATTCATCATATTCTGCAAAACTTTAGAAACAGCACATGTGAAACAATCCCATTTCTGCATAGATAGTTTGCCTGGTACAAAACCAAATGAACCTTATTTTTTTCCCTCAACAACAGACAGGTGCCTCTCTACTGGGAAAAAATAAATATCTGTCAATAAGCCTAGGTTTCTCAGTCCTTTTACAAACTATTTCCACGAAGGACCCAATTTTGGAAGGATACCATGTGCCCAGCAATGGTTATAGATAGATCATCTTCCACGCTTTGTGAAGGAGAAGGAGAATACCCAGAATACAACAGTGAGGTAAAAATATGTCAACATGCTGAAAGTTTCATAGCACTTATTTCTCAATTTGGGGCCTGCCCTCGGATGAACAGAGTGCTGATGCCATACAGAAAACAAAGCGCTGCAGACAAGGGAGGTTGCCAGACTCAGACACTGGTTCAAACCAGCTCCAGATCTCCATTCCAGTCTGATAGAACACGCACACATTTATTTGCCTGCTGAGTTTGAAGGTAAGGTCCCAGTATTACTCAGCTTTGTGCCCACGGGTGCTAACGCGGGCATTACTTTGCTATCCTGTCCTTCTTGAACAGTTACTGAAGAAGTTTTTACCCCAGTGGGTGCCAGTTTTGCAACTATAGGCGCCAATAAGGGCATCACTTTAGTACTCTGCCCTTCTGTGTCCACTGGCAGACTCGCCACTTTTAAACCAAGTGGTGCCAGCTTGGGCATGGGCCTCCACAAAGTGTCAGCGTTGCTAGCTTCTGGATTCGTTTTCATTTGCAAAACCGGAGGAGTCACACTGGTGGTCTCTGCAGTTTTGCTGTTCCCACCGCTGGCTATGGACAGATTGGGAAGCTGATCCTTCATTTCAGCACCTATCACTATCTTTAGAACATCTGCTTCGGATGAAGGCTCCCCAGAGTTCTTGTCTCCATCGGCAATATCATCATCTTCCAGGTGCAGCAGGAGAGGACTTAAAGAGCCACCACCCTCTGGAACTTCGGAAAGGTCCTTAAAACTGCCTCCCAAATGGCTGAACTGGAAGGAAGAACCATCTGCAGCGGAGAGATCACTGGCTGTTCCCCGGCGAGCTTCTGCATCTCCATGGGAGAAATCTGAGTTTAGAGTGCTGGGCAGCTCCGACATACCTGAAGCATCATCATTCAATTGCTGATTGAGGAAAGCGATCTCATTGAGCAGAGAAGTGAGGGTCTCATCAGTGTCATCACTCTCCTCAATGCTGCTCAGTAACTCACCTGTATCCAGTTCTGCCTCCTCCATTGCAGAAGCTACCTTCCTCAGTTCCATTTCTATCCTCGAATCTTTGAGCTGCAGCTTACGGAATGGCAATTCTTTCATTTTTAATCTCTCTCCTCCAGGATCGCTGTCTTTCTTCCTGGCTTGGCTTCCTACAAACTCTCCAATGCAGAGCTTTTTGCCAAAGGACTCTGGGCGTTCCTTCGTACAGGACACGTTCCGGATCTGTGGAAAACCATCTTTATTTTCAAAGAAACCTTTGGCGGTACCTGTGGTACTTCTTCCATCTCCTCCACTGTCTCCAGGACACTGTTTGGCCTTTTCTTCCGAAAGGATGCTGTCACTCTTCCTACTTTCAAGAGGTGCTACTACCAAGGATTTCTCAGAAGCCTGAGTAGCTGCAGCTGTCATTGCATTAGAATTTTTGTTTCTGTTTGGGTTCAGATTCATACTTCCTTCAGCTGCCAGTGATGTTACATTAACAATCTTTGGCATCATGAATGAATCTTCACTTTCTGAAAAACCGAACAAAGCACAATCCATCAGAATCCATGCCAACTACAAGATAATTTCTAATTATATTTAACTTACTCACTTTTTACATCTTCCTCAAATAAGCCACTATTCACAATTTAAACCACTTGCACAGTTTTGGTCAAGTGAAGCCTTGAAACAATAACAGCTTAATTTTCAACTTCAAACAAACAAACAGACAAAAAAACAACTCAGCCACCACCACACTTGACCAGTCCCTTTCTTCAGCAGGCTGGCACAAATGAAAGCAACTGCAGTGCCTACAACTCTTACAGTGATTCACAAAGGAAAAAAATGGTAATTTTCTCCCTCACCGTTTTCTCAGTTTACTTCTACACTTCTATTTTGAAATAGTGTTTTTGTGCACAATACCGCAGTGGCATTTCATGGCCTACCACATGATTTACTTTTGCCTCACAGCAGTTTCTCATTTTTAACACTCAGATTTTTCCCTAGCCCCACATCTGAAGTTAACTCACCTTTTTTTGACAATTCATTATGCTGAAATGACTACAATGAAGCAGAACATGAACGGCTTTGTTCTAACACAGGGGATGACAAGCAGCAAGAGCAACACTGGCAGGAACCACTCCACACCTAGACCCAACATACAGTACTTGGTCTTGGAAAACATTTTTGATCTCAGAGGCCACCTACAACTGGCAGCAGGGGCAGCATGGTATGGGAAGAGACTGCGCCAGAGAAAGAGCCTGGATGTAACAGGCAAACATTTTTAACAGCCCCTCTACTATTCTTTTACTGCAGCTTCCCCACTGGGATGCATTAGACCATGCACACATTGCAGGCTACTCTTCCTCTTACTTTGTTGAGGGCAGGGAGGATTGGTTTTATATTCAGCCCCTCTGATCTGTTCAAAACATTGAATAGCGATTTTCTTTGAAAACCCAGACAGTGACACCTATCATTACTTCCTAATGAAAAAACAATTTAGCCTCATTTTTGCAAGGGCAACCTTCCCTATGTAAAAGCAAAAAGATCCACAAAAAAAAACAAAACAAAACACAAAGAGCCTACCTGAATGGGGCTCTGTAGCTGACACTACTGTTGAGGGCACTGGGTTTCCAGCAACAGCTGACAGTGTAATAGGAATGGTAGAGTTGGTAAGGATTCCCTTTACTTGGACAGGAACTGTTGATCCTGGCAGCTGAATCATCACAGAAGCAATACCTTATCCAAAAAAAGGGGGAGAGGGGTGGGGTGGAAACAAGATCCTTTCAGACACTCAGTCAAGCTTGGAAATAAAAGCCTTACAATTCTATGCAAGACTTGACACTGTAATACCACCTGAAAGTGGTAAAAAATAGAAATACAAAGTGGTTAGATAATTAAGAGATCTTCCCTATGTTCTTCCTCTTGCCTCGACTTTCTTCAGAGTTCCCACCTCCTTCAGTAAAAACTGAACAGATTGTACTTACCTGTTGATAAACTGGCCATTTGACTTAATCGTTTCAAGTTTCTTTTATCAATGAGGTTCTACCTCACTAGGTTTCAAAGAATGAAAAATTAAAAGAAAAACTAAAGAACAAGTTACTTTGTAAACTGTAAACATTAGTGAATAGCCCGGTATTTTCATTAGCATGTTCTCAGTGATCATACCTGGCTGTGCTGTCACGGTGGTGTTGGCAGCTCGAGGCTTTAGCTCAGCCTGCAAGAGTGTGGAAGGAACAGCTGCTACTTGCCCTGGTACCAGGGGGCTCTTCAGCGTAAGCACCTGCCCCTGTGGAGTCATCACTAGGCTTGCAGCAGTCAGTGTGAGTGAGGAGGAGGTGTCCTCTGTAAAAAAGAAACATGTAAATCAGCAATTTATTTTGGCATAGCACCCTTGATGGCAAACAACATCCCGCAATCCAGCATCAAGCACAGGTGTGCAAGATGCTCCGACTAGAAGGTTTGCGAGCCCGAGATAAGAAAGCTGCTACAGAAGCTACACAGGCTTCAGGAACCTGATCTATGCAGCTAGAACCAGTCTGTACTGCCTTTTCATGCACTATAATATAATCTTAACCTTTCAGAGTGACATCCTGATCAAATATCACAGCAGTCTTGGTGGAATTACAAGGGGACTTTGTTCAGTCAAAGAATGGAAAGAAATTCTCACACCACATCCAAATTCTGATGCCAAACTTCCCCTGGACTGGACAAAAACAAGGCTTGGGAAACCAAAACAATCAGTTGTTTATGAGAGCTGAAGACCACTTCAAGATCTATGATAACCAAAACAAATAAACATCACCAGATTGCTACAGAGTCTTACAGTGGTAATAATACGAAAGGTTGGATTTCTGCAATTCTTTTGTGCCTTCCTAGGCAAGAAAGTCTCTGTAAACATCAATTACTTCTCTGCAAATTCCCAGCACCAAAAATTTCTCAAGTGTCTGACAATTCTATCCTTTAATTTAAAAGCAAATCTTCTTCCACCTCTGTAACTAGCTAAATCTATTCCAGCAGCTGCAGTATTCTCAGGGTTGAGCTTCCGTCTTTGAGTCAGCAGTAAAGAACCACCAATTCCTACAGGATTGCAGTGAAACTCCATGAGGCTGAAGAACAACTAAACAGCAACGCATTTTTCATCATTCTGAAAGTCGTGTTCATCTGAAGACCTCAGCGGTACTAGCCTCCTATATACCGAAAGCAAATGTTTTCCATACCTCTTGGATAGACACTTTCTGGTCCTTTACTTAATTCTGCTTCAAGAAGTAAGCTGCCTGCAGAAGCAGTCTAACTGTTTTGCCCTCCCATGGGATGCTCCTGCAATGTCTGCTTTCCCTTTATATGAAAGGTACATCATTTTTAGCCCACCTGTGGCATGGCTTCCTTTTCTGGCAAGTATCAATGGCTTGCCTCTTCTATTTGTCATAGCCACTTTGCCCAGGTCTCTGGATGGAAGAGAAGATGCTTCTTGCTGTGTGGTAGCAGTTGAGGTTACAACAGATTCTGCTGGCTGAACTTGTTTCTTCTTTTTTTGTGCTTCTATGGCTTTTTGTTTGGCGTACATATATTCTAGCTTCTTTAGGACAACCTCTTCTGTCTTCCCTACATAAAAATTATCATAGAATCATAGAATATCCCGAGTTGGAAGAGACCCACAAGGATCATCACATCAGTATTAATCTATCTTCAAAGCTAAAGAGCTGAAAATCTCACATTGACACCATCCAACTACTTTACAGTAGAAAGCCCCCTCCTGTAAATAGCACACTTAAAAAAAAAAAAAAGTATTTATTCCAAGACATTTTTTTCCCTTTAGAAGCATCCATGCATTGAATAACTTAAACACAACTTTGATAAGCAAAAATCAGCTTAGAAGAGCACTTGTTCTTATTGAAAATACCCACAGCTGTGGAGAAAAATCTCACATCTTCCCTAATGCTAAGTGTTAGTAACAGACAAAACGTTACTTTCACGTTGTATGAAATTTCTTGGACTGATGAGCCCTGTTACTCCAATTACTTTTAAAGAAAACTTGCCTACAGTTTACCACTATTTAACATCACCATTTTTGTATCAAAACAAGACTTTACAAATTGTATGTTTCCTGTAGATGCTCACAATTTGTTATGACTGAAGTTGAAACAGTTGCACTGACTTGTTTCCTTCTTAGAGTTCAGGCTCTAAGATGACGGCCTATCTTTAACTAAATTTACCTTTACCTAACCTCCCAGAAAGACAAAATAAATGTCACATGGGTCTTCAAATCCCCCCATGAGCAGAAGCTCAGAATTTATCACAATTCTGTTTTGTGGACAGAGCTGCCTCCTACATCTGGACACTACTGGCCCTATTTTTCAGAAAAACACCACACACAGTTATTTGCAACGTTCATCAAAGAGTCAGAGGTTTTGAAACTGAAACATAAGAACATAACTGTACATCCTTCTGAAGCACTGAGCAGAAAAGCTGTTTAAGGAAGTGACCAATGATGTAATGAAGTTTTTTTCCTCACTAAAACGTACCCTACACACAGGAACCCAAGCCTGTGGTTTGCAGCACTGAGATCATTCTACGCTTCCTTTAGGCATACAGGAAAATAAAAGCATTTCTTATCAGCATGAGTGTATCGCTGAGTCAGAGCCTGGCAGGTCTTCATCTGGCGTCAAGAGTCTAAATTTTAAGTGAACATTAATGACTCACCCAGACCCACAGAAAATTACTCTCTCTCACCCTTCAAAGCCTTTTTATTTCATTATTCTAGCTAGTTTGTACCCAAAAAACAGTCTCACCTGAAAGCGTGGATACTTTCCGAATCAAAGTATCCTGTTTACGTGCCAGTAAATTCTTCTGTCCAGTAAGTTTATCTGCCTGATCGGTCAATCCCTGAATTTCATCAAATGCCTAAAAAAATGTCAGGGAAATAATTTATAAACCAACAAAATAATAAAATATTTTTCCTTCCAAGAAACCTTTATGAAATTTATTTTCGTTATCATGAGAAAGTAAGACTTCGAGAAAGGATGTGAAAAGCAGACCATGTAAATACAGCTTTCCCTAAACACAGGCTGAAAAGTGATAAACATCTTGGTCATCCTTCCTCCAAAGTTCTGTCGTTTTAAAGAAAAAAAGAACTTTTATGCCACAATTTTAAGGTACAGCTGATAAGCATAATTATACATCTACAACTGATGTTTTATTTCCTGTCATTTGCATCTCTACAATTAAGTATTTTATGCATGTCAGTATAATACTTAATGAAATGTTATCTTCTCCTGCATTAACCAAGATGTCTTCTGCATATTTCAAAACCGCCTGGATTTACGCAGTAAACCACTGGGGAATTAAGATGTAAACTTCCATGGATAAATTCACAAAGGATACAAGGAGAGGGCTAATCTGAACACATGCATCTGTGACACCAAGATTAAGCTTTTGAGAATACAAGTTGTTTCAGGTGTTGTTTTATTCTACAGTCCTGTAAAGGTGCCTGAAGTTCTCTGCTGAATATCACAGACTCACTCGAAGACTTCAGACCAGCTTTGACTACTGCAGGCTGCACAGCATCACAGAAGGTGAAAGGGAGATGAGAGGCTCTTCCCTGTGACAGTGACTTGAAGAGCTGAAGGAGAGAAGCTGGCAGTGTCCACCCCCAGTGTTGAGGTAATTGCTGGAGAGAGGGCAGGATGGAAGCTGGTGACTTCTCACCAGGGGGCACGAATCCAGGATACTGTGGAGCAACTGCTGAAGCTGGTCCAGCCCTCTGACTAATAGCCCCTGCTCCTAACTCCATGTGGATACACACAATGCTGCTAGGAAAAACCTGGACAGTACCAGAAGTGACCACAGAGCTCTGGGGGCAGCAGGCAAGGGTATGGGAACCCAGGTGGAGTTCTCTTCAATCCTGCCAGTAAGCAGAAAGGCTGTGAGGAGGAGAGCACTGATGGTACAAATCAGTAACTGCCTTCAGAACCGGTGCTAGCAAAAGGGTTTTGGCATCTGTGACTATGGAACCCAGCTGCTTGGAATAGACAGGATCTGCCTCACTAAGGGGCACAAATACATTTTTGCCAGCAGAATGGCTCAGCTAATAAGGAGGGTTTTAATCTGAAAACGAAGGGGTAAACAGCAAGTAACTAGCAGCCCTGTGCATCATGGACAGGGCTGCTGAACAAAGGACACAGGGGGATGTGATGGGGAGGAATCACAAAATGGGGTTTAAATGGTGTCTGCACCTCCAGCATTTGCATGTAGGTAAGGATGTTCCTACAAAGGCACCATTATGGAGAAATTCCCCAACCCCTTTCTAGGAACTCAACATGCAGCAGTGCCTCTCTTAAAGGTCTGTACACTACGGGGTAACTTCCTTCTCCAAGTGACAGAAGAGCCAACAAAGGGAGGTGCTGTGCTGGACCTCATACTCCCCAACAAGGAGCTTGTTGGGAATGTGAAGGTCAAATCAGCCTTGGCTGCCGTGACCATGAGATGGTGGTGTTCAGGATCCCGATCACAAGAGGAGTATGAAAAGCAAGTTCACAACCCTGGACTTTAGGAGAGCAGACTCTGACCTCTTTAAAGATCTGCTTGAAAGAGTCCCATAGGATAAGGCCCAGGAGGGTAGAGGAGCTCAGGAAAGCTGGTTAATATTCAAGGATCACCTCCTCCAAGCTCAAGAGCAGTCTAATAAAGAGGTAGTTGGGCAAAAAAGCCAGGATGCCTGCATGGATGAACTAGGAGCTCCTAGGCAAACTCAGAATACTTACTTGCTTGAGAATGTAGCATTTGGAGACCTTGGGAAGATTGTGCAACCCCAGAGCTCTCTTCAACTTGTCAAAGAGATCTCTCATTTCATTACGTCGCCGGCGTTCATTTGCTGTGTGTGTCTGGCGGTAATGAGCAAAGGCTTCTTCCTCTGTCTTCTGCTTTCTGCTCCAGATTTGAGGATTCTGCTGGAGAAGCAACCATATTAACCAGTTTAAAGAACAAAGGTAATCTAACAGCACACAATATTCAAACACATGCTTGATTTGCAATGTTTAAACAGACACCTGAAGATTTCATGTTGTGCTATTCAGCTATGGTCTTCATGAAAGCTTGGTGTCAGAAGCACAAGCAAGAAGCATGAAATGCTGACCCACAAGAAATGACCAACATAATCACATCAACCTTAAAAGAAAAGATCATGAGCAGCCCTTTCTATTCATGAGCTTTCAGGTTTTGCAATGCAAAGCTACTTAGTTAAGCCACAGTATTACAGCAAAATCACACATTTGAGCCCAATGTTTTTGTTTTGTAAAAAAAGTCTACTAATAAGTGAAATGATTTCATCAAATACAGGACACATATTTTTTTCCCTGGAGTTAAACTGTTTTCATTTCTATTTTGTTTCATGGGTACATATAAATAGAGGCCAACAGACATTGCAGATACAAAAGACGCCATGGATATTGATCACTACAGACATCTACCAAGAAACAGAAGTGTTGACAGACTCTGATGTCAAGTTTCTTTGTTTAAATGTCCACAAAGGTTGACAGGTAATAATTACTAATTTCTACAGGTTAGAAGATTTGTTATTTCATAATTATTCTTACAGGTTTTGTATTATTATGGTATTTATTTCATGTCAAAGTATTACTTAAAAAGTCTTAACGTGTTTTTGACATCATTCACAGGTCCAGTGATAACACTTCTGAGCCTGCTGGACTCAGGAGGGATCTCAAGGCTGACTCCTGAAGCCTGGCTCTTGACACCTACTTTGTCCTCACAGGCAGAATGAGCTCATTATGGCTCTAAGTGCATCAGCTCTTCTGTTGGGTGTCAGATTCCTTTTAAGGAAGGGTCTCATACCATAATCTCAAGAGGAGAGTACAAGGAGAAAGCAAGGCAGGCAGAGCATCCTGTAACCCATCTTCATCTCAGCCAAAAACATACGTACCGGCCCGCTCCAATGTACAAGGTGTACAACAGGCTCACACCCCACCCTCCCAGCAGGTAGCTCTGTACCTGATTTCAACTACATCACTGTTAGTTACCATGGACAGTTAGTGTAACAGGCTTCAAAGCAACCCGAAAATACAGCACAAGCCTCAGAAGGACTGCAAGGAGTTTGAGTTTGAAAGGCTTCTGCATTGTCTTTAACTTGCCTGAGAGCACATCATTTAAACTACTGTTTTCAGAAATCCTTTGCCCAGCACTGCAGTCTACATAAACCTACATACTGGCTTCTTAGGCACATAAAAGCATTTCTCACTTGTTTATTACTTCATGTGTGCTGTAGAAGTTATTTATACCAAGAACACAACACTTAAGAAAACGTAGTAGTAAGTAAGAGGTAGATGTTCCTCCTGGACATAGAGTTGAATACAAAACCCACTGATGCCAGTGGCAGTCGTTTGTTTTGTGTTTTTTTTTTAAAAAAAAAAGAGATTTGGACTGAGCCCCTTCCCCCACCTATACATACTCGTTTCTTGCATTTAATAATAAATACACAGAAGATAAATAAATTGCATTAGAGTCGCACTTGAGATGAAAGTTTATCTTTAAAATGGAGATGTGATACCAAAAGGAAAGAGGAGAGCATATACCTTCATAGGACTTTCTGATAATTTTTCATCCGAAGAATTAGGAGCATGGTATCTGGAAGAAAGGTAAAAAGTTTTTCCCAACACTACTCATCTCATGCACTCTATCCTCATTAAGTATATTCCAGCCTAGTATTGCTCATTTTTATCCCTTGAAATTAACTTTTCCTTGCAACTACATGAAAGCAGGATACTGTTGAGCTTTCTCAAGGAAGCAAACTCTAGCTTCAATGCCATCATCCTGGAAAAAAAAAAAATCAGCTGTTCTGAAAGCTATAAAATTATCCCACAGTGCAAGCAACAAACTATTTCACTACGTGTCAAACAGTAAATTCAGCCTCTGACTGTTAATTGTAGAATGCATCTCTCTTTGATTTTGGATAGTGTTCTAGCTTTTTATCATTTTAGCACGTTTAGCTAATTAAAAAAAAGACAACAAAACAAACCAACATAGATTCAGTACAGATGACAGAGCAATCCCTCCCCCACCAAGAACAACCTACCAAAATCCTCACATTTATTACTATCCTAAAACATAAAAACAGCTTCCTTGCATTATTTCTCAGCAGCTTGAAGAAAATAAAGAACAATACACATTTGAAAGAATTATTTTCACAAAACATCTAATTTTCTCACGGAAGGATCTTGACAACTTACAAAGAACAGCAAAGTAGCTCTCTAAGATAAAAGCTGAGCTGTATCTTTGGAGAAAAAAATTGAAACATCTGGGTGGGAGGTATATATTAGCACCAACCAGATTATTATTATTATTTTTTTTAAGTTTCTACCAAAAAAAGCTCTTCAAACATCAGTAACTAAGGACACAATGTTCCCCATTTTTTTTAATAGAATAGAGAAAGAGCTATGACCAACTTTACATACGTTAAGTAAACGATGCTTTTACTTTTCATTCTCTCATTATAAATGCAAGTGCAGCAGCAGCAACAACAACAACAAAAGAACAGAACCATAAAGAGCCAAGCTATCCAACCGTGGCAGACTGTATACAAATAAGAAAAGGCTTTCTTTGCTGCGGCAGTGGTCCCAAAGTCAAAGCTTTCATTTTACAGGATCAGGGATTAAGCCAATGACCACTCCTGCCTAGAAATAACAAAACTACCAGCCAGAATAAACAAAACAGAAGCTTGCAAAAATCACATTTAAGACCAATGTGACCCTGCTCGCATTCAGTTTGCAGGAAGGGAGGCAATTCACTCCAATATTTTACATTACAAGACACATATCCTTATGAACAAATTAATTAAAGGGAAAAAAAAAAAGGCTAAAACCTCAAATCTATTCTTAGTTCTGACAGCCCCATCCTCACAGACACTGGAAAGCACCAGTGCTCAGGAAGACCTGACGCAATCCGTGCTTTATCTTACCATTACATTAAACCTGTTGTTAACGGGTTCATTCAGTGTCAGGTCATCAATAAAATACAGAACTGTAGTGCTCTCCAGGGATGCTTACTTCTCTTTGGAAGGTCGGATATTAGCAGCTGTGGCCTTCAGACGGGCAATGTTAATCTTCTCTGAAAGCTCCTCCACGGTCTCAATGTCCACCTGCTCGTCATCCTCACTGTATTCACACGCATCCTGGAACAGTTTTTGTTTTGTTTTTTAAAATGAGTATCTGCTTAGCAATAGAGCTCAGGCCAAAACAGTTTCACTTCAGTCTCAAAAGAGATTATATTATAACATTAAGAATCATTACAGAAACAACCTCTCCAGCTATACTGGCCAATAAACAGTGCTAAAGCAGGTGGTTATTTAAACTGTCACCTCTAGGAATTCCTCCCACTAGCAACTGTGCAAAGCGAATTTCAGTAAAGGCAAATCTGCCATTGACGCTTTTACTATTGGTCTGATGAGAAGCTTTCACAGGGCAGAGCTTTCCTGCCTATGTTTTCAAACAAGATTTAACTCCCTTTACAATATCCTATGTACACTGGCTAACTAACATTATCTCGTCATGAGTTGAAGTAGTTACCACCTTGGCAATGGTCTCTCACACCTAAGACAGCACCAGACAGGACATCACAGAACCAGGTTTCTTTGGGTCAGACAGAAAACTGCTTACATGATAAAGACTGCCATTTCAGTTCTTTCCAAAAAGCTGACCTGTAATTATTTCAAATATTTAAGACATTTTGGAAAGTATTTTTTCCCTATGCTCTCCTGACACAGAAAACTTGCTAATCATCTGTGGAGACAGAGAACCACTGCAGTGATATGAGTTAAATATCAACCTTTTGGCCATGTGCAGTACCAGGTTATCCTCCCCCCACACAAATCAAGCCTTACCCAAGCAATTTTTAATAATTTTTTATTAAAGTTTTTTAATATCATAATGTCTACACTGCTTCACTGATTACAAAATGCAGAACTCCTTCTCCTTCCAAAGTAAGAAAATGTAATTATACCTCCATTCTGTACTCCATTTCACCCAGTTCCCTCAACTACCCCATCTTGTCCTCCTCCTATTCTTCTCTTCTGTCTTTCCTTCCTTCTCTTTGTCTTTTCTTTCTTTCTTTTGGGGAGCTGCAATCTTCTTCTCTGAACTGAATACTTACCTGAAATTGATGCAAACAGTTAATAAAAAAAAAAAAAAAAAAACACTAGAGTGCAGAACATGAAAAAAGGCAATATGCAATATTGTACCAGCAGAAGGCCTTTAGTAAATGCTTTTTGTGGTACTGATCATTATCTGCAACTCATTAGTGATACCGCACAGTAACACTGCTGTTCTAAGAAGCTCTTATTAGAAAGGAAAAAGCGTTGCACTTACTCAGCTGGCCACAGATAAGGCTAGATACAGCACTGTAACAAAAACAGTAAAAGACAAGAACAACCTAAATTACTACACAAGTATAACTAACTTGGTATTCATGATGCATCCTTCCAATTATCAGTCATGAAATTATGCCTGTGAAATCTGCAGCTATGTTAACTGAAAGGGACTCAATCTATCACCAGAAGCAACTCTTTGCTGGTCATTTCCTCTTTGACAGAGGAACAGGATCCCTAATGTCCCAGTATGTGATACAGCAAAGAACTACAAGAAAACTGCCTCCTTAGTTATTGACAACACATTAGAGTGACCACTACTGTCAATTAATGCTGCCAGAGAAAATCATCTTTTTTCCTTTTTTTTTTTAAAAAAAAAAAAAAAAATTTGAATAACACATCATCTCCCATGGCTGTGTGATAGAGGCCATAGAAAACAGCGTCAGTTTTAAAAACTAAGTTTGCCCTCCTTTACCAAAGGCTATGCTGGGGATGTAGCCTTTAGTAAAGTATATAGTGTGTGTGTATATATAAAGACTACAAATATAATGGTGTCTACAGATATGCACACATTACTGCCTGTAGAATCTTCTAGTCTTTTAAACTGAATGAAGTCACATAACATCCCCTGCCATGAAATCACTCTCAAATATTCCCAAATCTTCCATCACCTTCTACTGATGATGTCATTAGGAGTTGTACAAAGCGTTGGTAGTATAAAGCCTATGTAGAAGGAGTTATAAACTTCTAAACTACTCACTTCTGGAGAAGCTGACACCTCCTCCTGTACTGAAGAAGTATCAAGATATTACTGCTGAAAGAAAGAAAGGTGATGCTCAGTTTAGCAGCTATAGCTGTTCCAGATCTGAACAGAAAAGCATTGTTGCTTTTACATGTTGCTGTGCACACTCCCCAGTCATCAATATCTATGCTTGCAAAATACCTTACCTTTGAACCAGAGAAGCGCAAGGAGAGTGAAGGTGGGTGAGAAATGACTAGCCTTACAGAACAATCTCACACATTCTTTCAAAAATCTCTTTTCCAAAGCACTGACTGAATTTAAAGACACCATTTGTCCCTGCCTATGAAAGCACCTTTGGTACCTGGTGGGTTCAGTACTTGGAAAGAAGTTATTTTATTATTACTGCTGGGGTTTCTTGTAACCTTTTTCACAGAGCAGCTACACATCTGTACAATGCTGTGACAGTTCCTGTTATAAAGGGAGCAGCATGGAGGTAAACCAAATTCTGATCTGAATTTGGAAGCATGGTACTGGCATTGGCAGAAGCTTAAGGAATTACTGTTTCTCTCTATGCATAAAAGCCCATAAAACCCTTACTTGTTCCAGGTTTTAGGTATCCACCCACAAAACAAGACTTGTTAGTACTGGGATGAAGCAGAGCACAGAGAAAAAGAACCATCTTTACGAAGGAAGCAGTACACCACTTTGAACTTGAGAGGCCAGTCAGGAGCTGCACGTTACCACCGCTGCCTTGAGACACCGCATGCCTGGGACCTAGGGAAGCCCCACCAGACACTGCTTGTCTACATCCATTTGCAGTCTAGATCCAGAACTCATCCGTGGAAATTGTAACCAAGGTTAAAAGTCCATTGCATTTCAGCATAGGTATTTCAGCAACTTACAGACATTGGCAGTGAACAAGACACAGCTTAGTTTCATGTCTGTTGAGTGGGTCTATGTGCTTCCAGAAACTAACTTCTTCTATACAAAAATCTCACTAGGAGACTATCATTTATCCAAGCAGCCAGCAATTTTTCAGTAAGTCCTCACACTTCAATATCCAGTTTCAGTGAACAAGAACCACCATTTTAATTTTTTTTTCTTCAAAACAAGTCATTTCGTTCTTAAGGCAGACGCATCCCATTTGCCTTTAAGTCATTTCTGCAGCAAGCCAGAACTACACAGCCAGCTTCCCCACTGAAGAGCCAAGTGACTCACTTGTACAAGGTCACAGAACAGAAGAACACGAACTTGAAACTGAATATAAGGTCTATTAACTGGGAATAGGGGAGGGAAGGGCAAGCAAAGAAAAAAACACACACAAAAAAACAATTAACACGTTGGAAGATACTGAAATTACACTGTCTCCTCAGAAGTAGAGTTTCTGCGGAGCTCCAACAGGAGATGTGAACAGGCAGCATAGCTGCTTCCACAGCTTTTATTTTTATCCTCCCCAGGGCCTGATGAGAGAAGGAAAAGCTCACCATCATAAAGCCAGAGGAAAGAACTGGCTGGACAAAAATTACACAAACAAAAATGCTATTTAAATTACAGAACTACTGAACTCAGTGACATTATGTTGAAAACATTAGAAGTGTAAGAGGTTTAACTTCATTTTAACAGGCCACATTTTAAAACAACACAGTTTTATCTCATGATACATAGAGCACTTATTCTTTCTTGCTCCTTGGTCGTGCAGAAAGCTTCCCCTGTTGCTGGAAGCCTCCTGGTATCCTCTCTAGCTCTCCCATTTTATAGAGCATCACTGCTGTGATTCGACAGGCAAGAGATACAAACAGTTTCACTTAACAGGGAAGAACTCCTCTGGCTAATGTATACCTAGGCATCATTTCACTGCAGGAAGGGCATATCACAGGGTACTTCCGAAGATAGAAGAAACAGGAAATTAACTTCTGCTAGAAACACCATCCTGGTCAAGCTTTTGAGCACTGACAGGTTACACTGGGCTACCCATTATTACCCAGCTAGAGCTGTTCTCATGGTAGAACTCTCTACATGTTACCATACTAAAAAAAATGGTACCCAAAGCCTGAGGCACGGTATATTTTTTCGTAGAAGACAGGTGAAAAGACTGAGGTAAAAAGTTGAGGCAAAAAGTCACTGCCCACCCAAGAACTTCACATCTTGAAGTTTACAAATCCTGCATGTGGACAGATGTAAACCAAGAAACACTTAATTTCCCTTCTGACTTCTAACAACAAAGGGAAAATTCTTCAAGATGGCCAATCTTTCCCCTTCACCTTTTTCTGACTTCCTGATAACACAAAAACTATCACAACTGCGTAGAACCTCTGAAGTCCATTTCTTAAGATAGGCACTGAGACCTGCTATACCTACACAAATCCTACCAACCCTTCATAGGCCACCCCCCGCCCATAGCATGACTTCTTGTCACGTTTCAACTTCTGAAGTGCTTGTGGAAGCCCCACCTTTCTGATGCCGGTCCTTCCGCAGTCCTGCAGTTCGCAGACTCACGGAATGGGTTGGGTTGGAAGGGACCATGAAGACCACCCATTTCCAGCCCCCCTGCCACGGGCAGGGACACCTGGTTGCTCAAAGGCCCATCCAACCTGGCCTTGAATGCTTCCAGGGATGGGGCAACTACAACCTCTCTGTTCCTGTGCCTCACCATTCTTGTAAGTAAGGAATTTCTTTCTAATACCTGCTTTAAATCCACCCTAAGTTTAAAACTCCAATCTTGACCCCTCTTTTAAGTTCTTCTGCTTGGGTGAGCAACAAGCCCAGCAACGCATCTCTTCTAGCTGGGCTTTCTATCACCTGTACTAGGAAGCTATCCTCCACACACTCCAGTAATTACAAGACTTCTAAATGCCTTTGAGCTTACAAAATACCCTAAGGAATGAGGACACGAAAGGAACAATCCTGCACTAAAATGAAAATCCAAAGTTGCTACAGAAATGTCAGCATTTTTCCCCTCTCTGCACTTCAGTGCCTGTTTCTAAGCACTCTTCTTCATCTGTTTGTTCCTGGCAGTCTACATCCCTACTACTGGCTCCCAAAGAGCAAACTGCCTGATGGCAGAGGGTCTTCAGTGACAGAGATGAGAAAGAAGGAGGGCAGATAACAACAGATTACCCTGGGAGATGCCTCGTTTCTGGATCAGCCCTGCCCTCTGCAGTGTCTGCAGATCTCACACGTGGTCTGTATCAAAAGCTCAGAACACGTTAGAGGTTGTTAAAACTTACATCACCCACAAATACGTCACTTGAACCTTATTAAACTTACAGCGTTATAAACATTCATAATAGTTCGTCATAATTTTAACTTTCAGCTCCGAAAAAGAAGGATTGAAAACCACAGAGTTTCAACAACACTGAAAGCAAGAAACTTGCCAGACACAGCAGCTATGTTTAGACTAGCAAATTAAAGAAGGCTATAGGACTCTATTATCTGTAGCATTAAACTACAAAAACAACCCCTGACGTCGTTTTGGCTCATGCCACCAAGTACTCATGTGAACTATTCAGTTTGTGACAGCCCAGGCCAAGCAGCCATTCCCAACAGGCCCTTTGTGTGCAATTCTTATGCCTCGAAGAACAAAAGTTTAACATCACGTCCCAACCATCCACTTGAACTTGTTCTGACATCGATTAGTTTACTTACACAGATACACTAAAAAGATTTTATTCAAACCAAACCCCAGAGGATCTAGGCTTTTCTTGATGCAGTCTAAGGGAGGAAGTGCAAAAGAGCAAAGATACCATTTTAAGGACCTCTTTTTGATGAATGGAGGAGGAGTGTGCAGGAGTCTCTTAAGTACATCAAGTTAGCACCAAGTAAGAAGTTGATGCAAAGAGCATCACGTGCAATACAAGGAAGTCACCACTGCAGTGAAAACCACATGGAGTAAGGTATTTAAAATAAAATAAAACAAAACAACAACAACAAAAAAGCCAAAACCACAGTAATAACTACTATACAGGTCAGTAGCAATTATCCTGACTCAATGGAGATTTTTTTGGCTGGTTGGTTGGTTTTTTCAATGGCTATTTCCTGAGCAACTGAGACCAGTCCAGACCCCAAACCAGTGAAAGAGCTGTCACCAGTATTTCTACCAAATAAGAGTGATAGTGGCCATGCATTCACACTTCGCTTCTGTGTTGGTACCAGCCTAATGTAACAGAAAAACTTTGCTAATAATCTGTTCGTATGGACTGACTTCACCCAGTCTGACAGACAATACCAGTGCTGCCTGCCTTGTAAGCACTATGCTGATAGAAGAGTGCAAATGGTCTACAAGCAAAGCACACTCTTACCATTGCTTCAGGCACTACCTGAAGCTCTGTGATAACCTGAGGGTTCTCTCCTATTCAAAAGGCCTGGTAAACAACCTGCTTCTCTTGGGAGTTTCTAGGAAATTCCCTAAGCTTTTTCTCCCTTTCCAGCAGTGCCTCCCCAGTAAGCCTTTTTATGCAAAACAAGCTGGTATTTAATACAACTTGGAAAGAGGGGATAAGAAGCCTGAGCCAAAGAACAAGCACCTGCTACCCAACTACCCAGAGCTTCCCAACAAGCATGGGTAAACATCAGGAGGTTCGCTGCAACGATGAGAATGCTCTTGGATACCTCACCTCTTGTCAGAGGAGCACTTCAACCATTTATTTCTGAATGGCCTGAAGGTCTCCAGTTGAAGATCCTCAAGTTGATCTCCACTTTGGATAATAGTATTCTAGTGTACTTCTCCCTTGAAAGAGAAAGACCCTGGCACCTCTCTCCCAAAGGAACACTGAAGTAGTTTGAAAAGCCATCTTCTCATTAACAAGGGCTGCACTTAGGCATCTGTAGTCCTTTGTAGTGGACTGCTCCTCTGAATACAATACGGGGTCCTTGCAACCATTAGAATCAGGGTAAATGCTGCCTAACAATTGTTAGCAATTCATTGTCATGGGACTGCCTCCTCTAATTACTGTAATTTTTTGTTGAGGGAGATGTTTGCTCAGATCTGTAAAGTGCTCCTTAGAAATCTTCTCTACGCTTGCCAATCATCGAGTCATATTAATCACAAAGCTTGAGAATAACTCGTAGCGCTGAACAGCTCCAACTCTTCTGATGTCCTTCAGCCAGAGTGATCTTAGAAGCAGTGCCACAGACACAAATGAAAAAGGCTCAAAAATAATCCTCTCTCATAGTCTGTTCCTACTTTAGTTAAGTGTTTTCATACCACTAATAACAACTGCCAGGCTGTACATGCTAACAGTCTGCATCCTGATCCTATTCATATTCCACACAAACTTCTACTTCTCCATGATCATATACATTTAGTATGCTAATTCCTCCATTAATTTTGACCAGAAAAGCTCATTACTCCTTGGCTCCAACCATAATTCCCTAATTGTAAGGGCTACCATTACTTAAGGAAGGGAGTGAAAGGAAGCAGTAAGGATCACCTCAAGGTTCCAAGGGAAAAAAAACAAAGAGAACTTGCTTCGCTCCCCAGCTGACTCACCAGACAAACCTCTCAACCAAAAAATTAGAGAGTCGCTCACTAGTGATGTGTCTGCACCCCAACTATTCCAAGCAAGCAAACCATTGGGTGGTGAACTTCAGTGCTCTGCTAGTCACAGCACACGGGAGCGTTTCAGGCAGTTGGTATCTCAAGGACATAACATGAAGAGAGCAAAGATAGATACTAACACACCCACTGTTTCTTCCTCTTACATGCAATGGATCATAATAGCAATGGGCCACCCTCCTCATGAAATAACAACCAGCAGACCTTAGGAGCACAGGAAGGAGAGCAGTCAAGCAAGAAGTACTTTCCTCATTCTGTTAATCTACTGAAGAGATCTTCGTACGGAAGATCTTCAGTAAAGAACTGCTTACCTAAAATCCTCTTAAACTGAGGGCTTCCCGACTGCTTCAAGCCTTTTTGAGAAAAACATGATCTTACTAATAAGCTCCTTTTTTTCAAGTCATCTCCCAGTGAAAAAGACTAGAGACTTACATATTTAGACTGACGACTGAATTCTCTATTAGACATTTGACATGCTAACCCAACCTACAGGCAGCATACGCTAACAAACCTAGAATTCACCCAAATTCCAGATGGGTTTTAAAGTCCTCTTCAAGATCTCGTTCCTCTGCTTTGCCACTCCAGAAACAAAGGTAGCTTAGTCAAGTGTCTCTGAGCTTATAGTGAAGACATAGCCTTTACCAAACTGCATTAATCATTTCTAAAACCTACAAAGCAAATTACTTGCAAAACAAGAGCTTCTGAGAAGCTCTGATAATTAATCATCCGTTTGCAGGATAGAAGAAAAGTCTTTAAAACATCAACCCTGATAACAGGCTATTCTGTGACCAAGACCTATTATTATCTTCTGCTGGTAAACCCACAGATTCTTAAGACTACCCTGTCTGAAAAGTTTATCAGGCATCTGGCGCATACTAACTGTGGATCTCTAACCAAGACAGCAACAGCTCAGCTTTGTAATTTGCAAGAGCTTCCACAAATCACAGCCGCTTTAATTTTCCTCACCGTCATGCAGCTGCAATGTTATCATCTTGCCTGAAATTAATGAGCTGGAATATCAACTCCTTAGTCAATTTTTCTAAAAGTTAAATACAATGTATTCTCTAAAAGCCATGGGTGCTGTCTTAACTGAGTTAATCTGGACATGGTTAGAAGAGGAAGAAGGCAAATTGGGTTTCCAACCAGGAGAGAGGAATTAATAGAAAAGGACTAAAGGAATTCGCTATTTTCAAAATTCTGATGACACTAACATAATTTCTCCTATTTCAATTCATTTGCTCTTCAATTCGTCTCCAGTTTTACCCTTCTCTTTCCACTTTTATCTTATCCCAAGAAAATATTTATTATGTCCATTTGCATCACTTAGAAAATCACACCTTCAGACTGTTTTAGTAACAATGCACTGTTTCTTAAGCCACATACCAATATATCAGAAAAGTAGTCACATGCAGGATTGTTTTCTTTTAACTTCTGGGTGAAATTTGATGGAAATTCTACAAGCATTAAAGTCTAAAGACATCTTACCTATATTACCCTTTATTTTGTGACTTCTACAGCCGTTTTTTTTACTGAAGATGGAACAACAGCTTTCAACACTACCTAAATGTATTGCTAAACTTCAAGAGGAGTTTAAGGAGCAATTCAAACATTCCTTCCAAAAGCAAACACTATTAAGGGCTAAAAAAATTAGATAGAAGGAAACAGCTCTAAATAGCAGAACTACTAGACTAGCAACTACATTTTAGAATCTTATGTCATATTAGGAGGAACCAAGTTGCTTGAGTCAATACAATAGGAAGACAATATGAACAGTTCTTTAACAGCTTTTTCAATGTAACTCATGTCATCTGAGAAACAGTTTCTGAAAGGCCACTAAAATGCTACCTATATAAATATGCAAGTAAGAAGAAAGAAGAAACATTTTTGCTTGGAACCCATCTCAAGATTATTTTTTTTAAAGAAACCAAAGCCCAGAACACATCACATTGCCTCTTTGAAATCCATGAATTTAGACATGTTAGATGGACAATTAAAAAAAAATATCCCTTCATGAATAGTTAAATACTTACCACTTTTTCAACATCTATTTCCTCTTCACTTGGGAAATCAGAAGCCCCATCCAGAATCTCATCAGCAGAATCATCAGTTTTTTCATCCTCCTCATCATCTTCGTATTCTTCCTCTTCCATATAATCAGCAGGTGTATCAATAGGGGGCATTCCACCCTTTTTGTGACGCTTGGGTTCCTGTGCCCTCTGTTCTGGCGTCAGGAAGTCACCTTTATCTGATCTGTCTGCTTTGTTGTCTGCCTCACTTTTGTTTTCTAAAGCAGGTGCAATGCTGGATATTTTGCTCCAAGAACTGTTGGCATGTATTACAATGTCTTTAACCATTTTCATTTCTTCCTGAGAATCAACAACACCTTGTTCTTCGTTGTTGCTATTTTCCTGCGTGGCTGTGTTTGTTTTGCCTTCCTCAGTATTTACTGCCTTTATTTCTCCCTGCTCTTTTGCAGAACTCGTTTCAGACTTGCTTCCTTTTTTCACTCCTAAGCTTTCTGCTTCTGTAGAGCCCTTGTGCTGCTTTCTTTCCATTTCTGGCTGTACAGCATCACGCTGGCATTCTTTTTTACTGTGAGGCAGTTCAGTCCCTCTCTGTTCCTTCTTGTTCTCCAGCTGTGTATCTTGCTCTTGTTGACTCCGCGACTGCCCAGAACTTGACTTGTTGCTCTCCTTCATCTGTGCATCACCTTCCTGCTCTTTAACTGGTTTCTCTTCCTGTTCAGCAGGCATTTGTGCCTTACCATGGTTCTTCAGCTGCGCAGTCTCCTGGTTACTGAGACCCTGTGGATGTGCACTATCCAGAGGACCAACTACAGACCGATCTGATGATCCACAGATGGTTTCAGAGTTAGTTGAAGTAGTCTCCACTACAGTTTCAGAATGGACAGAACTATCTTTCTCATCAGTGACTACTTCATTTTCCTCGTCGTTTGGCTTTTCACTGATGTACGAATGGTCAGATGATATGACATCTGTGGAAACATCATGCTGAAGAGAAGAT
Organism: Netta rufina; assembly: GCF_964035555.1. Classification (NCBI taxonomy): domain Eukaryota; kingdom Metazoa; phylum Chordata; class Aves; order Anseriformes; family Anatidae; genus Netta; species Netta rufina. The sequence continues at coordinate 32,017,066 of NC_140128.1, forward strand.
TCATCACAAGAGCTCTCAAGAGCCGTTGCATCCTTTTCCACTGTCTCTAACACGGTGGAATTTTTACCAGGTGTGACTGTGCCAGACACTGGCTCTTCAACATTATTTGGCTGGCTTACTGGCACCTCATTTTCTTCTTGTTTGCTATCTGACACTGTGACCTCAGACTCTGTAACTTCAACTTCCTCTGAGCGCAAAGGCTTCCCCGTCTCCTTCTGCTGAGCAGCACCTGAGTCATCTTTCTGGCTTATTTTCTTGGAATCCTTCTTCATCTGAAGAGATGCAAAATGGTGAAGAATGGAGTTTGGCACAGTCTTCTGTCCTGGGAGCTGAAGTAAAGCAAAGCTACCGGACTGTAAAGGGATGAGATTAGCAGTTGAAGCTGGCAGAACACCTGAGCTGCACGTTATTTTTGACTCCGAGGCTGTTTGATTTGTCACGTTGCTGGCAGCAGGAGGAGAGATCCTCAGAGTCAGAGTGCCTGCTTGTGACACAAAACTTGTTACTGAAGGAAGAACAGAGGATGCTTGAGTGACTAGATTAGACGTAGGGGATAACTTAGGTCCTGCAGTTTGTGAAGCTGGATTTGTGGCAGGAGAAGTGGAAGACACAGAGGAAGGAGATAGAGGTGACTCAGGCAGCTTAGCAGGTGCAGGCAACCGAATTCCTACAACGGATCCTGTGAAGAAAAGAAAAGAAAGTATCAACATATACTTCCCCACATCATTTTTTTCTTTCAGTTTTAGCATTTGATGCTGTACCAGAAGTAGCCAGCTTTCTCAAGGATGACAATGTAATGAGGTGTTTTAACATTTTCTCAGTACTGAATAAAAAAATATAAACTGTTGAATTTTTATGCAGAACACGCCAATAAAATACATGAGGTGGCTACTTTAGAATTAACAGACTTACTATTAAGTTTTCTCTTTTTTTTTTTTTTTTTTTTAATGAAAAAAGCACTGCATTTAGTTGAGGCTCTGTTTATTTCATTCTTTCCCATTTACTGGAAAAAAGGGAAACCATGGATTTTTCTTAAATAAGCACAGAGAATACTGCTTAATTATGTTTTTCGCTCCTAGAAAGAGACTTCTACAGAGGAAAAACTATGACAAGATTATGTGATTATACCCCTATATTTTTTCACCTTAATGAACTCCTTGGTGCATTTTATTAGATTCCCAACTGGGAATTCCATTTAAAACACAGCGGAAAAATATGACCACTGGCAGCTAGCCTCTGGTAACATCAAAAACCCCAGATCAGAAAGGATCTTCAATGCACTTTTTGGCTGGTTCTTCTTCACAACTCATGCTCAGACCTCAGCTAAGGCACAGGATTATCTTCACTCTTCCCTCCAGTTTTGTCATCTACTGCTCTTGCTCTCACATCTCTATTTCCCACACCATTTTGCCTCCTTCTCCCCCATATGCTTCTTCATAAAGGAGAACAGAGAAAGAAATCTACTATGAAGTGTATACAAAGAATCCCGTATTTATAAATGTTTTATTTGCAAAATGTATGTACAACAGTACCCTCAACAAACATCCTACCTATTCTCTGCTGGACACCTGCAATTTCTAACTCTCCCAACCCTGCCTTCAACCATGCCCTGAGAAAAATTTGAAAATCAGTTTCCTCTCGCACTCTAGAGAGGAAAAAGGCCAGTGATTTTATACTGTTACTGTAACACTTGATCTGGGTATTTATTGTGAACGCGCTAAAAAATGCAAAACCAAACAAAAAAAGGCAGCACATCTAAAAAGACATTAAATAACACCTTGTTCTCTTTAAAAGTATCTCCAGCAAGTGTGATTTTTCAATTATCGCATCCACAGAATTTCCTTTAAGTGATGACAGCTACTGTGTGTGCATCTCCTTTGCCACGTGTGGAACTTGCTCCCACACAACTCCCAAATGCTGGCAACTTAGCTGTGAAGCGTGCTTTCTGCGTCTTAGACACACGGTATTTTTGTTGCATTACATCTGAATAAATACACTTAATGTTTTTACTCACACAGAACCAAATCAGACTCTATTGGTTTTCGCAGGAGTAATGAGTATCACAGAGATGATATTACACGGTATTTCTGGGTAACACCACTCAGTTGAGAAAGAAAACAGACTTTTTACCTGGATTGCGGAACATCACTGGCTGCACACTGGGCTGGGCACTGGGCTGGGTACCTGGAGCTCGAAACTGATGCAGGGGGACAAGCTGAATTATCTGTCCGTTAGGATGTCTGAACAAGTTCACTCCACCAGGGCTCCTGAGAGGCTGAAGGATCATCCTCTGCCTCTGAGGAACCTGCACATTGTTTAATGGTCGCAGAGTAGGAGACGTCTGATGCACTGGAATCAACAGCAATCGAGGTCCTACACGTTTCTCTGTTCCAGGAGAGATCTTTGGGGGCGTCTTATTTAGAGCTTGTGGAGTAGCATCTTCTGAATGTTTTGAAAAGTTACATAAAATTGGGTTAAGAAAACATCTTACAAATCAGACATTATCTGCAAAAAAGCAAGCACAGATGTTTTGGAAGCAACTGGATCTTTGAACACGTGAAGGCACATTATACCAGTATCTTTGTATGTCTATCCACAGAACACACTCTGAACTGAACAAACCAGGCCAGAACATACTTTGTCATGCAGTTCTGTCCACCTTTCTCAACCATGAATCAGAAGACCTCCATGTAAAGATGAGAAGGTAATTCCGTACCTACTTCTTCGATTCTACACCAACAGTGACACTGTAGCAGTCATAGCGGGAAGTGCACTACACATTTCTACAGGACAAGAAATGATGCTAGGCTTCCAGCTCATTTCATAGCAGTCACTGACTACACAGCTGCATTTTTTCCTTCTCTACTGGCTTAGGCTGGAATAAAACAAGCAAGTTAAGAGATTACATTTCTCATCCTATTTTGGAAATAAGGGTGAGGCAAGTGAATCTATATTTAACGTAGGTTTTACAGTTGCAGACTGTTCCAACTATGAGCCAGGCAGGAAAAAAGCAAACATTTGCAGGAATAGGCCAAAGCACCTGAGCCTTACCTCTTTTTGGAGCCAGTGAAGGAGTTGGCTTAACTCCTGATAATATAATGGGAACAGGGCTGATGGAGGAAGTTGGCGTGGTCACCACCGATGTAGCTACTGCAGTTGTTAGCACAACTGTAGAAGTGGATGTTGTGACGACGGGACAAGTAATTGTTGGCGTTGTTACTACAGTAGCGAGTGTCACTGTTGGTACCGGTGCAGCAATGGCAGTTGCTTTTATTATATTCACAGTGGCAGTAGGAGTGGCAGGGGAGGAAGTAGTACAAGTGTTGATTCCAGGTGTTGCAGAAGCACCTGTAACTGTAATTGCAGGAGGAGAGGAGGCAGGTTCACTAGCTCTTGTCTGGCTAGGAGCAGTCACAGTAGATGCTGCCACACTGGTGCTTTCTACAGTTACAGGGGAAGTGGTGATGGCTGTAGTGACCCCGGGAGAGACAGTGCACTGAGCTGGAGACGGCCGTGAGGGAACCACAGGAGCAACAACCATTATTGGTGTCGGCTTGATATTGAACTTCTGTGACGGCCCTGATGGAGGCTGGCACGTGCTCACTGCAGGAATCTTCTGCTGCAGAGCTCCAACTTTGTTCATCACGAACTTTGTGAACACACCACCAGGTGAGGGTCGAGGAGCTGCAAATAAAAACTTGCAGGTCAAAATTTTAATAACTCCCTCTTTGCCTTTCATGAGGTGCTACAATTGTCATTTCAGCATGAATTTGGGTCTCCATTCTCCTTAAGAGTAAAATGTAATTAATTTGAAACCCTTATGGGAGTCCTGAATATGCTTTACATATTAGAAATATATTTGCTTTATTTTACTTCTACAGCATGCTGTTACATTTCCTCCTGGCCAGAACGAGGTCCTGAGGTATTACATTCTCATAAAACTAGGAACAAACAAATTGCTAGGCAAAATCATGAGCTCAAACTACTTTCTAAATGTCAAATTCCTCCCCTAACAGTTTTTATGATCTTCCTGTTCTCACCGCTTCTTGATTTTCATCCCCCTTCAACTGTATCCATGCATTACACAGCCACAGAGGAAGGGGGAAGAGAGAAGGTTTGCCACTTCCCCTTCTCATCGCAGTGACATTTGTGCGGCTGACGACTGGATGGGACAAATTCAACCAACTGGAAGTAACCACTATTGGGAAGCTCCTTCCCCACATCCCTTGCTCTCCAGGGATCAGAATACTGCATCTCCATCACACTCCAGCTGCCTACAGATGAGGAGTAGAAGCTGGATATACAGTACAACAACGCAGAAATTATCAGGCAAGCCCAACTTAAGTATTGTAGTTATTTCTGTGTAAAGATAGCATCTTTAGCTCAGGCTGTGCCAGAACATTTAAATCACACATGCAATGATCGCTTCACCCATCAATGAAATGCAGCCACCTTTCCAACACTGCATAAATACCTAACACAAGTTTTTTTTACAGGAAAAGTAAAACAACACAACCATTTACAGTGCAAGGAACATCTAGGCAGAAATAGAGTAATTCATCAAAATGAACATTTTGCCAGGACACAGGTAACATCCTTTTCTCTTGTGAAGCTTCTTCAGATCTTTAATGAAGATGTGGGAATGGGCGGATGGGCACTAGATCTTCACTTACTTTATTTTTTTTTAAACTCATGCTACACACAGTATTTAAGAGCAACTTCCTCTCCTGCCACGCTGGGTAACCATTTCAGTACCAACTCAGACACAAGTACCAGATGCTTCTTCTGATATTCCTTTTTTTTTTTTTTAAACTCAAAGTGCTGACTAAGTCCAACCCTGTTTAGCTTGTGAAATCCAATGAGATTACAGGTCAGTGTGGTTATCGGCTGCACACCTGTTCTTTTGCTAATCCAGATTTGGACCTTCTTGTCTTTCACTGTGCTGCTTCACGCATCTTTGCTGGTCACATGAATTCCAATTGTAAGTGTGACATCAAAAAAACAAACAGCGAAGAACCACAGATTAGAGTGATCCTTTTACTTTAACCTTCATTTTAAGTTCAACCAATGTTTGATGAAAGCAATTAAAAATCACAGTATGGAAACTCTCAAAACAAAAATCCAAGTTTAGCACTGTGTATCTGCATCCACTCTTCCTTGTCTCTTGAAAATACGCTCTAGTAGTATTAGTAAAATCACTGAGAGTCAACATTTGTGGTCTTATTCTGAAGTCAAAACAAAACTTTCTGCTTTAAAGAGGTTATTTATTGCAGAGGCAGTTTAGGTGGCAACTCAGCCAAAGGCAGCAGGCACTGTTGCAAAGAAATCAACAGCAACGCTGTACACTCGCTTTTTATTTCAGCTTCACGCAATTCAAAATACAGTAATAAGTTCCAACCTACCTATCTGTCTCTGTGCTGGGACATGAGCTTTCAGAGTCGTCACAGTGGGGGTTGAAGTAGTGCTGGTGGAAGATGTAGTTTTGGGAGGTGATGCTGTGGGCACCTGGACTGATGGTGTCCCAGGAGCAGCTGCTTTAGCATTGGATGCTACCTTGGAGATCACAGTACTGAGGGTTGAGATATCAAGTACTGTGGGTCGCAGCCTGCCTGTGATATAAGCAGCTAGCTGATTGGCAGGATGTAATGCCCCCATCTGTCCCAAAAGCAGTTTGGCCTGAGGATACCTTTTATCATTAACCTGAAAAAAGTGGAAAAGGGAAATTTTGTGAAAAGAATGCTAATGCACTGCCTCTGGAGAGGCGTTTCAATCCAGGGGACTTCCGAGTGTCCTTTTCAAAAAAAAAAAAAACATTGCAATTCAAAATGGGAACTCCTGAATACCTCGCTGCCCAGGGGAACTTCAAGCAACTCTGTTATTATCTCTGTACTGCAGGTTATTAGATGCTACTTGGACTCTCATAGAACCACAGAGTCCAAAGGAACATGAGAAATCACTGAAACTAAGTACAGTGAAGCTAGCACATCGTTTTCTTGTCCTTTACTTATGCTAAAGTCCTGAGTAAAAATGTTTTTCCAAATTCAAGGACAATTTTAGATAGAATTCTCCCACCTAATCAATACCTAGCTTTACAGAAGAATACTTATGTCATATACACTGGGACAAAACTCTAAAGTTTGCAAAAGTTTTGTCAGCTTTTTTTTTTCTCATCTGTACTGTCACTTGATACTGAAATTAAGGTATTCACAGTTGACTAACTTCATATCAGAGTTGTAGTTGTAACTGACTGCACAGGAAAGAAGAACCTATTTTTTCCTGGATGGCAGGCTGCAAGCCCAGTTGTCAATGGGAAGTTTCACACTGATTTGGTTGGCAGTGTTGCATTTTAGTTTCAGGTTGTTTGCTAATACCCTCTAAAAGCCAAAGGTATTTATTTAACACACTGTAATGAAAAAGGTCCTTACTCTTTTTACTGATCAACTAACAAAAAACAAAACAAACAAAACAGGAAATCTCTCCCTAAGCTTCTCTTTATTCTCATTTTCTGATTCATATGCCTCCAGTGAAAGTGGTGTTACCATAACCACAGAACATCTCTGAAAAAGAAAGGCATCCTAGCCCTACAGCTCCTACCACCAATTCGTAACAGCAAGCTGGCAGCATCAAACTGCAGAGAAATGACTCACTTTCAATTTAGGATTATGAAATCTCTTGATGACCAACATATCCTCGAAGATGAGGCAGGTTATTAGGGAAGATTAACAGTAACTGTAGCAAAAAGCAACTTACTGTTTACAGTTTCCTTTTAAAAAGTTTTGTCCCAGTGTACAAACTTCCTCTGAAAATATTATTTCTGTGGCTTCTAACAGCCACTCGTTTGGAAGAATTATCTGCCAATGCACCTGCAGGGAGTTTTCCAAAGCTCCAAGAAGATCTTGAGAAAAATTCTGTACTTGGGTCACCCAGACCCAAATGGCCAAAAGGCCTCCCTAAATCACCAAAGCTCAGACTCGCAATCAGATTTCTTGTTACTGTGCTAATCTTGAAAGGGACAAAGTTACGGAAAGGCAGAAACGCCACTGGATATGAAGAAACCTTGTTTGGGCAGGCAAAAGACTATGTAGACAAATTAAGGAGTGTTTTTTCTCTCTCCCCTTTAAGGGGTTCTAGGACACTGGAGGAAACTGAATCTAATCTCCACAGTAAAGGCAGAGGGACCCACCTGAATCAAGCCTGAGGGGCTCATATTATCTTTGCGTTTGTAGACAACCAGCCTTCCTGCAGGAGAAACCCCTGCATAAAAAGGCAAGCCTTTGCCCCCATGCAACTTCTCCCGTAGCTCGTCCACTGTGTCTGCCCGCAAGAACTTTAGATTTTCTGTTTTTTTGCTTGACGGCACTCCACTATCGGGAGTCTCCAAGACAGGTGTCTCAGGCTTTTCATCTGTGTCCTGGTAGGATGGCACTGAAATTTTCACTCTGGAGGAGTACACAGGAGGGTTGTTTTCATCCTGGGCCTTGTATTCCGAAGCCAATTCAATAATGAAGCTACCCACTTTGAGGCACTGCGGCATGTTACTGTTGATATGCTGTGATAAGATGGTCAAGATCTTATTGCAATCTTCCTCCCAGTTGCAGTCAGAGATAATCTCGATAAGTTTGGTTGGTCCACCAGGAGTGGTGTGATGAACATAGGAGGCGGAGGAAGAGTCCCCCTCACTATGGGAAGACCACCAGCTTTTCTCTGAGAAAGAATTGAAATAGGTTTCTGCAATACTATGGCATTTTAATCACCTGGATATTCAAACAGTTTTATTCTGCCCACCTCCACCCTTGTCTCAGCTGCAGGGCAACAAAAAAAAAAATGCTCAAAGCATCTCTTTCCAGATGAGAGCTTCAAAACAAGCAAAAAATGCAAAACTAAAACTATTTCTCACAGTTCATTCCCTGCAGCCACACTAGGTTGTATCCCATTGCATCTCACAAGCTAAACAAAGCTGGGTTGTTTCAACATATGGATGTAACATCTCCAAGCAACACCAACATGCAGCACAAAGCATTGCTGGTTATTCAAGAGATGGCACATTTCCGTTGGAGTAAGAAAAGGACGAGTGTCCCATAAGGGCATTAGGGGCAAACAAGCTGTGAGCAGAACTGTCTTTTGTGGAAGATGTGTAACCGAAGCATGACCTTTGGCTGTCATTAGAGATCCAATATTACTTTTTCAAAACTGTAAGGATGTTGAGCCCTGTGTCCTGGACTTTTTCATTTTGACCTACCAATTCATCAGCATTTTCAACTAGTTGCATTATTTTTCCATTCCCATCCTTAAACACAGAGTGCTGTTGCATACATTAAACAGTGAAAAAAAAACAAATCAGCTCAAAAAGGCAGCTATATTTCATTAGTGGATGACACAACGCCTGGAGTACATGCCTCATTTTAAGATTCGAAATGTGATTTGGGCTACTTCAGACCGAAAGAGGACACAGATGTCTAACCTACTTCTTTATGAACTACAAACTAAATTCAGTATAAAGAATCACAGAATCATTAAGGTTGGAAAAGCCCTCCAAGATCACCTGGTCCAACCATCCCTACCACCAATGTCACCTACTAACCCATGTCCCCAAGCACCACATCCAGCCTGTCCTTGAACACCCCTAGGGACGGTGACTCCACCACTTCCCTGGGCAACCCATTCCAGTGCCTGATTGCTCTTTCTGAGAAGAAACGTCTCCTCATTTCCAACCTGAACCCCCTAAACCTCCCCTGGCACTACTTGAGGCCATTCCTTCTAGTCCTATCATTAATTATCTGTGAGAAGAGGCCGATCCCCAGCTCCCCACACCTTCCTTTCAGATAGCTGTACAGAGCAATGAGCTCTCCCCTGAGCCTCCTCTTCTCCAGACTAAACAACCCCAGTTCCTTCAGCTGCTCCTCACAGGACTCGTGTTCCAGGCCCTTCACCAGCTTCCTAGCCCTTCACTGGAAACAGTCCAAGGCCTCGATGTCCTTCTTTTAGTGAGATGCCCAAAGCTGAGCACCGCACTCGAGGTGTGGCCTCACCAGAGCAGAGTACAGGTGGACGATCACCTCCCTAGCCCTGCTGGCTGCACTATTCCTGATACAAGCCAGGATGCTGTTGGCCTTCTTGGCTGCCTAGGCACCACTGCCAGCTCCTGTTCAGGTGAGCATCAGCCAGCACCCCCAGATCCTTTTCCTCTGCACAGCTTTTGAGCCATTCTCCCCCAGCCCTGTAGCGCTGCATGGCATTGTTGTGGCCAAAGCGCAGGACCCAGCACTCGGCCATGTTGAACCTCATGCCACTGGCCTCTGCCCATCGACCCGTCCTGTCCAGGTCCCTCTGCAGGGCTTCCCCACCCTCCGGCAGATTGACACTTCCCCCCAGCTTGGTGTCGTCTGCAAACTTACTGAGGGTGCACTCAGTTCCTTCACCCAAATCATCAATAAAGATATTAAAGAAGGTGGGCCCCAACACCGACCCCTGCAGAACACCACTGGTGACCAGACACCAGCTGGATTTTGCTCCATTCACCACCACTCTCGGGGCCTGGCTGTTCAGCCAGTTTTTAACCCAGCACAGAGTGTGCCTGTCCCAGCCACGGGCTGCCAGCTTCTCCAGGAGAATACTGGGGGAAACCGTGTCAAAGGCTTTGCTGATGTCCAAGTAGACTACATCAACAGCTTTATATAGATCACATTTAATGTACTGCAAAAATTCAATGCAAGCTTTCCGCTTGAGCTAAAAAGAATTCAACACCCAGCAACTCCAGATAAAAGTAGACACTTCCTTGTCCCATACATTTCTAGGTGGAGAACACAAAGGTCCCAGCCTCACAACACCACTTAGATATTTATTAATCTTTCAGCAACTACAAAGTAATGTAGGTGGAGGGGGGACGGGAAACAACACCCAACACCCTGCACCCTGTGGTCTCCATTCCTTCATAAGCCTCCGATTACCATTCTCGACGACAAGTCTGCTATGTAATACTCTCTTACACTGCTAAACAAGCTACTGCAATAGTGGTCATCTTAACCTCACAACAACAGCGAGTAGTGGATATTTAGCCTGCTGTATCTCCCACGTGACACACATACAACTGCTTAAGAAAACAGGAAACTACAAGCACAATGTAAGATTTTTATTGGCGACTGCTGCAGTAACTCCCCTGGGCAAATCAACTTCTGTTTCATCAATAACTAAGTTTTACTTTTTTAAAGCAAGGAACTACCAAGAGGCTGAATTATACTCAAGACTCAGCTCTTACCTCCACATTTATCTGGTTCTTTGTTTATCTCACAGGCTTCTTTCTTACAAGATTCTTTCTTAACAGATTCTTTCTTAGGTAATTCTTTCTTTGAAGACTCTTTCTTAGAAGACTGAAGTCCTTGTTCATATATCTGTGGAAGAAAAGCAATGTAAGAAAAATTCTCATCTTGTGTATCCTCTTCCACAATAAAATCACATCACAACATAAACCAGTCCATCTACTATCACCCAGAACCACAGAGCATACTTTACCTTTGACAGTAACACAACTTTCATCTTAGAATGGCTCTTTGAACAACGAGCATTTAAGCCTCACATGACAATGTGAATGCAATAATGTCAATTTGACAGACAAGACAATTTCTATCATGGTAACAAGACAAGTTTACCAGCACTGCATGGTGATTTAGATTCCACAGCTCTATCACAGTTAAATAAAAGCCAGGTCTTCATGTCATATAGGAATTCCTGAGGAAAAATTCTTCACATTTCCCCAATCTCTGCCTGTTAAATGATACACTGTGACTTTTTACCTTTATAAAAGAACTCTGTGATTCCTTTTGGTCTTTTTGTTGCCTTTTTTCATCTTTCCCATGTTCATATACTCGGACCCTTGCACAAGTCATCATACTTTCAAAATACAAGTAGACAGGATCCTTGTCCTCCTCTCGAATCTACCCAAAAAAAAAGAAAGGAAACCTCTCCATTCTGGATGCAGAAGACTTCAATAGCAAATGTCAAAAGAAAGTTCTAGCATTTAAAGCGGATTCTTCTTCCTTAGTATCATAGACCAGACTACATCATGCTCCCAAATTATATACTCTTTTATATGGGGGAAGAAAAACAGTAAAAACAAAACAACATTTAGATACTTTTCTAAACAGGGGAGATTGTCTTAACTATTACACTTTGCTTAACTAATATACATTAAATAGCAACTCTGATATATTTGTTTTTTAAACATAACTAGACTCAACCCTACTTCTATTCTTCCTCTACTGCTATTGTTGCCTTTGTTACATAAAGGTGAGGGGAGAGGCAAAAACAAACTCCTACGACACAATGAAGCTTGTGGCAAGAACAAATAAACCTCTAGAACTTCACTGAACCCTTTGTGTCTGTATCACAATTTCTTTCCCTCAATTAATTAATTAGATAACTACATTATGCAGCTAGTCACTTATACAAACATTACAGGACAAGCAATCATTTTCCCAGAATAGCATATATTGCTGCATTTAAAAAAAAATAAATGAGGTTATTAGCAAATCACAATCACCTTTTGCTACCTGTATATTGCCACACTCAATTCCCAACAGAAGATTGCTATAATTTAAGACTTAAACACGGTCAATTCATCCTAACTTATCAACACACCTACCAGCAGCAGATCTTAAGCTTCCATCTTAATTTTATCTAAAATGTACAGAAGTTTTTGGCAGCGTTTGTTTAAATTTTCAGTGTAAAAATAGAAATAAAAATCCAACAAATCTCTTTTCCCTTCTTACCACTGGGTTGGGTTTAGGAGTATATACTCTTCCTGTTTTCACTCCACTGGAAGATCTGTGTTTGGTAGAAATCAAGACTTCTGGGCTGGGCAGTACTGCAGGTTTAACTGGTTCAATAACAGATGGTGTTGGGATGTAAATTGGTTCTGGATCTATTTCGCCTTCTACTTTCACCCACAATGGACAACTCCTGATTGGCTTTTCTGGCTCTGAGTCACAGATAGCTAGAAAAACAAACAAACAAAAAATTAAGTCAAAAATAATCCAACAGGACAGTAACAGAAATTTTAGTATGAATCTAAGGCCTAACCATGTACCAATCACTAATTCATAATGTCAAAAAAACAGAGAATCACAGAATGGTTTGGGTTTGAAGGGACCTGAAAGATCACCCAGTTCCAACCCCCCTGCCCTGTGCAGAGACACCTCCCACCAGACCACGCTGCACAAAGCCCCATCCAGCCTGGCCTTGAACACTTCCAGGGATGGAGCATTCACAGCTTCCCTGGGCAACCTGTTCCACTGCCTCACCAGCCTCTGAGTAAAGAGCTTCTTCCTTATACCCAATTTAAATCTACCTTCTCAGTTTAAAGCTGTCATCCCTTGTGCTATCACTACTGGTGTATTTTCCTGTCTCAAATTCTAGTCAAAAGTGACAGGGATTTGTCCACAAATAAGAGGAAATGAAAATTAGAATTATTCTAGAGTAACCACTGTTTCTCAGGAGGACTGTGATAGCAGATAAGGAAAAACACTAAAAAATAGGTGATCCTTGTTGACAGGAAATGCTTAAAAAAGACAAACATCCAAAAAACATACCTTATAACACAGCTCTACAAAATAGTTTATTTACTCCAGTGCTAAAATAACTACTAGAAAGAAACTGAAAACGTACTTTGTCAGTTTCTAACATTTTTCTGAGCAAACCTAAGGCTAGATCTAAAACTAATATGAATTATTATATTTCCACAAGTCAGTGAAATTTGCTGCTGTGTACAGGAATCGAAAATATGGCACTATAGATGCTCATTTGGTAAGAGGGAGAGAAAGAGCACTAAGACAGTGAAGATTATCAACAGCTGTAGTATCAGCTACCTCATACCCTTAGTCTTTGAAGATGTTTGAAGAGTTGAACAAGAGTTTAAATTATCAAAAAAAAAAAGCTAGCTATAGATACAAGATAAACATTATCTTGTTTATCTTGTATAGCTACAAGATAAACACCTCAGTAGTGCCAAAAAGAGTGTAATAATAAAGGGAAAAGGTATGATTTCCTGCTAGTCAGTTATACCAAAACAGGTGTTGCAGAGGTCTCAGAGCTTGCTCCCATTTCTGTGTTTAGTAATGGGACTACTACCATGACCTAAATAAATTCCATGACAAGACAGATAATTTCAGCAAAGCAAAGAAATTGCTTTTGTCCAGCAACACTCACTGTATTCCACTTTTTTTCTCTTCTTCTTATCTTTCTGCTTCACCTCATCTTCGTCTCCTTCGCCCTCTTCTGCTGCATCTTCATCCTCTTGCTGTTCTTCTTGTGTTCCATAAAACACAAGACTTCCACGCACAGCCTTTTTCAGGATCTTCTTATGTTTTGATCCTCCCTTCACCAACAACACTTTTCTCTTCAAGCAAGTGCAACCAAACATACAGTCTGGCCTGCGGCAATGGGTAGGCTGACGTTTTTCCAGTGCTAGACTGGCACATATACAGCCCAGTCGGCAGAAATCGTTATTGCAAGGAGGTGCTCGTCGTCTTATTATTTTATGGATGGGTTTGTTTTTGAGAGAAGCCTAAAAAAGTTTTAGACAGTAAGTATACACTTGAAATTTTAGTAAGATGAAGTCAAGCATATGCAAAATTGCTATTTGAAGTTCATTCCGAGTAAGGCCTACAACTATATGATTTATCTATGAAAATTTGTCAGCTATATGGAAAAAACAGAATGGGGGGGAGTTGAGTTAGTCCTATTGAAAAAAAGTGACTAACAGTAAGAAAGTGCAGTTACTGAATAGCAGTTGCATTAACCAGATTTTTTTACGGGGAAATTTTGAGGTAATTAACAACTACTGATTCATTTCAATATGCTATTAGTACATTTAGTATTTTCACATATGTTAAGGCAACAATTTTCAGCTTTCAATGAAAAGGTCACAAGACAAAGGAACATCATGCTTTATCCCGCTTCTTACCAGCTTCGGTCTTATTTTCTGCATCTATAGGCAGCTTCATTAAGTGCAGAGCACTGGAAAAGCAACAGTACAGAAAGGAATGAAACTGCTAAGGATCTACCTGAGCTGTAAGCAGGGTTGCCAGAGAAATGTCTGCTCGTTCTTCTGTAATGTAGGTCCGTGGTTTGCCATCCCAGAGAGCACAGTCCTCTAAGTCCATTAATTTCACTTGAGATTTAGACAAACCTGGCGGACGAGCTCCTTGTTGTTGTTGTGGTGCTTGGCGAATACTTATCTGTTTTGGCAGTATATTTTCATCCAGAGCCGGCACCAGGAAACTATCTCCTTGGTTAGACGAAGTGTTATTTGAGAGAGACTTAGCACTCGTTTTCCCTGATGCTGAAAAGTTCTGTTTCTGCTTGGCAGAAAAAGGTGAAGGCAGTATGGGCTTGTAGGATGACTTTCCTCTGTTTGATGTCTGTCTGTTTTGAGTCTTTGACTTCCTGGAGGTAGATGACATAGAAACAGGCTTGAACGTGTAAGATGTGGATGGAATTATGGTGGATTGCTTCTTTAAAACACTGTCTAGTGTTCGCACATAGCTGGTGCTCTTGGTGGGAAGCTGATACACCACAGGAGAAGTGGGAGTGCTAGAAGAGAATCCCATACTTGTTTCCATCAGCTTCCCTTCGTTTTCCAGGTACTCATCCAGCTTGTCACTACAGAACGCTGAGCGATTCTTCAAGGAACCTTCTGAACTGCCACCTAAATGAACCAAGACCACATTAACTACCTCATAGGAAAGCACACTGACAGATAGGAAAGCACATAGAGCAATTAAACGATATAGAACAAGTAAATACCTGTTAAAAATGTATACAGTTCCTTTAAGAGTACAACACACAAAAACCAAATATAACTCACTCTAAAACACAGCCAACTGCGTGAACAACTGTTTTTGTAGAGATTTTGTACGTGCATTTGTTCACAGAAAGAGTCAGTCTTCAACACGCAGTGCTTCTATACAACTTACTCTGTTTGTCCTAAACATCTAGCCTAGCTACTAACACCAGAATCAATATGGAATACCCCAATACAACGTAGCATAAAAGCGCAGAGAGTACAACACAGGTATTTTATCTGAATTCCCAGTAGGAACTGGTAAATTGTCAAATACCCACTTCTCCCTAAGACAGGGCGAAGTAATTCTTTCTGTAAGACATATTTACTCTAACTGAAGTTAAAAAACCACCAATACAAATGAAGATTACTTTACGCCATCAAGGTCCCCAAGGCAGTAGAGTTCTGAAATTACCATACTTCCCCAAACAAAACCAAAACTGATGATCAAAAGCAAAACTATTACAGCTTTGATCTTCACTCAAACCTCTGTAAAACAGAATATGGTTTTGTTTAGTGGGGTTTTGTTTGCCTTTTTTTTTTTTTTTATTAAATCATACTCAGTAAGTTTCAATTTTCCCTTCATAAGCATCCATTTTTGACTACTCACAGAAGTAGTAGCAATAAATTCTTCATTCACAGCAGTTTCAAAAATACAAAAATAAATCTCTCATTAAGATACACATGATACTCGAATTGAAATATCTATCCAAGTTCAAGAAAGGGGCCACACATTGTAAATATACGCACTGATCTCACTGATTAATTTTTTCCTTTTTATATTTCTACCTTCATTTCTAGAAGCACCATGAAGTTTCCCTCGCCAGCCTTTGATCTTTGTGAAATCATTTGTCTTTCCTGTTCTGGAAACGAAAGGAAATCCAGTATCTGGAAAAGAAGAAAACTAGCCTCAGTGTGTAAATCAAGACTGATTGTAGTAAGTGTCTTAATAAACTATTCCTTTATATTATTCCAAATAAATTATTCATTTTCAGGGATAGATAAACAATAATAAATCAAGAAGGCAGAATAATGCTTTTGTTTGTTTTTACAAAGTAATTAACAAAGGCAAGCTTCCTGTACAGATCTGTCATAACAATACATTTTTCTATCTTATACAAAAGATATCCTCCCTGGTATTTTCAATTTTATTCCCCTTCCCTTACCCATGGTATAAGCAGTTGCTTTCAAAATGCAAATAGACAAATTAGCTATTTACCAGGCTTAGAACAGGACATGTAAGTTTCGAGCTCATGGGGAAAGATTTGAGTCTCTCTCCCCCCAATACAGAAATGACTTATAGGAGCTGCAGAAACTTCATTCAATACTTGCTGTTATGTCTGATTAAGCACAGTATCAGTTAGTGGTAGACACAGAGAATAATCACAAAGGTAAACACTGACAGCTGTCAAATTATCCATCAGCTCTGGGTGTTAAATTGTCACCTAGAAATACTACCAGGGTTCATTGTGGGCGTATATTGTTAGTCTAGAAATAATTGCACTTGACACTGAGCTGAGAATAGAGTCTGCCTCTTTTGCAGTGAAAGCAGTTCTGAGATACAAGGTCTGCCCCTCACCGGCTCCAAAAACAGTACAGGGAGAAAGGATAGTACAGTACAGTAATCAGAAAGAGACACAGGAATTAACCATCCCTGCACTTTGTCCAACAAACAAGTTTATTGTTAAGAACAGTTATCTACCAACAGTATTAGACTCAAAGTTGCATTATAATGAGAAATGTGTGGATACTAAGATTTTATTTTTTTTAAAGCGCAATTTCACAACACTTTTGTAACAAATAACTATCATTAAATATGAAACTAGATGTTCTTTAAAGGATTTTGGTTATGGGTTTTCTTAGCATTCTACCCACCTGGAGAATTGGGGTTTGTTCCTGGATAGCTCCACAAATTGTAATTTGAGTAGGAAAGAGGAAGTTGCACACCCAGGTATTTCAAGTCAATGCTCATTGTTGGGTCCACAGAATTCAACTTCAGTCCCACTGCAGGAGGCAATTATTAGTGTCAATGCAACAAGATATTGGGGGGGGAGAAGTGAAGATATTTATTAAAATGACATATTAAGTTATATATTGGTTTCTAGCATTCACCCATGTTTTAAGAGATACAGAAAGACCATTGGTGACTCTAGCTGTTACTTATCATGGATTTGCAGCAGGTGTGAATCAAAGAGCATTTTACAGGGATGGAAATCAAGAAAAAAAAATGAATGACTTGATATTTTTTTGATTGCTACTGAAGTTTCTGCGGAAATTTAGCAACCAGAATAACAACGTTCTATTCATTTCCAAAATAAACGTGTTTTTGTTGTTTTTGGTTTTTTTTTGTTTGCCTTTAGAAAGTTAGCACCATTTACAGCCTTGAAGGCTAGAATTACTCCCTGAACGAAACCAGTTCACTATTCGAGCTATTTTTGTGCAAAAGTACATGCCACACACCACTCACAGTTCAGTTTCAACCAGCAATGAGAGGCGAGAGTAAACCACATTTTACTTTTGAATAAATGGGTGGGGCGTGAGATGACGATATAAAAACAAAGTCATATTCAGTATTCAACTCTCTCAGGACCTCAGTAGCCCTTTTTTTTTTTTTTTTTCTCCCCCACACTATCCTTACATCCTTACAGATAAGCTTGAAATTAGGTATCCTGTCTTCTCAGCACTTTGCAATAAATCACCTTTCTTACTGGGGGGGAGGAAGCACAGGGAAAATGAAACTAAACAGTCTTGTTGATTAGCACCACAAACACCTAATTGCCTGTTGAAATCTTCCTTCATCGACTCCCCCAGAATGATTAAATTGAAAGACTTGACTTAGCCACAACAGTTATCTTTATGAATCGGTAAGGATACAGGAACACTGGACACCGAGAGGAAGAGGGAACTAGCTAGTAAAATTTGACTTAGCACCTTTTTCAAAAAATTATTACATGGTGAATTCAAGAAGTGACTGCTGTCAATCAAATTCAGCTCAGTCTGGAGTAAAGAATATTTATTTAGATTTTTAGCTAGAGAAACCTACGGAGGTTGCTTCTGTTGCCAACAAGTCTAAAATTATTGTGCTAAATATGCACTTTTTGAAATAAAAAAATGTATGACTTGACAGCGCTTAAGACACGCAGAGTGTATCTGCTGAAACCTTGTGTTGGTAGCGCACATTTATGCTCATAAGTGGCAACACAGTCACCTGATTATTGGCAGCCTGCAAACAATCAACATGGAACAAGTCTCAGATGTGGCAGTTAAAAATGAACATCTTTATCAAAGACAGTCGAGTGAGATGCACAAATCTACATAGCAAAAGAGAGCAGCAAGTCAATCTAGCGTTTTGTATAAAAACATGTCAACTGCCAAATGTCAAGATGGCATCTATTTCTATTCAGAGTGAATTTAAAATAAAAAGGCAAGAGTACACAGTTTATGTTTCTTGACATTTCATTTGAATTATTCTGTCACCTTCAGCAAGAGGCCTAGGTTTGTTTAACACTTGAACAAAAATAAAAGCATTACCCATACACAAAATGGGATTATTTCTGTTTAGGGTCATCAAATAAAAAAAAAAAAAACAAAAAACACACAAAAAGCAGAGAATGACTCCAACATGAAGCACATCATGGAGTGAACACTGACAGCCTGAAGAGAATAAATGCTAACAGTAAGTGTATGTCTGTATGGACAGCACCGAACATGACAGGTGAACTATCATTTTTATCATTTTCAAGTCATCCCCAGAGTACTGCTAAGTTTCAGCTGCTGTAGTCAAATAGTAGCAAATTAAGAACCTCCTCCTTAATAATTGTCTCCTCTCTTCATCAGTGGCAGCTGCTAACTCTGAAACATGATGCCAGACAACAGTGCCTTTGATTTTCAGGAACGTGCTAGGGGTTTCAAATTAGCTCAGAGAGAAGAGGCAACCCATCATGCTGAAGTGGCAGTACTCCAGCAGAGGCTTTCTTCCTAACGTGCTACAGTTGCCTTCCCATCTTTCAGAAGCATCTCCTCCTGCAATCCCAACGCCTGGCAAGATCTTTAGGACCACCTCTTCCAACACATGCTGCAATCCATCCTGTATCTTAATCCTAGTCCCCATGGGAAGTACTGATGGTTTCCTAGCAAACCTGGAGTACTTCTCTTTTCTCTATCTGATGACTACGTCCATCAGTTTCATTTTCAGCAAATAGAAAAAAAAAGTGACAGGGCAAGGGGCAGTGGCTTTGAACTAAGAGAAAGGAGATTTAGATTGGACGTTAGGAAGAAGTTCTTCACTGAGGGTGGTGAGGCACTGACTCAGATTGCCCAGAGAAGCTGTGGATGCCCCATCCCTGGAAGCGTTCAAGGCCAGGCTGGATATGGTTTTGAGCAACCTGATCTAGTGAGAGGTGTCCCGGCCCATGGCAGGGGGTTGGAACTGGGTGATCTTTAAGGTCCCTTCCAACCTAAACTATTCTGTGACTCTGTGATCTTGTTTCATTCACACTACATCCAGGGCAGACCTCTATGAGCTCTCTACTGCTCTTCTTGATGGCTTTGTAAAGGTAGAAGAAGGGAACATCAGCTCAACACTAACAAGAAGCAAAGGCACCCCCCTGCAAACAGTTGCAAAAATTGACGCATTTGATGTCACCACACACGTGCATGAACCATTTGAGACAATCCATAGTTCTTCAGAGTAGAAACTCTGTCAGAACCCAAAATAAATAGCATCAGAGTCAAGATCAGTATTTGGAGTCACAATTCCTACAGCATTACAATTATACATGAGAAATTCAGGACCTGATCCTCCAGAGCACGAGGTACATGCTGCTTCAATTTGGATCCGTTTCTTCACCAGCTGCTCTGATGCCTATGCCAAAGCCATCAGTCTCAGGACTGGCATCACCAAAGACTTTCAACATCATCAGTAGAGAGAATAAGTTCTGTTGTGTACATCCCTGACTTTCTCCTGTCTGACCTCAGGACAAAACAGCATAAGAGAGCCTGCAAGCTGCAAGTACCTTGTTTGGCCCTTCTATGTGACTAGTGGACCTGGATCTACAGCAACTCAAAAAAGCAGACTACAACAGCAGAAAAGTTGTCTTCGTTAAGTGTTTCTGGATTTCTAGCTCCATCTGCTCCCTACAAGGGCAAACTCCTTACAGAACAGGCATGGCCTGAAGTCTGAAGGCTCACCATCTTCTACAAGAGGCATATAATGCCATGAAGCCTCTTGCAGTATGTGTATGAGATTAAAACATCTTTTGCTTCCTCCATCTCTTCTGGTTACCAACATAAATGTGTGAAAACAAAAATATCTTTACTGGCTGGTTGAAACCACTTTTAAAGCCTCTAAGAAAAAATTCGGTCAGATATTTTAGATTTTCTGTCATTGCCACAAGCAGCAAGAGGGCAACTGACTGCAGTTTCAGACAGTTTTCCTTTTATATTCTCCTACTTGTACATACACCCACCTACATTGCTGAACAACCAGTGTTTGTAAAAAATAACCAACACCAGATGTGAATGATATTAGACATACATGGTATTATATCCAGTAGGAAACTATCAACTCTGTATGACTGAGTGTAATACACAACCAGCTGCAACAGCATCCACACTGCACACCTACCTTCCTGAAGACTAGGATGTATTACTTGCTTATGCCTTAAGGTTTTCAGCTCTTCCATCAATTCCTTTTCCAGTACTTGTATTCTTGCTTGGCAATCTGCTCAAAAAGTAAAATGAGACAATGTGTAAAAAGCATTTAATGTGCAAAAAAAAATGACTTAAATGTTTACATTTCCAGTGTGCCCTCACAAGCTCCCTTACTGTGATGAACATTCACTTGCAAAGAAAAAAAAAAGTACCTGGATCATTTGTAGTCAGCAAGGGAGCCTGAAGGTTCTGTGACTCTTCTCCTCCAGCTCTATCAACAGTGTGAATGTCAAGAGCTTCCTACACACATAAAGAGCCTTGAATAAGATGCCTCAAAAACACTGACTTAGATGCCAACTAAGCCACATGAAGTATCATTGTAATATTCCAAATTCAAGACTGTTAGACAAATAAGTATGCATTATTTTATACAGAACCCTAGATCCCAGTATTTCTCCAGAAATCATTAAGTAAGACAATGTCATAATTAGCTTAGGGACAAGATAATAGCTCTGGAAGGAGGCCATAACTCTCACAACTCATTTTAAAAGAGAACATACCTTCTGCTTCTAAGTACAAAGAGATTGAAAATGATACATTTTTAAAGAGTTTTGAATTTTACTCAAACCAGTTTGGTCTTACCTTTGATGCAAAGGACACAAAGAGGACGCCATCGACATCTTCAAGGTCTGGCTTAACATCCGGAAGGATGCTCCCAGGCCCCAGAGGGCTGTTCTTGCTCGTTATTACAGGTTTCCCTAGACCTTTAGGAGGCCGACCAGCTTTGGAGATTTTCAGTTTCCGCGGCCTTCCTCTTTTAGTTGTACCTGATGACATGGCGTTTTGATTGCTACCAGCGCCTTTCATGGACACAGGATTCTTCAGTATTCCAGGCTTTTTTCTTCCACAGATCTCTTTATCTGAAAAGTGACAGCTTACAGAGCCCCTGAGATTAAAATTAGGTGATTTAGATAGAACCCATTGGGCCTCTTTGATTGACGAGTATTTCTGCGACAGTTTACTCCCAGGAGATATTTTTTTCATAGCTATCTCCTCAGTTACAGGGGCTGCATCTGTGCAGGAATCTTTGTGATTTTCAAAACAAACAGGCAAAGAATCCAGTATTGCACTCAAAGGGGATTTATCCTTCTTGCAAGAGGACAGCATGGTCTGCGGCAGCTCAGAGATCTTCACTGTGCTCTTTGTGACTGCACACGGTTCCAAATAGACTACGGGCATCTTCCCACTATCCAATTTTAACATTTTTGCTTTGGCAACACCTGAAGGACTGGTTAGCATGCGCTTCCTAGACCTGAATTCTCCATCATTCCCATCTGTTTCACTGCGCCTCCTCAGGCGTTTTTGTAGGATGGGATCATCATCATCAGTGTTGGAATACTCATCAGTTTCTTCATCTGTGTCTTCCTGTTTCACAGTTATTCCTTGTGTGCAAATACTTGTCTCGTAGTCATAATCATCGACCGGCTCCTCTTTAATGACTACATTGAAGTGTCCATTTGGGTCCACTGGGGATGCTACTCGGGAACTGCTTTTGTAGCTGCTAGTAATGGGACTGTGCAGGGGGAAAGGGGAAAAAAAGTAAACACAGACCTGTATCAAATCTCCTCCTCCACCAAAATTCTACCATTTCCCATAACCCTCTCTTTATGTATCAAAAAAAACTTCCAAAATACTCCCAGGCATGAGTCTGCTAAAGAAGCTGTCATTTACAAGCTTTCCTTTTAAGCAGTAAGCATTCAAACAAACAAAAAACAACATAAGGCATCACTGAAAACAATACAACTTCTTATCTGAAGGCAGCAGCATGATTTCCTTCCCCAGGAATATCAGGATTAACGTTCACATTTTTCCTATTTAAGGCTCAATATGAACTCATGCTAAGTTATGATGTTTTAAATGCTTAGAAGTGGACTTAGTTTGCTGCATATCTAATTGCCACCTTAGGAAAGCCACTGTACTTGAAAAAAAAGAAGCCAAGTGAGTGTTTAATGCACTTCAATTTACACGATTTAACTGAAATTTTAGTTAATTTATCCTGAAACCTCATGCAGAAAACTCCCAAATGAAACGATTTTTTGAAAACATCTGCAGAATGTTAACCAGGTATTGAACCATGCTCCATCTTCCACACTCCATCTGAGTACTGACCGAACCAGAATTTGACACAGCATGCGCTGGACACTGCAGTCACACTCCCAAGTGCTGGGTTGCTTTGAGTGACAGCCCTATCAGTCAGAAAACTACAGTCAGCAGTTTCGTTAAGAGCATCAAAAGCTGGCTCCTCAGCATCATAAGAGAAAGCTAAGATATGAAACCAGAAATTCAAACCCAGTACGAACCTCAGAAAGTAACAGTCAGAGCACTAAACATTCCTAAAGATGTCAGATGGCATTCCAACATTCTTTCTGTGTATTACACAGCATTATGTATTAAAATTATGTTAAATTATTAAAATTGCATTAACATCATGTAGTTACTCAAGTATTATTTATGTATCAATATTTGTGTTAATGTTGACAATTTCAATAATTTAACAGTTTTAGTAATATATTATATACATTATATAAAGGGAATGTTGTGGGTTTTTTTAATAGAGTTTATACAGATTTATACATGTCCTTCCCTCCCTATGCAATGACTACCCTCAGTCGAATCCCAGACTGGGATAGAGGAAGGGGAAGAGGAGGAAGAGGCTGCTTCCGCCTCCATAGACTGAGGACATACAGGAGAAAAGCTAGGACACATAAGAGTCACAACATGGAGCTGCGAGTCTCCAGCTCAGAAAGACAGGCTGTGGTGTATGTAAAACAGGGAGCAGACAGTCAGGATGCAGCTTGATATGTTTACATATAACATTCCTAGGAACAAGACAGAACCTATCTAGAAAATCTGCCACAATTCAGAAGGTCAATGAGTAATCAGAATTAAGCTGGAAGCAAAAACCTGCCTTGAAAGGGAATGGCATGCTACAGGAGAGTTGCATACCACTCCTGTTTTGTTTACCATCTTATCTGGTCATCAAGTTCTCTATAAAGTGTTTCTAGCTTTCATTTCATTAAGGATGTCAAATATAAGATTAGTAAGACTTTCTTCTTCAAGGACTTTACCATGAGAGAAACTGCAAGATGATACGTTTAGAGGTTCTGGACAACTCCAATTTCTGTCACAGCAAATACAGAGGTTTGTTCAGCACAGCAAACCCACTGTCAAAGTGAATGGAATTAAGGAATCTCATTAATCTGCTATTCTACCTGAACATTCTCTAAAATAAAAAGACAAAAAACCTAATGAGCTTGCTGGCCAAGAATAAATTTCTCATCTGAGTTTCACTGTTTCCAATTAGAAGCCCAGTAAAGCCTGGACTTCTCCAGACATTCTTCTTTATCCCTTGCAAGATGCATTACTTTCTAGGCAAGATGCATACCTTTCTATGAGGGATCTGGACAGTACCCAAAACAAAGAAGCCCTGCTGTAAAAAAGAAATGTGTAGGCACAAATGCTATTTTAGTCTGCATATTGCAGACTGTGAGCCAAATGAAGACAAGAGTGAGCTATCATCCATGTGTGTACGTATGAGAAGATCAAACACTTGCCCGAATGCTCACCAGCACTTGTTTAGATTTGAAATTCAGAAGTTTCTTCTTAGTGGTAATTTGTTTTGGCTCTTCACCTGTGATGTGCACTATTTCCAACACGAGCAGCCACAGAAATACCCTTACATAGGCTCTTCCTACATGCTGTGGGAAAATGAGCCACACCAGTTTGTCCTCTCAAAATCCCCTGTTTAATCAGAGATCAGGTAGAAATGCTGAGATGATGTCTGAACTACCTTTTTCTTTGCCTGATGTGGGAAAATGCTCATATTTAAGCATATTTATACCCCCAAATAATATATTATTTGGTACCTCACAACTAAACAGTTAAAGCAGGGAAATAGTTGTCTTGCATTTTGCTAAATTCATCTATTTAGCTGCTCTCTTACTGGAAGTACTGACATAGATGGGTTTTTCCAAGTGGATACTTTTAAAGCACACCACAGAATACATATCTGGATTATCTGGAATTAATCCAGCAACTGTAGCAATCTGTGATTGAGCTTTGATGGGTGATCACTACAGCATTCTTCCAAAGGAAGTCAACGAGGAAAGAAAATTGAACTGTCAAACTAAACACAAGACACCTAAACTAGACAAACAAGTCTACAGGAACATTAAAAAAATAATAATCTGTATTTTTAAACCAAGAATTTCAAAAGATCTTGGAACAAGAAGGGTGAACCAGCCTGCAAGATTTGTGAACTGGTGAATTTTGCCTGGGGTTCCCTCTATAACCCCAGCATCCAAGAGGCTGCAGGCATAAACATTCATTTACAAGTGCCCACAATTCAAATTAAACATTTCTTTTCCTTACAGTGCACCTGATGAAACTGAACACACTACCACAACACAGAAGAAAATACACCAGCTAGTATAATGAGAAGAATCCTTTATTTGCAAAGTGCATTACCAACTCCAAATTATAATTATCCTCAGGTACATGCACCATCCTACACAGCTCCATTCGCAGCAAGACAAAGCCTCTGGTCAGCAAGCCTGCACACTAGGGGAACTATCACCCCCCACGGCACTAGGAACCCCACTTCCTTGGGGAGAGTTGTCTGAGAGGCTGCAGCTCCCAACTTCTAACTCTTCAACACACATGAATCAGCCCAAATCACTACCCTGCATAAAGGCAAGATAGCACCCATCAACTTATGGGTAAGAGCTTGCCTACAAAAAAAAGCACAATTATATTTGTTGTTTGATAAAGAAAAATGCCTCTTCTCAACCCCTTCCTTGAAAGGTTGTTGTATTTATGAACAGATCTCAGCTGCGTTGCATGAGAACAGCATGAAGAGGTCTGAAGGTACCAAGGAGAACCAGTGCCCCAAAAAACTCCAGCACAGAAACAGAGTTCTGCCAGTTCTGAGGTGAGATCTTTTCTTCTGTTTTCAAGTACAGAACCTGGCTTTTTCACACAGATTACAAAGCTTAAAACAAAAGGCTGGACAAAGCTTGAGGTCTGTTTTAGGAATGTGGTAACATTTATTCATCAAATGATAAATACTTCCTAGCCCAGGGCAGAGAAAAACCCTGTACAGGCTCCCTCTGTGAAGCTTTTAGCAAACTTTAGAAGTAAATTGGAGTAGATAGGTGAATTTAGAGGTAAACAGGAGTTGGACTCAGTGATCCATATGGGTCCCTTCCAACTCGGGATAGTCTATGATTCTAAATTTGTCTTAGATGAGAAACTAGAGAACGCTACTAATACACTCTGAACCAGAAGAAACGGAGCCTTCCAACTTGTGTCACCAGTTCTTCAAAAAAAGGTCCTTGAGTCCTTAAAATTATTTTATGAAGTAAGTAAAAATCGATATTAAGATAAAATTTTACTAACTTTTCAGTCATTAGTTTCAGAGATTTGCTGGTTTACTTAAAATACGTGAAGTTATCTGAACACTGTTCCATGCTGTATTTTTTAGAATTAAAGATTGCCCATCCTGTCTGAAATCAGTTTACTTTCAGTCTTCAAGATGTGTTTCTCTAAAATTTCCACTTTTTGAGAATCTAAGCATTCTTCTCTAATACAATGGCATTGGGAGGTCCTGCAGAAGAAAGGTTGGGACACCAGACCCCAAAGCAATTCCCATGGTTGTAAGAATAATTACAACGAGAAAGGCTCAAAGAATGGAGAATGTCTTTGTGATTCGGTTTTGCAGTTACTCAAGAGTCAAGAACAAGCTTTCCGCAAGAAAAAAACAATCCAGCAAACCTCTGTTCTCTCTAAAACACACTAAATGTAGTACAGCCTTTGAAACAAACTATAATTATGTCATAAGTACCACATTTTTCTTCCAAGAACTGACCTCTAATTACACCATCACCCTAATAGCCTAATTACATTGATAAAGTAGTTACCTGCAGTTAAATCATTTCTTGGCATACTGATCTACATAAAGATGCTTTTGTTACTCAATCTTCGGCAGATTAAGTCAGAGACGGACCTGAAGTGGCAGGAGAGAAACAGGCTTTTTTCTTTAAACTGTTTCTTCAGGTTTGAAGTACTTCTAACATCTCTTGACAAAAATTAATTACTCAATAAATCTGCTGTTCCATTACTTACGTTTTGAAAAGTAAGGTAAAGTGTAATAAAATTATAGGCTTGGCCAGACTTGCTTGCCAAACCTAAACGCTTGTTGTTTAGCAGAAACCCAAAGGTTCAATGCTACAGAGAGGTTCTCGGTGTACGCTGGACTGCTTTACTGCTATTTGTGAGAAGTTACAACGGCTCCAAAAGTCAAACCTGGATGAGCATGTAGCACTGAATTATCAAACAGCAATTTAAGGTCTGAGCAGTGGAACAGTCATTCAGAAATACTTTCCTAGGTGCAGATTCTCTCATTTCCCAGCACACATGAAGTAACTGACTATCCAAAGACAGGCTAACCTCATTCTTCCTCAGGGCTCGAAGAATTCACACAAGCAGTTATTGACAAAACAGTGGCATGCTGCCAGTTACAACTGCCTTGCGGAAATCCCTACACACACACACCCTAAATACCCTTACACCCCACACACCCTCACCCATCCTCTAATGGAAAGAACTGAAGAAACAGACAGCATGGTTGTAAACAACCCTAAAAAGAAAGGCAACGTTTTGACGGCTGGAATGCACTGTGTTTAAAACTTTAAAACATGATATTTACTCTACTAAAATACTATGAAGGTTAAGAGAAACCCTTCAGTATTTCTTTACAAAGGGAGTTAAAGCAACACAGGAAAAAATGCCAAACTCTTGTACTCCTCATTACTCTGCATTAGGAAATCCAGACTGATAGATGACCGTTTAAGGCAAAGAGCAGCTTTTACTAACATTAAGTGTTCCATCATTTCAGGTCAAGCAAACTTTAGCTGCAAAGATCTGTCTAATGACCATCCCATTACCTGATGTTTTACCGAGTTCCCCCGCTCCACTAGTACTTGTAAAAACAGAATGTTAACTCACCTTTCAGAGGCTTCCTGTTTTAGCTTTGGCATATCACCCGAAGCCAGGTCAGTGTCCAGGAAACCCATGAAGTCCCTTTCTGCATTAAAGGATTCTTTTTCCATATCAATGTCCGATGGGTTCTGACCAATGAATGAAGAATCTAAACTCCTCTGATGCAAACCTAAGGCATCAACTTCAGCAGGGCGACCACGAAGGCTGGCAGAGCTAAAAACATTACTTCCTTCCAGTTCTAAGTTACTGTTTTGTTTCACATCGCGCTGAGGCCGACTATTCAACCCATCATCTCTGAATCCTTTAGCAAAAGGATTGTAATCTATTTTCAGCTGGGTAATCTGGATGTTCTGGTAGGCCGTAACTGCAAAGAACTCAGTCTGCGGGAAGGTAAACGTGTGGACATCAGGGCCGTTGAGCTGAATGACTTCTGTGGCTTTGTCTGCAGGCACCAAGTGAAGTCGTGGCAGGTAGCGGTGCATCGAGTGCAGGATTATGTGACCCTCCTGGTCCAGGGTGTTGTTGGTGAGTTTCAGTTTGTAGAAGGACACTGGCTGGTGCATCCAGTAGCGGCCGGTGGAAGGTGACTGCGGGTGAATGAACACTCGCCCGAGGACGTGGGGTTCTGCCTTCCCGCTGGGCTCCCACCAGCGGCCGTTCCACTTGTACCGGTAATTGTCCACGGGGGAGATGTCCATGACCAGGATGTATTTCTGGCCGGCGTCCAGGCCTGTAATCCAGTACCGGCAGTACGGGAACATGCGCCTCCCCTGCTTCGTCAGAATCATCTCGGTGTTGCGATGGTAGAACTCGTTCCACATGCTGTTGTTATCCAGGGTGACAGTGATGCCCCCCGAGACGCAGTCAGCGGGGAGGCAGGTCTTCATTTTGGATTTGACTGGAGCTGACACGCTGCTGGCAAGAGCACAGGCATCGCGGTTGGCCACTAGGATTCCTTGGTCAGCTTTCCCGTTCCCCTGCTGTTGTTTCAGGATGACAAAGAAAGCAGGTGCTGTACCGAACACTGCCCCGCCATCCCGGTTACCCAGCACGATCTGCTGTTTCTCCATGATGAGCAGTTTTATAAGCTCTCAAATCAAAGTCAACTTCTGTGCAGTTCTGATAATCGTCTACATGTGGTCACCTTTCTGTAGAGAAAAAAAAAAAAAACAAAGCCAGTTGAAGTTATTGAAATACATTCTCTCTTCTAAAAAGGTGTAAAAGTCTCATGAGAGATCCTGTCTATGACTTTTAAGTTTTTAATGTGGAGAACTGTTAATCACTACTCTAAAATCAAGCACAATTAGGACATATCAAGTCAAGTCTGCTTGTGCATATGCACTTCAGGCCTCAGAGATGCGGGGTACAACATCCTTAAAGTGCATTTTCATGTAATGCTTTGCCACAACAGGGCTCTTTGCTTTGGTCAGTGCATCAAAGCGTTTTTTGTTCTGATACTGGCTCAACTTTTTAGGTTTGCTTAAGAAACAACATTTAGCAAACGTGCAGAAGTTTTCAGGAGAGCAAACAGCACATTTCTGACACAAAGGCAGAAGTCATTTGCTCTTGCCAGAAATAAAGAGGTCCCAGTGCTCCTCTGGGAAAGGGAGAAGAAAAAACATTGTTTTCCTCAAATTTCTTTATTGAGAAAGATAAAGTTTGTGCGGTCAGGATTTCTTCGGGATCCCTTCCCTCCCCATAAACTTGAGATCTTCTAAAAGCTTGTTCAAGACAGAAACAAAGAATGGAAGGGCCAAAACAGTTCAAATGACTAAGCTCGGGGAAAAAATAGGCCAGCTAACCTCCCAAAAGGCCATGCAGCTAAGATAAAATAGAAGAATGAAAAGCACTGGGCAACCTTAGCTACCTCTGTTTCCTAAATTATGAAAATATTTGAAGTAAAGTAAGAAAACATTGGTACTGATATGATTACCCTAATCACTGCTTAGGAAACTAAACAGTTTCCTCTACCAGCATATACATAATTCCAGTGTTTTGCGTCTAACCCACACGGGAGTGTTTTATCAATATGCTAAGACAATAAAAAACATATACTGCTTAAGCAGGTTGGCACATTTAAAGTAGTTCCAGTGCCTCACAAGACTGCCATTCCCCCACGCAGATATTTGTATTTTAAACATGATTACATACGGAACGCCACAGCAAAAAGAACAGCCCATTTTTGTATCAAATGCATAGCTGGGGGGAACCAGAAACCTGAGACAGGAGTGAATCACCAGCACCAGGAGTTAGCTGGTTGAAAGCAATCAGATTTCTGCTCAGATAATTAACTCAGGCTCACAAGTTTTAAGTGAATTAGGTCTTCAGTAAGACACGTGTGTTTTGTTAGGACCGCAGTACTGTAGGAGGAAGCACGCTGTCCAAGCCAGCAGCCACATGTATACGGGAAATGATCTCAAAACTCAGGAGATGGGCAATTTATACCCCGTGATGAACAGACTCGACACCTAGGAAATACAAGAGACCTGCTTCTACTCTTTCAACTCGATGTTTTAAAATTTCATGTAAAAGTTAAATTAGGAGGGGCAAAAAAGGCTTCTCCACAGGTTTGACCTGTGAAGTTACAAGACATGGCTTTCAGTTTTACTTTGAGGGGGAAATATTTACACACACACACACACACAATACTACTGAAAGGAACACAAAATTAATTAGCTGTGCAAAACAGGCGTCATAACTTTTGTTTTACTAATGCTGCCTTGCTTTTTCAATAGAGCATTTCCGCAGTCCCCAAAAAGGCTTCCCTACAAAAGCTCTAAACTATATAAAAAAAAAAAAAAAATAGAGAAATAAATGTCTATTAATATGACAGGTCTGGGGAGGGGAGAGAAAGCACTCACATTCTAAGCTGTA
Organism: Netta rufina; assembly: GCF_964035555.1. Lineage (NCBI taxonomy): Eukaryota > Metazoa > Chordata > Aves > Anseriformes > Anatidae > Netta > Netta rufina. The sequence continues at coordinate 32,047,487 of NC_140128.1, forward strand.
TGTGATTTCCCACCGACCTACCATCTCTCTCTTCACACACAGCACGTTTGTATGTATACTGAACGTAGGATCACAAAGTGAGTTCACATTAATGCTCTGCACCGTACAGCAAAACTGTAGTAGCTTATTGAGGATATACGCTGTGTGATTTTAAATCTGGTTTAAGATGTACGGAAAGCCTTTAACTATAACCTCACTTCAGGAAGAACTTAAACATGCCAGAAATAAATTCAAGAGGTCTCAACAGCCATGCATTCAGCCAGAATTCAACACGTACAAAGAGCTACTGAGCCAGTTTTTGCTTTCCAATATTTAAAGTTCCTACATGGCACTAGAAGTTATTCCTCCCATAAGCAGCACTCACAGTTATCTAGCACGTCTGAGATGCTTGTGGTTGCAGCGTGATTAGAAGCAGTTACAGTAGCCAGGAGCTACGCTCCTTCAGCATTACCATCATCTATCACAAGAACAACTTCACACGTTTTATTACACTTGGTCAGACACAGTAGCCACTTCTATTGTAATGCGGCTTCAGTACGCCTTCTATTAGGGTGCAGAGTTTCTGCTCCGGGTCAGCGTGCGCACTTGCGAAGCCTCAAGCTCTGATCAGCATCGGCTGTTTCTCAGCCATCCCCAGACCTCAAGCTGGAGGAGAGGCAGCTCCCTAGGGAGCGAACCGGGCAAAAGCAGCGCAGGAACACAGCCGGACCCCTTCTGCCAGCCGGGCCGGCCCGGGGCGCCGCCGCGCTGCCGACGGGAGGCGGGCGCGGGCTCCAGTGGCAGCGGGCGCCGCCGTTCAACCGCGCGGCAGCGGCGCCTCCCGCCCGAGCGAGCGGCCGAGGCGGCGGGAGCCTAGCGCCCCCCCCCCCCGCGGCCGGAAGGCTCGGCCGGGGGCGGGCGGCGGGGCGGGGGCACGTGCGGGGCCCGCGGGGCCGCCCCTCGGCGGGGCAGCGCCCGGCGCCAAGGGCGGTGCGGGCAGGGCAAGCGGCGGCGGCGGCGCGGGGCGGCTCCGAGGCGGGGCCTCGCGGGGCGGCGGCGGCGGCGGGCCCGGCCGGGCGGCGCCTCGTGGCGGCGGCGGCGCCTGGTGTTAATTTTCGCAGCTGGGGCGGGAGGCGCGCGGAGGCGGCGCGGGCAGGGAGCGGGGAGGGAGGGGAGGGAGGGGAGGAGGGGGCCGCGCGGCCGCTGCCCGTAGTTACCGTGCGGCGCGGCGGGGAGCGGCGGGGCGGGGGGAGCGCGGCGCTTCCCTGCTCCTCACGCGGACCGTGTGGCCGCCAGCTGGGGACAACGTGCGTGCGCACCGCTCTGACGTCACCGCGCCGCCCCGCGCGCACGCGCGCCGCCCGCCGGGCTCCCCCCCGCCCCCCCCCCTCCCGCCTGCCCGTCACGTGCCCGCGCCGACAGCGCCGGGCTCGGCTCGCGGGGCCGCGCCGCCCCGCGCCGCGTGCGCGCGCGGAACCTTCTGGAAGCGGCGCGGGAGCGGCCCCGCCCCGCCCGCCGCCGCCTTCGAAGCCCCGCGGGGCTCCCGGCCCCGCCCCGCTCCCCACGGCCCCGCCTCGGGCCGCCCCCGGCGCTGCCCCACGACGGCCGGGCGGCGGCGCAGGCGGGCCCCCGACGGGGCCCTCCCTCGGCAGCCCCCGGCCGCAGCCCCCCCGCCGCAGCCGGGGGAGGGCCCCCGGGGGCTCGCAGCACGGCAACCACATTGCGCAGGCACCGGGGAAACGTGCAGCAAGGCGCCACGCGGGCGTGTGGGAGGCAGAGCCCGGCAGCTCCTTCCCGGTAGCCTGAAGGATGTCGAGCGAGGAACCAAAGGAAGGCTCCGTGCAGAGAAACCGACTGAAAGCACACCCCGGGCAGCACGGACAACGCAGGGCTGGGCTGGTACCCGCAGGAGAGGCAGAGGGAGGCGTTCAGCTGGGTGCGGACACGGACGGGTCACACCCAAACGCTGCCAACCGCAGATCTGGGAGCGAGGAGAGAAGAAAGGCTCAGAGGAAGGCGCAGGCAAACGCCAACCCTCGCGAGGAGGTTGTGTTCTTTCCGCTAAGGTCATGCTCAGCCCTGCTCTGAAGCAGCCTCACACGATGGTTCTCAATGAGAAGCTCCTCAAGTGCCTCAGCACGAGAAAAAGCCAAGGCTAACAGTCAAGTGCTTCTGTACGTCATGCAGCAAGTGGGAAGCCAGGGGAAGAAAGGAATCAGGAAAGCATTTCAGCTCAGTTGTACATCGAAAGCATTTATTGTAATTCAACTTGTAAACACTTCATTTAACTGCCTGGGTTAGGAATCCCCCAAGTACAATATCTGAATCCCAGATGCTGTCCACAATCCTCTCTCATGCTTTCTCCTTCCTTTCTATGTTCTCCCTTCTATCCCATTTTCTCTAAAAACACCATTTTCAAATCTCACATTTCATACTTCTGGACATTTCTCTCCTTTTGTCCTCCCTCCTCTGCCCTGGTCTCCCCATCTCCACACACCCTTCCTGTACAGACACTCGTACAACCCCCAGGAGACTCCACAGACGTTAAGGACCAACAGCACAGGCTTCCCCTGCACCGATCTTCTCGGTAGCCTCACAGGCGGGATGCACAGAGGCGCACTGTTAGAGGCAGGGCTCGGTGGTTTTACCACCAAGTTATCTGCACCTGGTTTATAACCTCATCACTGTAAGCCTCCCTGTTAAGCATGCCAAAAAAATGCTTGCTGGTTACAAAACTTGGAGCGCTTCCAGCATTCCCTACACTGCAAGGCTACAGAGGAAGTTGTGATCGTGCACTTTCCACCGCCAGAGAAAGTGGAAGGCACAAACTGCATCTTCTGGGCAAGACCCAAGCATGCCCAGGTGGGGAGCTGAAGGAACGGCTGCCGTGGTACTGCTGCACAGACCTTACTCCAAAAGAGAAGTTACTTTTGCTCAGTGATCCTGACAAAGACGTGTATTCCTTTTATTAGGTATAGCGGTCATCACATTTTGGGGCCACAGGATACACTGACACACAATTTTATGTTAAGCAACACATTTCTGAATGGTGATAGGAAGGAAGTCTGTGCCCCCGCCCACCTTTAGCAAGAGGCCATTTACAACAACCACTCACCCAGAGCAGCTGCACTACGCCGAGAGGCAGATGGGGCTACAGACACACCGCACGTGTTCCCGTGATAAGAGAAGCAACACCAGGGACTGTTGATGCTGCCAGGGATTTTGCTACCAGTGTACCTAACTCGTACAGTAAGCCTTGCCTGGAACAGAAGGAGAGCCCTGTGTTTATCGACAGAGCAGATTCACCAGTACAGGTCAGAGAAGTTCCACCAGCTCAAGTAGCCCCATTCTGAGCAGTTTACAGCTGACAAGAAACCAGAGCACTGCAATAAAGAACTGTCCCTTTTGATCAGTAGCAACAGCAGTTTTAAGCCTTGCTTGTGCTAGACACCAACTGGTAGCAGAGAAAGGAACCGGCCTGCACGAACTCCACACTGGCCTCCACAATCAGTGGAGTCACTGGATAGTAACCAATAACATAACGGTCATATCAGAAACTCTGAAGTTCACCACCCAGGAGTGCTCTCCCTGCTTCACAGAGCCTCAAAAGCATAAACTACAAACTTTTCAGGCTGCATTTCCCAACACTATTTCCCAAAACACGGTATTTTGAGCGTGTGTCATGCAAACCACATGCCTTCTTTCAGTAATGCCTGCAAGCACAGAGCACCAATTCCCAGCCTCGCCACTACAAATAACACAGCCATTGTAACTTTCAGCAACCAGCAGGCCACAGACTGCTAGCTGGAGCTGCACTGAAAACCAAAAAAAAAACAAAACAAAACAAAACAAAAAAAGATTCCATAGCAGACCACCAGCTGGAGGGTCACAAGGCCCAGGCTTTGCTAGGTGGGTATGGGGAGAGCAAGGCAGCAGGCAGACACATAGGCAGAACTTCAACGGTTGCAAACACAAAAGAGGTGCTGATGGGCTGCTGGTGTTTTTTTGCTAGCAGTCATCTCTTCCGTCTGAATACGGAGAACCCTACTGCACAAGTCGAGATACACCAGACTTGTGTCAGACGGCGTACTTTCAGATATGGTATATGAAAGGCACTACTACTGGAGCAGAACGGGGGCTTTCAGCTCTCACATTCACTAGCTAAAAGTGACAGCAGCTGAAACTACACTCGCTAGATGGAAAGGACAGCTACCAAAACAACCGTGCCAATACCCAGCACAAGTGAGTCAGCAGAATCTTAGTCTTCAAGTCTGCCAGTAACAAAGACCAGGCGGTCCTGAAACCCATACCAAGTCCCAAGTTGTGGCCACAAAAAACACTTATAAAGACCTGGAAATCCAGTGATGTTATAAATAGCAAGAAGTGTTGTGCAATGTGTACACTAGTGGGGATAAAATACAAAAATACACTTTCTTTAGCCAATGCTTTGCCACTTGGGAGAATGATTAACGCAGTAGCACGCCGCAAGAAAGTCTGTTAATTCTCAAACTCCATGTTGGATTAAACTGCTCCTCTCAACGTATACAGTCCCATTTCTGTACCATTACTTGTCCCACTGCTCTCCAACTGCTTCTCCAGAAGAGTTTTGGCCTGCCAGAGCTCAGCGTTTGCTGTACACAGATGTCACATCATATATAATGGCTCTCAACCCCTGTGCTTAGGCAACAAAATCCTACCCCAAAACTACTTAACAAAAAGAAATGGTTTACACCACTTAGTTGTGACAGAGAAGTAGTTGAAGCTCTTCCTTTAGCTACAGTGAGGAAGTATAATTTGATGTCAAGAAGATTACAGGTGTAAGTCGTGGTAGAACCTAGCTGTGGCCTAAGATTAAAAAAAAAAAAAAAAAAAAAGTTTATTTTAAGAAATGAATTGTTGCTGGGGAAAATAGTAAGAAAAAAGAAAATATAGTAAGAAAACTGTTTTTCCAGATTGTGGTTTCCTTGTTGATGCAAACATACTGAAACGCATGCCCTACCTGCACAGACAACTCACATCCCCAACGTGCAGGAATGACACAGCTTGCGATACGTCAGATTTCAGCTCAGAACATGACTTTGTAGTAAAACCCAACTCACTTCGCACCACCCAGAGCCCTGACTATTCCCAGCTGACTAGCTGGTAGCTCAGGAAGTGCTTCACAGACTGACAGCTGCACCCCTGCAAAAGCTGCTGTTTCTATTCTGCGGGCAAACACTTGGGGGAGGGAGGAAATACCTGCACTGGCCTCTCCTATAGAAAAACTGCCAAGCGTGTCACAGCTTTCAGCCCCCCTTTACGTCAGTGTTTTGTTTGACACCATTAATCCCACAACGCAGTGTGCGATATCCAGGTCTCTAAGGAGCTACTGAGCGTTGGGGATACACAGAGATCCTCCCAAATACCAAACACTACAAAATGGAAACACAACCCCTTTATACTAGTTATAAACCACTGGGGAGAAGAAAGGGAGGGACATCAGTGTTTACTGTAAATAACCAGTGTTTTACCTGTGTAGGTATTTACAATGTGCTATTATTTCAGTGTTTAAAATAAAGCCTTTTAGTTACTCCCCCTATTCTTCATAACATCATTAATAATGCTGAGTTTTTTTAATATCCTATTATTCCAACTATGGAAAGCTACAAGATAAAACAAGAAATCAAGCTTGTATGTTATCTCCCACGCAACGCTGGCCATAATCAACACCACCAATCTGATCAATTTCAGTCCCTTCACAGCCATCACAAAACTTTTACCGCATGTACAAATCTTCAGTTGAGGATCTTCTCCACATCATAGAAAAAAAAATGAGAGCCAAAAATAAGAACATTCAGCAGAGCAAGTCAGGAAATTAAGGAAGACTTCACCTCAGCTCAGGGCTATGCTACTTGTTCAGCTCTTGCTTTGTAGAGATGCTTATTACTACCGAGTTGCCAGTGGCTCTAGTGCATCAAATTGTAACCATCAAGGAAACCCTATTCCCCTGTTAAGTTACAATAAAAGGAAAGTAACTGCATTTAAAGCACCACACTGTTGGTGATGGGTTCCAAGTTTCATATCCATCTTCGTTTCTGACTTATGCTGCGGTCAGGCCAACCACACAACACTAACATTAGCAAAAAGCACTGCACGAGTCAGCAAAACAGCACAACTCCATCATCCCAAGTATCTGCGTAACCGTACTTAGGTCACGATCTTGTTGTTTTCCAAATTGGCTTTTCCTGAAGATAGAGACTGTAGCAATGAACATAAACATTTTCATTGTAGATATATTTTATCTGGCTTCCACATTCCATCTTCTTTCTTCTTTACTGTTTATATCCCTTACTGCCTTTCTATTTGGGCCTTCATTTGTTTTTTGTTAAACAGACTCTCTCCTCTGGCTACTTTCTTCTCATGACAAGCCTTCATCGTTCTTCTCACTTCATTCTTCCTTATCCAGATCAGAAAAAGATCAGAAAAAGACACATCAAGGATTTACCATAGGCACTAGAACAGCCAGAATCCATCAGAAAAGGAAAGAATATTCCATCTTATTGTGAAGACAGAATCTTTGCCATCATAATTTGATGCTGGATTCTAAAGTCACACAGTACTTAAAAACAAAACAACCAAACAAAAATCCCACCACATCCTTAATTATTGAAGAACAAGACCTCAAGAAGAAAGTCTTGCTGGTATTGCAGCTAATGGGACTGTTGCCTACTTGCATATTACGTCTCCATTTTTTTTTTGTAGATCCTCTGCTGCCTATGCAACGGCAAATGGACAAATGGCTGTTCTCAAGTGAAAGCTCTTCCTCACTCCTCTAAAGCAAAGATCTATTTCCACCGTGTCTGTAAGCATCTTGGACTTCCAAAAAAAAATATTTCTTTTATTTTTTTTCCTGGTAGAAAACCAAGCAAGTTTATTAACACGTGGGACTAACATTGGCTTCATCCAGTTGCATGTTAACCTGCCATGACAGACACAGCAGCATGTGCACCAACACTAGGTGAGTGTAATAGCTGGTGCTGCCTGACAGAATAGGTAAGTGAAATAATTCTGCCATCTCTGCCAGGAGTAAGAACTATGCTATTTTCCCACAAACACATACATAGGCACAAAAATGCTCGCTCACAGCAAGACTTTCAGGAAGAATCAATTCCCCATTCTGGTTCTCAATAGACTCACAGACAAAACAACCAGTGCCTGAGGGCACCAAAAGGGTGCTGCAGCAGCGTGCTGAGCGGCTGCGTTGGGCAGAGCGCCCTGGATCGCTATTTCCCCTAGCAGCCTGCCTTCTTCTTCACGAGACCTTCAGCGTTCAGTCTGTAGCGTCTTCAAATCTTCAGGGAGATTTGCCAAGCAAGAGAGAAGACGACCGGCGAGCTCAGCAGCAGCCACGCACCAACAGCGTCACAGCGTGAACGCACGAGCTCTGACAGCTCAAGGAACGAGGCGAACAGCCCAAACCGCGCTACTGCAAGCCTCCTGGAAGCCGCTCCGCCTGCCGGGCTGAAGCGACAACCGCAAACCCTCACGCCTCCCAGCCACAAGCGCCGCTCCCCGCTTCCCTTTTCACCCGGGGACTCCCCGCGGCGCCAGCCCGGGGCTGGCTGGCGGCGAACTCGCCCCGCACGAAGCCGCGGCGGGGCCGGGCAGCGCCCGGCGGCGGGGGCCGCCCGCAGAGGGAGCGGCGGGGCGGGAGGGGACAGGCGGAGAGGGGCGGGGGCGCTGCCCAACGGCCGCCTCACGCGACGTGCCGGGGCGCACGCGCGGCGCCGCGGGCCAACGGCCGCCCGCGAGCCGTTACGCCCCGCCTCGGCCCCCCCACAGCCCCTCAGCGGGGCCCGCTCGGCAGGGGGCGGGCGCGGCCCGCGGGGCCGGGGCGAGGCCGGGTGACGGCAGGCGCCGGGCACGGTGGAAGGAGAAGGGGATGGGGGGGGGGGGGCAAGGCCCCGGGAGGCGGCAGCTGCTGGCGGCCGGGCCGCACCGGACCCTTCCCGGGCGGCGGCGGGGGGAAGGAGGCAGCGGGCAGCCCCGCCGCCCCTCAGGGCCGGCACCCCCTCCCTCAGGACACCCGGTTCCTCAGGACACCCCCGCCCCCGGGACACCCCTCCCGCGGTGCAGGCGGCCCGTGCCGCGACCCCCGAGGGGCTGTGTGTGTGCGGAGCGCTCGCCGCCCTCCCGCCGCCTCTCCCCGGCCCGCTCGCCTCAAACGCGGCCCGGGCAGCGCGCACGTGTGATTGGGCGGCCGCGCTCACGTGACGCGCACGCCTCACGCCGCCTCCTCCTCGAGCGCCGCTCTCGGACCCGGGGACGCGGTGCTGGGGGGCACGGTCCGGCCCGGCCGCCTCCTACCTGCCTCCCGCCGCCGGCTCCGGGGGCGCCGCGCACCGCCCCGGCCCACGCGGCCCGCTCGCGGCTCCTGCGGCCTTCGCGTGCCACGCGCAGCCTCCCGCCGTCCTCATTGGCTGCGCCGGCCCATCACGTGGGCCGCTCCCGTTTTTGCCTCCCCCCCCCCCCCAGCACCTCAACCTCCTCCTCCCGCCTGCCCTCGGCCGGGGCCGCCCCCGCGGGTGCAGGGCGCCGGCTGCGGCGCCGCGCGGCCGTTACCGGGGCTCGGAGGGGGGGGGGGACGGAGCGGGAGGGGGGAGGAGCGCAGCGCGGCGGCGGCCGCGGTCAAGCTGCCTCGCGACGCCCGCCGGCAGCGCGCCGCTGATTGGCCGGCGCCGCCCGCCGACGCACTTCCGCCCTGCTGCCGCCGCCGCCGCCCTGGCCGCCCCTCCCCCGCCGTGGCGCGAGGGAAGCGCGCGCGGCCGGGCGGCGGCGGGCAGGGGGCACAAAATGGCGGCCGGGGCCGCCCTCAGGGAGCCCGCGCCGCGCCCCCTCACGCCCCGCGCGGCCGCGCCACGGAGCCGGCGGCCCGCGCCCTGGGGAGCCGAGGGGCTTGTGGAAGCCGAGGGCGTGTGCGCCCCGAAAAGCGGGCGGAAACGGGCGCTGCCTCCCCTAGTTTTAAATAAAATTAATTAGGGATAACGCGGGCTGTGAGGGGCGAGGGGTTGCCAGAGCCGTTACCGGGGGTGTGCCTGTCCAGCCCCAGCCCCCGCAAACAAACCTTCTCCCATTAATGACGCCCGTTTGTAATTAGTCGTAACACGGAAATAATTACGCATAAACAACAGTTAATTGCTTCTCACAACCACCACCACCCTCACGCCTGGAGCGCGCCGGTTACAGGCTTGGATCAATCACGCAGCCTGCGAAACGCCAGGATGCGCCTTCCTGCGCTCCCAGTGAGTCAGGGCCACCTGAACCACACAACGTGTGGATGTTTAATGAAATCAGCCTCACGCACGCGGCAGCCAGATAAAGATTGCTGAGATAATTGTGAAGCTGCCACTTGCTAAGCCTTCCCGTGTTGATTTTGCATCCCAAATAAGGGCTTCCTTGTCAGGAGGTGTGGGAGGGGTGCGCTGCTGGTGGCTGCTTCCCCAGGGTGCCGCCATGGTGCTTGAACTGGGCAAACCTTTTGAGAAGAGGATGGGTCGTCTCAGAGCCACTGCTGTTTCACATCATCATCACGATTTAAGCCTGCACGTGCTGGATGTCGCCAGAGCTGCAAACTGTGTCATGATGTGTAAATGGGCAGCAAAAATAAATACATATTTTATTTCCAAAGCTTGATGCCATTGATCAACCGCTAGGGGTAAAAAGATAAGGTTGGGCAGAAGGGCTGAGCAGATTTTCTTAAAAACAGTCCCCCAAGGAATAATGTGGGGCGATGTGGAAGGCCTGCCCCTCGCTGTTTTAGTTTCATGGCCCCAGGAAAAGCCAGCAGCTACTCACTGGGGCTCCCAGCCTGCTTCCCCAGCAGCCTCTCTTCTCTCCCCTCTGTGAGCTTCGCTCCTGTTGGTGCCCATCTTAGGTAGAAACCTCCCAGGAAAATGTCTGTGGGAACCCCTCTCAAGCTGGCCTTTTCCTTGGGGCCAGTTCCTGAGGGGCAGAAGCTGGGATCTGCCTCAGGATCAGTGCTCCCCGGGGGGGCAGCAAGCCAGAGCCCCAGCTGCTGTAGCCACTGGAGGTTTGGCATCTCCAGCTGCGACAAGTCTTGCCCAGTATTGTTTCATCCTTTTCCCATTTTGAAGGGACCACGACCTAAGAAACCCTTCCCTGCCCGGACAGGGTAGAAAACAGTTCCCGGGAGCAGATACTGTCCCTTTGTTAGGATAACGGGTGGTTCTGAGAGCAAGGGGTTAAACCTTCCTCCCACCAGCAAAACTGCAAAGGGGGGTGATGTTTGCTTGCAAGGCAGCTCCCTGAGGGCAGATCGTTATCTCAATAGAATAAATCTCAGACCTTTTAATAAATGTGGGGAGGACAACAAACCTTTCCTAAAATACCCTTTAGAGAACATTTCACAGCTCAAGGCTGGCTCAGCAGCTCTGTTTTTGCGAGGGGCCCGGCCCTGGCTGATCCCCCCTTGCCTGCTGCTCACCTCCCAAAGCGCAGACACATGCACAGAGGATGCAGCAGGATCCGAATGGGGCCTCCGTGCTGCTGCTGGCTTCCAGCCCGAGGGAGCTAGGAGCTGCCCCCGGGCCGGCTGAAAGCACCAGCCACAAAGCACCTTACCCATGTCCGTGAGCCTCTGTGCAAAAGCAGTCGGCTCGGCTCGTTGGAGTGCTCTTGGCTGGCTGTTGTTCAGTGAGTGCCCCAACTGCCGGCTGCTTCCCAGAATTATTTCCTTTCACGTTAGAAGTGCTGCTTATTACTCAGATAGGTGAAGCCTGTAGTTCTCACGCTGCAGCATCCTCATTTGCAGCAGCCCTGATCGACATTAAGAGTGTAAACGGTGCTAAAAGACAAACTGTGTCCGTGCCCTGCAGCCTCCCCATCCTGCCAGCACCAGTGCAGGGAGGCAGGCAGAAGGAAGGCTGGGACCAGGGCTCTGCCCCTCATCCGAACCAGGGCCACCTTAAGGCATCCACTCAAAGGCACCGTTTGCACACTATGCATTGCACTGAGATGCGCCCCGAGAAGCTGCAGAAATGGCAGAGACAATGCAACTAGCCAAAAGCAAAGTCATATGTAAAACGCTTTCTCCATGGATGCTACTGATAAGCAGCACAACCACATCACAAAACTGCAGAAATATCCCAGGGAACAGCACAGAAATGAGCCCGGCATGGGCTGGGGGCTGGCAGCTGCCAGAGTCTTCCTCACTGCTCTCCCAGTCTCACTGTGGGCCTTGCAGGGGCAACCCCAACTGCACACCCAGAAATCTCTTCAGATTTTGCACGCCAAATGTCAATACAAGGCAAAAGGGCTAGTCTGGGGACAAATTCTGACTTCACTTTCTTCCCATAGATTTACAAAACCAATCTAACTGAGCAGAAGTTCATGACATCCTTCCTGTAAACAGAATTTCGAGGGGGGGGGTGGAAAACACAATGTTTTCTGCAGGTTCATCCACACTGAGGCAGATATGTTGTGCCCTGCCACAACATGTGGTGAAAGCGAGCCAGTGCCCTGCTTCCAGCTGGGGGAGAGGCTCTGGGGACAGCCAGCTGTCGGGGAACCAGGGCTGAATGTCACCCTGCAAACACGTGGAAAGAAAGCAGAAAGCCCTGTCCTCTTGAGGATTTCACCTCGTTTCACTAACAGTGTGCTGAGGACATCTGTGCCTGTATTTGCAAAGCTCATGCTCAGTGATGTGCTATCGCCTGCACCCTTTGTAAGATATTTACAGAAAAAAAAATAAAGAAATCCACTATTTTTCCTAATAAAATTTTAGAGCCTTCCTGGAACGAAGGCAAGCACAGATTTTCTACAGGCACAGCCTTCTGATGCCAATAAAAAATCATCTAGAAACGGGCAGGCTGCAAAGCACGACTTTGAGCTCATGCCAGCCTTGCGAAGGCATCATCCCGTGGACTTCTGCAAGCAGCCGCCCATTGCCCCGCCACGGTACCGGTACCAGGGCTCAGCAGGGCTCAGCAGCTGCATGAGCACAAGGAGGGGAAAAAAACATCTTCACCCAGGGGTGTGGGGGCACGGCGTGAAGGCAGGCCGGGTGCAGGCTGCGCACTTGCCTCAGCTGTGTCACTGCCGTGCCAGGGAGCCGGCCTTTGTAAGTTCTGCTCTGCTGATACAGCGGCTGCCAAACGCAGGAGCATAAATCCCCAAATAAAGCCCCCGTGGGCCAGCCCTTGTCTGTGCTCCCAGCACTGCAGCTACAGCTTTGCAGGACTCAGCAGGCTGGGAACATTTTTCTGAGCGTATTAAGAAAGAAAACAGAGAAGTAATATCAAGCTAGGCTATTTTCTGCTATAAATAGGGCCAGCTCTTCTCATTTGGATTTTTGCCTGATTATGCCTGCAGGAAAAGTTGGCCCGCTGGCCGGGCAGCAGCCCTGGGCAGTGCAAGCAGTGACCCGGAGAGCCCCCATCAATAGGTTTAAAACACAGAAAGCCCATCGAGAGGTAGAAAGCAGAGAAAACCCTTCAAGCAGCCAGCCAGGTCGCTGCCCTGGGTCCCGCTTGGTGCATCAGCCTCGGTGAGATGGCGCTGGCGCAGTTGGGCGCGTTGGCAGCCGGGCTGGCGTCACTCAGGGGTGCGGAGTCACCGGCTGCTTGCTCTGCCGGAGATTTCCACCCCCGCAGCGGCGCTGCTGGAGACGTGTGCCCGTGCTTCAGCCTCCTGCCTGCAGCCTCTGCTGTCTTTCTTTCGCCTTACCGTCAGCAGCGCCGGGATCCCACGTTGCAGCACAGGGAGGGGGGAATGAGCAAATACAGGGCAGATGGGGCTTGGGCTACCCTAGCTGAGCGCTCAGTGTAAGTGCTTGTCCAAGCCTCGATGCCAGGATTTGATACTGCTCCTGTGAGCAGCTAAGCACCCGCATCAGATCCTGCTCTGTCTTGGGGTGCAATTGGGGTGCACGGTGTAGCCCCTGCATCTTCCCTTGCCTGCACACCCTGCAGCCCGGGTACCAGGTACCAAAAGGCTGTTACAGCTCGGTCCCTTCTCTTGCACCCAGCCACATGCCTGCAAAATGCTTCTGCTCCTACTCATACGTATCTTTGTGCAGGAGGAGGAATGATGCAGACAGCTAACACCGGGAAACGCATTAATTAGGCCTGGTGTTAGTGGCAGCATGCTAGCTTACGCCGTTCAGCAATTGGAACCTCGGCGGGCTTTGTGGCTTGGTTTAGTGCGATTTAATAAGGGGAAGTAGGGAGCAGCAGCAGCGAGTGACCAAGGGCTCCCTGCTGCAGCCGGCAGTGTGCAGGCACAGCAGCTGCAGCCGCGGCACGCACCGGCTGCGCAGAAGCGAGGAGGTGGCAGCAGCGCGCTCCCACGCAGCTTGGTTAATGAGAGGGCAGCTCCTGGGATCGCTGTCTCGCAGATTAACCCGCGAGGCAGCGAGCTCCCAGATTCGCCACGCTAATTGCCGTGGGCACGGCGCCGCTCTCGCCTGCCCCGCGGTTTCTCTCCACTCCCACTCTGTCACCTCTACTGACGCGTGTTCTCCAGCAGGTCGGGCAGTGTCTTGTATTCCCAACTCGATCTTTCCTGCATGCAAACCCTCCTTCCTCTTCACAAATTCCTGTCACTGCACACAGCAGGCAGCTGAGAGTCAGCTCCTATAAAGACTTTTCTGGAAGCTCCTCCAGTCCCATTAAATCCTTACCGAACTCACCACATGACAGAAACATAAAATCCCGGAATGGCTGGGGTTGGAAGGGACCTTAAAGAGCATCTGCTTCCAACCCCCTGCCACGGGCAGAGATGCCGCTTCCTGAGGTCTGACCTATCTTCCAGATCCATTTTAAGCCACCAAAAAGAAACTGGAGGAAACTGGACCTACCCGCTGGCGGCTGCCCTTGGGGCTGGGGCAGCCCTGGACAAGGAGCTACTGCTGCTGAAGTACCCAGCCCTGCATTTTGGTGCTGTCGTCAGCACAGCCAAGGGATTTTATGCTTCCCCAGCCTGCCCACATGTAGGAACGCATTGGCTCAGCATGCCTCGAGCCGGAGGATCCTCAGAGCAGTTATTAACCGAGGGCTCCATCGTCTCGGTTTTGTCACGAGACCGTCACACGGTGACAGGCGGCTGATTCATGCCGACGCCGAGCTCCTTGCTGTGACAGAGCCCATGCGATCAAACCCACGTCCGTCGGTATTTCTGCTCCTGGGCCGAGCGATCGATTCCGGTTTCCCCTGGTAACAAGGCTTCCTGATCACAGCCCGCACGTGTTGGCCCTAAAAGCTTCTGAATCCATTGCTTCATTGCAGCCAAAACGACAGCAAAGTAGAAGTCTGGAGACGATGCAGTCCTTACAAGCTTTCTGAGGGCAGGCTGTAGACACATCAGTGCCTTCCTGTCAGGCAGAAACTCGGTGATTTTGCTGGCCACCGGGCTCCTCGGGGGGCAAAGCCATGGTGAGCGCCGCAGCTGGGGAGAGCTTCTCTGGCTCTGCTCCAGGTGTCCCAACAGAGCACAAGGGGTGTTAACAAGTCCCTATAAAACTGGGACTCTGTACATGGGCCCCCCACAGAATTGCCTCGACAGAAGTTAATGGTTAAAAAGGGGGGGGGGGGGGGGGGGGGCATTTGGAAACGCTGCCAGCCAAGCATTAGAGAATGAATTCTGCCAGCAAAATGCAACATATATCAGGAAAAAAGATGCACATGAAAGTATTATTTCTTGCTGTGCTCAGACAGACTCAAACTTTTACCCAAAATTAACTGCATTTGACTCCAGCAGGTGTTTGGACTGGGTAAATCCCAGTAAAGCAAGGCTCCTGCCCAAACACAGGCCAAGAAGGAAGGTGATAGGCACGAGAACAGCCACGCATCTGGCCTCACGCACAACCTACCAAGCATGACAGCCAAACAAGGGTGGTTGTGGGGGAATTGCTTGGGTGTGTAAGGAAAACAGCCTGCCAGAAGGGTGCCTGCACCAGTGCTCCTGGTACAGAGCAGCGCTGCAACCTGTACCAGCACCCAAAGCCAGCCCCCCCCAATTGGGACCCAGCTGGGAAAACCGGGGAAATGCCTTCCCTGCTCCAGCAGCTCACAAACTGAGAGCCCCAGCCCTGCTGTCCAGCTCCCTCTGTAGCTGCCTTCACAGCTCACCCGACCTCTGCCCATCTTCCAATTTCCTTCCCTCACTGCCTCTTCCTCTGCTGTCATTTCTCCCACCCACGGCCCAGCTGCGTTTGTACCTGCTCTGACCAGGCTTGCGTGCAAAAGGATTAAATCATCCTTTGAACCAGATCCAAGGGACAGCACTGGGCACTGGAACCTTAAAATATTAACCCCAGCATCCACTTTGCACTTCGGAAGTCGTTTCTCCTGCATTGCAGATGGGGGGTGAGCACTCCCGCCGTTCACCATCGCTCGTCCTCTCGGAGCGAGCCGGCAGGCAGAGGGCGTGCAGCTGATGGAGAACAAACGCACGAGGCGAGCCTGCTCTTCTCCGTGAGCTGGAAACCCAGAGGCTCTTCTATCTTGTGTTGGGAACATTTGACTCAGCAGCCCAATTTCACCCGCTGCCTCCAAGCCTCTCCTCCCCGGGGAGCGCTGCCAGCAGGCAGCTGGGTGCAGGCAGGTTTAAGGGGGAAGGAACCGGAGCAGAGGCTGCACGTAGGGGTAGGATGCAGCAAGCTCCTTGCCTCCAAGGAGCAGATTAATCATGGCTTGGGAAGGGAGAAAGGCTTTTAGCTGAGGCTTGCTGAGCCCATTTTACCTGTGACCCCACCCAGCAAGGGAGAAGACCCCTTCAGAGCATCCTCAGCCCCTGCCACAGAGAAGAGGCCGTGACGCGGACACAGTACGTATTTTATTATTAAAAAAATGCATAAAAACTAATGACATGCTTCCCAAAGTTAGAATCTATATGTACATCTGCGCTTCCCAGGCAGCTGCAGGGAGCATAGCCTTCTGCCCTCTGCCACCGTGTGCACTGCACACGTCTGTTACCCTTTGTTAGGTGTTATCTTCTCACCTGCATTTACGAAGAGAAACCCCCGTAGTGCCTGGGCTGTAAGGTTGTGCAGTTCCTATCTGTGACCGAGGAACTGTACGGAGCTTCTGGAGACAGCTGTAGGCTGTATTGTGGTAGGAAACCTCACAGAAAGGACCCATGCCCAAGCCCCAGACTGGAATTTCCCTCCGTTACAAAGGGCTCTCTACAAGGGATCAAACTAGACCCAAACTTTGTAGCGAGCCCCTAAGCTTGCAATAACTGAGAACTTGGCATTGAACAACGGGGTGTCCCGATACTGAGCCTTGCAGTCTAACTCGACTCATTGGTCCCACCTTGGCCAACTTGGCAAGTGATGACAGCGGTGGTATTTGTTTCCAAGGAAGAGCAATGAGGAATCCTAAGTCTTGTGGTTCTGCCGAGTTTTCAGCGCATTGGAAATAAAAGAAATCAAGATCTAGCAAATATTTAGGATAATTAGAGTAAGATGTAACTGCACTTCCTTGCTGGGAACCACTGCACAAAGCAAATGCTGATTTTACATTAAAATATTAAATTATTAAAAACCACAGAAGCGCTTGCAGTTACAGTGAGTCAGACATGCTGATTGAAAAACAAAACAAAATCCAAAGAGCAAAACCATTAATTTTGCCCTGTCTGGAAGGCTGCAGTGATACAGGTCTATGATCTGATGTGGCTTTTACAGCGTGCCAAAAGACCTCCTAAACAGAATGGCCAGTGGTTCTCAAGTTTTTTTGTGATGACAACTCCCTCTCTTTAGAATGAGATCTCCCTGTTCTTCCCCCCAACACACACGTACACCTTCCCTGAATTGATTTCACACCTTCACCACAGCAGCTACAGCACTGGGTTATTGGAAAAAGTCACTGAATGGTTAAAGAGAAAGATTAAAGAAAACCCATTCTAAATCAAATACTGAATCCTGCTCCTGGTGAAAGTGATGCAAGGCTGCCACTCTGCAGCTAAACAGTCTCCTTCCTCTCCTGGAGGACAGAGCTTAGCATTAATTGGCACTGCTTCCCCTTACTGCTAGCAAGTCCTCTCTACAGTTTCCTCTCAATCCCTTTGAAGGTAGATCCTTCTCTCACCCACGCCAGCTGCTCTCCCTCCTTCCCCTTTGAATGGCAGCTGCAAGTCTGGTCAGACCTGAGCTGATGCCAAACAGAACAAAAAATACAAAAGAGGTGTGTGGGGTGAAGACGGATGCTAGATTTTCTTTTTTTTCTTTTCTTCATAATTTCACCACTCATTGAAACATCTGAATCTCCTAAGAGCCCTGGGCTGAAGGAGCAGCAAGTGTTACCGCATGAAGTGTACCAGATGTTCAAACTTAATGCTGGGTGAAAGGAGATCTGCAGATTGAGAACCACTGAGGTAGGCAACACGTCTAGGCAGCACTGCTGGGTGAACACCAGGGGAATTGTCCCTGGTGTCCTGAATGACAACGTAAATACCCACTAGTGTTTTCAGAGGTACCAGTCCCAAGTCATGCAGCCAGTACCGAAGACAACATCTACACGAGAGCGAGCGCTGACTGAACACAGAGGGTGCATTCAGCTCTGCTCCAGCTGTCAGTGAGAAGGACCAGAGCACAGACTGACCGCCCACCTCGGCTTTGACCTTCTTTCAGCGGGAGGTGATCAACCCCCCACCCTACCGCCCCCCCTCCCCAAATCCAAGGGGGTGTCAGGGTTGTGGTCCGTCCAAGCTGTCCACACCTGCAGCCCACACAGCTGGTGAAAGCTGCCACAGCTGCCCACGAGCTCCGGCCGGCGTTGTTCAAAGCCATTCCAGATCCGGCATCGGAGCCCCAAGCGACGCGGCACCGTGGCTGCACACATCCCGTCCCAGGGAAGCAGAGTGTCACTGCTATGTACAGACTAACAACTTTTCTCTCCTTCTGTCTCCAGCTCATACAGAAGGCTTTTGTCCTCCCCTTCCTGCCCATCTGGATGCCTTGCAGCCTCGGCATCATCTCCAAGGCACAAGGGGCTCATGATGTAGCGATAGTCACTCGTGACAGCAGCAGCTGCCCCAGCCACGGTCTCATCACCGTCCGTGTTTGCAAAGGAGGCGTGCAGGGCAGGGTCACTGCCGGACGCCTCTTTGTCCTTCCCAATGTTGACATAAAGAGGGTCCTGACTGGCAGAGAGCGTGGACATCCTCCCCCGAATCATTTCCAGCTGGTACCGGAGCATTGCGAAGCTCGGGCGTAGCTTGGGCTCGGGATGCCAACATCTGCACATGAGATCGTAGCTGCAATAGAGGAAGAGAAGAGCACTGAGACCCCACACAGCCACCCCAAAACATCCCAGCAGGGGCTCTGCACAGCGCAGCTCTGCCCAGCCATCAAGTGAGGGGAACGCCTGCAGAGGAGGTGAGTGGAGCCAGCTCCTCACCTGCTGCTGGAGGGCTCCGTCCCACCTCTACAACACTGGAGCTTGTGCAGTCCTGCACTGCTCCGGCATGTGCCTTGGAGAGGTACCACTACCTCAAGACATCCAAATTCCCTAACCTACAACATGGGTGAACACGTTCTGACCTCCTCCAGGCAGTGGCTTTGCTGAGCGGAGAAAATAGAGAATAGCAAGAATTTTAGCTTCAGTGTGTGTTTATTTGCACAGAATTTGCATAACTTTTGTTGTTAAATTAGACTGGGTACGTCCTCAGGGTATTAAATACATTTAGAGCGAGGCATTTATTTCTGCAGTCACAATTAAAAAGCACTGAGAGTTTTCCAAAACTCATTGGCTTTGGCTTCGCACAGGTGATGGCACATGGGCAGGTATTATGGATCTAAACTTGTTCCTTCCTATTTTCAAAAGCATTTTAATCAAAATAATTATTTAGAGAGTAATAAAAGGCCTGCCAAGGGATGCTGAACTTCAGCACCTGTTTGGTGCTGTTACTGGCTGCAGGCCCTGTCTTGCCACGCAGATGGTGTTTATCCTGCGGCCAAACGCCAGCCAAAAGCAGCAGTTGCCTGAGTGCTGGTGCGAGGAGATGGCACCAGGGGACGGGGGGTGATGGGCTCTGCCCCTCGGCTCACACCAGCCTGGCTGCAACATGGCCAGAGCCATCATCCCCCTCCTCCTCCTCACACATTGCCCCCCAAAGCAGCAGCTGTGCTCCTGTTTGCTGTCACCAGTTCTGCAGGGAGCGGGGACAAAGCACAGCGCTGGCACTGGAGAACACTGCAGACAAACAAGCCTCAGTTAAGCTTGTAAGCCGAAAAGATCTGATATGGCCCTCACTGGGAAATTAAACAATTCATGATAGCTTTTACTATGTCCCTCACTTGCCATTGGCTTTATGAGCCTCTTTTGGATCTCACACTAGGTTTGCAGAAAGCTTCAATGCCTCAGTTGCCTGAATCCTGAATTATGTCCCTCTCAAGTGGCCAAAACAACTCTAAATGCTGAGCATAAAACAGAACCTTCCTATTCTGCAACACCAAATTAAAATACATGCTTTTACCCTGCCAGGTAGACACCAGGAATTCATTCGAAAGAAAGGTAAGGAACTACTGGCTGTAGTGGATCAACCCCAAAGCCCATTTGCCTCAGGATGCTGCCGCTGACAGCAGCTGCCGCTGACAGAAGCCCAGAAAAAGCACATAAGCCAAGGATGAGCATATAATAAGGTGTTTCTGGCATATTTCCTTGGGTCTCAATCACTTGTAGTTCAAAGGCCTCTCAAAATGGAGGTTACTTTTTCAGTAGTTTTTGATGAATTGTTCTTCAGTGCCAGGCAGCTCACTGAATCTCTTCCCTACATTTGGCATCTTTAACATCCTATGGCCGTAAGCTCCACAACTGGGAACCACCGCTACTCACAGCAGTCAAGATGCAGACATAATGAATTTAAGCAGCGGCATAAGAATGTTTTCATTTAAGCTTGGGAACAGTTAAAATGAGCTGCTGAAAAGACAAAAGTGCACAGCTTCAGTAAGGAGTACAGATTATTCATTTACTTGGAAAAAAAAAAAAAAAGTCTGGGGAGAGGAAACTATGTGGAATATTGCACCATCACAGCATGAGGGACGGGGACTTCTTGCTGACCCTTTCACACACTGGGTATGGCTTGAAAAGGCCACTAAAGCCAGCGTTTGTAGATATGCCACAGGACTAAAGCAGGAGCATGGACTGCAACGTGCAGTTCTGTGCTCCCCAGCAGGCTACTTGACTCCTTCCTGCAAGTCTGGAATTGCCTGAAACCGATATCCACAAGGCTGTCCTGGTTTTGTTTTAGCCTGCAATTTAAGGTGGGACACTGAACTACAGAACCTTAAATCCTGTCTCCTGTGCCTTTCTCATCCTGATTTCTGTGCGAGTAGTAGATCCAAGTTTGAAAACTGGAGACCTAGCTTTGAAAAGCACCTGCAGTCCACTGCCTTTGCAATCTAGTTTCCTTGTAAACTTGCTAGACTGTTCTTCAAAGATGCTGGCCTGAGAAGGCAGGGAACAGTGAGCTTTGGAAATGCAGTTACGGTTTCTACAAAGCCAAGAGCTTCTAGCATTGATACTGTTCAAGCTCTTGAGCCAAAGTAGCTGCTTGTGGAGCTACCACGGGTTCCAGGGAGCTCTGCCAGCAGAGCAAATTTGATAGCTAACCCAGAGACTTTCTAGTGAATGCCTCTGTGTGCTGGTAAGTGGATGGATTCAGGTCACAGTCTCAGCCAGCTGCCCCCGTTTCCATCCCATAAGCCAAACCTCTCAAGGAAGCACAAGTCAGCAGGGAGAGGAAGTACTCACACATCTTCCAGGCACTCCGGCGGCTGCTTCAGCCTGTTCCCGCTGATGAGGTAGTTGTAGATTTCTGCGTTCTCAATGCCAGCATAAGGGGTTTGCCCTCGGGTCACAATCTCCCACATGGTCACCCCGAACGCCCACTGAAAGGGAACACCACAGAGAACTGGTGAGCTCCCCATTTGCGCGACATGGACAAATGAGAAGGCAAGTCCACAGGCCTGAAGGAGAAAACTAAGGCAAAACCCAGTCACAAGGCAGCAAGGAATACGGGAGAAGGTATCAGAAAAGAAAAACAGAACAAGCAAACAAGGGAAAAGGAAGCAAAAATCTCAGAGGAATGAGAGAAGTTATGTGGAAGAATGTCTAAGCACTGATGTATTCCTGCTACAAAGTTCCATCAGTGCTTTCTGTGGGATGGAGTATCATTGCTACACATGTACATGACTGTATGGGTTACGTGCAATTGAGATTAGGTCACCTTCAAATTTTAATGCAGAAAAGTAAGAGAAAAGAGTGAGTAAGAGACTGTCCATAGAGAAGAAAATGAGGAGGATAAGGGAAAATGTGAAGGAGACGATGGGGATAACAACTGAAGAATGAAGAAGGACCAAAGGACAACAGGAAAAGGAGAAAAGAGTTCACTTCTTCTTCTTCTTGACATGAGTCACTCATGTATTTTTAGTCCCAAGCTCTGAGAATACCCAAGGCAGAGGTGGCACTGTCCCTCCAACACAAGCTACCAAACAAAATCCCTTTTCCCACCACTAGGGAGTTTTCCCATCCTCCACGAACACAGGATTCCTCCACTTCTGCAGAAATACAAGCAGCCCCCAAACACACCAGAGCAACTCACCACATCACTGTGTGTTGTGTACAGATTATCCGCCAGACTTTCCAGAGCAAGCCACTTCACTGGCAGCTTGGAAGCACAGCCCTGACGGTAGTAGTCTCCACTGTAGATTTTCTTAGAAAGCCCGAAGTCTGCAACACTCACATTCATGTTCTCATCCAACCTACGGGAAAGTGTTAATGACTAAGAAAAGCATTTAATGGCTACCTCAGGCAAGAAAAGAGGTACGTCCAAGATTTCCTGGCCAGGAAACTGAGGTATGTAGTCATCAAGTATTACCCAGAAGGATAATGACTTCATCTATTTGATGACCAATGTGAAATAGTTGAGTGGTCTCACATCAGTTCCTTGAGACTAACAGGGTGATAATTAGGAACAAGGAAGTAAGCAAACAGCCACGCTCAGATGATCCACTCTGTCATCCAGAGTGAACTCGGATACTTTCTGCAGGCTCAAAGATCAACAAACGACACTGGCATTGCTCACTGCTGTCAGTGAGACCTGTACCCTGTGTAAGTGATCAAAAAAACACAGTGCTTGCCTAGATTGCACATTACAACTGCTTGAACTACATCTGCAAGCCATTCTGATCAGGCCAGGCTAATTTTCTGAATTGATCCGTAACCTGCTTAAACCTAGGCACTTTAGAAGGTAGTACCAGTGAAGCCCATAAAGATATTATGCTTCCCGGTTTCATAACAGACTCTCCTGCTTTCCCCAAGATGTGATGAAATAGGCATTCAGCTTCCTCTGAAGGAAGTCTGCTATTTTTTTTTATTGTTCTTTAAAAACAGGAAAACAGCATGGGTTTCTCAGAAGTGTTGGAGCAGACTAACTCCTCATTTTTCATTACAACCATCAGGCTCCTATCTGTACATCTGGACGTTTAGATGCCTTTAGAAATCAGTGTCTTCTTGTTGATTTTATTGGTTGTGGTGGTTTTGTTCAGAGGCAGAGTTCTGTCTGCCAGAATGGGTTGTTCCTTACTCCATTCTCAGGGAAGAAGCAGAGACAAAAGGACAAAAACCAGACTTTCCTTCCCTTCAAAGCAGGCAAGGCAGTTTGGGGACGTGAACAGCAATGTGGGATCATGCAGTGTGTTCACCATGCAATTATTTTTAAAGGCATTCTCCACATTAGCCATTCTTCACATGCTTTCCAGGAAATTCTACATTTCTTATATTGTGAAAATCAAGTCCTCCAAATAGATGCAAAGAATAGATATTTCAGGCTATACTTAAAGTTCCTTTCTCCTAACACAGCCAAACCCTTTTTCTCCCGTTGGTTACATCAAAGGCGGAACAAATAGCCCATGCTGACACACAGCTATTAGAATGACTAATTACAAGCACATATTGTAATCAACGCAGTGAAAATATATGCTCAAACCAATGATGGGATGGGTCCTTATAAATAGGGACAAGCTGGAAGTTGAAGGTTAAGAATTGCCCCCCACAGCATTCCTGGAGACGATCCCTCCCCACTTCTGTTGTGCATCCCTCTATTATCCCTTCTGGTCATTCTCTAAAAGCTCATGGTTCACTTACATGCAGTTCCGAGCTGCAAGGTCTCTGTGTATGAAATTTTTTGAGCTCAAGTACTCCATCCCGCTGGCAATGTCAATCATGAACTTGAGGAGTGTCTGAACAGGCAAGTTCTGAAAGAAATAATAGTTTGAGGTCTGTTCCTGGACACTTTCAATGACTTATGGCAAGACTGCAAGATTTACTGCTAGCTTACTAAGCCAGAACACGTGGATACAGGGAGGGAATGGAAAGCACAAGTTGGTCCTCAATGTGCATGGGATTAAATACTTCAACATCTTATCCCAAACACAGCTTTCTCTGGTATCAGAATCTGATCATCTATCAACACCTTTGGGAGACCAAGCCCAAACTGATCTGCACGTTCTCTGAACATCCACACCCTCCCTAAAGGAATTTTAAATAAAAAAGACTTACAAAAGGGTTTTCCCCAATCCGTGACATCAGCAGAAAAGCGTGAAGGTCTCCATGCTTCATGAAGGGCAGGATCACCATGGGAATTGGGAGACGGCCCTTGGGACGGCTCCGTAGACTGACTCCTGGAGAACACACACAAAGAAAAGAGGTTTTAGCAAACAGATCAGGACCATCTTACAGGCTGCTGGGCTTTTCTCTTACAAATCTGAAGGAAAAAGACGTGCATTTTTGGTGGATAGGTTCTAAGCTCGTTTGCATGCTCCTGTAGTATTTGCAAGAATGGGAGGAATGGCTTAAATGAGATTCTTACTGCAGGTGTACAAGGGCTGCACATTTGTTTTGAGCACTTACACCCACTCCAACCTCTTCTAGGCCTGGGCAGGAGCACATGCTCGCTCCCTACAGCGCCACAGGGGTGGCTGCACTACCACTGCTGTTGGACAGCAGCACAGGTGGGCACGTGAGGCTGAGTGGGATGGTGCAGGAGCGGGAAGTGCTCCATGACACCACAAGCAGCACTGCTGGCTTACCGATCAGTTTGGTGACATGCGGGTGGTCGAACTCCTTCATGCACGCAGCCTCTCGCAGGAACTCCTCGATGTCAGTCGAGGTAAAGATGTCCGCTAGAAAAAAAAAAATCACTGAGTTTTTTCCTCAGTGGGTGGCTCCAAGGGACGTTGCAGATAATGATTATCAGAAGCTTTTCGTAGAGGATGTTTCGCACATCCTCTCAGACCTACAGCTAGATGAGCCAGTTTACAACAAAAGCAGAGCCTAACACTTTCTCCTGGGACAGAATGCAGTAAGCATACATCAGGGACATCTGGTAAATTGCTTCTTGGCACAGGAAAGACCTGCCAATTAGCAGCTCTTTTCTCAGCAACAACTTTCCTTGGAAGCCACAGAAATCACGTGTGGATTAAAGATGTTAAGAATACATTAGCTAAAGGGACCTAAATTAGTGTCAGGGAGAGGAGATGGCACACAGAATTAAAGAAGACACTAAGACAGAGGAGATGGCCTGGAGCCCCGAGCTACAGTGGCAGAAATCAACTCATCTTTGATGAGGATGGCATGAAATATCCACACTTTCGCATCTCTTAGCACAAGTGAGTCTTCTAATGTGCTGGAGCTCAGATTTCTTAAATAGCCACAGTAGTGGAGAGCTCAGACTAAATTCAACAATGACATACATCAGCATAAATTTGAAGTAAAATATTTCTCACTTATTACCCGAGATTTATGGAATTGCATCAATATAATCAAGAATTAGTCCAGCAGTCTACCTCCCCCACTGGTGCTGCTGAATTTAGCGGGAGCCCTCCAGCACTGCTGGCAAGATCAGACTCAGACCTACACAGGAATATTCACATTATTTGCTGTAGGCAAGCATTTTAATATGATTCAGAAGACAGAAGTGGATTTCCTTTCTACGGCCAACGGAGAAAGAAAGGTGCCTCTGGAAGGTGATACAGAGTTCAAGTTAGATGGCTGAACACAGACA
Source organism: Netta rufina (assembly GCF_964035555.1). Classification (NCBI taxonomy): domain Eukaryota; kingdom Metazoa; phylum Chordata; class Aves; order Anseriformes; family Anatidae; genus Netta; species Netta rufina. The sequence continues at coordinate 32,072,528 of NC_140128.1, forward strand.
GTTTGACTATTCACAAAACTGCTTGCAAACTGATTTATTTTACTGTTGAAACTGGAGAAAATGATATAACTCACACTAACTGGTATCAGCACACTTAGTACAGACTGGCATTCTGTGGCAGCCAATTTTAACTTCAAAGGTAAGCAAGCGTGACTCTGCTTTCAGCCAGTCACAGTTAATTTTTGCCTTACAGGCACGAGGGCTAAAATAACATAGGTTAACATATATATAGGAATGCACACACACTGTTTCACTTATACCTGCTAATTGCTTTTGCTGTCACACATTTCTACCTGATGAACGTTAGCTGACCTTGTTATGTATACTCCTCAAACAAGGGATTGGAAGGCAGTTAGACTATTCTGTCACCTACTCCTGACGGAGGTGAGTTAGTTTGCCCCTACATTCAGTCCCAACACTCTTCTGTTTATTCTAGGACACATGCTTGGAGAAATGTGTTTTTCACTGCTGGATTGTTACTGCAAAGCAGACCTGCCTGAGCTGTCTGTGCCGCATGATGTAGTACTGTGTCGAATCAAGCAACTGAACAAGATCCTGTGCACACAAAAGCTGTAGCTATGACTTGCTTTTGGTTGCAATCACTGTTTGTTAGATGCTGTACAATCAACTAAGGTGGCAGAGGTCCTTCCTGGAAGAGTTACTACAAAGAGACTGAAATGAAAGCAGTGGGAGAAAACACTCGTAGAGGGGTTGAGTGGGAAGCTCAGAGAGGAGGAAGGAAGAACGTCAGGAGACATTTGCTGGAGAACAGGACAGACAGCATTTAATCTTTTTAAGCTCTCTTTCTCTTAAGGACTTCAGGTAGCCCTACTGCCACTTACCTTTTAGCATCTTCACTGCTACTTTCTGGAAAGAGCCATCATCTAGCTTCAGTAGTGCCTCTCGAACTGACCCAAATTCCCCTGTGAAATGACCAGAGCAGGCAGTGAGGGAACAGCTTCTACTGAAGAACGTATGATTCACAGCAGGTTCACACCAGGGGTCGCTGACAAAGGAGCTGAGCAAGCACAAGAAATGCAGCTACCAGCTTCATTTTTTCCATTCTGCAGCTCCACTCGGCAGTTTTCAGCATGTGCGTGCCTAGAAGTAGCACTAACAGCAGACAGAGGCCACTGTGCTGGCAGTCCAGAAAGCAAAGGAATGCAACAGGCAAAGAAAGCAATCCTCTACCAGGCAGACAACGCAGAGTCAGAGCATAAACTGGGATCCCAGGCAGGCATTTCTGGGGAAGACACATCATGAGAAATGCAGCTACGCAAAACTCTGGTCAGGGAAAGGACTGTTAGCTGGAGAGACGAGTGGATGAGCTGGCTGAGGAAGCTCAGTGCTGACCATTTTTGGAGGTGACAGCTGTCAGAGCTTACAGTCCAGTAATGGTGCCAGGACTCAGTCAGTTGAGACACAATCAGGCCTTATCTCTCAAAATTCAGGGAACAATTTGCATGAATCATTGCTGGCCAGACAAAACATACAATACCTACTTGTGTGTACATGGTATGTTAATTCATACGAGGAAGAGTTCAGCCTTGTGTGTTCTCAAAGGGAGGTTACAGGAAATGCAACTAGTTAAATCCCTTAAAGATTATTTTACCCTGAAATAGCTTTATACCATAGCATAACAGCCTCTTTGCATTAATTCTGGCTCTAGATTTGCTCTCCATAATTTGGTAACTAATTACCCCATCCAAGATGTGTTACTGATGAGAAGAAGGCAAGAATGGCACCATGCCACATACCCCAAAAGCATCATCTTTCCACTATCTTTTCAACAGTGTCCTTGACTACTGTCTGGCATGTGTTATTTCACAATAATCACAAGCAGTGGATCAGACCACAAAGAGGACAAAAGGTAAGGATCACAGCAATTTTATATTGCTCCTGTATTTTGGAACTGTTTCTCAGCTGCAGAGTCAGCAGAGCCCAAAATAACACAGCCATGCCCTCTTCTAACACACACACTGAGCATGAGTTTGGGGGAATGGGGCTGACAATACTGAGCAGATCCTGCCAGCTGGTATCCTTCCACCAAGGGCCCCAATACAGCCAATTCCCACTTTGTTACCTGTTACGAGGGCAGCCCAGGAGGGTTAAAGCAGGATCCCAGAAACTGGTTAAGAGCTGACACTGTTAGCATTGTTCAGCCCTCTGACCTTCTGCAGGAAGGTCATCTTCCTGCTCTGAAAGAGCCTTCAGAAACAGATTTGTTCTGGGAGGGATGGAGCGGAAGAAAGCTCCCAGTGGGCCAGGGTTAAAGCGAATTCAATAAAACTAGTCTTATAAAGAAAAAGGAAGCCAAACACTCCAGCTCCCTTTTGCTTATGACCCCTGAGTTATGATACTCTCTTAGTTATTCACTTTATCATTACACACTTTCACTTATTCCTAAGAGATTGCCCTTGGCTTGAAAAAGTAGGATGATTCAACAACTAGTACACTAACTAGCCTGCAATTTTGGAAATCTAAACTCAAAACCATCTTTTTACAGAGTTCCTGGGCCAGTCTATTAGCTAAAGATAGGTGAGAAGCACCCACTTTAACTCTGCCCATACCTCTTGACCTAAAAATTTCAGAGGAATGGCAAGAGCACCTGTATGGGAGATCCAGCTGGAAACCTACAATAAGAGTTCCCATGAACCTAACTGAGGACAAATGCCAGCAAAATTCAGAACCTGATCCAAATGTGCCTCCAAATTCCCAAACCAAAATCTGGAGCCAAACCACCTGACATGCTGAGAACACATGAAATTGAATCAATGTATTTGTGAGGCATTGTGGTGCCTGTGGTACATCATCTGTCTCTGTATTGTCTTAGTATATTTGAATGTATGCTGGTATGGAAGGAATTTTATATCATCCCGTTGTAAGGAGAAAGTAGAGAAGCTTAAGTGAACATTCCTTTGTTTAAACCTCTGAAAGAAATTCACACCCCAGTGAATCAACAGCACTTTGGAAAGCTGAACATTTTGTGACTCTGTAGAGCCGTATTATAGGTATGGCTTAGCTAATATTCCCTCAGTCACTCAAAACTTTTGAAATCTTTTACCCCAGTGGAACAAAGTGTCATTTAAATTGCCAGCTACATACAGAAGAACAGAAAACCAGTTGCTTGTAATTGCTTCTCTGTGCTCAGCAGTTAAGGCAACACACGTGGACTTTTACTGTAAATTCTTATTCAGGTTTTGGTTCTTACCCTTGCCTAACATCCTTCCCAGGGTGAACTGCTGTTCCTGGATTAGGACATCTTTGAGTTTTGTCTTCAGCTCATCACTGATCCCCACACTCTCCACTAAAAGAAAACAAAAGAAGGGTCAAATCATGGGTACTTAAATGTTCTGTCACAACATCAAGAGTCACCTGTTCTAATCTCATCTCCAATCTGATTGGAACTATTGTAAATAGCTGAGAGTACAGAATGCAATCAGAAGGGACACTGGATGGACACCAGCTCATCCAACTTCATTTAAATTGATGGAGCTGCACCTATTTTCAATAGTCTGACTGGCACACAGACTATTTTAAGAACAGTACCAGTCTCACAATACCTGGCTGAATGGGTAACAAGGTCCAACACTATGTTCACTAGACTAATGAAAAGATCTCTAAATCTTTGGGAGCAAAGTCAAAGACAGCTGGAGCATCATCCTAACCCAGCTGTTCAGAGCTGATACAGAGAGCTGTGCCCAGGCTGAATCAGAAGGCAGAAATGGATCATCTGAACTCTGGCCATTCCTGGGCTGTTTGAGAAGTTACCAGTTCCTGGCCTCCCAGGACTGATCAGTTGGTTCATGCTTATAGAAAACTGAGCTAAAGCATACTGCTAATATTGTTAAGCCATACTCATTTCACTGTTACATTATATTACAGTTAAAAGAGTCCCTGTAGTGTAAAACTGGGGCAGAAGAGTAATGCATTTGAGTGTAAGGCATTAAGTTTCAGTCATCGTGAATTTAAGTGGCAACTATATGATGCTATGTAACTGGTATGGTAACAGCAACTCTGGCCTTTCACTTTTGCTATCATCCACAGACTGCCTAAGCATCGTTGTATATTATTTCCCATATTCTTGATCCAAGAACATCAGGTTCAGGGAAAACACAGAGCACAGTATATGCATGAATGCAACTTCTCACACAGAATCAATTCAGGTCATGTTACTTACACGTTGCTTCAATGAGCTCTGGGCCCTCCCTGTTGAAAGACCTGGCAGCTCTGAAATGGACTGCTGGATCCCCTCGGCCAACCACACTGCCAAAGGCATGGCTAGAAGGCAGAAAAGGGTGTGATAGACAGTATGCATGATTGTACTCAAACCACAAATGTTTTTGCAAAATAATCAGTCTGAAAACCACACTGGAGGAAAAAGCAAAGATGTCTCTAAGCAGCACAAGGAGAACTTTCCTTACCCAAACCGTGTTTCCTTCCTTCTTTTCCGAAGCAGAATAAGAGCCAGGGCAACAGCTGTGACCAGCGCTGTGAGAATGCCCAATGCCACAGGAACCCAAGATGTCCCATAAGGAGGTTGTCTCTGGCCACCTAGATGATGCAGAAAACACCAGTCAGCAAACAGAAGAATGTCAATGGTAAACAGACCATATCAGGATATATAATCTTTGTTTTTAAATGGAAAAATCATCTTGCTGAGGTTGATATACACAGGGTAACATCGTGCACTGGAATGTGGCATAAACAACTACTCTAGCTGTTTGACGCAGCAAAGGCAGTGCAAACACATCCAGTTATCAGACCCCATTCTTAGCTTGAAGCACTTAAAAAGTAAGAGGCAATGCTCCAGATTATACTACTTTATACGACATCATGATCTGGGGCACTTTAAATTGGAGTCTCATGTTAAAACCCTTACTTAGTAAGAGGATTTTGCATACAAGTTTCACTTTGTCCTGTTGGTGGCAGCCAGCAGAGGCTTGACCAGGCTACATAGTACTGCCCGAAAGCCATCCAGATAACATTTTGAAAGACAATAGCTCCTTGTGGCTATCTGGTTAAGGCCATCTACATTTCCCCTCCCACAAAGAGAAGCACCTTGTGGGACTTGGTACTGGCTGTAATCTCCCAGTGTCGTTTTTTGGTTTTAACTTCTCAATGTCTCTCTGCCAAAGAGAAGTAGAATAATAATAAAAAAAAGTTCCCTACAAGTCAAGAAAGAAGTTACCCAGCATGCAGGTTACAATTCTGGTCCAGCATTTGCTTTCAGATTATGCATATTTTGCCTACAAACTCTCCTCCACAGAAGACATGGACATGCTGCCAATCTGAGTAAGCTACCAGTGAAGGAAGATTCTGCACCAGTATGGTTATGAAGAGAAGAATATTATCTATGCTTGGCAAACAGCAGATAAATTAATCCAATTCCCTGAGAGATTTCTTCTCCAAATACAATTGCTGAAGATTAAATGCCAATTTGAATAGGTTTATTAAAATCTCGGATAGCCGTCGTATCTTCTAATTGTTTAAGAACAAATAAGTACAGGTAACAGATCCCTAAGCACTTTTCATCTTGCTCCCTTGCACATCTTCAACAGTTGACTGTGGTTTACCAGAAGCCAACGAAGAGTCATCTAAAATGGTGTAAATAATCCTATTATGTTATATGCCATGAGAGTGTACGTAAATCTGTCCTTAAAAGAGATGGTAGGGTAATGGGCTGAGATTGGGATGAATCTCTGCACAGATGTATGTGAAAAGGCGTGAGACATTCTTACAGGCAGAGCCCTGGCAAGCAAAGGGCTTCTGCAGCTCGTTTGCTAGTTTCATTGTCAAGCCTTATCACCCAAGTTTTCAAGGAAACACTGTTAGCCTAATAAACATGCAGGGCTTAAGGAAACAGAGCTCTAGAGAATTCTCCTCTTACAAAACATTATCGGAGCTTTAGCACCCATTCATCAGCATCTTATCTTTTTCAGAGACTCTCATGTTCTCTTCCCACCCAAAAGGTTTTATGGACTCTGAGTTTTATGATGCCCCTTTTTTGCTGCTCCTTTTGACCTGGCCTTCAAAGCTGCTAATGAGGAGGGAGAGGGATCAGAAACCCAACTGCAACTAAAATACAATGCAAGGCAACTCCAACCCTCTCCACAATTCCCAAGCCAATCACTCAGACTGTTTCTGCCACACAATCAGGGGAGGAACAGGTAACAACACTGAGGTAAAAGGTCCTCTCTGACAGCTAACAATAAGGTTTCCTTGCACCCACAGTGAGACAAGTCTCTCTCTGTTTGTCTACTCTGCCTGGTCTGGCCTGGTAGAGAGCAGGACTTAGGTCACTTTAAGGGGGGTTTCTCCAGAAGGAAGACAGCTGAAAACAAAACACAAAGTGACTCCTTGTTTCTGAACTGCCAGGAGTCAGGAGCCTATCCTACAGTTTACAGCAAACATGTCAGAAAGAGATGAGAGTTGAAATTCACTGTTTCTCCTGCTCTGCCCCACAGATCTTGGCTTCCCACTCTTGCCACTGAGCTAAGGAGGATGGCTGCAGCCCAAGAGAAGATCAAGCTGCCTCTCCTCCCCCGGCTCTGCCGCTCTCAAAGCTCCTGCTCTCCCCTCTTCCGAGCAGCATATGCCTTACAACTGCACAAGGCAGACAGAAGATGCTAGTGCCAGATGAGCTTAAATGAGTGTTTAGGAGCCCTTTGATGATAAGAACGCTTTTTATTTCTGTAGTAGGTCTTTTATTGCAAAGGTGTACAAAAAAAAACAATCCAGGAGACCTCTCCTGCTTATCATCATGAAGATTACAGAGAGAAAAAATGCTATTAGACCACCCTATTCCTTGCCGCAATGAAACAGGTTTCTACAGAGGATGCTTCTGAACATATTAAAACAACCTTTGTTAATAGTGCACAAGATCTCTGCATAGGCAGGGTGGAGCTCCTACTAGCTCGCTGTGATGACAAATACGCCTTAAAGTTTATACAAGCTTAGTCATCCCTACTGCCGCACTGGGAGCTGGTCAGAAACCACCCCTGGCATTTCTCACAGAAAGCAACCAGTGCCAGGCTTGCTATTTTAGGAAAGGAAGCAACTTATATTTTCTACCAGGCCTGAAACAAAACTGCAGTCTTTCTGCAGCTCTGCCGTTTAAACGGCCTGTCAGCTTTTCCACAGTGAACCTTTATTTCCAGGCTGTTATGCTTGTGAACAAATTATGTGTTTTCAGACAGCACTTGGCCAAAACATGCACCACTCCTGACGCTACTTTTTTTTTTTTTTTTTTTGAAGTGGTTTGGTAAATAAAAACAAGCAAACATTTTGTGCTTTCAGGATTATCCCATTCCAGCCTCATGTAAAATGCAAATCCTGTACATTCCCTGGGGTTTCTTGCCGGTGCTGGCTACTTTCTGGAGGGATTTTCTAGTCCTTTCAGGTACTTTTCTCTATATTTGGCTGCCACAGAAGACAACAGCAGAAGAAACATGATGGAGCAGATGCCTAACCTCTAGTAGAGCCAGCCCTGGACCTCTGCACCCATTCATTCTTCTTTGAATAATTCAATAATCCAATTCCACAGTGAGTGTGTTCACACACACCCTTGAGTACTGCCTTCATCATGAGAACCGGGCTGCCAAGGGGCCTTTGAATAACCTGCACATTAAAGCCAGTATCAAGTGGGGCTGCAGTTCTCCTCCCCTAGCTACTCTGCCCCGCTCCCTCAGCTCTTGCCTGCCTAGGAGCCCCACTCCAGTTCCCCCTGCCATTCCTCTGCCCAGAGGGATCCATGTCCATATGATTGCCCAAAAGATACATGGGTTGGGAAGAAAGCAGCAGCACGTGGGTCAGCACCAGAGATTACAGACCGATGTCTTAGCCCGCACCAGGAGCTGGAAACAGAACACAACGTGTCTCCCCTGCACACTGTCCTGCCCTTCTCCATAGCCTGACTCCTATTTCTCACTCACTGCGAAATGCAAGTGACAAGCAAATCAGCAGTGATGTATGAGCCAACCTGCCCTTTACCACTAGGAATGCACTCTGCACTTGCATCTTGCATGCTCTTTGTTCCCAACACACCCTTTGCACAGGGCCCAGGCCATCCAGCGTGGCTGCTGTACCATTACCTCCCTCTTTTATCAGTAGCTCAGTCTTTCCATGGTAAGCACCACGCGGGTTTAACATAAACACATTCAGTAAAGTCGCCACAAAAAAGCTATGCAGCCATAGTTTAATTCAGGCTCAACTTAAACAAGTCTGGAATGGCCTCAAATTAAACCAAAGAGATTTGCACTTTTGCTATTATGACTCCCCGTGCCCTGCCTTTAAAAGAGACAGAGCAGCAGCCAGAAGCCGTTTTGCTTATTCCTGCTCCTTAAATGTTATTTAATTCCATTCTGCTTGATAAAATGTGCTGTGGTACAAAGTCACGAGGCTCAGCCAGCCATTAGTACCAAAAGGACAGGTGTCAGAGAGGTCACAGCAGTCCCAGTCACTTCTCTCCTCCCACGCAAAGGGGTGCAGAGGACACTCACCCATGACCTCCTGGGCTTCGAGCAGGAAGAAGTCACTCCATGGCCCGCAGCCGGCAGAGTTCAGCACGCACACCCTGATGATCAGGTCTTTGAGAGGGTTCCATGTTGTGAGGTTCGCTTTTGTGTCCTGCACAATCATCTCCCCCTTGAGAGTAAACAGTAACGAGCTGTAAGCTGCCTGAAAAGGGAGCTAAAACATCTAAAATGTCACCTTCAAAACAAATCACTGCTGTGCAGCACCAACGCATAAGGGTTGGGAGCTGTGATTCCTCTGTTCCAGCCTCAGTTTTGCCCCTAACTTAGGGTATCATCTTGGGTTTCTCTTCTCAAAAAATGCTAACAGCTTCTCAGGGTGTAAGAAAGACAGCAGGTTTAATGATTCTGTTCTTTGAGATCTTTCTATGAAAGTTGCCATAGAAATGTTATTTTCTCCTGTTAAAAGACAAAATTCTTTCATCTGTTTTAGACACAAAGATGCACTATCACGCTGCAAAGCATCTGACAATTTTAATTCAGAGGAGTCTTGTCTGGTTTGCCTTGTTAACCAAATTCCAAATTGCAACTAAATTTTATGGCCAGTTTTCACTTAGGAAGACAAGGCCAACATATTTGCAGCAATTTTGGGGATCTTCTTACAGATCATTTGCAGTAAAGACACAAAGACTTGGCTGCCACTGCTTACACAATGTAAATTAAATAGGGATTCACAATATTACTACTTAGAAAGTCAGTGACACTGACCTAGCATGAAATGGATCATAAAAAAGGAAATAAGTCTCTTTTCCCTCTAGCTCTCTGTTATTACAGGCTTACTCATCATTAATGATGCTGGTGAAATGCATATTAAGAAACAAGAAACCGTAAGAAATGCTGTGAACTTCAAAGGCAGATACCTGGGAAAGGTCAACGCTGAGAATCAAATGAAAGGCCTTCTACCCTGACAGGGTCCTTTCAACTCTCTACACCTTGTAAATGAAACTGCAACCTTCTTTTTGTAATTTACAGTACAACTCATCCACTTGTTAAGTACACCTCTGCTGCTAGGATTTGAAAAATCAAGTCCAGTCACAGGAGAGAGATCCTGCACTGTCTGAGCTGCTTTTGGGACAGAACTAGAAAGAGGCAGAGATGAACCAAATCCCCTCACAGTTGTTCTTGTTCTACAAGGAGCATCAGGGAAGTGATCTGTGTACATACAAGCATTCAAGCAAAGGAATTTTGCACTAACAGGTCTCAAATATTGAGGTGTTACTATTGCTACAAATCAGAATAGATCTGTTTATAGAAAAGCAATGACAGCAAACTATTCTCCTGGTCTGGATAAGGGATGAGGCACCCTAGTGTCCAGAAAATGCAATCTGACCATTCTCCAACTCTGTGCCCAATGGCTCAGCTCCCCTCTGGATCTGTTACCTGAGTGATGTTATCCTGAATCCACTCCAGCCTGTATCCCAAGACATTTTCTTTTAGCACATCTGGAGCCACACCTTCCCACTCCAAAACCAAGCCAGGATCTCTTTGGATAACATGGATATTTTGTGGGGTGCTGCTTGGAGCTGAAGGCAGAGGAGAGAATACAGTCACTGTGCAGGAAATTCAGGCACTATCCACACTGAAAAAAATCTCTGACAAGACAGCTTCACCCTCTTTCCTGAGATCAGTCAGAAGAGAGCACGTGAGGAGTGAAACCATTTCTGTAAGCCACCAAGCAGTATGGTGGCTTCAAGTGGAGAAGATAAGGTTAGTCACTGTCTCTTGTTTTTCTCTGAAACCCCAAGGACCTCAGGGAGCCAGTGGGACACATTCCCAGAATGCAGGTGCCCTGTGGCTGAATCAACTTGTTTCTCACATATCACAGCTGTTAAACACATTTGACTATGTATTACTATTTTATGTTAAGAGGCCCTTAGAGCAGAGAAGAAATCTGACGGCATAACCTCCCTTGCATTTTGGAATTAGCAAGGACTTTGGTCAAGTTTATCCTCTTCTCCTTTTCAGTTTGAGAACTATCTTCAGAACGTGGCTGCTATTTGCTTACCAAGCTCCAGGGTCTGGAAGTAAACCCTGTCTGTGAAAGGAGAGCTGCCCATCTCATTGCTGCACTGCACGCGAACGCTGTAGTTGGTGGAGTGCTTCAGACCTTGCACACCATAGGCAAAGGGAGGCACGGGGGCAACTTCAGTGGAAACCTCCTGGCCATCTGGTGACTCAGCTACCTGTGCCAAGCATGAAACAGAGCAGTCTGTTACCATAAGCATATGAAAAACAGTTCCATAGGGATACAGATATGATATCAGCAACATTCAAAATACTGGAAAGGGAGCTGTCAAATAAGAATCATGAGCCATGCCTTTATTTGGTTAAGTAACATCACTCCTAGCTGTAGCAACAGTGTTTTTCCACCAGCAATTCCACATTTTAATTCATTTCCTATGTTAAATAATAATCAACCACAGAATTTTATTTCCTTTAGAGAAAACTAAAAGCGCTTGTTGCTTTGGGTGCCAGCAGCTTGCTTCTGAGCTGTCTAAGTTTGGGCAATGAAAACTGTTAATCAACTTCCCTGTTGCCTTGTGTCACTTCTTCCTTGAGTCCTTTTTCAGAAATTTGTAGATTTTCATTCTTGTCATTGATTAGAGACATGGCAGACACTGCTGGCTTGGTTCAACTGAACTGTTTCAAATCAAACAATGAGTTTTATCACTCCTGAAGCCCCTCTCTTCCCCACTCCCCCAGGTTCAGAACTTCTAAGCAACATGGGTGTTAATTTAAATCTGGTATCAGTATGCTTTTAATGCACAGACAGGTTCAATGCTCCCACTTGCTTTTGTACTGACAATAGCAGAAATCTCTGCACAGCTCCTGGGCTCAGCCTGTCTCCTCAAGTGCATACAAAACAGCAAGCTAGGAGTAAAAGCAAGATACACTGATGAAAGCAAAACACTCATGGGGACTTTTCATTCTCTAAGATTATAGCAGTTTTTCCTCCCTGCCCTTCCACTTATTCCTAAACACACTTTTGGCCCACTGCTTTATTTGGTTGATAAAAAGAATGGTTCTCACGTTTCCTTAATAGAAAAGCATATTGTTGTCATTATCAGTGTCCTCCAAAGCACGGGAAAAACAATCAGACCTTTGTGCAAAACCCTGTCGAGCTGATGATGTGTTTCTGTTCTCTAGTCGGAAGAGCAGGGGGTCTTGCATCTGCCCCCTTTATTCCCTGGAGCACGGCTTGTGTTAACAGTGTGCGAGTACGTCAGTTTCCTGCCCCATCCCTCCAGAAGCAATCTGCCTGTCTGAACAGGGTGCTCTCAGGGCACCCGCTGCAATGTCAGAGTGCCAGAAAACCAGGGCCAAGTCTTGCCCGCCCGCCCCCTCCCCTCCCCACAAGGTTCCCAGCAGAAGGACAATCGCTCCCTCACTGGGAGCCAGGAGCGTGTGCATTTTCACATGGAAATGTGGGTCAGTGGCTCTCACAGAATCAGAGCCATGGGAGAGGGAGGGAAGATGAACTGTGGCATTTCTGCCCCCGAAGACCCTTAGAGGGATGGCAGCTCTCTGTCAGCAGAGAACGACCGCCAAGTTAACCTGCTCCCAGATCCAGATGCAGCGACTTTGTCCTCAGAAGAACAGGAAAAGTCTGCAAGGCTGAGCGGAGGGTGGGAGACTGCTGAGTGGACAGAAACCAAGCCGCTCTGATTCAGCCTCTTTTCCATATGTCCTTGTCCCCTCACACCCCTGCCAAAAGTGCGAGGAGGAACTCAAAACCCGGGGTGATTAGCACTGCTGAAGCTGATGAGCATGCAAACCAGAGGGAATAGGCTGTTCCAATTGGAGCTAGCTCAGTATTGTAAAAGAGAGGAAGAAAGCCATTTTCAGCTGTGAACAAGAACAGAAGCAGCAACAAAAACCAGAGACAGGGGCCAGCTATATTCAAGCATTCTTTCTGCCAGGGAGTTAAATCAGAAGGATGGTTTCTTTTACTTAACATCAGAGCACGAAATCTCTGGTTTCCTCTCCACCTCCCCAAATGAAAGAGGACTGACTGTAAGGAAATTAGCCAGACTGCTTCCAGCATACCTTGCGTTTGTAAATCCTTCCTCCTCTACATAGTTGGCAACACCCCACAGAAATTCCTTTCCAGCTCATATTACTGCTGCAGTCAGGTGGGGAAAGCAAAGGGGCCCACCCTTTATATTGACAGATAAACCATGGGGAACGTGCCTAGCTGTGTTTGCACACTTGCTCAAGAAACCACCGCTTCTCTCGCCCACTCGGTTACTGTTTGATCAGATTTTACAGTTACGTGCATAACTAACTTTGCCCAAAGTTAGGCTCGTACCATTGTTTCCATGAAGCTAACAGGTGTGGTCCCATTTTAAAAAGGTCTTGAGCACTCAGCACCAGCTGGAGATCTCTGATAACAGCACCCTTCACCCTTGATTTCCTTGGCAGAAGTGGTCTTTGACACCAGGCTAATCAAGAATAAGAGGTAGTGCTTAATAGTACTCTAAAACATGCCTAGCTTTGTCTAAAAAAAGCCCAGCCTGTCACCTGCCTCCCCCATCTGCCTCTTTTCCTGTACTATCCCATGCCCTGCAAGCTCCTCGGGGAGGTGGCTCCGAGGAGTCCCACTCTTCACGCAGGGCAGGGGACAAAACTCAGAGGGGACGGTGCAGAGAGGCCGTACCTGAAGAGTGCAAGAGTGGAGAGGAGCGCGGCCATCAAACCCCGGCACCCAGACCACGCTGGCGTTGCTGCTGGTGACTTGGCTCACAGTCACATTGAGAGGCGGGAGAGGCATGGCTGTGAAGGAAACAAAGGCACTTTTCAGCATACACAGAACTGAGCAGGTATTCACATGGAAATGCGCAGAGGCTTGAGGCTAGAAATTATGCAATGAAATTGCTGGCAGAAACGGTACAATATCACATCTTTAGAGCATCGCTGAGTGTTGTGAATTAATCTATTATCTTAGCGTTGAACAGGCTATTCTCATCCATTCTTTAATAGTCCAGCACCCTTGCTCGATGCACAGAAGCAGCGGTTGACCTCTTTGATGGCAGCACCAGTGGGTGATGCTCACACCTGCACTATGCGGCCCTCTCCCCTGCCCCCTCCATTGCAAAGCATGACCCAGCCCTGATTACACAACTGCCTGTGGACTTGCATTGTGAACCAAATCAGGCCTTGAAAATCCCTCCCCCAAGCTCTCAGTCCGGCCCCAAACCAGCTCTTCCAGCAGCAGCAGAAGGGTGTGTTGCTGCATGACCCCAATACCCTGCAGTCGGGGTTGCAGCAACCTGCTCGGTGCCGTGACAGTGCCGCCTCCAGGTGCCTGCCACTGAGCCTCCTGCTGCGCCCAGGGACAGGGCCTGGATGGAAAACCATGCTCCTCCAGCCTCGGAGTTAATACACTCAACGGCACTCTGTTTGACAGAGAGGCACTTCGAGGCAAAGGGAGCGCCTATCATGTGGCTGGCACCACACTACCAATTAATGGCTGAGCCAGGAACGAAATCAGGGTTCTCAGACAGGCATTTAATCAGATGTTTGTGCTCCCTACCATCACACAGCAGCACCAGAGCACGGCTCTTCTGCTCGCTCTGGCCAGACACCTCCATCAGTGCAGGGGCCTCTAGGATTTCCTTGCGTCAACAAAAGCTCATCAGCTCCCTTTTATAATGCTCAATACTTCCATTTGCCTTCTCTTTTTCTCCCAGTGTAATTTCACGCAGTTACTTCATATTCTTCCTGATATATTCCTCATCATCTCTTTTTCACTCCTGAGTCTGTTTTAATTTAAGCATCTCACTCCTGAAAAACTACCAGTTTCATAGACACCAACCTCTCCTCCGACCTTTTGAGCCTCTCTTAAAATCACAGCTGCTGTACTGAGAAATTCTTTTCTATTGCTCCTCAACAAATTGTACCTTCAGGAGCCCTCTTTCAAAAACCCAAGGGGACTCAGGACAAGGTTCTACATAAAGATCAAATTTTCCACCTCTCCTGGGTTATATTCAGTGAAAAGAAGAAGTGGAAAAGTAATTGCAAACCAGGACTCCTCCAGCTGCAGCTCCTACTCTGCCAGAGAGCTCCTACATCTCTCACCATGCTGAGAACAGCCTCAGCATCTCCTCCACATGGGGCCACCTCACAGGAGAAATGCTTAGACCCAAGCCCATTCCCAGGCTCTCCAAAGAGCCTTGAGGAGAGGATGGGGCAGGCAATAGTTGATACCACAGATTAACCCTATAAAGCCTTTGCAGACCAGTAACTAGTTACTAGGATCCAAGGGCAGGGGGCTGCCACCCAGGCAAGAACAGTGCACACATGGGTGTGCATGCACACGTGGGGTGGCAGAGCATGGGGCTGGGACACAAGATGGGCAATGAATTCTTTGCGAGTTACCTTAGATTCTTCCATGTCTTGGTTTCTCTCCCTTTTGATCTTGGACATTCAGGTTCATAAGCTCTTTGAGGAGAAAAGAAGGCTGTTTTTTGCTTGCTTGGATATCACCCAAACATTGCCCTGAAGTCTTTATTTAGCTAACGTTCCCATAACTTTTGGTTTCAGCGATGTTATTTTCAACACTGGATTGTTTACCCAAAGGAGGCATGGGCTGTAACACCAGCAAGAATAATCAGCTGCTCAGATATCCAAGCAGTGATGGAAACAGGCACGGAAGAGACCAGCACCTTCCCCTATTTCTGCAATAGGCAGGAGGGATGGATGCACTTCCCCATCACAAGCCACTCTGTTTTTTTTGGAAAAAAAAACAGAGTGGCTGTGGTTTCTGCTGTGCTGTGAAACACAGGATGTAACCCACAAAGTCTCAGCTGCACACACGAAGGAGAGGAGAGCAAAGCCAGTCTGAAAACAGCAGCTTAAGTGTTAAGATAACGTGAGTTAACTTCCTCTGTGTTTGCAGAGTGCCTGGAACAATGGGGCTTTGTACACCGCTGGGGACTGTGGGCTACAATAACAGTAATTTTCTGCTTGGAGTACACCCAGCACATTGTGGGCACTACAGAGAATAGATAATGAACAACAACAGCAGCAAAGAAGAAGAAATGCTAACAGTTTGTAAATGCCCTAGCAAAAACATTTGCCTCTGAAAACACAGAAGAAACAAATTGTTTAATAAATTGTAGAAAGACTTTAGTCTCCTCATTAGCAGATGGATCTGTGCAAGAGAGGAAGGCCCTGACCACGCACGTACAGACAACTGCTCCCAGGAGTCATTTCATTCAATTCCACGTCTATAGGATCAAGGACTAAATGAACATTATCACCGTCTGCTCCTGTTCCTGCTGATGCTCTTACTGGGAAGCTTTGCCTGAGCTTTGACAGAGGTTGTACTGGACCTTAAAGGCTTTTTTTTTTTTTTTTTTTTCTATTTAAAAGAGCCTCATCGCTTCCCTAAGCTCATAACTAATTTTTAAAACATTATCTTTGAGGTATTACAGTTCGAACCAATAGGACTACTGCTCTGGACTCGACATTTAAAAGCTGTTTTCATATCTACAGAAGATGTCACATACTGGTGAAACGTCTGCCAAATCACTTAAATTCACTTTCCTCAGCTCAAAAGCGTGTGCGCACACAGAGGCGTATGCTGGTGGTATGTCCTTCACAGACAGGTTGTGTGGATTCATTACCTGACAGATTGCCCCTGAAGCATTTGGAGGACTTTTGGCAAAATGTAATTGCTGGGAAATATGAGAACTGTGAGGCCTTTATCCTGTCATCTTATTAATGATTAAAAATGTGTTAACATCAAAAAAGAAGAAAAAAAAGCTTGTTCATGCCAAACATTATCTCAAATTATGGCTTTATGCAATTTTTAAAGCTTAATAGCTTTGCGAACTAAACTCTATCCCAGGATAAAAATATCCATACAAGATATATTCCACAATAACTAATTCACCTGCGTAGACAAGCCTTTAAGGCAACAACTCCAAATGTTTTTAAATTAAGTTGTAAATCTTACTAGTCCAGCACACTGCATTCTTGGCATAGCAGTAACCACAACATTTGTCCTGAAGAAAAACACACTGTAGGAATGGTAGATCTACAGCTGGGTTTTAAGCTATACCTTATACTAGCTAATACAATTCTGAATTTGATATAGACATAAATGTTTGCTCTTATTCAGGCTGAGCAATAAGCTACTGCTTGCAACAAATTATTTTTGTGACACGTCTCTTTCCTGGAACTGATAATTATATCATTTAATGCGCATTAAAGCACGACTAAAAATTCAAATGCAGAAGCATCCCAACATGTAGAGGAGGGGAAGAGCTGACTGCTCCGATTACCCCCCTGTTTCAGTCGCCTGGATGCACAGAAGAAATGTGGCAGCAGCTTAGGGACTCCAAACAGCAGCTGCCCATGCAAGTGCTAGGGATTGTTTTGAACAAGTTTCAAAAGGGGAAAGAACAAAAAAATAAAATCCATAAAGAACAGTGTAGATGAATAGGTTTTACTAGCCACTGGTGATTGCCTTCCTTTCCTTTTTTCAGCATCTAATGTGACGCCAACAGAAGCGAGCAGAAATAATGGGCTCTTTAGCTCTAACAAGACCCATCCATCTCCAAGCAGGAAAGATTTCCCCAGCTTTGGTTTAGATGATATCCAGCTACATCTCTCACGAACAATTTGAGTGCTCCAACTCTCTACATTTCAAGGAGAAACTGCTATTTGACATCATGTTTCCATTCCTGTATCAGATGCGTTTTATTTCCAGCAGCCTGGGATACAGCCCCGCACAGCAAGCAGGAGTTGCCAGAAGAGCACAAAGCATTATTTCAGCTGCTGGCAGCTCCAGCCAGTGCTGCTTGCTGGCAGCTTCGAGACAGCCCCTTGCATTAGGGAGCCCTTCCTTCCCTCCCCACAGAGCAAACCCATCTCCCGTGCCCATTCTCTCACCTTTAATTTGAACAGTGGCTGTCCGAGATGAAGACAATCCCTTTACGTTGTGAGCTTCGCAGGAGAACACTGTGCTTTGATTAATACCTGGAGGTTGGCCAAGAAAAGGAAAGGAAACACAAACAGCTATATAATCCAGCTCCAACCGTCGGCAGAATTTCAATTGCGTGACATCCAGCTCATGCTGCACAGGCAGTTGGAGGGCTGAGCTGGGTGCCAATCAAAGGCACGTGGATTTCAATGTAATTAATGTGCCAACCACATTTTTAATGGAGAGTGTGTGGCAATGTAGAAGAGCTTCCCTTGGAGCTTGAGAAAGCACTGAAAAAGAAGGATGAACCTGGCAGAACAGCAGATCACAGCACTCAGTTCGGAGATGTCCCTTTCTCGCATGCTGGCACGCTTCCTTGGAGCAAGGATGGTGGAGAACCACAGGTTTGTACAACCCATCAGCACCCTGCAGCTCAGCTTGCCACCTGAGCACCTCTGTAACCTGAAGCACAGCCACCTGCTAACTGGGCTGGGAGCCCAAGCAAGCAGACTTCCAACCAAATGCTGCAGACTTGGAGCTAATGCCCACCTGTCCCTCACCTTCCATCCAACTTTTGGAGACAAGCAAAGGAGATGAAAGCAAACTGCTACTGCAGCTACGCTGAGGCACTCTCCAGGGTGACTCAATACAAGGGACAGCTATGCACCCTCACTTTCACAAGCATCTGTCCCTCTGAAGGGCCTGAATATGGCATCATACTGATGCCCTGCTGCTCCAAGGTGCACATTGGCATTGTTAATCAATCGTGACTTGGACACCTTTGCAAAGCTGCCTGGAGAGGTGTAGCCAGCATCTGTTTTCACTCTGCTGCCTTATAGGGCTCTATCTGATAAAAGTTAAGGGTTGGCCCACTATGAGCATGCAGTCTAGGAGGCAAAAGGTCTCTCAGAACTGCACGAAGCAGCTTGCACAGTGTCCACCTTTGCCTTTCAATTCATCTTCCAAGAGCCTGCAATTGACTGCACTGCAAAGAAGGTGTACTGAAGGAGAGGAGGGACTGCCATAAAAAGGAAGAGTAAAATGTTTTGGCTCCATCCACTCACCCCAGTGAACCAGAGGAAAACTCTGACAGCAGGCAGCAGAGCAGAGGAGTGCCTGACACATGAGACGCTCCCAGAAGATAGAAGCAAACACAGTCCTGTCCTGAGGAAAATGTGAAGTACACCACAAACCAAGACCCCCTTGCTGTCCAGCACTATTGTCAGCACTGCTTTCCAAGCACAATAGCCCTTTTACCAAACTGACTGCTTGCTGAACAAAGGTTTGCTTTCTGGCTACTACTTTACCATTTTCTTCAGGATTTGATACTTTCTTTAGCTAGGAATGCCTGACCAACCATATTTTTTGACACGCCTTGGCAATCTGACCATGCAGCTCATGTTCTCCTACATGTTCTCTATTGCGAGACCCACCCAAGGAATATCCCAAAGAGCACTACGGAGTTAAATTTCTAAGTTATCCAGAAATGAGTTTCCATGCTAGAAAACTATTAATTTTGTGTTCTTCCCCCTGATTAAATAAAATGAAATGCCAGCACCTGAGTGCATTAAAGCTGAACACTCTCCTGCAAGACAGGGTTGAGCATCTCGGCTCCCTCAGCACCTGCTGAAGCCATGTACAAGAGAGGCACAGGTCCTCTTGTCACTAACAAACAGCTGCACACAACCCAGCTTAATTCTCAGAACAATATTATCCCTAATCAACAAGGGCTCCTGTCTATCTGGAGTGGAAGAGAAAAGGACAAACAAAGGTGCTGGTGAGGAAAATACATAATACCAGTCTATTTGTAGAGTCGCTAGGAGCAGCTGCCCTTCTTCAGGCCCCCACATCACTGCTCTACAATGACGAAAGTTTTGCGAGGCACCGTGGGATGAGTTCAGGGGAGGAGGGGAGGGAAGGGAGACTTTTTCTTGTTATCGTCTTTCCCCTCTCCATTATGCATCTTTTCAGTTTTCATTTCAACTGGCAGATTCTATCATAAGGGAGCAGTTTTCATTTCCAACTTTGAACAGCACCCAGTGGCTACGTAAGAGAGGGAGCAGACGATAAAACCATCGCAAATCACAAACCAAGTTTTGATTTACATACAAATTAGGTTTAAAGGGAAGGCTTAATAGAATTGGATAGCTTGAAGAATGGCCAGAGATTTACAGAAAGAAACTCCCCCTGGGTGTAACTGTATTAACACTGAGGAAGAGGCCCCAGAGATGAATTTGAGTCGTAAAACCTAGCTAGTTCAAGTTTGACTCACAGCTGCTGAGAATAATAGCAGCAAAGAGAAGAAATATCACAAAGCTGTTGGAGAAGTAACTAGAATTGTTACCTTTACAAGGTAACAACAGGAATAGCTACAGTCAATTCTCAGTAGGTGTATGTCATCCTTCCCTGAAAGCAGGCTGAGGAGAAGCCCAAACCCCTACTGCCTCCTGAGGTCTCCAGCTGATGGCTGGGGGGAAGGCAGTCTTACCATCACATGCTAGCACCCACTCTGGGACAAACCTCAGTCTCTGAGAATATCAATCAGCCCACTTTAGCACCAATACAAGTGGCCTAAAAGCATCAAACAATTACAAGAGGTGGTCAGGTTTTAGTGGTAAGAGCATCCAGCAAGCCTACAAGACCAGAGCAGGGGAAGAGAGCAGAAAGCAGTGTGGGATGTGGCTGTGCATGGGAGGAGGAGGTGGCATCTGTTACATGCAAATGCTTTTAGGTTTCTAAGCCAAAAGTCACCAAGAGAGTCATTTGCTGAAGCCATAAACACTCCCCATGAGGTGGAATAACAAAAGAGGGACCCAATGCATCACCTGTCCAGTAGCATCTTTGCCACGGTGCCAGCCCCACCCAAGCTCTGCGAAGCCTGCGTGCCTCAAGCCAGCGAAAAAACACACTGGGCTACAAGCACCCCTTGAGATGATCTGCCTTCATGTGTGATCATGGTCTCTCAGCTTTCAAGGTGCAGTCAAAGATTGTTCCCACACTATGTGGCTACCCAGTGT
This sequence comes from Netta rufina, assembly GCF_964035555.1. Classification (NCBI taxonomy): domain Eukaryota; kingdom Metazoa; phylum Chordata; class Aves; order Anseriformes; family Anatidae; genus Netta; species Netta rufina. The sequence continues at coordinate 32,093,008 of NC_140128.1, forward strand.
CACTAGGCACATACAGAAAAAAGCTCTCGCTCTCCACACTTCTGATGCTCAAAGTGATCCCCTGCATTGGCAGTAGCCTTACCTGACACATTTAGGATGGAGGGGGAGATGTCTGGAAGCCCCACTCTAGAGTCTCCCATCCACCAGACAATTGTCACTGGTTCAGGGGGACCAACAGCAGCACAGGCCATATGAAATGGGGCATTAGGGGACACGGATACATCCTCAGGTTCCACAGTAAAGTAGGGTACACCTAGAAAAGCAACAGACAAGTGATAATAACTTGAGAGGCTCCTCCTGTCTCTGTTTGTTACCACTAATACCAGTGCCCAACACTGGACACCCATCTGTCCTGCCCCTATACCTAATCTGACTCTGTCCAAGCCATTCACAAAATAAACTAGATTACCTCGGGATGTGAATGGCCACACGCTCTCACTACAAGTCAGTGAGAAAAGAGTGCTTTCTTCCTAAAATGCCTTTGAAAAGACTATTTCACTGAGTGTCCTTCAAAAACTCCCCTATAAAGTAGCCTAAAACAGTAGAATCTGCCCAACGTTTCAGCTGAGAAATTGGGGTTTAAAGAGGAAGCAGTCAATATCTGTAGCCGTGTCTGCCACCACTTTTAAAGGACACCTAACCCGGCTGCAGGTACTTCTTGCCATGCATTAAAAACTGAACTTTGTAAACACGCTGAACTAGCTGCTGTGACAAACCCATGAATGAGGAAAGAATTCCCCTGGTGAGAGGCAGGGATCACTTACACTCTCTCTGCACAATCTAATTGACTGGAGCAGCCGCCCAGCATGCTCGGCACCGAGAGAACCAGGCTGCCCTGAAATTAGGGGTAATTTGTTACAGAGCTAATGCGGACACAGCTCTCTCAATAAGTATTTGTCTGCTGCAGTGGCAAAATTCCTGTTTGGTGCAACAGGCCTTGGATCAGACCCACAGGGAGCTGCAGTGCTGCTACCTCAGGTCTACTCTCAACCGGTAAGAGTTAATGGAGCTCAGCACATCAAAACGTGTGGTTCCTCTTACAGGCAATGCCAAGCCTCTGGTGGTTTCAGTGCTCCCACCTAGTTGCACAAAGTTTCAGCAGCCATCAGTATCAGTGCTGATCGTGCAGACCATGCAGACCGGTTGACACCCACTTCTGGTAACTGCTGGAGGAACCAAGGCCTGGAGAAGTGTTGGGCTCCTTTTAAACTCAAGCACAGCTGCCAATGACTGTCTACGCCAAAACAAGAAATAAGATAACCTCAGCTGGAGAAAATGTTTGGGAAACTGCTGATCTACCACCTCACAGAAAGAGGAACCAGCGATACTGGGCATTCACATGCTTCAGTCACACTGCCCTTGGCCGCAGAGATGACAGGCCCGAGTGGCTCCAGCTGGCATGGCACATGCTGAGCACCCCCAAAAGCAGGCTGGTGCCGAAACATGGATTTAGGAGCCTAAAGCTTGACATTCCCCCTGCACTCTGACTGGAAACGGCATCCTCAGTCTTTTACTGAGGGGCTCGTCACTTGTTTGTATTTTTTAGGTGGCAGTTTCTCTGTGCCCTCCTCTCTTCCTTGCCTCTTGTCCCTTTAGAGTGGCAGGTAAATGAAAAAAAGCTAACATAGGTCTAGAAACAGGTCACCCAGGAATGACAGTGCCTATCTGTACAAAGGCTAACGCTCGGGACAGGTATATCCATCATGATTCACCACTGGTTTCTGCTTACATGCTTTGCTTTATTTTTTTATTGCAGTCCTACTTAAACAGTAAAAGTGAACAAACTTTCCAAATACCAGCTGTGACACCTCCACCTGCTTTGACCTCCTTTTCTAAGGAAGGCCCAAAGGGAAAATACCAGCGTCTCTTCTACCCGTGAGCTGGATCCCTGCCTGTTGTCCCTTTGCCATGGTACCCGAGGTAACCTTTCAGGAGGATCCTGCCCAGCTTGGCAGGTTTTCTCACTTTGGGAGCAACTAACCAGATCAGACAAGACCACAATTAAAAACTCTTGTAGTTCAGGGTGTGCAGCTGATTCATCCAGCTGAGGAACTTGTCAGGATGTTACCTGGACACCTTTCAGTCTGTGGCACATTTACCCTCCTAGTTCTTGGTGCAAGAGGCAAGTGCCAGCACCCACACCTCACAGATGTACCACGGAAGCAGTGAGCTGCCAACCGCCAGGAAAGCAGTGGCAAAATAGGGAAATGAGCCTGTGTATTCCCTGTTCCAAGCCCTGTTCCATATCCTTCCCACAAGGACAGCCTTTTTCTACAGCTCAGTTTTCAGACGACGTTAAGGAGACACGTCCATGTGGGTTGGGCTGGTGTGCTGACTCTGTAGCCACAAGAAGGGCCAGCCCCACAGCCAGGGGTGTAATTTCAGAGGGAAAGTTCTGTAAGAGAGATAATCCTTATTTTCAGATGGTCACACTCCACAGCATGCCTCTTGGATTACATCTCCAGGCACTGAACACACTATCATGTTCTTGGTAAGGCCAGAATCTAGTTTCTAAAACAGAAAGAGTTTCAAAGTCTATTTTTTTGGGGGGTAAATTCTGAAGAGTTCTTCATAATATCAAACATTTTAGTGGTATCACAGGCACAGTTCAAATACCATCGATACAACTTCTGCTTGTTAAGACTACCTAACTGGATCTCCAGCCACAGACACTCGATAGCAAAGAAATCCATTCTAGCTCTCTGAGTTCGATACCAATAGTCTACGCTTGCATTGTACGGCATACTTGAAGGGTGTCAACACCTCCCAGGGGCTGCAGGAGACGAAGGTAAACATCCCCTCTCAGCCAAAGAGAACAATTGCTACAAAAACAACAAATAACTTCTAGACAAAGCTGGTGTGCCCAGGGAAGAAATACATACAGAAATAACAGTGCCAGTGGGACTGATAGGCTTTTGTAGTCCCTAGTTTTCTTACACTAACTGCTGATAGCTTTTTTTTAATCCACCCCTTATCACTACTTGTTAATTTTTATTTTTTCCCCACTGAATCCCATCTCATGTGACTACACACTCAGTTCAGGTTTAACTAGCTTCTGTCATACTTGCTTTTCTCTTAAAAATGACCGGTTACATTTTTAACTTATGGTTCTTCTGTTGTAAGCTTTGGCCTTCATTCTCAAAACTCCCCCTTACCTAGCTGCAGCTGTTTTTTGTGACTTTGTTATTTTTTTGCCTGCACTACCCAGAAGGGCTCCTTTGTTTTTCAGATTGCTTAGCACACTGAGCTACCCAATCACTACCAATGCACCCAACACGCAAATGCAGCCACCTCTGGAGTGGGCCATGGTATTGGAATAGAAATAGAAACCTGCACAAAAGAAAATTTTAAGCTGTAAACAGTGGTCTCCAGATGAAACTGCACCTGAAATTTTAGGTGGATGAAACCCTGGAACTCATGGAAGACAGAAGGTAAGCATTCCTCCTTCCACGAGGACTGCTACAAATATTTCCATGGCTCTGGATGAGTGACACCTGTGCTATAAAAATGTCACCCAAATCATACCACCTCCTGAGACACACAACCCGTGTCCCCTCTTAAAGAGTACTAATTCAGCTCGGGCCCAAAATATTACCAATTGCATCCAAAAATCCAGCTCTTGCTGCAAATACACTGTCCCTCTCAACTGCCTCACTCAATATTATACTATGTAAGTACTACCAGCTTCTGAGGATCTAAAATGATCATGGGTCAAGGGAAATGAAACTAGAGACAATGAGAAGCCATCAATCCACTCTGCCTTGGGTAACTTTTGGACAACCACCTACAATTTCCTCTTTATCAGACAAGACTAAGCAAAACAGTGCAACATGAACAGTCCTGGCTGTGAGGCACCGATGTATAACACTTCTCCTGAAACTCTCAAAATCATGCTAAAGCCGTACTTTGCCCAATACATAGAAACAGCTGTAGCCCTACCTTGAGAAGAGGGTTGGACCAGATGATCCCTTTCAACCTAAACCATCCTGTAATTTTATGAATACCAAAGCAACAGTGGATTGAGGGGCTGGAAGGAAATGTGTGTGCATGAAGGGGTTGCCCAGAGAAGCTGTGGATGCCCCATCCCTGTTGGTGTTCTAGGCCAGGTTGGATGGGGCCTTGGCCAACCTGGTCTAGTGGGTGGCATCCCTGCCTATGGCAAGGGGACTGAAAGTAGATGATCTTTGAGGTCCCCTCTAACCCAAGCCATTCTATGAAATAAGCTTTCACTTGCTTCCCAGTGTGCCAAAATAAAACCAGAAGGCTAACAGACGGACAGCTCCTTTCCTTGAAGCCACTCCCCTATCATTTCTTATCTGCCCTATAGTGATCTCACTGCAGTTATCAGGTTCAGAGCTAAGAGGCCTGTCACTTCCACCTACGGTATATTCGTGGGTCAACGCTGAAAGGAAACCAGCACTACTACTACTCCTTACCTTCCACTATGAGCCACACTTGCTGTGATTCTTCCTTCTTCCCCCCGTTCTCAACCTGGCACCAGTACTTCCCAGAATCTGTCCGCTCGACGGATTTCAAGCTGAAAAAAGTCAAAAGCCACATCGATATTTTACGTGGATTAAGCATGTTTTTGCCCCAAAGGACCCTCCAGTGTTTGACAAACCAGATGCATGGATAACACCCACTGAAATGCTGCCAGCCCTAGAGAGGAAGACAAAGCCAGCCAGCACAAAGCACGCAGCAAAACAGTGGAGAAAGGAGCCTCCTCTCTAGGGTGGATGGAAAGAATCCTCAGCAGAGCAAACAGCCTTCCTCCAAAATGTGCTCGTAGGAAACCTGTAATTTGTGTCCTTTGAGAGTAGGAAGGGGTTGCTCATCTCCTTGACTCTGAGTTGTGACTCTAGCTGGTCTTCAAGAGTGGCAGCTTAGCCTACGGCGCCTGAGCTAGTGGGAAACTCCAAATCACATGCTTCCAATGAGCCCGAATGTTTTCCTCTGGTTAGGTGATAGGACAGCCTCATATGGGAATAAATGGGTCAGAAGACTTCCCCTCTCATTTTGACTATGCTTAGTGTATTCTTACCCTAAGAGCATTTTGCACCGCAAAACTACTTGGGCCTTTCGCTTGGTGATTTCAAAGGGGTTATGCTGGCTTCCAGCACAGGGCCTCACACCACAAACCATTCTCCATTCTCCCTTGCTCAGCAACAACTCTCCTTCTGAGAAGGTGCATCCAAGCAAGGGAAAGCAGTCGCAGGGACTGAGTGGTTCAGCAGATAAATTCTCTTCCTCATTCCACCACTCTAAGGTCTCAGCTACCAAAGGCACCAGTGTGACTCTGAGTGCCCACCAATGTACAAGTGCTAACTGCCCCCCTGGTATGCACAGCCATGCGTTGGCTGTCATGCAAGATCCTCAGCAGGTTTGATGATGGCTTTTCTAAGGCTAGCAGTCCATCTTGGGGAAGGGGAGGAATTTCTCAGATGGAAGACTGAACAGGGAGACCATTTGCTGAAATGCACAAAATGGTCCCGCTACAGCCTGATTTTCAGAGCTGTACCTTCAACAGGAATCAGCTGTCCTGCCCATCCAGCCGCATGTTCAGAAACACAGCGATCGCAGCAGAGAGTCACACAGCGGGTGGTAGAAATGATCACTTTAGTAGGAGAAAGGAAAAAGAGAAATACGGACACATCTAGATTTAACACCCTAACTTAGCCCTGGGGCTGCAGGAAGTTCTCAGCGGAGAAAAATAAGACGTGAGAAGAGATCAGATTGACAGTGGCAAAGCAGAACAGGGAGAAGTAAATGGTATAGATTTAAGACAAACTGTTTCCACAACATAACGTTATGCAACAGTTTTGCTAGGCACCGATTTTTTTCCTACCAGAACATTTATTACAGACAAGTTCTACGACAGAGACTTCTAGTTGCTAGAATAGGAGACTCCATGCAATGGCAAGCCAAGAGACCTAAGAGGAGATGAAGCCTGAGCTCACAGAAGAGTGATTCTCAGCCAGCCAATGGTTTTGAGCCCTCACAGCGATGGCACGCTTGCTTGTACAAGCTCTCTTTATACGTAGATAAAGAGCCAGAGGAGAACCTTGGGTCTTGTTTAACCTGGTACTTCCAGAACTCACCGACATCCACCTTCTGCTGCAGGAAGGGCAGAGAGCTGCTCTGCAGAAGGGAGTTTTTAAGCCCCTGAGCAGGGCAGACTTGATATAACTTGGCATAAACGTATAGGGAAAGTTTCTGCAAAATAATTCGGGGATGGATTAAGGTGCCAAATGCTCCTTCACAAAGAAGGGAAGGGGACAGAGTCCTGGGAGTCTCATTTCAATTAGCAAGCCTCATCCCTCAGGCAGACTGACAGCTCAAGAGAGAAAAAGAGCAGAAAGAGTACGAGAGAGAAAACCTACACATCAGACCTTAGTCTTCCTGCTGCGCAGCAGAGCAAGATGAACAAACAAGGCAAGAGCATATCCTTTCACCTTGCAGTCGCATCTCAAGCATCACAAGTGTTAGCAAAGCACCTGTCACCAGGGTAGTCAGAAAACCAATACGGCTCTAGTGCACCATCTCAGCCCTCAGTGGCTTCAGTTCTGCTCTCAGTTATGGCTTTGCCACACACTGAACTGCAGACCTGAGGACCCTGCCACAAAGAGGTCACCGCAGTTACATAGCTATAGCTGACAGCAGAAAATTGTGCAATAGATTCCATGATATTCTTCCTTCTCCGCATCTGTTGTACCTGAGGAAGCCGATCCAGTGCTCTTCATCTACTGGAATGTACACCTGGTCTACGCTTTGCACCACTGCTCCGTCCTTGATCCACAACATCTCGGGATCTTCCATTCCCTCGAGGCTGCAATTTAGTTTGACGGGTTGACCCTGGGACACCTTTAATTTGATTGGAGATCCTGTAAATTTCATACCTAAAAGAAAAATACTACTCCGCCCCACCCCCGGAAGAAGGGGGGTTGGAGTACAGCAAATTACTCCAAGTCGGTGGTCTGGAATTACACACCCTACCGGCATGGCATGTGCTGCAGAGGGGTCTGTGGACCTCGCCTCTGCCCACCTGTGCCTGCTAAGCAATAATCACAGGCAAGCTCTGAAATCGCAATAGCTGCAGAGTGGTGGCGGCTCAGTCTGCGCGGGGGGGCTTTTCTCAACTCCGTGCTCGCTTGTGGAGCAGCAGGGTGAGCTTCTGCAGAGCAGTGCCCGGGCAGAGCCCACCACAAAGGCTGGGAGATTCACCGTGCCCGTGATCTGGCCGTGCCGACCACGCTCTAAACATGGTACCACACCTCCCTCTCGCATTTCAGCTACGGTGCTCCCGCACCACTAAGAAATCATCACGCTTGCTCCATTGTATGCATTTGTAAAGAGCTGGGACACGAGAAAGAATCAATTATGCCACGTTATTCAGCGCACACCGTTCCTCTGCGTTACAGAAAGCTTCCCTGCAATTTACAGAACCTGTGAAAGCAAAGCCTGTTCTACAGCACCTCGCCGAGGAGCAGAGATTTCTGTCGCGTGACGTGGGCGTGCGCTCCAGCGAGCCTCCCTGGGTCCAGCTGAAGGACCACGCCGCGCTCAGAGCCACGGAGCCGCGACTCCAAAGCAGCAGGACCCCGAAGCAGCAGGACCAGCACCCGGGGAGCTGCTCAGGTCCACACTGCCACAGATGCGATCGGAATCCGGCCCGGAGCATTGCTGTACGTGTGGGTGGATGGGGAGTGTTTCCCTCAAGCAGAAGTGAATCTATGGAATGTGTTACCATGAGAAAACACGGAAGCCAGCTGTACAAGCGCATTTTAGAAAGACAGCAAATAAAGGAGGAACCGGAGGATCAAAGGAGACCGTGGGAAAGCAGGAACGTGGAATATAAATGTAAAGCTAGTTTTGTTAGGGAGAGTGGCCATTTCCTATGCCGTGGCACAGGACTGACAGACCAGAACAGGTTTTGCCCAGCTTAATATTATGCCCTAGCAGCAGCTTCCGCATATTTTAGGGAAAAACACACAACAAAACAAAACAAAAACCCCAATTCCATCACTCCACTGCTCTGGTGCAGCCATGTATCACCACTGTGCATTCCAGCTTCGCCCCGGTCACTGGCCGGTCAGCTTCTCACAGGACGCCTCACTACCCTACACAACATCACGTGTGAAAGCCAGAGCACCAAGTAAGCAGCCCTGTTGCTCTCGCACTCTGTTACAGCCTGAGCAGTGACCAGACACGGAGACGCCCGGTGTGCCGCTTCCCCCTCACCAACACGCCACCCTCCTGTGGGGACAGCAGCTCCCCCCGCCACCAGCACCCCGGGAGCATCCCCGAACCAGCAGAAAGACTTCGTGCCTGTTTCTAATGAGATCCCCCAGCCTGCTCCCAGCTGGTGTCCAGCGATCGGTATTTCTGCCTTTCTGCCTGCTGCTGTTAATTCAGCGCATTGACAAAAGGCACAGCAAAACTGGTAAGGCGATCGTTTTAGGTTAGTTGCTGCAGCTGGTTTGCTGGGCTAAGGATTTAATCACCTTGGGTGAGGATGATCTAATCTTGCATTACTTAACTCATCTGTAACACAAATTACACGTCCCAGTGTGTGCCAGAAAGCATCCTCCCTTCCACCACTCACAATATTGGAACAAAACATGAAAGCTTCACAGCAGCTCTCTCAGTATTACAGAAAACTAATGCAGCCAGGTTGCTAAAGGCACACGTAAATTGACAGACACTCTCATTACAGGTGCCTTAATGGAAAGGCAAACTACTTGGCTTTCCTCAGACTGCTCTGCCGAAGAGTTAACCACAAATTAAACAATGAAGTGTCATTAGAGACCTTTTATGGTTTCAGTTCCCATACAAATTAATGCTGGAGGAAATTAATATACAGCAGGAGTGTTCAGCCTAAGTTGTAATTCTCCACATTGCCTAATATAAGCCTTCTGTCAAGATCAACTGAAGGGAAGAAACACAAACCAGGGTTTTTTTTTTTAAATAAATTCACAAGTTTTTGACAAAACTCAGCTTTAGCTGTGGCATCCCTTCCTGTAGGTATCTGGAAGAAGCGCACAGGAGGTCAGCACCGATTTTAACGTCCACCTTTCCCCCTTGGGCTCTCCCACTCACGATTTCCCACCCGATAACGCTCTCGCCAGCCCAAGCGGCTTCCCCTAAGCCTCCCCGGAGCAGCCACAGGAGCCGAGCCGTGAGCTGGCCGCTCGGAGACGCGATTCTATCGCGCTCCTTATCAGGCAGCACCGACAGCGGCAGGGCGCACCGCCTGTCGCGACAGGCAGCGGGTCGGCGCGTCTCGCCTCCTCGCTCCTGCCACCTCGGGAGGTTGGGAGCGCGACCCCGCGAAGTTATCTGGGGAGCGGGGACAGAGGGGGCTGCGGGAAGCCTTGCTGCCCCTCCTGCTCCCGGCCTGGCCGCCCGCTGCAGCCGGCGGGAGGCTGCCCGGCCTCCGCAGCCCTCCCGGGGGGCTCCAACTTGGGCAGCGCGGCTCGGAGGGCGCGGGGCTGGGGAAGGCACCGTGCCCGGCTCGCCCCCGGGCTGAGCGGATCGCTGCTGCCGTGCACGGGCAGGGCACCGAGCCTGGCCGCTGCCCCGCTCCCGGGGCTCCCCGAGGTGCAGCTCCCCGAGGTGCAGCTCCCGGCTGTGCCCGGCACCGCAGCGGGGCCGCCGAGCCCCGCGGCCACCTGTAGCCCAACCCCGAGCCCCTTCGTCCCCGGAGGGCCGCCAGCGCCTCACCTGCCGCGGCGGCGGCGCCGTCCCGGAGCGCCGCAGCCCAGAGTCCCAGCAAGAGGAGGCGCGGCAGAGCCATGCCCCGCTTCAGCTCCATCGCTCCCGCACCACCATCGTCCCCCGGCTCCTCGGCTCCGCCGGGCTGCCCCGGGAGGCTGCGGGGAATCTCCAACTTCTTTCCGGCGGCGAGCAGCGCAGCGGAGCGGAGCGGCTGCGGGCTCCGGTCCCGGTGCCGGTGCCGGGCGGTCTCCCCCTGCCGGCGCGCAGCCGCTCGGCGGCTCCTGGGCCGGGCCCGTCCCTCCGCCGCCGCCGCCTCCTCGGCCAGGAAATGGCGGTGCCGGGCGGCCGCGGCGCGCTGGGCTCCCCCTCTGACATCACCTCATGAATATGCAGCAGCGGCCCCCGGAGCACAAAGTCGCCGCCCCGCCGCCGCCCCCGGCCCCGGGCGGGCAGAGCCTCGAGGGGGGCTGCGGGCAGGGGGGGCCCCGAGCCCGAGCACCGAGCCCCAACACCGAGCCCCGGGTGCCTCAGGGCGGGGGGACGCGGGAGGTCGCTGATCTCCCCCCCCCCGGCTCCTCAGGAGCCCTCACGGACCCGCCTGCCCTCGAGGGGAGCAGGGCTTGGGGCCGGCACCCACAGCCAGGGCTCTGAGGGGATCCCCAGACCCCCGAGGCACCCACACAGCACCCCTCGGCCTCCCCTGCCCCCGGGTCTCGCCAGCCAGCACCCCACAGGGTGCACGGCCACCCCAACCCCGTCCCTCCAGCGGGATCCACGTCCCCTTGTCCTCCTTTCTGCTGGAGCAAGAGCAGGGAGAGGTCTGAGGAAGGAGATCTCCGCTCTTACAAAGTTACTGACATGGTGTGGGAAAAGTCACTGGCAATTAAAATATATATATATATCTGGCACTGTCTTTTTGTAGGAATTATGGTGAGGATCTCGGTTGAAAGACACCATAAGGAGCAATGTCGCTACAACACAGTTTTCAGCTCCGCAGCAGCAACCAGCGTACGACACTTACCTAGCGGCTCCCGCAATACTCTGCAAACCTAGATAAATAGAGGAGTGCGAGGAAATAGCGTTATTCCCACTAGGCGAATAGAGAAACTGAGGCACAACAAGGTCGCGTATTTCCCTCCCGAGTCATAGGCTCTGATCTTTTTGTTTTTTTTCCCCAAAGCCATTTGCCTTTCTGATAGGAATTCCTAGGATATTGGAGCAGGGCCAAGGGGATTTCATGACTGGAATTAAAATGTCACTCCCTCCCAAGTTCCTCGCTCTGCAAGGAGGAGACACTGACAAATCAGCCCCCGGAGAGCATGCGGCAAGCCTGGGTGCTCTTGGGGATGGGAGGCAGTGACATCCCCTTCATCGAGACCGTGACGGCTCTGGGGCTCAGAGGTGCTGTGCAGGTGGTTGCCAAAAGCTTCACGCGCAGTCGCTGTCGCTGCTCTCTCCCCCGTGTATCCGTATATACCCATCTGTCGAAGTGCACTGCGTGGTTCGGCGCTTACTCATATGGAGAGCGCCTTCTAGAAAGTAGCTCCTTCTTCAGCTTTTAGTTGCCTCGTGAGAAAAACAGTGGCCAGCCATTACAACAACGCTGCTTTTCTACGGCTTTATGCTCCCAAGGGTTTCAGGCAGCTTTACAATTAGAGGCTTACGGCACTACATTGGCCCTGTGGGCACAGGGAATGTGCTGGGTTGCAACCAGGAGCAAGGAGGCAACAGCAACGGTGGAGACTTGGCCAAGACCATCTGGGGAGGCAGTGGCAGAGGGAGGCTGGCCTCCACGCCTAGATCTCAATGGGCACAGTGTGCTTTGCCCAAATGTCATGTGTGACCCTTCCAAAGGCTGAAGGGGAAGGGGATGGAGAAGGGAAAGGGAGCTTTTATCTGCCAAGGGGAGCATGAGATGGGAACTTCTTGCAGCATGATACAGGCCAGGCACTGAGCTGGTGTAAGACAGCAAAGCTTTGCTGGAATCAGAGGAACAATGGGAATTTTCACTAGCAGGGGATCTGGCTTCAGCTCGTCTGAGAAGGGCTTTATGTCAACAGCGAGAGGCAGGAAGAGCCATATGAAAATTGGACCAAGATCCTGCGTGCACTGCCAGTTGGAGTGCAAACTGCTGTGGGAAAACTTACAGAGGAGTGCTATATTGCCATGCAGAAATCAAAGGAACTGGCGATTCTGAAATGCTTTCAGGAACTGAAGAAAAATAAAGTCTCCTGGCCGTTCGTGTCGCTGAATTAAGTGGCATGGCTTTGTTCTGCAAGCTGTGACACCAGTGACAGTGCCGCTGTGAACAGGCAAAGGACAAACGCAGTGGCTCACAAATAATTTGGTGCTTTCTTCTTTTTCTTACTTCTGCTGCTGTGACAGTGTGTTGCCACCTCTCACCAGACTTGCTGGGCAGTGTGGGCATGCTTGAGAATATGCCTAAGAGCTACACAGTAACCAGGAGGTGAAATCCCCATACTAAGAGGCTTCTGAAGACACGGGAGAAAGAAAAAGGCAGAAAGGGAAAGAGGGAGGCAAGGAGGCAGGGTGGGATTTGCTGGATTTCCTCACCTTCCTCTGCTTTTCAGCCATTTCTAGTTATTGAAACCCACTGGGACAAGGATGAGTTGGCCCATCCCTCTCACTTCAGAGTAAGACAGTGCTCCAAAACACCCATACCTAAAAGGTCAGCAAAAGTGGCTTGCTTGTGCCACTGCTCCATTGCCAAAACAGTCTGCAATTAGACACAAAATCCTCTTGTTTTGTGCAAGGTGTTTCCACAGAGCTGCCAGGTTTGAGGACCTGTCCTCTTTGTCCTCTGCCTCAGGATTTAAAGGGCAGCAGCATTCCCTCCATCGTTAGGGGACTGATCCATCACGTCAGGAAGCTGCAGCACTGGCAAGAGTGGCAATGACATGAGGTCCGAGGGTTGGCAGGAGCAGCCCTGCCCTGCTGGGTAGGAGTCCCAGGATGACTGCTCAGGTGCTTCCTGAGCGGGACATCTATTGAAATCAGCATATTCAAGCCTAGGTCACTATGGGAGCTGCTCCCAGCTTTCCAGTCATCATCACCAGTGGCTACAGCAAGTAAAAGGAGGGAGCTCCAGCAGGGAAGGGGGGACTTTTGCAGCTCAGGGAATACTTCTCAAATAAATTCCCCAAGGTTGGGCCAGATCACAAGGAGCAAGGAAGTAGAAACCCTCTGGGCTTTTCAAACACTGACAAGAACACAGCTTGAGAGCTGCTGGATCTTTTTTTTTTTTTTTTTTTTTTTCCTTTTGAGGACACTGCAAAGGTTAAACTTGGCATAAACTGTCTTCATTCTCTGCCCTACCCATCATAATAATGGGATTGCTAGAGCTTGTTCATGTCGGATAATAACACTGTTTAACGTGGCCACTTCTGAGGACCCAAATATAACACTCAGTCCCGAAATACATATGGGACCCAGCTGGCTATGCCAAGACCTTGGACATGGCATTTAAAGTTGCAGGTGGCTGCAGCAGCTACTTGAGAAGACTGAAATGCACCCTGACTCTGCCCGGGGCTAGCTTGCCATAACTGAGTTCTGCTGCTTGTTTGAGATTTATCTGAGCTGCATCCGAACTCTGTTCTCTTTTAATTTATATTATTCTACCATCTCTTCATTTCTCCTTTCTTGTCTCCCTCCCTAACACCTCCTTCAGTCAGTAGCAGTGTTGAAATATTCCAGCCTCTGTGTTTCTTGAAGCAAGCTTCAGCCTCCTCCAGCTCTCAAACCTTCCATATGTGCTGGTTTAAACTTTCCGTCTGAGTGAAGACAAGGGGAGGGAACCATATGAAAGACTTGCATTTACTCCATCCTCAGAATAAAAGTAAATCAGAGATGAGTCTGAGCCTGGAGTTTGGGTCTGATCCTTTCCTCCTTCCTAGACTCTTGGCTGGGGGACTGGGACTTGGTCATTATGGGGTGGATCTAAGTCTGGATTTTTATTTTATTTTTTTTAATTTTCTTTTTCTTTCCTAAATTTGACTTTTATCCAGTTAAGGATTTTGGTCCCAGTCCAACAATAATCATTACCCTGAGCCCAAACCTGATTCTTCCATGTGTCTGGGTTGGTTATTCTTTTTTAGAGGTGATAAACTAACACATCGTATGTGTTATCTATCTTTTGCAATAAATGCCAAGCTGTCAGAATGAAAATGTCACATAAATCATACATAAAGTATTTACATTAAAAAAGATTGACTCATAGAAATTTAAACCTTTCTGATGGTGCCATCCTTCACAGCAGGTTGGCCAGGTATTGCCAACGTGAAAGCAATGTTTCTATCTCCGGAGTTGAAATAAAACACAGTGCATCAAAACGGAGTCATCAAACCAAAACAAAATATATTTAACATGGTGCAACAGTCAATGCCATAAGAAATCACCATAGAAGTATGCAGTTATATATACTCTACACATACCGATATGACTTTACAAATCTCGTATTACACATAGATACACACAGAACTGACTCGGGAGGAAGCATTTGTTGCCAGCCCCTTGGTTCCTTACCTACTTGCCATAGGGAGTTACAACGCTTTTTTTTTCACAGTTACTGTATTGCGATTGTATTGCGTTCCCCTGCGAGTCATGGTTGATGCCCATCTCTGCCATCCACGCGATGAAATGGTACAGAGCTTGCTCAGCGCATGGCTTGTCCCTTGTGGGACAGAGGTTTGGCAGCCTGAGGGGTCCCTGATGGGTCCTGGGCACAGCCAGGAGCTCCTGGGTCAGTCCCTGGCTCTTTGGAGGTCTCAGTTGGCTCTGCCAGGACTGGTCACCTCCTGGCTGTGACCCTGCTGGGCTGATCTAACAGCTTACTGAAGGCTCTGCACCTGCTCATGGGGAAGCTGTGCAGGAAGAGCCTCTGAACTAGCAGTGGGTGGGTTGTGGTGGGTTAGCACCACCTTTACCTTTCCCTCCCTGGCCCCTCTCCCCTTTGCCAGCCCTTGCAGCTCTGAGCAAGTGGTAGGAATGAAATAACCACAAACCTGACCTACAGTCCTAAAAATAGTGGCACTAACAGGGCACTGATCTACATTACGGCTCTCGACGACTGCTAACACTGGTGGAGCTGAATGAGGTTAACTACAGCTGGAAATGCAGCAGCATCTCTGCCACAGACCAGGCAGGGCAAGGTTAGCAAAGGGCATGCTTTTTGCTTTATTCATGTGTCTCACTAATCTGTGGTGAAAGTCTTCAGCACTTCTCAGGGGCATATCTTGTGGCTGTGTCAGTGGTCAGTGAAATTTGTGCTGCAAATACCTAATTTGGGGGCAATGGAAGCCAATTATAGGCTGAAAGATACCTGGCAAAACCCCAGAAAGACCCAGTGAAAAAATTGGAAAGCAGAAATGAGAAAACCGAAACAGGAAGATAAGGGTAGAGAGAGAAAAGAAAGTGACTGGTGAAAATAAATTTTTGAAAAGCTTTGCTTGGGGTTTGCTGCAGGTAACTCAGAGCCTGCAGATCTGAATTCTCCTCCTGACTTGACATTGACTGGCCGCAGGCGTTTCAGTGCCTCGCTTGGCCTTGCTGTCTCTGAGTTTCTTACCTTGCAGGGCATCCAAGAGGGCAAATGCACTGCAAAACACGGGCTTTATGAATCCTCCCGTGGAAACAGCTGTCAAAGACTGTGATTGGAAAGTAAAAGAAAGAGCGGGATGGGAGAAGAGGCAGAGACCCAAGGAACAAAGAAATAATGAGGAGTAAAAGAGCGAAAGGAAGAGGGGATAAATGAACAGGGAGACCAATGGGAGAGGAAAATAAGCTTTGGAAATGAGGTTGGCCACTTGTCAGGGTGACCATATCCTCGTCCAATGGCAGGTTTTGAACTGAAATCCGCAGCTCGTCCTGCAGACTGACGTTTGCAGGCTTGTGGCATCTCTGCAACCACAGCAGTTAATCTGTCCCAGGGCAGAGGAGCTGAGAAACCACAGGGGCCCATCACAGAGACGTTTCCAGACAGGAGGAGCGTCTGACGTAGAAGGGCCGTCCGTCGTGCCCCTCTGGCCTGTGCACGATCAAGACGGGGAAGAAGCGGGCATCGTGGTAGGTTGGGGGGTTTTCGTTGACAGCCAGCTGGCTGGAGTAGGAGCAGCACTGCTCGTCGTGGCAGCCCCGGTCAGCGATGCTGCTGCTGCGGCTCCTCCAGAGGCCTGTCCTATGGGAGCCGTGGACGCGGCAGAGGGAGAAGCGGCTGGTGTTGAGGGACAGGCGGGAGTTGCCGCTGCAGCTGTGGAAAGCGTGGCGCGAGAAGATGGAGGAGGTGCTGGAGGTGCGGTTGCAGCGCTCGCAGCCGTGGGCTGCCTCACTGTACCGACACACGGTGTAGCTGTTGTAGGCCGGGGAGTCAGCCAGGTCCATCAGCATGGCCTCCGAGTAGCTGGGGATCAGCTGCCGGTTGGTGCAGATGTGCCACTCCAGCTCCGTGCTGTCCTGCGTGGCATCTCGGGGCATGCGGTACCTGTAGAGGGGCTCCTCCACTGCAGTGGGTGCCGTGTACTCCAGGCCCAGCAGCTTCTCCACGTGGTAGTGGACGTACGCAGTCCGATACTCTATGAGTACCCTGAGCGGCCACGAGATCATCAGGATGGCAGCCACCCAGAAAGCGTAGTGGGACACATACCACGGGAGGTGATCCGGGTCCCCGTAGGCCATCATAAGCTCTTTAAAGTCCACATTTTTGAGCTGCATGCCTTCCCTCACCTCCATGTAGTCATCCAGACCCTCGATCTCTGTGAAGAAGTGAGCTCTCTGGGTCAGGTAAGAGTTCTCAGACTCAATGTTGGCAAAGCTGAAGCATTTGGTGAACCTCAGCTTGGTGGCTGTGTAGCTCTCCAGGCCCAGGAGCTCCTTGGAGATGTCCTTGTACCCACAGTGAGAGTAATCAAACTCAGCTTCAGCCACATGGGTGTTGACCCTCTCGTGATAGACTTGCGTGGTGGTGTAGGCATCGCCGTTGCGGTACCGGGTCACCTGCCGGGTTCGCCGCACAAAGTGGTAGCTGATGGCCTTCCACCAGATGCACGGAGTGGCTTGCTGCATGCGGTTGATGCATTCGTAGACGCTGTCCACATCCGCCTTGTACTGCAGCTCTCTCTTGACGTGGCAGTGCCAGCACTCCACCAGGTAAACCACATAGAGCATGGAGAGGAAGGCCAGTGGGATGTAGACATAGCCGTCTGAACAGGGGCTGTCATGGTAGATCATGGACTTGCCCTTGAAGGAGCTATCGAAGCTGAGCTTGGTGACCCGGGCCAGCTGACACCAGGCCACCGCTCCCAGGCAGCCATACATGAGGATGGAGAGGAGGAGGCATTTCCAGTGGGACTCTCTGCACATGCAGGCACTCAGGGACTGCTTCACGGGGCGTTGCTTCAAATCACACCACCGGGGATGGGGGGAGAAAGACAAAGAGAGGAACCTGTCAGTCACACTGCTTTACATAGCACACACATGGTGCCTTTTGCTTTCCAGACTGTGTCTGGGTTCACTCTCAACTGCCTGAGGACTGCGACACCACCCTACTTCACAGAAACAGGTATATAAACCGCTTTTCCAGAAACACCGGGGCCTCCGTGGGGGCAAGACAGGCCCCCATGCCCTTCTCACTGCAAGGAGCCAGCACCCGCCCTCATCTACACACCCTCCTCTGAGGCCAAGAAAGCTTCACAGCTGATAACCGGTTGAAAGCACAGGGCTGTGGGCTTGCCCCTGTGATTTGGGGGTCTCCTGCACCACACTGCCGGGAGGGCAGGGAGAAGTGTCCTTGGTGGAGCCACAGCCCCCTGGGTTGCACGGCACAGGGGACCAGCGCCTGGCGGAGCCGGAGCTGCTGCCTGAGTCAGAGCTGACTCAGCCCCAGCCCTGAAACCTACCGAGTGATCGACACCATTCTCTTGGAGGTGAGCCATCAGGAAAATTACCAGATTCGAGCACATTTATTTGAAAAAAAAATGTCAGAATTACAGCACAGTGCAGGATAGCTGCAGGCTGGTTAGAAGATGAGCTCCTACCTAAAACACCTGAGTGGTTTAAGTGTTAGAGCTAAGGGTGTATGAGTGAACATCTAAAATGCAGCAGCACATCCCTGTCTTTCAAGTCACAAAAGTCAGGCTGGAAGTGGAGGGGGAGTTTGCATTCTTGTGCTCCCGCTGTGCTTGCTGAGGCGATGTGATTGCAGTCCTTACCCCAGCGATGTTGCAGCGAATCAGCTGCATTGTCATGCTATGTTGGGCTATAATAAAAAAGACCAAATCCAGCCAAGCAGCTAGCAGAAACAGAGTTGTCTTTCTGCAAAGAGCAGCAGCAGCAGCATGGGTTACACTCCTGGCTGGCAGCTGCTGGTCTGAAGAAAGTACATGACATGTGGAGGGCTGAATGCATCTCTCTCGTCACCACCATCCTTCACTTCCCCCTAACTCTGAGAAAACGACAGTGAGAAAGCAGTTACACGCTGATATTCGTGCATCATCATGCCCTCTGCTGAGCCTGATTTTATGCAAAAATAGAAGCATGCTGCTACTCCTTCTCTCAAGGGGCCACCGTGCATCAAACTACTGCATAGACACCAGCAGATGCTAGGTTTGAGAAATGTCTTTTCTTTTTCTCCAGAGATAAAGTTCTCACCCAATATAGCTTGCTCAGACCCAGAGCAGTTAGGATTCAGTAAGTAAGCTTGAACCAGCGAAGAGTTTAAGAACCAGCATCTTATGACTCAGGAAATAATAGCGCGGCACCACTAGAAAGAATTGACTGTTTTCTCAATGAGATGGAAGCATTGGCACCTAACCTTGCAGGGCTATCAGATCAGGTTTAATACTATTTAATACTGCCTTTTTTTTTTTTTTTTTTTTTTTCTTTCCTGTGAGAGAGCCACTTCTAAGTAACTGTAGAGGTTTTTATGATTCGCTTTGAGCACTGCCAAATAGACTACACAGGGTTAGGTCTTTGATTTTGTAGCATCTAATCTGATGCTGTGTAAGTGCAGAGTAATTTTATTTATTTTAGGGAGCTACACCATTCATCTTCAGCAACTAAGGGCAGAATTTGGCCCACGATTCTTCCTGATGCATCCAGAAGAAACCTACAAAGAATTTCTATTCTGATCCCAAGCCTTCTGTATATATTTGTGACAGAAGGAAGAATAATTATTTTGGACTGTGTTCTCTTTACTAAGGCCATTGACTGAAACAGTGGCCAGAATGGGTGCAGAGGAGCTAAACAGGGCATGGTACATAACACCTTTTCTGCAGGTAGGGCAGAGAAAAGACCTTAGTATGAGAAAGAATAAGGCTGTTTTTTTTCCTAGCCTTTGGCAGGAAGCCTTGTGGAAAGCAAGGAAGTGGCTTCAGGCAGACCCAAATCAGCTGAATACTGTCTATGGGAGTTTGGGGGATGAATTCCTGAGTCTACATGCAGTCATTAAGAGTTTCATCTCTTGAAACTCTTGTCAAATACCCACTGCTCTGTCCCAGTGCCATTACTGCTCTGCCATAGCCTTCTGCCCAGCTGCATGCTGGCTGTCCTGGCTCTTGGGGACTCTGCCAGGAATCTCTGTCTTTTGTTCTTTCTCTTGACTTTACATGGAACTAGAGTTTTTGAGCGCTGTCATAATGCAAAAATATGGACTACAATGAAGAACTGCAAACCTCCAGCCTTTTTTCCCCTGAAGGTTTACTGAGGTGAAGAAAACTCTGCGAGTGAAACTCTCTACTCCAATCTCTGGGATGGAGCAGAAGGAGACAGTGGGGCAGGGTTCTGTCATGGGAATTGAAGTCTGCACTCAGCAAGTTGTTTCCATAGGTACATCTCACACGAACAGCATCTGGTTAATACTCTGCAGAAACGCTGAGGACCCAGCTAAGGATGTCTAGCAGCCAGTTGTAATGTAAGGTGTGTGCTTCAGTACTCCAGGAACCCCAATCCTTTCCAGAACCCACTGGAAGCACTCTCAGCCTGGCCATGCAAGGGCTGTCCCATGTCAGTTAAGGCACTCTTTGCCAAAGGCACTGCAATCCCCACCTTTCATTTATCTCCATTCCCTTTGCCTAATAAACTTCTCTGCTCTCTGAAGCTCTATATTCCAACTTGCAGCCCACAGGTTGGCTCCTACCCAAGGACTGATTCAACCAGCCCTGCTGGTTAGGGTTATCAGTGGCCATAATGGAGCCTGAGAGCTGGCAAATGCCTCTTAACATGCCTAGCCCCATGAAATGCCACCCCAGCTTTGGGGAAAGGGGTGGTTGCGATCTCACCAGTCCCAAAGCAGCACAGGCCTGAGCTGGAAGCAGCTCCAAGGCTTGCAGGTCCAGGTCTCTGGATGTGTCCTGTGGAGATACCTCAAAATTGGCCTTCAGACCCCTGCACTGAGAGGGCTGGGTCTGCCCGAGCTGGAGTACCTACACTGTTGTCACTTCAGCTTGTAAGAAATTCAGCTTTTCTCCTTCCTGCATTAGTGAGGACATGCAGCCATAATGCCCACTGGCAGATCTCTTGGATGCACACACACCTATCAGCCCAGCTCCACAGGGCCTTTGTGCTCAAAACCCATTGGGAAAACCATGATTCTTTTCTTCTGACCCACCGCCTCATACCCTCCTTTGCTGCCAACCAGACCTGACTCTTTGCAGTCCTCAGGTATAAAAGGATCTCTCCTGCAGGGTCTGCCCCTTCGGCTGTCCCTCTCATTTCATGTCCTACCTATGTTCATCTGGCCTATATCTCCTTATTTCTCCTTATAATATTAGAAACACTCTTAGTGTGTTTGTAAGAAAGACAGGAAATATAATAAATAGTTACAACAAAAGCATCAGACATTCAAAAGTCAAATAAGGAAATATATCTTTCCATCTATCTTTGCATAACAAATTCATTAACATGTTAAACCAGTGGCTCCCAGACTTTATTAATTAACATACCACCTTCTTGCAAGCATGGTGTTTGTGGTACTACATGGAATCTTCTCCTTGCCATGTGCAATGTTTCAGATCAAAATGGGGTAAGCTTGTGTTTTGGGATGACTACAATAAATGCTTAAGAAAACTAATAATTTCCATGATAACTTGGGCCAGTCAGCAACCGAGGGCTGCATTCTCTGGGGAATGCTGTGGCTTCTGTGTCGTTTTGATGTGGAGCAAAACCATAACCCATGGAAAATGTTAACAGAGAAATGTAATTGAAGAAAGTGAGGTCAGCGAGCCCTTCAGAAAGCCAAGGCCAAGTAGCAACTGTCCCAGAACAGGCGAAAGCTCAGTCACCAGGCACCTTCCCTGCAAACTAGGGCCCACAGATTTGGGTCACTAACCCAAAACAAGAGGTAGCCCTGCCCCAAGCTGCCCTTCCCCACTCTACCTTTACATTGGGGCTTTTTGGCTCATTCTTTCCAAAAAAAAAGTTCAGGCAGAGAGATGTATCTGCATCCCACACAAAATGGAGAGGCGGGTCCGTGTTCTCCCATGGTCTGTTTGTTGTCTGGTGGCGTGGAGTCTTCCAAGACACTAAATGATAGATGTTATTTAATTTGTTGCCACAGTTGCTGGAAAATAGTCTGGAAAGCCCTAGCTGCTGAAGGAAAACTGGAAATTCAACTGACACCTACAGCAGACAGGAGTTTCCAGGCTAGCAGCATTTCGATTATTTCTCCTTCAAGAAACTTTGTGCAGAACTTAGTTTGCAAATGATAAAGCACCCAGGCAGTGGCTGAAAGGGCAATTGCCTTCAAAGACACCCTCGGATGGTGGATGCTGGAGATCAAACGCTGGTATGCAGGGACCGGCACACCCACCCTGCTCCTGCCCCAGCTCTGCAGCAGCCAGCTCGGCTTCTGGCTGCAGCAACAATAATTAAAATCATTTAAAAGTAGTTCGTGCTGTAACAGCGTGCAAATTTGGGCTGTTAATCCTGCCTAGTGTAAAGGGCTGGGGAGAGAGGAGAGGGGGAGCGTGTGGCCCAGCACTTGGCAGCTGGAGCAGAGTGTGGCCAGGGGCTGGAGGGGTGGGTGACCAGGATTTTGGCTCTCTCACCCATCTCTGGACTGTTTGTGAGACCAGCATGAAGATGCAGGCAGCTGGGTTGTAACTGGTAGCCATCCTACGTGAGCTTGCAAGCAACAGCACCGACGTGGCCAAGAAGGCAAAAAATTACACACACAGCCCAACACACACACAGACACACACCAAGCCCTGATTTCTCCTTAAAAGGCACATTTGAACTTTAAGATTTATGCTAGAAAACAAAATATTTCTGGATGATTTGTGTCCCTGGGTCCCTTCCTTGTGATGGGTGCATAACCAGGAATGAGTTTCCTGGGGTGCAGGTCATGGAGGGCTGGATGCCCCTGCTCCCACAAGCAAGCGTCTCCCCATTAGCATGCGGAGGAAGGGATGCGCAAAGAAGCCCAGACTGATTCCACCAGCACAGGATTTTGGGTGCCTACCTTGAACCTCAAGTGCCTCAGTTTTATCAGTGAAGGCTCACTGCCTTTGCTGACTTCTGGACACCAGCTTATCTGATGGCCAGATTCACTCACTGACCACATGGCTGTCCTAGGTGATGGCTGGGATGGTTACAATACAGTAAAGAGCCAGATGGTTCTTTAGTCATCACAGGTAGTCATAGGGATTTCTTCTATCGACTTTGCAAGTCTATTCTGGGTCAGAAAAGTTCAGCTCCTCTTATGATCCAAGCTATCTTTACACCTTAAGACCAGGAGACACCATACCTTCTCTCTTTAGCTCTTATACCTCACGGGCAGTGCAATTTCACTCTACAGTCCTATGTACATTCCAGTAACTGGTGGCTGGTGAAAGCTCATCTTCCATAAAGACACACTGCATTAATTTATAGACAAAAGCAAATGAAGGGCCTGCAATCCCTTCTGCAATTTGTTCTGATGTTGAAATTTCACTGCCATTGTAATTTTGTCTCACTTTAGTCCCCACTGATGGCAGTGGGGATGCCCATTCTCCATGTGATGAAAGACTTCTTTCATACTGCTTCCTTCTCTCTCCGAAGGTGCTTCTCCATGCTAATTTTGACACCTCTAAGCCTTCTTTTGACATATTAAATGGGTCAAGGTCTCAATGTCCTTCACTGCACAGCTTTTATTCCTGCCCTTTGGTGCTCCACTCTCTCTCTGGCACCTTGAAATCCTTCTTAATGTGTACCCTGCAAGTGGATACAGGACTTCAGCATTCATTTCACTGACTTCATGCCAAAACATAAAAGGACCTCCCATTCCCACACATTTTCCCTTTTTAATATCACCAAAAATTGCATTAGTAGATTTTGGACCAGCACCACCCTGGGTATGTAAATTCAAACACTGACTGCTCCTAGGTGTTTTTTGAGTCATGGTTTTGAAGATAGCTAAAGATTTGGCTGCACTCTCCACCCTGAAATGAGTAACTTCAGATTTGGCTTTGGATTGAATAACCAAATTATTAAATGAAGCAGATCCCTCTGTAGGACAGTGCTCATCTCATCATAACAGAACAGCCTGGTAATGTTTGTGCCAACTGTAAATGTTACCAGCAGTGATTTTATGCTTAAATCCAATGGATAGTGTCAAATCTGGTCATTATTCCTCCAGAACTCTGCCAATCTAATGGCTAAATACCCCATTTACATATACAAGTCTTCATAAAGCCAAGTGTCAGTCATTAGCACAAGGCTGTGGGTGTTGTGTGCACACCGAGGTGCTCCTCACACTTCCAGTGCTGACTGCCGGGGGTAATCCCGCAAGCAGCTCTAGATGCAATGCTAAGACAAACCCTCCAGAGCTTCGGTGGAGCATGTCATTACCTAGCTTGCTGTTGTCACATGCTATTAATCAGTAGTTGCATTTTACTCCAAAAGCAGGTGTATGGCAGTGTGGGCTTGAAGCATTACTTCTTTTTCTGTGCTGCTTATGGCATGCAAATGGTTACGGTGACAATTATAAACCTCTTGTTTTGTCCACTTCCAATCCGGGCTGCTAGAATAAATTTGAACTGAAGGCTACCAAGCTGACCCTGATGGACGTGGAGAAATGGCCTGTGAAGTTCAAAGGAAGCTGTTTACACTGCTTTGGAGTTAGTCCTTAAAAAAAACACCCTGTATATTATTTTGCCATATGTTTACTATTTCTCTGTAGCTCTGTAACAACAAAATGGCTTTTTCTTCTTCTGCCAGACTCAGTACTTCAGTCTCTTTGAAAACTCCATCATGAGCTGGATAGGCAGAAAATATGCTGCAACAGCAGGAATTTATTCTAGTGTTTGTTTTGTGGACAGTTTGGGGTCCAACTTTGACTGCCTGTGTCTGGTTTGCAGTCAGATATCTGGGTTCCCCAATTTCAAAAGCATTTAAATTCTCCTTCGGGGAAATCATGCCAAAAGCGTTTCCTGTCCCTTGAAACCTTATGTGTGAACGTGTTTGCCCTTGGTGGCTGACCTCAAGAGCTGCAATTTTGCTGAAGCAAAATGCTATCATGTCTGAAATGAAAGAATGAGAGAAAACAGAGGGTGGTGAAGACGTGGCCTGAATGGAAATAGAGAAATGAGAAGGAAACACAGGAGGAGGGAGGCGAAGAGGTGGAAGAGAGAACAGGGTGGCCTAGACGTTCTCTAAATGCAAATGTCACTGGGGCAGGGGCTGTGGTGGGTGAGGATGGGGACCTGCCAGCCTGGGCTGGGCTGGGAGGGAGTCGGGCCCTGGGAGCAGAGGCATGAGGCAGCACCCGGCGTCTTGGTGCATTCCTGCTCTCCTCCAGCACCGTGGGGTGACCTGAGCACCATCTTCAACAGCAAAGTGACCCCACAGCTTGGGGCTGCTCATGTGAGCAGAGTCAATCTTGTCTTTTGTTTTTGTTTTAGTTTTGCAAGCGTAGTCTTCCTGTCCACAGGGGAAAAAGAGAAACACTGACATAGGACTGCAAGAAGAGAAATAGATGTTGAGGAGAAAGAACTGAAAATGGGGGATAAATTAATGCCAGCCACAATTTCATTTGCCTCTGTGGATTTATACTTGTGACAAATACATCCCAATGAGATAGATGAAAGGGGAAGAACAATCAATAACCACAAGTCACACACTTTGGCAGGTGGCGACCTGCCTGGATGAAAGCAGATCTTTGTCTCTGACTATGAGGCTTCTTCCATCCTGATCAGGAGAGGGCAGTGGAAAATGTTTCAACTCCTGATGGACGTGGCAGGATGTAATGCAGAGAGGACCAGCAAGTCCTTGCCAGGCGAGCTTTCAATTGTGCTGTTGACCGTAACTGAGGTGAGCTCTGACTCCAGGACCAGCCTCCGGTTTGCTGAGAAAGGCCTTGCATGTGTCCGGTGAGACAGGGACGATTCAATGAGGGCAAGGAAATCTCTACCCCACTTCCCCAATTAGCCACCACTGACCTGGGTGCAGATGTCAGCCTCCAAGTCCTGAGGAGATCCTGGTGAAAGGATCAAGGAGAGTGGGGTGACCAGGGAGAAGACAACGACAGGAGAAGAGTCAGAGTACAACCTCTTCTTGCCTCTCAGGGCCAAGTGAACTCCTAGGTGAGATGCTCATTAGTACAGAAAGAAAGGAGCCTGCAGGGCTGTGCTAAACCAGATGTTGGTGTACGACTGTTAGAAGTACTCCTCCACCATGTGACCCAATCTGGGCACCACATGGGGCATCGATAATAAGGCCTGGTGAGGGAAAAGGGAGATATTACAACAGTCATCTCATAAATTCCCTCCTGGGGAGCCTGAAATAAAATCCCTCCTCCTATCCATCTTGAACTACAAGAAGCCCATTACCCCCAGCTCACGCTGAGCCAATAGAAAGTGCTCTCAGCATGGCTGCCAGCACGGAGGGAAAGGGAAATATCAGGAATAGAAGGCAACGGAAAAAGCCATTTAGCATCAAAGAGAATTTCCCTTCGGTCCTTGAACACGCCGTATGGTTCTGCACGAACGTTTCGAACGCACCATTTGCTCCTCTGCCATGGAGCTCCTGCCGGAGTGAAAACCTCACGCAGGCAGGGGCTGTGCTGCCAGCACCGAGCAGAGAAGCTCTGTGACTTGGTTTAACAGGAGCACCCTGCGCGCATGCCACATGTTGGTTGTGTCACCAATGCGGAGGCATTCGCTTCAGCAGCTGTACTCCTGCGGTGAATGGGGATGGCTGGGCTTCTGGTTGGTCAAAGCCCCGCAGAGATTTAATCTCCTCCTTCCCTCACCGGAGGGCAGAAAGGTGCACAAAACGGAGGCACTCAATTCTCTCCCTGGCAGAGGCTATCACAGGACAAGACAAACCACGGAAAGGCACACATCTTGCTGATCCACCTGAATATCAGCAACAGGACCCCCCTGAGGTACTGTAGAAAGGCAGCCTGCTACTTCACACCATTCACCTTCATGAATTCAAGCATTAAAAAGTCACTGTCTGAAGAAGAGGAAAGCAGAGGTCAGGACAGAAGGAGCTTCCAGTCCTCTAAAACATCAGATCCAGAGGTAGCTTTTGCAGGATACTTTTAAGTTCTTCAAGCATAAACAAAGGAAATCCTGGAAAAGAAAGGCATTTGGATCCCAGCCAGTATCCATGCAGCACATTGCATCGGGATGAGAAAGCTGCCCACTAAAATGTAAGGGGAGGAAGGTGAGGGGCGTGAAGCATTCGGCCCCAGCCGGCTCACAAGCTGCTGCAAGGAGAGCCACACAGGTACATTTTTGGCGCAAAGGAATCCTAGCAACAAAGCGGTCACCATTTGCAAACAGAAGTCAGGGCTGTTTCAGTGACAGCTTCCTACAAGCTCGCGAAATACTACACTAACAAAATTATCCCTTTCCCCCCCAAATTACTGACATTGCTGCCACTGGCTTTTGACTCAGCAGTGCCACAAAGTCATATTCCCTACGCCTCCCCCTTGGATATCGACCATTCCTGGCAGGCACAGAAAGCCTGGCTCCACCAGGCAGCCTCTGGTGAGACGGGGACAGCGGGAAGGGCAGAGATCCACGTGGTTGACATCTTCCAGCTGGATCCAGCAGGAAGCCAGGCGTACCGTCTTGCTAGCTCCTCACAGGCTGTCGGCAGCCTTGTTGTCTAACGCCCCGGTTTAGACAGCCTTTGCAAATGAGAAAAATAGTTTGTTATTATTAATGCCATTTAATCTTCGCTTACTCTAAAGGAACACCCTGAGATTTGAATGGGGGATAGAAGCTGGTTACCTAAGTGGTAACCAGAAAAACCAGAACAAAGTGGCTCAGTGAGTTGGTGTCTCAGTCTCCATCCTCCTTATTTCCCATGTGGGACCTCCCATGGGCCAGCCATGTCTCAGCAGAAGACCTCCTGGCACCACGGCGTTGGGCTCAGGCTGTGGCTGTGACTGGTCCCTTGTGCTGCTGAGCTGAGCCTCCCCCGCAATAACATCTACCACTGCTCTGCCAGACTCAGAGAGTGCCTTTCCCCATCCCTGCACCTTTCTGAACACAGCTGGGACCTCGGTGCTGTGAGATTTTATAATGGTGCTCTTGTTAAGACGAGGTAGCATCCCAGCAGCTTATGCTTCCCAGTGAGAAAAGAGGATTCATGATGAATATCACTCCTTTCTCTCTCTTGCTACTCTTTTTTCTTTCAGAGAAACATTCTGTCATAACCTGTGACAGCATGTGAAAATTTCACTGCAGATTCATTTAAAACACCTAATGGTTAAGAGAGCTCCTGGGAGCCAGGACACCTGGGGTTTATTTCCCGACCTGAGCATGGCGTGGCTTCATCACACCTTTCTGCACCTCCTGAAGGCATTGAAAAAACAGCATTTGTAGAGTGCTTTCACATGAGCATCGCAGCAGCACTCTCCTGGAGGATGTGTAAGCTGTCCCACCCTGCTGCTCCATGTTCCTGCTGCTGAGAGCCACGGGCTTTGCCTCTTGCCTTGGCTGCAGAAGGACGGGCCCCTGCTGAGACCCATGGCTGCTCCAGCTCCATGGCACACCTTGGGCCTGCAGACAGACTGCCACTCACACCTTTTCACCACATGCCCTCATTGCCTTCTTCCTCCACCAGGTGCTTGCACTTCTAGCTGGTCTCCTCACCTCCAGGCAGTCCCAAGGGGTTGTTTTCCACTTTTTGGGTCCCCCATGCTGGCTGGACCCTACTGATGGATGCTACCACCCAGCCTCTGTGGTGCTCCATGCAGGAGCTCCATGCTCGGGGGGCTGAGGCTGCTGGGGCAGAGCCAAGGTAGCTGTTCCAGGGCCGGGATGTGCAGGGAAAGAGCAGAAAGCATAAACTGTTAAGCAGTCAGGCCCAGGAACTTCTCTTCCTTAATTTTGTGTCTTGGGATGAGATGTGCTGTAGGCAGGGCGGCCGCAGCTTGTGTAGGGTCCAGCATGGGCAGCATCCCAGGGATTGTAACCCGCCTAGAGACAGCACTGCCCCTTGGGTTTTGGCTAGTTGGCAGCACTGCTACGAGAACCGTGACCTCGGCGAAGTTTCACGGTGCACTAGTTTTAACTTTGTAGTTCTTAAGCTCAGAGGAGACGGATGAATGATTATAGTCTGAAAGCGAACCCTTCAGTGAACTATATTTTTCATGATTAGAACTTTAAAACTAATTAACTACTTAACCACGCTTTTCTGGAAACTGGAGCTCCTGCTATAAGTGAGAAATCAAACAGAGCCTTATCTGCAGTGTCACAACAGTGTCACCGTAACAACTGCAGGGACTTACGGCGCTGATAGCTCGGCAGCGGCTGGGTTTGGTGTTAACTCACTGCTGTGTGTCAGAACACACCGAGAACAAAGCCCCACCAAATATGGACCATTTGGGGACATTTCACTCTTCTAAATCTCTGTTCCTCTAGTGTCCCTGGTCACCAGCAAAGCTGTGAGCTATTTTGTTTCAAGGTGTAGGAAAAAAAGGGGAGGAAGCCCCATGCTGTTCCTAGGGAGAAGACACCTTCTACTTCATCGCTGCCGTGGCTTCCACTGAGTGAAAAGGAGCCTTGGTGACCACTCTTCCCTTTTTGGGGGAGATTATCTTCTGAGGTCTCTGAAGTGAGAAAGGGAGAACAGGGAGTGTATTTAGGGCTTCAAAGCAGTGTGCAGACCCCCTGCCTTCCACTGGTACCAGCCGGCTGGCTGTCCTCCTGAGGGCACAGCATTAGCTACCAGCCCTGGACGGCACCTGGTCACCTGGTTTCTCCTCTCCCACAAGGCAACATCTGTGCACTTAGCAGCTGTTTGCCAAAGCTGTCCTCATAACCCTCCAGTGACGGAGCTCCACAAGCTCCCCAGTCACCCCAGTCCACTCCCCCGAAACAATTCTCTTGCTGGAAGGAAGCAGGAACACCAGTCAGGAGGAGCAACGCAGTTCAGCCTCAGCCACGGCTGTGATGAAGCTCTCTCTGTTGCAGAGGACGGAGGACCTTGGCCCTGGAAGCCCCCCCAGCTGGAGCCCAGGCTGCTACTCAGAGCTCAGACACATCCATCTGCTGTTTCCTATCTATTTTTTTAAACTCTTGTCAGCTTCTGGTTCAAAGTACAGAGAAGAGAGACAACTTCAGGGCACCAAGAACAGGCACGTGAGCAGAAGATAAAGTGGGGCACAGAAAAGAACAAAAGCAGAGTAAGATGTGATGCCTCAGCATGGATTTTCTTTTGACAGGATCTGCAATGCAAATATTTCCTGGAACTGCAGGATCATGAAAAATAAGCTTTCCTGTTTTTCCATTGCCACTATTGATGGAATTGTTCCTTTGTCTTTATGAGAGAGATGACTTGAATCAAGAAATGAGGTGCTCTCCTTGATTTGTGTTTGCTGAATGACTGGGCAGGAGGGGTGGAAAGGGGCTAGCACGGTTTGACCCACATTCAAGAGGGGCAATACTGTGCACCATACAAATATTACCTCTTTGGTCAATTATACTCGCCTGGGACGGTGACAGCCTTCCACTGGGCCAACCAGTAGCTATTATTCAGGGTGCTACTGGAGTAGGTCTTCTGCAAGAGGTTTGGAAGAGCCGAGAGGAAGAAAAGTGCTTCCCTAGGTCCCACATTTCATGCTTGGTACCTTCTGAGCTTCTGCTTAAAAGATGGCAGAGACCAACATTAACCTCCTTCACAGGCCCTCTGCCCGCTCTCCTTTCCAGCCCTGGTTCCTGATTCTGTTTCTGATGAGCAGAGAAGCCTCAGCGAGGACAGTGAGCCTCTGCGGGAGCAGGGGCAGCCACAGAGGCAGTGGGAACCCAACAGCCACAAGGGGGTCTGCAAGGGAGAAGGCTTCAGCAGTGCAAGGGGGGGCTCCTGATGAGGAAGGTGCAGCTACAGCAGGGCTGATAAACCTGTGAGGGCCGCCTGCCTGGTCCCTCCACCACCTTCCATCCATGTGGGTACGACTCTGCTCATAGATGGGCACAATGTAAAGCTACCAAGTCTAAGTTATTTGTGGCCACAAGCAGTGCTTTTGAAACCAACTCCTGATGGGCCTTGCATTGGCAGCAAGAGGCAGATGAGACAGCGTTGAGTGGTCTCCGTCTTCTGCAACATTTCTAAGTACATCATCACGCTGGTGACCATGGGTTTCAGGAATGTTTACCCATGAAGTTTTCCCTCTTTTATTTAGACGGACTAACTGATTGTGCTATGTCAAGCCCAATTAGAGTCCTCAGATATGTGAGACAAGACAAAACCAGTCATGGGCAACTGCTGTTTGACTCTGCCAATACAGACAAGACAAATACGTATTTCAAAATGTCAAGTGGCTGCTGCTTTCAGCTTCCTTCAGTGATTAGTTGGCTTTGGTAGCAAATAAATGATGTTTGTACTCACCAGCTTCACTTTCCTGAAAAAAAAAAAATCAGCTAAGTTTTAAAAAAATATTTCAGACCATTTCCTAATTGAGGTGTAAGTTGGCAAAAATGCAGAAAAGTCACTATCAGCTCTTCAGCGTAGGTGTAGGCTGTCACAGTAACAAGCAAGACAAGAAAAGTAGCCAGCCCACAGCCTAACCAGGGCAGGACAGAGCAGTGGGGAGGAAAGTGAAGGAAAATATGTCCAGAGAATAAATCGACAGCAATAACTGCTGATTTTTTTTTTTTGGAAAACCATGTCCCTTCCATTCCCTCACCTCAAAGACCCTCATTCTTTTTCACAAGTGTTGATGGGGTGGTAAAATCCTACACCACCACCAAAAGCATGACTGGTACAGATCATCCAGCTCTAGCAATCGATATCTCAACAGAAAAACAACAACAACAACAACAAAAACAGCCACCAAACCACAAAACAGCAGAATAGTGGCAGGTAATCCAAGGGCTTGCTCTGACATTCAGCACTGCCAGCAGAAAACCCAGGTGGCCCTGGGAAGGATGGGGCCAGGGCTGCAGCCAGGGACCGAGCAGCCGCTCTCCTTTCCTCCGCAGCTGCATCCTCGCTTGTCCTGTTTTCATGAATAAAATCTCAGACTTGAGGCGCGTTCTCTGCCACTCACTCAGGATTTTATCTCACATTGATTTATTCCCCAATAAAGACAATTTTAAGTCACTGTTAAGATTTAAGTCCATGTATTTGATCCAAGTAAAATCCATAAATGACAAGACTAATATAGAAGACCATGAAATGCCTATTTAATTCAGGGCAATTCAATGCAACTGCAGGTCCCAGCACCAAAAAAAACCAACACTATTTACATGGAGATGGAGGAAGCAAGAGGAAAAGACCAATGATGTAGGACTGCAGGGTTAAGACATCACTGTTACAGGCATTTGAAATATAGACTCAAACGTGCAAATGTTTGTATTGGAACAGAAGAAAAACTGAGAAGAGGATGACTGAAGCAAGATATAATGTGCTTAGCAGAGAGATCAAGTGCTCTCATGTCTAGAAACGGCTTAGATATTTTTATGGTGGACTTAATATATTGGAAAGCCTTCTGTAGCTTGTGGCCATTGACCAAATAAATCAAAAAATCCCTTCCAGCATTAACCATCTATTGATCTTCTGCAGGGCTGTAATTACATTGGGGAGCTCTACCGCTCGAACAGCGGCTGTATCCTGGGCCCAGCCACAGCTCGTAGCGGTGAACTGTATCGCAGGTGTTTAAAAAGCAATTGGACAGGACAAAACCCTAATTTTCACCCACGGAGGATAGTTTTTTCAGCCTCAGCTGAGAAGTCAATTTTCTATTATAGGGACTTTAAAAAGTGTTGCTTGGTTTTAACCCAAGCGTCTGGCAGCTCCACGTAAGCTTTGCTGAGATTACGACCATAGGACCACGAGACCGTTGACGAGTAATGTAAACATGAAGAGAAGCTGTAAGCAGACAAATTACACACAGAAATGTTCTGGGGTTGCCTTCGCTCCTGTTTGCAGTGTTCTCTGCCTGCTTGGAGGCTGCTCCATGCATCCCCAGGAGCATCTATGCTTGCTGGTAACTATTTTGAAGAAAGTTCAGCCACTTCCACGACTTGCACACGGATTACGCAATGCAAGTGGCAGACCTGTCAAAACAGTCGGGAGCCAAGGCTACATTACGGCTAGAAGGAAACCTCAGGCATTCCTAACACCGGACCGCTCGCTGTCCCAAATGTACAGGACTGTAAGCATATTGTCATCGGCTGCCACACAGCCCTGCAGCTCTGTCTGGCCGGTGCCTTGTGGCTCAGTGTTTTTTGTGTCACCGCTCAGACACATCAGTCATTCCCTGCCGGTGATCTGCAAGGCCACAGCGAGGGCTTCGCAGCTGATGTGAAGAAGCACATTAAGCTGTTATTTCCTACGGTGTTTTCTACTGCAGATCAGCCAAGAAGAGTGCCTAGGCCCCGAGACAAAATGGGAGGGATGTCCTCAGTCCTGTGGCCCAAGCGTTTGAAACCCTCCAAGCCCCAAACTGCAAACCCAGCCTGCAAGTTATCCCAGCGCCCGAGAGCTGCAACCCCACGACCACCTCCACCCCCTGGGCAGCAGCAGGCACCCCTGGCCCCCCAGGTGCCGGGCGGGACAAACTTCCCCTGGACAGGCCCCGTTTCTCCCCCTGCATCCTTCCCTCTGCAGCCTCCTCCCGGCTGCGGGGACCCCGCCCGCACCGCCGGCGCCCCGGGCACTGCAGGGCGCGGCGGGCACCGCTCCCCGCACCGCTCCCGCACCGCTCCGCACCCCGCACGGCGGCTGCAGGTAGAGCCAGGCTGCGGGGCTGCCCCCCCTCTCTGCGGGCACCCCCCCGGGGCTCCCTCCTTCGCTCCCCGGCCCCCTCCCCTGCCTTTTTTCCCCCGGAACCCCCCTCGGGTGGGTGTCCCCCTCCCCATCCCCGGCCGCTCACCTCCTCCCGCTCGGCGGCGGCCGCCCCCGGGGCGGGGGTGCTGCCCGGCCCGCTCTCAGCAGCCGCCTCGGCATCCCCCTCCGAGGACATCCTTGGCCATCACCGGCGGGCGGCGGGGGCTGCGGACCCCCGAGACGGCGGAGAGCCCCCTCGGGCCGCCCCCCTGCCGGGAACGGGGCCGGGAACGGGGCCGCTGCGAGCCGCCCCCCGCTCCCAGAGCCGCCCCGCCGGGTCCGCCCGGCTCCTTCCAGCATCCCAGGCAGGCGGGCAGCGAGGGAGGGAGGGAGGGAGGCGGCGGAGGGGAGGAGAGAAAGGCGAGGCGGAGGGGGGTGCCCCAGCCTCTCCCGGCCCCCCCAAGGTGGGAGCCTCTGGGGGAGGCTGGGAGCCATGGGGGGGTCCTTCCCTCCCTGCCCTCCCCTCCCTCCCCTTCCCATCCCATCTCATCCCCTCTGGTCCCCTCCCCGCCCCGCCCGGGGGCTCCCCCCGCCTCCCCCTGGGGGCGAGCATCCCTCCTTCCCTCCCCGGGTGCCTCTCCCCGCTTCTCCCCAAGCTCACACCGCGGCCGGGGCAGGAAGGGGGGCGCGGAGCAGCCGGGGCAAACTTCCCCGCTCCTCTCCCCGGCCGCACCGGCACCCAGCCCTGGGGCTGCCCCGGCCCGGCAGGAGGGGGCTGCACGGCCCTGCTGCCCCCCAGTTCCCCTCCCCGAGGAAATGGAAGCACCCCGCTTCTCCTGTCCCTTCCTCTTTAGGGTTTCACCCACCCCCAGCTCAGGTCTCCCCCCCAGAGCTGCAGCCTGCCATGACCTCCCCACACCGCCAATATTTCTCCCTCCCGCTCGCATCCTGTGCATCCCATCATTATCTGCTCTCCTGCTGCCCAGGACTGGTGTGCTGCACCATCTTACCCCGGCATGTTTGCTTCATGTTTCATTACACTCTTTTGCCTTGTGAGGCTCATCTCACTTGATCTGTTTCTCTCTCAGTGCCCTACAGCAGTATATATCTTAAATGCTCCGTAAAATCTTGCAAACGGGCAAGTGAGCAGACTTGAGGCATCAGCCCTAGCTTTAATATTCGCACCTCAACTCCTGCTCCAACATGCTTGCTGCTTTTCAGGCGTGCTGCTCTGTACAGCTCCACTCCAGCGTAAGGCACTCGGGCTGCGTACCAGGCTGGTTAGGAGGGCTGCAGAGCAGGGAACGGCGCTTGGTGTGTGGATGTACAGGGAGAAAAGCCCCAAAGCTGGGGTTTTCCAGAAGTGTTGCACCTGCTACATCTGGATTTCAGGGCATGGATTGCATTGGGCAAATCTTGGCTGATCCAAGAGGGGGGAAACCCACCTAGCTTTGGAGGAGAAGGGCATCCATGAGAGACAACGGACAAGTTCCCTTTGGCTCCTGTGGCTTTGGACCAACAGCAATGCACACACTGCTGCTG
Source organism: Netta rufina (assembly GCF_964035555.1). Lineage (NCBI taxonomy): Eukaryota > Metazoa > Chordata > Aves > Anseriformes > Anatidae > Netta > Netta rufina. The sequence goes on from NC_140128.1 coordinate 32,127,478, forward strand.
CAACTACAGCCGCAGGTGCCTTTTTCTCCCCAGAGCTCATCTCCTCCTGCCAGGAGGGGCATTTGCTTGGCTGCACCCAGTACATATGCACAGAGTAGTCTGGCTTTTGCTCCTGCCAGCCCTGCAGAGGAGCTGCCAGAAGCACTCAGTGGCAGACAGTACAATGCAGGTTCTCTAAACCACATGAAAACGCACATTTAAAATACCTTGTTTCCTTTCTGCAGGTGGCACAACGGGGAAGGATCTCTAGGGGACAGGTTGGGCAGCAGACGGGCAGGGAGCAGATCACATCTGGGACGCAGGAAGGAGCAGCAGAGAATGCATAAGGAGTGCCTGTGCTGTACCCGCCAGGACCTATAGGGGAAGAGAGAAATTTAAAATCCATTTTGCTTGGTCAGCTCGTGCGTGGTTGTCTGGACGGTTTCAGTGACCTTACATACACTGTAAAAACGGTGGTGGTAGCGGTGCCGGGACAGGATGGGGCTGTGGTTAGAGGGGAAATGTGCCCAGCCAGAGAATTGTCCACAGAGAAACCCAAACTGAGCATTACGCTTGTGCCAAATTCTCCTTGTGGGGGCTGTTGAACAGCAGCAGTCAAAGGCATCAGTGGCAACAAAGGGAGGTGGAAAAAATGGGCTTTGGTGTGCTGCGAGGCAGTGGAGAAGATGCCTCCCCATATGGTAAGGCAAAAGGGGAGGGCAGTTTTCTGAAGTCGGGGACCCCGTTTTTACAGACAGCAGGGAGAGAGAGGCTGTGCGTCAGGGAGGTGTCAGCCAGGCCAGCCGAGCAGCCAAGGAGTAGGAGAATCAAATTTAAGAGCTGAGTCACACAAGGACAGAAAACAAAGACCTGGCAGAGCTCAGGTTTGTCTGTCATCCTATGCCGAATAGTCACCTCTGTTTAATAAATACATCTAATACCCACCGGGCTTTGGGGCAGCCTGAACAGCTTCATGAAGGTTTTTAATTTATTTTCATTTCCACAGACACTCAGCTTTTGATGTTGAATAACCTGTGAGCTATTTAATCTAAACCAATCCTGACCGGTGCTTGGGTTACAGCTACAAGCAGTGCCAGGGACTGGATAATCAGCCCTTCCACCTTTAAGGGAAGAAGATGTCTCTTGGGGTTAGGTAGCCCCCAGTTGAACTCAAGCTTTTGATCCGAAAGGCACAGGCTTGTACATCTTCCTACCTGACATGCTGTCAGCATCCAGGTGGCACCTGAAAAACATAGGGAAAAGCCTGCAGATGAAGCAGACCTGGAGAAGGGAAAATGAATGTTGCTGCCCCTGAGATTGAAGCTTTGGAAATGTCATATCTCACTCGGTGCCTTTATTTCCACCTCTCTAGCTCCAGATTCAGTGCATCAATCTCTGTTATCAAGGCTGCCTTCACAACCTGAAGAAACAGGGGAAAAAAAAAAGGAAAAAAAAAAAAAGAAAGAAAGAAGCTTGAATTCCAGAAAGTACTGCAAAAATCTGTGCAAAGCTCATTTTTTAATTTCAGAAATGCAGGGGATCAGTGTCACTGGTGTAAGCTGCCTGAAGGGGCTATTTTTGTTCTTTAGAAGCTTTTCCCTCTATTCTAACATAGATTAATTATGAATATTTATATATATAGTACCAAAAATGTCATAAGCAGTTTGCAGGCTGGCTTGCAAAATATGTATACCATATTGTAAAAATTAGCTGTCGTTTCTGGGCTTTGTGCCTGGTCACTCACACTTTCTAAATGGCTAACAGAGAACAGAGACAACACGGGTTGTGGTGCTGCCTCCTCTATTCAGAGCACCAAGAAACTGGTGCAGTCAGGAACTGCAGTCACTGTTGGTTTGAAATCAGCCCCCTGTCACTCAGAGCATGCCTCTTAAAACGCTGCTAATCCTTTCTCTGAGCTCGGCCAGGCCGGTGCACCGATTTAACAGGCAGAATTTTGTTCTGCTCCTTAGTGCGACACAGCATTTGGGCTAAATTTTATAAAGGTCTGAAACCTTTTTAAGGTATACATAGGAGCTTGTTGCCTGTCTTCCAGATGAGACAGCTATCAGGATCCTGAGTGTTTATGGCCATCAAAACTCACAGAGCACTTTAATGGAAGAGAAACATTAAGCCTTCTGTCCAGGGGAGATTCCTAGCAGGGAAACTGCAGTATGACAACTTCAAATTACTTATTTGCTGCTCCAAAAACCAGTGTAAATTAATATATGCTGTTAAGAAACTGCCACATGCTGTCCCAAAAGCTAAAAGTAATGGAAAGAATATTTCCAATACAGATGGTTTGTAAGTTGACTTATGCAAATAGACATATTGGAAGAGAGGAGCTACTGCTAAATATAAAATACGTCATACTGTCCTACGACTTGTGTGAGGTGCCAAAGAACTAGACAGCCTATCCCTAAGGAGCAAGCCCAGTTATTTCAACAGGCTTTTGATCAGCCCTTAATGTGTTAAAAAAACAAACAAACAAAAAACCACATAACAAAACAACAACAACAAAACCCAAACAAATCCCAACCACAGCGTTTCTAGTTAATACCAAGCTTTCTTTTTTTAATTACAAATTCAAATTTCTATTGGAGTCACGAGTGGCATTTCCTTCACTGTATCTGTTTATGAGTCTGTATAATCCAAACCACGTCTATTAGCCTTTGCAAAGTCTGTAAAGGGAGAACACCACATTGCGTCAATATTAAAGCTTAGTGCAATATTTGTGAATTAAATTGTAGATATAGAAAAAGAGAATCTGTCTGGACCATTCACAAACTGAGCTTTGATATCCTTTTAGTAAGTAAAAAGCTGAAGGGAGACATCAATAATTTATTAGCACTTGGATTACATCCTCTGGTGCTTGTAGTTTGCTGCCTTCTCGGAGAAAAAGAGGACAAAGGCAATACTGTCTCTTGGGTTGTAAAGTCTTTGCATTCTCTAATATAGTGATGTTGACAAAGGATGCCTCATTCTGACTCAAATAATATCCATGGCTGTCAGGGTGACGGTCACAGTTCCAGGAAGCACAGTGGGATGAACCAGCAGCCTGATGTCGTGTGGTGCCCTTCCAATTACCAGCATGAAATGAGCCGGGTGGCATTGGTACCATGCCCGGTATGTAGCTACCCCTGTTGTCAACTGCTGTTGTCCAGAGGAGCCTGGGCTTTAATAGCTAATGGACAAAATTTAGTGGGTTGTGGGGACACAACATGGCTGGACAGCATGGCTGTCACCCATAGAGATGTGAGGCCCAAGACAAGGGCCCTCGCTAGAGGAGCAAAGAACTCCTTTTATTCCTTGTCACCTCCTGCCCTGGTCACCTCCTGGCACTGCTCACCATCTTCTCTTAACTTCTCAGTCCATCTCTACATCCCAGGCTCTTTTCTCCTGCACTGCCTCCCTCCCATTCCCTCAGATGTCCCTGCCCTGCCTCTCACAATCTCTTTCCTGCTTGCAGTGATGCCCACTCTCAAGCTCTAGGTTTAATAATACCATTGCTGACTTGTGCAGATACGACAGAATTTGCACTGACATTTGCTTTTTCCCCTCAGAATGAAATGTTCTCCCTTCTCATCTATTCCTCTAGCTTGCGCCTTTCAAATTTGGCACCAGTTGTCTAGTTCTCTTTCCCTTATCTTGCTCCTTCTGAGGTGCTGTTTCCAACACCTGGACAACCACCATCACCCACAAGTTCTTTCCCAGCTTTTTCAGTCTTTGAGTCCTGACAAACCTTCCCTACTTGTGTCCCAATCACTGTCACCAAGAGCTGTCACACACTTTCCCCCCAGCCCTAGGCAGGACACAACAGGCCGCAGGCAGCGTGAAGGACCTACAGCTGCCTCAGAGCAACTCTAGGCCGGGATATTCACCTGTGGCTCCAAGCACCAAAACAGGGGGTGCATGGTCAGGGAAAGAGCAGATAGGTTCCTCTGGTTCTCAGCAGGAAACACCCAACTATCACATGGCTTGACCAACTTCTTTCCAAAGTTAAACCCAGAAGCCCAGATGTACGCACTGACCTCCGTGTCTCACGCCTTCTGATGCAGAACGGCCATCTGGGCAGTGACATCCCAGAGCCAAGTTGATAATTTGGCGGGTTCCCAGCATTTTCCCATGGGAAAAAAGCTGGGCAGTCGCTGCTGCTGTATGTCTCCAGAAGGCAGCCTGCCAGACCCCAGGGCTGTTGCCTACTGCCAAACAGACTTTTAAATAAATGCGTGGACCCCAGTGACAGACCAACATGAAAAGGTGCTCACATGCATCTGAGCAGTCGGTGCTCCAACACGGTGACATTGTGCAACCATGAGATCTCTGCTGTTTCTCCTGTAACTGTGTCACAGACGAAAAGGGCTTCAAAGTGTTGGCGTTGCTAGTGGCGCCGCTTGCCACTAGCAGGAGGGGGGCTCTCTGCTGTGGGCCTTCCTCTGGGAGCCATCGACTTCTTCTCTCCTCATGAAGGTAATTGTCACAAGAGATCACAATAGCTATAAATGCCCTTGAAAATAATAACAATAAATAATAATAAACAAACACAAAACACTGAAGAGAACTTGTTGTCAGGCAAAGAAAGAGCATAAGAGAGCACTCTAGAAAAATGCTTCCACATCAACCTGGTAGAGAAGTGCAGGCAGCTGGAGCCTACTTCTGATGATTTTGCTTCCCTCACCAAGTATCACCAGTGAGGGAACAGTCTTGTCCTGGTGCTAGGCATGGTTCAAAAAAGTTCAGAAGTGATTTAGTACCAGTACCACATATAAGTGTTAAATATCCCATCTGATAACCATGGTTGTTTCCTTAGAAAACCCCTCTTCCAGACACCACACTGCCTGTCTCTCCCTACCTGGACAGCTGGTGAATGCTGTGTGTTTTCCTCCCAAGAAGTAGAAATGCACACCACCAGCATGCTCCTCTGGGAACCCACAGCATTTCATGTCACCCCTGGGGAGCTGGGAAACCAGCTTGGGCCTAATAAGACTCCATGGGTGAGTCCTCACACAGACAAGGCAGAGCCAGCCACTGCAGCCCTTTACATTTTCAAAGACAAAGGCAAAAACCCAACTCTGTGTGACTGCAGTTAGTTCTGCCAGATCACTTAAATCATCAGGACAACACGATCATCACTGTTAAAAACTCTTGGCAGATCTAGCAGCATTAGCATAGTTATTGACAATTAAGTACTTCAGGCTTGGGTGTACAGGCAGTATGAACTAGCTGCTGAGCATGCATCCGCACTGAATATTGAGCTCCCCAAACTGAGAGCATGGCAAAGGCCACCTTTCCTGTTCCCAAGGTGCCAGGGCTGGATTTTGGGGAAAGTGAGCCTCCCTGGGCACTCCTTTTGGTGCACATTCTGCTGGTACAGGTGGGATCTGGATGAAGCATGCATGCATCACTCTCATCCTGCTGGGATGCAGAAGGATAAGGTTTTCTGCATGATACATCAGGAAATAATCTGAAGAAAGGAACAAATCCTAAACTGCCAACAAAACAGCCAGTTCTCCAGGAGATTTGCCACAGAGGATAATCATCTGAGCACAGCCAGTGCTTTAAACTGTCTTAAATTGTGTGAAATATGAGGCTTAGGCACTTTGACAGGCTTCTTTTAAAATCTATGACAGTAGACTTGATTGCATCCACTACATTGCTCAAATTTTGGCAGACAGATCCAGCAGCAGTAGCCATCAGAGACACTGTCCTCAGCCCAGGGAAGCTGAAGTTCAGAAATGCTGCTTCCCTTGGTGATATTAGGGGCAGAGAGCATTGCCAGGCAGGGTCAGCTCAGAGACTATTTCCATTTAAGCCTTCTGTGAACCAGTGAATGTCATTGATGATGCATTCACCATCTGTGCAAACAGTGATTTTCACCTGCAATACTCTTCAGATGCAGCGTTTGAAAGACCTGACTTGAGAAACGCATTTGCTTGACTGCCCCTTCTAATTTCCACAGCAGCCTGCCCTCTGGAGTCTCAGCTGTATGTCAGTTCACTTTTAGAAGTATTTTATTTTGATGTTGTAATGCGGTGAGGAAGTCCCAGTGTGATAGGCATACATTATACAGACTGAGCAAGAAATATCTTTATTTGCTGAAGATGTGTTTTATTTCAGGATATTTTCATCTAGTCTGATAAAAATGGCATTTCTATAGAAACAATTGATAAAACAAACAACCAAGAGGAAATCCCATGCTAACTGTCAAGAACCAACACAATGTTTGGCAGATGCACTGCTAGAGATGAGTAAATACTCTGTTGTTTTGGGCTTTTAAAACATGCAACCTCTCCCCCTCACTACATGGTTAAATCAATTTACATTGATTATGGATCTGTGCTTTTTATTGGTGAGCGAGTAGAGGTCTGATTTAAAATATTCCTGCTTTACCTAGTCCTAGGAATCCACAGCAGTCTGAAGTGTTTTTCTCACAGAATCCCAGGGTCTCACCCCAAAAGTTGGCTAGAGAGCTGCAGAAAAAGCCAAAGCTCTGCAGATGGATCTCTCAGGACATTCAGACTTATGCTCCATCTCTGTTTGCCTACCCTGTTCTCCCACCAGCGAGAAAGCTGCCATTGATTACTCACAATCTGGTTCTGCTCTTGCGCATGCACATTTCTTCAAGAACACGTGTATTTTTTTTAATACCACAGGGACTCCTGCTGTGCTTTGTGTGACACCGCTGTGTGTACTTCCCTGCCTTCTGGTTCAGGCTTTTTCTCTTCCAACCGGATTCCTGCAGAGATTGGTGTCAATGTGCAGTGCAACTATTCCTTTGAGGCATGATATATTACCGTTTCTTTCAAGTTCAAGGCCCAATCCTTGCAGATTTGAACCTATAGCTCAGGTGACAACGTGCCACGGAACACTTTGTTCTACCAGTCTCAACTCCTTTTTACAAAGAACATGCGTAAGGACTTGTATCTTGGACCTATCCCGTATTATTACCAGTTCTCTATTCCCCAGCAAATCTGTGTACTTCTCACCACCCTGCTCTTTACCTACTCTGTTATTGACTTCGGTTTTTGTCTTCTGGAAACAAAACTCTAGGATTATCTGTCTCCGTGGCCATTTCCTTCTTAGGCAACTCATCCAAATATTTTCCATCTCTGCAACACAGATAATATTGTTGCATTTACAGATTTACCTTCTAATCCCACTAAGGCCACTGCCATATTGTCTTTGTTGTTCTGATCCTCTGGATTTTACAGTCTAGTGAGAAAGCATTTGGTTGTAGGCTCTTATGCTTCTCTGCTTTGGAAGATCAAAAACATCCACCAGAAAGTCACATGAAGCTACTCGCTTGTGGCAAGCAAGAAGAAGGGGGTGAGGGAGAACATCAGGGCCTGTGACAAGACTGATGAGCTTTTAAAATATCATAAAACGGCTCTCCTTAAGTGAGGAATTATTTGAGTTCACCTCCAATGACTCTTATAGATGCTCTGGTGGGAATTTCCTTGCCAGAAGAGCTTAGCAGATCCCCGCAAGTGTGTAGATACTTATAATTTATAGGATAAATATGAAGACGCACAAGCATGATTTATTGATAGAGCATCAGCTATATATAGTGTCCTTAGCTGTATTATTAAAACAAAAGGTAAATAATTAATAGAATGAAGAAAAGATACATAAAACTCCAGGAGTGTTGACAGGAAGTATTCCTGTCTTGCAGTAATTAAAATAAAAAACATTTTGAGCATATTTTTATATCTTTCTGTCAAAAAAAAAAAAAAAAAAAGATTATTTGTTCGCTTCATATGCATTGCTAAGAATCACCATGTGTGGCTGTAGAACTTGTGCAGCCAGTGTGAGAGAAATCAGGGAGGAAAAATGCTTATGGCTGCTCAGTTTAAATGCCACACCGCTCTCAGGATAGGATTACCATCTGTGGATATTGACCAGTTACGCTTGTTTGCCATCAGATTAGTTTCAGATTAGATATAACTCAGATAACACTTGCTAGCTTTCTTAAGTTCAGTGCAGATCATTAACATGAGAAGTATTACAGAAAGGTGCAGGCTTACTTCAGAAGAAAGCAAGAGACAAAGTTAACATGTTTATTATTATTATTATTATCATCATCATCATCATCAGAGAACTACTAAGGCAAAGCAAAATTCTGCTAGCAACTGGTTATGTATATCATATACATGTTTCCTGGGCTTAAGACAAAAAGATGACAAGCGGATCACCCCTAAGAACTGTAGCTCATACATGCCCTTTCGTGTCTCAGGCTATCTAGTTTGCTGAATTGATTCAGTATAAGATAAATAGGACCAAATATCCTGTAACACCTTTAGGGTATTTTTTTTTTTAATTGGATGTATAGTAATTCATTTACTTCATTTCTATACTAACAATGTCGGTAAGGTCAAAGTGATTTTACAAATAGTTATTAAATTCTCTGAATTCAGAACAAGTCAACTTCATGAGCAGTTGTCAGACAATTAAAACAGTCTCAACACTTAACTGAAATACATTCCAATGCAACCAGTGCTAAAGCTTTTCTGCCTTATTATCCAGGTAACAGAACCCAAATGTCCTGGCAAATTGTTCAGAAGTTTAGCGCCAGCAAAGCCTCAGAGTGAAAAAGGTCTACTCCTACCAATGTATCTGCCAAATCCTTCTGTAAAATCAATGCTCTCTTGTCTGGTCTAAAGATGAACAGCACAATAAACTAAAATCCAAATTCCACCTTTTGCCTCAGGCAGAGACATAATCCATTGATTTCAATAGGTTTTAAAGCAGCTCTACACAACCTTAACAGACCCACAAGCACAAAAATGCGCAGAAGCCAACAAGGCACCAAATAGAACATTAAACTTCTTGCTTCCAGGTGCCATTCTTGCGGTAGCCACAGACTCATGTTGCCAAGAGCAGTGTCAGATGGTTCCATGGAGAAGGGACTAGAAAATGGTGCTCTCGAGGCTTAACTGCAAGAAACTTGAACAGTTATTTCAAAGTGTTTCTTGCATCCCAAACCAGCAGAATCTGTGAATGACAAAATTAAATGACAGATGGTGGCGGTAGGGCTAACACCTGATTTCAGTGGAATGGAGAATTGGACCTTACGTTTCTAAACAGTCACTGCTATTATTGAACTAGGCTTGACTTTGATTCCAGTTCCTTTAAGGAGTGCAAAGATGAGCTCTGCCAGCTGATGAACCGCAGTCTGGCATGGCAGCACCAGGGAGGCACTCCAAACACTCTTAAGGCTCTCTTCTGAGAATCTCCAAATGTAATTTTATTCCTCCTGCTAGGGTCACCTATAAGCACAGACATAATAGTAGAAACTGCTCAAACACCTGTGCCAGAACCAGGTAGAAAACTGTCCACCCACAAGCCTAGAATTGGGCTCACTCTTGGCTACTTAGTTGGTCATCTTCAAATGATTTTGCTGGTTTCTGCTTTAAGAAGTATTTAATGATCTAAAGCAACACAATCTTCAACCTCACTATCTCAGGAATAGCACAAAGCATCAGATGACAGCTGAGGGAGATGTTTTCTGCCCAGTATTTTCACTGAGAAGTTCCATTTTGTACAAGTTAATCACAACTGGTTCACAGACATTGTTGTTGAGACCACTGTTGTCAGGGTAAGGGTTTATCTTAATTTCTATAGAGAATTAAGTGTCAAACTTGAATCTGACTGCAATTTTGCCAGTAGCATAGTTTTCTGAAGGAATAAAAAGCCTAATGAGATCCAGCAGATGGGAACGTACTGCATTCCTTATGGTATTGGGGCACTTGTGGTGAGTCCTTCTCAAACAGGGGGACCACCTGGCCCAAGAGCTGCAACCTGCATCCCTACTCATGCCCACTGAGTTCACCTCTGGTAAAAAAAAATAAAAATAAAGCTCAAAGTTGATTAAGCACTAAAACTAATGACCACTATTAAAATAAATGCTTCTGCAAGTTACGACTGCTTTCCAGAATTATTTAATAAAGCTTGGTGTATGTGAATAATACATGAATAATTAGGCATGAATAATAAATTATAGCTCTGTTCATGTAGCTTTATATATCCGTCCTCCTGAAGTACCTATAGTCTCAGGCACACCAACAACCTCTAATAAAAGAGAATGGACAGATCAGAGATTTACATAAATGTGTTTTAATACTGGCAGGCATATGTTACTATTATGAGGTGGTGCCCTATATTTACACCTGGGGGAGCGCGCATTTGTGCTGTGCAACCTAAGAAAGATTTGGGGGAAAGATTTGAGCTCATCACCGAGCAGGGCAAGGTGCGCGTGAGACCCCCAAAGGACAGGCACTGAGGGGAGGCAAAATGGCGCCGCCCCCCCGTGGAGGAGAAGTGCGGGCGGAAGTAGCGCTACCGGGCGGAAGTAGCCGCTGCGGGGCGGAGCGGAAGTGCTGGCGGCGAGCGGTGCGGGCCGAGCGCAGGTGAGTGGTGGCGGGGCCGGGTGCGGGGCCCCGCGCGTTACCGGCCGGCCCGGGAGGCGCTGCCTGCGGCCCTTGGGAGCTCTTTTCTCTTTTATTTCAAACTCGGCAGCTTTAATAAACCAATATAACGCTGTAGACTTGAGGACGGGGGTGAAATGCTGGCAACTTGCAGAATCTGTTCGGAGCCTGAGGCGGTTTCTTGTTTGTACGCAGCCCTGCGGCCTGTGGAGCCGTAAAATCACAGACCCAGAAAGTTATTAAGGTTGGAAAGGGCCTTCAGGGCCAGCCCGTGCCCAGTTCGCGGCTGGTGTGCGGCTTTGTGGCTCTGCGGGCCTCTGCTGCTGCAGGAGAAACAACGCCAAGTAAATGCAGGTGGTCTAGAGCAGAATAAAAGTCGCTGTGACAGGGGATTGCACCGAGTGTGGTCTTCTGTAGCCTGGTGGCAACTACACATCTTGGGCAGGAGCGTGGTGTGTTGCTCGTACAAAACTGCACTTGATTTGGGTACTGTTCTGTGTTGGCTAGGGGAGGCGGCAGGGAGGAGTAACATGTGCCTCCAGAGCTCAAGGGCTGCTTCAGGGGAGTGTTGCAGGAGTATTGCAAACCTCAGTGTGTCTGTAACATAAGTGCCACCCTCTGCGATACACCAGTGATGTGTTAGGCTGTGACTGGAGGCCCCTACTGCCCTAACCAGCCTTCCTCCTCAGGGTGACACTTGAGCTGAAGTTGGGTAATCCAAAAACGTGTCTTTGCACTTGAAGCACTCAAAGACTTCATCGCCGTCTGTCCTTTTGCACCTTTTTTTACTCCAACTTCACCCATTGGTCCCGACCATGTTTGTTAAACTAGCTGCAGCGCTGACAGGCTTTTCAAGCAACCGTATCCACCGTCCATATCCATGAGTCCAAAGCATAACAGAAAGATATTTATTGAGATTCTTAGTCCAGACAGAGGATACACCAGCAGATGATCCCATATCTGCATAACAATCACAGTGTTTTGGTGCGTATAGGTGCTTATGGGCCTTTCACTGTGTTTCTGATCCCTAGGACAAGGTGTCCCCAGCAGGCTGCGTGTTGGCTAGGTGGTGGTCCCTGTAGACAGACAGCTTCTGAGCAGGTAGCTTTTAAATTGCAGGTTGTGAGACTGCAGATAATCAGGCTGTGTGGTGCTGGTGGCAGTGCTGATGATCAGTACAGTTAGTTATTTTTCTTACATGTTTTTTCTGGGTGCTGATGGATGAGAATTGATCTTTGTGATGGCCAGGTGAGTGTTGCTAAAGTGCCTAGGTAGCCTCCAGAAGGCATGGAAAGAGGTACTGTTTCAAAGTAAATTATTTTTACCTCAGTCTGTCTGCAAGTACCATGTGTATTTAAACAACTTCTTGCCCATTAGACTGCAGAAGGACCAAGTCAAAGGCCTTGGTTGTATTAAATTTCTAGACTCAGAAAACAGAAAGAACACATTGAAGTCTTTTATCTATTTTTCACACCAGACTAATGCCCCACCTCCGTATTACCACCCTGTAACTGTTTGGGTGTCTTTCATATCCATATGGAGGAAGGACTGACTTTGAGGAAATGGTTCCTGACACGTTTCTGTCCCATCTCTTTAGACAGTGACTGCAAAGTTGGCTGCTTCTGCCTGACAATTCTCCAGGCAATTAAAGGCAGCCTCAAGGCCCCATATATTCTTGAATAATGTAAGTGATATGCAGAGACTCAGACAATGGTGTGTGTGGAAGGAGCTTAGTGCAGAAAGATTAGCAGCACGCTTTGCTTAGAACCAGGCGTTTTGTGTCTGCTAATCCTAGCATCACCCTCGCTCAGGCTTTGAAGCCCATGATGACAGGGCATGAAACACTTGGCTTTTGATGCATGCGATGCTGCTTATGCATGTGAAAGGGGGACCTATCTACTGAGGTATGACTACTGGAGCCCCTATTGAGGCAGAAAGGTCCATAAATAAACTGCAAGTAGGCGTGCGTATGCTAGCAGTGCACAAAACAGGAGCCGTCTGCAGGAGCTGCAATTTTTGCTGTGCAATTGGAGGGGAACTGGGAGCGTTTCTGCCTGCTCAGCATCAGTCAGAGCCACAGTGACATCCCAGGTGTGTGAGGCAAGGTAGCAGCATGCTCCCCTCCCCTACCTTCATGCTGGGAAGTTGCCCCCAGTGGTGGCCGTGTTCCGCAGACATTCTTGACGCTGTCTGGCAGAGAGGCTGGGCATCTTTTTCCTCTGTTGGGAGGGTTTTATGGTTCAGAGGGTACGAGGAAGCTCCCCTTGCTGCTGCCTATGCCATGTGTAGGCTTGGTGTAAATGGAAGTTGTTGTTCTGGGACTCTTGAGCTGACAGCTTTCATTAAGGCCAGCGTGTTGAGATGTCTGAAATCGGCAACTAACTCGTGATGCTGGCATCAGATGAAGAGGCCTGTTTCCTCATTACTGAGTGCTGCAGTGAATGTAGTCCCTGCAAACTCAGAACCTCTGAAAATCCACTTTGTATTGGCGCACAAAGCTCTTAAATCTGAATGGTTTTAGTCCAATTTTTGCACAAAAGCAGGGGCAGGAAGAAGTATTTCAGCTGATCTGGTCTGGCTGTTGCTTTTACATGAAGGTCTTGATTTAAAAAAAAAAAAAAAAAAGAGAGAGAGAAAATACCAAAACCAAAGAGCAACACAAAACTGTGAAACTGCCTGGGCCTCTTCTTCATTTAGAGATGATGGAGCAAGCAGCATCATATCTAATTGGCATTGGTCAAGAATGAGATCGTTAAAAATGGTAAAAATATTCCAAGTGTAGGCCATAAATACTGCATGAGGTAATACTTGTGTAATTCTTGTGTCTTCTAGCATCCTTCCCGCAAGGTATCTGCCCACGTACTTCACAGAAAAGGGTGGTAACAGAGTAAGACAAACAAAACATTGGTTTCAAGGCAGGCTGTGTCTGCACTGGGGTTGAACTTTGTTTTGATCAGAAATTGACAGATTCACTTCAAAGCTTTGCATTTTCTTGTGCATACAGCCTGTCCATATGGGAGATGAACGAAGCTTTAAAAATCCACATCTACGTCCCTTTCCAGCTTCAAAGTAAATTATCATTGAGTCCTGATCATTTGTTAGAAGTAGAAGAGATCAAATGTGTACAAAACATTTAAAAATTCTGGGTATGGGAGGGTGTCAAGTCTGCAGCACTAGTTCCGATCAGCAATTCAATTCGAGTGTTAGGTATTTGCAAACCCTCGCTGCCTGGGAGAAGTAGATTGATGGTCCCAGGCTGTGGGAATGAGACGTTTAGTATTTGCAAGTATTTTCATGGCCAGTAGATGGGAGGTGGAAGAGTTTCTTTCCGTGTAAGCTCTGATATAGACTGAGATACAAGTGTTTATAAATACCACCCATCTCTCATCTGAAAACTGGTCTGAGCAGTGAATGAAAATGCTTGGGAATAGCATAAATTGTGCCAGTAGGAGGACAGTGAAACAGAGAGAACTGAAGAAGAAGGGTAAGATAAAGAGGAAAACCTTTTTTTTTTCTTTTTTCTTCTGTTGGGAGATTAGAGAAAGGGAGTAAGGGAGTAATAGTGGTGAGTGTATTGTCCAAAATCTACATGGACAGGCTCTTGCATCCTGACAGAGATGCTGGTGGCAGGATCTTGAGAAGACAGTATGGTGGAGGCAGGAGGTGTGCATGTCCCTCTCCCTCTGACGTTCTTGTTTGCTGATACTGGAATAAGTCAACCCTACTGCCTTGGCACAGGTACTTCTGTGGCTTTGCAAATCCAAGGCCATGTGGCTGGCATTCTGGCAGCGATACACTTGTTGGCCAGTTCTGTGCTGGATGGATGCCATTCTGCTCCCAGCTGGATGCTAGAGCAGGTGTTGGCTTGCCTAGTGGCACGGTGTTTGGCAGTGAAGAACAAGGTGAGTGGTTTGTCTGGGACTCTGGTACAACTAGTTGTATCCTGGGGTGATGCTGAAGTAGATCCTGAAGAGCTGCAGTTTGTACAGAAACAACAGAGCAGGACAGAAATGTGTAATTTTTGCTTGCTGCCCTCGTGCTTTCCCCAGGAACACCAGTCCTCTAACCCGTTTTCCACGTCTTCCATGTGAACACCACACAGGGCCAGCCTGCAGGAGCAAGAAGGCAGGATGTTGTCAAGACCAAAGCCTGGCGAGTCTGAGGCAGACCTGATACACTTCCAAAACCAATTCCTGGCAGCCAGAGCTTCACCTGCAGTGAAGATTGTAAAGAAAGCAGACAAGAGAAAGGGGGAGGAAGGGAGCACAGATGCTGAGAGACCCCCGCTGCAGGACAGCAAGGATGTGGTGATGCTGGATGGTAATTTCCCTTGTGGGGCTCCCTGAATTGCTTGGCTTCTCTCTGCCTTTCAGTTCTTCCCTTTGAACTTGCTGTTGTTTTCCTGCATGTATCCCCATTGTAGTATTTGTTCTTGGCCTTGTTTGAAAATGCACTTGTCCAACATTACTATGTGCAGTAGAAACACCTTTCCAACACACTGTCTTCATCCACATTTATCAGCTGTCTGTGGTACCTTGCCAATCACAGAAAATACCTCTTGCAATGAGATGTGTATTCATTGGACTCTGGGTGCTTACTTTGCCATCTATCCAGGCCCTCTTCTCACTGTCTCTGAGATTTAGCTCTGCTAGCAGTTCCAAATTTCAGCCGGCAGATCTCTTTTGATAAACTTCCTTCTTGTGGTTTTGTTTTCCTCCACCAGTAGTAACACTTCTCATGCACTTATAGTCTCAGAAGCTCAAGGTGCTTTCTTAAAAGCAACAATTTAAATCTTTCAGAGCTTGCTTCTAGGTAAGAAATGCGATCCCAGTTTTGAGTGAAAAGAAGGCCTTGACTAGCTAGCTTGTGATCATACTAACCACTCACTGTTGGAGCTGGCAGTGGAACTGTGCTTTTCTGTGCCTGAACACAACTTGCAAGGACACCAGTTGTTTCTGTACAGCCTTCTTTCTTCCCTTAAGATTTGCAGTCAGGCCTCAGTACCCTTTTCTGCTTATGCACCTCTTTGAAAAAACTTTGGTGCCAATACATAAATAATAAAATTCTTAAGCATGTTGCTCTCCATTATCCAGTGCAAGTCAGAGATGGAGGGTTCTTAATTGTCTTACTGCTTCCTCATCTGGTTTGTTTCTCATCATAGCAATAATAGGTGCTATTAGGGAGAGTTTGGTTTGATACCTATTGTGTAGTAGTTATACATGAGTAATCTGTCTGGTTTTTTATTTCCTCTCCACAGATTTTCCTGATATTCTCCCAGCTCTAACTCCTGGTCCTCCAAAAAAGTCCAAAAGTGCCTCTGTCCACTTTGAGGATGAAGATCCAGAGGAAAGACTCGAGAGTCATGATCGACACATTACAGCAGTCTTCAGCAAAATCATTGTATGTCTAGCTTTCACCTGATAGTCCAGTGGTTTTTGAGTGCTATGAACTGTACAGGGATGAAGGGTTCTGTTGCTGCTTTTTATTTCTGCAGTGTAACGAAGCAGTTGTAGCACTGTAGACCAGTGTCCTGAAGCATCCTGGGGGAAAAAAAAACCTCATTGGGTATATTTTTGCTGTCAGCTGAACATGGGTTTGAATCTGCTGTCCAGTCCAGAGTGCCTGCAGATCATGCTGCATGCGTACAGGCTTGTGCTCTAGTGTAGATTTGGGTGAAGTTCCGGATTCTCTGAAGGGGAGGTTCTTATTGCTCTGCATTGGCCCATGTTTCCCTACATCTGAATCTTTGGGTGGTTTGTGGAGCGTGGCAGCACAGCCTTTTGGAAGATAGCCTCACCTTGACTTCAAGTAAGCACAAGGTGTTCTGAGCCTGACAGCTACGTAACAGAAAGCTTGTGAGCTGCAGAGCTGAGAATTTAGCCCACTCTTAGCTAAATAGTATAAACATGTGGGGCTGTTCTTCTGGTTTCTACAGCACTGGATTTTTTTTGCTGCAGGAGCGAGACACGAGTGCAGTAGAAGTGACCATGCCAGTGCCCACTGGAGACCCATTTCCCAGGACATTTCACCGTTCTGAGATAAAAAGTGAGGTAAGAGTGGGACCAACTGTTCCCTGCTACCTTCATTAACTATTAAGTCTTCTCCAGAACAAAGTGCAGTGCCTGGTGACTGGTAGAGCTCCAAATAAGTGACTTGGCATGCTGGAGATAGGCGTTGGCTCAGCATCGTTCTGGCATTGCCTTCTTGGTACAGGAGAAAATTCTCCTACCAAACTGCCATCAAACAGGCAGTCCATACCCTGCAATTAAATAACACTGGAATTCTTTCAGTTTAGGAAAAGGCAATCCCCTTCAGCTAACTTTAGTGAGAAAGATCAAATCTGCCCTGTTGTAAGACAGTGTGTTCTGCCTTGCTTTTTTTTTTTGAGAAACAGTTTCTGTGAATTTGCCCATCAGGTTTGTGTAAGTCTGTACTTAAGTTGCCCCTGATTCTTCCTGGAATGACATTTGAATGCGGTTGCTCAGATTATCTTTTGCAGCTTCTTAGATTTTGACATAAAATTTGTTCTGAGGCTGTAAAGCTGGAAGCCATGGCTGCTATCATCAGAATAGTTGTGGTAGCAAGAGCTGCTAGCTGAGTAAGTGTCAGATACTGGGAAATGGAATGCGATTGATAGCTATGGTTGCTTTGAAGAGAGGGTTGATTTTGAAGGACAGCTCTCTTGAGAGGAAGTAGTAATTTTTAAACCTATCAGTTCTATTTACCTGATGCAGGAGTACACAGTAGCTACTAAATGTTAAGATTGCCTTTTAAGCTCCTTCTCTGGACTGGGGACATGCAAGAGGTTTTTTTGTTGTTTTGTGTTTTTTTTTTCTTAGTCTTCTCTGGATTTCCCATGTATCAAAAGCTGTTCAGAGCCTTGCCCTTCCATCGCCTAGGCAGGCAGAACAGTAATTTAGTCAGGATTATTTTAGCACCACTTGCCCACTTCTTACTGTGTAAATCTCTTCACCCTGCTGCTCTCTAATCACCTTATAAGAAGCCTGTTCCAAGCATGTGGTGAGCACAGTACAGCCCCATTTATCCTCAGAAATGCAAAGTATTCAGCTATGCAGGGTTTCCAAGCAGCAGGAAAGCTGGAACTGTTATGTTTGGTGATATTTTAGGTGTACTTGCCTGGTCTGAGTTATAATTAATCATCTTCTCTCCCTCGGTAGAAAAAACATTCAGGTGTTTTGTCTCTCTGTCCTAGCATTAAATTGTATGCTAAAAAACGGAACAGCACACGCACAGAAAAGGGCAGGTGGCTGCCAGCAGCTTCTCCTGTGTCGTGTCCCAGAGTCTGATCCGAGGGTGTCTTTAGGATCAGATTTACATATTTTTTTAGTGCCAGGTGTGCGGGGGAGTCTGAGATGGTGACACATGGCTTCCTTGTTTGCAGGTGAAGGTGGGATCTGGAAGAAAAAGCATCTTTGCACAAAAGATGGCAGCAAGAAGGGCTGCTGAAAAGGAAGCAACAGCTCCCTCTGCTGCTGAGTGCGTGCAAGTAAGATCAGCTCCTCGGGATGCCCTGGATCCTGAGCGATCAACAGAAGAGGCACCTCGCCCTGGCAACAGGGATGGTAAGTGGAAAAAGTTCTGCTTATCCGGTCTACTATATTTATATAGCCTTAAGGTGCACTGGTTTTATGATATTATTATCTTTAAATTAGGGAAACCTTATTGTCCTTAGTTCAGACATTGCAAAGTCACTTGGAATGTCTGTGGCATGGCAAGGATTTGAAATGGTCAGAGACCCAAATTAACGTTCTAAAAATTGGGTCAGCTTTCACACTAATTTTCTTTTCTGTTTTTACACAAGGCCAAATAGTTTTATTTTTCAAGGTTCTTGCCCTCCTTCTCTGTCTGTCACATGTAAAGCATTTATTGGTTCATCAGTAGTTTTTGCAATTTTTGGAGAAGGGTCCATCTTGTGCACCATGATGGTTCAGGACCCCTGAGAAAGGTTCCCATTGCTACTACCTGGAAGTAGAAAGCTCAGTCTTCCATCCCTGGATGCTCTGCCATGAGACTGTGGCTTTGCTTTATAAGGAGTGTTGTGAGGCAGCGCTGATGAGTCAGTGCCACCTCCAGCAGTTATTTGTCTGACAGCAACGTGACAAGGAAAGAGGAAACCAATTCAGGTGGTACCTGCAGCTCCAGGCTTCTGTGTGCGCATGCACGTGTGTATCTTGAGCAGTCCCCTCTGCACAGGATTACCATATGTCTGGGTTTTTCCCTGACATCCTCTTTTTCACGTTGGAACGGATGCTAGATGTCATGTAAAGGTTCTCACCATTTGGCTAAGGATCCTGTCAAAGAATTGGTAAGAAAACCTTCAGCATGCTGTGCGGTGTTTGCACTAATCCACCACCCAGGTCAATTGCTGTTTGCTGTATACCCTGTTACAATTGTGCCAGTGTACTTCTGTCTGAGAAATACCAAAGGGAAACAGCAGCCCCATGGCTGTGATCCCCTTGAAGCAGGAGAACACTTATAAATGTAGTAACACAACAGAGGGATCAGGAAATGGCTTAGCCTCTATAAGATTGCTGGGGAAGGGTTTCTGTGAGAGGGTTGCTAGAAGCAAGAGGAGAAGCGGAGTAGCTCCATTTCTTATAATAAACATTATGCTCAAGTTCACCTTTTGTTGCTTTGCTTTACAGAAACTAAATTAATTCTCTCTTGTCCCTCCCCAACTCCTAATGAAACAAGGCAGAAATGGTGTTTTGTTGTCACGTGGGACAAAAATCTGAAAGCCCAAATATTTTGTTTCAAGATAAACTAAACTTTCCTCCTGTTTTAACTTGGCTACCAAGGTTTCTTTAAAAACAAACAAACAAAAAAAACAGGTGTATGTGGATTCTGCTTGGTAATGACAAAATTTAAATGAGCTTATAATGCCAGAGACTTAAATCACTAACTGCTTTCTTTGCTGGATCTTTTAGATAAAGCTGATGACTTTTTCACCACTCAGTGGCCTTCTATCATAACGGGAGAGGGTCTTGGAAGCCAAAAGAGTGAGCAGGAAGCTCAGGCTATTCACAAAGAGAACTTGGAGAAGCTGCAGTCCATGTCCCAGGAAGAGATCCTGCAGGAACAGGAAAAGCTTCTGGCTCAGCTGGGTATGTGCTTCCCAGGGTGAATTCCCCTCAAGGCATGGAAGTTTACTGAACTTGTAGGTCTCTCGAAGTCTCAACAAATATGCAGATCAAAGATGGGAGCTCAGGATCACCAGTCATTGCACATGGGGGTAGTTTAACTTCCGTGTCATGTCAGTAGCTTATGAGTAAGAATCAAGTGTGAAGGAGCTTTAAGAGTGCTTATTCTTCAGTGAGAGGGGGCTTACCCTAACACTGTCTTCTTTTCCCTTTGCTGTGGGATTGCTGCGTACTTTATATACCTGATACCCGGTTACATGTACATGTACTGGGGTCCTAAAATGTAATTCTGTGATGCCTATAAAAAAGGTGACATAATCTTGCTTTTCTAACTTCACTGTTTGTAACAACAGCATGTGTATGAAAAATACCTTGTTTGTACACATTCTTCTTGTGACTGATTTGTTGCCTTTGCTCCTTGCACCCACCACTCAGCCTGTCAGGGTATTAGTGAAGCAAACACTTAGGGATTTAAAAAAGGATAGGGTATATGTTAAGTATTTTTCAACAATTAATTATTTTTTTTTAAAACCACATATGTATTTATGTACCCTATGGGTTGAAGTTATAAATCTTTCAGTCTTTGAGGCCTGAAGTATACTGGGGGTTATTTTGGTATTCTGAAAATATCTGTGCCCAGGGAATCATGCACAATGAAGCAACTCCTAAACTAAGTTGCCTGCTTGCGAATGAGCTTGGGAACTGGACAGGTACAGACATGTGGATTCAGGAGACTTTGACTGCTGAATATGGAGGAAGAATAATTTGTGGGTGTTTATTGCTGACCAGTTTCAGAATTCACCTCTTAAGCATGAAGTAAATGAGACTGCATGGGGTGGATTGTGAGGATGGGTAGGGTCTTCAAACTCTTACAGTTGTCACTAGTTTGTTTTTACCTATGGATACTGTGTGCAGAAATAGTTTTTTTTTTTTTTCCATATTGTGCACAGATTTATATAATTGGTGACTTTTGATTAATGTTTCTATGAAATAGGGAATATAGCCTCTTCATTGCTGCATACAGTAAAGTGTGGGAAAGTGAGAGCTCTGCCTGCATTCAATAAAAAAATATGGATGCTTTAATGAGATGGGGCTGAATGCCTCTCCCTCACTGAGGGAGGTTTATACTGCCTCATGAGAAGAGCATGCAGCAGTCACAAGTGTGGGATGGATCCCTGCATCCTCTTCAAACTGTTCAAGAGATGAAGCAGTTGTTTCTTTTTTGGGGGGTGATCTCTCTTGCGTACAGAGAACTGAATTGTTTGTCCTTTGTCCTCCAAGGAATAAATAACCAATGGAAGATATATTCTTGTTACTTTACACATGCCTGACATGGTTTATCAAAGTGTCTCTGTGTGTTTTAGGGAGGTAGTGCACAGGCTCTTGCTATTTGTCTCAGGCATAAACATCCCAATACCATCTTCTAGATGGAAAATCATCTTCCAGAGTGAGAAAATGCACTTCATCAAAAACGATGTGGTATATCTGTAGCAGATCTGAAAGTAACATGTAAAAGTCTCCTGACGCTTTCTTGTTTGAGAGAGGAATCTTAGCTGTCCTTCAAAACACCCCTGCCTCCCAAGCATTCCTCTTCTCCAAAGCATGAAGAGGACGATCACTTATGTTTTCTGGATGTTATTAGACTGTAATTAAGTCTCAGGATGCGGAATCAGTTCAGAATGAACAAGATCTCCTTCTCCTAACTTAATATGTAGACTGTGCACTGCAGTTCTAGTGCAATTCAGTACAGCAGGTAATTCTTTTTGTGGTGTCTGTTCTGTGTACTCTCATAGCATTCAGAACTGAACAATTCACAGACAGGGTAGGCAAACTGTCAGACCTGGCTTCCTCCCATAAATCACAGACCAGAGTTCTCTCTGTAACGAATGGTCTTGTATGGCTGTGCCTTTTTCAGTAGCAGTGAGGGGGAAAGAAACAATTCAGGTTTTGTTTGTAAGTCAGGAGAATAAACAGATTTTTTTTTTTTTTTTTTTTTGCTGCTTTACTTTGAAAAACATTTATCATCTCTCTCTCTGGTGTCACCTCACCAGAGAGTTGTCCCCAGTTTACATGCTCAGGAGATCATAAAGCAGTTAAGTGCCTCAATTTGAAAAGAAATGACAGCTGGCACAGAAGAAGGGTATATGTGGAATGGGAATGGGAAGACTAAGATAAATAGCAAGACCTATAGGCGTTATCAAGTATTTTGAGACTTTCTATCACTTCTCTGTCTCTCTCTTTGTCAATACTTGCAGATCCCAGTTTAGTTGCTTTCTTAAAGTCACGACGTGGTGTTAATGTAGGCCAGAAAAACGAATTAAAAAAGGAACAGAACAGACCGGAGGAGTTTGTGGAATCTCTGACTGTGCCTCAGCATGGTGTAGGAGCATCTCTTTCCGTACAGGAGTCAGGTCTGGAAGAATCTGTAAGGAAGGAAGAAAATATGAAAATGGAAATGACAGGTAAGAAACAAAGTACATGTTGTTAATGTTCTAAACGTAAATGTAAAGTCTATATAGAGTTTGCGTCAATCCAGATTGGAGTTCTTTGGCACTTTGTTAATTAGTCAAATCAGAAGTTTATCATGATATTTAAGGAGTTTTTTTTTTCGAGCTAAGGAAAGAGCATCCTCGTCATTTCTAGTTGAGCTCTGTAGATTAGAAGCATGATACACTATGTAATGGAGGTGGTGAGCTATGCAGTGGGAGATCTTGCTTTGTTTTGGGAATTTGCTCTGAGATCTCTGTTCTTACCTTCCTTTAGAAGGAAAACGTGTTTTAAACAGTAAGTGTCATTGCTTTTCTGTTCAGTCACGTAAACAGGGAAACAGAAGAGTATGATAGATGCAGCTGCTGCTTGAATAATTTCTTTTAACTGGGACTAGGTGGGAACAGAAGGTTGTTGGGTAAATTTCTTTAAAAAGAATCACTGATGTGCTCACAGGATAGCATGAAGATGACAATCTAATCTCAGTGAAATTGCTCATACAGCATGCAAATGTCTTATCGTGACACTGCTCCTGGTGGCCTCACTCTGTGGCTTGTATTACAGAGCCCACGAAGTCATTTCCAAGTTTTCCTTTGTGTGCCATAGGTGGAAGGAGGTATTAAGGTGTAGGGAGTTCTGCTCTTTTGGAAGAATTGCACAGAGCTGTTGCCTTTAATGGCAGAACACTTTAATACTCAATTTTGCCATTGGTTCTTTTATCTTGTATATCTTGGTGATGCAAGAGAGTGGTAGTGTGTCAAAAAGAATGAAGATGTGAAAGTTTGCTGATGGAAATCTTTATTTTAGCCCTCAAACTGGCAAGAGACCTAAGTCTGTGTGTGCACTCATATCAGAACTGGGTCCCCTGAACTTGCCTGCCTGTGAATTTCTGCATGTTGTTCGCATCTCTTATTTCCCTTTCTAAATGACGTAAGGAGTCTTTGATGGGCCACTAGGGGAAAGTTTTACCTCTTGCTTAATTACCTGCTTGTAAGTGTTGGCTTGTCCCCGTGTTCCAGGCAGGCTAAGGAAGCTTGCACTGATGCTGCCTGTGTTACTTCTGCAATTTTTGTGCTTGCATCAGAAGAAAGCTGCTTTATCCCAGGCAGTTAAAGCAGCCCTTATATTCTCATGGCAGACAAAAGAGTTTTCCTCCTTATGTTTCTGCTATTATTGTTGCTTTCCTCACTGCAGGTTTTTTTTTTCTTTAGTCATTTCTTTGTCATGATTTTAGACTCCCATTCTCATAATTCTGAATGCTTTTGTTTGTAGCATGTATGAAAGAGACATCTCTCCTTCATTAGCACGCTTTTTTCCCCATTTTCATGTTGATCTTTGGCTTCTGATGCATTCTTTGTGTCCCAGTGCAACATGTGGACTGATGAAGGAGGTCTCTGAATCACTCTTGGATTTCAGCTTGATGTTTCCAAGAGACAACTGTTTACCATTTCCTTGATGAGGGGGATGAATCTATGAGTGTGTTTACAAGTGCAAGACAAGGGAAGATGATTAGCCTCTTATTGAAGAAAACACCTCACTGAGCAGTCCTTTTGCTGTTTTTCCCCAAGTTTTACTTTTTCACCAATCCATGTTAATCAAAAGAACTGCTCTTAATGCTTTTTTGAGAACAGTTGGGTGCACAAGTAGCACCTGTTTAAGTGACATTCCTTTACTCACCTGGGAACAATCAGAGGAGTGGGTTGTTCAGCTATAAAGACTGAACAAAATTGTGATGGTGCTCTTGGGAATAGCTCAGTGTTCAGAGCATTGCGTCCTGACCGTATCTTTTGCTTCCCAAGGAAGACTGCAGAGGAAAGAAGAAACAATTTTCTTGGGATATTCAAAATAACAAAGAAAGCACGAGCAGGAACATCGTTATAAAACAAAGGGAAGCCTTTCTAGCACCTGAATTTATGCCTGCAGCCTATCTTGGCTAACAGGAGACATAAAAATGTCATGAACAACCCAGCAGAAATGGTCATCCTGAGTTTCCTCAGGAAGAGGAGGATAATAGAAAAGAACACAATTAATTGCTCAGAACTCAGACTTGCCTCTCTAATAAGATAAAAGGCCACTGTTTCTAATAAACAAGATAGTGAGGCCTTTATCTAGCAACTTGTAATCTCATCAAATCAAAAAACAAATCCTGGCATCAAGACAAAAGAGAAAGCAAACAAGAAAAGGAAGAATTTGTTTGGTAGCCCTTAATTTAATGCAACTCTGAAAAAGTTCAGTACAAATGTTGTATTCAGACTGTCAGCTTGTGTTTCTCCAAAGGATTTTCTCAGTAGCTGAACAATCTGCTGATGCCTTGGAATATATCTGTCTTGTTGACAAGATCATAATGCTAAGGGCTGATGGTAATATGTGTAATCCTATTCATAGAATGATTAGCTAATCATGGAATGATTATCCAATTTAGTGATTAATGGAGGAGAAAACAATTTATTGAATTACAAATGTCAATAGATTTTTTTTTTTTTCTGTTGATTTTATTTCCTCTGATTTTGCACCCACCACCCACAACCATTCCACTTACTTGCATTTCAGATGCTTTTTCCGTCTCTTCAATTAAAATGTGTGCTGAGCCTTTGGCTGAAATTCTGTGGAACAGCTTTCTGGCTGGAGAAGATAACACTGTGCTTGGTTCCTTGCCTGACTCAGTACCACATTGATCATAAGGGTGAAGTTTCATCCTAAAAAATGATAAGTGCCCTTCCTGAAAGTTTATCTGCTAATTGGTGTGAAGTAAAAGGTTGGGTTGGGGCCAGTTATCAGCAGGGAAAGATCTGATGAAAGAAGAGCATCTCAGCTGGACTTACTATTCCTTAATAAAATCACAGAATGTGATTTGGAAAAGTTGGAAGGGACCTTAAAGACCTGGTTCCAACCCCCTGCCATGGGCAGGGACACCTCCCACTAGACCAGGTTGCCCAAAGCCCCATCCAGCCTGGCCTTAAACACCTCCAGGGATGGGGCATCCACAGCTTCTCTGGGCAGCCTATGCCAGTGCCTCACCACCATCCAAGTAAGGAATTTCTTTCTAACGTCTAATCTAGATCTCTCCTCTTCTAGCTTAAAACCATTCCTCCTTCTCTGCAGGGCTGCTCTCGGTGAGTTCTCTCAGTGTGTCCTCTTTGCTGGGATTGCCCTGACCCAGGTGCAGCACCCTGCACTTGGACTCGTTGAACCTCATTAGGTTCACGTGAGCCTGTCTCAAGCCTGTCCAGGTCCCTTTGGATGGCGTCCCTTCCTTCTGTTGTGTCAGCTGCACCACTCAGCTTGGTGGTGTCTGCACACTTGCTGAGGGTGCACTCGATCCCACTGTCTGTATCATAAAGAAAATAAACAGCACCAGTCCCAGGACAGACCCCTGAGGGACACCATGTGTCAGCAGCAGCCACCTGAATGTAGAGCTGGTGACAGCTGTGGATGCGGCCATCCACCCAGTTCCCTATCTGAATGGTCCACAGTTCAGATCCATCTCTCTCCAATTCAGAGATTTCCTTGCAACAGAAGACCAGAGCACTAGGATTAATAGCTGCAGTGCAAATTAATTTTGGGCTTGTTTTGCTGCAGTAGGAATGATGATCCTGCTTTTCATGCCCTCAGTCTGCCTGTTTCTGTCCACATGTGATTTCTCTTGAGATAGCAAAGACTTAGTTCATTCTTCTCACAGCAGTATGGGATGGTTTCCTACTAGCAAAGCACTACCTTTGCTGGTTTTTAGATAACTCCCAAGTAAATCTCTCCTGTCCCTTCACTTGGGAGATCCTTCCACATGCTGATCTGTCTCTTTCCTAGGGCAATTCTTGTGATGACAAGCATAAATGTCTTGTTTCTCAAATTGTTCTGGTCAAAGCTCCTTAACAAGTTAAATCAGTAGTTTCTTCCCTTAGTGCTTGCACCTCTGAAATTCTTGTTCAACTGCCCAGTTTCCCCACTGAGCTGTTTCTCAGGCAAGCTGTGTAAATTTTCACTTGTTCTGTGGTTTGTTTTTTTTTTTTTTTTTCCTCCCAAGCTGATCTCCTCAAGTCTTTAGAGAGAGACGCAGAATGAAGAGCAGTATTGGAGGTGCTGTGGAAGCATGAGTATTAGCACTGGTGCTCCCGCTGGTGCATCTAGGCTGACTTTGTACTGGCATCTTTAAAACCATGCTTCACAACAGAGCAGTAATTTGCCTGGAGCTACTTGCATTACTACTTCTTTTGAATCATTTCACATCTCCCCTAACACTCCCTTCCTTGAATGATATTCATTTGCTTTCTTCAAAGTAGGACTGATATTATTTTCTGCCCTGGTTCTGATCACTTTGCTTAATTTGTATCCTGACTTCAGTTTTCCACCAAATTAGCAGTCTGTTAATTTCATTACAGTGCTGTTTACTTCCTTTTCTAGCTCTCCTGGAAGATGAAAACAGCTTTAAATCTTTGATATTTATGCATCAGCCAACAGTCAGGTTGAAAATTGTTTTCTTATTTTACATGAATACTATATTTGATGCAGCCAAATCAGGTTTTTAAGCCAAATAGTTTGGCAAAGAGGGAGTAGTATTTTCTTAATCTTTACTTCAAATGTAAGGCTCCTTTTTTTTCTTTTTTTTCTTTTTCCCCCAAAGATGATGATCTGCCTGTGAAGCCGAAGAAGGAATGGATCCACATGGACAATGTGGAATTTGAGAAGCTGGAGTGGATGAAAGATTTGCCTTCACCCCGACAGAAGAAAACTAAAAAGGTTTAAAAGCAGAAACTGATTTTTCATGTTCTTGAGGTGTCTGGTTCATGTTTCTCAGCAATAACAGTTCTGAAGGTTTCATAAACCACTCCTCTGGTTACTTAATCTGAGAGATTTTTGTAAGAATGAGAGGTCACTTAGTCTTTTTCATGAGGTGATGATGCATGCTCTCTTTAGTCTGCAGTGCTCAAGAGAGCTACAAAGTGAGAGTCTAGCAACTGTCATCTGTGATGAAACAGGTCTGAAATCTAAGAAAAAAAAGGGAAAGAAAATTGAGTAAACTTTTTTTTTTCTAAAAAGAATTTGAGGTCTGATCTGGGGAGTTGGAGGTGTCACTTTCCAGAATTTGATTTAAGAAGTGGAATTTTAAATGGTGAATAGAGTACAAGGCACTAGAAATAATCCTTCTCTCTCCCCCCACACCCTTCCTTTATATTAGGGAATGCAAGCTCGATTCAGCTTAAAGGGAGACTTGATTCCTGCAGACGCTGATTTGCCTACTCATCTAGGCCTGCATCACCATGGAGAAGAGGCAGAGGTAGGTGTAATGAAGCAGAAACGAAGGAGCACACCCATTTCCATTTTCTGTGTTTAATTTGTCAGATTCCTTTTGTGTCAATGCTTTTTAGTGACAAAACCCTCAGGAAAGCGTGGATGTATGGTTTCCTTTTGAAACAAGCTCCTGAAGAGAAGTTGGGTGTGCTTGCATTAACTTGCGTTGTGCATTTGTTTGTTAACTCCATTAATACTTTTTGTCTTTAACGCCATCTGTGGTGTGGAGAAAAAGGTGCACACACTTTCTTTTCTTAAGAAGTAGTTTTCTTCCATATGTAATCCATCAGAATCTGTTCCACGATTGATGTGAAACAGCAAACAACATTGAGTTGCAATTTGTCTCCTGTTAGGCACTATTTTACAGCCCATCTTACTTTATTTTAAGGGGCCTGTTTTTGCCTATAGTAGTTTTTGTTTTTGTTTTGTTCTTTTCCTTCCCTGTTTAGAGGGCTGGTTATTCTCTCCAAGAGCTCTTTCATTTATCTCGCAGCCAAGTTATTCAACAGAGGACGCTGGCTCTACAGGTTTTGGGTCGTATTGTTCAAAAGGTAAGCCACTTTCCATGGAACTTCTTCCCATAATTCAGATTTGCAGTGGATCAGGGTCCATGTTCTCTGGTGCTAGTTGTTTGCTTTCTTTTATTTAATGAAGGTGAGCAAAATCAATTGCAGAGTATTCTTTTTACCCTGAGGATCTCGCTGTTAGAAAACCTACAGTGTTGGCAGATAAACCGAGTTTCAGGTTTCTCTGCGGAGAGTTGCTTTCAGATGTTGCTCAGCAGCAGTGCTGAAATTTCAATTCCTTGTTTCTTTGAACACAAGTTGTTTTTTTGGGGTTACTTCTGTGATAAAAGCTATCCTTGGCAATGACCCTTTCATTTTTGTTGCCAGAACCAGCTACATGATGTGCTTGTTCTGTAGGTGGTGAGAATGAACCAGCCTACTCTTACAGTGACGGGCATAAAGCAGAGTGAATATTTACTTCCATGCACCTTCCCACTTAACGCTCTTGGGGGAAGTACTAACCTTTCCTCCAACAGCAGTGGAGGCAGAGAAGAAACAGTATGGTTTTGAGAAGAAAGGTGGGGCAGAACAGGATGAAGTCGTGAGATGGGTCCAGACTTCAGAAAGATGGGTTCAGACTTCTCTGGATTAAGGAATTGGAGTTATGCCTCTCCATAGGATGAAAGGAAGAGAAAATAAAGAACAGTTTTTCTTAAAACCTCTTCTGTGGGAAACAGCTGACTCGCTTCCTTGATTATTATTATTATTATGGTTGTGGACTACTCAGAGAAGGTAGCCCAAGACTGACCTAAGCAGAAGAGGATTTCTTGTCCTCTAAACCAGATGGGAAGTATGCCACCAAGTTGCTGAAATATCATTGGAATATGAAATTATTCAATTAGAACATTTCTTTTTTCCTGTGTTGGCCCTTGAGTCACAGAATTGTAAGTGGGAAGAGATGTTTGTAGCATGCTAAACAGGGTGGGCATTCTGGTGGATTCCTGTTCCACTCTTGGGAGCGTGCGACCCTCCCTCCCCGTGTGCAGAGAGGAAGAGTAAGCACAATGCAAAAACAGGAGCCATTCATCAGTAGGTAATGTTCCCTAGAAAGGCTCTCTATTCTGTCATGTACATTTATGAGTACTTACCAATTTGTGTTACCTTGCTGCATAGCAAGGCCCTGGACTGTGGGAAGTTTGTATCAGTCAGTGATGTCCTATGGTAAGGTTGCATGGAAGACTCCTAACTCTGTAGTGATAACAGCCGGTGGTCAGAATGTGGCTCAGGTGCCCAGTTTCATAGTATCTACACAGAGTTTACTGCACTGCTGGCTTTGTAGGTCTTTCAGGATCTCTGAGGTCCTACGCATTTTGTCTGCCTTTTCATATCACTGCACTGAACTGGGTGATACAAAAATTACCTGTCCCAGTAGATAGTTCTGAAGTTCCCTTGGAGAACAGCCAGCAGAGCAGCCTGTTGTGCTGACTGCACGCAGTTTAGCTGCTTTGCAATTGCAATTTGCAATGGGAAGAGGCAAACATGCAAAATATCAAGAGCTTTAACACCGGCTCTGTATGGTGTACTTTTCAGGCTAGGGCTGGGGAGTTTGCATCATCCTTGAAGGGCAGTATTCTGCGTCTGCTGCTTGATGCTGGATTTCTCTTCTTGCTGCGCTTCTCGCTAGACGATGCAGTGGATAATGTCATGGCAGCATCTGTTGGCGCTCTCCGGGCTCTACTGGTGTCACTCGATGATGAGGTGAGAAAATCATTACGTGCTCCACTTTGTTTTCATACTAAACTGTTTACAGGAATTAGAATGAAAAGTCATGGTAAGTAGTTTCAAAGTCTTGCTGGATGGGTTAGCTCAACTGTCAGTAGAACGCTATTGCTGTGCTTTGTGACAGACAAGAGGGTGTGTTATCCAAGTCTGAGCCATTCAGTCATCTGTTGTGTTTGAATTAGCTCTGCCTATGATTAAACTCAGTGCGGCTGCTGAGGGATTTTCTCTTCCGTTTTGACACCCTTACAATCTAGATCATGTCACTACTAATGAAAGTGTACAATTTAGTCTTGTTATTTTTATTTGTAATATGGCCTCTTATGTTGTCGGCTTCTTTGTGTAGTTTTCCTGCTTCTGAACAGATTAGTGACTAAATATTCTCCCTGCTTTCCCTCATGCCTCACAGTAGTACTGTTCTCTTTCCCACTCATTGTCCATTATTTGTTGTTCTCTCATACTTTTCTTTCACTGATAAATACCTTGTTTTCTCTTCTTAGGTGTTTTATTTTCTCCATGATGCTTGTTCTGTTGTTAGAAAGTTTTATTTTCTCCATGATGCTTGTTCTCTTGTTAGAAGGTTGAAACTTCTTTTGGATGTTCAGAGATACTGGACAGCCCTGAGCAGCAAGATTAAAATGTCTTCCAGGTTGGACAGAAGCAGATCATTATGAACAGAGCAGGTTATGGCCTGTGTTTCAAGTTCCTTTCATGAGAGCTACTTCTGTCATGCTGGAAAGGGACTGGTGTTAGAGAAGAGTGGTTAGATCTCAAGAAGTCCACCATAACTTCTCCATTCCATCAGAGCTATCCCTAGTGGAAAGGCAAGGGAAATGAAGGATTGGGTAGCTTTCTCCACCTCTTGCTCTTTTTCTAAGTTATCACCATAATGGTGTTCTGTTAGTTGAGTGCTGCCCACCCGTGTTAGGTGATTAATGCTATAAAACATCTTCTTAATGTGACTTTTTTTTTCTGACATTACTCTGGCTTACATATGTCTGCAATGCTGTGATTCTAAGATCAAAACTTGTGGTTTGATGTCTTGTGTATGTGGGAATTGCTAAATCTCTTCATGCCAAAAGCAGTACTGTAAGTGTTGTGTCAGTGTATTTTCCTGTTTGGAGGGTCCTTCCTAGAGTCTCATGCTGCTGAATTTCAAAAGGACCTCGATGAAGTGGCAGGGTTGGAAGTCTAGCCTGCTGCTTCAGATTTTATAAGACAAAACTGGATTTATCCCTGCTGTACACACAGAAGAACAAAATGTATAAATATTGTACTACCGAAATGGTTTGTTCATTCATCAGTGTCTATAGGAAGCACCTTCTTCTTTGTTTCCTTTGAAGACCAGAATCAGATACTGTGTTTTTCCTTCTCTTGCTGGAATGAAGATTATAGGACAAAGTTGGTATTCCAGGTGGGCCTATAGCCTCGTACAGTAAAGACAGGCCTCTTCTGATCATGTCACTCACTCACTCACCAATTTTATTTCATGTTGCTTTTTATTTTTTTTTAACGTCTAATAATAACTTGCACTTTAATTTGATAATTTTCAAAAAGGACTCAAGGTTCAGTTCAAGTCTACCACTTTTTTCTGACTAATGTGGTAGTTATTTCTGATTGCTGCTTCAAGAAATGGAAATTTAAAGCAGTTACTAAGTAGTGCAAGGATCAATTTAAATTGTCTTTTATATTCTAAAACATTTTGGGGGAAGTAGGTCTGTGGGCACAATCTCTTCTCCAAAGAACCGAAAGCTGCAGTATACTGTAGTATTACCATAGAACTTGGGAGTATTTGATGCCGTCATTGGTTGTGAACAAAAATGCTTTTTTTCTTTGCTGAAGCTGAAGGTCATTCAACAGAAAGCTAGACAAGCATGAACAAATATGTTGGGTAGTGTTTATTTTAACATAACAATTTTTACATGGCCATTCTGTTATTTGTGACCTGAGTTCCACACAGGTCCAGAAATGGGAATAGAGCCAAGAAATGCCAAATTCCAGTTTAATTTCTAGACCCCTCAGTGGTTATTTTATTTAGTTTTTATCTTAAATGTTTTCCACTTAAGCTGCATTTCTGTTCCCTGTCTAGTGAATTTAATTTACCTCACAGTAATTGCTTTTCATGATTTCCCAAGTGTCTGTAGGTCATAGGTTAAAAATCACTTCCCTGAAAAAGCATTTCATCCCACTTGTATGTACTTAGAGTACCTTTACTATGTTCTATTTTCCTGGGGTTAGGTGGAAATCAGTAAAGAATTCTTGATTTGATCTTTTTTTTTTTGTCTTCCATGATATATCTTTGTGTGAGAATTTTGTGTTCTTTTACTCTCCTTATAGAAATATCTCGATTGGACTTTCTCATGGTACCAAGGGATGGCTGCATTCCCCTTTGTCCCCAACAATGAGGAGGAAGAAGAGGAGGAAGAGGAAGAATTAACTGGAACAGAGAAATCTCAGAATAAAAAACTAAAGGATGAAAACAAGCCAGATCCAGATGTGGCCCGATATGATGTTGTAAAGGTAAGCACAGAGCTAGGTCTCAAATCTTTTTAGGAAAATAGTCTCTGCATGGTAGCTAGGCATGCTGTTGAAATGTGTTCCCTTCTGTGTATGCTACTAATGTTCCAAACAAAACTGTTTTTTTAAACTTGCTGAAAGATTGCATGCAGACATGATTTTCAAGCTCATTTACTTGAGCTAAAAGTGAAATGGCTGTAGCCACAATTGAAGTGTCTATATGTGCTGTTGTAAAGTTAAGCAGGAGCATTGCAGTTGGGTAGATCTGAATTAGATAGATTTGTACAATGACATTCCCTTTTGTGTTTGACATAGGGTGGCTACTTATCGTTTCCCTCATATTGTTTTTTCATGTTTGCCTCTCTCAGAGAAAAAAAAAAAAAAAGTTGTAACATTTAGAAGGAATTCTACATATATTTAAACCCAATCCCACATCTCTGATATGAGATCTAACAATATTAATCTGTCATCTCAAACCCAATCCTGGGGGAGCTGATGCAATTCTCTTGCCTGCAGCAGTTGCTAATGTCTGTGATCACATCACTTAATCCGTGTGCTTTAGCCTGTATCCGAATGGCACTTGCTTATAAACTCACTGGGCAATTGAATTACTGTACTTGGGCATCTGGTCTCAGTTAGTGACTTCATGATTTCAGATCTGTTCTACTATGTTACGCTGTTTAAAAGGCTTAATAAAAGAGGTGTAGATAACGATGAGGTTAGTTTGTCATTCTGGAAACAGTTACATGGTGCAGCATAAAATATATTAACTTCTCCCAAGTGGCCTGAACTCAGAAGAGATTTGGGATCAAATTCTGCCCTGTTCCAGCTGTTGTGAAATCCATTTCACATCTGCTAATTGTTACAACCCAATTACCCCACATGTTGGAAAAATAATATTGAAACTAGCAGCTGAATTCATTCAAGCCTAGAACCACAACCTTGCCTGACTGCAACTCTTTTTAAAAAATACCAGTTCTATGAACTCAGGTGGTATGCCTTTTCCTGGAACTAGGAATGCATAACAATGTCACTTATACTGAAGATTTGTTTCCTAGCACAGTCACTGATCATGGCCTTCTGATCTGTGAACCATACAAAATCACATCATCTATCTGCATCTTTCTCTTCCTACTGCAAAATAGGAATTGGTGTCTGTTTTCTGCTTCTTTCAGCTTTCTCTGATGTAACAGAGACTATCAGCACTAAAGACAGAATACTGCATTAGATGGAGGTGGTGGCTAGCAAAAATGAATCAAAGAGCAAGAGAACCCTTTTCAGCCACATTATGTTTTTGTACTCCTTTATAGGGGAGGTACTCACTGTTACTTGCAGTCTCATACTCTGGAAAACAGAAGTATCCAAAAACCCTGCTGGTGGTCTTATTCAGTCCAAAAGTTCTCCCTGTTGCCCCACTGGTGATTTTGATACTTTCTGCAGAAGATTTAATTTAGTCTGCTTTTCCCTTCCAGCAACCGTTCAGTGAGCTTCTCCGCTGTTCAGAGAGCTACCATTAGGAGTATAACAGATATTTTGTTTCTTTCCCTTTTAGGGACTTTTGAAGACACGGATCCAGCACCGGCTGAGGTACATTCTTGAGGTGGTACGACCTGTTCCAACAGTAGTCCTGGATATCCTGCACATCCTTACCCACATAGCGAGGCATTCCTCTGAAGCATGCAGCCAGGTAAATTTCCCATTGTACAGGAGTTCCAGAATGGTAAGGAAAGGTTTAAAAAAGGGAAAAAGGAAGCACACAAAGTTATGGCAAGGAGTTAGACAAACTTGGTTGTTCTGTATGTCTTGCTGCTGGAATTGTATTTCTTTAGTTGTTTGTGTTGCTTGTTATTTCTCTTCAGCTGCTTGACTGTCCTCGGTTGATTGACACCATTGTCAGGGAATTTATCCCTACTCAGTGGGATCCTCATGTGGCTGAACCGGGGTGTTTACTCACCAGTCTCCATGGAGTTGCTTGCTCCGCTGCTATGAAGTTCATCAGAGTATTGGCATCTGGAGGCAGAAATGCAACAGCTAGGCTGGTGAGTGATTCTTACAAGAGCTTTTCTGATGGCAGCTGCTGTTGTTCTCTGTGCCTTGCTTCTTAAGTAAAGATAGACAATTCATTGGAGGTGACTGAGCTGAAGGTCTTGATTCAGGCCTGATGAATAAATGTGAAACTGGGAGAGATTGTGTCAGGATTCCTGTCGCAGTCCCACTCTGTGGTAAAGAGAAGCAGTAGGGCCACTAAGTTGGTTAGGGAATTGAAGCATCTGATATACAGGGAACAGCTGAGAGCGCTGTAATTGTTTAGGATTGGCAAGAAAAAGTTCAGGTTGTAGTATGTTTTGTCATTGTGTGTGATGTTTTACATGGGAGGGACCAAGGAAAACGGAGCAAAACTCTTACCCTTTCAGTGGATATACTGATGAGTAGCAATGAGCACAAGTTGAAATAAGGGCATTCCAGATAAACATAAGATTTTTTTTCTACCGTGGAGGTGGTCAAACACTTGAATGAGTTGCCCAGAGAGGCTGTGGACTTCCTATCCTTGAAGAAATACAAAACTCTACTGGACCCAGCTCTGAACAACCTTCTCAAGCTGACTCTGCTCTAAGCAGGGAGGACTGGACTAGGCAATTGACAGAAGCTCTTTCTGACCAACAACTAATCTGTGGCTCTATGAGCCTATGAATATACACTTGCCTATGGTTAAAGCACAGCGTAGCTCTTAACAGCACCATCTCTGCTCCTTTGGATTTGTTCTGCCAGTTGCAGGCAAACCTTAGAAATCTTGGAAGACAGAGTGTGAGCTGGAATAAAGAAGCTGAAATAATCATTGTGAAGAAGGTGCATGTGTATGTTTGGAAGGAGTTGCTGACAGTGTTGCAATCATGCTATCTTCTGTTACGTGCCAGTAGAGGAGCTGTCTCAAGCTTGTATCTACTTTTTTGTTCTGTGTAGTGCAGCTGTGCAAAACCAAATAGCACAGCTGAGTGATGCTGATCGATAGCAGATGCTTAGAGCACACGTTGGCACGTAGTGCTCTGTCCTCTCCCGTGTCCTGGCAGCTTAGGACTTCATAAGCCAGAGATCTAATTTGTATCCTTGTCTTTTACGGCCCTGTTTGAACTTTTCCTGCCATGAATTTCTCTTAATAACTCTGAGGTAATTTATCAGTATTTCCAACCCCTCTTAGCTACTTCTGGATGGGTTTTCCACTTCAGAGATAATTGTGTTCACTCATATAGGTCATCACACTAGTGCTATAAATACACAAGATCTACCCAGCGCGACACACATTACAGAGCAATGAGCACCTCTTAGGGTTGTTAGTTCAGTATTTTTAATAGCATCTAATAAATTACCATACAGGAAATTGCTAGCATCAGCACGAGAGTACTAATTTGTGCTACAAGATATATAGAATAATATGCTGATAACAGATAGTGGGATATTTAAGGGCTGCAGGTGGTGGTAGGAACATAATAGAAAATCTCTAAATTTTACTCTTCCGTGCTTTGTGTACTCCAGCTGTTTCAAGGTATGCAAAAAATGCTTACAAGGTTCCTACTACTCAGGCTTTGGTTCTGTTGTGCTCCTGTATGTCTCACTGCATGCACTTGAACATGGGAATTGAAGGTAATCAAAACCCAAATCAATACTGTCAATGTAGGAATTTATTTTACCGAGCAACAAAATTCTTCCATCTTCCTCCTCTGAAAGTAAATATAACTTTGCCCTCTGTTCTGTAGGAGGGGTGTCAAAATTCATAGTTTGATTCATCAGCTCCTTTGCTTTCCTACTGGTGTGCAGTGATTTCCCTACAAGATGGCTCTAAAGCATTTGAATTTTAAATTATCTATAATATGTCATTGTGTTGTGAAAAAGACATTGTCAACTCATTTGTTTAGACAGAGCACACACAAGCTTTTGTATGTGTGGGAGAAGGAAAGAGAAGCTCTTTTTTATGGTTAAGCAAAAATACCCAGTTGTTGGGGAGGATAAAAATTATTTCTAGAGAACTTCAGATGAGTCACATCATGTTTAATTCAGTACTAAAATAACCTGAGAACATTTTCAAGGCACCAAAATTCCATAATTGTATAAAAGTAATAGGCAGGAAGGTACCCTTTTCATGAAATAAACAGAATCATAGAAAGATTCAGGTTGTACGACCTCTGAAAGCCATTAAGTGTGACCTTCTAAGAAAAATGTAAGCATCTATTCAGTGTTTTTGTATACAGTGTCTTCATAAGATAAATCTCTGTGTAATCTTGACTAATAGAGTTCTGCTTATGACTAGTTAAAGAAGGATAATTATATATTCTAAAAGTCAATTGAAAGCTGCAGAGAGCATCTAAAACAAGAGTGTGTGTGGGCTAGACAAACCTCCGCCAGGAGTGATTTAAGTGTGCTTGATCTGTGTAAGGAGCAGATTAGGTAATACCTAGACATCCCTCCCAGGAATACTTCTATCTTAATAGCCATTAACCATTTGTTGACTCTTTGTAATACGCTCCCTAAGATTACAGATGCTAAAGACAGATTTGAACAGTGTGAAGGGAGCTTAGAATAGTTCAATGCACCAACAAAGCTACAGGTTTCACTGCAGCTTAATGAGTGTCATGATGCATGAGAGTGAAGCCTCTTATTCCTTTGTCATTTTTGTTCTTTTTCCTGTTTTTTATTTGTTTTCAGCTTAACAAGTTTGAAATGAAGAGCCGATTAATTCGATTTATAGCTGAAGATCCACAGGATCTGCTTCTGCCAAAGGAAGAAGCCATCAGGCTAAGCACTGAAGCCTTCCGGCTGTGGGCTGTGGCTGCTGGCTATGGTCAGGCCTGTGATATCTACAGGTACAGTCCAAAGCTGGAGGAATGGGAACAGTGGGGTGGAGGTCACAAAAGGAAATGGACATCCTGTTCCAGAGGGAGTGAATTTGGGATCTCTAGGATCACTTGCTACTTCCTTCAATGGAGTTTTACCTCCCTTTCTTTGGTCTCCTGCAGTAAAACTCAATTTCTAAAGCTATTCATACTATTTTCTTATATTTTTCTTTCTCTCCCTTATCTCCCACATTTAATCATTGGTAATCTCTTACTTCTCTGTACTGTGGGAGGGCACCTGAACTTTTTAGGGCTACATCTTTTTTGCCCTGGCAGGCATGAATAATCTGTGTTTGCATAACATCAAGACACAGTGGGTGCAGCACACCCAGCATTGAATCTGATGAGCTAAGGGCAATGTGAGCAGCAGTCACCAGCATGCATGCTAAGTGAAGCAGACTAATGCCAGCAAACTGCAGTCTGCGTTGACTCTCAGTTCAGTATAAAATTAAAGTTCTTGTACTTGACCTTCAAGGTCTGCACTGAGGTAAGTCTGACCTATCTCAAGCATTGAATCTTCTTCATGTAACTACACTGACTTGAAACCACAGATAAGCCTGTGGAGTCACCCTGAAGAGGAGTAAAGAGGAGGCCAGGAGTAAGTGTCAGAAGGGAGGTTCTGTCTTTGCAACAGCATTTTATGTTCTCCAGCCCCGTCATCTGTCTTGGTTAATAGAAAAAAAAATGTATATAATTTTTAACATGGTAAATAATGCTGAGGAAAGAGAAGCAGCAGAAGATTCCTTAAATTTGCATGATTATAACCAAAGACACTTTGAACATTTGAGAACTAGAGAAACAAGAATAAAATAACATTTTTCAAGAGTTGCTCGCAATGCTTGGAGGCAGGGTAGGTTCCATTCAGTCGAGTTGGGAATGACAGAAGTCCTTCTCTGTCACCTTTTTCCCATGTCTGTTTATTTTTATCATGTTGGTGGTGTTTGTTCTCATCATCTCATTTTAGCAATCCTTATAAACTTGTGATGGGAGGGTGCATAGAAGATAGAGCTGGGAGCTTCCTATGGCATGCAAAGAAAGTTCAAGAAGCAATGGGCACAAATTGAAATACAAGGAATTTTATTTCTCAGTAGGAAAAAGTTTTCTTATACTTTTAAGGTGTTCACACTGGAACAGATTGCTCAAAAACATTGTGGATTCTGCATCCTTGAAAATACTCAAAACCCAGCTACGCATGTTCCTAGGCAAACTTGCTTGAACAGGGAGTTTGACAGTAGATGATCTGTAGATATCCATTCCAATATCATTTATTCTGTGATTCTTCCTAGGGATCTCTACCCTGTGCTGGTGAGGATACTTCAGTCCCTGCCTGAATTGCTCAGCTCTTGCCGTGAGAAGAACCCAGTGCGTGAGTTGTCTGTCCAGCGAGCTACAGCAGTGATTACTCTGCTGATGCACGTGACACAAACAGCAGGCTGCACGGTGGAGCTGCAGGCCAAGCTGAGCAGGTAGCCCCTCTGTCACAAGTGCCGTTTGTCTGAGCAGTTGGTGTCCTGTATTACTTCTCTTTGGTTAGGAGACCTGGCTGTTCACTTCTGTTTCTTTGTTTTGGGGTGGTGTATCATCCCACGTGTGAATCCCGTCATGCCAGAGTGTGTTCCCTTTGACGTGAGGTCAGAAGGGGGTATCTAGATTGGTAGACAGCTGGATGCCTGCTAGCCTGAGGAGAGGGAGGAGTAAAGATGTGCATTTAGCAGTGGGTTACAAGGGTGGTGTTAGCAAAATGCACTGCTGAATTGAGCTAGGAAACTCCTATAACTTAACCTTTGGGAAAAAGAAAAACCTCTGAGGTTTGGAGGAAAGAACCTCTCTGCAGAGACCGAGGTGGGTCAGAATAGAGAGAAGTTGGCAGTGGATTTGGTTTTGGTATATGTCAAAGCAGTAGAAGTTGCTGAAGACACAAGTACATTTTCTGGTCCAAAGCAAGAAACGCTGGACTATTTTAACCAAAGCTGGATACTGGGGTAACATGTCCAGTAAATCTAGAGCATAATTTAAGGACAAAATATTACAGATGAAGAAACTTTTGCTATAGTTAGTAGATTCTGCATTTGACCTTTCTGCCTAGAGTGGTTTGGTTTGGTCTGCGGGAATGTGCAAATACGTTTTTCCTCTAGTGGTTGTCATTAGGCTTCTGTTTTCTGGGCTACATGGAACTGGAAATCTTACTATGATGTTTTGATCAAATAATTTATGATTTATGATCAAATGATGTTTTGGAGAGAATTGTTTTTTGAGAGATTTTCACTATCCTGTCATTATTCTGTTGTGTTTCAGCAATAGTTCAGAAGGTAGTGATCAGATTCCGCCTCCTCCAGTAGCATGGAATCAAGTGTCGGGCTTACACCCTTTCATTGAAACCGGTCTGAAAAAAATCCTGCAGGAGATATCCCAGACAGAAATTTGGCAAACTCTCCAGCCTCTGACCACAACTTATATGATCTACCTGGGAGTTTATTACAGGGCTTGCAGCCAACAGGTAAGGCCTGAAATATATAGGCTGTCTTTTAATCTCACCAGCATCAGTTTGTATATTGCCACTAAAAACCTAAAAAAAAGAAAGAAAGGCATTGAAGAACATTAAATGAGGACTGGATTTTGTTTACCACACCTCATATCTAGAGTGGGTGGCATTTAGGGTCAAATGAATTTGCTGATCCTTCAGATTAACAATGCAAAATATCACTGTTGTCATTTCTTCCTTTGGGCTTGGAGTCTCAATCAAAGTATGTGGTCATACTCTGACTGTTTAGATTTACTGCAGAAAACCATAGCATACAGCAAATATGACCTAATATAGTTTGGCAGTCCTTTCTTTTTGTGGGCTAAATTAAGCTGAATGTTTTTGCATTTGTTATGGTCTGAGAGCTTACATGTGGACAGTTACTGCAATAACCTGGTTGGAAGATTGAGCGCTGAGGATCATACCGTATGAACTTTGGATAAGAGGCAATAAAGATAAATTTATTTGCTGCCCCACTGACATTCTAAGTCAAATTTTGTAACCCAGTCACTGTATGTGACCGTCTTCTAAACTGAGTTTTCTGAAAGTTATACATCAAAGGTTATACATCAGTGTGTTGTTTTATGCTTAT
This sequence comes from Netta rufina, assembly GCF_964035555.1. Taxonomy (NCBI): domain Eukaryota; kingdom Metazoa; phylum Chordata; class Aves; order Anseriformes; family Anatidae; genus Netta; species Netta rufina. The sequence continues at coordinate 32,167,613 of NC_140128.1, forward strand.
CTTAAAGCTATCTCAAAGATTCATGTTCTGAAGATAAGTGCAAGTTTTTTCTTTACTGCCCAACTGATGTGCACAGGTTCTGACCTGGGAGAGCTGTCTTCAAGGTGTGGGGATAATTTAATGCCCATAGTTATCCAGACATCTGCAACTCTTCTGAAATTTGCCCCAAACAATTGAATTTGCTTGCCATGGCTGGTGTGGAAACTGCTAGGGTCTTTAAAAGCTATCTTCAATGCCCCAAAGGTCATTCGCACCTTTCACCTGCTGTCGTTAGGTTATGAGTGTTAGGGAACCAGGATGACTATTTAAAGAGATTAGTATTCCTTTTTAACCTTAATAGATATACCAGAAGAGTCGATGCCTAAATAATTCTTAGATCTTTGAACTATACCATAAGAATTTTTATTTCCATTAAAAAAAAAAATGTAATCATCCATCTGTGTTTAGCTGGTCTGATTTGAAAAATCAAACATGCTACATACAATTTATTTTTATTTTTAATGGGCTAGGGAAAAAAAATCAACCTGTATGGTAACTAGACTCGTGAATATTGGGACCTCAGAATATTTTTGTTAGACTACTAAGAACTGAGGTTAACATTTTCATTTAGGTTTTGCTGACTGGTTTCTGGAGGGAGTTTTCACCTAGGGAAAATCAGATTTTGTTATGGAAATTAGTATCTCTGTATCCTAAAGCAGCATACTAATGAAGGGAAAGTAGAGTAAAAAATTGCCAGCAAGTTCCTTCAACCTGGAATATTGCTTACTAGGGTCAGAAGAATTCGGATGGTTCTCTAAAAGCCACAGATTCTCCCCTGTGCAGTGTTCATCCACAGCCATGTCTTGATGGGTAGGTCAAATGTACTTTATACAGTTGATTTTTTTTCAAGACCCTCATGATGCCACTCTGCTTTCTCAAGGTAGTTCTGATCACCTTTGTGTTTTCTTCAAGTTAAATGGGAAGATCAGCACATAGATAGTATGGGGAGGGTGGGGTTAGCCACTTAGGGCAAGTTTTCATTTAGGAAATCTCACTCCCTTACTTCCAGCTAAATAAGAATTCTCTATGATGCATTTAATACTTGAGTACTGAGGACACCTTGAGGTGCCAGCTCTCGGCTTCCACACCTTGAGTGGTGAGGCCAGCTCTAACCTGTAGCAGTACCAGTATGTAGATGATAACTTGTCTCAAAGAGGTAATTAACAAAAGAAAGAGAAGTTAAATCAGCCTGTCTTTTTCTGCTTTCTCCTGTTTTCCCATGTTTTATGCAGCCATCAGTCAATCCAATTGACTGCTTAGAAGAACTGGAACGTTTGACGTCTGAGGTGCTACAGCCCCTTCTCAGCCAGCCAGCCATACACAGCATGTGGGATTTACTCAGGTAAAATCATTCCATTGCTAAGAAACAGTTGCCTGAAGCTAAGGGAGTCTCATTGCTATACTATGTAAGGGAGCCCTTTGTACTGCGTGGTCAGGAATGGACAAAGCTCAGTGGTTCAGGGACTGAGAATCCACTCACAGCAAAGAAATTCTCTAACGTTGGCCTAGAATATATAAAAGCACAGTTCTGCTTCAAATATTTCCCCCCCTCCCATTTATTTACCCTGTACCTAAGTGCCCTGTGTGCCCAACTGACAGTTGGGTGAATTAGAGTGTAGTAGGGCTGTGTCTACTACACCCTGCTCTGTCCTCTCTGCTCATACCAAAAAGCAGGATGGCTACAGAGGTTCTCTAGTTCTTCCTTGCTTACTGGCACTGCTGCAGTGCCTGCATCTCTACCCTTCATGTAGCTGTTTTATATTAATTCCAAATCAGTGGTAGTCACTCTTGGCTTTGATTCTTCTTTGGTTTCCCTGATTTAAAAACAACAAGAAAATAACATCAGTTTGAGTCCCTCTTATGTTGGTGGGGGAGTACATGTGCAGTTCACACGCTCTATATGATGCTTCTTTTATAAAATAATTCAAGCTCCTGCAGAGTTCCACAGGGGACTTGAAAGCCCCTGCAGGAAAGTGAAAGGCCAGATGACAAACTGTCCTTTCAGACATTTGGGTAACGTGACTTTTCTCGTGGGCTCTGGGGACTCTTGAGCGCTGCAGATATTCTGTCTTTCTGCTGTAGAGGGAGCCTCGCTACCAGCCTGTGAATCAATCCTTTGAGGAGGGGGAACCTGAAAGGTTCCACTTGTAGCCAGGGAAACATCTAGTTGCTTCTAACAATGTCTGATGTGAGGGGCACTTGAAATTTTTGGTTTTAAGTGGCATTTGAATGGTCACCAAACTGTCTGGCCCATGTTCTTTCATGATTGAAAAATCGGAAGCTTCTAGCACCAAAGAGTCCAACACAAGGGGCAGCATTTTTGCAATGTCAGTTTTAGATATAAGATGGCTTTTTGGCTTTGCCTGACGGTTTATTTTTGAATGTCCCAAATGTGTGGGCAGCCTTATTAGTCTGGCTTACGTCCTTGTGGGGAAATGTGTATTTTATATATATATTTTATATATATATACACATATATATATACACACACATATATATATACACACACATATATATAAGTATATATATATTTATAAATTTATATATTTATAAATTTGTATTTCATATTTTATAAATTTATATTTTATTTAATTTATAAATAAATAAATATATATATATAATATATATATTTTTTTAAACCAAGGGTCCAATGCTTTCAAATGTTTGAAATCAGAGATATATCAGTGCATCAATATTTCTGTACATCATGTACTATTCAACTGAAGATAAGAATTAAAGATGTGTGCTTTTGATCTGATCTCTCTCTCGTTCTTTGTTCACACAGGCCATGTTCTGCTTTGTGCAATCCTCTGTCCTGTTCCCCGGGACCTGAATCTGTGTTGAGCATCATATCTTTGAGCTGTACTGGAGGCAAACCTCCTTTGAACCTAGTTGGTTCCAAGTCCCCTTTCCCCTTCCTCACTGCCCTCCTGTTTCTCATCAATAGCATCACTCACATTCATAAAGGGCTGATCAGCAAGGTGAGAATAGACTTCTTGGCTATAAATTGTGTGTGAATGGTAGTATACTTGGGAGGGAGGTTAGTGTTTGTGTATTCCCAGGCTTAAGAATGATGTTACTAAGATGATTAAAATAGAATTGTTGTATATTTTTAATTTAAAAGTATCAAAGTACTATAGAGAGAAATACCCCCATTTTCAGAATGGGTGAAACAAGCATCTGAAAAATATCCTGCCTTTGAACTCAAATATCCAATTGACACTGGGAAGCTGGGATTATAAAGCAAGTGTCAAATGACAAGGAGGCTTAAAGGATGGATTTATGAAGAATACTTAGAAGGGTTTAGGAACTGTTGTTTGGCTAAACAGAATAATTGAGCCTCAGAGGAGGGAAAAGAGGTGGTTGAAGGATATAGAACAAAGGAAAATGGAATAAAAATAAATGAGAGGATGAAAGCTACAGTGGCTGGAAAGGTTTCTTCCCACTTCTTGTTGCCCTGAGTTGTTAGAATAAGAGTGAGTCATGGAAGAGTGCTAACTCTGAAGAGGAATGGCAGCGTCTTAGGGAGATGGAGTACCTAGCATAAGCTTTCTCAGAGCTTTCCTCTGTGATCTTATGTTTAATTAGCTGATCGGTTACTAATAGCAGTATATTGCTAGGTGAGAGAAAAACCTTTTAAGTTGCTGACTTAAAGTCAGCGGTTAAGGTTCCTGGCTTACAAAGCAAAATGGAAAATGTAGGCAGTAACTATTGGTTACCTGAGGTCAGGGGTGGTCATGATGGATGCAGGTGAGCCCCAAGGCAGAAAGGTGGTTATCAGCCCATTTCTAAATGTCTCTCTTGCAGTAGCCAACAGGAGTTCTTATGGGAGAAAGCAAGGGGGGGTAGGCTTCAGAGAGGACTGTTTTACTTTCCTCCATGCATGGACTGTATTAGTAGTATCTGTCTCTGCTTCTGATTCCGTTATAGTACAGCTCTGTGCTGAGCTTTGGAGGCCTGAAGGATTATCTGCACCAAAGCTGGCAGACTGGACCTCCCTCTGTAACTCCCTCATCTGCGTGGATGCTGCGCCATGAATATCATCTGCAGTACTTTGTGTTGGCGTTGGCTAAGAGAATGGTATTCTGCTGGTCCTTTCATTTCTTTCACCCCAGGAATTGACTTCACCTCGGTTTCTGTAACTCAGTGTGTCAGACTGGCAACTGGCCTTTGCATCACAGTTCTTTCACATAGCTGGCTTAGGTGTGGTGACTCTTCTGCTGTCTTGACTGTTCTGCCCCATTAGCAAAGAGTATCTTCACTTTACAGTTGCTGATGTGGGGATTTAGATCCAAAACACTTTGGATGGCAAAATTAAATTTTTGGCCGTCCTTGGGCTAGAGGGAGAACAACTTCTTTAACAGCACACTTGAAAACTGTGTCTGCCTTTCTAGGGCAGTAAGGGGAAGCAGAAAAATGTCCATATGAATGCTGATGGTGCTCATGGTGCCTCAGTTTCTAATTTTCCAGCTGCCTCAGCTGCCCCCATCCTTGTTGATTGCCCTGATGACAAATGCTACAGTGTTTTTACCTGGTGTTTTGTTTCCATACAGGCGGGCACTTGTCCAGATTACAGGCAGCATGCCTCGCTCCATCACTGTGTCGCCCTGGCATTGCTAAGCCGTCTGTTACCAGGGAGCGAGCATCTGGCTTACGAAGTCCTACTGGATCTTGCCTTTAATCCAGAGTTTCTTCCGTAAGCTTTGCATTTTTTGTCCTTCTTTCTGTAATCTGGTACGTGGGAAGATTTGGGAAAGATTAAAAAAGCAGAGGTTGGCACTGGCATTTGGTTATAATTTTTTGCCTTTAATAGGGCTTGTATTCAAACTGTAGATACTCATTGACATATTCTTGAGAATATGACTTGACTTGAGTCATGGAGCTTTCCAGTCAGACCAACAGCGTGGCTGCAGATTTCTTTCCAGCGTAGCCATGCAGAGAAATATGACCGCTTTCTTTTGATCTCCTCTGTGGCCGGAGTCCTGTGATTCATGGTAGAATTGATTTTCAGTAAGGTCCAGCATCTACTGTGCTGAGAGTAGTGAGCATACGAAACACATTGCAACCTGACCTACTCTGAAAAGCTCACTAAGTCTTTCTCTAACCCTTACTATACAATTCCTTACATAAACTTTTGCTGATTTGACAATGATGAAGTACTTGTACTGGAAGAAATCTTGAGCATCTCAAATATAAAGCCTTCATGTCTAGCCAAGATGGCAGCAGTTTTAGTTCATCCCAGTCACTTTGAAACGTGCCATGGTGCTTCAGTATAGGAGGTTGGACAAATACACTGCAAAGAGATACCATACTTCTCCAGAAAAGTTGCCTTTCAAAAGGAAAGCTTTTTTAAATTGTATTTTCTTGCAAATATCTGCTATAGAGGCACTGTTTTGCAAGAATTTGACAAGTAATCAGAGACAATGGTCAGTCTCTGATCTGAAATCATGGCAAATGGGTTTGACAGCACCCCTCCCTCCATTTCAATTTACCAGTCTGTATAGTTGCAACTGCAAGCAGCAAAGCTACTGTAGTGAGAATTGTCTTACTGATTCATCCTCCAAACCAGAGTGCAGACGTTGTGCAGAGATTTTTAATGCAATACCTTCATGTTTCTAGCTCCAGATATAGTTCTGTGAATTTCCTGTAGATATCAAGGTAGCTTATGCTTTACAGGCACACAGTATTATTATAACTGAATGCTGCAGAAAGTTTTGCAACTGCTGTGTGTACTACTAATCTTCCTGATCCAGGGAGGTCATAGAGATGAATTTTTGTGTTGCTCATTTTTTGGCAGTTGGCATGTGTGGTGCTTTTTGTTTGTTTAATTTTAACTGATGTTTATTTCTGTCTTACAGTGAAGGGAAAACTGGAGGGCCAGAAGCAGCTGACTTTTCTGATATCCTGCATCTGGGTACCAGTGCCAAACTGGCACAGCCTGGCTCTGCAGCAGCAGCATCTTCAAAGCCTACACGTGGTGCCCTGCTGAAAGAATCATACCAGAATCTGCCTGTCATCCGCTCCTGCTACCTCTCTCATTTTGTTCACTTGCAGCCTGCCCTTGTGCATTCCCAAGCATCCTACGAAGGACGAAATTACCTCATCCAATCAATGCTGCTTCCTGAGGTCAAAGGGCCCATCCTGCCTTCAGACTGGCCTTTCTTTCCACTTATCAGCCTCTACAACAAAGTGACTAATGCGGAGACGCGGGGGGCTGTGCTGAACTCTCTCCCACTTGATCTAGTCAACACTGTGACCTGGAACCTTCAGTGGGTCTTGTTGCTGGAAACCTGGCGTGCTAAAACCCTTCAGAGCATCCCTACTGCTGCCAAACTTGCACGACTTATGTGTGTCTTCCTCACAGGTGGTGACCTCTTTCTAGAAGCACCGATCCACTGCTACACAGCTGCCCTTCTCTCTATCTACTGCCAGCCCAAGGCGCTAGACTCCCTAAACTTGGATGCTCCGCTCCCTGGTTTGGCTTCCTTCCACGATCTCTATATAAGTTTGCTGGAACAGTTTGAAGGCGTCTCCTTTGGAGATCCACTCTTTGGAGTCTTTGTTCTTCTACCTCTGCAGAAGCGTTTCAATGTTCATCTGCGTCTCTCTGTTTTTGGGGAGCACACAAGCATCCTGCGGGCACTGGGAGTGCCGCTCCAGCAGGTAATCCTGGCTTAGTAGTTACCTGTCACTGCACGTTTCTGAGATACTGGGCTCTTGCATGTTTCTTCAACCTTGATTTGGGCATCCTCCCAGCACTCCCTCTTCTTCCTCATCCCTCAGCATCCAGTAGAATAGTAATGCTTTCTGTCCTGTGCTCTGCTTGGTCTAGTGATTGAGAAGCTCCTCATTTGTGGCCTCTATGTATCAAGGGCTATTCTGCACCCAATGTTCTTCTGACATACATTACCTTTCCCTTAAGTCTGGTGAGAACCTTCTCCTGTGCAGTGCATGGGCAAACACTTGTTTTTTCCTCTCATACTGTGTTTCCACAATTGGTTATACTGGAGTTGTGCTTTACTGGGTCGCTCACTGAGAAAGTTTGACCTGCCAAGTGCAGGACTGCACTTCTTTTGAATGAGCAGAGCATAAGGCAAGGAATTTCTCTTTAAATTTTATGTCTCTTGCAAAATAATAGTTGACACCTGATTTTGCCTAAAGTTTGTTAATACAAAAACAATGTTTCAAAAAAAATATATTCAAGCAACTGTGAACCAGCAGTTTACATGAGATCAATGCTTTGCATCACTTGGTTGCGATACCTTTGTTCTGGATATAGTAGCCCTGCAGCCAGCTTTTCTATATCATTATGGCCAGATGAGCCTTTTGTTTCTTAAGCCGAGTAAGCCAAGATACTCTGGCTTGCTTCTTATCATAAAGCTCTCTTGTTGCTTGAAAACAAATTGTGCATTGGAAAATCTGAGCAAAATCATTTGGGGGGGAGGTGTGTTTTCCCTTTCTTTTGTCTTAATGTAAGTTAAATATACCCTAGCGGGCAGGGCAGTAAAAATTTTAGTAGTACAGTCTTCGTAGCCAAAGACTGAAGTTTGGCATAGATTCTATGTTGTCACTGCAGACTTATTGAGTGTAGTCAATGATTGTCTTCAAGTCTTGCAAAGAAGATGCTTCAAAGTGAAATACATAACGCTGGTTCTAGAAAACGTCTGTAAAAACGGAGAAGAACAAAATTTGGATTTCTGGAGAACAGAGAAGCAAACAGAACAAAGTTGTTATTAAAAGCTTTTATGACCTGTTTTTCAAAGCTAGAAGGTGAAGTCAAAATGCTGGAAACTTCATTTAATAGCAATGGTAACTCTGGCATAAATACCTGCTTTCCTTTTCTCACTAAATGCATAGGTCAGTGTAAGCCTCTCTGATGCATTAGCAGGAGATGCTGCTGAAAGCACTTTGTCTCCTCACTTTGAAACACCTCTTCTTACCTGTGCCCAAAAGCAACTATAGTCACTTGACCAGTAAAACACTTCTTCATAAAGATGAAGAGGTCTTGAGGGCACTTTGACAAAGGCACATCACATTAGTCAGTGTGGGTGGCAACAGGTCTGCTCCAACTGGGAGCTGTGCCACTGAGGTGCATTGTGTTACACGGGAGTGTGCACCAAAACAACTGGGGAAGGGGACACTAAAATCCTGAACTTCCCCTCACTACTTAGATCCCGACACACAAAGTAATGTTGCTTTTGGGTGATTTTCTTGCAGTTTCCCGTGCCTCTTGAGCGATACACTTCCCCTCCTGAGGATAACCTGAACCTCCTGCGACTCTACTTCCGAACGCTGGTCACTGGCTCACTGCGCCACACCTGGTGCCCTGTTCTTTATGTGGTGGCTGTGGCTCACGTGAACAGCTTTATTTTCTCACAGGATAGTACAACACAGGTAGGTAATGAATGGCAGAGCCTCAGGGCTAGAAGCTTTGGGTTTTGCACCTGCTCTTCCCAAGAGTCCATTGTGGCTTGTTGGTGAATCACTGACCCAGAGCTTGAAAACAAAGATTGTAAGCACATGTTGAGGACTGTGCAGCTATTTGAGGTCTGAAGGTTGGAATCCACATAGGAGAGAGCAGATGATAACCATTATTCATTATAAAATAAGAAACTTGTACTAATGGCAGCCAATCCTATATAAACCTTTAAAGTCAGGAACTGCGGGCTATTGTACAGAAGGAAAGAATGAAGCACAAATGATGGAGCTGATTAGCTCCATAGCCTGTAATAGACTTAGCCTCTGTTCGGGCAATCTTAAGGTGTCATAGAATCATAGAAGGGTTTGGTTAGGAAGGGACCTTAAAGATCATCCAGTTTCAAACCCCCTGCCGTGGGCAGGGAAGCCCCAGCCAACGTGGCCTTGAACACTTCAAGGGATGGGGCATCCTGCTTCAGTGCCTCACCACCTTTTGAGTGAAGAATTTGTTCCTTATATCTAATCTATATCTACCCTCTATCAGTTTAAAGCCATTACCACTTATTCTATCAATACATGTCAGATGGGCTTCAGGTCAGGGGAAGGAGGAAAAGGAGAGGGATCCAAGCAATTGCCACCTCAAGGCTTTTCTGATGGAACAAGCTGCTCTTTGGACCATCATCATAATAAGCAGAGCATTCTTCTAGAGTGCTGCGTGGCCTGTGGGCAAAGCTAGTGTTGTACCGTATTAATTTAAGTATGTGTTTTGTTCTTAGGAGGCTGATGCTGCTCGAAAAAGCATGCTGCGAAAGACTTGGCTCTTGGTGGATGAGGTAGGGTCCGTAAGGATCAGCGTGTGGTACTGGGGCTTGAGTTTTTCAGGTGTGGTACTCTTACAGACTTAAATTTGTGTTTGAAGTCTGAAATTTGCTTTTGTCTACATTGCTAACTTGAGAATGAGAGATTAGCAGAAGGATTTTAACATGCAGTGGCTATATGGAGTATTATGCAGTTCTTGTTATAATTGAACTCAGTGCACTGCAACACAGATAAATCTCCTGTACTGTATTTCTGAGCCTCTTGCTAGAGCAGTGTTTTATCTGGATAGTGAGGGGTGGTTGTAGCACAGCTGTGAACAGGCAGCCAGCAGGGACCTCCCTTAACTCTTAGTTGGATGCTTTCCCCACAAAAGAACAAAACAAATGTGAGGTGTCTGCTTTTCTGCTTTCCGTCCTGCCTTATCATAACAGATCTTGCCAAAGTCTATCACTTCTGTAACAGAGCTGAGTCGTTTGGCCCTTTATGTTTCGTGTCTAGGGTAAATTCTTAGTTCCCTCTCAAAACCCCATTTTGGCATCTGGCAAGAGATCATTGAGAGGGGTTGTTGAGGAGACAGTGGACTTTTGTTCAGAAGTGGAAAACTCATGCAAATCAAGAGAGTTTCTTGGAAGAAACTCACCTTTTACAGCTCTTCTGTTGAAGATGATGCAGTTAAATATGTTGGGCATGGTGGAGTTGTATTGTCTGGCAGGTTGCTATCTTGTGTTGGAGATAGGAATGATTAGATTCTTACTTTTAAGACATGCTTAATGATTGCGATTTCTTTCTTCAGACCCTGAAAAAGCACCTTCTCTACTACAGACTGCTGAATGCTGAGAGCCCTTTGGGATTTGACCTTTATGAGCAACTCCCTCCCATGCGACTGAAGTACCTGCAAACGGTGATACAGAAAGAAAACAAGGAGAACACACCAGTGCTAGTCTCATAGCAAAACACTTGTGGAAGAGGAGGGCTAAAGAGAAGAATAGAAGAGCTCAGTTTATGCTTCACTGATGAGACTACGCACAACTTAAACAGTTGCAGTGTCTTGCTTGGACACTCTCAGCGAAGTGAAGCACTGGTAGAATGCTCCCAGCCCTGCAGTACAATGCAAACCTCAAGATATGTCAATGTGTGTGTGGCCTCTCCATTATGAATGCTGGGGCATTTTTCCGCATTCTCTTTCAGGTTGTTCTGCTTCTTCCTGGAGGAGGTAGAAATGTGTCTAAGAGGCACTGGACTGTTGAATAAACTGAAAGAACTGAAAAAGCCATTTTGTTCATTCAGGCCGGAGATTGTGAATTTTCATGACGATGTCTGTCTTCCCCAGATCTTTCCCTTGGTTTTTTTTTATCCTGAGTTTTGAACGGTCCCTTTCCCCTACTGTCCCTGCAAATAAAATGACAGCGCAGCAGGGAAGAAGCTGATCCTGTGATCTTTTTTTTTTTTTTTTTTTTTTTTTTTATCTTTTCACATACGTTTTTTTCATATATAGGATCATATTCTGACCAGTCACAGATGCATGGAGCCGGATCTCTAAGAAACAATAGCTCCTAATGCAGTTGATATCTTACCTTGTCTGTCTTTTGGATAGTATCTAAACTGCTTTATTTTCTCCCTTATTTGTTTACATATATAACAAGATAAGAAATAATTTATTTGCAGTGAGAATGCTTGTCAGAAACTACTCCCCCTTAGAGAAAAAAAACGTATCTGCTTGTTTAAGTAGAACATGTATTGATTGTCTTCTGAGAAGAAGGGAATGTAATTTAAATTTTCAAGTAGTATTCCAAAGTTTAGACCTCATTTTAAAAATCTCTTATTTGATTCCCACTTCTACATCCAAATTCTATTTTGCAGCTGCCAACACATGAGCTACAAACGTAGTGTCCTAAAGTGTTCATCACAAATGCCAGGTCAAGCCTAGCATTTACCCTAAGTGTAGTCTCACTGAAGTGGATGTTTAATTTGTATCCAATAGTTTTTGTAGAACTACAGTCAGTCTGGCAGACTTCTGTTTCAATATTTTTTATGAATAAAACTTGATAAAGTTATTTCTTTTGCTTTGTTCTTATGAACAAATACCTCTGCGAGGTGCAGGGTGATGCCTAGCCTAGAGACATAAGACCCTTTCTACCTGTCAGAAAGTTTTCTAAGTCTACCAGCACCCCTAAGTTTCCAGAAGATACTGTCTCACCTTTTTTGTCCTCTTATTTCAGATAGGACATAGGTGGAACTGATGTTTCATTTTGATCTTTCTTTTTATTTTTTCCTATTGCAATTTTTGATCTGCAGCTGGGGGAAACTACAAAAGCAGAAAGTAGTCAACAGTCATTTTCCTTGTTGCTAATTATTTTAAAAGTACTTGATGAAAGTAAAAGTTTAATCAAAGGCATTCAAGTTTCTATTCTGTCTAGATGGTGAGAGTCCCAGCAGTTGTCTTTCAAGAACAATGAATGCATGGTAAAAGTTAAGAACTCCTAGCTGGCCATTTAAGAACTGCCTTCATCAAGGACTTCATCTTTTGCTTTTATGACCTACAAAAATTTTGTGTAATATAAAATTGAGTTTTTAAATGTATACAGAGTGTAAATAAATGTTTTGATAACTAGTGTATTTTTTTTTAACAATGAGAATGCTCTCTATTTAAATCTTTCTTGTCTTTGCATAGTTCTATGTGGAATTTATCAATACATTGGGAATGCCACATGCTGTGAGGTATGGTGGGCCAGTAACACAGGGTATCAAATGCTGTGTATACATGGCAAAGGTGCAGGGTGAGTATTGTGTGACTTGTGCCACAGCTAGGAATGCAGTAAAAAAACCTATCCACAGGCGATATCTGTAGGTGGTAAGAGAGGACGTAAATTTCATTTGTTTTGTGAAATCTGGGAAGGAAAGGATCAGGCTTTTGTCTCTTTCTGAAAAGCCCCCTTTGTTCCCAGATGCTTCTCAAGCAATTAATATATGCCCAGAATATACTTCCATCTTCTGGCATGGAGTTCTGCTGCAAGCAGCAGGAACAGAGGGAAGAAAAGGATCCCAAACAATTCTGTAGGCCATACTTGTGTGCAGAAATTTTACACGTGTTGTGCATCAGCTGTAAGCTCTCAAAACTTTGGCTGTGACTGAGACAGTACAGCAGTCCCAACCTTGAGATTTAGAAGGCTCTGGGCAACCTTGTTCCAGATTTCTCTGCAGAACACTAGAGGGCATTGCTTTATCTAGTTTATAAGCAAGCTTTCTCAGCTGCGATGCAATTGAGGGAAAAAAAACAAACAGAACTATAACAACAACAACAACAAAACCACCTTAAACCTAGTTTGGATTTTCTGCCTTTTTTTTTTTATTATTATTATTGAATATACTTTTGGAGGAAACATGGAGAATTCACTAAGTTTTACTTGATGTGTTGCTAAGAGTTATTCCTAGAAGAAACAGAGTGGATGTGTGACCCTTCTACCCTGTGAGTGATTTGAATTTGCTAGGTTGGGATCTGCATTTGGTGGTGTGTGTGGCCCATTTGTGCTGAACAAGAGCAGCTCCCAAAGGAGATACAAGCACCTTGGCAGCTGGCTCTACTCCACACAGGGGTAGGACTAAGTGGTGCAGGACAAAATAAAGAGGCAAGGAAGAAACCAAAATGAGACTAAAACCCCACTGTAAGAAGGCTACACTTGGTACCTTTACAACAGTAATATACACATGAAGCTTTGTGTGATTAATGCAGTTGCATCCCACTGTATTTATTGACTACTTTAGTTTGATGGGGGAATGTAAAAACCCATTTATTGGCTAATACCTTCTGTCTGGCTACTTCATATCAGGTAAACCCTGAACACCTTTTACTGACAAAGTCATGGACAGACAGAAGCCGTAAGGTGCAGATGTATAAATACACGACAGATCAGACACATTTCTGGTGTCAGACAGCAGCAAGGCAGCTTTTGCTCTTTCCTACTTGTACAACATTCTCCTTGCAGATCGCTGCAATGAGGTGGTGCCTCCAGCTCATAATCAAATTGGGGAGCAAAACATGTTTTCTTTTTGCTTACAGAAGCTCTCCGTTCACAGAGACAGTCCTCTGATTTTTCTTGTACAAATAACTTTATGACAATTTACCAGCCTTTGCCCTAGTTTTCAAAAACTTTTATTTTTCCTTTGAAGGGAGAACCCACACTGGAGACATCCCTTCAGCAAGCCCTGACTCCGAGCAGGTGTTTTGTGCAGGTTGTGAACAAACAAAGGACATTTTAGACCAAGCGACACCTGGCCCACATTTAGATAAAATTATTTTCTGCTGGAGTGTTATCAGCAGATTCTGGTGACACCTGTGGCTCCAGAGACCAGAACAGCATCTTTTATTTTGCCCATGAGCCCTGATAACCTCTGTGCCCACTTGAAACTCCTTCACAGGCCCCCTGTGGAGCAGCCAGCCCGGGAGGGCTGAGGGGGCTGTGCGGAATTTTCTAGAACTCCCTGAGGGGTGCCAGCTGCGCTGAGGGGAGGCAGCTGTGGCCGGGGCAGGTGACTGAAGGGGGGCACCTGGGCATGGCCCAGCAGCCCTCAGTGAGCTGTGGAAGGATCAGCGGCAGCCGTAGGAGGAAAGCAACAAGTTTCTTCAATTTTTATCCATTTTCTGTCACGTAAAGCGGCTGATGGGCTGTGGAGACTATAAACCAGGTCAGGAGTGCTGTAAATGTGCATTGTGTGGGTTGGTGTGTGCCTGCTGGGCAAGAAGGAGGCTAGCTGTGCCTTCTCACAGGGGCTGTGGGGGCTTTTGTCCTGCTGAGGTGATAAATGTGTTTTTGGGCTACCTGAGGTTGCCTGTACCCCTCAGGGGAAGGAGGAGAGGGAGGGCCTCGCTTCAGGGTGGTTTGTGAGGGGAGTGTGTGGCGGGGGCTCTGGCAGGCCCTGGGACCCTCTGGCATGAGAAGCCTGGTTCTAGCAGCTGTGGGGCATGGTGAACAGGTGAACATGGCATGTGGCTCAGCTTTTGGTTGCATTGTTCCTGGGCATCTCATGTTGAGCTGAGGCTGCGGATCCTCTGCTCTTTCTGGTGTTCATTTCCTCTCGTGCTCTCTGGCATCTTCTTTCCTGTCACGGTTTTCCTTTACCAGGCTTTCTTTCTCTCCCAATCTGTCTATTTTGAGTTTTCCTCATTGCTAATTGCAGCTTCTTTCTCATCTTTTCTCACTCTTTTGGCTGTCTGCAGAAACAGCCAGTAACTCAATAGTTTAACTGGAGAACTGAGATGCTGCCGCTGAGTTTCAGGTGAAAGCTCGCGGCTCCTCATCTAAAGGGCAGATGTCGATGAATAACGTGCACGATGTGCCTGTTTGGAAACCTTACAACACTGAAAGCTGTAACTTTACTTTTAAGATTTGGATTGACTGCTGCATAGAATGTGCAAATGCGCTGCGCCGTTTGGGTCTGATGTGTCGGATATTTGACAACACTCTAGCAATTAATCAATTGGATCTGTCTGCTGAAGGGAAAGCTGGAGCTTGTGTATCAAGTGACTTTTCTTCACCATTATCACTTCCACCACAGTAAGCTTTTACCTCAGAAAATCAATGAACACATCTCCAAAAACAATATTCTGGACTACTTGAGTGCATAGAGGCTTTTGTTAGCAGCTTCCCTCATTGTGTGCATTCAGGGTGGTTCTTTGATCTCCTCAGTGTACCACGGCATATGAGAGCTTTGAATTACCTTCAGGTACTGCTTGCCAGTAGTGAATTGTAGTTTCAGGGAGGGTTAGCTTGTGTCACACCATGAAGATACAATGACAGCCATGAGAGTGTGCCATGCAGCAACTGTCAAGATAAGTTGTTAGCATTCTACACAAAAAAGCAGCTTGCTGCTCCTGGCATCAATTTTTCTTTCAAATAGATTATCAAAAATAAATTTAGAGTGATACAAAAGTTTCTGTTAAAGCATCGTGCATCTCTCATCTCTGACATGCGTGTCAGCTCACTCACAAAATCGTAGTTGTGCTGCCACCCATAAGACGCCACAGATGGTGGCTCATTTTTGTTCCTCTTGGTACTGTCTTCTGGAAGATTGATCAGGTTTGGATTGATGAAGTTACTTGGGCAGGAGCTGCTAGTGCTCTCCTGCTGTCTGTCCAGTGCTAAAAGGAGTGGGAGGAAGGGAAATATAAGTATACTTTTTAGTGTGTTTCTCCTCCTTTTTTTTTTTTTAATTTATTTTATAGTGCTGTTATATGAACACTTAAAATATTCATGGAGGAGAGTGTGGGCATGCTTACCACACTTTTTTGCAATGAGCACTCTCATCAGCAAATTTTGCAGTCTCTGAAACTCGGACTTGGTGGTGGTGGATTTTTGATAAAAGTACAATTTGCAAGTTAAAAGTAGAATACAGAACTTGGGTATTTGTATTCTGCAGTGACTGGATAACTACTCCAGCTCCTTGGGAGTCAAGTGGTTTCATTGTCAGCGTGCACTGGTGCCCCAACAGCCCAGCATTATGTTGCTGGAAAGGTTAACGGGTGCACCCATATGCATTTTGCGGAGCTCCTCTAGAGTTAGCATGTAATTGTCAATATTTTCACAGGGATAATACGCTGATTGCTCACATGAGTCTCTTGTGCTACCAAGTTACTCTAGAGTTTAAGAAACTATTCTTAATTTTGTAACCTATCTTTTCCTTTGAACCAGCAGTCTTTGCTTACTCCTTTCTGTAAATATTTATTTTGGTCATAGCTATAGCAGATGGAAGAAAGAAGTAATAAGCCCTGTAGCTAGTATGGAATTCTTGGCGTACGTTTAAACAGAAAATACAAATTTATAGTCACATTAAACCCTTGTCTGGAACATTCTCCAGAATGCAGTTTCTGGTCCAAACTAGAGAGAGAATTTGATGCACCTTAGAAACACCAGTGTGGTGAGGTTAGGGTAATCTCTCATGATGTAGGAGATCCCTCTCAGAGCACCACAGCTACTGGGCTAACATTTTGATCTGATGCAAAATGTGTTTCCCAGTTAACTGATGTTTCCACCTTGTGGTCATGTTACATAGAACTTAAATGTGGCAGTGTCAAAAAGTCATGCCTAAAATCAAATTCCTGCTTTCTGGCTTGGCTCATCCTCATCTGAACATTTATGAGGAATTGATTGTTATAGGAACAAGGTGTTCAGAGTGTGATAAATGGAGGTAGTAATTCAGTTCAGTCTTTATTTTCAGGAAAACTAAATATTGATGCAGCAAATTGTACTAAATTGGTAACTGGAAAATATTTCCCCATTCTACTTACTGCATACTGTAAGGTAAACTTCACTGGTGCCTTTTTGGTTTGTCAGCTTTGCTCCCAGTGTGAGAAGATCGGGAATGAGTGAGCATGAGAGAGTCCTGCTGTGGGGGAAGCGATCTCCTGGCTGCAGTGGACAAAATTTTACTGGGAAGCTGTATGCATAAAAAGGCAAGTCACATGCTCTGCTTCTGTGTGTTCCTCAAAGAAGCAAGGTTCGGAATGAGGAACTGCTTGGTTTTGGATCCTTTTTAAAAAGTTGCGTTTGGCTTTTGTTTAGATAGTGAGACGGGTGTGGTAAATGGAAAGACCAGGAAAATTATAGCTTAGTAGGCTTTCTGGGTTAAGGAAACTTGGACATTCTGCTTTGGTTAGATGCATCCCTGAAATCATGTGCATATTAGTCGTGATCTTTCCCCAGGGAATCCATTCGTGGATTTTCATGGAAATGGAGTCGTGGCTTCTGTTTAGTAATGCCAAAGAATCATGAGGAGTGTTGTAAGTAACTGTAATTGTTCACTTCTTTGATGACGAACTTTCCTTTTCATCTAACTGCAGAATAACAATGTACTTGCCTTGGCAGACAGTTATGATAGGAGAGCTCAAGTCAAAGTCAGCCTTTGCTGTTAGCACCCAAAGGCACACCCTGGCCCAGGCATTCTTTTACGTGTGTGCAGGCAGGCTCATGTCAAGACACTGTTTCAAAGCTTAATCCTTCTGGTGACAGATGTGATTGTCTTCTTACACTTTATTAAAAGTAAAAATCCCATGCTTTTTTTACTGCACCTGCATTTCATGTCTTCTGTAGATCAGGCTGTGTGTGTTTTCAGGATTTCATTGCTGCTTTATTCCTCTAAGAGGTAATTACTGACTATATTGGGAGACTATCCATTCACTAAGTAGCCCAGTTGAAGCTTCTGTTATGTTTTTTTGTCTGCTCTCTCATTCACTCCTATGGATTTCCATATTTAACAAACTCCATGAAGTTTTGGGGCCCCCAGTGAGGCTAATTGTAAAGAAGTTTTGAAAGTAAGATGTGCTTATGAGTCACCCTGGGTGTAAGCCCAAAACTGTGCTTAGAATGAATCTGTGTGTTTCCCTTGATGCCTAGCAAAGAGTCCTATCTTTATGACTGAAAACTTGCAGGTCTGACCACCTATAGTTTCACCTGCTAGCCATCTGTGTGTTCAGCGGCCATAATTAAAACAATATCAAGCTGTTCTGGTCTTGTCTCTATCTTTTTCTGAATACTGTTGGACAGATTTATTCAGTGGCAAATGCACAAACCTCAAATGGAGAAGAGTAGAACGCTTATCTGTTAACACTCAAAATTTGGAAATCTCCAATTTCTGACTACTCTAATGTGGTTCAATCTTCATGAAGCCCTTGCTACATTAGAGTCTGTAATAAATCTCTCATCTGTTGCTCTGTGCCTCTCCAAGTTCCTGTGAAATATTAATGTTCCTAGCCCCCTTGCAGGAGTGCATGCACAAAGATCGCTTCACCCAGCACTGAGATGGGGAGGACTCGGTTCGTCACGTTTTACAGCGCAGAGAAATACCATGCAGTATTTTAGCCTGGGGAACAGAGGAGGGTACTGTATTTAGATGAATCTGTAAGATTGATTTGAGGTAGTTATCTAAATTGGATTGTTTCCAGACCACTGGGATTAACAACCCTCTTTTCGCAAAAAGCGTTATGAGATCTTTAATGATCATACAAGGTCAGGACCCCAGTTTTATGTCTCATCTGAAAGATCATGAACTTATAACTACTGATCTGTCATTGTCTGATCTGGCTATCTATTCTAGAGACTGCTTTATTTTAGAAAAGATTTGTGTTGCCAGGAGTCTAAATGCCATCAAAGCTTTTAGTCCTTGCCATATTCCTTGCCTGAGGAGGTTTCTAACAGGTTTTTATTCTGATGGTTTTTTGATTATTTTTTTTTTTCCTTTTCACGGCAGACCAAAGTGAGACTGCAAAGAGTATTTTCCAGTTTGTACCTCTGTAACTTGCTGCCATGTGCAGAACTGTTTCCTGATCAAGGCCTGAAAAGCATTTGATTCTTGGGACATTCAGGAGGGTGTTCACTTCCCAGTGCTTATTCTGGGGGAGCTCATCTCCCTGTCTAGACAGCCACCTCTGGAAATCCCCTCATTGCCACATAGTAAAACCGTGACCATAGCAAGCAGCAGAAAGGGAGAAAATGCATATACTATAACAGTTCTGTTTTTAAGTGTTTCACAATTAACTATGTTTTGTGCGCACATGCATACACATGTTAAAAAGCCTCCAGGAATCTTAAATGCAAAGCGTTTTGGTATCCTAGCTCTGATCTGAGGAGGGCATGTGGTAGGAAGTTAGAGGAGCTCCCCCTCCCAACTGTTCTTAGCATATGATGTCTAACTTAGTGTGTGTTTTTACTTATAGCAGAAGTATGGAGTATGGACCCAGTTCCCAACTTCACTGTTTTTATGGTGTGGCCATCTGATTTCCAACCTCCCTCACACATTCATACATGGCCATATGATTTGCATGCTGTTCTTGCTGCTGTGTTGTTTGATAGCACAAAAGTGTGGATTTGCGTGGTTCCCTCCAGGGGTCTGTTTGACCTGCAGCAAGGAAATGTGTCTCTGCAGGAAGGTCTCTCTGCCCAAGCGAGATGTTATTTGAGATGGGAGAAAATGGACAAAGGAAAATGCTCTCCTTTTTCATGGTGCCCAAGGACTGAGCTGTGCTAAGATCTTCTGTCTGTTTATTATAAAGTTTTGTTTAGTCCAAAGAGGACATTGCTGCGCGTCATCAGTGCTTTTAGCAGCTTCATTTCAGCAGCAGTAGAGGAGGTGAAATTGCAATCAGAATGTCTTAATTTCAGAAGGAAAGAAATTTGTTTAGAGACAAAAGCCTGTTCTCTCTTGAGTCACCAGAATATTATTACCCTTGATTTGATTTGGAAGCTCTTTAGGATGCTGTAGTCATCTGGTTGGCTGGCAGTCTGGGTAACCTCATCACTGATGTGCTCATGAATAGTGGGCTGCAGGTTGGTCGCAGCGTACCGTTTGACTCATGGGCTGTGAAGGTCAAATGCAGGAGCCTTGTTTGAGGCCTTGGTTGGCAAGGGCAGTGAAATGAGATGCCTGAGCTGGTAGTGGGGTGTAGGATCAAATCAGTCCTTTCCGAAGAGGTGGGTGGAGAAGGAAGTCAATTGCAAAAAGAATCACTGGTGGGTATTGCACATCAGTCAGTGTTTCTGAATCATCTGGGGAAGGTAAGTCAGCGAGACCTATTTGTTCAGAGGAAAGATCTTGTCCCAGAGCTCTGAGCTGGCACAGCAAACTTGGAAAGCTCACTTCATGCCTCTATTGCCTGTGCACCGTGCTGGTAAAAGCTGATGCCTCAAAATTTGACCTTCTGAATAAATAAATAAGTTTTCCCCATTAATATATCTCAAAGCAGTCTATAAACACTAATGTGTTAAGCAGTCTGATGCCTGCCTGAAGTAGACGGTTTCTCTCTGCTGTTTGACAGATAAGAAAGCTATGACACAGGACGTAGGCTAAGGTACTTGCCCAAGGTCTTGCTGGAATTGTGTGACACATGAAGAGTCACCCCTATGCAATTCTTTTCCTTTTCTTCTCCTGTTACCGTGACCAAAGGCCACCTCATTGCTTTTGTTAAGATTTACCCTGTGGCTCTTGGACTTGCCAGCATGTGTTAGGATGGGAAACCTGTGTAAGGTCTCTTGGTGCCATCTCACCCAAACAGTAGCCGATTTGAATTGTCTAAATGCTTTCACATGCTCTCACCTTTTAAAATATATTGTTTGTCCAATGCAGTAAAGCAGAATTTGCACAGCCTGATTTCAGATGTTTCTCTGACCTCTCACAGAGCTTGACTGCAGGGACAGCTCTTGCTGAGCCTTTTGGATTTGAATGGGCACATCTGCAAGTAGGGCTGAGTCCTAAATGACTGCCGCTGCAAGTGCAGGCATGTGTGGAGCAGAGCAAATGTGGTTTTAGCCTAGTGGTGGCTGAGTAGTAGAGAACTGGTGGCTGAGCACCAGAGATGTGTATCTGCTAGTGCCTCTGCTGCGAGAAGAGCTCAGTTATTTCTGTCCTTGTCTGGTAGGAGACAGCTGGCCAGGCAATAGCTCTGTGGGTCTGGGCTGTCTGTGGCACATCTCCTCCTTCTGGTGTGCCACCAGGTAAAGCAAGGAGAGGCACAGCAGGAGCCTGAACATCCCAAGTAAGAACATACTTGTCCTTACTTGATAAGAACATAGCAGGAAACAGCGTACAGGAACCTGAACATCCTCCATTCCACTGCTTATGGAATAAGCTTCTTTGTTAGTTTTCTTTTTGCATTTCAGTAAGTGCTTTATCTGTAATACATATGCATATAAAGAAAATATGATGATGATTGCTTGACTGAAAGAAATGCAGAAAGTGTGAGCATTAGATAATTAGAAAGACAGCAGAGTTCAAAGAGGGGAAAGTGTGAAGCATGGGTTAAGTGGAGAAACAAACCTGTGCACCAGATGTTGAGAGAAAGGGCAGTTTGGGCTCCTCAGTGCAGGTTAAAGTCTGTGGGCTGGGTGTACAGAGGCAGCAGCCTCCTCTCAGGGAGCAGGTGGTGAAGAGCTGTGTTACTTTACGTGACTTGGAGCTGACATCTGAGGGATGTCCCATGGCAAAACTCCATTGAACAAGCGTACCCTCTGTGCAAGCAGAGAGCAGTTTTCAAATGCAGAGTGTGGTGTAATATTGAAACAGAGTGAGTGATCTTTTGGGTAGAGCCCAGAAAAGAGCCTGGCACTGAAGACTGGAGGATCTGTTTAGAAAAACTGAAAAGGACCAAATAGAGTATTGCTAGAGCCTTGGAGGGGGGGAAAAATCTTCCCAGAAGAGTAACTGGGAGTAATGAGAGGAAATGTGCACAGAAATCATGCCTATTATTTGTTGCCTTGTTTTTAATAATGGACTTGTACAGAGAAGGCCTGAGGCACCTACACTGCAGTGATCCTCTACTTAGCTTGAGGCTCCAGAGCAAACTTGAAGACCCAATTTCCTTGCATGTCAGGAAGCATTCTCTTCTGCTTGCAAAAGAAATGAGTGATGACTCCTCTCTGATCTTTCACATTTGCACTTTGATTGTGTTTTTTAGTCCACTTCTGACAGGAACAATCCCTCATCTTCAGCTTTCAGTGTATATTTTGACAGGGTGTTCAGGTACACATTAATTTCCCAGAAAACTGCAGACGTGCCAAGCTGCAGCAGAGACCCGCTGTGCCACCTGATTGTGTGGCACTGAGCTTCTTTCCAGGACTAAAGCACACACCCAATGCTCATCTGCCTGAATGGGTCCTGGAGGCATCCCCTGGCCCTCAGAGGGAGTGCGAGTAAGTGACGCTGCTTCATCTCTTCGAGGAATCAGTAATGTTTGTTTTTATAACATGTTATTATCTCTTACTGGAAGGGCTATTTATTTTTTTTTCTCCTGTCAGAAGTCCCCAAGCTGATGGTTGATTTTTGGCAATTTGTTTTCCAGAGGTGATCTTACAGCATTTAGTCTCTCTCAGGTTTCTCTGCCCTCTGTAGTCTCCACTGTGGAGTACCAGAATACAGGACAGCATCCTTGTGCCCCCAAATCCCTTTCTTTCTGCTAGTCTGTTCCCCCTAATTGCTGCAGTTGGTTTTGTTTGATGGAATAATTGAGAATGCATTTACCATGCCTAGGGGAGGGGCAGGAAGGAATCAATCTTCTGTGTCATTAAAAGTACAGGGGGGAAAAAACCCAACAGCAATCCCTTGCGGGTATCCATGGCTTTAATGTCCCTTTCATGTAGCCTGATTTTTGCTAATGAACAAGCTATTTGTTTAGTGCTCTTAAATGAAGCTTTTGCTTCTAGGGTTACCACTGTGAGAAGGGACGGGATAAAGGGAAGAGGTGGAAGAAGAATATGTAATGCCATGAGAATGCTGATGTGAATTGTGATTTTTTTATTTTTTTATTTTTTTTTAGCTGGAGGAGCTGCTCTACCTTGCTATCCTCAAGCAGCTCCTCTGTCATTTGCAAGGTCAGGATTTTCTGGCTCACTTGGAGAGGATGCTCTCTGACCAATGAGGCATGAAATAGCAGTTGGAGAAGGGCTTGATAAATATTGATTCAGAAATTGCCGTGGCTGCTGACTCTGCGATTGGCCTGTTTACCCAGCAAATGGAAGAGGAATGGAAAGAAGCTGTCCATTTCTCAGCAATGGTGGCACATGCATTTTTCAACATTGTCCTAGATATTTAAGAGAAAGGGGCCGAAAGCTCAGCCCAGCGTGCTTTTCAGGACAGCACTAATCCATTATAGGAGATAAGATTTTTGCAATCTTTTTTTTCTACCAGTACCCTTCTATTCCAGTACTTCCATCAAACTCCATGAGGATAGTCATGCTGTCCCACCAGGAGGAGGAAAGTTCTCCAAGGCAATGGAGGCACTGCTTTTCACTGCTTTGGGGAGTGTCTGTATAGTGCTCAGTTTGCAGCGAGCGTGTGCTGCCCATACTCTGAATGGGATGAATTATGGCACTGTTGTGAGCCTGAGTCTATGTAGTTTATGCTCCCAGCCTTGCTCGATGTCTCGGCAGCATAGTGTGGGCTGGCAGGGAGAGAGCACGCCTCTTCAGTGTTTTGTATTGTGCAGTTGTGCCCCTGCTAACATGTTGCTGGGAACCCCAGATTCAGGTTTTCTGTATTGCCAACCAGAACCTGAAATTAAAAAGTCTGAGCTGGGGTAATTAATTCAAGCTCAGCACTGTGCTAATGCAGTTACCAAGTTTTTGGGTCGTCTCAGAGTGCAAGTAAAAATGAGCTCAACATCTGCCAGCTGTAGGCATACCCTGGGCGAGGTGTTCCCAAATGCCACCTGAGCTTAGGGGAACTCTGGGCAGTGTCACAGGGTTTTTTCTTCCATGTACACTTGAAAGGATTCCTACTCTTAGGCAGTGCTTCCTATCCATGCTTTTTCTATTAAACATAGTCTGCATACATCTTGTTTTGAAAACGTACATGCTATAGGAGGCAATCACTGAGTCAGTCCTGCCACCAGAATTTTAACACCTTGATCTTTCTTGATCTATGTTGTCGGTGTGTTCAAACCTCTGCAACGTGAATGGTAGTTGTTTTGTTGCCTTTTAATTTGTGTGGCTTAACGAAGTTACTTCAATTACAGAGGTGCCTGGGGACTCTTGTCAGAATCAGGAGCCCTCTGGGTTAAATGCGGTGAGTGCACACAGTGCTATGGAGAAGGCTGGGAAGAGGCAGCTTTTGTTCTGAAGAGCTGGTGGCCTAGGCAAAACAAGAAAGAAGAAGAATGGGAAAGATAAAGTGGGAAACTTGATAAACTGAGACCTGAGTTCAGCTGTGCAGAATCCCTTTGTGAATAAGGAAGTCACTGAAAAAAATAAATTGCAGTGTTTATAACATCATTATTAGTCCTGCTACTCCTGCAACCTGGATGTTATCAGCAAGGCACTTCCAGTCTCTGTGCCTACGCACCTAACCTTTCGCTGCCAGCGGGGAATTTGCCCTTTTACTCCATGCTGCAGTTTGCAGGGAGGTGCCACCTACAGCCTGTCAGGTAGCTTCACCCCGCCTCTGTGGGGAAGGAAGGGAACTGAGGAACAAAATCGCTCAAAAGCAGGTGTTGCCTGCATAGAGACAGGCCTCTGCTCTGCTCCTGGCATCTCCTCCTGTGTACTTCTCATGATCTCCTGTCTGGGATTAACAACCTTCACAGGTCACTGTGCTGCCTTCCCGATAACCTCCTTCAACTCACTTGGGTAATGAGTCGCTTCTAGGGAGGGACACCATTTTATTACATCTGACTATAAAGAAATATTGCTGTGGGTTGGGGCAGAGCTGATGGTGTATGGTGAAAACAGATTCAGGAGGCTCATCGCTTTGTCTTTCAAAAAAGCACAGGGGCATACAAATTTACCCCTAGAATAAATGACACTGATACTTTTGGAGAAACACAGCCTGTTACAACATAGATACTGTGACACTGCTCTGCTCTTGCAACCTAAAAGATTTTTTTAAAATAAAAATATAAAAGCTATTTTGCATTGCCTGGAGGTCAGAACATGAAGATTTTTCAAACCAAGCTATCTGTTTTATTTGAGCTTTCTATTTCACATCAAGCAGGCATTATTCTAGCTCATATATTCTGTGTGCAAAACTCATGCAGTATTGTCCTCTAGCACCACCAGTCTGTGTGTGCTGAGTTCCCATGCCGTTTATGATGCATTTTGTGTTTGAAAACAATGAAAAGAGTAAAATGTAAAATCAAAACAAAACCACACAACACTCTTTCTATGCAGCACAAAAATATAGTTATGTATTACTCTTGAAATTGCCCAGATACTTCATAGTTTTTATGCAGAAATGCATGTGTCTTGCAGTTTCTACGGCAGCCTGTTATACAGGAGAGGTGTCTCATTACTAGACATTTCTGCAAACTAGTTCAGTGATGCTTTGAGCCTTTCTAATGTTGCTTGTCAGATAATGTAGTGTCAAGAAAGCACTTCTGATCCACTTATTTCTTCTTTGAAAGTGAAAAGAGAGTTGTGGAAGCCTAGCTGCTACATGGTGATGACCTAGGAAGAGTGGTACAAATGGATTAGTCCATTCCTTTAAGACTTCCTGTCTGGAGACTGAGACAACAAAATAAGCAGGGAAAGCTAGAGAAAAGGGCTGGGTTTAGCCCAGTTAGAAACACCTGGTTTCCCACCAGCTGCGTAGTGGTGCTGCCCTGGCATATTCTTTCTGGCAGTTCTGCATCTATAGTAACCCCTGTCTGAAGGGTCTCGGCAGCCTGTGCTGGCTCTGAACATGTAATGTGCACAGAGGATGGGTGTGCTGCAACTGGTGTGTTCCTCACTCATTACTGTGCAAACCTGAACTCGGTACCTGAAGTATATATATCTGAACAACACTGGAAGTCTGTTGGGAGTGTGGGCGAGGACATAATTCCCAGGAATACTGCTACGGCACTCTTACCACAAAATGAATAGATCTCAAAGCATTTTACAGAGGATGTCAGTTTCATTATCCCCTCTTTTACAGACGTTTATTCCCAAAGCTAAGAGCAGAGCAGAGACCTGCATGTGGTGTCAGAGGAAGATCAGATCAGAGACAGGCCTAGAATTCCAGTTTTCTACTTGCAAGTCTATCACTGATCCAGCAGGCCTTGCTGCAATAGATGATGTTTCTATGAATCAGCCCTTTGGGGGGGGGGGAAGAGGTCTGTGTCTTGATCTTTTGATTATCATGATCTAGCTGCACTATCAAAAGAGAATGTGTAATAGTGTATCTCCACATTCTAGGCAGGGATAACCCAAGGATATCATAGTGCTGGGAATAGTTTCCAGGTGTGGCATTAAGATGTGCTTCTTCAAGCCCTGCATACATGCTCACTGCTACCCCTAGGAGAACTGAAAATGGCAGATGGTGACCAAGTACCTGTGCTCACAGACTGCACTTGTGTTTCCCAATCATTCTTAAAGCACAAAGAGGAGGAAATGGTGGAAGGATGAAGGAAACAAAGGCAAACCCCTCTGACTCTTGTGTGTATCAAAAGCACCTGCTCCATGTGTCCAGCTGACACTGGCTGCATGTCCCTGTACTTTGGGGTAGGGATGAAGAGGGGTGTTAGTGTTCATTGACACTGTACAGCAGCTGGTTCAATTTGGGCCTTTGATTGCCTGTAGCTCTGTAGCTGTTGAAGCGTGTGTATGTTTGCACGCAGCCTAATTAGCGCCATTATCATTGTCATTAATGGATTTTAATGAAGAACAGATGGTTCTGTCAAGGTTTCAAGCTGTGAAGTTCACTGACCCATTTGTACTATAAGGGAGGGGGAAAGAAGAGCCCCCAAACCCTCTTTCCAAATTAATGGTGGTAAGGATAAAGGGCAGTGAAAATGCAGTTTACATTTTGCCTAAGTGTAAACCTTTTGTTTCCCTGTGCAGTCTGTTCTAAGACATGTACAGATGTTTATGGGAGCCCTGTTTGCATGGGGAAAACAAGGTTTCCTGACACTTATGAGGCCTGGACACATCAGTTATCTTGAAGTTTGAACCAGGACTTCCCTGAAGAAGAACAGAGGAAGGGAATGGATTGACATGATCTACCCATGCCTTGGAAAGGGTCATCACTAGCAGGACAGGTCACCACTGGGGAGTAAAGAAAGGGGAGAAAGATAACACATATTTGGAAGTTTTTTCTGTACAGCCCAAGTAACGCAAATCAAGAACCTTAAAGAATAGCTTTGACTAACTTTACCTTCTTCCTCCAATTCTCTTCTGCCCCAGCTTTGGCTACCATTCAGTCATGGTAGGAATGTCTGTCCAGGGCCATTGCTCCAGCTCTTTATTCTAGAAGATGGAATGCTGCTGCTACATACTAAGAATTCAGACAGTCAGCAGTAAACATGGGATCATGATTGAGATCAACTGGAAAAGGTGAATCCCAAGCACAGGTCATCTCCCAGGACGTTACTGTCTGTCCTGTCAGCAGCTTTTGTCATCTGCTGTAAGATCACACTGATCAGTACAAAGTCTGGATTAATTAAAAGAAACTCCTTTTCTCATTTAATTGTGATGGAAGCTTTTAGTCTGGCTGTGATTCAAGATTAGCAATCTATTTTTGGCATGCTCTCGTCCATCTGGATGAGTAGTGTAATATGTACTTATAATATGAGGTCTGGTATTAGTATTCACTTCTGGCTTGTTATATACAGGCTGGGCTCCATCTACAAGGGGCATTCAGGAGTGTCTGTGCTGTACCTGAGTGGTATGGCCAAAAATCTTACCAGCCTCCTGGCTGTGTTCACAAGGTTTCTTGGTAGAACTGCAGTTAGAACTGCTAGGGTAATGGGTGCCAGTCATATCTGTACCTTTGTACATGATTCTATACAGGGCTACGTATCTGTCATTTCAGGCCCATGAGAGCATACTCGTGTGCATGGATAGATTGGATTTCTGGCTTGAAATAGGTGTTGGCTCCATTAAGAATTCAGGAGTTTAAAGAGATTGCTGGAAAGTGTAGTAGTTTAGAAAGATAATGTTATGTTAGTGTTAAAGGAATACACAATAAGAATAAAAAATCATTGGAAATACTTCTCCTTTGTTTGCCCCTTCATATTTTCATTTTGAAGAAGGAAGAAATTAAATTCATTAGCACTGCTCTAGCGTAATATCTGACTGGCTACAGCATGGGACACTCATGCAATCTCGTGTCATGAACACAATGATTTAAGAGTTAGGGTTTTTTTCCTCTTTCCTCTGCAACAGCTTCTATTAAGGACTAAGTAGTTATATGCCTGATTAATTTACATTGCCTTTTTCAGGCTGCGGAAACAATTATCTCTCACTGGGAGAGTTTTCAAACAAACACAGTCACGTCCATGAATTAATCTCCCAAAGAGTCTCTCCAGAGCTACAAAAGGAGATTTAGAGCAGGCAAAAAATCTGCTGCTCTTCCCTGGCTCCTTCCTGGCAGTTTCACAAAGCTTTGACCACCTTCCTGCCTGGTCCCTGTCTCCCAGAAAGAGGCGAGGAAGAGGCGAGGCTTGTAGAAATGCTGGTCCAACGTGTAGGTGATGTGCCACAAGCCCTACCATGTGCTGTGTTTTGTGTGTGTGCTTGGGAGAAGTCCTGTGGCAGTAACGAGCCCTGTATTGTACTCCATCCTCTGGAATTTTGTAGAGGGGAGGGCATAGGAAGGCAAATGAAGCAGCAGAAGAACGTGGAGAGCACAGAGTGCTCCTCCCCACGTATTCCCTTGCAAATACAAACTCAGAGACGCAGATACTCAATTCCAGGGTGTACAAACACTGTCATCTCAGGACCCTCTGACCCATTCAAAGATGCTGTGCTCTGGCACAGCACCTGTATACGATTGCTTTAGGTGCTTAGAGTTTCCTATGGAAACATGTGTAGGAACTGGGGCCAGCTACCTCACTAGTTTCCATAGAAGGTGACAGCTGAAGAGCGAGGGGTGAAGGGGAAGAGGAAGCATGGCATGCTTCATTAGACTGAGTGGAAACGTTTTAACAGGAGTTTATGGAGAGTGGAAATGTCACCCTGGGTCTGCAATCAGCAGAAGATTTAAAAGCTGCAAATGTCTGCTCATGGGGAAAAAGTCCCCCCTTCCCAACCCCTCTCAAACCTAGCTGGGGATTTCTCTTTTTCTCCTCTCCCCTCTTTCTCTCTCATAATCTTAAATGTATTTAATAGATGCTTTGTAGTTTATATGCACAGCGAAGATTTTTAAGGCTTGTTTTTAGTATTTTCTGTGTCTATCCATTCATTTTGGTTTTCCTGCCTTTGGAGGCAGTCAGGTGCATGGGTTTTCAGGGATTTCAGGAACCCGTACAGCAAAGCACAATCTTTCTCGGGCAGGACGTGCAGGAGATCCAGGGGTCAGGGGAGCTTGGCTGGCTGCTGTGGCCAGAAGAAAGCAGCCCACCTCGCCCATGGTGGGTGGCAGCTTGCCCAGGAAGGGTTATGTCAGAAGGGAGGGAGCAGCCCTGGCTTCCCAGAGCAAACTATGGAGAAGCTGGGGAGGGACAAGATAGAGAAAAATGGAGCTGTGGGACAGTTTTGATAAGCATCTGCTCAGATGGGTGGCAAAGTTCAGCCAGCTGAAAGGAAGGAGTTGTGGCTGTGGGGAACAGCTGAAGAGGTGGGGGGACTCAGGGAGGGGGAGAGAGAGAGGGTGGTGGTTGAAAAGTGGGGAGAGAGAGCTGGATGAAAAGGGATTTAAGGAAAGAAGTTTGGGAAGAGTCAGGATGTGGGGGCAATGCTGTGCTTGGAGAGCAAGGGGGCTCCTAAGCAGGCTTGGATGGATCAAGGCAGTGGTGTGACCACGTTCTTGTGAAAAATAAGGTTGCTCTGTTCACCAACATCTCTATGTGCTTCTTTATTTCAGTATTGGATGCTCTTGCTAGGCATTTGGATGTCCTCACGTTTCTCTTTTGAGAGGCTTTTTTCCACCCACTGAAGTCTGTACTTAAAGCACATATTTTTACTACAGTGTGCTAATGCTTTCAGATTAGTTTTTGTTCTCTGCCCCAGTGTGAGTGTTAGGAATATGATTTTAAAGTTTAACATTATTTAGAATATCAACAGCAGTTATAATCTTAATTGTCTGCTGTCTTCTAGTACTCAAGAGTGTGACTAGAAGAAATCCCCCCCTTCCTCTTCCAATGAGGAATCACTTTGCAGTGTCAGCAAATAGATTTTCTAAAGGATATTCTGGGGCAGTGATCATCAGTTGAGTTCTATTCAGCTTACATCATACATTATTTGAAGTCTTTGATTTCTTTCAAAACTATGGCATCACTATTGTTTACCATGTTTAAGGTTAAAAAGATATTTGAATACATAAAACCTCATTGTAAATTGTCTCGTATTTTTCTGCATTTTCCGCCCTGTTTTGAAAAACAACAGACCATTACTTTCAGAGAAAAAAAGTTTTGATTTAATATTTGTGACTCTACAGCAGTTTCCATAGGAACCAAGCACAAAATAAAAAGGATGGGCAAGTGGCTCACCCATCAGTTCCACCCAGGGCACTTGCACTTGGGGGCAGGTGACAATGAAGAGGAGCTGCCATGTGACTGCCTTCGTATTGTGATTTGAGCTGTAACCAGGCACATGCAATATTTACATGAAGCCAGAACCAGTTCAGCTGGCTTTGCATTTTGTTACAAATCAAATTACCCACCAGTTTCAACTTGCCAGTTTCATGTACAAAAATGTCAGGTTACAGCAGTGTTTGCAGAACTCTGATAGGAAATAGCACACGCTGAGGGTGTGCAACTGCAAATATTACTTGATATGTTTAAGACAATTGACATTTTTTCAGGCCATCTGTAAAGTGCATCTGAATGCTCACTTAAATTTAAACCATCTCTGGAGAGCCCTAGACCCCATTTTCAATGCAGTCCTATTTTGGGATGAACCATAATTTACATGCAAATACTATCCGCATCCAATTTTGAAGCAAAAACCAGGCAGAATCTGACAGAGGTCAGAAAGGTTGAGCATATGGCTTGTATTTGGAAATCACTGATGGTTCCTTTAGCTGTACTTGGTGCCTGGTAGGACTCTGAAGTGGGCGAATAGATATGTATATGGAAAAGTGAGATTTAAGATTATGCTTTTAAAGTTATTCCACGGTGAACTGTGGGGTCTGCAGTGCAAAGAATTCTCCTATTTTTAAGTTGGAGCATGCATTTACTGAAACTCTTGTTTGTTAACCTCCTAAGTATCCGTGGTTTCAGCCGCTCCTCTTTGTGGAGTGCCATGAATTGTTGAAATTACACCTGCATGGCAGACAGTCACTGACACCAGAGCATCCTTGGCAGCTTGCACCAGCTCAGGAGTCTTCCTGTATCTATTTACTTCTCCTTGGTGTCAGATTCTTGTTGCACGTGTATTGAGTACCCAAGTCCATCTGAATATTTGGTTTCTTTGCCTTCTCTTTCATTCCCTTTTCTTTCTATGTTGTCCTATATGCCTAAGGCAGTAGCGACATCATACAACAGAGGTTGTGAATTGAGGTACCCCATGACAGAAGCTGAACCATCCTAGATAAGGGACTGCGTCCACCTATTGCCATTTGCTTTATTAGGGGAAGGGCCACAAGGTTTCCTGGCAGGGTCTGAGGTAACCTGGGCCAGAAGCTGCCCTGCTTTTCCCTCCGCTTTTGCAGTGAAAATGGCTGAGGAACTACTTGTCAGGAGCTTGATAAGCAGAGGTTCTTCTGCTTATCTGAACACTGAGACTCCCAAGGAAGATGAACTGATTTGAAATCACTTGTTCGTTTTCACTCTCTGCATTAACTTTCCTTTTTCCCTTAAGTAAATAGTAACTGAATTGAAAAACTTTATTTTTAACTCTGTATCTGTTTGCTTTTGCTGTGCTACATCCCTAAAGAATTAAACTTAAGAGGGGAGAGTTTATGCTCACGGTTAATGTGTAAGAGGCACTGTGGCAACTGTAAAGGAAGATGGGACACATTTAGGAACATAGATTTGAATCACAGCATCTTTCAATTCCTGCAAGTATTCTGCCCCAAAGTTCCTATTTAAAGTCCCAAAGCTATTGGCAGTGCCTGTTGTGATATCTTGCATTTCTGGTGGCTGCTGAGAAAAGCAGAGGGAGCGGAGCTGATGTGCTGGGGAGAGGCAAGAGACGTGTTGGTGAGGTCTGGAGTAAGAAGGTGCTGTGTGGGACAGAGTAAGGGACAGAGCCTGCACAGGCAGGAGATACATGACTAAGAGGCTGAGGGATAAATTAATTGCTAGGAAAGCAAGAAGAGATGGAAGAAGGGGAGGAAAGGAGAGCGTTTGAAGCAATAAGGGACAAAATTATGTTTTTGGAAGTGTGGGAATAGTAACAGACTTGCACAACAGGCTGGAGAGAGGAAGTCAGAAAACACTAGAGACACAACAGAATTCCTTTTAAGAAAAACAAATCCACAGAAATAACAAAATCCCATCATAACTTTGCCAGCTAAATAATGGGTACCTGATTCTGAATTCCCACATTCTGAAGTGGGAAGCAGTGGGAGTCCAGCCTTTAGCCACTGCCAGCAATTCGGAGCATGTGAGACCCAGCACAGAGGCTCTACCAGAGCTGCCAAGCCCCCATCACAGTGGGGAGGCAAATGAGTCTGGTGCAGGACCCTCCCCTGCTAGGCACAGATTGAAATTCTGGCATGAAGAGTGCTGTACAGCACACTGAGAATCTGACACAGGTGTACTTGTGTGAGTAATAATTTTTGATAAACTCTGGACATGAAAGTCAAGTTGGTATCTGTTATCTCTTAATTAGTGTCAAAGCTTGAACCAGCCATGTTCGAGTTGCCAGCCAAGCCAATGGACAAGTGGATGTGGCAGCTGTGACGTGCCTTAATTTTTAGCAAGGCTTGGCACAGTGCTGCATGGCACTCTGCTACGCGAACTCAGGAAAGAAAATCCACCTAAGGTTGGCACAGTCATTGGAAAAACTAGACTGAGTAATCTATCAAGAGCTTTCTGTCGAGCTCAGAGAACATCCAAGAGTGGCCATCAGAAATCTGTCCTGGGTCCAGTACTATTCAGTAGTTTCTTTTGTTACTTGACAACTGGAGGACAAGTACGCATATAGGAGTTGCAGATAATACCAAGCCAGAAGGACTGTCAGCCTTCTGGAGGACAAAATTAGAATTTGTAATGATCTTGATAAATTGAAGTAACGATGTAAAATCCAATCAAATGAAACTCAATAAAGACAAGTGGTTAAAAAAGGGAAAAATCAAATACACAAATACACAAGCATACAGTTTTGTTACTGCAATTTGAGTGTGATAGAGAAATGGGGGAGAGATCAGAGTTCTAGAAAATCTGACCTGTGTAGAAAGATGGAAAGGACTGGGTAACAAAGAACATGAATTAAAATTTGTTAACTTATGACAGGTAGTTGCAGTGAAGATGCTGATCAGATGTTCTCTGTATATAGTGAGGGAAGAAATAATGCAATGAGTAACATTTGCAAGAAGAGATTTGAATTAGATTTTAAGGGGAAGCTGTTTGTACGGTTAGGAAGATAACACTAGAAGGGGAGCTACCTTGAGAGGCTGAAATCTGAGGTTTTTAAGTGTCAGGGAGACATTCATCTGCCTACAGTGATTCTGGCAAACCAACCTGCCTCAGGTGAGGGGATGGATGAGGCAGAAGATTCTTCAATGGATCTGTGCTACAGAAGGATGTAAAGGGGAATGTGTAAAAACTGAGGCATGTGACCATTTGTCATATAGTGCAGCTCCACCTTTGCTTTTCTGCTGCTCCTCATGGGATGCTACAGGCTGTGGTCTGCACATTACTTCCCAGCACCCTGCTGGAGGACTCCTCAGAGGGACCTAGCCAGGCTGGAGCCGTGGGGTGATGGGAACCTCCTGGAGCTCAGCAATGACAGACAAAGGGGAAAGCCTTTGCTTGTAACAAAACAGCCCCAGGCAACAGTTCAGATGCTGCTGGCGGTCTGGCTAGCCTGTGAGCAGCACTGTGGAAAAGGAGCTGGTGTCCTGGTGAAGAAAAACAGAATATGTGGCAACAGTGTGCCCTCTTGGCAATGAATATAAACCAAATAGCAGGTTTCTTTTGCAAGGGCTTACTGATGTGTCAAGGGAAAGGATGATTTTCCCTGGTCAGCATTTATGAGGCTGTATCTGGAACACTGTTCAGTCTGGGGCGTCTCTGCTCACAAGAATGATTAACAAACCACATTAACAAACCGCCAAGTCCAGTGGAGGGTCCCTGAGATGGTCAGGTGATTGAAGCACGTGATGCAAGATAAGATGCTGAGGGAATTGGGCTTGTTTAACCCAGAACAGAGAAGTCTGAGGGGAAAATTTAATTGCTGCATTTGCTTATCTGCAAAGGTTGTTATCTGCAAATCCAATACTTGTCCTATTGTCAGAGAAGATAGACTTTTTTTCCAAGGTATATAGGGAAAGATCAAGAGGCAACAGTCACAAATTGCAAAATGAGAAATTCCAACAGATAAAATCATGTTCAAAAAATGCTGTAGAGGAGTAAAACACTGCGGCATGCGTCCAGAAAGATGACAGATTCTCCATTACCAAAAAATTGCAAAAATCATTTGGGCAAGACTGTGAGGGATCTCATTTATCTCTGTTGTTCTACTTTCAGCAGGTTGGATCAGTTGACTCCAGAAATCTTTCATCCCCAGTTGTTTTGTGGTTCTGTTTTGAGTGGCCCAAAGTCTATTGGAGTCCTTGCCTCTGAAATTTTGAGGAAAAAGGTCAGACAGTTTCTACCATCAAATAGCAAACAGATTCTGAAAGAGTTGATTTTGCTTGGAATTGCTAGATCAGCAAAAAACAAATAAATTGATGCATAATGTTCATCTCCTTTGTCCTGTATGCTAAACTAATACATTTTCAAGCGTGTAACTACTTCCAGTAAGAAAACATAACAAATATTCTTTGAACAGCAGCAGTTGAAGCTGTATGCAGCATTTGCATGAAAATGGGCAAGTTCAGAAAAAAATTTTTTTGAAAGATCAGGTAACTTTGCCTGTATAGAGAGAACATGATCTCTGCATATCTTTACTTGCACAGTTATAAAAATGTGATGGCATTCGCTTGGGCACATCTGCAGCAGATCAGGCAGTATCAGCTATGACAGCCATAGGAAAATGGTTGTACTTTGCAACCAGCTTTTTCCATTTAACAATTTGAAGCCATTCCCCAAATGAGTATGTGTATTGCAGAGCTGCTGGGCAGCTCAGTGTCTCCTATTCAAAAATAAAAAGATTAATTTTGTAGC
Source organism: Netta rufina (assembly GCF_964035555.1). Lineage (NCBI taxonomy): Eukaryota > Metazoa > Chordata > Aves > Anseriformes > Anatidae > Netta > Netta rufina. The sequence goes on from NC_140128.1 coordinate 32,202,555, forward strand.
GGGGTATAGCACAGTAAGCTACGTCACGAGTCACAGCAAGTCTGCATTAATAGCTTGAAGGTTAGGAGACAGAGAAAAATGTGATGGGCTGATTTTTGTGCTCAGCGTGGAGCTGGAAATCTTGAAATGCTTTTGAAAATTGCTTTTGTTTCTTAATAATAATAATCATGGAGCTGCTTAAGCTGGTAATTCAGTATCTTTGCTCATCTCTTCAAAAAGAAAATGGACTCAGTGGGCTGTGTGTTGTCTGTTCTCCCACCAATACTCTGCTGTGGCTAATGACCGATCTGTTGGTTAGCCACTAGGCTTCCATGGCACTCTGGATATTTCTCTTGGGTACGGACCCAAAGCAGGCTTGTTAACATGGTGGCCCAGATGCTTCAGACTTTGTGGTTCTGAACAATTAGTAGCCAAGTGATAGTCTTGCAGTACAGAATGACCTCCTGCCCATCCCCTCCACGGCAGCACTTTTGGGAAGCTCCATTTTAGCTCCCTCATTCAAATATTGGATACCATCCATTATCCTCATGGAGAACTGAACAAACCGATCAGTTCAGAGGACTAACTGCTCAGATGCGCAGCCTCTTAACTACAGGCAAGTGAGAGAGTTGATGGATTTGTTTGTCTCCAGAGGCTTCTGCATGCTGGTAGCTAACACAACATGAAAGAACGGGGCAAACGCAGGGCAGATTACAAGGCAGAGAGAGTATGGGCCACAGGAAGACTGGAAAGCTATGTTTGTCTTATATTTACCTGCCTGCCACTTTCTTCCCCACACCTCATTTCCCGTAAGGCAATTCATAGGTCAGTGAAGACCTTCTTAAGCAAGATATGACTGAATTTCAAGTATTTTCTTTATTATGCATTGTGGGAAAGTAAACTGCAGGGAAGCTGAGCATTAGTGAAAGGCAACCTCCCTACGTGACTTCTATTCCATGAATACCTGTCTCTGACTGACTGCAGATTTCTTTGTCTCTGTGGTATTTCCTGCTCCAGTGCCCCTAGTAAGCCTTCTGTAAGCTGGAGCAAGCAGGGCAGTGCGTGGGTCCTTCATTTTCTTGCCCTCATGGGTTCCTGTATAATAATCTTCACCATCCTTCAGGTGAGCTGCTTGAAATGTCTGTTAAATGTGAACTGTGAACAGGCATGTACAATGTGTACTGAAGTAAAGTTATGAAAATGATGAGAGGACCACGTATTTACTTAGTATGCTGGTCTGTTTTCAGAAACTCGCAGAGCTTCTTCCATCCTGACATGGCGATGCATCTCACAGGAGCATTAGGGCTGTTAATCAGTCCAGACTCTGACTTCTTGAAATTACAGCCGGCCTCATTTACTGCTTTTCCAGGCAGCTACAGGCATATCTCTATTGATTTCACAAATATTATGCATAGCATCCAACATAAAGACAATAAAAACTACTGAGACTGAAAAGCAAAGGTTTGCCCCAGCTAAAGGCTCCAGATTATGCCTTCACGGCGTGTCCCCTCCATGCTGGAGTTGACCACCTGACAGTACGCTCATGTGTCCATCTCCCAATTATTATTGCAGCTGCTTGTGCTAATGTGGTGGCTTCACTTGCTGGCCTTTGAACTCCAGTGATTGGAAGAGGGATGCACTAAACTTTTTGTGGGATTTGCTCTGGGGAAGGTGATCACTGGCAGGGAGGTGAAGTAGCAGACTGGGGACTGCTGCCCTTATCGCCAGAGCCAGATCAGCGTGGGTTTGTGAATCAAAGCCCTGCGCTAATTTAAAGCTAGTGCTATTCTCTTGGACAGCAGAAACCCTAGCATTGCTTGCTGACAGGCGCGTTTGTGATGGCTTCAAGCTGAGATGAAGGTGTTCATGCCATGCACAAGGCTGCCCCGCTGTTGGGTTTGCAAATTCAGTGTGTACTCCATTCATAAACAAGGCCTAGGTCACTTCATTACCACCCAGCCTCAAGCATGTGGGATACCTCAGTGCGTGAACATCTTCTCACCCTATACAGAATGCATGCTGCAGCCTCCAATGGCTGTAAAATAGATTGCATTCACATGCTTATATTGCTGCCTTGCAGTAATGAGCAAAATATAAGCTAAATACATGTATAACCTCTGCCCCTGTGTAGCAGAATAAAATTGAGAGCACTAATTCCCAACAGGGCTTCTCTTGCATTTGTCCTTCTAAGTTTGAAACCGTGTTTCTCTGGGAGGGGAAAGCCGTGCTAAGAGGTGAGATGAGAGACTATAAAGATGCCAGGACAGGGCTGCAGACACCCGAGTCCTCAGCCTTTTCTGGCTGTGCAGTCTTTGGCATGTCACATAAACTCATTGTGTCTGCTTTGTAAAGCTGTGCAATGAAGCTGCTGTTTCCATGCCCCCTGGTCTCTGCCTGCTCTGTTTAGCTCTTACGTTTTATGTTGATTCTTTCTAATATAATTCTACTTCTTGTGTTCTTCCTGGCTTTGTGTCCCACTGCTGTTGATCTGCTTTCCAGCTCTGCATGTTAATATTCACATGCAATCACAAGCTGATGGCTGCTCAAATTAATATCAAGCATATTTCAGAAATTCCTTCTAGTTAGTAATTTTTTTCTCTACTTCTTTGCTTCTACTTTGTTTCACAAAGCAAGATGGAAACATTTCCACAGCTGAATTTGTCAGTCACTTCCAGACACTGGTATGAAGTAGAGGCATAGAAAAGGGAAGAAATCAAAGCAAAGGAGAAATGCACAGGACCAAAGCAAGCCCCCAGAATGCCTGGACTGAGGTGGAGCATTGTTTGTCATTCTGCTTCTGGCCAGAAGGTTATACCTTCTACCATGTAATGTCAAACGTTGCCCAACATTTCCACAGCCTTTTTATTTATTTTTACTTTAAGTACAGTTGTAAAGCAGCTTGGTCTAGTTTTGCAGCTGTCCTCCAGCTTGGACCACAGGCAGACATTTTTGTACCTTCCTTTGGTGTTTCTTGGCATGGAAGAGAGTTACTGCCTGTCAGGTGACAGAGGTGGCTGCGTGGGTTTGTGTTCACCCTTCACCAACAACCCAGCCATGGCTCCACCTGCACCTTTTGGGGGAAAAAGAAGAAGCCTGGTTTGCTGGCTGTCTCACTTCTTTGCTGCTCTCACAGTTGTGCCAACACCTACCAAACAGCAGTTTGAGAAATTGCTATCTTTCCTGCCCGGTTAAACCTCACACCCCTCTGTTGCCTGGGGTCCACAAGAGTGAGGGGCCATCGGCACCGGGTGTGATAGTGATCGTTCTTCCTGGTCCCCACAGCTCTCTTGCGAGCCAGTATCTATTTGCTTAACCAGCTGGCACAGCCTGGCATTTGCATATGCATATCTGAGGGCCAGTTGTCTAATTTCACTGCTGGCCTCGTCTAATCTCGGTGGTGGTGAATCAGGGAAGGACAGAGAAATAATTGAAATAAATGAGGCTGGATGATGCCTCATTTTGGTCACTGGCAGCGTGCTCTTTGCAGGGATAGAAACCTTCCATAAGGTGTGAGGGTCTGTGCTTGCAAGGAAGAGGCCTACATAGTAACAGGGTATGAACAGTGGGAAAATATATTCTTTTTTTTTTTTTTTTTTTTTTTGCTTGCTAGGTCTGTACCGCTGTATACTTGCCTGGTGTTGAATTTGATAATCCACTTAGCTGATTCTGCAGTTGTGAAGTATTACGTGGAAACAACTGACTGAGACAGAGGCTGCCAGACTGACTGTACTGGATTTCAAAATGTGTGTGCATTTACTGATACGTCCCCTCCTGGGGGGAAGGAGAAGCTTTTTCCCTGCTGTCAAATGCTCTTTCATAGCCATACAGGCTGGGTGCTCAGCTTCCCCCAGGAAGAAACTAGTTTAGAAGAGGTTGATAGTTGTATTTGTTGCCATAGGCATCTTTCTCAGTTGCTCCCCACATATAAATAAAAATGCTGCTCTCTCGTAGTTGTCTTTGGAAGCAGAAGGAAGATAATGCACATTTTCACAGGTGGGAAAATGAAGGTACAAAGAGTTTTATTTCAAAGATGACGTGACAGCCATGAACTTGAATTAAGTCAGAAACCTGGAAGCAAGTAAAACTCCCTAACTCTCAGATGATTCAGTCGATGTGAATTTTAAACTAATAATTTAGTTTTTGCAGCCCTGAAGGAAGCTTAGGACTTGAAACATAAAACTTAGGATCAGGAGACTGGAGTTTTGCTCCTGCTTTGACTGTTTGTTGACAAATGGGGAATCTACAATTCTGGATATAACTTGCACTGGAAATCCTACTTGTGTTCTTTGTCTGAAGAAAAGAGCTCTCACTCATTCCATGCCTTGTTTCTGTGTGGAAAAGTGGCACATTACTCCACATTTCTATGCTATTTCAGAGTTGCTTTGAGATTACATATATGAAGTACTTTGAGATCATCAAGGGAGAAGATAGCTGACGTCAGGTATTATAACTTTCACAAAGGCTGGCTTTTATTTCATTGTTGTCTCAGGATGACTGGCCAGAACTTCCTCTGAGGTTTAATTAATGACGACCCAACTGGATCAGCAGTATATAGTTCCTGCAACTCTTTTCTCTCTCCAGAATTTGGTTGTACTACTTCACTCAGTAGACCCACCTTTCTACAGATGAGGGAAAGGGTCAAGCAGACCTAAGAGCAAAACCTGTTTGAGCAAGATATTGCAGAAGTTATTTTGAACACCTTTTAGTGATGCATCTCAGTTGTAGGGAAAATGCATCTAAGAAAAGAAAGAGCCAGAAAAGTACTGATAACTTGGTATCTTAGGTTAGTCCAATATGCAAATTTGAACAGGCTTTCTCATTAAAAGTGGATGAGTTAGTAATGAAATTAGGAAGAGGGAAGGACTGGGGGAGCTGCAGACCGAGGACAGACAGGCAAGGCAGCTAGGGAGTGAAGGAGCCTGGTGGCATGGAAAAGGGTCACCTGCCAGTCTCTGGCTTGGTACCTTGCCTAACAGTGGTTTCTGTCAGGCTGTCCTAGACCTCTCATTCTCTAAGCTCCCCACTTGGTTTCAGTGAAAACGAACATCAGATGGATGATTTGTTCACAGCCAGTGCCTTTACAACAGCCCACTTGCCTCCACCTGGAGTACAAAGACAGTTGTGGTTCCTCTATGCTCCCCTTCCTCCCTGCAGAAAGGTGCTTCCTAACTGCTCACCTCTGGCCCCTGCTGGCAGGGCAGCACTTCAGTCCTGGCTTTTAGGCCGTTTTCTGCCCCTTGCCTCTTCTGTTACCTCTGCAGCCTGCTCCCAAACTGCAGGGAGGGTTTCCTGTAAAGGCTGAGCTCTTCCCAGACTTGTGGCATCTCCAGGTTGTGGCTGGTTTATTCCTGTGTTTTGGAGAGGAACTCCAGGAGGGCTGCAGGCTGGAGTCTTTTCTTCCTGCTCATTTGGGGTGGAGAGGTGGTGTCTACTAATGGAGCAGCAGATCACTTAGAGATGTTATCCATCACACAGGCAGAGAGAAAACCTGCAGCTTTTCTTACAGGGCTAAACATTTCAAAGGATGTGGGATGCGTCAATGCAAATCCTGCGTTGGGCAAAATGCCAGAGTCTGCCTAATGCCATTGCTGGTCTGACATTTGAGCCTCCATCCTAATGGATGCCAAAGCGGATCCCTCCAACTCACAGAGCCATTAATTAGAGCTTAATGACTTTCTGCAAGAAAAGGCCTCGGAAATGAGGTTCAGAGAATTTCCTTACTGATAATACATGGTGTGCATACCAGGTTGGCGAGCTTGGGTCAGACTCTGAGGTCTCTTAAGTCACAGGGCCTGTGCTTCTGTTTACAGTATATACCTTTCTTCCTCTGTAGAATGACAGCTTCCGATACATCTGAAGACATTTTGTATCTTCTCTAGGCAGGAAATGAGTTTGAAACTCTGCTAATACTGGCATGGCTCTTGGAATGGCAGCTCTGGTTACATCTTAAAACTTCAGCCCCAGTTACTTGCAATAGTGATTTCTATGACTTTTTGCTCTATCCAAAGCTTGCTCTGAATGAACAAAGAACAGGTTTTGGGAGATTTCTTTTTTCCTAAACAGGGAATTCAGTGTTCACTTTGATCTAGTTTAACTTTGAACCTCCTATTTTCTTAACAGAACTAGAATACAGGCTCTCCAAAAGGCATTGGGAGCTGTCTTGCCTTCTTGGTTTTGAATGTCTCAGTTTTCTTTCATGTATATTAATTAAGGTTCCTAGGCTGTAACCTCTGGCTGCAGACTGTACTTGTGTGATGATGGCGGAGTATATGAATAAGGAGTGTCGGCTTTGTGGGAAGTTTGAACACGATGATGAGAGTTGGACACTTCAGTATTTTCTTTCAGCCTCTTTGCAAGGTGATTGGAAATTCTGAGAAGTTTAAGCAGTACCGGTAGCAATCAAATATATTTTCCCAGTAATTTTCTTGAAACTAGCTGTGTACTCATCTACATAATGCTTTTGTCAGATCTCTCCATTTGATGTTACTACAGTGCAGCTAGTATTGGTTGCACAAGAGCTGGAAGAAAAAAACCTCTGAACTTTAACTCATTGGCACAATCACATACTTTTGCCAGTGCCACCAGCACAAATACTAACTTTCTAAGTGGCTTTCCAAACATTTGGATTCAGTTAATGCAATCAAGCCATTACGGAGACTTGGTTCCTGAAGTAAGCCTATTCCATTTGGTTTTTCTCTGGTTGGGTATGCTTATCTCGGGGCTGGGTACAGTAGTTTTCCTCCTCAGTAGAAGGCTATTCAGGGCACGTTATGTGTCAGCTGCTGTAGCTCTTACCCTCTGTTGAGAGTACATAAGAATTTTGTCTGTGTAAGGCTTTTTTAGTTTCTAGTCTTTAGAGCTTTTACGTGCATTATTTTTGCCAAGCCAGACTCTTCAGTTTCACTATAGAGGGAACCAAAGCTGAAGAAAATTTGAATGATTATGGCTTTGTGCTTTTTCAAAGTAGGATTTTTTTTTTAATGCAAAAATTAAAGTTTTTTCAACTTTGAAGATCTTCAAATGTTTACAAAATTACAGATTTACACCGAGAATCAAATGATTTTTTTGAGTTATGTTGCAAATCTTTGTGTAACCTTGCAGTGGGAAAGGTGGGTAGGAAGAGATGAAAAACAATGCTCTGCCCTTTCACAGAGCATTTTGCATTATAGGTTGAAGCTAAATTTAAACTCATAAAAGAGCAAAGCTCTGTGTGTGTAAGTACAAGGTGGGGGGGGTGATTTAGCTGGAAGCAGAATGGGCGTTTTTAATGGTGGGAGGGAGGAGAAGTGTGCTGGGGTGTCTCTGCAAGGGTCTGCCACCTCCGCAGTCCTCAGGAGTGGGCATGGAGGAGCAGGGGAGCTGTGCCCTCTGCAGTTAAATGGCTCCCAGCACATGATGGTAGGAGTCTTCCTTTTGTCCCAGCACAGCTTCATGATTGTAGAGCTCAGTTTTACTGTCATAGTGGTTTCTCTCACCAGCTTATTTCTTTACACCCCCCCCCTTTTTTTTTCTTTTTTTTTTTTGCATTAATTAACCTCTCATTTTTGAGCTTGAGATGCTGTAAATGTTCCAGCATGACTCACAAAATTAACGTCCCTCACTGTGCTTTGAGGAAAAGAGGCTGGCACCCTGCAGCTCCAAGGCAAAAAGCTAATCGGACATGACTTCACGGTGCGTTTGGCAGGACGCTCTGATCAGTCCGCTCCAGTGACAGCCCATCACACGGCTGCCCAGGGAGGGGTCTGGCTCCATAAGGCCTTCTGCTTCGGGTTGAGGAAATGGGATGCCCCGGGGTTTTGTTTGCTCACAGGCACGTTCATTAGCTATGTTCACCCTTTTGCTGGCAGCTGCTTTTGGTAGGGGGTGGTCTCCTTGTTTCTTTGGGCTAGGATGGCTTGGTGCTGTAAGCAGAACGATGCTTGTTTATGGAGGTTGAACTGGTTGGCTGTAGCACTGGCAAACTGTGTTTTGATTTGGTGGGTGTATTTAGTGAGGATGGGGGACTGATTACTTGATAAGGGCAGTAGATTGCTTCTTACTGAAGTCCAGATTGGCCTTGCAGATACTGAAGATGTAATACACATAATAGACCGAGCTCTTCTCATTAAAATCCTAGAAATAGCGGTGCTCACTTTTACCATGTTGGTTCTGAGTCTATCTGAAATGAAGTGGTATCTGTATCTGACCTGTGGACTCCGAATTTCTCACCCATATGATGCAAAAAAAAAAAGAAGAGAAAAGCTCAAATCTGGGATATCATGGCCCAGATCTATTTTGATCAGTGATAGCAGTAGGGGCTGTTGCTGTGCAACGTTTTGTTTGGACAGCTAGGAGTCGAAACCTTTAAATTATATTTTTTGGCAGAGGGGAGGGAAGAGGGAACAGATTGTTTCAATGCATGATTTTAATCATGTAAGAAAGTGGCAGGAGAGAAGGTGGTGTAAAAGCACCTGATTTGTTTTCATTTAAAGATTTGTGGATTTGACCAAATTTCTGTTTCTCCCTCTTCACTCAGGCTCTGAAAAACATTTATTGGGGTTCTTACTTCCTTTTCATAGTTCATTTGGTTTTAGTTTGATTGTTTTTCCCAGAAATTCTTGACAAATGTTCTTGTTCTGCTTAAAAATAAATACCTAATATTATCCCTTTGCTGCATGATCATACAACTGCAAATAAGATACAAGCAAGATCATTTGGAAGCATTAATGTCAGAGTGAAAATCCCTACTACTTTAGATACTTGGGTCCCTTGTATGATAGTAGCTAGGCTCTGGTCTGAAGGCAGGTGTCTTGCAGGTGTCTGTGGCAGCAATATGACTGCATCTTTCACGGTGGATTTCCTGGCTTTTGCTCTGATTTTATTCCTATGGTGTTTCTGTCTTAGACTAATTCTTCCCTGCCATAGTGGGTCTAATCCTGAGTGAGGACTTCAGGTATGACCATTACCTGGCAGGATTAGATATTGGTATGTCAAGTTTCCTATCCTACACTTACCCCAAAATTAAGGGATGAGAAAATTAATTTTAATGATTCTTGGGGCTTGAATTTTGTCTTTTTTTTTTTTTTTTTAATCAATCCCTTTAGTTCATTCTAATGGGACTAAATTTTTTATCTTATCAGCTAAATGTTTTGCTGTTAGCCACTGAGCTCAGTGTGAAGCTGGCATGTCCCTGTGAGAGCACAGGTTTTCCACTGAGAGCCTGGAAAAGGGTTAATATGGCCCTTCCTTGTAGCAACGGTAATAAGTGCCTTCTTTAGAGAACATGAAATAATTAGACTGTGGGCGTTTTGACATGGGGTGGGAATGGTAGAAACAGTTACCTGCATACCTACAAGGTCTTATTTTTTGGACTTTCAAGTCCCGTAGCTCAGGAAAGCTGAAGCAGGTGTCAGTTTAGAGAACCATATGGGGGAGCATTCACCAGGGACAACTTGTACAAAAAAAAAATAACAGTAAACAGGTTGTTGATTCCCCCTTGGAAAGAGAGAGGGCAGAAAAGTTGAGAGTGTAGAGGATAGCATCAGAACAAGGTGAAAGAAGGCAATTCACCAGTCAGCACTTCCCCATCTCCGGAGGCTTGCATTTAAGCACATCCATCCAGTGCAGCTGCAGCTTCATTTTAGGAATCAGGAAATAAGCTGAGTGGCAAAGAAAGATAGGAATCGACAGCTCTTGCTGTTCAGGCTCTCCCCTTCGCACTGGGAGAGCAAGTAGAGAAGAGCTTTTCTCCTGCGGAAGCGCATAACATTCACCGGCAGACCTCGTTGCTGAGCGGAGAAAAAGGTAGAGTGAGGGAAGGACTCGTGGAAGTGCCTGGCCCCAGCTGCCCAGGGGAATTAAGCTCAGCGCCTGTGCTGTGAGTTTTGCTGACTCTGTGCCTCCCCCGGATCGGGGCTGGGGGGGGGCACTGGGTGGGAGAGCAAATGACGGTTGTGAATCTGCTGACGTTTTGTTTCCAGTGGCTTTGCTATCAACAGCTAAGCTCATGCTCTCCACTTTAACAAAACCCTTTTAGAGCACCATTAGTGCTGCCTTTGTTTTCTCTAGCCTGTTTCATACATAATTGTGTCTTGTTTATGGAAAAGCCTGAGGTGAAGTGGAAGCAATTTCTCTTCGTTCCAGGTGGCAGCAGAGTGGAAGCCAAATCCTGCTCATGCCAATGACTAGCGTGTTCCTCAGCCTTCGTGCTTCTTCCTTTTTACCCTCCCATTGTATTCTTGCCAGGACTGAAAATAGCACCAAGATGGTGGGTGGCTCATCTTGAAATAACCCAAGATGGCCTATGGGCTCATGCACACCATTTTGTACTGCACAGCATTGTGGGGTGAGAGGGGACACCTGCGTGTGGGCAGATGATGCCCTTGATTGTGCCACAGCAGGATGCTGCCACCACATCTCTGCTTACTGTAGAGCCTTTGGCAACTCTATGTACCTGTGCCCTGAGCATCTCCCCTAGTGGCTTCTGGTTCTCAGTGATTGTCCATTAGAGGTTTCTAAAAATGATAGTGATGCCACCATCACCAGCCAAAAGTGATTACAAACCATGTTTCCAGAGGGTAACACATAGAAGTTAGCAGTGCTATTTGCTCCTTTGCCTCTTACAGTGAGTACATGCACAGCATGAACTATCTACCTATCTTCTATGTTGCCAGCTAGTCCATAAATAATAAACATGTGTGGGGCACTGAATGAGGCACTGAATATGCCCGCTGACTGAAGAGTGACCCCTGCCCTTGCAATGCTGAGCTACAGCAATACAAAAAGAAATATTAGATCTAACATTTCTTTCTTCTGATGTTACTGATGGTCATTCAGTTGGCTTCTGTTAGGTGGTGCCTCTGTAACTTGTGAGCTACAGGGCTCATGGGAGGCCAAGGCAGGATAACATGCTCATTGCTGGTTAATGGCTGTTGGTGTCTGTGCTGTTTTGCTGTTAACTCTGTGCAATCCTATAGTTTCTAAGAAGGGCGTATAAACGTTGGCCTGTTTATTAACACTCTTTTCAAATCCCAAGGCTCGCAAAGCCAAACACCAGACCACAGTAGTGTTTATTTTTAATCCTCCCAACCAAAACTAGAAACAGAAGGATGTTCATTTTTCTTCAATGGAATGGTTCATTTACAAGAAAGGTGTGTGTGGTTGTTTCCAGATAATTACAGTAAAAGCCAGTGAAATGTAAACTTGGTATGTCACTGAATTGCCTGATACAGGAATATTTCATATCAGGTGTCTGAATTGTGCAGGTATTTGCTCAGAATCGGAGACAAAGGTTCAACTTGATCTTCTGGATCAAGGAGATCTGGATGCAAATTATATGCTGTCCCCAGAACTGTGTTTCTAAGCACCTCTGGATTACTACACCGTAGTTCTAAACTTTCTTTGGGAGCCTCATCTTCACTCAAATGTGATGTGTGCTGTGAGGAGGCTTGCTGACCTCATCCTAATGGTTGCGTAAAGCCACGCTGCTCTGCCTTGCTTGTATGCTGCTTTTCCTGTTCCTTACAGATTAGTAAATTGGGAGCAGTTTCCTCAGTTACTTCCAATGAAGCTAAAATCAGAGGAATGTTAATGTAAAGCAATTGAGGAAGAGTGATGTAATACACTGCAGTTGTTAATCTGTTTTAAAAGACAAATAGCCCTCCTGAACAGCCTCATTGCTGTTTGCTCTGACAGCTACTTGTCACCTGTTTCCTCTGCAGTCCCTTGATTTTAGCTCTGTTTGCTTCATGCTATCTTGCAGTTTAGGAATATCTAAAATAAAAGGAAAAATCCTGGAAGAGGTTGTGCTTTCTCTTATTGCACCTTCTGTCCATACTTTGTTGCCTCCTGTTGCTGCCTGACTTAATACTTTCCCAATAGCTCTCATTGGGCCAGCTTACCCCAACAGGTACCCCAATACACTATATCAAGTCACTAAAACTGACTGAACAAGAAACAAGGAAGCTCTCTTGGCTCAGCATGGGAGCTCTGCAAGCACTTCTAGCCATCACTAGAATAATGATTTCCAGAGAGAAACTATATGCAGATGTTTGGATGTACGACGGGAATGCACAAAAATTGTGCAAGGGACATATAGCCACCTATGTAGCTGCACTTCTTGGGTTAGTGTTTGATGAAGAACTAACTTTCTTAGGCTGATTAGAGTGCCGGTATGTGGATGAGCACGTGTTACCACATATCTCACAACAGACACCAGCAGAAGAAAGCTGCAATATAATGATCTTCATTTTCTTCTTGTGGGCAAACTGGCTGAATTATTGATGCTTGACCTTGCCACCAGCAGCTCACATTATGGAGAAGGTGTAATAGCAGCTTCTCCTGTAGGTCATGGAGAAAGAGATCGAGTAGCAGAGGTGAAGAGATCTACCTGCAGAGGTGATTTTACTGTTCCTTCCTTTGGGGGTTACACTTTGATTGCTCAATTCATGTGGGTGTCTGCTGTGTGCTTTTCTGTCCTGTCCCTGTTATTCTGTGTAAAATTTCCAGGGCTGTCTCTCCATTCAAAAAACAGAGTCTTTAAATATATACATACATACATATCATACATACATACATATATATATATATATATTTTTTTTTTTTTTTTGGGGGGGGGGGGGGAAAGGAGGCAGGTAGTTGCAGCACTTACAAGACTGCGAGAACAAGTGCTCTGGCTGTGCAAGGATGGACTTTCCTGGAGTTTTTTTTGCTGTGTACATATGTATCACTCTGTATTTCTTGCAAGTACACTGCTGTTTGGATAGAGAGAGGGATGTGTTTGCCTATTTCTGATACTCAGCTTTGCTTCAGTTTTCTTTCCCACATAGTTTTTGTAATTTCAGTAGTTCTCCCTGGACCTCTCATCCCACCCTCATGTTACAGGTGTCTCTGAAGGCTTCTTTGCCTTCTCATATTTACTAATTCATCATGTAGCAGATGTGAATTAAGACCCTGCACGTATGCACTACGTGTTGGATAAGCCTGTAGGGGAATGGAGAACCTGTGCGTTCTCATGGAGCACAACTCGCGTGCTTCTTGTAAAAGCTGGAGAGTACCTAGGGGAGCATGTGCAAGGGATGGATCAGGTTAAGATGGAACCAAAAGATGCTTGATCATGTTTGGTGAACATTACTTCCCTTTTTCAGTTGTGGCCCCTGTTCTCTAAATGTTCCTTTCTGGTGGCAGTGTATAGTGCATGACAAAAGTTTTACAGATCATGTAACAGAGAAAGTTTCACTCTGTTTTGTACAAAGCATGGAAGTCTGGAGCATGAACTACCTTACTCAGAATTTGGATTCCACTGTGCTTGCCATTTAAACTCCATTTTTTGTGTTGTGCCTCCCTGTACCTTGGGTAACCAGTCAGAACTGCGCCTGTTACCCAGGGGCTCGATAGAAAGAGCTCGTGATTGTCACTGCCCCATCCTGGATATCAGCTAATAACAATGAAGTGAAAGCCTGATAGCCTGTTAATGATCCCCTGGGATGTCCATTTATGCCGTGTGTCATTTTCTAGTCTTTAAACACTTGGAGTCTCACGGAACAAGTACTGTATGTGTCACTGGCACCACTAAGGGAGGGTGCATCAAGAGATGCTTCTGACAAGTACAGTGGCATTTGCAGCCCTGTTATTGTGACCTAACCCTATGATAACATGAATCACTGTAATGGAGATGTCATCGGAGGTTTAGGCCCTCACCATCTTGGTCTGCCCTATCATTACATCCACCAAGTGCAGCAAGATAGCTCAATGATACTGTTCAAATTACACCTACAAAAATGATTGAAATGCTGCTGTTGGTTTCTACTTTTATGTATGGTGTATTCGCCTCCTGCAGCATGGACATCAAGCAGAAGAGGATATTGGGGGTAGAGGTGCTGCTGCTAGTGCCCTGACCAAGAACAATTCCCTTTCACTGCCCACATAGCAATAGTTTCCCTTTCCTAGGGTCTTCCACTGCAATTGAAGGACAGAATATTAGCTGTATGGGATCATAAAATGTGAAAATTATATCAAAATGCTGAAAGCCACTTTTTTTTTGATGAACTATTGCTTTTTTTCCCCCGTCCTGCTTTGTAAAATCTCCCACCACTGTAGAAATTGCAGCAAATTTGAAAAGCTGATTGATTATGCATCAGTGTTGCACTTAAGGCCTGGCAAAAACAGAATAAATACAACTAAGGTGTGCAATCAAATGAGAGTAGTTAATGTTTGAAGTATGGGACATGTGGCTAGAAGCTGAGAAGAGGACAAAAGCAGCTTGGAGGATTTTTGCAGACAGACAAAAGGGAAGTAGCTTAAAATGTAAAGCAGAATTCCCCAGATCTCTGGGAGAAAGAGGCTCACTCTTTTTCTATGTATATTTATGAGGTCAGTTTTTAAGAAGCTGCTTCTTTTAAGGCAAGAGGAGAGCTATGCTTTGATCGGGGAAGCAGGCAAAAGAGAATAGTTCAGCAACAGAGCAAGCAGAGATGTGTCATTTTCTTGGCTAGTACAACTTCCCAGCGTGAGGGGATCTGGAGGGCCAGTTAGCTTGCGGCGGTCGTGTGTCCAGGCAGTCTCAGACAGTGGTTTCCACTGACGGGCGTTCTCATGGTTGGCTTTGGCACTGATGGCAGGGGCTGTACTGGCCTTGGGCACCGAGTCTCTCACCCTCAGTTTCCGTGGCTCTTTCCCTTGGTGAGGTCTGAGGTGCTTTAACATGAAGCTGAGAAACTTCTGATGCTGCCCGCTGCTAAGTACAGCTAACAGGCTGTGTTTCACAGGAACGTCATCCAGCTTAGTGACTGGCTCTGTATCTAATAGGTGGAGGGGACAGACAGTCTAAGGATAAAGCAGCTCTCTAGGATTTCAGAGTTTTTCAGCTCAGTTACTCTACAACAAGCTCTGTTCCTCTGGCTGCCTTGCAGAAATGTTTTGAAGATGATCACAGTAGAGATTGCGGGGCATTTGTGATGCAAAATAGATGGTTACAGCCAGAGGTCTTTAATTAAGAATTGGTATTAAGGAATTAAAAACTGTTTAATACAAGTTGTGGTCAGCCTGGAACTAATTAGAACTCCTGTCCTAGAGTGCACTATTTCTAGTTAATATTTCTCATGACAAATAAATCTCCAGTTCTCTTAAATGAGTGGTCAGGAATGCTGGAAGAGTATTTTCAAAGCATTAGAGCTTGCAAACAAGATTTCTTCTAAAGAATGTCTTCCTTTAGGGCAGGCATGCATAAACAGTGTTAAATAGTTATTTTATTATTACTATTACCATTAGCTGTTTTTTCCATTCATTTAGCACAGGGCACCCTGAAAGTTGTCTATCCAAAGACAAAACAAGCTGCATTTTGTCAGAGTCTTCTGGCTGTACTGATTTTCATAAATAAGAGATTTCACAGTTCTTCCCATTAGCATAAAAAACTCTTTAGAGAGAGCACAGGTCTTGGAATAAAATTCTATCACGAATTCTAGGAAGTGGAGAGAGCACACGAGGACTGCATGGATGCTGTGAGCTGGCACTGCTATTGAGCTGAATATGGCTTTAGGCTGAGTGGAGCCTGCTTAGGTCCCTCAGACGTCATTTTGGCCACCCTAACTTAATGTAACCTTGTGTCCCACTTGTAGAAGAAACTGTTCTATATCCTTGAGCAAAATCCTCTTCAGGATTCTGACAGTGGTGTGAAACTTACTGATATTATTTTCTTTAAATCTGGTTGTTCGTATTTAATGTCCTCAAATACTGGTAAATATGCTGTGGAAAAACCTGGCACAAATCCTAGAGATAATTATGTAAAATGGGGTACCTTACCCTAACTGCTTATAGCTCCTTCTCCAGCAGCTTAAAGATTATTATAATTTTGAGAGAATGCCAGAGGTGGTTCACTTGTCTTTCTATTTTCTTTTCCTAGAGCACACTACTGCATTTGATGCATTGTCAAAAGAGGGAAAAATCATAGAATTTGTTAACATAAGTGTTAAATGATTAGGAAATGTCCTCCAATTTTCAGGAGTTATCTGCAGCAAGGTAATTTCATTTGCATCAATGGGATTATTTACATCAGTAATAGTTTCAGATTTTGATAAAGGCTTCAAATTACAAAAGGAAGAGGTTAGGACAAGAAGAGAATGATTTCCCACTGTGATTACCAGTGAATGGGACAATCGTCATGAAGCATGGATGCATAACAGATCTGTTTCCTATAGCTGGAAATGCAGAAGAGAGGGCTCTTAGCACAAAAAATGACAGGAAGGAAAGAATGATAAATAGAGTGGAGGCAGGAGGAATGTGAGAGAGACAGAGAGAGAGAGAAAGTAAGTCAGGCTGGCTGTTTTGTGTTCTCCCTGTTGCCCCACTTCCCTTCTCTCTCAGTGCTCTGAGGATGGCCAAGAGAGAAGGAAACGGGCAGTGCAGCTCCTGGCCAGGGTGCCGTGATGTGTGGTGCTTTGTAGGGCTTGTTTCTCATCCTTTTGGTATGCTTATCTGCTCATGCAGGACAGGTTATCACGGGCTGTGATGTCCTCTGGAGCATCAGTGTGTGGAAAATGTCCCAGTTGCTAAGAGTTATCTTTAAATTCTTACATGGTATAGAATTGATTAAGCCCAATCCTTGCTTTATTTGTGATGCGTTTAATGGGGATACTCAACATAAAGAAGAATCTTGAAATATGCTACTGAATTTTGAGATGACCTCTCTTTTTATTGCACCCCTCTGTGGTGTACAAGGATGAGAAGTCACCGGGTATCTGCCCGTCTTGGGAAGAAAGTAATGATGAAAACTGGGAAAGAAATCTTTAGCTGACAACGAGACCTATATTTGCCGATGTTCTTCTTCAGCCTCTTGCAATATCCATATTAAGAGCTGAAAATTTAGCATATCTATTCTCATGTGCAGGAAAATGTGCAGTCATGGTTTCCACTCTCACTGGGAAATGTGAGATCAGTTTTAGCACCCCTCAGGAGAAAAAAAAAATAATAAAATGTTATCTCCATTTTAGCTGTGCCATTGCCATTTTCCAGAAGGTGGCAAAAGGCCGTTCCCACTGAGTGGGCAATCTGACCGGTTGCCAAAGAGAGTTAGCAGCTGCATTTAATCTTTTCTACACTGCTGCTTCTTGGTACACCACAAAATGCAGCTAGGCCTTGGCCTGCTTGTGGATGATCAGCATATAAAATTAAATTCTGCTCTGCTGCTGCTTGTGTAAACTAATAAAGCCCATGAGATTGTGTCAGCTCTGGCTGAGAGTGCAATCTGACATGCTGCTAGCATTGAGGTGACTGCATGGCTGGGTGGGATTTCAGGACGGTCACCAAACCAGGTGCCTGAGCTACTCTGCACCTCCTGGAGGTGAGGGAAGCCTCCAGGTAAGCCAAGTACGGTGACTCACTGCCTCTACGTACCAGCTGTACTGCTGGGGAATGAACTGGGGACGTGCATATTTTCCTCCCATAGGCTGCCATGGGCATGTTTCAGGCCACAAAGCCCAGCAATAAACTGGGTCCAGCTCCCATTTAGGTTAGGAGCAAAAGCTGATCAGGCAAGATTAGAGCCATTATACAGACACAGGAGGCAGCGTATGACCATGCATTTCAATTTAGGCTGGTAAGCTCTGTTTCATTAAATCCAGAGACTGATGCTACTGATCCTCGTAACTTGTTTTCATAATATTTATTATGAGCAAGCTTCATAGCACTTTCTTTTTTTCCACTTGCATAGCAGGAAAGCAAGACAGAACAGGACAGTATTCTGCAAGTGAGAAAACATCAGGGAGAGTAGCATCCTATTAACATTGCTAATTTATGTCCCCATTAACATCCAGGCTGGGTTCACTTGTCAAATCAAGGGAATCTGAGCAATGAACCAGCATGCATAAGGCACAGCTCTACGCCTCAGCTGCTGCCTCACCTTCTCTGGGAGCTGCCTGACAGCTGAGATGAGGTGCTAAACACCTACCTTGCCAGCTCATCTCTTCTCTACCTCTCCCTGAGCTTCTTGCTCTGGAGAACAGCAGGACATAGTGCTTGAGGTACAGACCCCTGGCCAGTTAAAAGAATTGTGCTTTACCAAGTATGGTTCTGCTTTTGCTGTGTCACTGGGGGGCAATAGTAGAAGAGCAAGAGGAAACTATTCTTTCTTAAATTTCCTGGATTCAGGAATCTCAGTCTGTCCAGGTGAAAGACTAGGGAAAATGGGTGCCTCCACAACTCTGTAGAAAGTGGCCCTTAGAAGTGTCCACTGAGCCCAGCTGATTGCAGTGATGGTGTTTTCAGCTGGCTCCCTGGGCAGTCAGGGAGCAATAAGCAGGCACCCACCCACCCAGGCATCCACGTGTGACCCTCAAGAAGGCAGAGGAGCCTGGTAACACCATCACCCCCCTTAATGGCAGCACCACTGGCCCCAGCACTGCCAGGGCTGTAAAGGGAAGGAGGAAGGGTGCGTGGAGGTGCTGGGTGTTTGGCTTTTTTTTACTACACTGCTGAAGGAAGAGGAAGCTACACCTGGGAGAAGCAGGGCAAGCA
Organism: Netta rufina; assembly: GCF_964035555.1. Taxonomy (NCBI): domain Eukaryota; kingdom Metazoa; phylum Chordata; class Aves; order Anseriformes; family Anatidae; genus Netta; species Netta rufina. The sequence continues at coordinate 32,221,020 of NC_140128.1, forward strand.
GTCTCCTTTTGGTTCTTTGCATTTCAGATCCAATACTGCTTTCCTCCTTTCAGAAAGGCAGTAGCATGGAATACCGGCAGTACTTTCAGCTACATGTAAACTAACTTTGTCTATAATTGGTAGCATGGGATGAATGTTTGGAAAGTATTCCTGCCTGCATTACATTGTGATGCAATCGAACAATTGCATCAAGCACTGATCTTCTTAAATATGACATGAAAGTTAAAGCCTACAGGTGGTACAAATGTCAATTTTAAAATCTATGTCTCTTTAATGTGATCATCAGGAATATTCCCTGATTAAAAATAATAATAATAATAAAAATCTTTCACAAAGTTTTTTACATAGGTTACATCAATTTTAATTTTTATTTAACTTAATTTCCAAAAGGTCATCAGATGCTGTGATTCCTTTCTAACTCACTCAGCTCCACTGTGATTCTTTGTGTCCTTTCAACTCTAATTTTAGCTTAATTACTTTTTGCAGGGAGCTTTGTATGGACAGAAAAAGGGTCAGTAGGTAGACTGGGTTGAGGCTTCCTTAAAAGCTTCTCAATTTTCCTCATTACAGTTTCCTAAAATTGTTCAGTTGCCAAGAAAATAAAGGGAGCTGGTTTGTGTCCGGATGAATAAAACTGTTAAGCAACTTACGTGCAGTTTGAGCTCTTACTCAGTGGGTTAAAGATCTCTGTGAAGAATGTAACAATTGATACATCAAGTATTAAATAAAACCCATATTTGAGGAAAACTCCATTCCTCTTAATTGAATAAAACCTCTGAGAAATGTCACTGCTCATCGCTCTTTGTCATGAGGATGCCTTTAGGGATTTGGACAAATAGCAGAAAGATCTTGTAAAGGGTGAAGTCATACACGTGCCTATGAGTGTGTGTCTCTCTGAAGGCAGTTTTATTGCAGTGTATAGCAACTGCTTAATTTCAAGACTTGCTAAAGAGTAAGTCTTAAATGAGTATATGACAGAGATAATATTTTGGTATTTGCTAGGAAGAGTTGACATTTCAAGCCCACAGGAGACAGTCTTTTACTGTTAAGAGCTAAAGTAACAGCATACATAACCTTTCAAGTAACTAGCTAATTGAGCACAGCACCATCTTAGAAATACAATTTTAGGGAGACCCAGTATTTCATAAAAACTTTTGTCTTTTTTTTTTTTTAAATGTATACGCATATCCATTGTCAAACCTTGCATGATACTCAGTGTAGAAAACAATATATCACTTTTAGCCGGATCTGCAGCAGGAGTACAGAGAGCTGTTTCAGTCTCAAAATGCTAACCAGGTCAAAGGCTGAAAAATTCTTGATCTTCATTTAAAATTAGCATGGAGTAAATTTCCTTTCTGGAAGTGTATTTGAGATATGCACCCGCGCGGCAAATATCTGCTGTAGATAAAGTACTTCTAGCAAAAGTTTCAAAGATCCACAGATCCAGATCCCTGTGTTTAAAATGTACAAGGGATGCAGTAGTTGGCATAAGAGGAGCATTTGAAACGTAGCAGTCTGGAAAATGTGTGCTTTCGATGAGCAGATGAGAATCCTGTGACTGATTGCTTGATTATGGGCAGCTAGGAGTAAGTATCAACATAGCTGATGCACAGTCTACCTAGAAGGTGGAATACCTCCTTTATATTTGTCTGGACACTAATTTGCTGTGTGCCTTTGGGACAAATGTCAAACTGTGTTGCCTGAACATGCCGATTGCACTGAGTTGAGCTTCACTTTGTAGCAGATAAAGCACTCCATTTCTGATTCCAATGATATTACTGAGCATCAGGCAAATATCTGAGGTGAAGATTTACTTTCTGCAGGCAACTGTGCTGTGCTTTATTTGGTATCTTTATTTGCTATCAAGCTGTCTGGTATTTCAGTCTCTTCTACAGGCACAAACGTTATTGGAAAAATATTTAATGAAACCCCCTTCTCTTTTTGTATGCATTTTGAATGATGGCTGATTTCAGGGTTTGGAATAGCAGCCAGTGCAGTTACTGCTGTGTACCGTGGCAGGGGAGCTAGCTCCTCTCTTAATGCATTTAACCACCGGTGGTATGCAAGCTGGTGGCTCATGGCAAGGCTCAGATTTTGTATCCTACATGTAGCTCTTTTCCGTCTTCCGCTTGAAGGACCTTTTTGGACACATCTTTTATGAAATAATGATACAAACAAAATATTAAAAAAAAAATATATATAGCTCTGATCACAGGTGGTTCCCAAGGAAACGGAAACAATGGCACAATTTCAAAATTTGATGGCCATATTTCAGTAAAGAGTGATAGTGTGTATCTGACTTTGATTAAATGTGGTTAACTGGATTTTTAAATAGTAGCAGTAAGAATTAGATTTATTGATTTCAGTAGTTATGTGTGGTGAGCATGTGGTCCAGTATTGACCACTGTCCTGAAGAAAACAATGGATTTTAAATTAAGGAGATTTTAAGTCCTTATTCCCTACAGATGTTCCAATGAAGCGAACTGATTTCATTAGGACTGCTTTTGTTGGTAAGGATTTGTAATGAAAGTGTCTAAGAGATCTGTGGCTGAAAAAGTATCCTCAGGTAGAAATGTTGGTTTTCACTGCATGAACTTAGTTTATGATTTAGTTTGATGTTGAACTTCCGTAGATTCTGATGAAGTTCCATGTGAGCTGGTAGAAAAACAAGTGTCTTCCTGTCTCTGGAGCACAGGCTCTCTGCAAGGTATTTGGGTGAGATGTTTGCTCTGCATACCTGTTGACAACTTAAATGGCTCATGGATGAAGCTTTAGGAGCTACCACTTAATGCAGGCTGATATTAGTGTAAAAGAGGAAGACTTTTGCATGAAAAACAGTGTCAGTATGTTATTAAAGATCCATTAAGTTTCTTCAGAGCAATGAGACAACTGAAACTGCATCATCTCTGCTTTAGAGACAAATTCCCACTACAATGAGGACCAGTGGGATAGCAATAGTATCAATTGCACAAATTCTTTGCAATTCAACACACTTTTAAAAAAGGCTAATGTTCAGTATAGGAAATCGCTCTATAATGATGTTGGACAATCTGGATGTACCTTACACTAATAATCGTATATTTTTGAGAGCTACATTTTCGAGTAATTTCTAGTTAGTGGATGGTTTCAGTTGTCTCTTCAGAGCTCATAATTGCATACTTCATATGCAAATGCCACTGTACAGCAAAAGTAAATGGAAAATGTATGCATTAAATGAAAAAAAGGTGGGAGGCTTATTTAGAAAGATGGGTTAAAATTTCAGCTTGTCTCCTATTTACTGAGAATGATGATGTGCTTTTCACCTGTAGGTGTCCTCATGTCTGTGAAGCACATTTAAGACATTGAATGAAAATGCACCTAAAGTTACTGGTTGGATATAGCCAAAGTTCAAACCTGAACCACAGAAGTTGATTTAGATGCCAAAGGTTTATGTCCCTCTGCTATGTATGACCTTAATATGGATTTCCAAGTCATTTGGGGCTCTGCTGTATTCTTGTCACAGGATGGTGCTCTTTTCTTTTACCTTCACTTTTTTCCCCCCAACTTAGCATTGTTTCTCCATGTGCACTAGGCAGAGAGAACCTGTCTGGGGGTGAATGAGGTGCCTGGTACCCTGCCTGTTCCCAGCTGCTTAAATGGTCTCTTGGTATATGGTGCACAGCCTAGTTTGCAGCCTCCTGGCCCCGTCTTCCCTCACATCCTCCCTACACCTCAGCTTAGGGCTGTTAGCCCTGTTTTCCATCATGTCAGCAGCAGGCACAGCATCCAGGGCTAGGACTTCTGTATCTCAGAGGTGGTGAACCCAGTGCTGCTGTCACCTTGCCTTCCTTTCTTGGGTGCTGCGGCCATAGCTCTGTCGCTCTCCCAGGCAAACAAGCAAGGAAAGTGACTCAGGAAACTTCACGGCCTCCAGCGTATGTGGCTCATGAGCAGTTGCATGCTGCAGGTTTCTGGGACCCCTCATGTGGATTCAAGATCTTACTTTAGTTAAGCCTGGAAGCTGCTGGTGCTCAAAGCCCTCAGGGGTCCTCCTCTAACTTCAGGGCCCAGATTCCCGGTTTGTGGGTTCAAATGCCAGCTTTGATTTGAAACTGAGAAAGGGGGTAAGAAAATAGCTGAAAGATTGAGATGATATTTCCCACATTCATAAAGGGATACATTTTAAGCCCACAAAGATGGAAATCTATTCTGTGTTTCTAGTACATTTTTCAGTGCCTATTGACACTGAAGTGATCTTTTAAACCTACCGTCATTTATACTTACTGTAGTCCTCTTTTTCAGACTCTTCTTTGAGACTGTTACCATAATCTGACTTTAGTGTTGGATGGGTGTAGTTGCTCACCTCATGTGTACCACAGTAATTCGTTAAAAGAAATCAAAGTTTGTTTAGAGCTCTGAACAGTTTTCCCCTGTCCTTTCCATCATGCTACCATATTCTTTTATGTCTGTTTTGAGTGTGATTAAAAGTGATGTTTTTTTGTGTGTGTCTGCGACCAATACACTAATACACCTAATTGTCAGTGCTCTGAACTGTCCAAAAGGGGAATCTAGAGGGGCAAAGTGAGAATGTTGTCAAGGGACCATTCCCAGCAGTATTGATTAGCTTAACACTAACCCTTTCAGGCTATCTCATCAGAAAGAAACAATAAACAGTGCCAGCTCTTTGTGTCTTTGGTGTGAAGAATTTAAGAGCTTGCTTTTTTTTTTTTTTTAATACAACCTAAACTCATGCTTATTCCCTGGTAAAATTTCTCAACAGCATCTCAGTATCTTTAGTGTCACACATTTAATTTTGCCTGTGAACTAACAAAAACATAGCAGGTTATCTCTCTTCATACCTGTGCACTTGAATGTCAGCTACATTTTAAGTTATGCTGATTAGTAATATCTTGAATAAGGATGAAGGTTTTCCCCGTCCTTTCTCAGGGCTGTCCTCTCTGTCCTTTCTCTCCTCCCATATTTTTTTGAATAGCCTCTCAGTCATTTCCTCTTGTTCCATTAGTTGAAGTGATTTTATTTTTCATCAAATATTTTATTCAATTGGGAATATGGCTTAGTTTTCCATAAATTGTAGCTCAACTCACTAACCATCTTTGATCTAAAAAGGCAGATTAAAAAACAAAGGTAATAAATAAAATATAAATAAATAAAAGAAAATAATTATAATAATAATAAAGAATTAAGCTGGATAGAGTGGGAAAGGGAGGAATTGCTGGAGGTGGTGGCATTGTCTCTCCCAACTTTTTGAAGTATTGGAGACCTTAGTTCAAATCCTATATTTGCCTCTGAAAGCATGGTTCTGTTTGTCTCAGGAGTGTTGCCCCAACCATTGTACAAAACATTCAACTTTTGTTTCTCTCATTATTTCTCTAATGTTAGAGGGAGGAAATAAGCTGTCTCCTCCTCACAGGTTCTTTGGCTGTTGCTGAAGATAATACAAAGTACACAAATTGTTAAGGGATTCCCCAGATCAAAGCCAACCACTTTGTATCTAGTTGTACAAAATATTTTATTCTTCTTAAACAAATAGAAGTTTAATTTCAGAATCAATGTTTTCTCTGAAGAGAAGTGAGAAAGAGGGGAGTGATATTCTTTTGACCAAAGTTAGTTCCCTATGATGTACCCTTGGAGCCACCACCCTGTGTGTATCTGTGTTACTGCTCTCCACCAACTTTTGGGACTATGCTGGTGCTCTCTTTTTGAGTCTCAGTAATGACTAGGAAACCTCAGAGCTGGAGCTCTCCATCAGGATGGCTAGCCCTTGGCACCAAACTTCTGCAGTCTAGGAAAATACAGACAGCTGCATCTGAATGCTGTAGCAATGAAAAGCCCTGGACTACCAGAAGGGTGCATTTATGGACTTGTTACACCTGAGAATCCCGTTGCAAGAGAGACATTCTTTGCCAGGAAAGTTCTTTCACGTGCTGCTGCCTTGTTAGGCTCCAGTTGTATTAGAAGCGTATCTGTCACAAGTGAATCTTTCAGATGTAAAGTAGGCTGCCCTGATTGCACAAACAGGTTTTCCAGGGAGGTACCCAGTACTTCTTGATGCAGGTAAAACAGGAAGTATTGCAAGTAGAACATTCCTCATAGTATTTTTACTTCTAAGTGAAAAAGCACATAAAAATAAATTATTTTATTTACAAAGATTAATGGAAGTCATCAGAACTGTCACAAATGTTTCATTTAGGATTTGGATGTATAAACTGTTTAGGATCTTAAAATAGCCAAGCATTTCTTAAACAGCAAGCCTAATGATTTGTGGAAGTTAGTGTGTTGCTGTTGTTCAACAATGAGAAATTTAGAGAAAGCTGGAGCCAGCAGAAAGGAAAAGAAAAAGCAGTAATTTTTTCTTCCTTTCTGGACAAGACTGAGTTGGATTCAGCTAAAGTAGAACCATCTGTCATATGCTAAACATTTAAAACATGTGGTTATAATTTTGCTATTAATTGGAAAATGACCAAGAAAGAAATGACCAGATCACCTTCCTCACCTAAAAACAATGCTTATAAACTTTGCACTTATTTCTATCTAATAATAATAATAAAAAAGGCAACGCAAAATATTTCTTTCAACACAGTTTTTTACTTCCTATTAGAAAACTCTGAAAGGCTAAGTATCTGACAGGAGCTTTCATGTCTTTCCTGTTATTATTGCTTTTACACAGGGTGCGTGGCAGTAAGGGTGAGCTGGAGTCTGATGCCCAAACCAAATTACAGATGGATTCTGGAAGTCACTATTTCTGCATTCTCTTACAGTCCTTTTGTCAGTTGTTACTTGAGCTGGGAAATGTTGATTATCAACTGTGTGATTTTGTGCATGTGTGTATAAATGTGTTAAAACGATGTACCCACCTTAAACCTTTGAATATTGCAAAGCTTTTGAGATATGTGACATTCAGTAATTTCAGAGTATAGTCCTATAGTGCATAGTTGTTACATGGGTTATTTGGTGTACTCTTGTAAGAGAACTTCTTCCCTTCTGCCTCTACTGATGTGAAACAAAACAACTGACAGTCTAATTGCTTCCCTTTAGTTCCCACAAATGCCACTCACGAGATAAAATAAGGCAGATCTGGTACATCTGTGGTGTGATTTCTTGTCAGCTGTAGAAAAATTGCATCAGAAAGAAATTTGGCCTTTGGAAATGGGGGGCATAAGGAGCAAAAGTTGCAATGGGATTTTGGAGAAACTTCTAGTATAACCTTAATTTGCTTTCTTTGATTTATTTACTGGCAAACACACATGCAGACACACACACAACCACCATCACCAACAGCCTGAGACTAAAGTAGGTATCAGGAGTTCAAAGCTCTGGAGCTCAGTTCTAAGTGGTAGGTGAGATTTGGATGTGTTACTGCAAGAATTGATGCAAAAGATGTGAGACTATAATGTGAGAAAAGAAAAGCTTACAGATGTAGAAGCTGTCAAAAGAGCTGAGGAGGAAATATGGCCACTTGTTGAAGCCAGGTTTTGGCTGTGCAATTATTAGGTTTACAGGGACAGAACCCAAATACCAAAGTCAGTTTCAGAACAGAGGCCTTTGCTATGAATAAACGTGTAGAGTAAGAACAGTCCTTACAAAATGAGATGCCATCCATCCTAAACATGCATTCAAACACCTCGTTAAAGGAAATGTTCATCTGCAATGACAGAGGACCTGGTTTTGGTAAATTGAATCAGGCCATAGACATAATTTCTGTGGACAGTGCTTTCCCTTTTTGACTGTACTCATCTTCAGGCTTTCACTGTGGAGCATTGTCTTACAGACAAAATAAATAAGGAGTTTGGCCTTTGTGAATTTGATAAGGATGTTTATTAAATGGTGTTGAATAACAAATTGTTGTTTTTAATTGGCCTCCAATATGGTATACTTAAGAATCTTCTCACTTTAATACCTATACTTTATCTCAAACACTGTCTATTTCATGTGGCGAGGTCATCAAGAAGTTATGAGTTTTGAATGCTGGGCACTTGTGACTGGAATGCTGAAGAAGCTTATAAGCATTTAAAGGAGCACTTAACCCAGTGCTTTATATCATTGAGAGGAAATTTTCTTTAAGCAGTTAAATAGAGTTTCTGAGGGAATTTCCCAACCACTACTGCTTCTCCTAGCATCTGAGGACTTAGAAGACAGCACCGTCTTTGCCTATTAATGGCCGAGCTTCCCACCTTGCCTACCTACACTAGCCAGATTTTTAAGATAAAGCTATTATTTGTGGTTCCTCTACATTAACAAGTTTGTTGCATCCCACTAATCAGATGGTCATCTTTTCCAAGTACTGTAAGTGCAGGTGTCTGTAAATGCAGTGAAAAGAATTTTACAATACAGACCCCTATAACGCTTTCGGATATGCAGAATGTTGTTTTTTAAACAATGCAGGAAGAGCAATCTTTGCTTTATGAGAAAATTCAAAGGGGGCAGGGGGGACAGTATGTAGCTCTGCATTCTTCTGAGCTTCTAAAGAGAACACAGTAACTCTGTTACAAAGTCAGGATTATGCAAATTTGAAAAATAATTTTTGTAGGCTATAGCTGGAATCTATGCCAAAGCATGTCTTGTGCAAGGCGTCTTGCTCTCTGAGGAGATAGACCTGTTGAGTATTTGACTCTTGGCCAAATGGTTTCTTGCTTTAAATTCACAGCTTTTGAGAAAGACTGTGATTGATTATTCTGTGCAAAGCAAAAACAAGCCTTAACGCACATTTCCTACAATATTATCTGAAAATGAAATTGAATAGGAAATCATGAAAAAAACAACACAGAAGTTACAACAGAAGTTGGCCTTATGGCCAGCTACATTTTTTTTCTGACACTTAAGTCTTTTCCTGGCATGATAGAAAATTCTGGAATTTTATTGAGTTTGAGCATCTCATTTTGGTAAAATAGACATGTAAAGTATAAACATATGTTGTTATGTTTGCTAATCACTTGAAATACAAGAGTAATTACAGGTGTCTCTTATAATCCAGGAAAGACGCCAGGTTGTTTGTAATGACTTACCATAGGAATATGTAATGATAATCTGTCCTAATAGCCAATTTTCGACACATTTTTATGTTTCTCCATTGTTTTAGGAAAGATATACAGCCAATGTCACCGTCTTTGGAAGCTGAAGGCCTGCTATGTGCAGGATGACAGTGGTCAGTGACTGCAGCTCACCTAAAGAATGCTGGCAATTACAGAATTGTCATGGAAAAGAAGGTGAGTGCCTGAAAATTTCCACTGAATGAATTGTGTGTGTAGCCAAAGACAGATGCATCAACTGTCAGTCATTTATATTCCATCTCAATCTTCATTTTTACATTTATTTTAAATAAACTATCTCTCCTTTTTTTTTTTTTTTTTTTTTTTTTTTTTTTTTAAATGCATAATTGAACTCAGGAATCAGGATTCACAGGCAATATATGCTCAGATAGGGCAGTTTCTCCCAAGTGAGAAACAGGTCCTTGAGGGGGGCTCATAAACAAGGTTTTGGTAGAGTTTTAATAACACCAAAGTATAAAGCTGAGCAAAAGAGTTCAAAATTTGATCTTGAAACCGAGCAACTTGCTCTTTCTTAACAGCATTAGCATAGAGTCATGGGATACAGCTTGTAGTTTTCTAGAGACTGCTGCTACGTGTTGCTTCTCATTGAAGGGAACATAGGTGTTCTCAACAGCTGTAAAAACAGCTATTCTACGTCCATCTGGAGATCTGTGTCATTCAGTCCAATGTCAATGAAATACTGACAGCTCTGTGATAACCAACTACATGAAATCTTGTGTAATTCAAGTGTTGTATATACAGACGTGATGGGCTACACCACATCTGTGGTGGATGTACCTGGCCTTCATTTATGCAGCCTGGATTTTTTTCCTACCTCACTTAGCACAGCATTGCTTGGTGGCTGCCTGGCCACTTTTACCTCTTTAAATCAATGAATTTCTGTGTACCTGTGTACTGAACAGAACGTGGACAGATAGAATGGCAGCAGCTGTTATTGGTTTTGTCTGCATTCCTTAGCTTGAATTTATCATGCTACCCTGCATCATTTATTCCTGTTTATTTCTTTAATCTGTTTCTCTGTATGCACTATTATGTTGGAATAATTCAGTGTTCAAAACAGGAACTTCTCTCTGTGTCATGGTTTGTCCTGAAATTCCTAAGTTCTCATGCTTTTAATCCAAAATTTCTGTCTAATTTTGTTAGATACCTAGTCAGAGTTGCAGGTGCCACTCTATTGGGGTGGGATCATCAAAGGCTTCATGTAAATCACCACGGTGTTTGTTGGTGCAGCAGTGTCAGTTAGTATCATCTAAAGACATCAGACTGTTCTGTAAAATGCTTATTCCAGAGTGGGGTTTGATTTACAAAAATAATAACTAACCATCTGTGAAGAAGGAATGATGTCACGATGAAAATGTAAAACTGGCTCCAAAATTGCTTCTAGGTAGAAATTAGGTGTCCTGCTCCAAATAAAAATCAGTGGGAATCTTTTAGACCACTATGACAGTACCAGGGCTTTTGCCTAAATTTCTTTCTGTGGCACACAAGGAATATTTGAGAAGAAAAACGATCGCATGCTTGTCAAATATTTTGAGTTCCCTCAGTGGAAAGCACCAGATATTGGGTAGATGATAGAATGTTACTTTGTTTGAATTGAGAGTGTAAGAATTTGTTTAAAATATTTCAAACAAAAAAGCAAGGAATGGTGAAGAGGTTAGGAAAAGAAAGAAGTAAAAAAAAGCTGTCTGTATAACAGATAACACAGAAGAAGTCTAGGGCTCCTCAACACTATATTTTATCTATCTATATATATGTTTATATATATATATATAAATAAATGGGAGAGAGACTGCATGTTACAGAATTTGGGGTGGGGGGGGGGGGGAGGGAACAGGGGAAAATAATTAGTAGGGAACTGAACTGAGTGAGTTTCCTGTTATTTGCTGTGCAAGACAACTTAGCATCACTTTTTAAGCTGTGTTAAGAGGAATTCTGAGTGCACAAAAAGAACCTAAGAACTGCTTGGTTAGCCTGCAAGAAGGCTTTTGATTCAGTCCCAAACTCATGGAGATGAAAAGCATTGAAAATACATTTCATTGCAAATAGAATCACTTTTTTTTTTTTTAAGGTTTAAATTTGGTCAAGTAAAAGATGCATCTTACCTTATTATCAACCTTGTCACCTTTATATCCAGCTTCTGGAACGCAACATTTTTTGTGTCCTGCCATTGTACACTATCTGAAAAGAAGTCAGTCTGTGTAAAACATCAACCCTCTCTTCTATATTTATATGGTTCTTCAGGATTTCCTTTGATCTGCGTAGTCATAAGCTGAAACTAAGTAGAGATACTTTTCATTGTAAAACTTCAAGAAGAAAATTGTAAGGCATTGCTTTTTCTGGGCTTATGAACCTCTTTCTGAAATGGAAGAACAAAAGTACTGCAAGCATCAGTTCTTTGAATTAGAAACAACATGGAGAGTAGATCTCATTATCAGTGCCGTGGGACGTGCCCAAGACTTTGAAAAGCTGTAGCAGTCCTGTGATCATCAAGCCTCTTGTTACTTTGAAGATGTTTCATGTGGTAATATTTTGAATGCTAAAGATTGGGGTATTTCAAAGTCCAGGGTAAAGACTACCAGTCTGTACTCATTGACACCAATTCATAAGACTGTGATAAGAATTAAATAATAAGATAGATGAAGAAGGAGAAAAACAACGACAACAACAACAACAAATCACGAGTTTCAGTGAAGTAAAAATAAATATGACCAAAAAAATGGCAGCAGCTGGGTTGTATGGGATTCCCTTAATTGTGGTGTAGACCATTTCAAACTCATTTCATGCTAACTGGTTCAATAGTTTCCATTATGTTACTAGACATTCTGAGCTAATTAACTAAAAGCATGTTAAATGAAATAGGAAAGATTGGACCAGATAAATCCTTAGCAAATGTCTCCCTCTTAGGATTGCACTTTTTCTTCTTTTCAAAAATAGCATCAGGATTGCCTCTTTCATCTGCCCTCTATAAAATATGGTGTTTTACATGTCAACAGGATAAGATCTGGTCTGCTAGCATTAACTGTGTTTAGATTAAATCTCCTAATACCACTGTGCAAGATTAGTGTTTCTATCAGTTAGAAATGGAAAATAATCTTAAAATATCGCAAATGCATTTTATTCAATTTTGCGTATCTGCTCATATAGCCTAGATAGTTAGATGACCCCAAGGAAGTCTGGTAAAGCCAAGACCACAGACAACAAGATTCAAGACTGTCTCTGCAAGGGATAAATAGTATAGAAGAAGCATTTTCATGACCATACTAATCTGTGGAGGTCATTAAAAAACACTACATTTTTATGGGACTACATCTGTAATTAGTCATCTATTTGTCTAGGTGTGTGAATGCCTTCAAAACTTGGCTGTTTATTTCTTTGTGCTTCAGGTTCTCCTTCTAAGGGGCAAGAAAGAGCAGTGCATTTTCCTACCTCGTGTTTAAATGCCAAAGTTCTTAAGGACTCCAAATGTTTCTTCCTATTGTCAGAACTAGGAGGAAGAGAAACAGAGGAAATAAAAGCTTTTGAAAGATCCCAGCCAAGAAATGAGATCTTTAAAAATGCATGTTTTCATGTTTATGCAGTGGACTCTATAATATCATTAGGAGGTGACTAATGAGCAGTCTGAGTAGCAGCTATTGTTACGATAGCTGCTTAATGTAATAATGGTTGCATTAACAAACTCTAGAGGGAAAAGCTTGTAAGGACCTAGAGGCATGTGTGTGTGTTGCCAAAGCTGCTGCAACAAATTGTTTGAGGCAGAATGTTCAAGAGATCTCCAGGAGCCACCTCAAAGGCACCCTCAAATAAATAAATAAATAAATAAATAGTACCAGGTGAGCAGCACTGCTAGACCTTTTTCTGTCGCACCAGAGGTAGGAGCTGCAAGGAGCTGGCAAAAAGGCTAAGTGGCCCCTGCCCTTATTATTTTCTGCTAGGCTGTATGTTGATCCTCAGCAAAGCAAGCAGTGAATACAGATGATGTGCCACCTCTGTGTCCTGGCTCAACAATGCACATAATGGCATGGCAGCAGATTGAGTGCGTATGACTCAGTTACAAGTAGTGAGCCACACACCTAAGAGTGAAGTGGCCTGTTGCCTTCTCACAGCCCAGAAATGAAATGTCAGAAGAATTTGTGTGGGAATTCAGGAATGGTAGTGATTGACCATTACTAAAAAAAAATAATAAAAAAAAAAAATCAGTGTAAGCCTTGATTTATTAGAACAGTGTGCAATTACAAACCACTTAGCCACATGACCAGTTCAAAACATCAAGTTTATGAAATCCTTTCTCTCTCTTCCTGTCCTTTTTTTGTCCTTTTCCATCAGTGGAAAGTCTTTCTAATCAGATTTTTTAAAAATATGTAATAAAATCCATCAGTGAACAAGAAGAACTTTTGAGTTTTTCAGTATAGGAGCTGAATGTGTCTTTAGACCTAAAGGAATAGATTGAGACTAAAAACATGGGCATATATAAAAACATATTAAAATAAGACATCTAAGGGTTTTAAAGTCTGTGTTAACATTCTCCTAAAGGATAAGGGACTGATGTAAGTTTGTGGTGGAAATAACATGCAAGAAATGAAACATAGTGTTATACCATGAAGAGTATTTAAAGGAAACACTAATTCATCTAGCATAATATTTATTTTTCAGGTGTTTATTTTTATTGCCTTCAGGTATAAATATTGAACACATGAATTGAAATATAATCTTAAATTTATTTTTTAGATTGGCAAACATCATCTTGAATAAATTTTATTCTCTTTAAAAATAAATTACTGAAATTAAACTGAACTAGAATTTGAAGGCAGAATATTAAACTATTTTAAAAAATAAAACCAATTTCCCATTAATCTTTAATTTAACTTACCTGTCTAAGAATGCATTATGTCATGAACTTTAGTGCCCACAAGATCCTTTTTTTTTTTTTCTTTTTTTTTTTTTTCCTAATTTTAGGATTAATTTAAAGAATGTTTTTAGCACACTGTGAGAGAAGCATAAATGATGTTTAAGCCAGCACAGTGTTAACATTTACCAGCCTGGAATTTAGTTGAAAAGAATGACACTTACCTGCTTAAGTAATAACATATGGATTCAACTCAAGAATACCCAAAGCTGGAACAATAGATAAGATAAGAGGGTTGGAATGTTGGAAATATGCAATCCCCCCTTCCAGTAAATTATTAACATGGGAAGGTGATGGCACTACATCATCTGCAACTGTCAGAGATGTACGCGAAATACTTGAAGAGGAATAGGACTGGTTATAGAAATGACTGACTGAATAACAGTGTACACTTGCATGAAATTCTGTGACAATATCATGGGGAAAAATGTAATAAGAATTCTCTTTGAACTCATTTAATCTGCATAATCCACATCATCAGCCAATAAGATCACTTGGGCAATGTTGTTAATCAAATGCCAATTTTGTTTATAGTCACTATAGCCACTGTCTGCTTGTTTAAATGGTTTTACAACAGGTCTTGACTTTTTCTTTTAAAACAAATAACAACAACAAAAGACACATAACTAGCAGTTAGCATTAAAAGTATTTCCATTGTTCCTCATCTTCATTTTTCTTTAAAAAAAAAATAAAAAATACAACCATAAGGGTTGCAACTAAGGTATGCTCACCCAACATGATGAAAATACATCTTAATTACTGAGAAGTATTTCAGTACCTTTTAAACTGCAGGGTATTAAGATAACCATCTTCAGGGATGTACCTCAACATCTGCATGTATGTAAAGCTGACAATTGAAGTCTTTAACTCTGACACTCTTTTGGTAAATGAGGAAATATGATGTATTTGCTGCTTCAAGGTCAAATGATAGCTTATCTACTGCTTACTTTGCATACATGTCCTAGGCAGTAAGCTGGAAGTAGTTATTCATTCTCATTTTTCATTAATTTGTAGATGGTGTTGAATCTTCCACAGATAGAATTAACATTTATCAGTATAAACAATAATGCATTGACAATATTAATACCATTTAATTGCAGCATATTCTTTATGATTTTGTATGTTCTTAATTACTTTTTCTGGCTGTTATGAGAACACTCAAGGAGGTAGTGTATTATTCTATTTTAGATGTGTGCGGATAAAAACAATCAGCACAAATACTTTTACACAGGAAGCAGCAGGTGCCTTCTTTCCTCCCATATCAATCTCATGATGTTGCTTCAAGAGCAGATGGTCCAGCCACTGCCATGGCAGATGAGCTGTGATTTAAATCCAGGGCCTCAGAAAGAAACGGTGTGTCATTCAGGTGGTCTGAAAGCCTAAGGTGCTATTGAAAGAAGAGCACTTTTGCATCCGCAAGCTCTTAGTATGTTTTGGTCATATATATTGTCAGATGCTGATGGGCTCATTAATTCCAATTGTATACACCAGGCAATTCAAAAAGTGCAATTTCCTGGCATTGTTATATGGCTAAGAAACTGACTCACAGGGTGGCCTTTTTCTTCATTGGTTTTCTTGTGTGACACACTCCCATGACTGTGGAACTGTCTAGGCTGACTTTCTGCTGTTTTGCCTTCATGGTTACAAGCTTTATGTCTTGAGCAAATGCCAGGAGCTCCAGGTACTCCAAGTCATTTTTGGGTCACTGTTTTTCCTCATCTGTCTCCTTAGGTACCTGCAAGTCCCCAAGGGCTCTTGACATCCATTTCTAGTAGTACAGGCACTCTTGTTTCAGTTTTCCATTGAAGGAAATGTCAGTGCATGACAAACCATGCTTTGCGGGTGCCATGCTCTGATTTAGCAGTGCTGAATATGGATTCTGTCGTTTTTCATTAGTAGGTGCTTTATTATTTTGATGCTGCTTTCTACCGACCTGTTGTACTGGAAATAATGGGGAGCTGTAGTGACATGCCTCATACGTACTTCACTGCAAATTGCTGCAACTCATGTTCATTAAAGGTGTCTTGTTGTCAGACATTACTAATGCAGGTACTGTAAAATACAGCAAGGATGGTACTGACGTGCACAAATGACTGTTCAGGTATGTTATATTCTATGTGGGAATTAATTTGATAGTCTGGGACACAAGTAAGTTGTTTTTATCCCAGCCAGCAGTGGCAAAACTCTGCTTACTTTGCTCTGGGGGTATCTTGTCCCTCCCCCCCCCCCCCCCCCCCCTTCTTCCCACCCCTTGCCACCCACATCTTTACCTATACTTCTGGCATGTGGAACAACCTCTAACAATTTCCTCAAACTTGCTGGTTATTTGAAGCTGTTGTAAAATACCATTGGTCTTCCTCTTAGATTTTAAATCCCTAAATGATTCTGTGCTTTTAAATATTTTTAGACTATGATATATTTATATTATGATATGTCCTTTTAAATATTTTTTCTCTAATGTCAGAGGATTTCTGATGCAGTGAAACAAAATCCTATTTAACAATTAAATTTAACTCCTTGTTAACTGTTATTATTTGAAGGGGTAAAGCCACTGTATTAGTTGTTACCATTTGAAGCAACTAGCATTATCTGTGGCAGTGGCAACAGCTACTTTATGCAGGCTTTTGCCTTCAGCAATATCACCGGAAATCAAAGTTCACATTCAGTCTGACACCAGGTAGATTTATTTATTTTTTTTTAAGAGCTTGTGTTTATAACATATAAAATCTAGTTCTGAATATTTTTGCTTCATTGTTTTTTTTTTTTATCAAGTATTCTAGAGAATGTCTGTAATGATCATCACATCTCACTTAGTTTTTATGCAACATTGCAATCATAGATTTGAAACTAAAATATTTTTTTTTAGTCTTTTTGTTTGTGGGAAAGGTTAGGGTGAGAATTGCCAGGTCCCTTAGGTTGTAAAGAGTTTTATGATCGGTTTCAGCTCACACAGTTCTTCCATGCATGAAGATGTGAAGTTTTAATGGCTGTGGAGTAAAGCCAAAGCTTCTTTATTTATGTACACTAACACCCAATTTCTTTTACATGAGTGCTCTCCAAGTCTGACCATACAACTCTGAAATAATTACCAGTATTCTCAGTAGAATCATCCGAGGACAACTTAATTATGCTCTTAGATATTGTATCTCTAGGCTGGGCCATCTTTGATTAATGCCTTAAGCTTTCCAGATGTTTCTGTAAGAGCTAAAGCCTATGTCTGTTAGACAGTTTTGTAGAATAGCAGTCGGGATGCTGAGGCAGGTTGACTGATCACACATTTCTTTACATACCTCATGTTTCACGTAAGTCTGTACTCCTTTATTTTAGTGTGGCCAGTCTAGATCATATTGCCACATTGGCTTTGTTTTGCAGGATTTTATTTCCATCATAAGGAATTTGCATGGTATTTGTTTAGCTTTTGCCCTACAGCTTGCTTTCCATGCAAGATTTCTGAAGTCTCTGCATTTTTCTCATATTTTTCCTTGATCAAAATGTCACAATACAGACTTTTGTACCATATATGCTTTCTGAAATGTGCTGTATTTTTCTTTGAAGTGCCTTTGGTATCAAATACAGCCCATATGAGAACAGCATCTCCCAAAGAAGGTGTTCAAGCTACATGTATATTAGCATTTGTTCTGCTTTTCATCCCAAGTAGAAATACATTTGTTATCAATCACCTGTCCAGTGATGTATGGGGAATAATTTACACTATTTAAAATTTGACTAAGTGAAAACTCCGTCCTTTTTTTTTTTTTTTTTTTTTTTTGTCAGTGACTAGATGCCATTGCTGGAGCTCTGCTTGCTCTGTGGGTTTAAGTGCTTCCACCTCATCTCTGTTCAGTTCTGTGGAATTTTCTTGGTAGTATCTTGTTAGAACTTGTCTTGTCCCCACCATGTGGAACTTGCAACTCAGTTCTGAATGGTCTTGACATCTTTTCAGTAGTTTTAGCTGTTTTGAACCCATAACTGGCAAGGGAGTGCATGCTTTTGGAGTCTCTAAGGACCTGACACATTTTTATGTGGACAATGGCATAACTTCATCTGGTGTTTGTGCAAAGGCATCTTCCCCAGTATCGATGAATTTAGCATTGTTATAGAAGATAACTCTGTTATTGTAAATCTTAAAAACATAGTAACACCCTTTCAGGGTTAGATCAAAGTTCAGTGCTGCTCTCTGCATTGTGTTTGCTACAGTGGATGATAACGGATGTCTTCAGAAGAACGTAAGAATGGGACAAGAATACCAGGTTCCCTCTCCTGAGCTCCGGTACGTTGTTCCTGGTTTGCTGAGCCAGAGATGGTCATTATTTAAGATCTGTACATTTTCTCAGTTGCTAGTATCCAGATTCTGGCAGTGCTCTACCTTGTGCGTCAGTGCCCAATTTAAAAGCATGTAATTGTCACAGTTGCTTTCAGACTGACAGTTCAGTTCTCTGCTGATGCTGCATTGTCCATTGCTCTTAATTATTTCTACAGAGATTTCCTTTGAATTAGTGGTGTTGCTGTCATTCCCTTTATGGTGGTGGCTTTTGCATCTTGCTGTACATGCTTTTGACCACTTGCAAGCTGGTCAAAATTTGCCAGTAGTTCACACACCTATTTCCAAATGTTGGGCATTGGTTTGACTTTCATTGTCTTTGCGCTATACATAGCTTCTTGTGTTTTTTCCTTGTGCAGCTTTTTTTTTTTTTTTCCATGCCATGTTCTTATATTTAAAATCTTTGATTCCCTTTAATACCAGTTTTTCTCTGGATTGGGTTTACTTCCTTTGCTTGACAAATGTGACTAACCTTGCCAAGGATTAACTGCAGAATTCCAGTAGACCAAGGTTTACTTTTCTGAGACAGGACTCAAACCCTCAAAATTGGCTAATGAGCCAGTTGCTCTTAGATTAGTCACCTTCTCCTCTGGTTTTACTCTCTGCTTAAAAGCATCACATGCATCTATTTCACTTTTACAGAATGCCTTACATTTGTGAATTGAGCCTCAGAATTCATGTGTGTTGGCCAAAGTAACTGAAAACCATGGAAAATATGAATTGCTTTAAAACTGAGTATTTTCAGAAACAATGCTATTTTGTCTGTCTCTGCTGCTAGCAGTTCCTTGCAGATACAGATTTTTTTACCTTCCTGTTCATAGGAGAGTTTAGGAAACTAGAAATTCCTGAGTTGCCTCTACTTTTGTACAAATTGGAGTAAAAAATTACTTGCTTTGCAGTTCCAGAGCTTCAGCCAAGAAGGTTATTTATGAAGAGATGGAAAGCTGGCAGCCTTATTTTTAATGTTTTATTTTATTTTATTTGTCTTAGGAATATACACTATTCTTGCTCTATTGCTTTGCTTGGGTGACAGTTCGTGCCAACTTAGTTAATAAACAACCAATAATGTTTGTCTGCCTTGTTACTATACTTTTGTGATTGGTGTGGCAGCAGGGGAGAGCCTCAGAATGATGTTTTCCTCCAAATCACCCAGGCCATGTTCAGAAATATGCCTCTCTACATCTGTTGGAGATAACAATGCATTGCTGAACAAAGAGCAAATTTAGAGATCCAAATATATGATTACAGTACAAAAGCAAATTCTACCCTTGAATGATGCATGGTGCTCATAGATATCAGTGGAAGATTCACAGGAGGTTAAATAAATTCACTAAATTTGTAATTTAATCTATGAATCAGAACTAAAAATGGAAAGCAGGTCTCTACCTTGAAAGTGCCAGACATACTGGTCTATCAGGGGGTTTAATTCATGTCAGCTCCAAATTTCTTCAGTGCCAACAGTGTGAATGGTTTTTATTCAGACTCAGGTACTCCTTGTTAAATTCACAAGTTTCCAATCTGAATTATTTTAGTCCACGTCCACAGTAAATTGGACTACAGCGCTCCTCATCCAGATCAAGGGTGTCTATGCGGAGAATTAAATCAGATATAATATATTCTGATTATAAAAAGAATAGCTGTTTTAAAATAAACTCACTGCGAAGGAAGAACTAACATGTGAACAGATTGAAGGCGAACTAATGTCATTGAAATGCTGATGGACCAGAGGAAAAAGGAGTTTAGCAAGTAAAGTGATTAAAGAGGGAACACAGAAAGCTTTGAGGCAGAGCACCTACACCTGCTGTGCTGCAGGTCCCTGTTGCGTCTCTCACTGACTGAGGCTGCCTTGCTCAGGAACAAGTGGTAATGAGTGAAGTTAAGGAAAGAGAGGTGCGGGTATGGCTATCCACCTTGTGTAACGGGGTCCAATTTGTCTTTCAGAGCAGTCAGTGAACGGCCTTTCACGCCTTTCTGTGATCTTAAGTACAACAGAGTTTGGTCCAGGCGTCTCTGGGCATCATCGAGGCAGCCGCAAGGGGAGCCTAAGAAGGGGGAACAGCCCAGGAAGATGCTGAATTCGGTTTCTCCTAGTGAATACTAATGCCTAAAAAATTTATAGATGTATGTGTTCATGTCTGAAGCAACTGCCGTACGGATTTGCTGATCGTGCAGGAGCGGTATGCAAAAAGGGAGGAGGAGGAGGAGGGAAAGGGCGGGTGGAAGAAAGCGACGGCTCTAGGACCCATGAGAGCCTTCCTGAGCAGGAGGTGGGAATTCTCCTCCGAAGCAGCCCGAGCCCAACCTCAGAGCTCCTGCGGAGCCGGCAGAAAGAGCCGCGCACCCGGCCCCGCTCAGCCATGAGCCTGGCTGGGCTGTGGGTCGCCGCAGTGGGTAAGTACCCTGCTCCTTCTGCCCCCACCTCCCTGTGGTACAAACTCCCTCTGATGTCCGGGGGACTCTGACTTATTCCTTTGCCCATTCTCTTTTACCTTTTAAAACGGGAAAGCATTAGATTTCAAAACTGTGCAGAGAAAGGAGCTGGGGAGGAAAATACCGGTATCAAACATCCCTAAAGTGGGTGATGTGGGAAGATAAATTTTGATGGTTATTGATTCTAAGTAAATGTTGTTCTCTGAAATGAATAGGTGATCTGTAGTTTTAGAAAGGCTTGAGCTGACCGAGGCTCTTATACTGGAATCAGGCTCTGTCATTGTATTAAGGTTCAGTGTGAAATTAACAGCTCTACCCCTGTACCATTTTGGCTCTGTGATTACAGGATTGCTTTCTTTGGGACTATGCTGAAGAGATGGGAGAAAGTAATGCTCTAGGAGTCGTGAAGGTTGCTTACTGGAAAAGGTGTATTTTGGAGGAGTTACTTTCTCTAAGGAGAGGGATAAGGGAGATGGATAAAGGGAAAGAAGATACCAAGACTATGAAAGATATCCCACCTAAACAGTGGTGCTCAGGCTGAGTTTTGAACGGAATCTGCGTGCTGCTCTGTTTGTCATCGTCAGTTTTGGTTCTGAAACACAGCAAAAGGAATGAAATCATAGTAGGAGAGAAGGAGGGAGATATTAGGAAGGAAGCTGCAGTAGTAGGAGAGAAGTTGGAAAGCAGCAGCATGCACACAAGCATTAAGGGAAGGCAGGAGTGGAACACACTTACTGTATGTGCACCGTGGTGAAAATCTTGTTATAAAAATTAGGAGAGAAAAATCTGCATATCCTATATCCTTACTAGGACATGCTGAACTTCCCAGAGAAGTGAAGTTACAATAGTAACCCCAGTGCATAGCAAGGAACATGGAACAAGGAACAACATCATCTTGATCCGTTGACAAGGATCAGAAGACACTTTTGTATTTCTCAGTGCAACAAATCATATTGCTTCCAGACAGAGGAAGAGATGAGACAAACAGGTTTTTGGGAGCTAGAGTTTGCTCTTCCTGAACATGTATATATTTTAGTTTACATTAAGATATGCTGGGACATCAGATTTTAAGCAGGTTTTGTCATGTAATTTTATTTACAGTTGAATGCCAAGGCATAGCATGGAGATTTTGGTTTCAGGCTTTTTCTGTCCTGTTACTCCCATTGGGAGGAGGGTGCTTTACCACCAAAGGGGGTCCCAAAGCAGAGCAATGGGTGCCCACAGCCTACGTTCTTGTGCCATGTGGTCTCATCGAGAGCTGCTAAGTGTCATCCATGTGCTTTTGGTGGAGTGACTTTCAACATGGGAATAAGGTTAGTGTAAGGAACAGTCATTATAATCGCTGTATCTCGAAGTCTGTAATCTGAAGCATGATTGTATTAGAGCAGAGATTTAATATAAAATAAAAGGTGTGTTTCAGAGAGCAAGAAAAGAGCTAGATGAAAACAAGCATACATTTTACAATCTCTGTCCAGTCTTCTGCCAAAAATAATCTCAATCACCCAGGGAGAGACTTGGATACTGAGTGTTTAACTGTGTAGCTGCTGTCATGATCTTCACATGGGGGTGGTTCATCTCACGGGGTTATTATGGTCAGCTCTGCAGTCAACTATTTTAAAAACTACTTGTGTTTCCACTGAGGAAGCTTTCCTGGAGTAGATTCTCAGAGTGGCTTTGTATTTCCTTCTTTATTTGGAAAGCCCAAGGTCCTGATGATGAGGAAATTTACAGATTCACTTCTCTCTTTTTTGTTTTACTGGCTGGTATATGCGTTTCTAATGAGCAGTACCCTAAAAAGGTAGTTTGAGAGTTCCCATCTACTGAGAATTTTAGGCACATCAAAACACTGGATGAGGTCTGAACTCATTTTGGAGTAAAAATCAAGACTCTATAAGAAAATTCAGGAAGCTAGAGAAAATGGGGGAAAAAAATCGGCACACAATCAACCAACACCACAACAGAGAAGAATTCAGTGTACCAATGTGTGTTGTTCTGTGTCGGGGCAATGTCACAGGTCATAGTCATTCTGAGGCTGAGGTAGCACCCTAGCCTCAGTTCTTGGGAGATGGCTAGGAACATGGTAAAAAAAAGGCACCAGATGAATGTGTGGGGGAATTTTCTTTTCATTTTAACCACCAGCATTGCTTTGAGTCTTCATATGGGCTTATTCTCCTTTGATTACTTGAGCTTAATAGAAGGAAGAGGACTGGCCTCTTCCCTATGAAAAACTGGGTTGTGCATGGCCGGATGTTGTGCTCTTCTTGCCTCTGGGTGTGGAGTGCAAACTATTTGCAAAATGACAGCACAACATACACCCTGAGCAAACCTCAAGCCTCTTTTCTGAAGAGCACTCATGTTTATGTCATTGCTCAGAACTTCAGCTATTAGAGTATAACTACAGTTCTTGAGATAATATTAGTAGAGGCATTTTGTCAAGTTTCTCTTTATAGCCCTTCCTAATAGTTGTAGTAGAGCTGTCATGGGATAGGATAGCTCATGTTTAGTTTCAGCTGGAGAAGCAGTTATGGTTTTGGGAAGGCTGATAGCAGGTTTAGGAGTAAAATGGCCAGCATGTTTGTGGGGTGTGGGTGTGGAACGGTGTATCAGCATGGTGATGGTGAATGCCCCATTCCTAGCTACTACGTGTCCCTTGCATTTGTCCAACAAACTGTTTTCAGAAGTCCAGAAGGATTTTCTCCCTCTCCCTGAGTTTGTCTACATCTCAAGATTGAGCTGGCCTGATTTATAAAGTGAATGTAAGCTGGTTGAAGTTTAATCAGGCTACACATGCATGAAGACACATGTATGAATACCTCATTTTGTCATAAACCAACTGAGAACAGATTCATGGACCTTAAAATAAACGAACACGTCTATCTCACTTACGCAAACCTTTACTGATTTGTGTATCCCTTTGTCTAGAAAAGAGCATGCCAAGAGTGGAGGGGAGGGAGGGGGGCTGCATTCTCTTCTGTTTCTTCATGGAAGAACTCACTTTTTTGTTCGTCTTGTGCCTAACTCTGCTGGGTTAAAGTAGCATACAGAAACAGCAGTGCTTTCAGTGTTTTCACTTAAATAGGCCCAACCAGAATAGCACCAAATGATCCTTGAAATCTGACTTGGAAGATAGGCTCATGGTCCTTTATTGTGCAAATTACAGTTTATCTACAGATACTGTGCCCGGTCTGGATATGCAATTCAACGAACTCTGAAAGCCAAGCATTGGGGAGGTATCTTGAAATAGAAAAGGCTGTGACTTCTTTTTAAGTCACAAACATTGCAATGTTGAGGATCCTTTGAAATACAGTGAAAAATGGGAGGATACATGTATGGGAGTCCAGTAGTAAGGGACATGAAGGCAAGCGCTGGGAATTAGTAAACTCCATCAAGAGGAAGGACGGAAGTGGTAAAGGAAGAAATCATGTAGTGAGGTGTGTGTACTGTTACTTTAAAGCTGAAGATAATGTCTTGTGGTCAGCCATAGAAGTCCATCTTTCTGTCAGTATTACATAGATTTACAGTTCCTAATTGGTGCATCAGATCAAAGTTCGAGCAAAGGATGTCCCTCTTCAGTGATGTTTCAGAAGCATTCCTCTCCCACCCCCTGAGCCCATAACAGACACAGAGGGCCCAGGTCTTCAGCCCGTTTGTGTGTGAGATTGGGTGTGCACTGGCTGGGCTGGTGTGTAGAACTGAATCTATGGTGGATGTGTGACTAGAGAGAAGTATTCATCTTGCATTAATCTTAGTGAAAAAATGCTGATGAGGTAACAATAAAATGCTTTATAAAATGGGCTAGGTTTTGAGCTGTTATATATAGGAGGTTTATGTGTGCACCAGTTAGTTCATGTTGAGAGATTCAAATGAGTCAAACTGTTTTAGTATTTTCTTATTCAAACTTTTGTTTATAGAAGGCTTTTATATAAAAATCTTAAATCTTTATTTAAAAATCTTAAAACATGATTTAGTACCACATGTTTGGTTTTAACATGAAATACTGTAGTTCAGTGCTCCCTGAAATGTGCTTGGGTTTGCAGTTTGATAAAACATCTGAAAATTTTTCAGGTTGACCTGTGACAGTTTTATTTAATTTTATTTTTAAAATTTCTTTTGGCTTGCCAGTAACTTGGAAAATCCTGTATTAAAGCTATTCAGTTATCTTGTAAAAGCACATACTGATTTGTACCTGGATTTGTGTATGCAGGTGGTTGTCCTCAGGCTGATGTTCATTGCTGCACATATACACAGCAGCTGGTATTGGTGTTTGTACCTTGATGCTTCTTATTGGATCAAAGTCCTCAGAAATGTAAAGAAACAAAGATAACATGATTTTTTTTGCAAACATTTAGTGAAAGCAGAAGCGCAAAGCAGCTGCTGAGAGGAGAGGCAGGTGAGCTCTTTCAGAAATAAATGGAGAGGAAGGAATCCATGGGGTTCTTAGTTAATGCAAATTGATAGATCTTTATGTGAGCACAGTTACAGCATGGAACATCTTGCCTTCTGTGTCTGGAGACTTTTATCCGAGACTCTTACGAGTAAGCATGATTTCTGTACTGAATGCTTAAATCAGAGGAGGAAAATAATGACATTAATTATGTTAATTAATTGGATCAACCTTATAGTCTTTTCCTGTCTCTCAGCATCAGTTCTTCCTCTCACAATTCCTCTTCCTCTCATTCCATTATAATTGCTCCCCTGCTTCAATCCTCTCCTGGAGTATAACAAACCCCGTGCTTTGCGGCCTGCCATCAGCAGGACAGGACCTGCATGTCTGTGTGCACGAAGATGACACCCGTGGCAGGTATGAGAGCAAGCCAGCTTGCAGAAGTAGTGAGTTGAGGTGTTTGATAGGGGTGAGTTGCAGCTGGTCTGACAGAAGTGCTCTGAGTGAGGAGTAGGGAGAATTGAAATCCAGTGTGAGAGAGGCGGCAGATCATACCAGTGGCTCTGTGCACACAGGAGCATCTCCTATTTGCCTCTTACGTTATTCAGACTGTAACAATTGCAGCAGCATTAGAGGTCAGAGGGGCTGTGCCTGGGGGGTGTAAGCTTCCTTCCTTTTTACGCCCAATGTGCAAGAGGAGAACTCCAGCTATAGGACCTTTATAGCAGAGCAAATGGAAATGGCACCAGGGCCAGCCCAGGTCTCTGTGTGGCCTAAGGACAACAGCTCCCAAGCAAGTGGCAGTGTCCCCAAAGCATTTGCATTCCTGAGCTATGCTGTATCTAAGTGCTTTCCTTGAGCTGCTGTGCCTCCATGCTGCTGCTGCTTCCAGTGTGTATGATACCAGCACAATTGTCGGGCCAATGAGGAATAACAAAAACAAAAAGAAATAACATAAACGGAAACAGAGATGACCATTCAGTCTTCCTCACCTAGAAAAAACAACTCTGCCACATATGCTGTGGAAATAAAGAGCTCAGTATTTCAGTAAGATACTCATCCACAGGTCAGGTTTTATTTCTGTAGGAGAAGTTCAGGCTGTTTCTCTGTATGTGCTACCTTAAGATGAAGCTGGCTTGGAAAATGTAAAATGTTACATGATTCTGTACAATGTTTTCTTCCACTTGTCAATGAAAAACTTGTTAAGGTTTCTAACTGGCTTTACATCAGGGAAAGAAACTCCCTGAAAATGGCACTGAGTTTAAAGGAAGAAGAGACACCTATTGACATAGCAGCTCATTGGAGATAAAGGTAGTTGAGAACGAGAGTAAAGAATAAAATAAAAAGCTGAAGTTTTTTCCAAAAAGCACAGATATATCCTTGCAACTCAACTTTTTCCCTACATAATGGGAGAGCCGTGTCTGTTAATAAGACATCACAGATTTTCAGTTAATTGGTATTTGAAATCCCATAAGCTTTGGCAAATCAGCCAAGAATTATGTGTTTATTCTTGCATTTCAGTTGCTCGCTTAGGGATTTTCTTTTTCCAGAGTATGGTACAGTGTGTGTTTGAGGGTAGAGACAGACAAACTTTCTTGGGCTAAAGCACCCACGCTTCCCCACTGTCTCTGTGTTTATGGAGATAGATATTTAAACATTGAGAACATAGGATTGATAAAGTAACTGCGTGAGAGCCATCTAGGAGGTGAAACAAAGGGATGTGATAGTGTTTTGAAGAGCAGAATAAAAGTGCAGAGGGCAAGAAATTTCAGTTACTGCATTGTCATAATGAAGAGTTTTTGTGCCATCCAGGAGTCCTACAAAACCCCAACTGGAACATTGTACCCCTTGAGTCAGAACTGACCGACTATTTGAAGTCTTACTGGAACTTAAACGTGAAGTGAGCCAAACAGGTTACTACTGGTTCACATTCACAGGTCACTGAAATGTTGCTTCCCACAGCAGAGACGCCATCAGCACAGGAGCGACCTTGAACTGCCTGGGCTTCTGAGTAGTTTTGCATCCAGCTTCTACCTCCCCACAGGACCCTTACAAGTTCCTGCTTCCACACATCTGGTTTGAACCGCTCTGCAGCTGTGACCAGGACCTTTTTCTACATGCTGAGGGTGAACTCTGAATGCCCTGCGGGGAGGGGATGGGCAGTATTTTGGATATGAGCTATCCCAGGGGTGCTCTGTAAATGTCTGCTAGACCTGTGACCTGGCTTTTGGCACTTGCGCAGCCCTCCTGCTCGTGTAGTGGCGTCTGTGTTTCTGCACTGCCATGCCTAACTCCCTCTCCTGCTCCTCTATCACAGGGCAGTAATTCCCCGTTCCCCCTTGTAGCTCTTGGCCTTCAGAGGCAGGAGGAAACTATGGATACACAGAGAGGACAGGAGGTAGGAATTCTCTTCCAGTGGAGAGGGTGAGCCCAACCATTGTGGTTTGGCATTACCAGAAAGAAAATGGTTAGGAGCTGGTTGGAGATGGTTGTCAGCCAGAACCTGAACAGTCTCAGGCAAAGCCAAATTCAAACTGGAATGGAACTCGAAAAGTGATTTGCCTCCCTGTATGGTTCCTCTGGCAGTCTTGCAGTACCTGGTGTCTTGACTAATGTTTTAGGTAATGCAATGAGCATGGATGATTATACTTATACACGTCTAATGTCTTAGATGTCTTGATTTTTATTTTGATTTTCTATTTCTGTTGTTATGTTTAACTGCAATTTTGTTTTTCCGAGTATCTGTTATTTATAATTTTTTTTCCTACTGCACTCTAAGTCATTAATACACTTTTGCCACTTTTACTTTAGCTAATGGATGACTGACGTGAAATTTCCTTGGCTTCTAACATGTTTTTGGAGTCTGCTCTATGGCATTTTGATGTGTAGTGAATATATGCTGGAATCCAGATCTTTTTATATTAGTAACACTTTTAAAGTCTGTAATTCGCAACAGGAGCATTTTCTGTGTTTACAGTCACTACAGGAGCCCAAATAGCATTTAAAATCTCTGGAAGAAGCTTTCTTTAACCCCATGCAGGCTAGCAACTCAGCCTAGATTTTAATGAGACTTTGGACTTTCCAGTTCTTATAAACCCCAATGGTATATTCGTTGCAGAATACCAACTATTGCAATTTTGTCAAATTTCCTCAAGTCCCAGATGCCTCCTGGCCTTTCAAGGTCTATCGAGTTGTTAGCTGAGTTTAAACTTTTCTAGAGTTTGACAGATTGTGTTTGTAGCTCTGTTGCAGTCCCAGAGAAGAAATATGAAAGTCAGTAAAATTTACAAAAATAGCTTTGTGAATTAGTGATAAGCAAAAGGAGGTGAATAAACCATGCTGGCTTTTATTTAGTTACTTCAAAAGGACTTGTGTTCTGGCTATTCAGGATAGAAAAATAAGAGACTTATGAAGATCTAGCTCTTTTCACCTCATCCGAAGCTGTAATTTATTTGCTCTGATTAGACACAAGCATTTAGCTTCCCCTCTAAAAGCTATTTTCATTTTTGGTATGTTGATAAGTTTCTGATAAAGCATAATTTTTTGTTCCTTTGTACTTTCCAAACATTTTTTTTTCCTCTTGTGTGCCTTCATGCACATGTGCATGAAGATTAATGAAAGGAAAAATATTTGTTTTCCTGATGGAGAATAATTTCTTTCACTTATTTTAGGACCTGAAAAAGTATACAAAAAAGCTTTGCTTTTAATAATCTCTCTCCCACATTTTTGTCAGTGGATACAGTTATCCAAAACTGTATAGTACCAGGGGTTGCTTGTGACTATTTGTAATAATGTTTTAAATATATTTTTAATATATAGATGACCATTTTGCAGGCACTTTTGTGGCTTTTGACTGTATAGGCTATCAGCTATGGCAATACCACCTAATGGCTATTTTTAAAGTAAGCTTCAGTGGAATTTCCATGCACGGCAGTACCAGCGTACATGCAGAGTAAGCTAGAGAAGTTCTTTCATTCCTGATAGAAACTGCTTTGTGACTGCACAAAGGAGAATTGACAAGAAGCAACAGCTCCCGCTGAGAGCAGTGTGAGGTACCTTAAGTCAAGTAAATGTAGAGTTTTGAATGTAGAAGTGCTGATTCTTCTGCTGGCTTTCTTAGGACTCTTGAGACTGAGTGAATGTGAAAAAGTTCAACATTCAGGCAAGGATTAGCTCAGCTCTCTCTCGTTCTTCTGCCAATCCCCAAGGCACAATCTGGTCTCATCTTATCTGTGTCAGTCAGGCTGTAGGGATGCTTTGAAACAATCTAGGTTAACAGCTAACTTTCTTTTTTTATATATCATTTCACTGGTCCAGTTATACTGGGACCACTGTGCCAGTAAAACTGAGGAGATGATGACTTCTGGATGAGGACAGAAAGAGAGTTGGTCTGCCAGTGCTGCTTGTTTGGCGCTTGTTTAGTGAAACTCTTAAGCCGATGTTTCTTTTTTTTTTCCTAGTCATTGAAGTAAGTGTCCTGTGGAAGTAACCTGTAGTGTGAGTACCTGAAATTAGATGATGTGAATACACCCTCACCTAGTTTAGTGATGTAAGCTTTCCATTTACTGCAGAGAAGCAAGTGCTAGGTGTCACCCTTGTCAGGTAGGTGTCGGTGAACTGACATCCCTGTATGAATTTGTACCACTGTGAAAATACCTACAATCCTGTTCTACTAAACAGAAAACATTGTTGTTAGCTACCTGGCTCTGTTACTGAAAAATTTTGTAATTTTGTACTTTGTTAGCTTCTCAGCTATCAAAACTTCAAACAATTGAGGGGACATACAATTCAGATTAGTAGACTGAATCAGATCAGTGATGCTCCAGTACTGAGGAATAAGAGGTGCGCCATGTTCTTGTGTGGCGTTCATGTCTCACCTTAGCTCATCAGGCAAAATAATCTGCTTTCAGCCTTGACCCAAACCATGTACAGACTGTTGGTAGAAGAGGTGCTCTGAAATGACTGGGGGCAGGACTGAATCTGTTCTGAAGATAGAGAGCTGGTTTACATTTATAGTACAAATGGGAGACAGCAAAATAGTTTTGGGACCAGGCTTAAATTTTACATGCCAAATGTTTTATATACTCTAATGTGCACAGAAATACTTACATGAATTTTCAAAAAAAAAAATAAAAAATCAACAACATTTAAGAATACTATTAAGTATATATTTTTATTCCCAGTGACCCAAACACACAAAGGAACAAAGAACAAAACTGATGATAAGTAACAGCTGAAAGAGCCATGCTTTTAGTCTTTTTGAGCTTGGCAAAGGGTAGATGCATAGTATGAACAGGTTTTCTGGTACCTGACCTCTACAGACTCAGGTTTCACATCACAAGATAGGGTTAAGTATCATCAAATTAAAACAAACATATTTATGAGCCATCTGGTTTCTGAGTCTTTCCAGTTTGTGTTTTCTATCCTGGGTAACTATTAAGCAATTTTTGTTGCTGTAATTTTCATGTCATTACATGGCTCCAGAAACTACATGTTTAAGAAAAACACTGTAGAGAACTAGGTTCAGAATAGAATTATAAGCACTGGCAGCACTGGATGCATCTGTCATTCCTTCAATTGTCCTAATGTATTACTAAAAGCAAATGTACAGAATAAATCCATTTTTTTCCTTTTAATGTGACTTTAACTGGAACTGGAAGCTTATATTTTTTTAACTCTTTTACAAAATGATAAAGGATTTTGATTTCCTAGGGTTGGTTTCTTGTTCTGCCACTAGCGTTTGCATATGGCTTGGGGAAGGCTACTTAGTCTTGGTGCTTTAATCCTCAACTTGTTTTACCTATTTTATCTCCCTTACTCAGATGTGATGACACATAAAACAGTATGTTCTGATTCCTTGAAATAAGTCCAGTGTACAGAGTTATTTTTATTTATTAGCTCTTTTTTTTTTTTTTTAAATGAAGTGCAACTAAGGAGAATTTATAACACAATTTTGGTGGAGATGTAAATGTGTTGCTTTGGAAGAAAATATACATTCTTTATACATTATTTATACATAAATATACATTCTTTATACATTTTATACACATTAATCTTTTTGACAAAGCTGTGTTTTAAGCATCATCAGTTTTCTTAAGTTAAATCTGTTTTTGGTGGTCTTGGAAACTTTCTGACTCTTTTGCCTGCTGTGAAGAGCCATTCTTGGTCCCCCTACACCTTTTTAGCCCTACTGCATCTTGCTCTTTCTCCTGTGGTTTGGTATCTCTTCCACACAGTGCATAGGAGCACCTGGCAGGCTGAGCTCAGTGAAGGATGCACTGGGGTCTCTAGGTCTTGTTAGAAGTGCATAGCTTGTATCTGTGTTTCCCTTACATGTGGCATGAACTTTGAGAGAATGCAAAGCAGTCTCCTGATGTCTTTATGTCTTTAGTTCCAAAGCTCAGATTCTCAGGTGCATAAAAAAGAAAGACAAGTGCATGCAAAGAACAGAGCACACGTTACTCAGGGTGAGTGTGATCTGGAGGTGAGCATTGCTTAGAGCACCAGAGAACACTAGCCATGATGCAAATAAGATGTTTGAAATCTTGGCTACTGAACTGTTAAACTCCCTACTGAAATTTGTGCTTGGTTTCAAATTCCACCTTCTTAGCTTCCTCTGAGTGTTTGTTTGACTGCTTTCCTCATCTGGAGTCCAGCTGGCGATGAGAGGCTCAGCTGTGAGGAAGCCCATTTGGGAATCTCAGCTGGCACTGGCAGACTCAATGTGCTTGCTGGCAAAGTTGAGGTTCCTGGCAACAATTTCTAGCTGAGGCTGTGAGGAAGATGTTTGCAAGGTGTTTGACTGTTGCCTGGAGCTGATGGGACCATGCTGGGAAGATGATGGCAGGTAAAGGTGCTTGTCCACCTTCCAGGTAACTTCATCCCTTCTTCAGAGGCACGGGCCCAGGCTCTGCGTGCTCTTAGCACGTTGATGTGGTGGTGTAGCAGTGACCACAACTGCCTTCAAATCCCAGTGCAGGCCTCTCTGCTCAGCATGCTGTAGCTTGCTCCCTTGCAGGGCTCTGTCAGTGAGGCCTTATTAACATCCTGGGAACCGAACTGGCTTTTCATCGTGCCTCAGAGTAGCTTTAAGGTCCAGCCTTGCTCTGGGTAGAAGGCAGTAAAGTAGGAATTCGCTGTTGCAACAACTGTTGTCTGCCCAGCCCTCCCAAGATGGTGTGATAGCAAAAGATGCAGTAACGGTTTCTATATTGAATACTTCAGACAGGGTTATGGAACAGGTTATGTGACTCTCTTTTTCTTAATACAAAATGCAAGTGTTTGGCAAAGCCATTCCTAGGTAGAGGGCAATGCAAATACTTCAACATCTGCTTCCAAAAGAATATCGTCTCTGCTATTGACTGCAGCTCCCTCAGAGTGTGTCTGTTGTGCATGCTCTGTCACTTTCTCATTACTGTAAATGGAGTTCATCCTTTACTTGCAAAGAAGCTGGATCTTCTATTGATGTGGCACTGGGGAGCTTCTGTTATTTACTGAACGTGTCATTTACAACTTCCTGATGCAGAGGCTGCTTTGGGGGAGCTGGCACAGACAGGACAGTGGTTTGAGATGTGTGATACTGTGAGAACTCTGGAAGAAGCTCTGGTTGAGCACTGAGGAGAGACTGAAATGACGTTAGTGATTTTTTTCATATTGCTGTCCCCTTCACTGGGACAATTTCTGGTGAAGTACCAGGTTGGCAGTGGGAACTCTGGACAATCATATATAGAAAAAAAATGTACTACTGAAACATGTATTTGGTCTTTTACAGCTGCAGGCTCTTTACATCTGAACAGTTAAAATAAGGTGCTGGGTGAGCATCTAAAGTCCGAACAGGATCTAAATGTACAGAAGCTCTGGCAGGTGTGCTGTATTTGGTGGGGATAATGAGCCAAAGAACCCATTTACGGTCTGATAGCTTATTTCTATCTTGAAAGAGAGCACACAAAGTGTAGAAACTGTGCAGAATTTAAGAATTTTCAGGCGGTGTCTGTGTTAACCATTGAAAGCTACATATCACTGTGAGGCATTTTATCACCTTGCAAGCTCCCTTATGTAAAGGATTCCACACTGATATACTGCACTGTGGGCAGAGCCAGGCTTGCTTTAGGACTTGTGATTCAGGCAGTTACTGAGGGCCAACAGCAAAGAAAAATGCACAAGCTCTTGACTTCTTGTTTGTTTTCCTCATTGTGCTGGCTGGTATACCGGGAGCAAAGTGCTAGGGCTCTGTCTACTTGTTCATCTCAGCTCACTCATTCAGGGGCTGAGTAGAAACCTTATTTTTCTCCCTTGTGTGGACTAATCTGTAGCGACTCCTTGCCAGTGAAGAAACTCCAGCTGCAGGCCAACAACAGTCAGTCCATGATCTTCAGGGACTCTTTGCTGGGACATGTAGCATCTTTCATAACTGTATGATACAGACCTGGTTAAAGTGAGGACTGAAGGGAGCTGATGGTCTCATACCGTTTCTCCACCAATCATATTCAGAAAGTGGGTGCTCTTCTCATAACTCCAAAAGTAGTACTTATGAAGTGACAGTGGAGCAGGTCTAGACTCCAGCAGCCACAATGTTTCATTAACTCTAGTAAAAATGATTTTTGTTTTCTCTTGAAACAAACAACGGAGCTTGAGTTGAACTATCTAGAGAATTCAGTTTCCTCATGTTGTGTGTTTGCCACCAGTGCTTTTTGTATGCCTTTCTCTTTTGTGCATGGACACTTACCAGATGTACCCAGAAATGATGCTACTGCCTGCAAATGAAATAGCTCAGGACTGGTGAGAGGAACTGTCCTCAGTCATTTTCTTTCAAGCACAAATAGTCCATTAATGTTGAATCAATTTATCCATGGTCTGAAAGGAAACCAGAAAACTTCCCAAGAATCTTTGTTGTTTTAGGGCTTTTTTCTTTTATTGCTTTTTTTTTTTTTTTTTTTTTTCAGATGTTCATTCTGTGTTTCCTTACTTTGATGTCCTTGCACTGATTTCACACTAGTGTGTTTTTCTTGTGTGATGTTCTCATCTTCAGCATGAAGCTAAAAGAGGCTGAAGGTTCTTTGAAAGAAATGAAAGAGAGGCCCTCTTGTCTTAAAATGGACCAGATCAGTGCTGCTATAATCTAGCAATCAGTCATTTAAGTTTTCTGCTACTCATTTCCATCCATAACATTGTCTGGATATGAGACTTGTGGTGTAATTTCAAAGTTCAGCTGAGTGTGTGTTTAGAGTATCAAAATAGCCATGTTTGGATGTGCCAGTGTGCTAGGATAATTCATAAAGTTGCCAAACCATGCAGCTCATCCTTGTAGTAATGGGAGACACTCTTCCTTAGTATGGAAAAGATTCCTAATTTTGTCATTACTATTTGGCACTGAACTCAAAGTGGTCTTCTGAGGGAAAGGAAGGGGTCATTATATTTAAAGACTTCCTGTCAAAAGTAAAATAAAAGCTTTCCTATGAAATGTCCCCATTTAACTGCTTTCCAGTTGGGAAGTGTGGTATGGTAGACCAAGGAGCTTGTCACTCTGGAAATC
The DNA here is from genome assembly GCF_964035555.1 of Netta rufina. NCBI lineage: Eukaryota > Metazoa > Chordata > Aves > Anseriformes > Anatidae > Netta > Netta rufina. Next base: position 32,255,637 of record NC_140128.1, read on the forward strand.
AAGAAAATTAGTAAAATGAAAAGCCAAGATAAAGAAATATCCCTATAGACATAATTGTTCTTTACAACACAACCTGCTGTCTGTTGTTTTCTGTGTTCTGATTACAGTGGGATCATCTGGCTATCATCTCCACTTTCTTTTATGCATCCTTACTGGGAGGGAAACAAATGAAAAAAATGAAATGGCAGTGATCACTTTTCTTTTTGCAGAAGTTCGGTTTCCTACCAAAAGAGGACTGGTGCAATTCATAAATCTTGCTTATGTTGTTCCAGGCCATGAGCAAAAACTGTGTCATGTTTTTTTCAACCCAGAGGTGATTTTTTTGGATCAAAAAATAAGGTTAAAATCTGTGCACAAGTGACAGAAATGTCTCTGAAAAGAAGGAAATCATTTGCCAAACAGCAGCTTAACTTATTCCTGACTTTTAGTCCATTCAGGAAGTCGTGGATACAAAGGCCCTCCCACCTACTGAGAACTCGTTCTACCAAGTTCATTCCTCACAGTGGCAATCCCAACTGCAATTTGAAAAAAAGACTCTGCACCTCTTACACTGTGCTGGCTGCAAGTTAAGGTATTCGTATAGGAGAGTCATCTTGCAACTAGTAAATATTCAAAACAGTGTTAGCAAGCTTAGTCCTAATCCTTTCCATAAGAGAACTTGCAGATTTACCTCCCTCCAAAGGCTTGGCTCTCATGCTCATCTGAAACAGTAAGCAATGAAAACATCACCCTTTTTAATGTTCAGTGTACCATCAGGGCTCCATACTTATTAAATAGTCTTGTTATTAAGAAGATTATTAATATTGGTGCTGTGATTGTAGTTAGCATCCTAACACTATCTGCATGGATTCATTTCCTGATGACAAGTATTTCTCTCTCTTTTTTTTTTTTTTTTCTCAAGGTCCCTGATATTTCTTTTTCTTTTTTTTTTTTTCCTAACAGTTTTTGCCAACTTCATGAGGCCTAGTACATAACGTATCCTACCAAGTGCCTTTTTTACATGTCTCTATGTCTTGAGGTTGCCATCTAATTTGGTGCTACTTTAATTGCTGTCTCTTGCAACTGCCTTCTGTAGCCTGTTTTGTAGCTAGGCACAGACCTACTCTCTTCTACATGGTACAGTTGGGCCCACAAGAATAAGGCCATAGCAGCGTGGCACAGAGCACCTTGTGTACCCTGACGCTTCCGTTTTTTTAATTTCTTCTGGGTCTATCTTTTATTTCTCTGGGCTGCAGCTCACAGTGTCCATGGGGACCAGCCTTAATATTTTGGGATCTAATACTCTACTTCTAAGACTCTAATTCATACTCTAATTCTAAAAGTGTGTATTGTGCTGATGTAAAACTACCATCTAGTAGGCCTCTAACTCCATTTTGTGTCTGCTAGGAATTTGCTAAGAACTGCTGTAGACCTTTGCTTGTCATCATTGTGTTTTCACAAGGTAACTTTGAGACCCAGTAATATGACTCCTTTTTTCTGTAGGATTGTAGTCAATTTGGAACAGTTATGTCTGTAGTGTTTTCTTTATCCTTACCTATTCTTTAGTCCCTCAAAACCATCTAGAACTGCATCGTTGTGTTGTGCTGTCCCACAGGCTCACAGGAATCTTGCATGTGTGTATATGGATATGTACATACATGTGTATATATACACACACACAAAAAATGGAAAATTAGTTAGTCCTATCAAACTTAAAACATGTCCCTCTTTTCATCTTTCATGCTTTCTTTCCACCCCCTTCCAATTCACATATCATGGTGAATAGTGATGAATATGGTAGCCTAACTTGCAGGATTCCTTAAAAAAAAATAAGTAGATGTCTGATTTAGGGAATCTGTGTTCTTCTGATTTTTCGCTTATGCTTATGTGCTTAGCATTTGCATTTTCACTTCTCTCTGTTGATTATTACGATTGGGTTTCACAATCCTGGTTTCTCTTTTTCTTGACATCCTTTCTACCCCTGTCTCTTCATTCAATAAGTGGGAATGTCCTGGGTAGTGGTTAGGGTTCAATGCAGATTACCTGGAAACACTTTTCACTGCAGTTAACATTGTGATCAACCCCGTCTTACTTGAATGGATGTTAAGGGAGCTCTTTTTCTTCCAGATTTGTTAATTCCGCCTTTGTTGGCTCTGCCAGTGTAGGGGTAGGTTCCTCTGAACTCTCTATACAGATGGCAGCTTTGGCACTAACTGCGTAAACCCCAGATAACACAGAGTGTGTTTGTAATACAATTTAGTCCAGGGTCTCGATCATGAAGAATGCCAGAAGATAAAGGTTTTAATCTTGTGCTTTTCTCCATCCTGGTTTATCCAGAAGGGTTGATCCAACAGTCTATTACTGCCATGTCGGAGATTTTTAGCAAGTGTTCAGAGGTACAAAATGGACTGGTGACAAACCAATTCACCGTGTGGCGCTGGTGATAGGATTCCTTTTGGCCAACGTAAGCTATTTAGTAGATGAGCAGTTTAAGTCAGTCTTTTAGGCTCCTCCTATCATGTTTTTCTCTCTCTGTTGACTAGATTAGATTTAACAACCAAATCTTAGTTGGTTGAAGTCATACATCCCACTCTTATTTATTTACTAGACAATTTATGGTAAGAAATAATTTAATCTCTTAACAGTACTCTTGTGCATCCCACCTTTTCACAACTTATGCCCATGAAAACTAAATTTTGGCATGAAGGAATTGGACTCTCTCCTGGAAAGGAACTTGGCAGATACTGAGAGAAGACTTGTGGCAGTACTTCCATATTTTCCTGGCGGTATTGAAGAGAAATTGTAGAGGATGGAATCTTCCATGCTGCTGCACAACAGCTACTGCCAAGGCACTGGTGGTAGGCATAGATGAAGCTGAGCAAAAAAACCCTGTATTCGTGGTTTCGTATGAAAATAATTTGAGAGAGAGAACTCTTTTTGACAGGGGAAAACCACAAGACCACAACCTCTGATACAACATTAATCTGATCTGTTAACTAAAAAGCTAAATAAAAATTGAAATATCAGTGGTCAGGGTGAAAAGTAGGATGAAGCATGTTATTATGAAAAATAGGCTTGGCACTGGAAGGGAAGTTTGCAAGGTCAGTATGAACTGCATTTCCCTGATATTAGAATCAGTGGCACACCTATTAATAAACTGTGCCTAGCATACAGACTGTAAACAAGCATACATAAAAATCAGATTGTTGTAATCACAGATACAATGAGTCCTCTCAGAAGCAACAGAAAGTGCAAAGGTTGTATGCTTATGAAACCTGCTGGCCATGAACAGACCTAGAAGGTCCCTGACAAAAACATCAGTTTCTTAGTCTTTTTTACTATACATGCATCGGTTGAATGTCACTGGGAAAATAAGGAGCTTGGTGCACTAACACTTCCTGGTCTGCTCCCTGGAAACCTGGTGTCTTCTTTAATATCTGTGACATGCAGTGGATAGTAAAGTATGCAATATTAACAAATAAACTAAGTAAGGGGATGGTTGGACCAGATGATCTTGGAGGTCTTTTCCAAGATTTATGATTTATTTCTAACTATTATGATTGTTTGTTTCTATAATGAATGAATAATAATAATAAAATAATAATAATAAAAAACCTACAAAGGAAGAACGTGTTTTTATATATAGTCTTTATATAGTTTTTATGTATTTTTATAAGTATGTCGTTGTGCAGGTGTGGTTGTAAGTTGGTAGGTAGGATGCTACTCTAGGGTGTTTAAAGACTGTAGAGAGGTCAGGAGCTATAGGTGTTGTTCATGTGGACAAAGCTGTTATTGTCTTCAAAGAATGAGGTGAGTTTAGGACCTTTTATTCCATGAAACATTGTCTTTTTAACTGTATTCCTATTCTTAATTAATCAAATTTAGTGCTGTTTTCCACTATTTTGCTCAAGATTCCAATCAGGATCTAGCATACCATTTGTTTCCCTCTTTACCACTTTTAAACATCAAGAAAATCCCCGTTGTCTTTTCGTTTTCAGAAGCTTTCAGTGTTTCAACACTTTCTAAAATGAACATTAGGGCAGAAGTACCATCAGTCAGTTTGCAAAGGACTTTGGGGTTCTCTCTCACTCCAGGACTCTTGATTTTAAACTGTTTATTATGCCTGAGAGGGTAGTGCTCTTACATAGTTATGTGGCATACATGTATTGTTTTATTTATTCTTTTCTGTTTCTCCTAAATACAGAATCTAATGTTAATGGAATATTTGACTTTCCAACATAATTATTGAGAGCCTTATGATATGTATTTAGTAAATGGCTGTGTATTGATTCCTTCGTGTTGTGCTGTTTAATCTGTTAATCCATGTGCCTTCAAATCATGCAGGACTGAGGTAGCAGTGCTGTAATATTGCTTGTCATTCACTATCCTTTTTCATCTTATGCAGCCTAAACAGATTTGTAATGTCATAGAAGCTTGCCTCATACCTCAAGTGTCCTGGAAAGGTGTGTACCCAGGAGCTAATTACAGAGACAGATACACCAGTTACCAGTTCACTGGATATCTGTTAATAATTCGATACTTCTAACCTGGCTGTATGACCTCAGGTTCTCTTTCTTCTCTGTATTAGAGAACATCCATTCACTTCTTTTATTTCTGTATTGTGGTTATTTTATTGCTCATCTACAGCCTTGTGGTTATCTGATATGTATCACTGTCATATGAGAGTATAAGCTTCAACTGTGACTCCTTAAAATAAGTTGAGGAAGTTTTGTGCGTGTATCAGACAAGAAAATGTCTGGGGGATTAATCCAAAATGTTGGTAGATTTGACAGATAGTGCTTTGTCCTTTTTCTGTGCTTACAGCTATTATGTGTATATAAAGTAGATATTGGAATTGTGACAGCCACTGAGGTGCAACAAAGTACTGAGTGTCAGATCATTACAAACTGCGCAACATGGAAATAGATGTTGATTCTTGCCTGATGTGAAGCAAGTGAATGTTGAATTCTGTTCTGCAGCATGCCACCAGAAAGCTTTAAATTGACCTGGATTAGTTAAGACAACACCTGCTATACTTTGTGGCAGCACTGTCACAAAAACAGATAGAGTTTACATGGAAGCAGAGTTTTAGAAAGCAGTTATTAGCAGAAAGACCCTAAAATGAGGAGACATAACTGCAGCGCATGTTAACATATCCAAGTAAATTTGTTCTTAGGCTGTCATAATCTACAATTCCATAAAGAATGGTTTTAGAGAGCACAGATAGTCTTTATGCATAACATTGTTTTTATGCAATGTAACAAAAGTACCTTCTAAGAATAGAGATCATAAATTTTCTTAGAAGCATGCTGAAAAACAGATACATTATTAAATAATGAAGGGTTAATGTAAATTTGAATTGCTGTTGTTGAAAGGGATTACGCTGCCCTCTAGCTCCAGAAGCATCATGTAAGGGGAATGCCCCATCCTTCCCTTCCCCACCCATAGGCCTGCCTCTTCCTCGCAGAATAAATGTCTGAATGATGGAAACAACAAGTTTAAATAGAAGACTTGGAAATAAAGTTGTTTCCAGCAGTACACACGCTTCTGGGGAAAATGGCACCATGAGAAACATAAGATGATCTGATATAGAAGTTGAAGAGGGTATTTTTATGTAACTGGCTAACTGAAAGTCCTAAAACTTCCAAATATAAAAATGTAATGTGCCTAGCACTATTGAATTGCTGAATATTTAATGAAAGAATGCGTACCATTGTGTGGAAACATAATATATCATGCAGTCAGAAATCTCCCATCTCTGCGTCAGTGTTCAACTTACTACTGAAGTTTCTAACTTTTGTCGGTATAGCTGTTGCCATTATAAGCAAATATTGAAGTTAAGAAATATGTAGCCAATTCAGGAAACTACATTAAATTCCTAGCTGTGTTAGCCCATAGTTGGTGTTAGTTTACTTGAAATAAGCAGGAAAGATTTCCTTTTATTAGCTGTTACTCCAGTTTATGTGCAATTGAATAGGAATAATTCCTAACCAAATGCATCTGGGTAAACTTAAATTTTCATAAATTAAATGACACACTGAAAAAAGTAAAGGCAACGTTTATTCTCAGGTAGTCCAGACAAGGCTTTCTTCTCAGATGAGATCCTTCAGATGAGGCTTTATCTATCTCCCTAATTTTCTCAGGGTGCAGCGATAGGATAGTTGTTAACTGGTCTGTGAAAATGTGTGTGTTTGTGTGTATGTATATATTTATACAGGTGTGTATATTTTAAGAGCTGCTAGGAAACTCTGAGTTTGAGTTGACAATGGAAGGCAACGGTTCAACTGTGAGTTATAGATATGAAGATTCAAGGATCGTTTTAAACAAAATCCATGCTGCCTATACTGTCCAACCATTATGCTAAAGAAAGTATGAAAGGAGAGTTTTTAACGTTATCTCCTGTTCACCCCAGCTGAGTCATGTTTTCATAACACTCAGTGCTTTTTTGACCGCATCAGGTCTGTCCATGGTGGCACAGGCCAAGTTTTAAGTGGCAGATGCCGAAGTACTGTGGTTTCATTGGTTTTAAATGCACTTTAAAAACCTTGGCTGAGATGACCAAAAGTATGTGTCTTAAAAAAAGAGACTTAGACCACAGTGGCTGTTTCTAGGAAGCAGAAGTCATTTAACTGGTTTTCCGATATAACAAGGTTCTTTAATCCCTGTGTCAGTGGAAGTCCATCCCAGCATTGCCTTTTTTTATGTATTATTATTTTTTAAAGAAAATTTGTGGCTATTAGGAAGAGGATCTCTTTCTCATGGTTTATCAGTCCTATTGAGCAGAAAAGTATCTTGTCTGCTTTGGAGTGGCTGGGAGATAAAAACACTTGTCATATCAGTGTAACACTTCAGTCCTGCAACACTGGGATTCATCTCACCTAGGCTGTCCAGAGAGGACACAATTCTGTCAGAAATCCATGACTGGCAGACATGCAATGAACTGAGGAGCAGCTTCAGATCAAAGGCAAGCAGACATCACTTTCAATCTCTTGGTAAAGGATTGATGAAAAACAATTCTTTCTGTGTTAACCTGGTGATATGATTTTACTAGCTGTTGCATTCCTTTGATGATTTCAGAATTTGATTCTTTAAGACATCACCATTAACCCATTTAATTTATTGATCACAAATTTTGTGACCTTCACTATAGTTAAATATTAATTAGTTTAGAGAAGGTAAACTAATTTTGTCCTAATAATGCATTGGTTTGTTCTTAATATATCCTTGCTGATTTTTAGAAATAACATCTATGCAGACTGCACAGATGTGTTTTGTATATTCTTTATTCTTTCAAACCCAGAAGCCTTGAGGAAAAATGTATTTTACCTTTTGTATTTGAAAGATATTTCACTCTCTTTAAATTAAATTCTTTGTTCCCACCTATTGCACAATACTTGAAACAGCAGTGAAATATCACCCCATAAGTCACAGTTTGCTCATTGTAAGATCCCAAATGAACTAATAGCAGGCAATTATCTGCAAACTGCTATTGGCTCATTTCAGCAAGCCTCTTCAATACATCAGTTCATGACCATAAAACCAGGTCCTTACTGCACTATGAACTGAGTTAACAGAAATGTCCATATAAATATGAAAAGCAAAAACACCTGAAAACGCAAAATCTATCTCCAAATATAATAAGAGAGTTTGAAATGACTCATCATATTAATGTATTCAGAGACCTGGGTGGATGTCAAAAGCTTTTAACTGATTTTCACCAAAGAAGCCTGTTAAATTTAATCCTGAAATGTTTGTGAGTGTGTATAGCGTGCTTGGAGCTAAACAGAAGGAAGGCTGCAATAGTGTCAGACTGCAGGTGGGAAACAACACTAGAGTGTTGTCTACACTTCAGTAGAGAGGTGAAAGGCTTGTACACATCAAAGTCTTTTCTACAGAAAGCGTATGAAATATCTAACACAGCCCAGAAGGATGCATCCACGCTCTGTTGCTTGAGAATATCTAGAACACCTTGAAGAATGTTGCTGTGTCACTGATGGTAAAGCAGCATTATAGCCTTATATCTTCACGGCTTTCCCTCTGTTTTGGTGTTTACACCAGACTACTTGAACTTGAGTGACAGTAGTATAACCTGCCAGGGCAAGGAGGAATCAGATGTGTGACTTAGTGACAGGAGATTTACTAGAGCACCCCAGCATGCTGCAAGAAACATAGGACCAATTGGATCCCTTGGGTCACTGAGTACAGCCTGCCAGTCCCAGGCAGCCCTGTCTTGAAAACTTAGATGGGAAGCTACCACAGAACATTCCGCTTGTGGTCACAGTGCTGGAAAGACAAAAAAAGCAAGAGCTGACTGTGATGCAACACTCTCAAATCTGTAAGAATGGAGCTATCTTAGGAGCTTTCTGATCCAGGCCAAGCATAGAAACCAAGGGTTATGTTTGATCTGTTCCATATGCCAGTTGCATCATTCCACTTAAAACAGGTGGTTGCCTCATTAAACAATGGCTTGGTTCAAGCTATATTATGAATGCTGCTACAATATTGCATGAGCATCAAAACAAAGTGGATAACTTAACATGTGCTCTAATGCTTGTGGAAGCAGCAAAATATAATGTATCCTTTTCACTAGCTTAATCTCTAAATCCTTGAAATCAATTTTGAACAGCTTCAATAACAGTATCCCCCATGCTAATATTCTTCCTGTTCAATGGAAAATGCTGAAAGGAAATGACTTAGCTTAATTTCTAAAATGCTGTTTTTAAAATTTCCAAGCAAACTGTCCCAAGTATCAGTCCATGCAACAAAGAAATGAAGTACTAACCATGCAGCATGATTAGGTAATATTTTTTGAGGTAATAAAGGAATTGGGATCATCCTCCCTTGCTCCTCTGAAGCTCAAGCATTAAACTGACTTGTAAAGAAAGAGCTGAATTAGGTTCTAACTCCAGTAGATGGTATTTCCCATCATGTTTCTGCTAATGGCATAACACAATGAAAAGATGAGGTATGGTTTTAGGGTTTTTGATGATTCCCTTAATATGAGCTGCAAGTTCAATTGGATGTTCAATGATCTGTTTCTTTCCTCCCCAGTCTCAAATAGCCATGTTATTGGCACTGGCAGAAGAGGTAGGGACAGAATACAGTTTGCTCAGTCTCATCTTGTGTGTCAAACTGCAAAAACCAGCAAGGCGGGTCATTGTTATAGCTAGTGAAGTCTTGCAGACACCTAGGGATTGTGACTTACCCTGTTTTGTCTTAAGGCATGGGCCTCCAGTGTTTCTAATCCATCTAATGCTCTGCTGTTCGTGAATGAAATAGATGTGCAGAAAGCTTTCCATCACAGGCTCCAGGACGTTTTCAAATCTTGCCGATTCACAACAATAGAGCTCACCAGCTAGTTGGGAGAGCACTTCTTTTTGAGAAGACAGGGTACAGAGCCAATTCTATATTCCTTTCTTTTGCTACATCTGGTAACTTTTCCTGTCTTCAGGGGAAAACAAAAACAAAAAACCAACAACAGCTAACTGCTGTCTTCTCTGTGTCTTTTGGGAAAAACAAACAACTAATTAAGAAACAAAGCTTTTAAGGTATTGCTAACTTGCTCGAGTGTTTTGGGGGCTAATCTAGCTTGCCTAACTTTTTTTCAGCCTAACACATAAAGTGGTGGCTTTTCACACAATCACGTTTTGGGAAGGGTTGCTTGCTCAGTGTGTATAGATTGTAGAGTGACTTCAGAAACATCCTGAAGAAAAGGAAGAGAGAAGAGCAATCAGTCTAAAGTATTATGGCTTCAGGGAATGTGGGCAGAACAAGGGTTGCCCTTATCAGGAGGGTTAGAGAGCTTCTTGGCCTGTTGACATGTGATGGGCATTAGCAGCAGGAATTACAGGCAGTGCCCCAAAGGAAGAACTAAATTGTCTATTGAAGAAGGGGGTAAAATGTGTATCCTTTCCTTTAACAAAAATAACTGTATTTTTCAAGTCAAGTAGCTTTAGTGTCTTTTTCTATTTATGGCCTAAACCAAACTTTCACAACTGGGTTTGAAATTGGGAGATTCTTTCTCACATGATCTAGCGGAGCATATCCTGTGTATTTGCTCTCCTTTTGTATTCTTGAGCATTTTCAGTATGTGGTGTTGGGCAGATTCTCAGTGTCTTTGGTCATAACTTCTGTCAAGGAGAGAAATGTTATTTGTACCTGGAATGGCTGTATTTTGCGTGCAGATAATTTTTCTTCAAGATTCCTGTTAATGAGATATCCCTTTCTCAGAACTAGGGTAACATATCCTAGGCTAGAGCATGTCTGTCATAGTTCAAAGGTCATAGCAAAACTTCTTTACTGCTGCACAGTACTTCTGGACTATGCTATTCATATTCCTGCTTCATTTCCTACAGTTAGGATCTGGGCAAGCCTCTGTTAAAGGTGCTTTTTGGGGAGAAAATATTATTTCATATAAGAAAGTGTTTCAGTCTCTGTCCCTTTGAGAAAAGTGGATAAACCCTTTGGAGGGGACAAGAGCAAGAGTTAAGGAGAATATGTAGTAGAAAAAGTGTTATCCTCCCCATCTCTTCTGCTTGTAACTTCTAAAATGTGTTTTTGCAACATAAAGCCTAACCTCACATGTAAAGATACAAATTTCTAGAATTCAGTGATTGATTACACCTTGGTATTCATATTTAAACTTTTGGTCTGTTCTTTTTCCATCTTTGCTTATTTCCTTTACAGGAGTAAGCTTTTTTCTACATATATTCAGCAGTCTGCCTGCTGGGCATATTGGGGCCACATGGAAGTAGAACAGCCTGCAAGGATGTGGGGATTGCACGAGTGGTATGGAAATGGCTGAGGAGACCTGAAGCTGTCACCTGATCTCGAAGGGAGACTTAAGTGGTAGTGATGTGTTCAAGGTCTAAGTTTCTGTCCCTAAAAATGGTTTTGAAATTTTTACAAAATGATTGGTAGGGCTTTTCAAACTGCAGAAAAAGTATTGCATCAGCACAAGAAAAATCTGTTTTATCACTTAGGAAAGAGCTGTTCATATAACTGCAAATATTCATGACTTAATCTTTTTATGCACATAACAAATGTTATCAGGGCTCAGTCAGTAGTGTGTGCAGGCACACATATGCACATTCACATGCATCCTCAGTGGTAAAGTTGTACTTTGAGATAAAGGCTGTGGTAATCTTTGTGAACTGTAAGCATCTGTATATATTCAGATGCTGCCTTCTCCCATGGAAGCACAACATAATTTCAGCATGGTTTATTTTGCCCTTAACAGTGGTTTAATAAAAGGTATGGAATGGGGCTTCTGAGCAAAATAATCCTGAGGAAGTCACTTTTTTATGCTAAAACATAAATGCATCATCTTCTACAAAAGTACAGGTCTTATACTCCCTTAGGTCTGAAGATCTGGCTCCAGCCTTTAGATGCTTACAAACAAAAACCTAAAATAGATTTTCTACAATATATTGGCAAGGTTTGTTAAGTATACTTGACTGCTAACAGTTGTGTATCTTTGGCAGTGGTTTTCAGTCACTATCTTCTGTAATTTCCAGGAGGTACCATAGTTAGTCTTCTGCTCAGTCAAGCAGGAATTGACAGCACAGTTTGTGGCAGCTGAATGCTCTCTTTGGAAGCCCAGGGATGTACTCTCAAAACAATGGGCACTAGTTAATATTGATAGATTATTTCTCTAACTTCTTAAAATAAAAATAATGAAAAAGAAAGCATTTAGTGTTCTAGCGGAAATCAGTTATGTCTGTCCTTTCTTTCCTTGTATATGTTTATTCCTCTTCTCTCCATGCATTTTTATTTTCTATTACATTTCTTTTTCATCTCCTCTGAGAGTGTGAGCTCTTCTGGGCTGGGATTTTGTTTTCCTCTCGATTGGGTAAAGCCTGGTCCTATTGTTTATCAATGCTACCAATAGGGAATGTGTTATTGATCAGAGCTGCCCATACCTAAATTGCAAAGAATCGGTGGAAGAGCTGAAAATAGGGCCCAGTTGTTTCGGCTTTGAGGGTTTGCTTTCTCCTCCTGAATTTCATAAAAGATGTTTGACACAGGTTTAAGAAACCACGACCTCATATAGCTTTAAAAGAGGTGGCCAGCAGCCAGCTTTCAAATAAACACTCTCCTCTCTTTCATTAAAAGAAAACATTATCATAATATTACATTACAACTCAAATGGTGAAGGTATCTTTCCTTGTGTACAAGACATTGTCCTTTGAAGTCATAGAGCCCAGAGTGATTTTCACATGAGGGTGACCAAGTAGGAAAGTGAAGAAAAGTAAATAAAACAGAAACATTGGTTGTTTTTTACATTCCTCTCTTGGTTATGGAAACAAACGTTTGGATAACAAGTTTCTCCTTACCCACATCTCTTTCTTTCCCTGAGCTTTAGCACTCCTTATTCTGTTAGTTGTCTAGGACATGCTATCTTTCTGACATGCCTCTCCCTATTGACAAAAAGGGCTAACAGTGCTGCTGTACCTTAGTGAAACATTTTGAAGTCAGATATTGCATTCAAACTCTTGTTGATGCTATTGTGAGAAGTAGGAAGCTTGCCAGTGATTCTAGCTGAGATGAAGGTGAAATATCATGAAACAGCTGAGAAAAGCCCACATTTTATTGTAGTCCTGGACAGCAAGCCTAATAGATGAAAGAGACTTCTAACAACTAGTCCTACAGATTATTGCTATTTCTTTTCTTTTTAAAACAATGCAAATAATTTATCATTCTGACTACTGTGGTCCCCTTTTGTAGTATGTAAAATGAGATGGACAAGATGGGAAATCAGGAAAGTGACCCGACAAAGCAGCATGTGAGTCTGCCTTGTTACACATTTGAGCCAACAATTATCTGTGGACTTTGTAATCACTCAGTTTCTTGTGTCCTGACCCCTTCCAGCTCAGCTGGGGGCTTTATCCCTTGCTGACAGGGGTTTTCTTTGGCAGTTGTTGACTGACTGTCTCAATCACCCTGTATCACAAAGTAGTTAGCATTCTGGATGCTACAGGGGAAACAAAAAATCTGTCCCATCGTTGGTTTTACTTCAGATTTTTTTGGTTCTGTACTCTTTTTTAAGGGATTCCAGACACCTGCTCTTCATGCAAATTGTACAGTTGCTACCCAGTAAAGCTTGCTATGACTCTCTCTTGGAAATTTGGATGTTCACTTCTGCTAGCTGAGTAATTGGTTGACATTCATGGTGAAGTCTTAGTGTTCTGTTTTCCCAGTGTTATTATCTTACCTCCTTCCCTGTTCATTTCTCTTTAGGTGTAAAGACATTAAGCAAAGGCAGTAATGATTGTATTCTCTCTTTTTGAGTCTGAATGGTAAGCAGTGAATGATATGTTGCAATAACTATCAGATCAAATTACTTGTTATTTATGCAGTTTGCTGAGCATGATGCATTTGAAATTCTCTTTCAGATTAATTAACAGAAGTGAGAGCTGTAGCCATAACTATAGTGATCAAAATGCAGTTTACATTGTTTTGCTATGTTATTGCTCTGAAACTTCAGAAGAAATGGTAAGAATAGCAGCTTGGTAATAAGAGGTACCATTTCTGGTCTAAACCAGCATCAGACCAAGGACAATAGGGAATATCAGTGTTCTAGCAAGTCTACTACATTTTATACCCTGAGTTGTGTACCTACTGCTGAGTCCTTGCCTGGATGCTTTTTCCTAATGTGAGAGTATTTTTGCTGTGTTAGAGATTTGGGCATCACTTTGACACTTCTATACTCAGATCAGTGCTTTAAATCACACATGACACTTCTGATACCAGGCTGTTTCAACTCTAGGAGTGGAAGGACTGGGAACTTTTCATGCTGCAAGAAATTTTGCTTTCTTAATAGATACTTTTCTTGTAACAGCACGTTAGAATTAACCAATTAGCTGTGTGTGTCCTTACACAACTGATGGCTTAACAACATTTTCCACAAAGTCTCCTATGAAAAAAATCAAGTAGTTGGTACTTCTGCATCTTCCCTACCTTAATAATTCATCTGCTCAAGTTCTATGTAGGTTACTTGGTTGGTTGGTGTTCGTTTGGGGATGGGGGTAGTTTCTTGTGTTTTTGCTTATTTATTTTTATTTTTTAAAATTTATTTTAACGATAGATTTGCAATACCCATGTGTTTTCTTTTTGATAATCTTATTTAGACTTTTTCTAATCCATTGCTCGTCTGTGGATTGAGATGAACTTTTTACTACTGGGACTTTCTTGGAAGGAAAGAATGGCAGTTTTTGTAGCAGAAGCAACTAACTAGCAGGCTCTTTAGTCTCATGCCTTTCTACAGGATTACATAAGTCTTTCTACTTCCCTCTTTGTTTTATGTTTAAAGGAAGCTGAGAGCAGAGCCTGATTTAAAGAGGATAGGTAAGGGCAAAGATAGTCTAATCTTAATAAAGCTGTCATTCTTCAGGAGTAAGAGGAAAACCATAGTGTTAAAATTTTACTAATGATTCCCCAGGGAGGATTTTGTGATTTAGAAGAGAAAATACAGTATGTCCAATAGCAGGGAATCATGAACAGAGTTATTAAATAACTGGTATAGTCGAATGAAATGGGCACGCACTCTTTACAAATGGCATAATGGGCATTAGACTGACTGTTTCATTTTTGACTTAAAGCTATTTCTTTTTTTAATCTTAAAACATGGCATCCAGTCCTTTCCCAAAGTGGTTGTTCCATTTCTTTTTTCCGCTACCTTTATTACTGTCATATTTTGGAAACAACTGTATTTACTGAGCTACTAGTTTTATATGTCCTGTGTTTATTTTAATATCTGAGCGTTTTCTCAGTATTAAAAATAGGTGTGGCAAGATATTTTTTTTTTTTTTTCATTGCTGGGCAGCTTGTTGTGCAAATGATCTGTGCGTGAGGGCACAGTGCACAACTGTGCATGCTCTCTTCAAGGTAAAACTGTGTTGAGAAACACTTTGCATGAAGTTTGTGTGTTGAGCCTTGAGTATTAAGAAGGAATTGGTCTGGCAGCACATGTGTTTTTAGGCACTTCTGCTACTGGTATTCTCAGTGTCACAGAATCCACTGGTAGTTGTGCTCTTCATCAGAGTGGGTTTTGATAGCATTTGGTGAAGATAGGAGGTGACATTGTTTCTGATATGAAACTGCAAAAGCAGGGAATTGTCTGCCATGTATGGATTAGTTTCTGGTCCCTTAATAAACCTCCTAACAGATTCACACAGAAGCTAAATGCTGGAGAAAAGCTTGTAGCTCCAACATTGTTTTGCCCCAATAAGAATGCCAGAGAAGGACATTTGTGCTGGCTACGATAGTTCCTCCTACTGTAGGTGAACCAGGAGGGTTGATAACAATGGTAACCAAGTCTTCATGTGGTGTTTTCCCTTCATGTGGTGAAAACACCTTCCCCAAGAGATGGATGCTGTTGTCTGTGTTATTATACACAGTGTTCCTAAGCACTCTCTACTAGACAAGCTACTGGGATGTGAAACCTCTGTTCCAGTGCCTCTTGCAAGATTCACTCTAGGAAAAGTTAGCAGAGAAGGGTGTGTGTCTAATAAATCTGCTTCAAAAGGTGCGTGGAGTATCTTTAGAGCTGACTGACTGATGTTGTTATGCAAGGGTTAAGTTCTCTAAGGGGAATCCTTAGATGATGAAGAGCTGTTGGCAGTCATCCTTGTGTCAAAAGTGGATCAAAGAAAATGAGGTGCAGGAAATGTGCCTTTGTGCTTGGATAGCCTCAGTGAGCAGAGCAGCCCCGAGGGATTCTTGGAGCAGTACATACATTTAGAGCATTCCTAAGGCTGTTCCTAGTAAAACAAGGATGGAAAGACAAATTAAGTAACCTCAAAGATCAAGGGAGCTCAAGGACAGCTCAAAGTCACTTTTGTCCTTACCACTTAAGCTATGTTGTGTAAAATTAAACAATTGAAAATCATTATCTTTTTACAAAATTGAATTCTATGGGATCAATTCCACATCCATTGTAATAATTCAATCAAAACCTGGATCTGAAAATTATATTTCCTTCACTTTCTTGCTGGCACACAATTTCTCTTTTGCTGCCAAATGCTGCAGTGCTGTGCCATGGTAGCTGGAGGGTAGGGCCACAGACCTTCTGCCACGGGCCACAAAATACAGAGGCATCCCGAAGCTGGTTGTTGAACATCTGTGAAAGGGCAGCTCTCTAGCAATTATGTCTCCCGTTTCTCTTTTGCATAATTTTATTGGTAACTCTGGGCAGTCTGCAGAGTTGTTTTTTTTTTTTTTTTTTTTTTTTTTGGCATCTTAGTGTGTGAGTTTGTTTAAAACTAAATATTCTGTCTCGTGGGAGATTGTGACTTTAAGAATCTTATTTCTGTTCTAATTAAGATGAAGATTCAAAACCTTAATATTTTTCACAAACCAAATTGTTCCAAATTTATGCTTTGACTTAATCAAAGTAAGTTATTCAGACTGGCAAAAGGTCTGTTTTGATTATATGGAAACATTTTCCTTCAGCTAAGTATCGCACCATTTTACTTCATTAATGTTACAAACTTTGAACTTGGAGCAGATTACTGAGTAAACATGACACATTTTAACAGTAACAAAATGCTACAATGACTTCCATGTAAATATTTGGAAGATATTAGTATGTCCCATTAATGTAATGATACTGGGATTCTCACATAGACTCGTAGTATGAGAAAATAGTCACTGTTGAGCATGTTGTGGGGTCACCATGAGAGAGTGAGGCTACTGGTAATTTTTGAGGGAGCCCTTTTCTTCCTCTTTGTAACTTTGTCTGCATCTACAGGCTTTATACCTTCCCTCACCTTTGCTTGTGCCTAATTATACCTGCTACATCTACATGTATATGTGTGAATTCACACGTACATATCTCCTTTTAAGCTGTGTTTGAAAATCCCTATTATGAGTACTGTTCTGAAGGAATATGACAATCATATTTCTTCCTCTAAGTTTATGCTTAAGAACACAACAATTTTAAAGTGCTGTTCCCTTGGAAGGCAAAATATATGTTTGCTGTGTGTTCCTTTCAGGTTCTTTCTTGAGGCTTCTTGAAAATATTTGTTAGAGTTGGACATGTTCCCCTTTAACATTATCCACTGCAGTTGCACATCTAATATAAACTGGTCATCCAAGCTAAGCTCTATTTGTGATGGAGACTACTTTGGCAGCTTCTTTTAAAACTGGTAGCTTAGGGTCCATTTTCACATCCCTTTCTCTAATGACAAAGCCAGCTTTCAATGAGAAACGAGAATTTTCATTAAGAATTGTACTTTTACTACAGGAAACTGAAGGAGGCTTATTTTGTTTTCATTTTTTTAATTCTTTATTTTAATTTAATTTTTTTTTTACAAGCCATCACCCCAGGAGTGGTCAACTTTCATATGTAAGGCTGTAGCTCGGAACAATTACATTCTACCAAGAAAAACAGAAATTGTTTGCCAGCGAAGCTTTAGGTCATATGGATAAATCTTATTCACAACAAGCACTGGTACAATCTGTGTTAGCTGTCAGTGTCATATCTGTACACAGCTAGCAGAAATGGATTGGATGCCTTCTCTGCCAGCAGTCACCCCAGCCTGAAGAGAGAAAAGAAATAGAAGTGGTAGAGCAGAATGGAGCTCCCCTGTACAGTTATCTCAAAGGTCCTTGAAAAGCCTTTGTACACTTTAAGTAGCATATATATGCTTCCTGGCAGCTTTAATAGAGGTGAGACATAGTGCAAAACCTTGCCCTTATTATCTGTGAGTAATAAGCAGCTAGTATTATAAAAATAGACATATGAGTAATGAACAGCTGTGCTATAAAAAGAGAAATCTTTCTAAGTTAATGTGACAATATATGCAGGCATGAGTATGTGCATGTATACACTACACAATTAGTAGATTAAGAAGACTCAGTAGATGGCATATTTTTGGATTTGAAGAAGTGTTTTTGGCATGCTATTTCTCAACTATAATGAAAATAGTCATTCAGCTCTATTTCAGTAGATGTACATGTACACTGAAAACTGAATAAGAAGGCATAATTAGTAAGTCACTAATTCAAGGGCAATATGCCAAGTAGGGGAAGTAGTATCAAGAGGAGGACCGAAGGCATCCATCTTGCATCTTATCTAACAGGTAAATTTTGTAAGAAAAATGTAGATGGCATACTTTCTCTGTGTGAGTTCTGTTAATAGCTATAGCACAATGGTGGCAACCTGCAGTGTACTGTATTTTGTGACTGAGTTTAAAAGATTTTTTTTTTTTTTTTCAAGTAAAGCTTACTGGTTTTACTAGAAACAAAAATTTGATGTTTGAAAGGATAAGTACATACTCTACAGAGCATTGGCTAGGATAAAAAAGAGTGGTTGGACAACATGATTCAGGAAACATCACTATTCTGGGGAGGAACTGGCCACTGAGTGACTAAATAGAGAAAGTGAGGAAATGGGAAACAAAGCAACGTTTTGTGTAACTTGGGGCAGTCAGGAAGCAGGCATACTGTGAGCAGCAGGAAAGAGGACTACAGGAATTTTTGTACAACTGTAAATGTCTAGTCATTCTGTATGTCATGGAAACTGCCAATGATCTTTGACAATCCAAGTGAATATTGTATCAGGGAGTTGCTCAGTGCCTGGTTGTGAAAAGCTCTTCAGGCTTGATTCACATACCACCCTTCAAGGAAGATTCGTGTCAGCAATGTGCAGGTGGGCAAGGAGGTGGCATTCTGTCTTTTGTGGATGGAATACCAGATGGGATTGCAACAGCTGAATAGGTTTTCTGAAGTAAATAAGCAAGGAGTTACCAGGGATATTTCAGACTAGCATAAATGACTGGTTTTAGTTCCACAGAATGTAATAAATTTGGAAATCTTCTAGTGGTTCCAGAGAAGAAAGCTGTCCAAGGTACAATCTTATATGCACATGAAACAATACAGAAAGTAAAATAAAAATAAAGTCTGTAAGTATTCTGTTAGCCTGATATATTGTAAAAGACTTACAGATTTATGAAACAGATGTCTATGTTCTCTGGGAAAAAGAGGCTGTATGATTTGACTGGCCTCCAGCTTGCTAAAGGGGAAGCAACTTCTTAGATTTGTTAAGCCAGACTTGTTTGGATGGTATTAAATTAGCAACCAAGGCAAATGATGGGAAGAAAAGAAAAAAAAAAAAAAAAAGAGAAAAAAAAAAAAAAAGAATAAATGTCATTTTTTTAGAAGAGAGTCAAAGTGTCAAGAATAAAATTAATCAAGACAACAAAGAACTAAAAGAGGAGTTCTTTAATTGCCTGCTGCCATTGTGATGAAGCTGGCTAATAGCCAAGTGGAAATGGAATGGGGTTATTTATTTCTAAATCTAAATGCTGATAAGCTGAAATTCCTCAGACTAGGAAGGAAGATTCCTGTGGTTGAAATCAAAGGACAGAAATAGATTGAGAACAGCATTACACGGCAAAAATGTCATTTCCTCTTTTCCCCAGCCATTCAACCAAATGACTTAGAAGGCCAAAGGATTGATTAATACTCAAAACAAATGTTATGTTCTTGCTAATGACTGCTATAGACTGCCAACTAGAGTCCTGGTTAAAATAACAACTAATCTACTGTGTGTAGGGAGAGGAAAAAATTCTTGTTTGTGGGTGGTTGGGTGAAGCCTTCAATACAAACGGCATTTTGGAGGTTTCATTCTGTCACCATAAGAGAACATCTTTGTGGCTGTTGAATAGACTGTGGTATCTGAACGGGAATCCTCATATCACATATTAGGATATCATGTTAGACCTCAGTAAATAAAGAACTGAACTAAGAATTAAAACCAGGTGTTATGCAATTGAAAGTGATTGTGACTTGAATACACACTTCTTTGCAAACAGAATAAAATCTGAAGTGGTCTGATATGTAGTTGGACCCAGGTATTCAAATAAATGCTCTTTGTTGCCTAAATAACTTCTGAGCTGCTGTATCTGGATACTTCCAGAAGATGAAAATCTTCCGAAGTTTAAAGCAATGCCATGCTAACTCAGTTGAAAGAAAGACAGTAGGCAGAAAAATATAGGTAAGAATTGGGTTGTATGTGTAAACAGCTAGAAAGCTGCAAATACGCAGATGAAGGGGGTATAAAGGTGGTATAAAATTGAGGAGGAAAAAAAAACAAAAAACAAACAAACAAAAAAAAAAAAACAACAAAAAAAACAAAACAAACAACCAAAATAACAAAAGCAAAACTATATTGCTATATTTTTTGCAGTAAAAGGAAGTTGGAAAGTAGAAAGTTTAGCATTAGAAGGAACCAGCAGCAGAATTAAGAAGTTTAATGAAGTTTTTCAACTGCATTCATAGAATAAACATCTTAGCAATTATATTAATTGGTCATAGATGTGTGAGGTAGGATTGTCAATAGCAGAGACAAAAAGAGTTCCACAAATATTTAATGTCTAGGAAAAAAAACAGCAAATGATGTTTCATCATCCCATAGCAATGATGCAGGTGTTTCCATAACAACACAGATTTGTGGAAAAGCAGTTGTTAAAATGTTCAGTTTGTGAAACAACTGGTCAAGACAGCTTGTGTTCAAGATTTTGAAAGAATTAACTAAAGATTTTTAAAAGCAATCAGTGTTGAATTTTTCAGTAAGTGTTGAGATATTGAAGTAATTCCAGAGAACTGGAAGAAAGTTAATGTCGCATTAGTATTTAAAAAGGGTAAATGAAATATGCTGGATGGCTGTATTTAATTACACATACTCTACTAGTGTGAATAAGACTTGATAGTATGAAGATTGCTGCCTTAACATCAGTCTAAGTAAAAATATCAGAACACTTGATACAGGATCAAAGAACTGAAAAAAGGTTTATAATTGCTTGTCAATCAAAGATAAGACTTTTTGTTGCAGTGTCATTTTTTAATAAGTTTACAAGTTTGACAAAAGTCACAATGTGGATATAGGATGTTCCAAATTCAATCAAATACTTAAATTGGTAACACTTGATAGTACCTCTGTGCATACCTGGGCTGGTACAAATCAGTATGTCATACGTAGGTTTAAAATGAAAGTACAAATAGGAATAATTGCCAATTAACTCTGCTTATAAGGGTCAATTCTGGGCTGTGTGCTAATTAACACTTCTAGCAGTGAGTCAGAAGGCAATGTGAAAACTGTATTGATAATCTGCTGATAACATAAAAATTAAGATATGAAGTGATAAGGCAGAGTCCTTAGCTCCCCAGCACAGTAAAAACATCTATCTGAAAGGGAAAGAATGAAGACAGAGAGGGTGAGAATGCCTTTTCTAGAAGAAAATATGCCAGGGAAACACTTAATGCCATGGTTGATGATCAATTAAGAGAAAGGATTTGGGCCAAAATGACTGATGTGATTGTAGCACAGGGCAGGGAGATCTCAGGAGGGAGCAGAATGGTCATTCTACTTTGCATGGCATGAGTATGCACTGATACCTGCCTTTGAGCAAGAATCCTTAAAATCTGAAGAGGGCTCTAAGATCCTAAGGTGTTGCCTCATGCGATAAGCTTTGGTGAAACTGTATTTTGTCACATTGCTCCCCTTTTTGATCAGTACCAGCAATGTATCTGGACAGAGTACAAAAAGAGCAATGCAGTAAGCGAGTGACATGGGGACCAACAATATGACATGGGGAGTGAACAATATGAAAGTTTAACAGCAGGCAGCCGGAGATCCCAGTGACATTTTCAAGGTGAAAGGTTAACAACTTAAAGCTGTAAATACTCATGAAGGAGGGAGATTATTTATTGAATTGAAAGTGAAAGGTTTGGGAGTAATTGAAAAATACTGGGATAGGTTGTAGACTAAGAGTCTTCTTTTTGTCTAGTCTGAGTTCCTGACAGTCAGATCTATTAGTCTGTACGTTAGTCTGTCTTCTAAAAGAATCAGTGAGAAATATTGAGTTGCTATTTTGATATTGCAAAGAACAAAATGCTAGAAAATGCTCTAAAGGAAGTTCCTGTTTTGGCAAGAAGATGGCTTGGGTGATCTGGAATTGGTTTCCCATCATGAGTTCTATAAGTATTTTCTGTAATTTTCTTTTCTTCTGCAAAGCAGCATAGGATTCAGGAAAAATTTCAGCCCTGCAGGTGTCTGAATGCTTTTTCAGTGAGGTAGTGAAAGAAATGGAATTACATTCTGAGTGCTGGAGGCTTCTGGTCTTACTGTGTTCTATTATAGAAAAAAGCAATGGATTTGTGCCGTGCTGTTAAAAGATCCCATATTTTTGCTGTGACAGTTGAATATCATTATATTTACTGGTTCTTCTTGATACTTCAATGTTACTTAATGGTAGACTTAACCTGTAACCACAGATTTCCTCTCCGTCTTTTATTTCTTTTCACTTAAGTCATTGCTTTCTGCTGATGAAGACAGAGAAATCAAGCAGTTAGTACAGGATGGTCTTTTTTATTTATTTAATGGTGGCATTCATGTCATATATAAATTGCATACAAGCATCTCTGAGAGGATATGATGTAAGGTTATTGAAAGTACCTCTGGAGCTCCTAGTTTCAAAGAAGAGAGAAGAAAAGTTTCTGTAAGTGACTGTATGTGCTAGATCTTCAGTTCAATCAGAGAGGCTGAATGAGCATGAAAGTGATTGATATGTAAAGTAAGGGTTTAGGCTGGAATGTTACAAAACTACTATCCAGATCTCATGCATGTATTCATCATGCTGTGAGCCTTCTTCAGCTCATTATTGGCAAGAAATCCTTTGCTGTGAGAAAATAAATGTATGGATACGCATTCCTGTGGGTGAATATGAAAGAATTCTTTGCCTGTCACTGGGTCTAGGGTCTTCTGTCCATGCATATTTGTCTCTCTGTGAACTCAGCTGTAATGACTGCCTTTCCTTGCTCTCATATGCCCAGTGCAGTAAGTGGCATTATCCCAGAGTTGGTGAATAGGATTGTTACCAGGTACTTGAATGAACCCTTTTGGATTTTGCCAGCCTCTAATAGGATGTTTCTGAGAGTCTGCATCGTGAGTAATGTATTTAATAAACTTGGTTTATTGCTCTGTGACAAAGCAGTACTCAAGTTTTAGCATATCCTAATACCAGACCAGCAAACTTGATAGACACTTACCTCAACTGTACAAAACCATTTTGTACCTTTTGTGTCCTAGCTATTACCAATGCTAATTGAATTTATTTATTTATTTTTCATGCTAAAGCAGTAAATTCATGTTTCAAGTAGCTTAGGCCTATGTTCCTAGTAGTCTGCCACTGGAACGCCTGATTACTGATGAGAAAGAAGAGGAAAAACTCAAAGGTGTTTATGTGATTGAGAGGGAGTGGTGCAAGTCAAATGTTTTGGTTAAGTTTTATTATGAGGACTGTCTCTAGCAAAACATCTGCCATGACTTTACTATGTTTTGTGAGTCCCATGATGTTCAGGTTATTTCCAAATACATGAGCAGCTTGGAATGTGAGTGGTGGAACAGACTTTACAGAAAACCCTGAGGGAAGCAAATGCTGAAGCTACAACAGTGCTTAAACAAAGCTCTAAAGGTACAGAACTAAACCACATCTCCAAAGACACAACATAATTTGGGAGGAGGAGACTCAAGTTGTTAAAAGGTCTTGTTCTCTTTCCACAGCAAAATTTCTTTTCATTTGGTGGAATAGATTTGCTTGTAACATGTGATTGATTTTTGGCATAGCATGGGTGTTTTTTAATGGCTTTATGAAGAGATTCCACAATTGCTTTTCATAAAGCAAGCCTTCACAGACTTTGGCCAGATACACACCAAGTAAGAATTCACATTCGTTTAGTGAATTTCTTCCCATTATTGAACCTTTCCTAACAAACCAGTTTCAGTGCTTTATATACAGTACGGAATTGTTTTTTCTAATGTTAATGTCCCTACATATTTTGAACATAAAGGCAGGAATAATTATAGTGTTGGACAGTTGGTCTGTGGAGACCACAGGTCTATCATCAGGTACAGCAGGTGTCTGCTGCAGTTTGATAGCTTTTCTGCTTTAAAGTTATCCTTGGTAGCACGTGGAGACTGATGGCTGTTCTTTAGTACTATAAGAAAAGAAGGAACAACAACACAGTATTGTCACAATATGAAACATCTCGTAGTAGTTTATTCACCATGTGATGCATGTTGTCATATCTATGACAATGAAAATAGTTGTGTAGCAGTTTAAAATCAGACCAGATACTCCTGAAAAACTAAAAGCAGTGATAAGTTTGAGAAAATTGAACAAATGTTCAAGATTTTTTTCTTTTTCCAGATCCTTCTGTACGTTTTCATAATACTACTGTACAAACTATTCCTGTTTAGAATAGCTTAGCTATTGTCAGTGGTATGATATACATCCTTGCCTCAACTGTAATTCCTGTGAGTAGGATTCCTGTCTCCTCTGACATGATTTCACATTTTTATATTGCTGAATTCATAATCCACACATGGCTGAGGTTTGAAGGCAACTCATTTTGCATTTCCTTGACTTTGAACACCTTTTGAAAACAAATATTTTTATTTTGGAAAACCTGCTTATGATTCCTGGAAACGAAAAGACTGGGAAGAATTTTAAATAAAGATTACTACACATTTAGATAGGTATGTATGCATTTTCACATGAACGGGTTCAAATAAAAAAACATGCCATTGTGGTATGAATTATTCCAAAGAGAAGTCAGAAGGTACTGAATATTTAATTGTTGGAAGTACTGCAGTGAATAATAATTTTGGTAGATCTGTTTTTCCTTGAACAACATAAATGTGATTCAGAAGAACATCTCAGTTTAAAACTAGCTAATCTTAGCATGCTGGGTTTAATATTCCCAATATATCATAGCAAGAATTAAGTAAAAAAAAAAAATTATATGGCCTTTTATATGAAATTTTGGTCATTTTTCCAGAAAAAAATCATACTTTATAATATGACTCCATGATTTGATCTGAATAAAGATGCACAAATACATATGTATTGGTGTCATAAATATAGTCCAATGTCACAGTTATCAGTGCTTTTTAGGCATGTGACAGAGGGTTATCCTTGAGATAGAGCAGTGCAGGTGAATTAAAGGGTGTTGAAGAGACTACATATTACTAGATACCAGATACCAGGAAGTTACCTGATTACTTTGAAAATTACAGTCTTCCTGTGTGGCAGTAAGGAAGAAATCTGTTTTCTGAAAGTATGAGTGATGCAAAGGTTTCATCAATGTTAGTTTCAAATGTGGCATTGCTCTTGTGTGCTGAAGATGAGAGCACTTACGCAGGTCCTGCCAGAAGACTGCTGCTAAATCCGTGTCACATATTCTGTAGATAGCATGTTGAATTCTTCTTCCATTGCATTAGAGCAATAAGTCTTGGACTGTGAACTCCAAGGGATATTTCTCCATGAAAGCGGAAGAAGTAGTAAGTTAGAACATCTCCTCTCTCTGAGTGCAGATAGCTCCAAAGTTCTGTATTTCTCCTGTGCATGCGTTTTCAGAAAAAAAAGGTATAGTCATTGGCAAGCAACTGTGTGCCTGCCATTAAGATGTACTGTTGTTACAACATGGGTGCTGCTGGAATAGTGTCTCTTTAGGGGTTTTATACTGATAAAAACAAGGGTGGATAAAGAGTAATAAAGATTAAATACAGATGATGTATATTTAACAGAGCCCCATTACATTAAGGTAAATAAGATCTGTTAAATACATGTTTAGGTTTAAAGGTATGAGAGCACAGTTTTGTGTAAAAACATACAACTTTCCCTTGTTTTTGTTTTGTTATAGTTGTTGTCTTCTGTGCTGGATCACATGAAGAAAGCTCTTCTTCACCAAATCCATCTCAGAAGCTGTCCCTGATAAGAAATAGCATGGTGTCATTGCATCAGCCTTCTAAATCAGGTACCACAAATCCTGTTCCTTACACCCTCCTTGTTTCTACTTCTGAAAGTGCAAGATGCTGGCAGTCACAAGGACCCTTCACCAGAAAGATGTGCCACTGGGCTTCTTACTGGAAATGGGACAATAACTCGAAGTCCAGTGTAACCTTAAGGGAATCCCTCGCTTCCTTATTAAAAAAATACATATATATAATAATAATAAAAAGAAAAATCTTCTCTATCAGCACAGTGAAATCCACCACATTTGGGTTTGGGAGTTCTTTAAACAATTCTAATTAGTGGAGCTGATGTCTAGCAACTGTAGACCAAAGTAGCTTTACTGATACAGAATGAAGTGTTTTTTTTTTTCCACTAGAATTTCCTTTTTCTATGAATTTTAAAAGTCCATTGAGCTGGACAAAATGCATGTGTAATGAATTTGATCTTACTGTGTTGTTGGGATAAATTGAGCAAATGTCATACTTCATAAACACCCAAGGGAAAGGAGCCGGTTGCCATCTGTGGTCTGGAAATGTGCGAATTGAAGTGACACCTTTCCATTTAGGGAAATAATCACAGAATCATTTCAGTTGGAAGGGACATCTTCAGATCATCTAGTCTAACCTGCCTGCTCAAGCAGGGTCACCTTCAGCAGGTTGCCCAAGACCACCTCCAGTTGTGTTCTGAGTATGTCTGCAGATGGAAACTGCACAACTATGTTTTCTTGTGTTCCAACTGAGTTTCCTGATTTTTAATTTGTGCTTATATTCTTTTGTCCTGTCATTGGGCAGTACTGAGAAGTGTCTGGCTTCCTCTTCGTTCACTCCCATCAGGTGTTTATGCACATTGATAAAGTCCCCCTGAGCCTTCTCTTCTCCAGGCTGAACAACTCCAGCTCAGTCAACCTCTCCTCACATATACTTCAGTCCCTCGATCATCTTTGTGGGCCTATGCTGGACTTGTTCAAGCAAGTCTTTATCTTTCTTGTGCAGGGTAGCCTAGAGCTGGGCAAAGCACTTCAGATGTGGCCTCATCAGTGCTGAGTTCAGAGGAAGGGTCACCTCCCTTGATCTGCTGGCAATGCTCTTCCTTATGCAGCCCAGAAGGCTGTTTGTTGGCCTTCCTGAGTCACAAGGGTGCATTGCTGGCTCAAGGACAGCTTGTTCTTACCAGGTCCCCAATGGTCTAGATGGTATTTAATTCTTTAAAATGTGAACCACCTTCCTGACATTCCCTATGATTGTTCATGAGATTTCTTCAATTTAAGCTTTTTCAAATCACACTTGTAATACCTGAAAATATCTTCTTTGCTGATTGTAGTAATATAGATACATTTCTGTCTTATATTTTTCCTTCTCATTTCTGTCACAGTTTGCTTTTCTGGGGTCCTGCGTTTGAAGTTCCCCACTTTCACAGGTGCTAAGCAAAGGTGGATATGAGACATCTGAAAGGTGATGCACGGTAGCATTAGAGGTTGCAGCTTCTGGTGTTCTTTTACGCTGCGGTCATGTGAATGTACCCAGTTCTTTTGCACTATGATTTATGCTAAACATTAGCTTCTCGGTGATAGATCTTTCCATGGCAAAGCAGCGCACGCAGTCTATTGCCAAAAATTCAGAGGCCATTTTCACCAGATAACAACAACTTTCCTGATTTACTTCAAACTCTTCTTATGGGCATTCAGATCCTCTCAGGCCATAGGTTGTGGCAGAGGCATTATACAGTCCAGAGAGTATGGGAATGAGTTGCTTTTGAAGCAGAATGTTGTGTTTACTTACTTGAGCTGTTGTCCTGGTTTCAGTTAGAACAGAATTAATTTTCTTCCTGGTAGCTGGTGGAATGCTGTGTTTTGGCTTAGGATGAGAAGAGTGCTGAAAACACCCCGATGTTTTAATTGTTGCAGAGCAGTGCTTATACCAAGCCAAGGACACCTCAGCCTTTTGCTCTGTCCTGCCAACAGGCAGGCTGGGGGTGCAGTAAGAGCTGGGAGGGGACAGACCCAGGACAGGTGACCCAAACTAGCCAAAGGGGTATTCCATACCATCTGACGTCATGCTAAACAATATATAGGGGTGGCTAGCCGGGGAAGGGGGCCAGACTGCTCGGGGTTAAGCTGGGCATCGGTCAGCGGGTGGTGAGCAATTGCATTGTGCATCACTTGTTTGTACACATTATTAGTAGTAGTACTATTATCATCATTGTATTATTATTATTATTATTATTATTATTGTTATTATTTTCCTGTCTTATTAAACTGTCTTTATCTCAACTCACGGGCTTCATTTTCCATTTCTCTCCCCCGTCCCAGAGAGGGAGGGGGGAGGGTGAGCAAACGGCTGCGTGGTGTTTAGCTGCCGGCCGGGTTAAACCACGACAGCTGTATACTGCTTTGTTACATGAGGCACATTCTAAGGATTAAGTCTGCATTGGTACAGTCCTTCCTGCTGCAAGTGGGGGTATTGTTAAGATTACTTTGTCATAAATATTAGATTCAATAATCCTCTGTTAAATATATGCATAAAATTTTTTCTTTCCCAGGCTCCTACGTGTCTCTCAACAGCATGACACTGCAACAGAACAAAATTGTTTTCTGAGTTTTATGACCAATCAGATTTTAACTGATAAAAAATATTACTACTACTGCCAGAACTCTGTGGGTACTGAGCTAACCTGTCAAACTTTAATAAATTTAAACAATATAGCAGGTCTCTCTTTGTCTCAAACAAGCATGGAGTTTCTGATCTGCTACTGAGATCCCTAAAGGTATTTTAATGGATCATCAAACCATAGCCTGAGAGTGTGCACAGACATCTTCCTCTGGATCCACCAAAGCCAGGAGAGTGGCTGGTGTCCTCCTTCCTGTGCCCTGGTGGAAGTAAACGCTGCACACACATGTGCACAGGCACAATTTGCTACTTCAGCTTCTTGTGGTTTGCATTTAAAAATGATGGGCTGAACCACGCAGTAGACCTTTGCTAAATTGTATGGATTTGGTGAGGTGGGCCGAGAAGCACTTCAGGTGTTTGTCCCAGCTGATAGGTTGAGAAAGGCAATAACCTCCAGCAGTGCGCTGGTGAGACAGGGCTGGGGACCATGCAGAGGAACTGGAAGAGGATGTGTGTGTTCAGGTGGGAGATCACAGCCTGTTCCAAGCCCCAGTGATATGCAACCATAACACCCATGTTTCTTTTATGCACACTGGGTGGTGTGCATAAAAGCATAGTTATAGTTAACTTTAAAAATCAGGAAAACTTGTCTACTTTGTCTGTTGCAATCGAAAGGTGCCTTTTCCCCTGTGGCAGCTTCCATTTCACTTTTTTTTTTCCCCTGAAAGTTTAGTTAGAGTAAAACCAATTAATCTTCTGGAGGTGCCTTTTTTTTGTATTTCCTCCCCCCTTGTGTTGCCTGTGCAACAACCAGTTCTTGTTACATTCCTGACCTTAATTCTGTTCTTAATACTTGTCTTTTTTTCTTCCCTGGAGTAGGGCTACCGAAGGGATAAGGATGTGTCATTCTTGTGTGCAAGGTCTGAATACTCTCTGAATGTCAGGATCCCAAATATGAATGTTTACACTCTTACTGTTTTTCATATGGCCTGGGGGTCCTCAAATTATTACTG
This sequence comes from Netta rufina, assembly GCF_964035555.1. Lineage (NCBI taxonomy): Eukaryota > Metazoa > Chordata > Aves > Anseriformes > Anatidae > Netta > Netta rufina. Next base: position 32,285,034 of record NC_140128.1, read on the forward strand.
TGACATTATTATTAGTACTGAAAATAAATATAATGCAAGTTAATATCAGCTTACCATATCTATTCAGCTCCATTCTGTATGGGAGAGCTTTGTGCAGCTAACATCCCTTCGGGGAGCTTATATTAGATTGATGAGAGAACAGTGAATTACTTGTCTGGTTTATAATATGCTGATTATGAAAAATTCTGGCTAGGATGATCTAGTGTTCTCAGTGCTGCAAATGGGCTCTGGAGTTTGTTAGGAGGGCATCTATCCTGCTGGAGGAAAGCAAAACTGCTCAGGGAAAAAAATGGGGGGGAAATAAAGCTTTCATTGCTCAGCTATTTTGGTTGAGACCCTAGAGTTTCCTTTGTTTCTCTCTGCCAAAATGCTAAATCCATACATTTTCAGTATCCCTGCTGCACTAGTTATTATTCCCATTCAGGATTTTATGTACATGTGGGCAGACCATCCAGTAAGGTAAATTCACTGTTGATACTGGTGGGAAGATGCTGATTTACACCTGCTAAGAATTTGCAGAGTTGTTTTTCTTTCAGTCATGTTGCTTCACCTGCCCAGTGCGGAAACTGTTTTTACTGCACAAGGTAAACTTCTTTCTTCCCTTCTGTTCTTCCATTTCGTGGGACAGAGAGCCCTCACATGCTGTATATCTGCTCATTCATGTCCCCACATAAGCCCTGCCTTTTTAAATGGGAAAAGCCTCAATGAAAGCTTTTGTTTCTCATAACAGAAATCTCTTGTATCATCGGCTCAAGCTGCTCATGGGTGACGTCAACAGACAGTTTTGGAAAACCAGACTGGGTGTTATCTTCGGTTGGTGTCCTGGTGTCTCAGGACAGGCAGCAGCTGCTTCTGGAAAACAGTTCCTCCCGTGGAGATATTGAAGGTAGGCAAAGTTACAGTTCCCCCCTGACTGGACACCTGCTTTCTCCCAGCACCAGTAATATCTGTGGGCAGCAGCAATTGGAGTTGTCAGGCTGAAACCTTGCTTACACATCACTAAAAATACTGCCATATGCTGGTTCTGGTTTGCAGCTCGTAGGTGCATTGTCTGTGCCCAAGAGAATCAGTCAGTAAGAGCAATACCATGATTATCACCTGTATGTGTACTGCTTGGGTTGTACACACATGTACCCTGTATGCAGCCAGGCCCTTTATATACTCCCTTTGTGTATCCCTGTTTTAGCATAAGCTACTTTTGCTTAGAGACTGGAGTTTTCTTAGGAAACTCAATCCTTTACAAGCCAGGACTGGTTCCTCATGATTGCTGTCTGACTTGCAAAGTCTTTGGCTTTTGTTTTGTTGGATGTCTTCACTTTGCTTTGTTTGGTTTCTTCTCTTCTCATTCCTTCTGTCACTTCTTTATATATTTCCCTCATTTTTACTTCAGTTGTCTTTTTCTTCTTTCTGTTATTTTTTAGTTTTTATGCATATTCCTCTGCTTCCTTCTTGTGATTTCTTTCCTCAAACTCATTATCCATTTGCTTATTATTATTGCTCTTCCATCCACACTGTGTGTCTCTTTTCTTTTGTTTTGTTTTTTTTTTCCTCACAGGGGACATTTTCCTCCTGAACACCAGTAGGCTACCAGATAGATGTGAGTTCAGCCTACATAGCCCCATCCTGCCTGGGAGCGTGGACTCTTGCTTGCTGGAACTGGCCATATATTCACAGGATGCTGTTCCTCTCCTCCAGAGGTTCACAGCTGAAATCAGATATGTGGACACAAACAGAAATATAATAATTTCTCTGAGAGTTGGCCATGAGAAGGATACCGGGTAAGACAATTAATTTGCAGCTGTTTAGACTTTGAATTGCAGGGTAGAATGGAGTCCCTCCAGGCCACTATTTATCAATGTCATCTTCCTTCTTGGGATCATTACTTCTGTTAGAGCAGAAAATAGAAGAATTGTCAGGACTGAAGTGTGCAGCTTCCTGACAGGATGTCTGTAATAGACCCAGGTTTTGTGTGTCGCCTTTGCAAAGAATGCTCCTGATGAGAAGTCATTCTTCCTCCCTTGCAATAAGAAGAGTCGAGAGTGGTAGGCTCTTGCGCACATGCTAGCAAGATGGATGCTAGCATCATGATGCTTATGGATTTAAAGTGCACTCAATCCAACAGCTGCCTTGGCAAAATGACTGATATCTCTAAGTATTCAAGAGGTCCTGTCTTTGGGAGTGAAAGGGTCACATTTTGGAGATAGGGCTACTTCTGTCTCTTTCGTAATGTCTGTCCTTCTGTCTGCTAAGTTCAGGAGCATCCTCTTTTGCTTCATCTGTAAAGTCCAGAGAGGTGAGAAGAGGTGAAGACAAAAAAATAAATAAATAAAAATCAGGGACCCTGGATCTTGTCCTGTGTTTTCTAATCTTTGATCTACCCCAAATTTTATTTTTTTTTCATTCCTGCATGTAGCAGAATGCAGTAAGGAGGAGAAATGGGTAAAGGGAATGAATCACAACAGGAAAAGGAGAAAAGTCCACGTGGCATCTGATTTTGCCATTTTCCATGTGCTTGTTTTTTCCTTTGCTGCAATCTGCCTTGTAAGAACCTGGGTCAGGCACACAACAGAGCTCTCTATTTCCACCACCTGACTGACTCCCATAGAGAATTTAAGCAATAGATCCCAGTTCTTGTTTTCTTTGAATTCTTTGGCACTCCCCAGGCTGCCATGGAGATCTGCAGCCAAGACTTCTGGTCAGCTGAAGAACGCAGAATTTGACTAAAAAAACTTACTCTCTCTCAGATCCCTCTCTTGCTCCTACTTTTAGCTATTGCTCACTTCCTTCCTGGCTACTCCTTCCCCTTCTTTTTACCAGTTTCACAAGGAATTTATTACGTTTTCTGGGATCAATTTCTAACGTCCTTTTTCACCTATAAACGTCCTTTCTGCTTTAAATATTTGACAAGCCTGTACTTGCCTAAGCAAATGCAACCACAGTTCTCCCATATTAACTCATAAAACAACCCTTCTGATGTACCTAGCTGCCCAGAGCAGGCTTTGATCACAGTCATTGCAGTGCCTCTGGAATGAATCATAGACATTGTTAAAGAGCTTATTTGGGCACAACAAAACAAATTTGCATAAAATTATCATCTGTCTAAATGATGGCATTTGGACATAGTAGAATGGAATTAGCTTTGCTAGAATATGACCATTGGTATTATTTTTTCCTAGTGGGTGGAAATGAAGCACTGGTAAACCCAGTGGCTTTAGTTTCAAGAATTCAGAGGATGGAAGGTGACTGAGTACTATTTTAAACAAAGATAGAAAGAAGGGGAAGGAACAAAGACAGAATAGAACTATTAGGAACTATTTTAGGATAAATATCCTTCTTTTACCCCTTCTTTATGGGGCAGGTCTTTAAAATCTCTACACAATTCCAGAAAAATCTGTGTGCAGGCAGAACAAAATTTATTTCTACAGTGTTTGGGCTGGTTCTTACTAGGCAGATAGTCTGAGATGAACATTCCTTCTGTGATTAAGATTTTAACAGTATTGGTTGTTAAGAACAGAGGCCATCCTGAAGCATTCCCACTTTCAAGATGGAATTGGAAGTTCTACAAGCTTTTGTGTGTTATACAATCACAGCTGCACAATTTGGAGCAGAACAAGGAGGTCAGTGAGGAAATGACCTTGAGATAGATGCCTATGTATAGTATGTATTTTAATTGTTAATTACTACTGAGGGATTACCTTGAAATCAGAGTAGAAATGTAGAAATAGAAAAAAGGGTAGGTGGCGCTTTTTCAGGCAATCAGGCACTCCAGCAAATCCTGCTTCAGTCCCTTCTGTCACCTCAACTCCCAGATCAAGATACACTTCACTATGAATTCCAGTTGCACCAGCTCACTTCAGTGATCTGTCCTCTTTCTGGTTCCAGAAATATGTTGGTTGTATTTCCTACTTCAGGGTTCATCAGCTACACAGTTCTCAAAAGCTTAAGAGATATGTCACTCATGAGAAAAATTTACTCTCCTGTCCACCTTACTAATTGCTGGGTTTTATCAATAAATCTGTTGTGTTGACCCTGCTGCTCATTTTTTTTCACAAATGTACTGTAGTAAAAGAAAAAAGAAAAATTCAGGTACCAAGTCCTTTGGACAAGTAGGACAAGCTTATATTACTTATTATATACCACATGGATATTCTCAGTTACTCTGTTTAAGGGAGATCTAGCGGGGAAGTGAGGTGTTTGGAATTCTGTATATTTACAGAAATATGTATAAAATTATGTTTCTAACGATCTCAATAAAGATCAAGCATCAGGAGTCTGTATTTTTGCTTGCAGGTCCAAGCCTTCTTTATCTGGCACTTGGCTCAAAGCTTGTCTTCACTTTGCTATGGTTATAGCTGTGGTGCCTGTTCAGATCACAGTTAATGTCTTTCTGACTACTTTGCTTATCCCACTTTTTCCCTCTTTACCATGCAGACCTAAAAACTAGTTACAGCTGCAAATTCTTCCGAGTCCTGTGTGGTTTTGTTTTGAATGGTTTCACATCCTTGTTTTTGTAGTTGACCACAATTACTTCAGTGTTGTCAGCCAAAATTGTTTTAATAAGAAGCTTTTTTCTTTCAGCTCTAAATACTCAAACTTTAATGAAAATAAAAAAGAATCATTTGGGGCAGGGATAATATTTTCCCTTTTCATGGTAGAGTGAGATCAATAAGCCAGGTTTATTTTGTTCTCTTTTCTTTCTGAATCTGAATTATAAAGCAATGGCCACTGTGGTCTTGGTAGACCAAAAAATAAGTTCAAGACCACATGCACAAGTGGGTTGTCAGTTAGCCAACCACACAAAAGGATTATTACTTAGTTTGTCCTGTGTTCCCCCACTGCCACCTCTTTCTTTGTGGGGTGGTGGTGCTGAGATGCCCTGCCAGCTTCTGAGACACTTGTAGAAACTTACCATTTTTGAGACTTCCATTCTCCTAATCTGGATTTTATCATTGACAAAAGCTATTTAACTTGTGCTGTCATCAATAGGAGCATTGCCATATAGCTGATCTGAATGTCTAGAAACACCTAAGGTCATTTGGGATTAATAAGTTAGGTGTCCAACTACATAAGCCTTTGAAAGGGAATAGTCTGGTAAGCATCCTCAGAAAATGCCTAATACATACTGACAACAAGCACAGCCTTTTAAATTAAAAAATACAGCTACAAAAGGAGAGACTGCCCAGCTGCTATATGACTGATTTTGAACATTAACCTGGGGCTATGATATACTGCCTTTCCTGCTTGTGTTGAAAGTGCACCCAAAAATATACTGGACCAAGTAAGAAAGATCTTGACCCTCTAGGTGGTTGGTAAGAGCAAGAGTTGCAGATGTGTACTCTTCTCTCATCTATCAGTTTTTGCATACAATGACTGGATTTTTTTTTTATTTTCTTTTCACAAACTGGATGTTTGTGAAGATTTTTGAGCTATATGTGGAAAAAAAAAGTAAAGCTTCTAATTTATATGTTCACTGGCTGAGCCTCGAAGCAGTTGGAATACCTTTCTGCAATAACTTGTGTAGTGAAGCCCCCCATTCAGAAAAGGTTTCAGCTTTCTTATTAGCCTTTTTGAATTTGTCACTTTTAATGAAGAAATTGTTGTTCTTAATATTAAAGTCGTCTTAAAATGCATGGTCAGTTACCTATGTTGGAGATGGAAAGTCATGGCATAGAAAAGATTGGTAAGGAGGGGGAAAGACTTGTTTAGCAGAGGACACAGAGGCTAGTGAAAATCAAACATTGAAATTATAGGTTTGCAGGGTGAATCTTGAATCCATTTGCCTTAAGCATCAGGTTGCTTGCAATTTCAAACATTTTATCTATGCAAATTTCTCGAAGTGATGTCAGACTCTGACAACCCTTCTATACATATAGAGCAGTTTTAATATCTGTATTTAGAAGAGTGATATTATCTTGTTAGTTGAGATCTGGCTTGACATAAAATCAATAGTAAAGATATTGCCAAGCTTGGCTTATCTGAAACCCTGCTGCAATGATCCATCTTCTGCTAGATCTACAACGGGCTTTGTTCCTGATTCCATTAAGAAAATTAAGTTGGCTCTGACTAGCCCCTGTTTGGATACTGGGACCCAGCGAAGAGGGTATGATTATTTATAGTATTAGAAATCTTGCTGCAGTTGTATCTTGAGGTGGAGGATTTCTCTGAGGGGGATTCCTTGATGATGACAAGACCTAAGTATTCTGGGTGATGGAAAGCTATTTGTCATTTTTTTTGCAGTCTCTGGATGTTTTAAAACTTTTCCAAAGGTAGTATAAACAGAGTAAAATTTCAGTACTAGATATCTTTCAGTGTAGAACTGGAATGTTTCATGGAACCTTAGGGCTCTGACTCATAGCTGCTGCCAGTTCACACAAGTAGTGGTTTAAGGTTTCCTGAACTCAGGGGTGCAATAACGTTGGTGCTACAGTGGTGTCTCGGCGGAGCTGGAGCTTAGTGGCAGTAGTAGAACAATGCCTCAGTGCTTAAAAGGACTAGTATGCTTAATAAGTAGATTCAAAAGATTTAGAAACTGGCCTTATCTTCAATGGCTTGTTGAATCAGTTTGTTTAAGGCCCATTGATTTTTGTGGCCAAGTGGATGCAATGGTGTGATGAACAAAGCTTTGTCGTGGAGCAGAAATGATACGGTTCTGGGTCAGTGCTGAATGCTCTTGGATGTTGTGCCAGAGCATGGCAGGGGGGATATATTTTTGTGTCTCAGTGCTGAGTATTCCTAAAGAACGCAAAATGGAAAAAAAAAAAAAAGAAGTAATTCCTTTGCTGGGTAGTAGAGATAATGCAGTTGTGGTTCAGGACTGGAAGTTTCTGAAGCTGAATTAAATTATATTGAACTAACGAATATGATATGATGGGACAGGAAACAGGAAAAACCAGGGTCACCTTGATAAGAGGAGCTCAACTTCAGTTGAGTTTAGGGTATCTGTGGGTTTTTGTGTGTGTGTACAAGAGTGATAGTGGAACATAAGTGGTGGCCATAGAAGGGGGAGTAAGGAATTCTCCCCAGAAGAAGGGTGTACAGCTGGTTGTGGTGGAATGACTGAGTAATGTGACTAAGCAGTTACAAGCAAAAGTGAAGAAGGTGAAAAACAATTCAAGTTGCTTTAATTTTTTGTGCAAGTTGTCAATTAGATGGTCTGCAATTTTCACATTGTGTCCAGTAGACATCTGGTTGTTGTCATCCAGAAGTTGCTTTCTAATCTGTTTCTGGTGCGGAGTGAGGGCAGATGATCATTCCATGGCAGCTGAAAGCATTTCCTAAATGAAAAAATAATATCAGGAGCAGAGCAACATACTTAGCAACATATCTTGACACTGCGGGGGGAACTCCTTCCAGCTACTGGTGCCGCCTCCTCACCCTGCTGGCACTGACTTAGTGACAGTCATCCAGGGTGCCAGCAGCGACATCAGCAACATGTGGGTTATAGATAAATGTGTCTGTCCAGTACTCTTTTCAGAAGAGAGCTCACAGCAGGGATTCCTCTGTTCCTATCCTTTTACAACCCCTTTACAAAAGTGTTTTAAATGTGTTTTATTTTCCTGCTACCATGAAGTGGAAGGGCAGTTTTCTTTGTTGTTTTATTGTTTTTTTTATTTTATTTTATTTTATTTTTTTATTGTTTGTTTTGTTTGTTTCCTTGTGTGTTTAAAAAAAAATTGTTAGGAATCTTGTGGTTTTATTTTATTTATTTATTTATTTTATTGACACCTGGGTACCCTGACTCCTGTCAAACTGATTTGAGTGAGGTACTTTCAAAGTTCCTATTAGGTGTCTCTGTCTAGCTTTCAATGTCTAACAACTATCCTTACAATTAGAGCATGTGGCACAATCTTTTTCTTAACTGCCACAAGGGCATTACAGTTGAGAAACCTTTGCTGTCTAGGAGTTACAACATTTGTTCTGTGAGGAAATGCAAATTGCAACAGTAGAATTTGAGGCAAGGATAACTAAATTGATACTGCTTCTTACGCTGAGTATCAATTGTTTTAAATGAACATTTAAACATATTCCTGTTTGTTTATTGATCCTTTCCCATCTGAATACCATTGCTTGTATTTGGTACAGCATAGAATATATGCTAGATACTCCATGGACTCCAGCATGCTCTGTGTACATCTGATAGCTCTTTGTTGTATTCTAGGATGAAATGGAAATCCGTGATGGCCCAGGTTGGCCGTATAGAAAGACCTTTTAAAATCACCTTGCTGTATTCAAACTGTGGAGCACAAGAGGTTGGACTGCTGGCAGTAGGCTCCTTGAAACTCAGAAACTGCTTTCATGGTATGTTGCAATGCAGTCAGTTTTGTGTGATCAGAGTCGGTGTGATCAGATTGGTGTGATCAGAGTCGGTCAGATAGGACATATGTGAAAACAGAATCACTTCTAGAGTTTCTGGCAGTGCTTACCTCTCAAGAGTTATATTTGCATGTGTTTTGTGTGTGTACACACGTGTACATGTGCTCAGAAGGAAGGGCTGAAGTGCAGAATTGTAGAACTGCTTTTCAGGTTTGCTTTATATTATATTTGTATGAGAAAGTAACAGGGCTCATGCTGCATCCTGCAACAGGGATGGAGAAAATATCTGCCTAGATTATTTTAGTATTTACTATTTTTCTTCCTTAAATAGCATTTGTAATAGTATCCTGTGTCACTGAAGGCTTTTCCATACTGGGGCTTCATCTTCCAAATTTATAAAGAAAAGAAACATTGATCTTGCCGTCTGTGGGGTCTGTTTGCTACTGCCTGGCTGAGAATTTCTGTCCAAAATGAAAGTAATTAGAATGTAATTATTTTCTCCAAAGTACTGAGTGCTCAGCTCAGAAACACTCAGTTTTACTTGGCATTTTCAATTCTGTTGCCAATGCCATGCAAATGATCCTCAGTACCTGTGCAGAACCCTGCTAATGTCATTTAGGCTTCTTGGAAGTCTGTTGGTGCAGGCAGCTTGCAGGTTGGAGACATAATCATCTCCACTTCCTGTTTTTCATCCATTAATATAATGCTACTGCTTCTGTTTTGCAGACACAGTAGAAATATCTTTGAATCTGAATGTAAAATCTAAAAAGCTTCAGTTGTTACAGGAGAATACTGGTTTCACAGAACAGTTTCATTATATATCATGAGATTGGTTTTGAGTATAAGAGCGATTTAATTTTACTGCAGTCAATCTTTTGATTTAACAAATAGTAAATTTTAATGTAATGTTTTTGACAGTCATGGAGTTTTTGAGGGGATGCATGCAGCCTGAAGCACTATGCTTAACCTTCAAACAATCCCTAAATAAAATGACACATACCCAGCACAACACAGTGACATGAGGAAATACTGTTTCAGGTCTCTTTCTCTATACCTTCTGGGATTGGTTTCTCTTAAGTTTCGCATTATTTCCAGAGCAGTAACAATCCTGGTGGAACTTCTGCGCAGAGCTCTGCTAAACAGGAGCAGGCGCAGAAGAGACCTGCACACAACAACTGATATGTGCGCACACATCCACAGGACAGGCTGGCTACACTGAGTCATGATTTCAGGAAGTATCAGACTTAAAAATTGTATTTAAACCTGTTGCTGGGTACCTGTGCAGTCAGTTAAATACTCCTAGATTGTAGCTGACTTGGCTAGTTAAGGTGCATGAATAAAGGTCCTATCCACTGAGCCAGACTGCTGGGCTGGATGCCACAAAGCCAGTGCAGAAGTGTGCCAGCAGCACAAGTATTAGTTAACCGTGACTCTCAAAAGGGTATAACAATGTGTCCATCAGGACCGGAGCTAAGTGGGTATCACTGCCTCCAGCAGCAGAGTGTCATGCAGCCTGCTAAAGCTGTCAGACAGATGCACAGTCACCTGTGCAGAACCGAGGAACATACCATAGTAGGAAACTGCAGGATCCTTAGTAAAAATAAAATAAAAAAATGACTATCTGAAGATAGCACAAACAGCAGAAGACAATGTGTGCATGAAAGAAAAAAGAACAATGAATTTGGTCTACATGAAAGCCAAGACAATCTGGGAATCTCATGCTGGATAGAAACCCGCATGGTAAAAAGTACAGGTAAGTATCATTTATCACCCAGAGGACACTTCCTGAGCTCATACATGTGAAGGCTGATACACATGAAGGAGCATATACATTCTGCCAGCTCATCTCTGAGTTTCATTCTCCTTTTTCCTTTAGATAAAGAAAACCAAGATCTTTCTCTGTATGACAAAGGTTCAGCTTTCCCTTGCCTTCATGGAGGCTGTGTTAGCCACCTACAGATCTGTGAATTCACCAGTGATTGCCCTGCCAAAGAAGTGGAAGGAGTGAGGTGTGGTGAGTATGTGGCGTGGCACTTCATGGTAACCTTCATCCCCTTAGAACAAACAATTTAGAACAATATGTTAAATTGATTCTGTCTCTACCTTAATTCAGTACTTTGCCTCCTCAAATAATTTAGCCTATTTTCATTAATTTGATGTTAGAATTCTATTTTTTTTTTAATTACTCCATATTGGATAAATTTTATTTATTTATTTAATATTGCAGTAACTAGTTCAGCAACCTGCCTTTCATATGTGTAAATCTTATATAAACATCTGCAGCTGGGTGAGAAATTCTTTATGGACTCGAGGTCTGAACCTCCCTTTGAGGAAACCTCCCCAATCAGGAAGGCACTGATCATTATTCTCATGCCAATCACCGACACAATCAGTCATAAATCTGTCCCTCCAAGATCCCCATTCAGAGCTCATCTTGCATATCACTACAAAGAAATCCCCTGACTAAGTATAAGTACATGCGATGCTAAGAAACATCATTTAGCTTTTTTGCAAGTATGGTGGCAGAGATCTAGAATAATCTGTTGATTGGCCAACTTTCACTGAACACAGAAACCCTTGTAATGTCTGCAATTTCATATGCAGCAGGGTCTTTAAATATTTATGGAGTGATTTGCCATTCTAGATTGCAGGAGCTGCTGTTTTCCATAGTACCTAGAGCAGGACAGAGCTGTGAAGTGTCAAATATCTCCAGTAACAAAAAGTGTTGACATCCTGATGGTGTCTGTGGAAATGAGACCTATTAATATTTTAACATTGAAAAACACTGTGGCATAAATGGGGTAGCTTAGAGATCCATAATGAATTTTGACTTTTGCTACAGTTTGTCTTTTACCATAATCAGTTTTCTCCTATTTTCCTACTTTTTCTTGTTCTCCATTGTAGATAGTCTCCCAGAGGGCTCACATTGCTCTTTTGAAGAGGGTCCATGTAGCTGGACGCTGAACGAAACTGCAGCATCTCCTTGGGCTATCATGGGCTTTACTGAAATGGTTCAAGGTCATTCATTTCTAGGGTCTACCTTGCAAACCACTGAAGGTAGGTTCCTCATAGTTTGGTCTCAGTATGCCCGCGTGTGTGTGCATGTGTACAACAGTCTTGAACTTAGGTGTTTCTTTGATTAGTTTAAAATTTTTGGCACCACCCCTTCCTGAATCAAGTTTAACATTGGTATTATCTAGACTAATTTTAAATGTGGCTAAAATTAATTTTTGATCATTTGGAACTTAATATGAAATGTTCTGCAGCAAAGTTAATATGAATCTGTAGGAGTCTAGGATTTATCTTCACCTTTAAAAAATGTACGTGAATTTACTCTTCTCTATATATACCTCTTCTCTCTATTCTCTTATGAGCTATGCAATTGCAGTGTACTTCAGCAGCAACATGATAGCTGCTGCATCACAAAGTAAAAATTGACCGACAGAACTAAGCAACTTGTAGAAACACAAATCTTCTGGAGACTCTTGTCAGATTCTGGCAGTGGGTTAGAAGGAGCATCACATGTAAATCTATCCCAGGACCAAGTGATAATACATATTCTGTGCTGTAGAATACCACAGGGAAAAAAAAAAAAAAAATCTCAGAACCATCAGTTTGGTAAATAAGGATGGAGGCCAGACTCTCACATGTTCAGGTTTGAAGTCACAAATGTTCAGCATAGCTGAGTTTTTGGTTCACAGTTCCCTGTCAAAGTGAAGGGCATCCATATGATTGTCCCATTTGTCTCTTGAGGGCTTGTTTAAACTGTTCCTACGAACAAAGACCGCAACTAGGTAGGTAGTTCCAGTGCACAGTTTGTCTCAGCAAGAGTCATTGATGCAAATGGTGTAAGAATTAGGGTTGATTAAAGAGCACAGTGTAGATTGCTGAGGATCCTTGTATGGGAATATACTTGAATGGTTTTTGAGGTTTATGCACTCCTGTTCCAGGGAAGGGTTTGGGAAGTTTACTTTTGTACTGCTGAAATCCACAATGAATGTTCATTGTATCTCATTGTAATAAATATGCTCTCAAGATATGTTTCTACCATGCTCTCCTACTTACACAGTGCTTCAGCACAATGATGTTAGTTTTACAAGAGGGTTTTATGTTGTCTTTTTATAAAGCAAAACATTGTCTTTTTTTCTTCTTTTTTTTCTAATTCACTTTACTGTTCAAAGGACGCTTCCTCTACCTGCGAGCAGAGAGCAATCACACAAGTGGTATGGCCAAGGCTTACAGTACCAGTTTACCAGCAAGTATTGCCACTGAAGATTACCAGGTATATTGCTCTGTCTAAATGTTTTTGTGTAGGTAATCCTCAGGCTGCACACTGTTTGTGTAATATGCCTGTGCCTCTGCCCAATGCATAAAACAATGGAAAGCAGAAGAGCAGACTCTGCCTAGCTCACTACTTGTAGAATGACAGAAAAGAGACACGAGGGGCATTCCCTGTAAGTAAAAGCAGGAGTGCCAAATCAACTCCTAGATATGAAAAACTCCCTTGCTTAGTTGTACTGACCATTCCTCTGAAGTGAACCCAGCACCTGAATTGTGTGGGGTGTCCCTGGTATATAGGAGAGGGAGTTTGCTATCTGCGTGTGTTGAGCCATTCAGTATACGTGCTGATGAGACTTCTCTTTTTAAATTCTGTACCACTTTGCTAGGAATTAACAAACTTGACAGCTTCCCTGAGAACAGGAGCATGAAGTTTGCAGGGCATTAGACCTTCCAGGAATAGATGGGGCTAATAAACTTCTGTTCACGTTCTTCAGAAATTTCAGAACATGAAGGCAACCTGGCATGTATAAAATCACGTATCCTGCCTTCAGCCCAGATCCCTACAAAGTATAAGGGGAGATTCAAGATGCTGTAATTAAAAATATTAAATAATACTGAACTCATAACACTTAGGAAAATTAAGTTGCAAGTTTGAGTTGGAGTCCGGCCCTGCTAGGGGAAAACAGAAAGCTTTGATGCCTCCTAATTAGAACTGGCAACAGAAAAACAGTGCAGGTGCCAAAAATGTAGCTTCAGCATTTATATTTGTTTATAAATCCAGGTCATTTGCTGGGTAGTTCCAACAAAATAAAATGTGCTTGGAGCTAGGTTTACACAACCAGGAACAGTTACTGTTGGTTATGGGTGTCATACAGGAGATCCAGAATCATCCTTTCTTTCATTGACAAAGATTTGAATGCACATTTCAGGAGCAAGGAACTTCCCTTGGTTGTGTACATGCATGTGCTCCCTTTCTTGCTGGTGTTCTCAGCAGTTGAGTGCTCACAGCAGCAGTGGAAATGGCATCTCTTATCTGCGGCAAAATGGCAGTGGCTGCCTTACAGAGACAGAGTTCTGCTTCAAAATACTCTTTGATCTGGTAACCAAGTTGCTTACCTGCCATATGGGTGCTATGGTTCAGATGGTGTCTGTGGCTTGGAGAAAGTATATAGACTGGAGTTTTTTGTCTGTGGAGGCAGCCTAATTGCTCATTTCCTGAGCATTTGAGGCAGGGCCTCTCTCCCTTTACAGTGGTTTTGTGCCATGTAGTGCCTGGGTATGGATTGAGCCACATCAGTGCAACACATTAGGATGGATGGTTAAAATGGATACCTTAAAAGATGTGAACTGTGTCAATACCTTTGACAGGAAACTTTAGGCTGGTGGGAATACTGAGGAGAAATGTGCTTAGGATTGCTTTCCTGCAATAACCCAGCTCTAGAAGGAGTATTTAATGATAAAGCATTTATTGAGTTTAAGCCTGTGTTCCTCTGCTCTACTGCCTGTTGTTCCTGAAGGAAGTAACAGTCACCCAGACGGTGTCTGAGGCCATTAATATAGACATTAGTATCTGATGAACAGCTGCCCAATAGGAATGTCAGTCAGGGTCTCCACTAAGAAAATTCTTTACCAGGAACAGTGATGAGTCACACAAAAGCATTGGGGGCCTTACTGTGTGTTATTAAACTGTTTGACTCAGGATCAAAAGTTTGGTGTCTCAGATCCCTAAGGAGGGGAGTAATAAATACTGCTTCCTTCTTATCAGAGGATATCATACTTTTTCTGTTCTTCTTCTATTACAGATCCAGTTCTCAGTGCATGTTTTTGGCAGCTACAATGGTACTGTCTCCTTCTCTGTCAGTGAAGAGATAAATGGAGCTCCAATAACCTTGCCAATGTGGGAAAGAGCAGGGAGCTGGAGTGATCACTGGTTTCTAGTCACTTTACCAATGCCAGTGCTTCAAAATCGGTAAGAACACCAGCAGCAGCACCCAGGGATATCCCTACAGGTTTAGTAAATTATTAGTGTCTTAACTGAGAGGCATGACTTTAATTCTTGCCTTCTTCTAGGACCATTTCTAATGACAAAATTAGAGGAGTACGGCAATTTTGCTTGCTGAGGAAGTCTTCTGTCATATTTACATATCTTCACAGACACATACAGTTTAGGCCAGCACTTCCATGCATTCTCAACTTATGTTTAGGTTGTGCTTTCTCAGATTGATAGAATACACAGTTGTGCAGGCTAAGTGCACCCAGTAGGGAAACAGGTAAACTAGCAAAAACTGCACTCTGTACTCCTACAGTAAAAGCAACCACATGACTCAAACAAATGACTGTGGTAAAATCAGTTCAGCCAGTACAGCTGTCTAGTCTCAGGACTGTATCAGTGCAGCCTACGAAACGGAGATCGTTCCTTGCTACATCACTTATGAAACAACCTCAGCAAAAGACTGTGGCCCAAATCAGACTTCCACAAGAGTGTGTATCACAATTTTGGATGTAAAAATATAGCACAACATCAAATGAAGTCAAATATTGAAGATTTCAAGAATTTCTGCCCAATCGATTTTTAATCATATATTTCTTCTCCATTTCATGCCAGTCAATTTCAAGCTATGAAATAATGTTGGCAGCAGGTTATTTTTCACAATACAAATGATTTTTAAATTGCTGCAATCTGTTTTTTGCATCTTCCTCAAGAAAGCCTGTCTCACATGACACTTTAGACCCCCCCAAAAAAATAAATAATCAGTCTCAAAGTGTATGCAGTGAATACTATAAATGGAAAAAGATCTACCTAATATTGGCAATAAAATAGTGTCTCAAAACTTCATGGATTAGAAGGTATGAAAGGATTGCTTGTAACTTCAAATGTTTCCCACATCTTTTTGTAAAAGGCTAAAAATTTGGGTCTGGGAGTGATAACAATTCAGATCCAAGCAGCAGTAAAGTGGAGAGAGGGTGGGAGAATGTTGTTCTACCCTTTTGCTATTTTAATTTCATTATTACCTTTGGTCTCAACATTACCAAGTGTTCACCATATGCACCTTTGTCATGAATTATTCCATCAGAATACGGTAGGTCTGCAAGCTGGCAGTGTAATTAATATTATTGTCTGGCAGTCTGGAGCCTGTGGGTAAGCATATGTTTAGTTCTGTGTATTTAAAGTTTGACCAGTGAATTTGTCCAGAATAGCTTTTTTCCTCAGGCTTTTTCATCTGGACCTAACCAGAGCAGAGTCTTAAGGGCTCTTCAGAGTTGTTAAAGAGCTTCTGCCTCCTCTGATAAATGGCCTCTTACCTTTGTTTGCAAAGACTGATTTCTGTATCAGCCCTCAGTTCTAAAGGGAAACAGATCTTCTCTTGCTATCCCTTCCATCCTGCCACAGGTTTTAGGGAGCACTAGCCAGAACTCCATGAGAATAAAATGAAATTCAAATACTGCTATGTTTGAAAGAGTTGAGCACTCAGACAAAATGAAAGAATTAGGTCATGTGTTCATGTATTATGACAGTCTGTTTCAAATAGTTAAATCTTGTTTCACCTTATGTAACCTTCTTGTATGCCATTTTCAAGCAAATTTAAGAAGTGGGTAATTTACCATGTGACACAAAAGTGGTAGTTGCTATGGGTAGGGCTGGAACAGTTCAATCTAGCAAGCAGGCCTGTGCTACCTGAGCTAACAAGGTGAGTGAAAACCATAATAAGTTGTAATTTAGTGCTCTGATCTCTAACAGAAATAGAATCCTAGAATCATTCCAGTTGGAAAAGACCTCTAGGATCATCTAGTCCAACCTTTAAGCTAGTACTGACAAGTCCACCACCAAACCATGCTACTAAGTTCTACATTCTTTGCTGGAAAGTTTTGCAGCTATTTGACCCAAGCAAGGAAACCCTGGTCTTTGTACTCCCAGGACACCTGGTTGCATCCCAAGCCTCTTGGATTGTTCTTGCCATGCTGCTACTGCCCTGTCTCACCTTCTGTTAGCCCTCAGTCAGCACTCTTCCTTGGTTTTGTACACTTGGTCTCTCTTCCTTCTCCCCCAAGCTCTCATCTGTGAACATGTTTTACCTGTCTCACACTTCCAGTCCTAATCTGTCTCTGACTTCCTCCCTGGTTCTTGCTTCACTCTCTTCCAGCAGGTGCTATGTCTCTATGTGGCTTTATACAAAGCCTGACTCCACTCCCTGCTCTTCTGCTTCCTATTTTGCCTAGTCATCTCTTGTACTCTTTTATTTAGATGACCCCAAACTTACAGTCAAGGTTTATTCCCAGTCTTTCTGCTCCCATGGGCTACTTGTTTTTGTCTGAAGAACTCAGGCCCAAACCCCTTGCACATTATGTTCAAACTCCTCTGCTGTCATATTCCCAGGGAGCTCTCCAACTTCTCCAAGATTCCACCTTGTTCACTCTGTAAATCAGTTCAGTCAAGTTCTTTCTTCTGTTTGCCCAGATTCAGCAAAACAATGAATGGTTATGGGAGAAAATGCTGGGGGACAGCCAGTAGCAAACTGGAAGAAGAGAAGCCTTGACAAGTAGGAGAAGGAGCTCATGGAGGAGGATATCTACATAGTTTTCAGCAGTAGATTCCCCATACTAGTTTATTTCTTAGGAAAGAAAGATGACAAACTAAACAATTTGCTGATCAGTCTCCCAGCTGGGCACCTAGCTACTTGAAAAACTGTTTCTGGTGATCAGTCGGCATATTCACTCACTTGGTTCACGTATAAAGGGAAAAAAGCTGCTATCAGAAGAAAATCAGGCAGGTAGAAGACTAGACAGCAGATAGCTGTAAAGGGTAATATGTTAGAGCAGCAAAATGAATTCAATGAAAAGGAACACTGGAAACCCCTCTGGCTAATGCAGCACAGAGTTCAAAAGGCAAATTCTTCCCCTTTTTCTGAAGTTACAAGGAAGGGGATGCATAAAGAACCTAGAACTTATGAGATGTCTGTTTTTATGCACTGGGGGATGAGGGTCATTCCCTAGGCTCCCGCTTGTACTCAGCTAGAGCGGAAGTCTGTCATGTAGCACAGTGCCCCTCTCTTGTTCCAAGTCTGTGGACTGGATGCACTGGCTTGAGCTGACCAAAGCGATGCTGATACGGGTGTCTTAAGTAAGGAGTAGGTTGTGGTACTATAATTTTGGATCCTAGAAGTGCCCTAATCCTGGGTTCAAGGTGCTGTGACTTTCTCTTCCATCAAATGTTCTGGGACTGTGCAAGGTCTGAAAATGCAGAAATATTGCTAAACCTGCTAATAAAACAGGCTTATGTAGGAAGGTGATCCAGTGGTAGGTACTTCTAAGGGGGTAGTCATCCAAGGTACCCTTGATTTGCTGCACCAACACTTATTTCCAGAGGGTTCAGATTCTGGAGGTATTAATGCTTTCATTTAAGCACAAGGAGATATTCCTGAGTTGAGATAAAAGCAGCTTATCCCTAAAGATTTTGATTCAACTGTGCAACATCATATTAACTGTGGATGTTAATATGTGGGATGTGCATGTGACTGAGCACCGGCACAGGTTTCCCAGACAGGCTGTGGAGCCTTCCTCTTTGGAGATCTTTGGAATTCATCTGGGCATGATCCTGGGCAACCAGCTCCAGATGGCTGTGCTTTTGAGTAGGGGGGTTAGACCAGATGGCCTCCACAGGTAGATGCCAACCTCAACCATTCTGTGATTCTGCGACATGGCCCAACGTTGGGCTGGTGGGTGGAATATGCATGCATGCTCTATTGCCACTAATTTGGAACAAAGATGTACCTAGGCTGCAAGATTAAAGTGTTAGGCAGGTCAACGACTGATCTCTCATAAATCACAATTGAGCTTTGGTAGTGACAGCAGTAGAGGTCCGCTCCATATGCTTTTAATAAGTTGTAAATGGACTGGACATCAGACATCTGTTTATTTCTGAAGTTTAATGAAAAACAATTTAGTCCTATCTGCTAGAAGGTGATTTTTTAGCCCATTTTCTTTTCTCCTTTTGAATTCAGAATGTGGCAATGCACATGGGGCTTGACAGACTTCCTAGATAAGTAGCTAACACCTGGTCATGGTGGGAAAAGTGATATAGCCCAGAATGCAAACACTTCAGTGAGTTGTGGCTGAAATTTATAATGGCTTGACCTTCAGCTGAAATAAATTTGTCACTTTGTTGTTATGCTGAGTTATATTGTCCAAGGCTGATGCCTAAGATTTCTGTCTATTTGGATATTGTTGTTCTGTTCAGTTTTTATTTTGACAGTCTGCTTGGGGACAGTAAGAAGGAGATTTTTTTTTCATTTCCTTTTGCATGTGCCAAATTCTGTTACCATGATTGAATAAGAATGGTTGTACACTTATAAATATTAGTGAGATATGGTAGCTTGTGTTTCTACGTGTGTGTGCAGATAGCAGAAGAAGTAGGGTTCTCATATTTGTTCCACATGAAATGTGGCATTATATGAATATTGGTTGGTCCTTACTAGCTGTTGGTATGTGGATAAGATACTATCTAGCAAGCCTTTTTGGCTGCTCAATGGGTCTTGTCTGAAGGAAACACTCTAAACTGTGATTATCATGATTGGTTGATAAGGGAACATTATATATGTGTGTGTGTGTATATATATATATGTATGTATATATATATATATATATACATACATACATATATATATATACATATATACATGTATATATATGTATATATGTATATATATATATGTATGTATATATATATATATATATATATATATATATATACAAAAACAAACAAAGAAACAAAAAAAACACCTTCTGTCTTCTCTAAAACTTCTGTCTTACTGAAAAGGTTTAAGCTGCAACTCCTGGCAACTTGGGGCTGGAATTCCCAGGCTGACATCGCTATCGACAATATTACATTTGGACTGGACTGCTTCAATGACGGTAAGTCACGCGTTACGGAATCCCTTAAAGAATTTGGGTGGTGTAATCAGCATGCCACTGATCCAGGAGACATTTGTTCTGTTTCACCCACGGAGTGCACATGGTTCATTTGTGTTAGCTTTTACAGTAGAATGACATCTTATCTCAGATCTACTGAAGATTGAAAGTAGAGGTGATTTTACAGTATGTTCATCCCCTAGCGTTCTTTCTTTTCTCTAATCTGGGATATCCTATATCACATAGTAGAGACCTGCCTGCGTGCCTTGGCAATAAACACTTGACTTATGCCTGAGCTTTAAGTGGAAGAATTACATCACATTGTTCTTCAGCAGTCCTCTATGACCCACACACCCTGACAATTGATAGCACAAGTGAATTTGTTGAAAACAAATGGGAAAGCCACTATATTTTAAGAGACAAAAGGAGGAAAATGGAGGAATAAAGTGTCTCTCTGACAGTAAAGTTCAGGTTGTTGAAACAAGTCTATTTTACTCTGCAAGAAGGTGCATCAAATGTCACTGCCAGATAAATAATAGATGCATTCCTTTGCTTCGTTACTGCTAATGTGACTGATCACAATGTATTCCACTGAAGGTGGAGCCAGTGCTCAACTCCAGAACATGTTAGCAAAAGAGCTGAATTTTCTTAGCAGCCGAGTGGAGTGAGGTTGGATACTTGAACCATCTGGAAATATTAGAAACTGCCCTCTTTTTGTCCATGGAGAAAAGACCCATATGGTCTGTAGTAAAATAACAAAAGAATATGAAACACTTAAATTGTGACTTCTGTTGCAGACAAAATGTCCTGTGCTACCCTTCACATGTCACCACATCCATTATGTGTTAAAAGTTCTTCATTATCAAAAGCCCCTTTAACTTCCCACCTTCGTCTGATTTGGTGTCATCTACTCTGTCCCTTTGCTCTGTGGGGACTGAGGACACCCTTGTATAAAATGCTGAGCATGCACATTTTCATTTGAAATTAAGAGGCAGAGATGCTCATTTAGGGTAAAGTCATCTGTCCACTTCAGCTACTTAACACCCCTGGCTCCCAAACACTTTGGGACCTTCACACTAACACTTTCTTTTGAAATCTGAGGAAATCTTTTGAGGAAACTGAAGAGAGTGATTCCAGATGCTCTTGAGCCAGCTGCCATGCATCCAGATGTTGTAGCTTACTGCTCTCCTAACAGCAAATACAGGTAGCAGTGTACCTGCAGAGATTTTGCTGTCTCTGGCGTAGGGACATAGTATTTGGCAAAGAGGTGGGGTATAAATGCTACTGCAACAGTTTTATCAGAGCTTGTCCATTAGACAACACCCCCCCCACCACCCCCACACCCCAGTTACTCCTCAATTTCAAATGCTATAAATCACACCAATGTCCAGGAGTGGCAGCCTCTTACCCTATCTGAAGGTGTGACCCAGTTATGTGACTCATGCAGAAGACAGACATCATGAAGGAAATGTTTCTCAGAAGCCTTGTATTTGCCATTGTTCCTTGAATCCTCTTTGCAAATCGACGTTTTCTCGCCTCTAAAATCAACTCCCTCGCATTTGTCTTCTCATGACTTTAATTCAGTTAGGTTGCGGAGAAGCCCAGCAGCTCTGCTGTGCTTTAAGTAATGAAATTATTTCTCCCTAGCAAGGAGAGGTTTCAGATGTCAGAGATGGAGCCAATTAAGATCCAGGCAGTGAATTCTTTGCATGAGGGCAACAGGAAGGACATATGACGGGAAGGAAGAATATGCCGTTTGCTAGCATGTAAATATTAATTTCTTCATCTATTTCAATCCTGTAGTTCAATTGTTCTTCAAGACCTAGTGCAGACCTTGAAAGCCTTGCCTGTATGCATGCAAGCCAGGAAAGAAGGTGGGGTCTTCTGTATCCCTCAACACCAGGAGGGAAGTATTGGTAATATTTAGGAGGGGAAAAAAACACACAGTAGTGAGAGCAGCTCACAAAATATCAATAAGGACTTAAAACCAAACATCCAATTTTTTTGGATGGCAGATACTTGGTGGGGACAGGTGCTTTCCCTGTGAGAAAGGCAAAATGAAACCACCTTCTGATTAAAAAAATCACCCTGTGTAAGACAGCGTGACAGACCGGGTGACATGAGTCTGATATACTGTGAGAACTTTTAGGGAACAAACAGAAAGATTTTATCCTTTTAGTTAGCCAGTGCTAAATATGGGGTTCTAAGGAAGACAGTCTAAACATGAAAATGTGAGCTGGCATAGTGAATAGAATGCATCTGCATCATTGCTGTCCTCCTCAGTGCTTATGTGGTCACTGCTTTTACTGTTACATTTTAGTGCTGTGAGCATGGTATTGTTCCAGTTAATATCACAGCTCTGTGGTCTGTCAAAGTGCACTCTACTGCCCTGGCCTAGGGGTTACATTTCATTCTGCACGTCATTTACTCTTTCAAAGAAGGCTGTTTTTAATGTGACAGGACTGTCCAAAGAGAGCTTTGTATGGCATATCTCTAGTTTTTAACTTTGGAATCCCCAACCCAGCAAACCTGCCCTTTTTGGCCTGCCTGTCTCATTGCTTGAGGTGAATGGAGGTGAGTGGTTCAAGCTACTCAGCACTACCTCATTTGATTTATTCAGTCAGGTGTTGACTAGAAATACAGTTGGATCAGCCAAAAGGCTGGGGAATGGGGAGGCTGTTGGAGCTTCCTCATTCTCTTTTCCACTCCAGGACAAGCTGGAGAGACTTCCAGGATTACTCCGCCTGTATCTGTGAGGTGGGATCTCTGAAAAGATCATGCACAATTTGGGGATACTGCAAGGCACCTCGTATTAATTCCTGCCCCCAAACCACTACATCTTTTTTTTTTTTTTTTTTTCCCCCCATTACAGTCCCAGAGACAGAGAAGAGCTACTTGCTTTAGCTCTGTGCCTGCAGAAGTTTCCCCTTCTCCTTTACACTTCCTTCTGTCCCTCCATGGTTTGTGAGTCAACAGCATGAGCTAAGTCCTGGAGTAATGGAGTTGTGTGTTCTTCTTATTTTTCTGATATAAGCACACCTTAACATAAAGAATTTTTGTTCCTTTCTATTCACCTAAGAGTCAATAATTTGGCTGTCAGAGGAGCAAGTAGAAGCTAAAACAGACTAGAGCACCAGCTTCTGGATTCCAGGCCTACAATATATTTGTAGAAAAATGCCACCTTACAAATTCATGTCTGGCAGCACATAAAGGATCATCCTCGTAAGAGTTAACAGCTCTTGTGGACAGGCTGATGCTCAGCCTGTCAAGCAGCTTGTGTACTGAAAACAGAGGAGACAGAAGCTTTCTTCCAGCATGTGAGGGTTTGAGACTGTTTGGAAAAGGAGGAAAGATTGTTTGTTTGGAAACAAAGCATTGCCTCAGGATACTCAGTTGGGATGCTGAAAAAAAATCCATGCAGACACAGACCGGGTCTGTATTTTGGGGACTGATTTACATTCCATCACTCTGGCAAACATAACCAGACTTCTTGTATGTCTCTAACTATCTAAAACTGTTTTGACCTATGGGATTCATAATTCAGTTCAGGCCTTGGGAGACCAAGCATATTTTCTGGCTATGCATTGTCTTTTTCATTTGGTTTTCCTTCTTGCCTTTGATCCAGATCATTTGTTTTGGGTTAATTTCATTTTTCACTTGCTTGACAACTCCATCCATTGAAGTTCTGTATCTCAGTATGAACAGAGTGTGTCAGTACAAAGCTCCCTTTTACTTCCATCCATCAATGTGCATTCAGTCAGACCTAGGGGAAATATTCACAGGAGTACAAACACAGCAAGGTCACCATGCTTCAATTAGTTATTTGGCCTTTCTGACACAGCTAACAAGGGTGTTAATTATTGCTATTTAGAGTAGTGTCTTTGCAGCAGAGATAATTGTCCAGCTGGAACTGAGTGAGTCTCTTTTGAATAGAGCATCAAACAGCTGTTAGATTCTCACAACTGGAACAAATTGAAATATTTGTAATGTTTTTCAACTAATGAAAAATATTCAATATTAAATTAACTGAGGGCTCATAAAATGGAAGGAAGTCTCTCCTTTTTCTTATCACGATTTCCTAATCACAAAATAGATCTGCCTAAAAATGGGTAATTTAACTTTGGAAATAGGATGCCTGCAGAGTATAAAGCAAGTGTTCAGTTACTACTTTTTCCTGTTCTATTTGGTTATACATGATGTTCTCAATGCATTCAGATGCTTTGGTTCAGCAGATACTTTGAAGTCCCTCCTCTCTGAGATAGAGCTGATTTTTGAAGGTCTGTTTCACTGCTCATAAATGCTACCTTTTGCTCTGTTTTTTCAAAAAGATTTGTCCAAAGATTTATGGCTCCTGTCACTGATATACTGCTGTTTCTTAACTATGTCTTCTAGTGAGACGTCATTTTATTTAGTATTTTATTCTATATGCAAGGTTGGGGGTTTCAAAGTTGTTTGGCTATTGAAGAATGACCCATTAGGCTGGTTTGCCTACTATGACACTGTTAAGAAGTGAAAATGACTTGGTTTTTTGACATCACCGTCCTTTACACGTGCACTCATTTGGCTGTCCACAATTGTCATTTGCTCCTTTGACCAGCACAGCATCAGTACTTATCTGTTCTCCCACACCATGTTTTCCCAAGTCTCTTGTAATTGCAGACAGTGCAGTTTGCTGGCCAAGGAGCTTATTTTGCAGGTAAGCCTCCATAGGATAACACGGGGAGTTTGTGTTCATGTTAAGTCCCACTGATTTCAGCACAGATAGAAGTAGCTAAGACAAAATACAGGCCCAAAAGAATGGAAAAAAATGCTGGGTGTTTTCTGTCAAAGGTATTCTTTACTTATTTTAACCAAATGGTTGCACTTCATTCGTTCATGTGGTTTTTAAATTTTCTCTCTCTCTTTTCTACCATCCTCCTGTCCCTCTCATCCATTCTACAAACTATTACAGGAAGACAAACAAATCATTTCAGTGGGAAGCGACAGTACCCACGGGAGATTAGTATCCCCGATGAGCATCTTCTGAACCCCCTGGAAGAGCCTTCCCTCCCAGGTAGATGATTCTGTAGTGAAAAACTGTCTCTTGGCTGTAAGAGGTGGGTCGCTTTGCATCTCCCATATGTGATCAGCCTGAGTGTGCTCTGCCTGACCTATAGCAACAGAGCAATGAAGTATAATCCTTCCCAAAGTTGTGGAGACCACGTCAGGCAATCTCTGCTTGCTATAGGACAGCACTTTCCTGAAGTGCAACTCCGCAGTCCTTAAATAACAAAATGTTTTAAAGGAAAACCAGAATCCTTAGGTAAAAAAGCTTTAAGAAAAAACAGAAGCTACGTGATTCAAATTCAAAACACACAAAAGCCAGGCCAGGAGAGAAGGGTGTAGGACAGTTCAGGAAGGTGGGGATAGACAGAAGTCTACTGGGACTTAGTGAGCAGTGAAGCTGAACCTAATGGGTGGGATAATACAGGTGTAAAGATGAAGTTCCAGGGAGCGAAATAGGTGAAATAGATATGGAAATCCACTGAGGAGAGAAACTGGACGAAAAGCAAGGAGGACAGGGGATACTAGGGACCAGTTTACTGATAGCAGTCAAGTGCCACTCTGGAGGACAGATAACAGCTGCATGGGTGACTAGAGTTGTCTGAAGGAGGACCTGAGGAGAGGAGGCTGGGGTTGCCTGAGGAGCCAGGCATAGAGAAGAGGCAAGAGGAAGTGACAAGACAGGACATATTAAGTTTGGAACACAACCAGTAAGTATTCAGGAAAGCATATTCTAGCCCATAACCTTCAATGAAATGTAAGATTCCTGTGTTTTGAGGTTGTTTTACTGCCAACAAATAGCTGTGTTCACCTGAGATGTGACAATCTGTATTGCTGTCAGTTTCTTAGTTAGCTTATGTGGCAGAGATTTCTGTAGTGTAGCTAACATTCTTACCCCACCGATCCATCTGTGTGTTGGCAGGGTGACATCTGTTGAGGATAGTTTTTCTTGCCTTTTCCTTTAAATAAGATTAGACTTTTATTTTTAAAAGGCTTGTGATTTTTACTGCTCTTTTAATCATTCAGCTCTTAAACAGTTCCGTGTTGGTAAATCCTGTGCCACTTGATTCCGACCCTTGTGTGTGCAGCATATCATACAGTTTTAAAAACTTTTACTACCTTTCATCAATGGTCACTAGTTGCAATGGCAGATGTTTTCGACTTTAATTTCTGTGTATATGCTTCAGCCCTCACCTGGAAAGCTGAATAATACTTCCTTGTTTCATACGGGCATTGAAAAGAAAAATTTGCTAATGTCTGTGAGGCACTTGGATAACCCCCCTCAGAATCCCCTCTGAACCCCACAGTGATGCATTTATCTGCAGTCCATGTTTTATTAAGTATTTTGCAGGAAATAAGGTGTGAGAAAAAGAGTAGTGACCATAAACAGAGCATTATTTGTGCTGTGGCTAGAAAAAAGCTAGGATAATGTGGTAAAAGCATTTTGTGATCTTAAGGACAGTATCGCAGTGAATTGTATTATGAGGGAACTGCATTAAAGTTGAACAGTTAAATTTATCTATAGCATGTATCATTTTTGAAGTCCTCAGCATTGCAAATGTAAATTTAAGTATCTCTTTTTGTATAATTACTGTCACAAGCATATGATCAAATTGACCTATTCAGTTTTAAAGCCCTGTACATAGACAATAGTGCTGCAACATGATCTTTCTCACAATCATCTAGTTTTTATGTAAAAATCATTAATGTCCTTTGTGAATAACAATTATGTGAATTTTGTTATCAAAGAATCACAAAGGAAACACATCAACAGGAAAAGTTGCTTATTTGGATGGCACTTGACCTCTAGTTAGAGTTCTGTGAGTTATTGCACATGCCTGAGAAATACCAGGAAGCTCATACCTGCCCTAACTCTGGCTGTTCTGCTTACAGGGGACACATCTGTTGTTCTCTGGTGGTTCACAACATGTGGTGCTAGTGGTCCACACGGGCCAACTCAAGCTCAGTGTGACAATGCCTATAAGAACAGCAATGTGTCAGTGACAGTGGAGAAAGAGGGCAGGCTTCGAGGAGTGCAAGTCTGGAGAGTGCCAGCCACAAACCGATACAGGTATGTATCCGTGCTGAAGAGGCAGACATTTATCTACTTTGTGGTTGTGGAGTTTCAGCAAGCATAAGTGGGAGACCATCTGTATGAGGGGGTGAAGAGAACATCAACATAAAAAAGACATAGCTAGCTGAAAGGATCTGCGTCTGAGCTACTGTTGAAACAGTGACTTAAGGGAGATTAGAACAGGAGTGACTGTGGGCATGCAATTAAATAGAAGTGCTACCATCATTTCAGCCCAAAAGCCTTGGTGTTTTTGATTTGGCCATGCCAGCTCATGCTGTTTGCTTCTGAAATCTGTCTCCAGTGCTCTGGCTTAGAGTTGATCAATCCTCTCGAGCAGCTTCAGCTGTGGGAGTATCAAAAAAAGGATGGCCATGAGATGCTGCAGCAGGAGCCTGCTCTGGAGCAATGCCTGTTTGGGAGTGCAGGCTGGGGAGAGCTCACAGATGGAGCTGCTTTGGGGAATGAGAAGCGTAAGATTTGTCTCTTTAACTACACCCATTTCTTTCAGGATTTCTGCCTATGGAGCAGCTGGAGGGAAGGGAGCCAAAAACCACAATAAGAGGTCCCACGGGGTCTTCATCTCGGCCACCTTCCAGCTGGAGAAAGACGAGCTGCTGTACATCTTAGTGGGGCAGCAGGGGGAAGATGCCTGTCCTGGGGTGAGGGCTGCACAAGCACATGTGGGCAGACTTTGCAGATGAGATTCAGTGGGTGGCTTGGGGTTTGGCTGAACTGGTGATGAAAGACAGAAATCCCAGGATCCAGCAATGAAATCCAGTCAGGACTGGGAAGAACCAATAAACCAAGTTAGAAAGAATCTCAAAACAAATATAAAGAACTCTGAAAAGAAAAACGACTCCAAAATGTACAAACAAATGCAAAGCCCACAGGAACTTTTCTTTAAGCTCCTGGTATTTAAATTCTTCATCAGTTTTCTTCTGCTTATTTTAAAAGGGGAGCTACTAGGCAAGAGTTGTGAGCTCCCTCTTATTTTTCTGCAGCCTGGATTTCTTTCTGTCTGCCAGGATTTCAGATAATTTTCTGTTGTTTATGGAAGCATCTACAAGCCCTAAACAACATTGTGGCTGCACTTTCTTAGATGCTCTAAGCTTAGAGACAAATATCTAAATCCAAAGCCTATCAAAACCAGTGGGAATCTTTCCGCTATCTACAGTAGCCCCTGAATTAAATGTATATAATGGCAAAAGAAAACTACTCATGATGAACAGAAATTGATGACACAAATGGTTATACATGTGTCTGCTAACACCAGATTCGGTTATCAGTTAGGCTCAAAAGCTACATCTTCACCATGGATTCTTTGTTATTACCTCTTTCCAGAAATGTGATCTGCCAGCCCATGCCCAGGAACTCTTTTCCCAACAGATAGACTACTATGCAGATAGACTGTTTTCTCTTTTCCTCACAGATAGACTACTGTGCAGACAGTTTTCTCATTTCCTCTCAGATAGACTATGAAGTTTTGGGGATGTGTATGTTATTCTTGGAGGCATTCAAAGTTCCCATTAATCTTGCCCAGAGCATATGACGTCTTTCCCAGATACTGCAACTGATTCTAAAACCAATGTTTCTTCACCTTAGGTAGTACAATAATTACATCTATCTAAATAAAACATACATTTGTATATCTGAAGTTCCCTGATAAATCTAGATAGTGGACTATCTAGGCTTAAGTCATAATCTTCAGAGATTCCTTTATTACCCTACATGTATATTTCGTGAATTGTTCCTGAAATGGCAAGGTATATCCCAGTACAACCTCCCTTTGGAAGATGCTATTGGAAAGTTTTCCCATCTTGGCCCAACTTTGTTTCTGGCTTTGGAAATCCTGCTGAGTGTGTATGTTAGTAACTGATGTGCTTGTTCCTTTCTATGAAGAAGTTCTGCAGCTACAAACATTCACTCTATCCTCAGATTTGCCCCAACTGTTTTTCCCTGGTCTCCAGCTATGCTGCCATCCTTAGTCCTCTTCTTTGAATGAGAGGACACAGGCAACACAACTGGCACCATGCTTCTGGCCTAGATATGTGACGTGATCTACAGACATGGGGATTTCACGTGCACTAAGCTAACAGTTTCTGAAATCATTCAGAATTTATCATCTAACTGAAGTTGGGCAGATTTGCAGTCATTGCAACTCATGTAACTCAGTGTACACAAAAAAAAATAATCTAAGGTGGCCAAAGGTTCTTCACTTTTTCAACCTTTTCAGTGTCATCTAGTACTTAGCAGGAATAAAAAGCTGGGACTCCAGATACCTCTTCCAAAATGTGTAATTGGTTCACTGTTAACTATATTCCCTGCCCACCTCTGTCTGCTTTATGCATTTGTGACCTTGAGAAATAGGTAACAAGTATAGAAATAAAGAAGATCTGAGAATTAATCCATAATTCAAATACGTTTTAATGTTTTTGGATATACGATGTTCTAAAAATGCGGGAAAAAATTATGTGATATCAATAATGAGTTAATTGCTGTAATACTTTCTAACTGTAGCGTTTCTATTTTTAATTGCATGTGTGGCATAAGTTTGCAAGTCAGAGGTAACAGTTCCATCCCTCACCTGTTGGTCCTTGTAGAAGAGCTTATCTTCCATATAGATAATATATATACTGATTTATGTGTGTTTGACTAGCATCACAAACAGTATTACTATACTGAGATAGATAAATCTCAAGAACTGGGCCTTGCTAATATATGAGTGTGTCTCTTGTTTCCTTTCAGGCCAATCCTCAAACCCAGAAGATCTGCTTAGGGGAGTCATCTCAAGAAGATTATAAAAAAAGAAAAGACCTGAAGGACTGGGCTGGAGGAGGGGGTGGTGGAGGAGGAGCAACCTATGTCTTTAGAGTAAGTATTCCCTCTTTCCATCCAATCTGAGCAACGTCCAGCAGAGCAACTATCTTTCACTATCTATCGTGACATATGATACTCAGTTCTTAAAAGAAAGTGATGGAAAAGGAACATCTTTTTCTCTTCCCCCTGTCCCCTCCACCTTTTACTGTGTCTCTCCCTGTCTTTTTGTCCTTTTAATTGAAATTCTTCATCCCTTTTCATATCCTTAATCATATTTGTCACTGTCACTAAGGAAACTGAACTGGTTCTTCAGTTCTTGACACCTCAGGTCCGGGAATCACACCAGGGTCCTATTTTAATACTGGCAGAAGTCCTCCAAAAAAAAAAAAAAATCACTAGTATTCAATTGGACAGTTACTATTGTACACAGAAACACTGTGTAAAGCATTTTTATAATGCAGTCAGGAAACGATCAGTAGTATTACCTTGGCATTTGGCCACCTCTTCTTTGGGTTGCTTTCATGTTTTTTGATGAGTTTGTGTAAGTTCACATATCCAAGGGACATGAATTTTTTCTGATGTTTGATGGGGGGTTTTCCAGCAGAAGGATGGGATTTTCGAACCTTTGCTCATCGCAGCAGGAGGAGGAGGGAAAAGCCTACCTGAAGGCTCAGGACAACTCCCCTGGATGATGTACCACTGGAGCAATTTGAGAACAGCACTGCAGTACCTGGAGTCATGGGAGGACTGGGGCAGCAGGTGAGATGCTAAAACCATACAAGGTCTGAATCTGATGGCTGAATGCACAAGCTGTCCTGTAGGCAAGGAGCGAGGGAGCTTCTTGATCTTTTGGAATTCTTCTGTGGTAGCAGTGGTTAGAATTATGCTGGTAGACCCTAAAGGATGTCTTTTTATATGGTGTGTCCCTATATAAAATAGAATGCACAGGACAGGTGATGAGTGCTCCAGTTTCCATAGAAGGGGTCCTCTCTTCTCTGTAAAGGACTCACAGAGTGAAAATGATGTTTTGGGAGTGGAGCGCACTCCTCCACGTTGTAACAATGGCCTTAGAAGAGAAGACTTTTTTTCTCTGTTACTCCCCTGTAAACCTACCAACAAGAATGTTTCTGGAATTATCCTAGAAATGGAAGCTTATTTATAATCTTGTAATAAATGTGCCTAGAATCCATTCCTAAGAGACAAAATAATAATAATAATTCAGCAGTTCTCCATCTCTTGCTGTGTAGTGTCCTTATATGGAGGGACCACTGGAATGAGATGAGGAAATCCAGTTTATTTTTTATTTCCCAGGGAACTCAGCATGGCTGAAAGCCCTAATCAGTTATCCCAAAGGAGTTTGGTGGGCTCCTTATTTCCCCAGTGCCACTAGAAATTGGTGCTAAAGTGTTGGTTTTGCAGCAGGTACCCCATATAATCCACTATATTTCTACTTTGTTATTATCTATAACAAGGAGCTTGTCTGTATATTCTCTTAGCCTTTAAGAAAACAGTTAACTTGAATGCAGGCACTTCTTAACACATTAACTTTTATTTGTTTGTGCTTTCCTCACCTGTTCTTGTTTTTCACGTTTCACTCTTTGATTGTGAAGGTGGAGGTGGTGGCTGGCAAGATGTGACTCTGCTTCCTCAAGCTGGAAAGTCCCTTCTGGAAGGTGGAGAAGGGGGGCAAGCTTGTCCCCAAGCACTAGCCAAACTCCAGTGGGCCACCTCTGGTGGTTTTGGTGGGGGAGGAGGAGCTTGTACTTCTGGTGGAGGAGGTGGAGGCTACAGAGGTAGGTCTGATGAAGAAATAGTCATACTCTCTATTTTTATACAATTCAGAGCACCTGCAGCTAGAGGCTAGAGCTCTCATTGCAGAGGTACACTACTGAGGAAGATAATTCACAGACACTTCAACCTGAATTGTATGAGCCCCCACCTCACTCCATCTCTAGTTAATTGTGGAAGTCAAGGTTGCAGAAGTGTTTCTACAGGACTTAGTATTTGGAAGATATGCTGAATAATCCCTTACTTTGTCCTTAAGTTGCTCAGGGAAAAATGCTCCATTTTTTTTTTTGTGTTTCAAGCAAATACATCTTAACCTTGCTGAACTGAGAAACCTACACTGGAATAAGTCATTTCACTCATCTTCGTACTTGTTGGGATTGAATGAGTGTTATCCATCATGGATGTTAAACATACTAATACCACTGAAAGGCTGCAGAGTGACTGCACTTATTTAGAAGCAGGAAGAAATGTGACACTTTAAAGGCATCACATTTTTGCAGCATTGATCAGCTAGCCTTACTCTTCTTTCTTCAGGGGGGCATGCCTCTGACAGCGATGATATGCTGGCTGGTGGGCAGGATGGCATCTCTTTTGTGAACCCCATTGGAGAGATCTTCTTGCATCCCCTGGCAGGTACAATGCACTTTTACTTCTTTTCTTCCTCCTTTTCTTTCCCTTCTCTATTTCCTCTTTCCCGCTCCCTTTTCTCCTGCCTTTTCCTTTTATGCATTTCATTCAGGCGTATTTCACTCTGCAGGCCAGTTCCTCAGCTGTGGTTATTGTTTTAAATTTGTATTGCTCTGGGACCTTTTCCCTCGCAATCTCCTAAGCCATGAGAGGCACCAGTCATCCAGTTTAACTGCACATCCTCAGTCCCAGACATTTTCAGGTCAATTCACTTCAGTACCTCTCTGCTTGAGGGACACAATTCCTTCTTCCCCACCCTGGATCCCATCATTTTTTTTTGACATGTGTCCACAGTATCTGCTGTCCTGCAGAGAGAGGGAGAGGAGTTGTATGTGCATAGTCTTTCTTTCTTTGTCCTTTTTCCTTTTCCTTTTTCCTTTTTCCTTTTTCCTTTTTCCTTTTCCTTTTCTCCCCCCTTGCCCTCTTTTCCTACTGTAAAAAGATGAGAAAAGCTAAGATAAAACTGTCCTTTCTGATTCCTCATTCAGCCATGGAGAGTCATGGTGAGGTGGAGGTTCAGATCTATCTTAACTGTAGCCACTGCCACTCAGACAACTGTAAGAGGGACCCTGACACCAACCTGCCAGTCTGCCAATGTGAGATAGGGGCTGTGCTAGCCAACGACAATGTCACCTGCACTGGTAAGACGTAGGACTTTTTTTTTTTCTAATTGGATAATGTTTGTATTCATTGTGTCATCTCTCCTTTTGGCTTTTTTGATATTCAGATACCCAATACTGAAAATTCCTGATGTCCTTCCCTTATATGCTGAGCTGCATATCTATCATGATATACAAAATTCTGGTTTGGGTTAGGTGGAAGGTGAAATATTTGTAAAGGGACACAGTGGAAAATTCTTGAATGGGCACAGTGTATCAGATGTTTAAGAGTAAATACCTTTCTTGTATAATATACCACCTAATGCTGAGATATTTAAGCCACAAATTACTTCCTTCCACAGAAGTTTCTCACTGTGCCTGTTCGGCTGATGCCTGGTATTCATTATGTTTTTCTGACACAGTCTCTCAGAACTCCAAAGTATCAAGACTGTAGAGAGTTTCAATTTGTTAGCAGTGATGTCATCCATTAATAAAAAGCTGAGGAATGGAAAAAAAGAAACCTGTGTTTTATCAGTTAGATTTCTGTCTTAACAATGTTTTAAAAATGATTTAGGTATTTTTTCAAACTCCAGGGCTGACTTTGTGTAATTTTTATAAGATTGTCTGGTCATGATCTCTGTATTGTTTTCTGAAATAGAAGGAAACTTGACAGGGATTATTTCCTGCAGCTTGGGTTGTTTCCTGATTAATCCGCCATTATTATTCTTTTTCCAGTGCCACAGACTCGCATCCCAGAGGGACACCTGCCTCTCCCACTCCTCCTAGCTGTGGTGGCTGTGATTGTTGTGCTTGGAATGATCCTCACTTGTGGTAGCCTCTCTATCAGTAAGAAAAACTCATTTCTTATCAACATTTGATTTGGCTTTACCCAACTAAATTAGACAAAAGGGGACCACCCAGCCACATGCTGCTACTTCTAATACTTGGAGCCAGTGTTTTGGTCTCCCAGGTTGATCAGAGGGACGTAGAGAAAGGAACGATAGGAAAAATTACTACCCCGCAGTTAGGCACAAGCATAATCCCAAAGGCTAATGACTGCTCTGGCCTGGTATTTGCTGCAGAGGAAAGCTTGGAAAGCCCTCTTCGCAGACACTTTCTTAGCAGCCATTGCTATATAGACTGAAGTCACAGTCTGTGATTAAATATATAACTCATTCAGGGGAGTGGTATGGCTTTTGGAACTCAATAACAGCTAGGTGTCTTGTGGAGCAGCCTTTTCTCGGCCAATGTACAGAGAAGCAGAGGAAACTTAAGTTTCTCCATGACTAGGACTCTGCAGGGACTGTTTCGCATATTCAGTATTAAATCACTACAGGATGACACACACACAGAGCAATGCTGGCAAGCTAAAGATACTTCTTGAGCATTTGTAGTTACTGACTTGGGTTCTTCTTTCTGTTCTGTGTGGCTAGTATTGCATTTTCTCTCCAAGTGCTTATCTTGTTTGTCTAATTTTATTTGCCTCCCCACCCTCAGTTTATCACCTTAAGAAACAGCAGCTGGAAGGAGCCAGAGCACGACTGCAGAGCCCAGAATATAAACTGAGCAAAATCCGCACATCAGCCATCATGACAGATTACAACCCTAACTACTGCTTCGCAGGGAAGGCTGCCTCTCTGAGTGAGCTGAAGGAGATCCCACGGAAGAACATCTCTCTGCTGCGGTAAGGCTTGCTGCAGGGGCTGCTCTTTGGCACAGAAGAAAGGCACCCTGAACCAAAGGCAGAGGTAGAGCTCACACACGTTTTATTCACTGTCAAGCACCCAGAACAAGAAACTGAGGGCCTCCTGGGAAGCACCTAGTCCAGGCAAGGAAAAATGTGATGTGTGACACTTTCGGTGTTCTTTAAAATATTTTGATTCCACAAAGCTCTTAAGCGCAGGTATGAGTTCATGAGCCTTCTGTTCAATGCTCCCATACAGAGCAGAGGGTATTTCACCTCTCTGTTCTTGTGTGATGTCCTGGATTACACCTCACACCTGGCAGTAACTCCCTTCCAAATCTATAGTGGTATTTCTTTTTCTGCATTTCCTGTCACAAGAAAATACACACTAGATTACTCTTCTATTCTATACAGTCCAGATGATCTTGATTAAAGCTATAAGGAAAGGAAAATCTTGATCATTCTTACATGTTGTCTTTCTCCATCTCCTGAAGAGATCAGCCTGCAGCTTCCGTTATACGTTGTTTTCCAGTTCTTTCTTGTCCTGCTATTTTCACACCTTGTGTCAGGGCCTTGGGACTGAGGACTGCTTTATTGCATAGAATGGTTTGGGTTGGAAGGGACCTGTTCAGAACCTGTTGGAACCACTGAGGTTCCAACCTCCCTGGTTTAGCAGCAAAACCAGAAGATAGCGAGAAGTTATTTTTAGAGGTTTGAGATGAAGACAGTTATTGATTCTATCTCTTACAGCAGGTTCTACACCTATTCTTGGACTGGACAAAAAGAAGGGCTCAGCCAACGCTTGGTGCAGGGGCACATTAATATCTGTTCTCTCTCTTTTTCTCCCAGGGCGCTAGGACATGGTGCATTTGGTGAGGTTTATGAGGGAACAGTGGTAGGCATTGCAGGAGATCCCAATCCTCTTCAAGTGGCTATCAAGGTCAGTACCCACAAATTTTGTATACAACTATAATAACCAGTAAGAGCCATATTATCTTATTGCCATTCCAGTTGGTGATTCATGCTCATTACTTGTATAATGGCAGATGTGTGTATATGATGCATGTTTTCACACATTGCTACATTTGAGAGTTATAAACTTTGATTTTTTAGCTGAATGGCACCAACAGCAGGTTGAAAGTAAAGCATCTATCTTGTTCACTGTTTGCCTAATTCCCATGAGTTGTGATCTAACTAGGATAAGAACCTAAAAAGGGCAATCGCTTTTGTAGCCTATACCACTGTTGCTGTTAGGTGTTGGAACGGGTGCCCAGGGAGGTGGTGGAGTCACTGTCCCTGGGGGGTTTTAAGTAAAGGTTGGACATGGTGCTTAGGGACATGGTTTAGTGGGTGACATTGGTGGTAGGGGGATGGTTGGACCAGCTCATCTTGGAGATCTTTTCCAAACTTTATGATTCTGTGCTCAGGAGAGAGAGAAGCCATACCCACAGATGAGAGGTTGTGTGAATTAGACTGCTTTATACTGTTAGTTAAAATAAAATAAATAATCAATCATCATAAATAAATATACCTCCCTTGAAATCAACACAGAACCTTGAGTTCACCCCAGCAAAGAATCTGGTCTGCCCCCAAAAATTTAAGTCCTTCTGAGGTGGTTGCTGAGAGCCCTTGATGGTTCCACTAGGACAATAGAGTTGCTGTCCTGTGCTTTTCTGCCACAATGATTTATTGATCCAAATAGCTGGGGGACAGAAAAAAGAAAGAAAGAGAGAAAGAATGAACTCAGGGGAAAAAAGTCTAACAACAAACAGCTGGAAAAGGATTTTTAAATCCTGCATATAAAAAAGCAAACCTGGTCAATGTTAGTATGAACCGTTTGTCTGACAGGAAACAATAAATATTTAGAGTAATGCTTGTATATTATTGCTTCTGCATTTCAGTTTTTAAGTGTTTTCTCATAAGTTTTTCATTTGACATTACTGTATTACAAAATTTGTATTATTTCACTGTTACATTTCTTTTATACTGGGAGTAGTATCTGCCTACCACAGATGAAGCTTGCAGGCAGTTTCTTAGTGTTGCATAGTGTTAAATATGCTGCTATGAATATATAGTGTGATATCATCCTAATTTTCCATGTCATTAATGGCAAGAGATAACAGGCTAGTTTTCTGTGAAATTACTGCTGTTGCCTCAGGATTTGCCAGTTACGCAGCCCAGAAATATAGGATGTTTTTATCCTCCTTTTATTCTTTTATAAGTTTGTGACTCAGAGGTCTAAATCTACTTCTGTGGGTTCAACCCAAAATGTAGCTTTCTTTAACAAAAAGATGTCCTATTGTTATTCACTCTGTCTTTCAAAAAACCTCTTTAAAAAAA
The DNA here is from genome assembly GCF_964035555.1 of Netta rufina. Classification (NCBI taxonomy): domain Eukaryota; kingdom Metazoa; phylum Chordata; class Aves; order Anseriformes; family Anatidae; genus Netta; species Netta rufina. The sequence continues at coordinate 32,321,566 of NC_140128.1, forward strand.
AAAAAAAAAAAAAAAAGGAGAGAAAAGAAAATGGATCATGCGTTACATGTATAAAAACCAAGAACAGACACAAGTAGTTTTAACTGCCCAACTCAGTTTCACTGTCCGTACTGGAGGAAGTACCACAGCATGGTGCCCAACAGAAGGAGGTCAGTGTGTTGTTCAGCTGTGATAAGCCCATAAGGATGTCACCAATTTTGCAAATCTCAGCAGTGATGGCCGCTTATAAGGGGCTGTCTCCCCACTTGTTCACCCAGTTCCCTGTAAAGGATGCCCTGAAGATCACCAAAGGCTGCTCTTCTCTCCTGCTGGTAACAGAGAGTACCCATGGGGCCCAAAATGTGGCTGTGCTCATTTTGCATCATAATAGAGAGCATCAGCCTTAATCTGACTTTACAGAAGAAGCAGGTGCAGACTATCAATAAAAAAAATATATTTGCAGTAATACTACACATACTGTTTTGTGGGTATTCCACCAATTTATTTAATAGACCATCTGCACTGTCCTGTGTGAAGCAATCACTTGCTTCATATAGCAAAATGCAACCGTGTCTTCTGTAGCCCAAACTGCCATTGACAAGCACGGGGTCTCCTCGCTGAGCAGCAAACACACCCCCCACTTTCTGAGTGCAGTTTGGCAACAGGAACTACACTGCTGTGAACAAATCACCCTATAATGCTCCAGTGGGCAGCTCCTGATGCCTGCGCTCTCAGTTCACTTTTATCAGTGGCAGATGATGTCCCATTCTGCTGGCAGGAGAGAAGGCCATGTGACACAATTATATAAATCATGGCTCCATGTGTCGTAAGACATGGAAGCATGTGCTGCAGTGTGGACATATAGCAAAGGGAGAATAAATTCACACCTGTGGCTTTAAAGTGTTTACCAACATTTTTCTTAATGTTTACCTGAAGTTATTTTGATCCAAACAGAGTTACACATGGTTTACGTGCACACACACAAAAAAAAGCCTCCAAGTAGCTCACCCATTTCCTATTCCTTTAACTGACACATGCAGTTTAATAAACTGGGCACTGAAAAGATGAGGCCTTCCTCGGCTTCCTGAAGTCTTTCATGTTCATGTTATCTGATGCTCCTTTTTTTTTTTTTTTTTTTTCTTATGCTTCCCCAAAATGTCCCCAATTCTTGGGTGGGATGGTCCTCACTTTCCTTACCTCTCAACAGACACTGCCAGAAGTCTGCTCTGAGCAAGATGAGATGGATTTCCTGATGGAAGCACTGATTATCAGGTATAGCTTAAGGTTCTTAGACTGGTGGTGGACAGGGGGAAAAGGAATAATGCAGTTAATGAGAATTATTAGTCCAGCTGCTTAGGTCTGGAAAAAAAGAAAATCCAGTCTTATTTTTCACCAGATGACATTTTAGAGTGTATGAGTTACTGGTTTCAGCTACTTGTGTTCCTCTTGAGCAAGGTATCTGTGTTTCTTTTGTTGAATGTCTCAGCAAAAATTCCTGGTTGGTTCTTTTGCTCATGTGCAAAGGATTAAAAAGGCACAATGTTTTTGTACAAACACGTTCTGTGTTTGAAATGTTTTCCTTTTCAAAGAATCCATTTGCCCTTTTACTTAGTACAAGTCACGTACCAAAGTCCTTGCTAAAACAAATTATCAATGGTGAAATGGAAAGCTGACCGTGTGACAGGAAAACTGAAGATTAGAGCTACCCGTGAAGTGACTCAGAAGACCACTAGGGATAGTACAACACAGACCCTGTGCCAGGGAGGTAACCTTTTATACTTGGATGCTAGGACTTAAATTCCCACTACCTACATACTTCAGGTATTCCAGTCTTGGAATTTACTTCATTAACTCAAATACAGAAGCTTAAAACAAAATTAAAAATAATTTTATATTCAAGGGTGATTGTAAATAATCAGAATTTGTCCATTTTAAATTTGGGCAAGATGAAGTTCCTCTTCTCATTACATGGCCCAACTTAGACCTAAATGTTCTTTTTCTGCTGCTGAAGCATGATTCAAGAACAAATCTCATAGCATAGTGCCATTTCCTAAAGTCTGAAAGAAGTTTGAGTGGCAGATGAACAGAAGGTAAGACTGATGTTTTTTAAAGCACAGTTTCAGTCAATTATAAAATGCTTTGATTCATGTAGTAGTATGCGACCTTTTCTCTTCCCTAACTTTCTTTTCATTCTTAGTTCCTGTATTTTCTGGGTAATGACAGTCCAAAGGAAGATCCTGCTTTCTAATGACTGAGTCTTGCTGAGCTTCCTGACTGTCTCAGCTTTCTTTTGTAAGAGGCAGAAAGCCATTCCCTGAGCAGCTGCTGCAGTAGGTATTAGCTGAGCCTCTCTTTTGCAGATACTGAACTGAGTCCACCAAACTGGACAGTCACGTATTTAAAATAACCAATACTGAAATAAAATCCCCACTTGCCAGGGTATTGTTTCACACATGCCAATAATATTTGGATAGTTGAAGAGTTCTGCTTTCCATTCCCCCTTCACCTAACCCCATTCTCCAGTCAGTGTACCCATTAAGTTGTCTTCACAAACAGAAATCTCTCCTTTACTTTCAGCTTTTTATGCCTTCTATTGAATGTTTTTCATAGGAAAAGCCAGGCAGAACCCCAATCTTGGTTTCGTCATAACTAGAGAGGCATTTGGCATCTGAGAGGCATGAGGCATCTAAAGTTAGAATTTGTTTGGTAACTTGCTTCAGTCAGGTCATCAAAGCTCAAGGCAGAGTGAACGTGATGGATGTTGGCCACGTACTAATGTTGTCTCTCTTCCTGTTGCTGTGATCTTGTCTTTCAGCAAGTTCAATCACCAAAACATTGTGCAGTGCATCGGTGTTAGCCTACAGACGCTGCCTCGCTTCATTCTGCTTGAGCTTATGGCTGGAGGAGATATGAAGAGTTTTCTTCGGCAGAACCGACCCAGGGTGGTAAGATAATTTCCCTGCTAAGCTTGTGGTTGTTTTTAGTATGGCTGGTTTTACTTATCTTTATGAATTATATAAAGGCACAGAAGCCCAGCAGGGCTGTTTTTGTGTCCCAGCTCCTACAAACCCCCAGACACACGTCCATTTGCTTGAATTGAGCAAGCGAGGCAGTGAGAGAAAATGAAAGCAGTGCCAGAACTCTAGTCTACAAGTAACTCAGGAAGAATAAAGTCCTGTCCTGCCATTCCAGAGTTTTTGTGTCAACTGGAGTACAAACAAAGGGGCTTTCTTTCCTCAGTGTCTGCCTTATTTTCTCTGCACTGTGATAGTGTATGAGGAGCTGAAGTCAGAACACTGATACCCAGTAATGGGAATTTGCAGCATTAGGTCCTCTGCAGGTGTACATCAGCATCATATAGATATACAAATTTACACTCCCTAAAGAGCTGTGTCTACATGTAGCACTGTGACAGGGATTTAAATCAATGTAAATGAAGTTACCAAGTCAAATCTTTGTGTTTGTTTTTTTTTTTTTTTTAAAAGAGGGGTGGGGGAGGGGTCACAAATTATCTCTGATTTCTGGTATTATTGATGTCAACCAAGTATAGTGGGTATTTGGAATGAATGATCAATAGCCAATTCCAGATATGTGTTCTTGCTTTTTAACAGTGTGTTCCTGGACACTTCTATGAAATGAGTGTCTATCTCTGTTTGAGTGGGGACTTAAAAGTAAAAGCTAGACACGATTCTCTCTCTTTCTTATGTATGTATGTATTTATTTATGAGGTGAAGGAGAAGTGACTGGTGCTTCTTGTACTCCCACATCACAGTTACACAGCTTCTCCTCTGCACACATACACCCCAAATAGCTACAACAATGTATAGATTCATGTGTATATAATCCTATGCCAATATTAATATGTTGTTAAAAGATCTAGCTTAATCCCTTCCTCATACAGCAGTAAATATACTAATTAGGCACACTTACAGTGGTAAAACAGCACCCACACAGAGGAGTTTGTGTATCTTTAATTCTGCCATTTATAGTGAAAGTGGTACAGTTTCTGTGAGTAGATAAAGTCTGGGGGAAACAGAATAATAAATACTCTTCTTTGTATATAAAGCATAGCTGTAATATGAAGAACTGTTATTTCTTAAATATCATGTGAAAACAAACCTGCCACTATGTTAGCTGTTATGTTAGTAGATAGCAAATATAATAGTTGAATTCCCCTCAGTACACCAACAAATGACCCTGTGCAGCTTTTCTGAAAACAGAACTAGCCCCATCATTAAAGTATTTCACTACCAGTTTCCATGGCTGCAAAGAAAATGCATGTCCATCAGTCTTCTGACAGAGGGATCCCAGAGCAGAGATAAGGTCTCGAAGCCTGTGGTACTGTATCTCCTCCTTCATTTCCTCCCCATTTCCTCAGCAGAAATTCCTGCTTTATAACTATAATAATTCTTCCTGGCAGATGTCCAAGAGCTTTGTACAATGACTTGCCTAGCCAATAAAAATAGTGCTCCGTGGCTGTAGTGTGGTTCAAGCATGAGAAATTACAGAGATAACAACATCCAGAAACAAAAACAGTTTGAAAAGAACAATTTATTTGGTATCTCTCAGGCTTTTGATGAGCAATGGAACAATTTTTCCCCACCCTTCCCAAGAGCAATACAGAAGTTCTTGGAGAAACACCAAGGAAATTTCCCTGCAGGGAAATTTGAAAATGTATGAAAATAAGCAGGGCTCCTGAAGAGAGATTTCTTTATTGTTGTTAGTTAGGGAAATGTAGATTGTGAAGGGCTAGTACCAGTCCCAGAGTCCGGTGATAAAGCATCTGTTTTCTCCATTTTCTGCATACTGCCCCTGAGGGTATTTATTGTCTGCCCTCCCACAAGAACAGATAAGTTGATGAATGCTGATTGCTGGTGCAGAGATGTGCATTTATGCATCTTTATTCTCCCTCTCTCCGAGTTCATTTGCTAATTTATTAACTCTTTAAAAGTGTTGTTTGTTTGTTTGTTTTCCCTCCCATTTATCTTTTTAAGCCTGTTTATCTTTTGATTTCATAAAGCCCAACACCACTAGGGAACAGTTCTCTCCCATGCCCTTTACTCGGCTATTCAGGCCAGACCATAAATCTCTCACAAGCTTGTACTCAAGCACCGTGCTCTGGAGAACTGAAATCTTCAGAAAAATTTACCAATTATCTAACTCTTCATTTTAATTTGCTTGTGTTCCTCTTTGTTCCTGACTCATCCAGCCTTTCCCCAACCATGTCTGTGTATCTCTCTCCCTTTCCCTTTGCTACTCTCTGATTACCCTCTGCCTCTACTACATTCTTCTCGTCTACTATTATTCCCTTACCATTTTGTTTTTTCTTTTCCAGAATCAACCATCCACACTAACGATGCAGGACCTGCTGAACATAGCTAGGGATATTGCCTGTGGCTGTAAATATCTGGAAGAGAATCACTTTATCCACAGGTGAGGAGAAACAGTCCCTTCCGACATACATCCCCTGAAAGTGTGCTAATTTCTATTGGAATTTGTAGTGCTTTGGTAGGAGTTAGGCTCTGCACCATTCTTAGCACTGTTGGAGAGAAAGGGGTCTTCCTATTTGCAGTGAATGTTTTCAGGTGGTTCAAGTTTTTTCAATTTTCAGGTGCCTGCACTGTAGACACGTTTGAAACTATCCCTGTAGTCCACTAGATGGTAGTGTCATTCTGTTAGCTTGTAAAAGAATAAGGTACCATTTCTCTCTTTTCTGATCTGCCCGTCCCATCAGCAGAGGACAACCCATAATATTTGAGCCTTTGTCTACAGCAAAGTAGAGCAGGAGTAAAGTAGAGTACTACTTTACTACAGTAAAATAGAACAGGAGGAGAAATACCAGAACTCAAAGACTTCCTTCCCAACAGCTGGCCTGCTGTGTGATTTTGAGGAGAACATTGTCTGTTCGCTCCTTTTTCCCTCCTTTGTTCAATAAGAAAACATTGATATGGTAGGCTTCAAGTATGAATAAAATATAGAAGAGGTAAAGGTTTTTATAGGTAGCTTTTTTAAAATTCCCTGTTGGATGCTGGACTGTTGTTGCTTTTGATTAAGAATTGTTTCAGCTGTTCTCAGGCATAGCATGCAACTGAATTCCGTCCTAAGCGTGAACTCCATGCTGAGTTTGGCCCTCCTCTGGAAAGGAAAGGAGAGGAGAGGCCTCCACCCCAGAGGGTTGTGCAGGCTCCAACTAAACCTATGTGCAGCCCGGAGTTATGCAAGCAGAGAACTGATTCACCCCCACAAACAACCATGTGTACGTACACATGACATTGTACAGAGCAGAGGCAACGGTGTGTAGAGACTGGAGAAATGGAGGGAAAGAAGTGACAAGCAGCACTGAGAGCAAAAAGCCATGAGCTTGAGAGATGGGATGTTATGAACTTATAATGAGAGGATCTGAGACAGCAACTGAAAGATGTGAAATCTTTTGCCATGTCTGCCACAAGCTTGGGATGTGGCCTCAAGTCTTGACTTGAGTCTCCTCCTCCCCAAGTGCCTCAATTCCATACACATTTAAATGGGCATAAGAATATAGTTAGTTTAAAGTTTAGCAGGTAAAGATTTAGAACCTCTCAACCAGTAGTGATTAGTAGTACGTGTAAGTGAAGAAAAGTGAAGAAAAGGATTTTGTCTGGGCACAGCTGAAGAGGTGATGGCAGGGGGCCTCTCTTCCTCCCTCCATCTCAGGTGAACCAGGGGGTTGGCTGGGACAGTGCGTGCGGCGTGTATAGGAAAGCTCTGTGTGTCGGGCTGCCTGGCAGAGCTCTTGTGCTGACAGGTTTCCGAGTAAAGGCTGACGGGAAGAAGGGGCCGTGCAGGTCCCTGAAAGCTGGAAGGCCAGGGCAAGTATCTGGAGAACACAGGGCCTCAATGCTAGAGAGCCTTTATGAGGGTCACTTCAGGGTGTATCTTAATTTGGCAGTGATCTGGCCTGAGACTGACTGGAGGTAACCAGACTCAGTTTTATACGGTTAGATCTCTAGTATAAGCAACCTGGGAAGGGACTCACTTTGTTCTAGCCAACAGTTCAGCAAACTGGTATAGAAGGAATTTCATTCGGATCTTGTATCAGTATTTGTTAGCATTATCAGTATTATTTAAGAGTTAATGGACGCAGAATCCAGGGAAGCTTATCAGGACCGGTAAGAGGCATAGCAGGGGGAAACGTAGTGTAGTGGAGTTGTGGAGATGTCACTAAAGGCAGGTCTTGTCACGTAAGAGTCACAGATGATGATGAAAGAGAAAGCTAAGCTTGAATTCCAAATCCTGCGGGAATTTTCAACGCTGGCAGTGGGAAGGAACGTGTGAGTTGTTTGAGGAGTTCATTTTTCTTGGCAGTCAACAGGACCCCCACAGTGCTATGATTTTTAATGAGTCCCTTTTCAGAACACACATTTAAAATGAATACAAACCCTTCAGTCATGGCCATGCAGTCATCCCTACTGTTCGTCACAAGCTAAACCTGCATCCAGCAAATGGCTGCTCCCATATGTAGCCTTGTTTGGTTCCATGGGAGATTGCCAGAAGCAACAAAGCAACAATTTACTGAATCTGGTCCCACACTGACTTTTCATGCAGTTTACTAAGACTTTCTCATAGCATCACATCTGTCACTGATAGAGGCACTGCCGAGATGCCATTGAAAAACACTCTTTAAAAAAAAATAGAGCATAAAGTCATAACGGGGTTGTCATGATGGGGTTGAAGCAAAAGAGGTTGGATCCGTAACTTCTCTGACACTGCCCCTGCTTTCTGCCTTAGTGAAAGAAGGTGGTAGTGGGTAATGCTCAGAGAACACTGAATAGAAAATGTAACGCAAATGTAGTTTAATGCTTGTGGTTAACAAAAATAATAAAGTAATTAGCATTAGTTCTTATTTTTAATAAGGTTCTCTTCATTTGTTGTAAGGATGACTCAACTGAGACTTGCAGGACTGGGTTTAATATTCTTTCTCTATTCCCTTAGCTACTTAAGAGTTTAAAATTGGATTATAATTATTTATTTATTTATTTTTAAAGGGATATAGCTGCAAGGAATTGCCTTTTGACCTGCACTGGAGCAGGACGAATAGCCAAAATTGGTGACTTTGGGATGGCCAGGGATATTTACAGGTAAGTGAAAGGCTGTTTGTCCTATGAATAACTCAGTAATCATCAATTTCAATGGTTTGAATTGCCTCATGGAATTTGAAGCAGCTGAATTGTCTGTTACATGTCTGAATCTGATTTCCAGTTAACTGACTGGAGTTAACAGACTGTAAATTAATACATTTATACCTACTGGCCAATGCACTTCTATTGGTTTATTCCAGACTGAGCCATAGAGAACACTGCAAACACATGTGGTGGCTAAACTAAACACAGGCAAATTTATTGGACAGCTGACCACATGTCATCTTAAACTAATAAATAAATAAATAAATCCATAATTCTAAATTTATGATGTCAAGAAGATTTGCTGTATCAATGCCCTGTGCAAAGCATCAGGAAATTTGATTTCTTCAGCTATGAACCTACAACATCCTCAGTCTCCACCCCAGCTGCAGCCATGGTATAAAATGCTGCTCAGAAGTACTATTTGTGTTGATGTCTCTTTCTCATTTGGCCCGTGTTGCTGCAGCCACTCTCTCCAGCTCCTGTTGCTGTGGTGATAGGATCTTTTATACATCTCAGCCCTTTCAGACTGTGTGACATTCTGCATGTATTTAATCTTTTCCAGAGCAAGTTACTATCGCAAAGGAGGAAGAGCTATGCTTCCTGTCAAGTGGATGCCACCAGAAGCTTTTCTAGAGGGTATTTTCACCTCCAAGACTGACACCTGGTAAGAAATGTCTATTAATGAACTCTGCTACTCACTGATAAGGGTCCAGATATTTACTGCTTAAGAAAAAATGTCTGTTCAACAGGAACCCTTAAAGATATCAGAATTTCCCATGTCCTAAAAAGAAAAAAGAAAAAAAAGGTATCTTCCCTCTGCACTAAATATGGCTAAAAAATTCCATGTGAGAATTTAAAAATCTAATGTAAATGGAGGGCACAACAAACAGCCATAGATAAATGCAGAGTGTCATAGAAGGGTAATCAAGAAGTACAAAGAGAAGAAAGTTTAGAGTCCCAAGAAGTCTCAGTTAAAAATTCAGACAAATGCATAAAATACAGGCCAATACCATCACACGCTTCCCTCTGCTGTTAGTATCTGCCACTCAAGTTTTTATTGGTGGCAAGGCCCACTCATGCCTCTTGTATACTCTCTATACCATGCAGCATTACTCTTTTGTATCATTTTTTTTCTGTTATATATAAAGTGACAGCAGATCTAAGTAGAAGTCTTTGCTGGTTGCTGAGGAAACAATATTTATATACTGACTCCTCATGCAACCTGATCTTTCTTTAAAATGAGCTCCCCCTCAACAGTGACACATTCATGCCAAGGTGCTGGCGATGGAAGTTTTCCAGTTGCTTAAGAACGCCTCTCTTCCTTTACAGTAGATTCTTCAATACACTGAACTGAGACATTACCTTAAATGCCACACTGACCCAGTTTCCTGAAGTTGCTGGTGATGCCAGAAGACAAGGGATTGTGTATCAGAATATAACTGTGAGCAGCCAGTACTAAATATTTTGAAGGAAGGTGCTACAGTTCCTGTAATAGGCTGTTAGAAGCAATGTGCATGTACTGACAATTTCATCCACCTTTGCAGCAAATACTGACTTGTAAAATTCTGTCCCTACTGAAGTCCTTGCAGAACCCTCTTAACTTCCCTGGGTCTAAACTGTAAGTTATTTTCTGTGGCACTGCCTAACTGACCTGTAGATGTGGAGGAAAACAACAAACAAACAAACAAACAGAGGAGAGCTACGATATCATAACATAAAAAATAGATACTGCTGCCTTTCAACTTGGTCTTGGAGGACTCTGACTCTTGTTTTTATTCCTGAGCACCCTCTCCCCAGACACTGATTTAAACATCTTAAGTCTTTCAAAGTAAGGTAAGAATCTCCATGCCAAATGTAACTTCTTTTCAGTTACACCATACAAAGGGTTGTGGCATTTTCTGTTCTAGAAATAACAAATGCAGCAGAAAGAGCAACTTCAGAATTATTGAAATATGCTGAAACCTCTGCAAAGCTGCTTTTGGAGCTTGAGCATGGGTTTTGATCATTTTTTTTTATATCAAGGTTGGCTTGTAATCATGTTAATTGCATGTTACTATGGTTGTCCTACAGCTTCTAAAGGTTGTTGCTGTCATTTTACTTTGTGGAGTACAAATGAAACCTAATTGGTACTGTTGGCTGGTTTCTGACATAGGTCCTTCGGTGTGCTGCTCTGGGAGATCTTCTCTCTGGGCTACATGCCCTATCCTTGCAAAACCAATCAGGAAGTGCTGGAGTTTGTCACCAGTGGAGGAAGAATGGACCCACCAAAGAACTGTCCAGGGCCAGTGTAAGTATTTCCTCACTCCCTCAAGTTAAGGGATAGTGGATACCAAACAAGTTAGAAGGCAGCCAGACACCTTCAGTCAGGGAGTGGTGATTGCCCCAGCTACTACTCAGGTATTACTGCACATTTCTTGAGCCACTGCCTCTTGTACACAACTTAGAACACTGCAGGACTTGCATAAGTAGTGGTCCCCTAATGACTTGGGATCCAAGGACACAGAAATGATGTATCTACTTTTGCTTTCCTCCCTAGAGCCATGTACTGAGTGCTGTTCTTCTGGACCCATGATCACTTCATACTGAAACACATTTTTCATAATTATCTTTCTTAACTGATACTTTTCTATTCCTCCTTCATTTTAAGGTACCGGATCATGACACAGTGCTGGCAGCACAGCCCAGAGTACCGGCCAAACTTCTCCACCATCCTGGAAAGAATCAAGTATTGCACACAGGTATTGGCCCATGGTGGACATATGGATGATAACCCACAGAGTGCCAGGCACCCAAAGACACCAGTATTAGCTCACTAAAACAAGATTATGACTCCTGACAGACCGATCTAATTGCTTTCCCACCTGTGATGGTGCTATTGGCTCACCTGCTCTTTTCATTTATGTTTTAATGTATCCTAGCTCTCCCATCTACAATGCATCCAAAATGAATGTATATTGTAGCAAGTGGCTAGTTCCAGCTCTCAGCTTGTTCAGGAGCAAAATGTCCTTCATTTTGTGACGGAAAGGTACTCATGTCTTTCAAGGTCCATATTCTGACCTTGTCTAGTGCTGCTTGAAAGCCATGGCTGAACTGGTATGGGGGTGAGGGGGAGATGGCACAGTGAGTTCACCATCTGGTAGCATTTTACAGCTAGACTCCTGGATCCAACCTGCCAGAGAACAATACAGACCTGGTGACCCCCAGCCTAGCTGCTGATTTCAATAAAGTACAGCTGCTGTTCAAAGGAAGTGCATAAACAAGAGAGCATTTTTGCATGTCCTAACAGCACGCAGCAAGCTTATATGATGTGCAGTAATATTGACCAAACCTGATGTCAGTCTCTGCCAGAAGTTGTTTTTTTTGTTCTCACAGCTATTTCTCTGAAAATGCAGGTGTGTCAGTCACCCTGAAGGTGCTCAAATGGTAACACTTTTTGTGCAATCCTCTCTCCTCTAGGACCCCGATGTGATCAACACCGAGCTGCCCGTGGAGTGCAGCCCAGCACCAGAGGATGAAGGGAGCACGGTCATGCGCCCAAACATTTCCAGTGGGATGGTGCCCCTGTTGGTGAGCCCTTCTCTCACACCTCAGACAACACCTAAAATGCTGGACTCCCACCATGCCGGGCACAAACTTGTACAGTGTCCACAAGAGCTACTGGTGGAGAACCTGAGCAACCGGACTGCTCGAGGACCCAGCCTGCCATGCCTCAGTGATTTCAACAGTGGGTCCTGGATCCAGCAGACTTCAAACCAGAAGTTAGAACTCAGCAATCCACCAACCCACAGACTGAAGAACAAAACAAAAAACCTTTGGAACCCAACCTATGGATCATGGGTGCTAGAGAACATCTGTCACTTGAGCCCCACCTCCAAGCTGAAAGCAACTCCAGAGCGAGAAGATTCAGGCTTTGATGGGAACTGCAGCTCTTCTCCTAGTTCTCGGGCATCTCCAGCATCTCCAAGTCGAAGCAACTGCCCTCACTTGGATATCGGTGGGATTGAACTGGTGAAACTCCAGACTTTCCCCTGTGGCAATGTAAATTATGCCTACGATGATCTGTGCTATAGCACTGACCACCAGCCATCAGTTTTGGCAGGGGTCAGAGCAGCTGTGCTAAGGAGCTCCAGTCTGCATACAGATGAGAAGCCTTTGTATAAAACAGAGAAAACAGCAAGAGAGAGGGACTCTGGTCTGTCTTTGTCAGATGACCTGAATGTTACACCAGTATAACAGAAAAGATTCTTCCAAAGATCAGGGAACATGCGTGTCAGGAAGAGCGAACTTGAACTGCTTCCTATTTTACTTACTTCCTCCATTTAATTTCTTTCAGATGGGTGATGTTTCAACATCAGCAATGATCTGCTTCTTTCTTCTACCTGCCAGATTCCCAAATCATTAAAGACAGTTGCATTTCTATCTCTGTCCATCAAGAGTGTTCCACTGGACCAGCTTAGCTATGGAGGACAAACGGCATTGCTGCTCTGATTCAGAATACAACACCTAATGGAAGAATTCCTCCTCAATCTGCTCAGGTGAAAAGAAACAGACCTATCATCCAACCACAGTGTTTGGATGAAACAATGACCAACAGAGGTTGCCCTTCTGTCTGACTTATGAAACCAAAAACGCATGCTGTGCCAGCAGCAACCACCGTGCAAAGGCTTCTATATTCCCTAGAGCTTTTTGCCATCCTGATGACTTGCTAATGATGCTCATGCAGCAACAGGGATGTAAATAAATAGCAGCTACATTTGCATCTGTTTCATTAGCAGACCATGTGGAAAAACATGAAGCTACTGCTCAAATTGGAAGCAGCAGGAAGAATGAAAAAAAAATCCAGGATCCTCTGAGCATGTGTTTTGAAATCAAGCGATGAAGAGGAAAATACATTTACTATTAAAAAAAATAGTTGGAGTTGATGGCATCCATTTGAATAGTGAAGAAAATATGCTGTTTACCTCATGGTGTTGAGTTCTTCACAGCTCCTGGTGTGGAAGGGGCAGGTGGTTTTCCAAGAAAGGGTGAGCTGCATGGGATGATGAAAAATGACTGTCATTATCTTTAATGGACTTTTCTTGGGATGAACTTCATTTTTGTAAGTACTTCAATATACAGCAGTAATTTCCTGTGCTATGTTGATAAGCATTAAGCTGAAGTTCTAGGGTAACTGAGCAGTGTTTGGCAGGCTGGAGTTGTAATCCGTACACCTCTGAGGTAGGAACTGGGGTAATGCAAGGGGGTGGGGGTAGAGTGAAGGGGAACCCATTTAGTGCAAGCACTACCTTGCAGTGCTCCTTCCACAGCAAGACAGAATAGCTCAACCACTTGAGAAAGCTAAAGCCATGCCTTGGCTTCGCACACCTGAGCAGATTGTCATTTCTTCTAGCCTTTGACTTGCTGGTTAAGGTAGCTGTTGTTTGTTCTGAAGAGAGATGATTTCTAAGGCTTTCTTCTGCTGTTTAGGGTCTAAACTGATGTTTACTGGTTAATGCCTGCAGAACAAGGAGACTGAAAAAGTAAATCATTTTGTTTAAGCCAGAACAGTCTCAGAAGCATTTTGTCCTCATCCCACTCCTGAAGGTTGCACTACCAACTTGCGATGGCAAATTACGTGCTGCCTTCACAGGTAATCAAGTTGTATACCACAATGTCAGTTGTAGACTGTCTTGCTCTCTTCTGAGGGAAGAGGTGCCCTGGTGCAGGCGTCATGTGTGGTGATAGCTGTATGCACGGTCTGAAGATGAAGATTAGCAGGAGTTTGCTTTGACCACAGATTTCATGTGCTCTGCATCATTCGGGGGTGGTCACTGTAGATGTGTGGTACAGAACAGCACAGAGTGAAGTCTGAATCCACCTCTTGTCAGTGAAGTGCACACCTTCAGCTCAGGTTTCATGCTTTGTCTGGCTTTGTATTTGCTCCTAGCTTCCTATAGTTCTATACATACCTCTGGCTTTAGAATGAGTAGTTTTGTATACTCTCATTTCCAGATCTGATTGGTGATGATGGTACCCTTTTAACAATGACTGTATGGTATGGAAAAAATCCCAAATCCATGTTGTGAAGTGACGGGTGGCCAGGGCAGCTACTTACCCTTTTGGCTCATTGCCTGTCCTGTCTTAATGGCCAGAAGCTGCTACAACCAGGCTAGATGAGGCAGAGTTAGCAGGAAATTTGCGTACTCATTCTTTCCCCCTGCAGAGGCTAACATTTTTGGTTGTATCTCAGGAAGGCCACCTCTGCAACCTGCTTGTCAAGAATAAATAGACCTAATTTTAGCTAGTTGGATTAACACCAGCTCATCTTCAACAACCTTACCTTTCGGTTTATGTTAGCCACGTGGTTTGTGCTGTAGTTGTTTTTCACCCGAGGGTGAGCCATCAAACTCACCAACTGTTGTGAGTGGGCACCAGCAACTCGGGCCCTTTCTCCCTGCGTATGAGATAAGACTGCAGCAGAGTGCAGTGGTCCTAGCTCAGCCGCAATGGATGTGACTTGAGATCGTTTTCCAGCACTTGTTTGTAACAGGCTCTGCTCTGAGCAGAGCACTGGTGGCCGTGACCATGCTTTTGCAGATGAGTGGCAACTCTGCTTTGAGTTCTCCTTAGCAGTCACCATGGGGTGGAGTGAAATATGGACTTGTTTAGAAGTCATAGGAAGTTGAGAATTGTACCACCTTTTCTTCCTGTAGACTTTTTATAAGGTAGCAGGCAATAGACATTTCTTAAACGTTTATGTGGAAATTATTATACAATAACCCTAGGATTCCAGCAGGAAGCAGGTAAGATCCCTGCTCCACATGGTTACCCACCTTGAGCTACCATTGTTTTCTCCATACGCAGAATTTGCTTCAACTTAATTGAATTTAGAAAGGCAAACAGTGATAAAATGAGGTAAGATATTGAAAAATTAAGTGAGAAGATAGTAAAGCTGGAACTACAGTTTTTCTACTATTCACCAATGTGAATAGTAGATGTGCAAGATTTATGTGTCACTCTCCTAATTTTACTCATAAAACTTGAGTTTGTCAGTCCAGCACTTTAGACAACATACATGTTTTTACTGAATAGTTGAGTTAATGTGCTTAATTACAGGAAGAACAGAGAAAAAGCTGTGCTGAGCCACAATAAAACTCCATCAAGCCCAGTACATTATCTCTGAGACTGACCAACAGTGGGGGTGTTGAAGGGCAACCGTAAATGTATAATGAGCGTGTAGTGATTATTTCCTACACGTACTTTTCTGGTTTACAACAGCATGCAGCTCAGGGATGTACTGAGTCAGATGCAATGTCCTGCAACAAGACAGAACATCGATCTTCACATACTAAATGGGCACTGAAAGAAATAGCTGGGAATTTTAGAAGAAATTACATTAGCAACCTGCATTTTTATATGCTCTTAACTCCCTCAAATGGAAATAAAGGTACACAAACTTTGGTCAGTATAGTTGCCATGAACCTTTGACCCGTAACAGTTTTTCTGTATCTGATCTCTTAGCTACTTTATAAAAACCCTCACAATAATGATTTTTAATGAAGATAGTGAAGGAAATAATAACATTGCTCCTACAGAGATGCTGAAATGCAATATGCTGTCCAAACCATATTATACTACAGCCTTCAATTCCTACAATTCTGAGACTGACTGTTCATACAATCACAGATTTTATAGTGTCCAAATTCTACCATTTCAAAACACCATTTGCTTCAAATTGTTTTTTTAGGAGACACACCTAGTGCATAATGAATGAGCTGAATCCATATTGTCAAGGTTAGTGTAGATTACTTTTTCAATTGAAAGCAAAAAACGATTTTGTTTCCTAGAGAAGTGACGTGAGCTGTCGACTGGGATTAACCCGTACTTCATATGAGAAGTCTTCCAACAGTTCCCCACTAGAGAATCAGCCATCTATAGGAATATAATATTTTTTTCTTCCTGTTGGGTGTCTGTGTTTTAACATACTCTATCTAACAGTTTATTTTTAGGTGTGTGTATGTATAGGTGTTTTTTTCTTTTGGATGTTAGTACTTTATGTTGCTTCATACAGCCTCATATCTACTACCTTTTAAAGAGGACTGTATAAGGAAAAAGATGAAATAATACTGCAAATTTCAATTTGCCTTTCTCTTTGCACATTTGTTGATACTCTTGCTTCCCATTTCTTTAGCTTTTTTTCTCATCTACTTCAAGTGTTTTGCATCTTCATTTTCCCTTTAAGCAGACAGAATTTTTAACTGTGCACAGATTTAAGGTGTCCCACTTGTTCATACCCTTTTCCTGAGGTACACGTAAATTCTCTCCTAATTTCCTAATAGTGCACAACTGCCCAAGACAGCTTCACAAGTATAATTAAATAGTTACAGGCTTTTCCAAGTGTAACTTATTCCACCTCCAAGACCCTTCCCCTCCTTACCTGAAAGAGAAGAGAACTGCTGGGAGTCCGGTCTTCCCCAAAGTATTTGCATCTCCTCAGCTGTGTCAGGCAGGGCTCACACTTCCGCAGACCCTCGAGCAGCTGAGCTGTGCCAGACCCTGCAGATGCGGGGTCCTGGCTGCCTACAATTTCCAATCCGATGCAGACACCTTAGGCATGGTATCACTAACATGTCAGTCTCATCACATGACATTTTCACTGAAATGAACTGGTTTTGATTTGTTATTACCTCTGAACAACGCCGTACTTCTTGACAACTTACCTTTTTGGGTGACTACTGTACACAGGTAGATGACAAGCCTGCTTCTATGCAACTTAAAGTTGGACAAATGTACACTTTATATTTGCAACACAAAATAAAGAGAGACTAGTGGTGACTACTTGTTTCCCTCTACGTTAAACACACTTTGCACACAGGTGAGAGAACCCAGTCTTGCTGAGAAATGTTGCCAGTCCAGGAGGACTGACTCCAGGAACAGAGCACTGCTTGCTCCTTGCTGCCACACAAGACCACCCTGTGGAAACAAATGCCCTGAGTGTGCAAAGTGCCTTTTGCCACATTATTTTTAAATATACTGGAGCAATGGGATTCTTGAGACAGAACTTACCTCCATGGAAGCTGTCAAACAGAGTGTGGACAGGGCTCTGAAGCACATGTTCCAAATGGCATTGGGAACCAAGTTCCAACGTTAGCTTCTGAAGGTCTTAGAACCGGTTTTGTTTTAGGAAATATTAGATGCTAAAGACTAGAAGCAGTCTTTGCCCTTTTTTTCCTTCAGTCTCATTTATTTATTAGCATACACACTTCAGAGTAACAAACAGTCAATACAGTCAATGTCAAAAGTGACCATGGTCAGCATTGCATTGTAGTGTTCAGAACAGATGCACTGTGGATGATACAGGCCATTTGATCTCAGTACCATAACAAATAATAACAACAGCAATACAAAAAAATAAAAAATAGCAAGAGCCCTCTGAGATACTTAAGGGTTTGGTCCAACTCCCATCAAAATCTTTCCCTATCACAGGAACTGGATCAGATGGTAAGTGAATATTCCACATGTATTAAATAAAGAGGGATTTATCTTGTATCACTTTGGTTAAATTTAATCCAAATTTATATCTGGGGGAACCTTACTTAACACCTATCATTTAAAAACTTATCTGATGTATTTGTTTGTTTATTTCTATACTGCACCTTCCTCCAAAGAATCTCACAGCATCTTGCAAGCAATAATGAAATACAGCCTCACATCATTCCTGTGAGGTAAGTACATACTATTCCCATCTGTAAAATGGGAACAAAACTGAGACCTAGGATAGTTATCCAAGGCCAAAAAGCAAGTCATTGTCAAAGCTGGGGCAGAGAAGTCCTAGTGCTAGATTCACACAGGCATGCAGCAGCTACAGTACTGAACATCTGAAGTACTGAGCATCTAACTAGTGAGTTTAATGACCTTGGTGCCTAACTCAGAGGTTAGCTGCTCAGCATCAAGGTGCCTCTGGACCAGCATATCTTACCATGCTGTGGAAACGCATGTGATTTCAGTGTCTCCAGAGTGAGGCAACACCTCAGCAGAAGCATTAAAGAACTGTGTTCTAGACTTGTATGTGAGCAAGTGCCTTGGTTGTCATGCATCAGCTCTTATACAGTAAATGCCTGTGCAAAGGCACCATGTTGACCCTCCCATAAATACAATCTTGTTCAAGGCAACTTACCCCATAGTAAAAGAAAGCTATGCTGCTTCCTCACAGTAGCACATGCGTGTACACACTGGGACTTCTGCTGTGAATCAAGGTATCTAACTTACCCTGCGATAATTTGCTCGTAGGCACCTAGCCTCCAGCCCCTGAGAGCTCCAGTCCTCATTTGCAGTCCTACACTTGGCATTTGCTAATGAAAAGCTTCCTCCTTTTCGCTTTTCCTGTAACAGCAGCAGAATGTTAGATTGTGGTTTCTTCCTTTCTAACCCTTTGACAAGCCAAAGGGCCCTTTCAAAACAAACTTGCTAAAACTATTTAGCATCTAGAATGGGTTTCCAGAGCAGGGACTGCTATAGCAGAGGTTTTCTATTTTCCTGACCTCTCCAACTACTGCACAGCAATAAAGCACTTGCCATGTTTTCCCTCAAGACTATATACTGCAAACCATCCTTTGAGGTGCTAGCAGCAATCAGTTTTTTTGGAGCTACTGGTACCATACTGCTTCTACTTCTCTTTTAAAACTGCACATTAATTCTAAAAGTTTGTCTCAAAGACCCAAGTAGCATTTGAGCATCAACTAACTTTTACGTTCTACATCCTCCTCCCACACCCCACCCCCAAAAATACGTTGTACTGGTACAAAAGGTTCACACATGTGATAACAAAAAAAGAAAGAATTCATCTCTAAAGGGTAATTAGGCAGACCACTAATGAATTGTATCACCTTAACAGTCTCATGTCTAACTTCTCTAGGTTTTTTTTTTCCCTCTCTGAAATTGCAGTCTTATACACAAGGTCTTGTTATTAAAGTCCTCTCCTGTAAGACCCATTTACCTCCTTTTCCCTTTAAGTATTGCTAACTGATGGTTTGTTTACCTATTGACTGCAGGAAAGGAGGAAGTTTGTTGTTTTTTTGTTTTTTTTAATTAAGCGTATGAAAGTCATCACAGATTGATTTGTCATCTCATAGCAATTTCAAAGTTAGGAGGCATCTGGAATGCTAATATGCGTGCTTGCTATCGAAGGCTCACCACAACTTTAAAAAAAAAAATGCATTAACTCTTTGAAACAGCTAATAAAAAACCTGAAAAAGTGGAAAATTCATTAGCATACTATCATGAAAATAAACCCAAGATGGACTCTGGGAGGCCACAGAAGAAACTTGTATTTGCAGTGAACTGCCAAAATTATCTGTTTCAAACAATTTCTGTTTAAGGATGCAATGTCTCCATGCCTCACTATTTCCTACAGTATACCCACTTTATGCCCTCTAACTTTCAGGCCACAATCAAGATCGAGTTTTAATACTGCCGTTTTGTTTAGAGGTGATGAAAAAGGTATTAGAGCTGATCGCTTACTACAGTAGTGTGCTATCTAAAGTAACTCTTTTGTGTTGTTTTTTTTAATTTTTTTTAGAAATTCTTTTAGGCCCTTCAATTTTAATTATAAATGTTATAGCTGCATTTCATTCCAGAGCTGGACTGTACAGGTGTGTTTTCTTTTTTATGCTCACAGTCATGAATTACTTGAAATAGCAGTTTCCCAAAGCATGGAGTTACCTTCATATATCCTAAAGTTCTTGGAATCACATCCGAGGACAGGACACTGGCAAGAGAGAGCGATTTCTGATCAATATGCATTACCAGCTTAAGATGTTAACAGGGAATTAATCAAATACTAATATAAGTCTTGTCCTCATTTTGGAAACTGCATTATCATATTATTTATTCATATTACTTATACTAAAACCTGGAATGTGAGTGAACAGGTGAATACTGATAGTATTTATACTGCTAGTATTTAAAAAACTGTTCAAGTGGCTAGAGGCAACCAACAGCAATGGTAGGTGAAGCCATTAAAAGAAAATGCATCATTTCAGTATTTCTGGATTTTAATCTAAACACTGAGGTTGTGCCTGGGCCACAGTGAAAAAAAACTAAGCACAAGTGGCCCTGTGATTCCAGACAGGGATTAGGGGATGTGATGCATTGACATTCCTCCTCCCAAACTGCCCTGAGTTAACAGCTGATGCCTTGGAGAAAGGATGCCTGGGAATTGTCATTAGTGTAATGCTGTGAATGCAGAAACATTACCTTCCTGATCACTGCTCCAGTCTGTGCACTTACGTGACAGCATCATACTTGGGGAACAGGAACATGGCCAAGAAGTCACCTCTTTCATGTGCATTAGAAGACAGTCAAACTATGATCTGAAGAGATCACAGTGGTTGCTGGCTACTAGTGCGTGCAGGTGTGTGCATGTGTAGGGGTTTTACCTTAAAAATAAACAGCCTTGAAAAAAACCCTTGGTTCCCCAGTCTGTGTGCCAGAGTGTTATTACTGATTTTCAGAACTGCAGTTCAGCCACAAGAGGCCAAACTTGCCAAGCTAGGCACTTTTCCAGCAGCCCACCCAGTCTGAAAGTCAAATGTTTTTGGAGACAACAGTCTGCTATTCTCTCCCTAGAGTATCTGTAATCTCCTGAGAGGCTACATAAAAAGCAAGGCTGTTCTTGGACAGAAGTGAATTGAGGCTAGGGTGGGGAGAGGACTGATCGACAGCAGTTACCACATCCAGCCACTACAAACTGTTGTCTCCCTTTGCTCCAGGTTTCTTCTGATTATCACCAATCTCTACCTTGTGCACACCCATAACACAATGCAGCAGCTGTTGTTGGTCCAACCTATAGTATACACAAGAGCAAGGAGACTTGGAATTAGGGGAAAAAACACTCCTGCTGGTTTCAATACTATGCAGTTCCCTGAAAAAATGTTATTCCTACCCTGAATCCCCAGTCACTTGCTCTTGTTTACTAAGAGGTAATCTGGAGTCCCACCTGTTTGCCAGAAATCAGAATCATTCTGGTTTACCATACAGACCTCTTGACTCATGCTGGTGTGATTCCTGAGTATGGAGACCTTGATTCTCTGAAGACCAGCCTGAAGTCAGGCTGGTGCGATACAGACCAATCTGGAGTTAGTTACTTAGGTTCACAGAGGGCTGATGCAAACGTCATTTTGATAACTAACTGCTGGGCTCTGGAAGCAGTTCCCTCTGCACTGTGATGATCTCAGGAGTTTGGAGGGAGTTAAAGAGGTTTCCTTCCAAGTGATTCCAGTAGAGCAGAAAGTTACAAAGCAGCCCTGTAAGTTTTGTGCCACTCTCAACTCATCTTTCAGTGATGCTCTCCAAGATGCGAATCAAATTGTCCAATCCCAACAGGTACCCATCCTCCCTATTGCCTTCTTGCCAGGGGATCCTGTGATCCAGTGTCTGCCCATCAGGGAGAAGGGTGGTCTTCCCAAAATCAATCAGCCACACATTCGCATTCCCACTGCCATCGTGTACAAAAAGTAGTGAGCTTCCAACGACCTGGAAGGCAGATTGAGATGATGTGGTTAAAAACACATCTTTATGTCCCCCCTGACACTTACGCTTCCAAGAAGACAACCTCCTCAAGTGACCTTCTCACCCGGGACCCATCAGACTTTGGGGCTGCACTGCTTGTACATTGACAATTTGCATGCCCCATTTGCATAACAAAATTGATCAGTAACATAAACAGGCACCTTGGTGGCAAAAAGGAGCCAGTAGACAGAGGGGAGAAAAGCAGTTTGCCAGCTCACTTGGCAGCAGATCTCAATTTGAGCGATTCAGCAAAAGCCAGTAACTACTTTCAAAGAAAGACCATGACCTATGATTAATAAAATTGCCTCCAGTGACAAGTGGAAATCAGCAAGGTAAAATACAGCATTCCCACTGGAACACACTGAAATTAGAGAAACCACAGGAAACTGGCACTAATAAACCATTCCCAACTGTGGCACAGAGCTCTAAGTGCTGGGATGTTATAAAGTTGGAGGATTTATTATTCCTCAACGGGTTTAGTCTTCTGTATCGTTGTGATGGAGGCTTTGAGGTACCTGTACTGTTAACACAGATTAGTTTTCTTCTACTACAAACTCCTTCCTAGTAATGCAAGGGCTATTCTGAAGTACATCTGAATGGTAAAATGAAGCAGCAATGCACCTTAACGGAGCATTACACTCACTGCGCACCTCATGTCGCTTGAAGAAGTCCGAGGATTCAAGAATGATATGAATTTCCTGCAGACGCTTGAGGTATTTTTTCTGGAGGAAGAGGAGAGATAAATATATAAACAGTTAGGGAGAGAATGAATGAGGATACCCTGCTCATGAGAATCAATATAATGAAGAGATCACGCTAATTTTAGGCTAGAAGTCCTTTAAAACAGAGCCACCATTTGAAAGTCAATCTGAAAATACACTTCAATAGGCTTCCATAGTGAAAGACCAGAATAAAGTTCCTCTGCTGCATCAATTACACCAATTGTACTTATCTGTCTTGCTTTGGATGCATGGATACATCACCTGGATACAGAGCAGACTTTTTTTTTTTAAACAAAAAAAAAAAAAAAAAAAGAGAGAAGTTTCAAGCAATGAAAAATCTTTCAACCTACCATAGTAAGAAGAGAGAGAAGGAGCTCCAAGCATATTGGGGGGGGGAGGGGAGGGAATATGAGGGAATATTCAATGCATAAAGCTCTAGCACGCATTATTAATGGTGCCCTGCATTACCAAGCCTGCTGCTCCTGAGTCTTCCCTCTTAATGACATCTACATCACAGCAAAACACTGTGACAACCCTTGAAGTTCTGAAGACAGGAGACACGTTATGCCATCTACAACATGCCTGCTGTGCTTCCCTTGAAAAACCATGAACTCCTGAATACACAAATTGCTCTTTGAGGCAAGCCTCACACATTGGAGCACTGCCAGCCACCAGTCTCACTTCCTGTCCCCATGCTCTGTTTTTATCTCTTCTAAACTGAATTCCCAAGTCACGAGCTCTTCTAACGCCCCAATACTTGCTTGGACAGCATTGTCCTTCTGATGTATTTCACACTCAGGGTGGAGACTGGTGGCAAGCCACACGCTAGCTTTTCTGACTGTTTGGTAGCATGAGGAACCTGAGGTTGGCATGGCAAGAGCTGCCAGGATGGGCCTCAGCCAACCACGTCTCCATGCCCAGTCTATCCGCTGAGAGGGACTAAAAGTCCAATCACTTTCCTCTTTGGTAGTTTAATCCATTTTTCTCATATCAATGGAAGTATGGCCATCACGCAAGTTGAATTGATCAAAGATTAGTCAACCTGAAGAGTTCAGACTCACCAGAATAGTTGTGTTGCCCTCGATGAATTCCACAAAAACTTGGAGAACTTGCTCCTGTGTCTTTGTAGTTTTGAAGTTTGTGTTACATGTTCCATCTGCCTTCTGCACAAAAACACAGAGACAATTTTTACTACACATATCACTCCTCTCGTCAGTCAATCCTCTTGAACCATCAGCAGCAAAGCTCTCACTAACCAGATGAAAGTAAGTAGTCAAACAGGAAGAGAGAAAATAAAGCAGGTGGAAGAGAAAAGATACAAAAGCTGATTGGACAACATTAAATGGCACTTCATTTCCTGTTGAGTGCAGTTTAAAAAAAAAAAAAAAAAAAAGACAGAACCAAACAACTCATGATACTACCAGCCTGCAGGAGGGTTTTCCTCACATCTCAGTAGTAGCAGTAGCAGTGCAAAGTTCAATGGGGCAAACCACAGTGACCTCTTTAGTTGTCTGCTCAGCTAGCTATCTAGCTTGGTGTAGCCAAACCCCGGCTGGGAGGTGCATGGGGACATTTTCAAACCCAGTTTTACTTATTTTTTTTCCTCCTCTATTTAGTTGGGTTTTGTTGTTTTTGTTTTTCAGTGTAGAAACCAAAGAACTGTGGTTAAGACTCGGTTCCTTTGCACATTAATATGACCTAGAAGTCACAAAAATCGAAAGCAGGCTCTAGACAAGAACAACTCAAGATTTGCAATGGAAGCAGTGATACAAATGCTAGAAGCGATGAGGCAGGTGTGTGAATTTTGGCAAAGAACTGTGTGTGAGCATGCCTGTACCTGGCTAGGTCCTGGAGAAATTCAGAGTATTTTTTATGCTAACAGTACAGCTCAATACAGAAGCATCCTGCTACTGAAAAAAGAACCAAGTCTGTGTGTGTGCTGGCAGTGGCCAGTTTGTGCTTGTGAGGCTACATGTACCTAAGAGCAGCACGTGAGTCTGAGACATCTGTCAACACAGACTGTGTGAGTATGCACTTCTCCAAGAACATGCCTTGTGTCGAAAGACACTAATACAAGCTTTAGGACATGCATGTAAAATACTGTAATTATTGCAGCTGGTAGCCCCTACCCACCAAAAGTCTGCAAAATTATCAAATTATATTATTCTCTGTTGTATCAGGCCAATGCAATCCACAATAATTCCATAATCACTCATAATCCCTCATAGTTTCCATAATTCCATTATAGGAGTAAATTAATAGGTCATCAAAATACGCTCCCTTCTACACGTTAAGAGTTGCTGCACCAAAACTAGTTAAATTCAGCTCTGGTCTCAGCAGGTGAAATATTATTTATTCCACAGCAGAACTGGGACCTCTAGTACATATGTTAAAAAAAAATCCAATAGTACTAAATTTCCAGATTTATCATGCAAAGAATGAACTGCCTGAATGGCAAAGCCATGCAGAACAGCCTCCCACCTACCAGACATTTTAGCAGGAGAATAAACAGAATTTTATTCCAAGGCTGTGGGCCAGATACAAGTGTGGCATGTCAGCCTGATGAGATGTGTAAGTTATGCAAGAGAAGTTCAGCAGGTAGGCAGTACCAGTTAGGAGCCATCTGATCTGATGTACGGTAATACTCAACAGAACATAGAAATTTGGAGGTTAGTCTGATGTCTCGTATTTCTTCTCAAGAGTAAGGTTATTTTAAAAATAATCTTTCTGCATGCCCTAAATCCTAGAGCAAAGTCTGGAAGAGCTGCTGTGGTTTCCCTTCTATTCCTGTATTGTTGTATTGTGTGTGTGTGTTTTTTTTTTTAAATGGATATACTAGTTGCTTCCTTCCTTGTTGTTTAGAAATACTTTTTCTGTTGCTTTGAGTGGTTGGCAGGAAACATAATCGCTGCCTGTCTTTTCTTGCTGTAAACATAAACCCTGGCTTGGAACTGCACCATCCCTCATATTCTGTATGAGATCCTTGCAACAGCTCGGGGTGTACGTGACCCCCAAGAGGTGCTCGCCCAACTTGCTCCCTGAAGCCTTGCCTTTGTCAGCTCCCACAGGTACATCCCTGCACGGTGGAGCACGCTGCTGCACAGCCCAGCTGGGGGCTGCCTGCAGCTCTTCACACCAGATGTGTCAGTGACAAGGCTGGCAGGACAGCAGGTCTGGCTGCTCCGCAGGATATCGCTGCCTATCTTAGCCTGTGCGGTATTGCTCAGATTACTCTGCAGACTTCCCTTAAAGGGCTCTGGGTTAAAGTTGTGACCTAAATGGATTTCACAAAGATTAATGAATCAAATCTGATGTCCTTCTGGGAAAAGGGCTATCCTGGCTGACATCTAAAGGAGTGATACCAAAGGGAGAAGTAATTTCCAAAACTACACAGAGATTCACTGACAGGATGGAAAGCAAGAACCCCTGATTCTCAGCCCCATGCATCTCTGCTCCTCAAAATTATTAGTTTACTGTTGTAGAGACAGTGCTTGTGAGACCAAGCCTTCAGGTAGTCCCTTTAAGAGGAAACCTGCATTCTGAATCTCATTTACAGGGAGCCACTTCATGGAAGAGCTTCTGTACTTTTACTTTCTTTGCTTCTGCTTCTTACCCCAGCAGCCACAGGGCAGGAATATTCTTGAACAACCACTCAACGTATCTGCTGACCTAACTCCAGGAATTATCAGTGTACTCAGGGAGAACAGTCCCTTTTTCCCATGAACCAGTCACTGGCATTACAGATCCTTAAAGGCTTTCCTTTCAAAATGGGGACGTCCACAGCAGAGCTTTGCTGCTCTGCAAATATACAGAACGGGATGTACAGTTCAGCTCCCGTGAAACAGTGCTGGGAGTACTGACTAGCTGTGTTGCTTGAACAACAACTGTTACCACTTCTCCACGTACAAAAATAGGAGAATGATGCCTACATCCCTCATGACAGCACAGAAAGACAGACGAAAAGTTAATGCACTGGAGTACTCCAAAGTATTTCTTGTGCTTAAAACAGGATTAAGTATTTGTGCCCTGTTTTACACAGTTCCAGCACTGTCTCAACAGAGGGAAATACCATGCAGTCTGTGTGCCAAGTGCTCCTCCCCACCTCTGACAGACAGCCAAATCACAAAGAACAAGACAGGAGGTTTTACTGGAGCTCCCTTACACTCCCTTAGCTCAGTCACTCTTCAGAACTCAACATAAATACATCTACACTGATCAAAGATCTTCTGAACATATGCAAAAGGTCCTGAGATCATCTGGGTTTCTGATTTCATCACAGAGTGCATCGAAGGGCTGAAGTGGTACAGGATTAAAATAGGTACCATGATACATCATGAGATGGCTAAAGGGTAAGACAGAAAGAGTGTTGGCTGAACTAGAGCCAGATCATCTCCACCCAGACAGTTCCCGCATGAGAATGCCTGTGTCTAACAGTCAGGAGTGGGTGGCACAGTGTACAGGGGGCCAGCACAGCATGAGCTGGAAGCACTAGTTCCTGTATCACAGCAGGAGAATCTGTGAATGAGGAAGGGAAAAGACAACACAGGGAAGCAGAGAAGAAAGGGGTGGTTAAAGAGCCTCTGCTCTGCTCATGAGCCTCACCTTCTTTTAACTCTCTTTTTCCTATGTGCTTGAACAATGAAAGAGAAGCAAAACTAATTCAAATATCACTTACTGCATCCAAACACAGCTAAGTTAAACATATATGCTGACAGTGGGCACAGCTGTGCTCTGATAACCACCCTGAAATCACACAGGGTAACCCACGCTAACATCTTCACAGCCATTGCCATGGGCCTCAGCTAGCAAGCATTCATCCAGGGCTGAGGCGGGTTTGGGCAGCCCTCACCCTGCCCCGTGCTGCTACAGGAATCCCGCTATCAGAACCCAAGCACAGGCTAGCTGTGACAGACCCATGCAAGCAGAAGGCACTTCTGTTACATCCAAGTAACTTTGTGAGGTTGCTGATATTCTAAGTGTAGGTCCTAAGGGCTTCTGGATAGGTACCTGCTATTGCCACAGGGCACGACAAATATAAAGAATTAATGGGTAGGAAAGAACATGGCAAAGGCTCTTCTGTGTCTGTAAGGTAGTATCCTAGGAATGGTCTAGGGGCACAAACTCATCCATTAAGAACAGCAGAAGGATTTTGTTGATGGATAAATTTTATCTCTGTTTTTTTCTTCTGGCTTTATTTCAGTCCATCAATACTGGACAATGTCATGTACTTAAAAGTTAAAGGGGTTTCCTCTATCCTAAGAATATCTAGCTAATGTTTTAACATGCCTTGCAAATAAGCATAACTGGAACAAAGCCTCCTTACTGTGATTCACTTGGAATAAATACGCATATTTCTAGACTAAAAAAAATATTACATGAGGAGAGGCAGTTACTTAATCAGTTCTGAATTCTTCCTTACAAGTTTGATTGTCCTTGTATATACACTGTGTACCTGCATGGCTTCTTCCTGCAACTTCTCTGTGGTTGAGCCAAGCATGGCTGATACACATTTGATGCTCAACGTCCTTGACACTACTCTGTTACAATTACAATTGATGCTTTAAAGCCACAAAACATTGAACTCTGTGGATTCAATTAATGCATTTTTATGTAATCCTTAGGAAAACACAGCTACTGATGCACACTCGTGTTTTAATTAATCAACATATCAAAGTTCAGTCACCAAGAACAGGCAAAAGGATAATTATTACCTTAATCCCTTCGATTCTGAAGCCCAGGTTGGCACTAGAGCTGATTGTTTCCCTCCACTGCATGTATCGGGGCTTGGTGACAGCATGCTGGGCATTCTCCTCAGCTGTGGGAGCAAGAGGATCCACTTCAATCATTTTCTTGTACATGTCCTTACGCAGCTTTGGTTTCTCACGGGCTTTAGTCAGCTCCTCTTCCAGGTATGTCCTGCAAAAACATCACATCCCAACAAAGCTGCAATGACTTTCAAACCTTTCTTTTTATAGCTTGTAATAAACTGGCCTCAGGAGAGGTCAGCCAGAGAAGTATTATCATTATCCCAGTTTTTTGTATAAGGAAACTAAAAAGCATGGACTCACGACTGCACAGGCTTCTTTAGGGAAACCGTAGAGGGCATCCAGATTTGTCACTCACTTCTGTTCTAACTATACCTTTACTTACTGTTACTTGCTATTGTGATGTCCTGCTTACAGAATGGGAGAAAGCTGAAACCTATTCTGCCATGACATACAACTGTATTTTCAGAGGACAGTTAAGAGAAATGACTTGCAATGAAATCAAAAGCTAAGAGGCCTGCTGAAGTCTTACTGTCTTCTCTCTCCTTGAGAAAAACTTCAGTTATGTGCTATTTTTTCCTCAGGCCTCGGAAAGCAATTAAGATTTGCAAAATGTATCAGACAGACAGAATCGCTCCTCATATAGTAAAAGGGAAAGAATAAAGCAGATTATCTATCTGAGGAACTGTAGCTCCAAACACAAAGAAGCAACTAAGGAAGGAAAGGAAACTCTTTAATGAAACCCTTTAACCTGGCAGCCATTACAAAGGCACTATCCATGTTCTCAGCGTTTACTGGACTCCTAAAGCTTGCCTCTCTTCACAAAGCTTGCACTTTATGAAGTGCCTGGAGTGTGCTTTCTTCACCACGATGTAAAATAAACAGGGTTGTTTAAGAGTTGCTGTCACCCATTATCTGAGTGTCATCTACTTTGAATACAATAATGTACTACTGACAAACCTTTCTCCTCTTTCTTCTGGGTATACCAGCACTACACATTTCTACTCTGATTTAGTAGACAGCTCACTTAAGGATCTACATCTGTCTGAAAAGGTTTATCTGCACTCCTGTAAGTTGAGTATTTCATTTATCTCAGTAACTGAGCATTTGACTTGGCACCCAAAAGATTACTACATGACAATTTCTACCTCTCTGTGCTGCTACTTCAGGCTCTCAAAAGATTCCTTCTCTATTTGTCATGCTTAGATAACATTTTTGAGTTTTTCTTCTCAATCATGCATAAGGAAAAAAGAGAAGCTAAGGAAAGTGAGAATCTGGAGAACAAGATGATAGCATCATGCAGATGTGAGAGCAGGGAACAACACAGTCAGTACTGGGCAAATGATAACACTTCTCTACCGAGAAGATCAGCATGACTGAAGACTCACTCAAGCTTTGGAAAAAAGCTCTCTCACTGGTATTCAGTCATTCACATTTGCAGACAGGAATTACTCTTGGTGGCATTTTTTGAGTCACTGCATACACAAAGATTAAATGAACTGGCAGTGAGCAAATCATGTCGTTTTTCCCCATGTATTTTCAGGCCATTTTAGAGAAACCTCATCCAAAATCCCTTTTGAAAATATCTTGATGTGGGTCATTTTTGAGCCTATAGGTCACTTGGTTGCCAGAATCCAGGTACAATCAGGCACCAGTAGGACATGACTCTCCTCAGGTTGTCCAAGCCAATTGCCAAACCAACAGCAGGTTGTCTGGACTGAATTTCAATGCTCTAAAACAGTTACTAAGCTCCTCCAGACAAAACACTAACACATGACCCCTCCTTTTACTTCCTTCAAATGCATTCAGGTTAGAAAGCAAATTCTCTTTCATGTCTCACCTGATCCCCATCTTACAGTCCATCACACACGGCCCTTCAAAATCAGTAAGTAGGTCATCCAACTGAATGTAGCTCTCTCCATCTCTCTCCACCACCCCATGGAAGCAAGGGACGCAGGAGCGTAGCGGGTCTTTCATCAGCCGCTCAAAACACTCCTTTTCATTCTCTGAGAAGCGTTTGAGAATCTTCCCGCTATCAGCTGCCTTGAAACTTCCTAAAAAGAAAATCAAACACATGCTGAAAAGCCTGACTTGCAAAAGGGAAAAACGCCTTCCCCCACTACTCCTGCCTCATCTACCTCAGCAGCACGACACCAGATAAAGGTTTTCCCTGAACAAAAAAGATAACATGCTTCTCGAAAAATAAAACACTGCGGACAAACACAGCCATTAGCTGTGAAAGTGTGAAAGTCCGTTTGATTATGTTCCCGTATCAGTATTTATAGCTTTAAGGAGTGCAGCTGCTCCGGGCCATTTTTTTATTCTTCTCCATGCTAAACTCTTTGTTAGGATATCAAACATTGCTATACTCATTAAAATGCACAGGAAAAAGCCACAGGCCAGACTTCATTAATGCTCTGACAGGGTATTTTAAAGCTGCATACCACTGACAGCGTTGGCTTTGTCCTTAATCCTTGCATATGATATACGTGCTGAGTGTGTACGTACAAAAGCGGTGCGGTCAGCGATCATTAAACAGCCTCCAACAGGCCAGAAGCCAAGCAGTGCCCTTTCTACACACACGCTGTGACTGCACATGCGTGTACCCTCAGGCACTGCGTCTGCTCTGGGGAGCCCTGCTAATCTGCAGGTAGAGCCTGCAGTGCGATTGTTTTTACAGCCCTGGGTCCGAATGACATACAGTACAAAGGACAGAGTCTGCACAGGCCGAGATTGGCAGCAATCACACTTCAGCTGCGGAAGGCACTCTCCTGTCCTGCAGCCTGCCAGTAACATCTGAGGAAAGTACTCATTTCATTCAGAGGTACCCTTTAATCTACACGACATAAAATAGGCCCCAAAGTAGGGCCTCATTAAACCTGAGGCTAGCACCGCACTTTTATCACAGCAGGATCCTTCGGCCACTGCAAACTGGTTCCTTGTGAACAAATCCTAGAACTGGCACTGCCTCAGCACAAGGGCTAGGGTGGTGATGGCCCAGGTTTTACTTTAGAAAGAACTTGTCATACCAGAGAACAGCTGCAAAAATGGTGGACTAAATGCAACCACAGAAAACTAACTGACGCACACCGGAGTGCTCTCTCCTAATCAGATTCTGATAATTTCTCAGCTCTCCTCTTCCACCCTATACAAGCCCCCAGAAGGGTTATGATTATGTGCCCACCGCACCATTCTACAGAGACCGAGCTAACCCCACACACACCGATGGAAACTGCAGTAGGGCTGGGTTGTCTTGGCACTGTGTGCTACATGGTAGTCCCACCAACACCACTGTGCACATGCAGCTACTCCATTTCTAGGACAAAATAAATCTCTCTGCACGGCGTTGCAATGCACCATATTAGTGCATTAGCATATAAAGAGGTGGTTCAGGTACTGCATTAAAGCACGATGCAGCGTAGGTGCCTGCCCACATGTGTACTAATAAACCCCGCACCAGCACTTTAGGAACAAAGGCTACATAGGAATTAAATGAAGCATGAGAGAAGCAAGCCTAATGACTTCTCTTTGGTTTCTTGTTTTTTTTTTGTTTTTTTTTTTTTTTTTTGTTTTTTTTTTTTTTTGTGTGTGTGATTTTTTTTTTTTAATCTTAACAATGAAACTAATCTTACGTGAGGAGCACACTTGTTAAGTTCCACTGACGCAAAATTAGACTTAGCTGACTGAGCTGCTCCTTGCACGCACACAGTGAATAATGACAAGCCTCACTAGGCAAACACCTGGCCATCAAGTCAGTTGTCACCATATTTGTTCTTTTCCCAAGGCCTTGCATTCACATGGAAGGTTTGGGGTTGGTACTAGAAACCCTGTCCTTGTCATTGCTGAGGTACAAAAAGGCAAATACAGTGATCCTTCCCGCTAGGGAGCTAACATATCGGCTACTTGGTCAATAAAGATGATCCCATACCACATTCCAGAGTCAAACCCAGTGAAGATATTATATTCATCTCACCTGTATGCCCAGCCAGCTGTACCCATGAGTAGCGTTTCTTGAAGGGGCTGATCACTGGTAAGTTCACCATGGTTTTAATGGTATTCCATGCCTTTTTCTGGAATGCAGAAGAAAGAAACGTTAAATTGGTCAAAATCTGAAATCCTGACATGCCATAAACCTACCACCTAGCTTCAAGCACACTGAATTGTTCCTCCATAATTTGCTAAGTGCTCAAAAGCGGAACCACAAAACAAACACTACAATCATCACTGGAAAAACATGCTCATAAAACCAGGAACAGACACATAGTTAAACATACTGTCCTACCATCCACAAGAAAGCTACCTGGAAGAAAAGGAAAAAAAAGCACGTCACACGCCCGTTCTGAGCCACACCTGACCCTCTCGGTGTCTGAGTCATGCCGAGACCAGACGGCGAACCTACACTTACGCATGTTTAAGTTGCCATGAGACACGAGCATGAGCAGTTTGCTGCTGTCAGCAATACTTCCTTTCCCAGAGGCCTTCAGCATCCCCTCACGACTAACAGCTTTCACCAAGGCAGCAAGTGAGTCTCACTGTGTCGGATCCATAGTAAACGCATCTCCAATCAGGCTTGGAGCTCACTCAGTTCCTTTGGAGCACTCACTGCCAGCAAGCTGTAGAATCTATTCCAGGTCATAGATTTTGCTGCTCCCTCCCCTCTTACCCAACCCTGTTACTTTTTAACGAAGCTGGGCATAGCTCCGGCCACCTTGGCTGTCCCACAGTGCAGCTGTCTGGGTAGCGCTCCAGGCAGACAGGGAAACACAACAGCTGCTCCCAAACCGCAGCTGAGTGCTCCATCACAACGGCAGAAAGGTGAAAATAATACAATTGGAAAGCGAAGGAGTCTCATGCTTTGGCAATGAAACTTGGGCAAGTATGAACCACAGCCTGCTAGCGTGCACATTACATGCTGAGGGACCCCAGAGTGAGTTATGAACAACAAAGGCAGGCTCGTCTGCTAGTGCTAGGACACAGTACCCTGTGGAGCTGGTAATGGTGTGCAATAGTTGTGCAAAACAGTTTAGTGCTGACGTTTTCTGTGCTGAGATCAGGTACAGCTGGAAGTTAGGCTGGATTTACAGAAGTGCTTATCAATGGCCTAAGTAGGCATTATCAAAACCAATGGGAGGCATTGATTTCATTAAAACAGAGTTTAGGTCGCTGCTGAACACCTGAAAAAAATCACCTACAAAACAAGTATGTCTTCTCTAGCAGGAATATCAACGTGATGAACTAGATGCTTCAAGTACCTTATTTTTACTGTATTTTACACTGTGTTTCTGCAGCAGTGAAAGACGTGAAGTGAAATTGCAGGTAAAGAGACACAGGCAAAAGGTTGCTCTTCAGATCACATTTTGACCTGGTCACCCTTCCCCAAATTTGATCAATTACACCAGGATTTTTATATGGTTCCATCTAGCAGCATTGGTCACCATGTGAGGGTGAAACCCTGTGAGGCCTTGAACACACCAAGAGGATATGTGAACTCGCAGATGCAACTGATCTTTCCTTTGGGGATTTATTTTCATGTGAAAGTTTTAAACTATACTGCAATTTGATGTGACATAACAACATAATCTCCATATGGGCATGTTTATTCTGAAATAAGATCCTGTTTAACATAGCTTGGTTTTGAAAGCAGTTCAAGCTGAAATCCCTGTTGGTCTGATACAAGTGTCCCATGCAGCAATAATGCTTTTTTAGACATGCCGTGCTAGTAAGAGAAAGCAAGAAAAGAAAGCCTTGGATGCTTAAGAATCATGCATCGCAGAAGACTTGGTTGCGCTTACTGGAACTCCCCAGACAGCACTAACTAAACCCTAATTTAATACATCCCTTCTGCAGCTTTAAAGGGCCCTGCAGGGGATTTCATATTCTGTATTATTTGCCTCAAGCCATTCCAAGTTGCTACTGCGCGCTGCTAACCAGCAGCTTAGCTCTATCACAGGGCTACCTGCTACACAGTGAGGATGAAAGCAGCTCTTGCACACCACTTGTAAGTGTCCCTAGCCTCTTTCTGGAAGAAAGAACAATGTCAATATTGTTGTTCAAGTAGAAAAGATTAAAAATGACTATTGTATAGTCTATTCACCAGATTTAGCTGACAGCAGAAGTCCTTCAGTCCACTCTGCTCAGTTTCTGCTCCAGACAGGCAGGGCCCATAGTTATTTACAGAACAATTGAAAGTAAACATCAGTTGGAGTTGAAGTGATCCCTCTGAGTGTAAGTTCTGCCAAAATTTAAGTTTTTAGAGATTCCAGTCAGATTTTCAGGATTGCATTGCTGGTTCCCCACGCCAGGATCAACAGCACTCTAGATCCCTCCCGTAAAGATCCTATACTTGTAACAATGTCCCACTCCTAACGTAGTGTGTCGTGTCTTCCAATGATTTGTCATGCTGCTCTACCCAGAAGTGATGAGAAGCACAGGTTTTCAAGGAATGCATGTCAGCTGTCAATGCACCACCACACTCTAGTGGCTTTCCCACCCCCTCCCTCCCACCTAGCCCTCAGAAGCTGCAGCTTTTATTTGTACTGTGGGTGTGAAGGAGAGACAATGGGCCAAATTCAACCCCAGCTCAAGTGGAATTTGACTGCTTAGGTTACAGCTGCCTCAGATGAATATGCTCAAGCCACTCACACAATAAAAAAAAATAGGAAAAAAATTGTCATTGTCTTTTTTTATTATTTTTTTTTGAAATCTCTTCCCAAACATTCTTCCCCTAAGACAGGGAAAGCGCAAGGCTCAAGCTAGGATGAAAGAATCACTTCCAGACCCACCCGGTGGAGCACACTGCCATGGACAGGGGTTCAGCAGACGCACTCTGCCTTGCTGCATCTTTCAGTCCCCAACCTCAACCAGCTCAGGATGCAAATTGCCAGGATGCAAACAGGGCTGCATGCTGTTGGAGCACTGGCGTGAGTGGGAAGATGAAAACTTTGTGCGCCTGCTGTGGGAGGAATCTTTCTCACATCTATTTCTAAAGCAAGATCTTTTCCTCTTTGTTAGCAGTGGTATTATGTGCTTTTCAAATCACTGCTTCATGCTGCCATGGCAAATAGGACTAATGCCATTGCCCGTGTGTATTTGCAGTCCAGATTTCCCTCAGGCCCCCTTTCTCCTAGATTCTTGCTCCGTCTTCCTCAGTCTTTTGCTCTCACTGGGTTTCTCTCAGCCCTTTCTTCCAGATTCCCATTCAGCGTTTTATACTATTTATATACACACAGGGCAAGTTCAGATATCTCTGTATCAGAATTGCCAGAATCAGACACCGCTGACATCGCTGATGTTGTTTTATATGCCTCTTAAGATCAATAGACTCAAGAATT
Source organism: Netta rufina (assembly GCF_964035555.1). Classification (NCBI taxonomy): domain Eukaryota; kingdom Metazoa; phylum Chordata; class Aves; order Anseriformes; family Anatidae; genus Netta; species Netta rufina. The sequence continues at coordinate 32,357,070 of NC_140128.1, forward strand.
TTCCAATAGCAAAAAGAAAGCCACTCCAAAAGGCAAACCCGAGAAACATTAACATTGGTAGATTAAGCGCATAAATTACTGGATGTGAACTGCAGCTGACACATTACATGTATCTATCTCCCTGAGCACTAGGAGGTGTGGGATGCCGAAGACGACAAAAGCTAGCTTTCTGCCAAGGGGTGTGTGACAGGCTGTGCTGCCAGAGTAGCGTCTAGGCAGCGAAAGAGTAAAAACCCAGTGGAACAGAATGGAAGAACCAGTTCCTGCAGCAGAGCCACAAGGCATTCAGAGGATTGCGGCTTGGAATCTGCCACTAGTATGTTATCAGGATTACTCTTTTGAATTTGAAGCAGAGCACTGAAGAAAATCATATTTCCATGCAGCAGGTGTGGTAGACATGGTGTTGCATGTTACTGACATGCATGAACAAGATGCTGGGCAAATGAGGTATCTCCAGCTTATTCAACCCTCAGTACAGGTAGGGGTTGCCATGATGGTTATCCTACTAAGGAGCAGGAAAGATGAGCAGCAACTGAGAGCCACTGGTTCCTGGGTGTGCAGCCTCCTCCAGGTCTGTTCTCATGATGAGAGCACAACTTCCTACGCTACTGGCGTGCAGAAGCATGATCCTGCCTCAATGCACCAGTAGGACATGGCTGAGCAAAACCCACTGCACTCACCAGGAGCACTTTCTTATGCTCTGGGGGGTTTTGGCTTAGCCCTTACTGCACAAGAATTAATCTTCCTGAAACCCTCACACTATTTCAGGACAAGGGCTATAGCATCCTAACAGCCAAACTCATGAATAGGCATTTGGAGACCACTGAGGGTATTCCTGATTTTGTGTGGTTTTGTTCTTAGTTGTTGCTGTTCTAAGGGCTGCATAGAACAACTGCAATCTCTCACTGAGCATATACTACATCCCCCAGGGAGAAGAGATCTACTCTCATGCCTCAGGGCAACAGAGGACAGGACCTGAACCTTCCTCCGTTGTTTGAGAGGAAAAATAAAATCTCTCCCTTAACTAAAAGGAAAAACAGAAACACAGATCTCAGTTTCGTGAACAAATAATACAAGTAACTACCCTCAGGCAAGCACTGACAAGCAGGTAACGTAATTTAGGAATCTGCAGAACAGAGTCCAAATTAAGCAACTAAAATTATTACAAATTCCAAGTACATCTAAATGAGCTGGGGGGGATGGGGATAACAAAACCTTTTTCTTCAGGGGGAAAAAAGAACGGTCAGTTCTAATAATACTAGCACGTATACTTGAAACTATATTGAGTTAAGACAAAAGTATACCTAAATAACAAGTTATTAATGCCCTAAAAAAGTTCATTTTTCCCCTTATCAGCATTGTGGAAGGGTAGTTTCTTGCCTGCACCATTGAATTCTCATTGAAATTCTGCTATACAATAGTTAACAGTGACCCCTGGATCCTTTTTCCAGGACAATTTCAGTAGTTTCTTTATCCAAGATCCTGTTGTCTTTTATCTCTGTGCTAGTACAAAGCCTACGCAAGACTACAGAGAGCTATTATGACAGGAAGAAACAAAAGGATAGTGAGAAATTTGTAATATTTTTTTTCCTTAAAAGGCCTTAAAGAAAGAATACTTAATTGTCAGTCATCATAATCTACTGTTCTCTTAAAGTCTTTGCATCATTTAGGCTAAATTCTGCAGCTCTGGGACATGGGGGCTGAAATTCGATCTGTATTGCTGGTTGCCACTGCCTACTCAGTGTCTCACCAACTCCTAGAAGGAACAAAGTTCCTCCACAGGGACTATGAGGAGTATAAAAAACTATAGCTATCAGAAAGTTATTACACGTGTTTCAAAGTATTTCTGTAAGCAAGCATGTGAGAAGATGGTGGGTGTTGGCCTCTTATAGGACAGAGTAACCCTAACAGTAGTGACTGGAAAAATAACACCTGAGAATGCATCAGGAGTAGCTGAAACTACCTTCTAGAGCGGGCCCCAGGCTAAAGGAAGTGCTGCTACGTGGGGTGCCAGTTCCGTGTTATCCGTGTACCGTACTATTCGCTCCTCTGTGGCTCACTTTTTTTCTGTGATTTTCTTCATCTCTTACTTCTTCCGTCCTCAGTCACACAGTAGCACCCCCTTTTTTATTTCTTAGTGATATAATAAATCCTCACAAAGTTCGTAAGATTACACGAAGTTCTCGTAGGCAATGTCAACACATGGTAGAGTTTAATCCTGCAAACTCCTCTGTTAATATTTGTTCCCTCTAAACTCTGTGTATGTTTTACAGTTTATGACTTTCAGTTCTACATTTTATAGTATGTACATTTACTTAAAAACTCAATAAAATGTTCTAAAGTTTTTAAAACTCTGAGTTAATTATCCACAAAATCCTTAACTGTTTTACTTCCCTTAGTTTATTAAAACTGAAATAAATCAGCTTGAAAACTAGTTTGTTTTCTTAATTCTTTATGCTGTTTCACTCAATTATTTAATCTAATTTGGAAAATGAAATTAATATGTTATGATTTGTTCATTATTTTCAGTATTGTTTATCACTACTTGGATTGACTTTGACCTGACACATTGGACCCACACATACAAGTAACTTCAAACAGGTCCAAAGCTACTAACCCTATTACATCGCTGAACTAAAGCTAGCCTGAACAAAACCATGCTTTCCATCTGCCTCACTGCAGCCGCCATAAAATGCTTCCATAAGAAATTCTGAGCAGACCACAACCAAAGCAATTACTAGCATAATTCAATTACCCTTCAATTAGATACGATTCCCTGGGAATGTAATCAATAACTACAGTACTATAAGAATAACGTATAAAAGATCACACTTCCACAATGAATCACATTATACTACCAAGACAAGTCAGTAACAGCATAATTCCCTGCAAACCAACAGGTCTTCCACAGGTGCTGCTTCACAGCCACCAGCTTCAAAGGTTACGAGGGGCTTCACTGTTTCAGCAGCGTGAGACTCTGGGACAGCCAACCATATAGTTTCATTTCATGGAGAGATTTGGTGATCTGAGTCATTTAATATATATTAAAAAAAATAAAATAAATAGTGAGAGTTGCTGAGCACCATGGTATCATTCCAGTTATCATGCCACAGCACTTGCCTGCTGAAGGAGTCTGGTTTTGAGCTCTTTCATGGGAAGGCTTACCGTAGTTTTTGCAGACCTGAAAGAGGCAGGCAGCTGGCTTGGTTAGATTCAGATCCTGGAGCAATGCATACTTTTATGCCTAATATAATAAACTAATAATTATCCTTGCTCTTTTAATACCATGTACAGGCATATATATACACCTACGTGCATTCTTTAAAACCATCTAAAGCATTTACTAAAAGCTTTTCATCGCAGTCTTTCAAAATTCCATTACTTTGCTGTTGTTGTCCAAACCATAAGAACTCCTAAGCTTAGGATTATTTGGCACTTGATGAAAAACTTAGACCTAACAAGACATCATACTGCAATGGAGAAATTGAGAATTGATTAATTTTTCCCTTACTTGTTGGAAGAAACACAGCTTCAATATCCACACAGGCTCTGTGTAGGGACACAAGGTGAAGGATTTGTCCATAACAACTAAAACAAAAGCACCACAAATCACAAACCTGGTTCCGTCACATAAGGCATTTGTGTTGTTTTCAGCAGTCAGTTTCTGTGCTTTTGCCCCTTATTAAAGATTTCTGGAATCCTTAAACTAAGGAGTTCCTTGCTGCCAAGTGTACTACTCACTTGGCTGAATCAGACATGAATCACGAATTGAGCTCTCAATGGGTGGGAGGTGAAAGAGCAAGTCAACAAGAAGAATCTCCCCAAGCAAGCCCAGACAGGAGCGCATTAAGCAAACACTCACACAACCCATTATAGCTAAGTTTGAGTGCAACACTTTATTTAGCTCCCAAAACAGGGTGAGGCTCTTACAGCAAATGACTTAGCCCCTCTATTACCACATTTCGTCTTCTGTCACTGGGCAGTGAACAGATTCCCCATGCAATAAGCACTACTCTGCACAGCACTCCCCCATGCAATCATTCATCACCAGACAAAAAGGTATTTAGGCCTGGAAACAAAATGTTGCTCCAGGATGAGGTGCACCACCACCAGATAGCCCAGCACAGATCCAAGTATCTGCTTTGAGAAGTCTGTGCCCAAGCTGATGTGCAACACCACCACTCATTCTTCAGACTGAGAGAGGCCCTGTGCCAACCAACATCAATTGATAATTTGTCCAAATCACTGCAACTGGCCTTCCGCCAGGGCAGCTGCGTGACTTCAAACGCTGTCAGCTGCCACTCAAGGAACACAAACAGCCTAACTCTGCCCTCAATCAAGGAAATCACCGAGCAGCCTCCACGTGCCAGGCTCCTTGGGAGCCTTGACCACCCTGGTATCTGCTGATAGGACCCGCTGATCTTCCTGCAGCAGGGTGCCAGCTGGACCCAGGGGACTGATGATCAACAGCGAGGCAGAACGCACGCTCCTCCAGAAGAATGGCAGTTCACACGCTACGTGAGCAACTTCCTGATAAGCGCCTCTTATCAGGCTGCCAGGCACACTGTGACTACACCTTCATCTCTCCCTCTGTCTCTTCCACCATCCAGCCCCCAGAGCTCTGCGAAGAAACGGCGCTCAGCCCGCACTTAGCCCTCCACGCTTCCGGCGCTGTGCTCAGCCATGGGTGAGGGCCGCAGCTGCTCAGCCAGCCTTTGGCAGGTGTATCCTCTGACTGCAAGGTTTTCGTTTCCTGTTTGTACCGCAGGCAAGACGGGCTGGGCTGATCCTTCACTCATGAGAAACACTTAATGCAATAAGCAGAAACAAAGCTGCAAGACAGAAGCCTCAGGTTCCTGTATTTTCTCCTCTGTCATGCCTCGCCATGCTTTATGCAGTGAGACACAAACGTTCGTTGGCTCGCTGCCCTTTAGGATACCTGGTAAGTTTGATATTTGCTATCTCTGGGCTGAGGAAGAAGCGAAGGAAAGAGAAACCACTGGTGAGTATCAGACTGCTGAAATGCTGGCAGCACAAGATCCCACTTCACAGCTGGGTTCTGGAGCACCTCTCCAAAGCAGAGGGCGAACGAAGCGCAACGACGTAAAAGCATTGCTTGTCATTCTACCAACAGCACCAAGCTAACGGCTCTGTAGGAATCAACACCAGCATTTTGCTTCTCATCATTAAGTAGTAAAATACTTACCATCTGTGTCATTCCCAGGCCAAAAGGCAAAACGGTCAATGAATTAGATGGCTTTGAAGCAGCACTGTCACAAGGGTTTCATTCACTTTTTCATTCAGAGATTCTGTAAAAGTTGATGTTGTAAGGGACAGTACAGTTATAACTGAAAGTCAGGTTTTATCTTAATAAGCCAACAAATGATGTTTTGAGGGACACTCAAGCGTCCACTGTTGGCAGCAGGCATCAACAGGCCCATCATCTCCACCTGGACAGCTTGTAACTTGCTCAGAAAGATGCTGGTTCCCTGACAGGACGGCGTTCTGCCACTCAGTCCTGCTGAGCTCAGGGAAACTGAACCAGAGACACTCTGCCTGACACCGGTCTCAATGGAAACTGAAGTGTTGTTATCCAGAAAGTACATGGAAAGTTCCTCACTATAGGAAAACTGACGTGCTTTCAAAGCACAGGCATTTGAAAATTATCTAGGCTGTCCATCACCCAGAACCATTTTGTGGTAAATCAAACATCACTTCAGCAGATGGCATAGCAGAAGGAAAATCTTTCTTAACCTCCAAAACAACTGCAGCTTAAGTCCTCAGAAATCTTCTATGCCAGTTTGGCAATTTTAGAGATCTTTGACCATCCTCTGTTAATCCCCTGCTTGTTGTGGGTCACTGATTGACATCAGCAGTCATGAGACAGGGACATCTAGAAAGACCACACTCTTTAAATGAAAGAAAATGAGCCTAACATCCTACCAGGGAGGACACAATTACCAGTTCCCAAACATTCATCCTGCTTAGAATACTTAAAACACGAACACATTCACACTTCTCCATACACAGGCCAAAAAAGATGTCCAGCCTAAGACACGAGCACAATTTGTCAAGCCACAGAAGTGTCATTTCTGAACTGCGTATGACCTCAAATCCCAATGTACTACGAGTAGTGCCAACCCCTTTCAATCAGGTGTGGTTTCTGCGTAACATCAAGTAAGACTACGTTCCGGCAACACGCCAGGAAATAACTTCAAGGAGCTAATCTCCCCTGAGTGAGCTCCAGGCACTTGGGAAGGAAGCTGAGCGTGCACTTCATCTTATTTGCTATGGTGGTGCAGGCTGTAACCTAGACACGCAGCTCCAGCCTGCCAGCCTAAGCTTACTACCAGTTTATCACCCCAGTGATTCAGTGGCAACAGGAGAATCTCTAGTCTGAACAGATAGAGAAAAAGACATCCTTTATTATACTTCCCCATTTGCCACTAACACACCAGTCACAAACCACTGCTATCAGACAGAAATTGCAAAACTGTCTTCTATTAACTGGTCAAAGATTCCTCTCTTCCTATCCCTAGCAGCTTGGGTTAGTGAACACTTCTTGAGAGGTTACCACACCATGGTATATCCTCACATATGGGACACAGAAGCTGTATCCCACATACCTTTGAGATTCTGCCTTAATGATATGAGTGATACTTACAGGTTCTAACCCTAACAATGCAAGACTATTGTGCCATAATACATTTTTTTCCCCGTCGGAAAGAAAAGAAAGCACAAGGACAGTCAATTATTCTCCTTATCTACTGGAAAGGATGCAAGTGGCTTTAATTTGCAACAAAAATACGACGTTCCAGTGAGATATCTGAAGAGGGCTATCAGTCAGTTTCCCTTGTTGAAGGCTGTTCTCAAACTTGACAAATACCTGTAACTCACAGGGGTCACCTGCCACCAAGATAGAACTGGGCTGATCCCAGTGCCAGTGAGCTGCAGCACTCCAAAAGGAGTCCTTAGTCACAGGCACCAAGAAGGTTCATCAGTGGTCACAAGATATTGATATTCTACAGAGTCATGAATAAAGCTACCTGATCCTTTTCTGTGCTTTAGATCCGTGTCTTAAGAAGTACTGAAGCATTCACTACAAAAACATTACACCTCTCACATCAAGACCTGTCTGCAAAGCAAGTTTCTGAACTCATATGCATGCACATACATAGAAGGATGTTACTGACGAGCATTTATTTTTTATTTTTTTATTTGCAGAAGAACTGAGGAAACTCCACCGTTTCAGTATAGGATCTTGCTGCAGACACAAGCCCTTTCCCTGCTCCAGTTCTTGCCACTGCAGGCGCCAACAGCTATATTTCAGAACACTGCTGAACAATTTAAGTAATTAGTGCTTGTAAATTACATTATAGGCACTCAAGTAAGACATGCAAGTACTCAAGAAGCTGTACAGTGTTAAGTGAAAAGCAATATTAGAGTCTAAAAATACGTCATGTAAAAAACAGATCAGACGCACTGGTAACAGTTTACCATCTGCTCTTCTAATCTATCACAAGACAAAGTCCAGTACTCTGCCTTTCCTCTCCTCCTTTGTCGCCTCCAAACCCACACTTCCATTTTCCTCTAAAGCAGCATAAACAGTTACTGCTTCGCCTATCGCAGACTCCACTGTTCAAATAAGGCCCACCCTTTGGAATGGAATGCAAGTGTCAACAGGCGATAGGGCACTGTTATTTAGCGGGGTGTGGTATTTACCTAGGGGAAAGCCACATCCTTCAGCAACCACTTTAATAACTCTGAGCTTTAACATTGTAACTGTGAGATTATTCCAAACCACTGTGTTGAAAGGATTTTATTTTAATACTTTTTTTAAGCAAACAAACAAAAAACACACACTTGTATTTGGGTGTGCATGAGAACACAAGTGAGGCCATTGTCCCTGATGACATGGGAGCCCGCAAGCAGAACGTGACAATGATGCAGAAACACAGAATTAGATGAAAATGGGGAGCCTCCACCTTCCTCAGAGGAGCAAGTGGGCCTTCTGGGTCACAAGATAGTTGTTTGTTTTTGGAGCAAGCCTTAGATTAGCAGAACTCTTACTGCCTCAAGTCACTGGGAGCTATGTAAGAAATCTGGGGAAGAGGATGACTTCACCTTGAGCAAAGCTACAGGATCAAAAAAGAATTTCTGGTAATGGAGTAGCACAAGGCAAGTTGAATTCCTCCTCCATATCAGAAGCAGGTAGTCCCAGCAGAAAAGGGATTATTTAAAATTTTCATTTCCATAACGTAGCCTTAAGAAAGAGAGTCAAATTCAGCCCTTACATAAGCAGGAGTGACTCAACTAAGACTGAAATAAGGCATCTGCCATCCTGAAGAGTTGTGGGTGTCTGAACAATAGTCAGTGTGTTGTACAGAGTGTGTTTCCTCTGCCCTGAAGGTAAACAAATGCATTTACAATCAAGATCCTGGAGATCCCACCTTCTTTAGAAGCACAAACATCAATTGCCAATTATTAAGAAGCTAACCCAACTAAAAATAAACAGGGTGTAGCTTATACATAGACCATTTATCTACCAAAACTTTTACCTTACAGTAAAAGAGACAAAAACCAACCCATGAGCTTAAGAATTTCATGCTGTTGGATCCTAGCAACAGAACCGCAAGCCATACTCCTCCATCTTGCACAACCACCTACACCAGCCTCCTGAAATATGGAAGCAGCAGCAGCTTCTGTGCCAGATTGGACATAGACAGCAGAACCCAAAAGTGACCAACATCAGTACACCAGGGCTCAGCAGACAACGACAAGACGAACAACATTTGAAATATAATTTGCTTGTGCTTTATTGCTTGTAGTGTGCATGGGGACAGACCATGCAGAAAAACTTACTTCACAAGCAGTCTGATTTTTTTGCCCTGTCTGCTGTTTTTCTTGAGGAATGCAACGTAAAAAGAATTGGCGTCTGTGCTACATTCATTCCACAGCCATCCTTCGTCTCCGACAGGACTGCCATCTACACAGTCAGAGGACTGAGATCAAGACAGACTTATGGCACTGGGAGAAGACACATTTCTAGAGATAATGCAGAAAATCCCCATGGATGAACAGAAGTGTAAAAAACATCATTAATTTTACTGTCATTACAGTTTTACATTTGGAATGAGAGACCATGGTTGGGACGTCAGCCATTCCTACTGCTGGAAAAGCATTTGTAGACCGCTGGCATACTAACGAACAAGCACAGTGCTGTGAGATGATAGCACAGGACTTCCTCCCTCCCTGATCTCATTGCTGAAGCAAGTCAGTCACATGTTCTCTCTGGTCTTGCTCTGAACTTTTGGAAAACAAGCTATGAAACTGCTAGAGGGGCCTGATGAGTACTGAAATCCATGCAGATCATCACAGCAAAGAACTCCAGAGATAGTTCTTCCTAATGTACTTAAAATATGGCTTAATAAATTTCCTACTGAGAGTCTTTGAGAGTCACGGTGGCATCACAAGCTAGTGATAGGCAAAAGCACCTAGAAGTCAGGAATCCCCGCCTTAATCCCCTCTTACAGGACCTTCACCAGAACGGTACGATCTGGCCTGAAACAAGGACAAGGAAGGCAATGAAGTTCCTTATCTGAACTCCACAGCGCGAGACAATACAAACTATACTCAATTATCAGCCCAAAATTCCAACACTCAGCATTTTGCGCTATGAGAAGTGAAAGCTGGAGCGTAGGAAGGTTTCCAGTTTCCTCAGATTACATTCTCCTCTGAACAAAGCTGACCCTTTCTGGAGATGGTGTTGCTGTTCCTGCAGAACTCGCATGGGTGAGAAAGGCTGAGGAAGGAGCCCACAGCAAGCAGAGCTTATCGTGATTAGAACATTCAGGTCAAGCGCACTTAGCCAACAACCCACTCAAACCCCACAAAGAGATAATAAACAGCCAATCTGCATGCACGAACGCTGTTCACACAGATTTTATCCTGTCACTGCATCATGCATGTAACCATACAGAGAAGGAGAAGCGCACAGAGACCACCTTTTAACTCTTACTCTAGCTCTGCCTCTTTCAGAAGATCAGGGTCTCAAACCCCAGATTTCCTGTACAGCCAGTACAGCAGCAATGTACAAGTAGTCTCTCTGCTTCTGCATGTCTCATTCTGCAGAGAATTGCTCTAAGTTATTCACATCAAAGAAGGGCAACATTATTTTTTTTGCTTCAGACTGAACATTTCCAACAAAGAGTTCAACTGTTTCCAAGGCTAGAAAATGATACTATTTGAAAATCACACTACAAAATCTCTGACGAATCCTCTGAAAATCCTTTTATCCTTTAATTTTGAGGCAGGAGCCTGAAGTCTAGCAGGAAGAAAGCATTCAAAGCAGGAACAAGCCATGGGAAAAGCCAAAGTTAACCTGACTGAATTTGTGAAACTGTAAGAAACTCAGCTTCATTTGCAGTAGACACGAAACTGTACAAGTTACATTCTGAGAAGGTTGTGGGCACAGCACACACAAAGGATTGATGGAGCTCAGCTGTGAAGAGTGCAGTCAGCCACCCCACTCTTCAGACACACTGGAGCTTGAGCAGGCTCAGTTGTGCACAAGGCAGCTGTGTCCAAGGCTTGCCCAATACCAGGGGGCCATCTCACAAAGATCCTCTCCAAGCACAGCCCTCCTGTGAGAGCCCAAGGCTCAAGCACATGAAACGCAGCAGTCATCTCCAGCGCTCTGTGCAGCGCGCATTTCAGAAAGGAAGTGAGGATGAAACTGTCACGTGCCAGTGCCTTCCACTACTCAAGCATATTCAGATGGTCTGAAAATCATCACCTCTGCCAAAAATCTTCAGAGATTCACTGAACATGTAGCACGAGGAGTCATCCTCTCATGCCTTCAAGTGACCTAGCTTATGGGCAGACACTGTGGCAGGTCGCTACAGGATTCAAACATGAGCTAGCTGAGAGCAAAACTTTGAAGATGAGGGAGATAAACATTATGGTAGCTACAGGACAGGAACAGGTATATGAAATAGAAGAATTAAAGTGACTGCAGTCTGGGCATAACAACATCCTGCAGTCTTTAGTTACAAGCAGGTACAGTTCCTGATGCACACAATGCATGACTCTCAACTAATAAGCAGCTCTTTTATATCTCAGCACAACTCAAAGGACAAGCTATGGTTGCACAGTGAAGCCACATGTTACAGGATTTCAGTTTCTTCACAGATAGGTATGCAACAAGTCAGGCAGAAGATCACAGGACAGAAAGACCAACTTCCTGATTTAACATAGCTGAATGCCTATCAGGAGAACTGCTCGCTTTACAGTGCCCCTGTAAGAGACTAGGCAGGTTATTTATGCAGACTTTCACCATAATCACTAACCGTATTTCTCCATTGCCCAACTCGAGACTATGGGTCTTATTAGCAGAAAAACTGGATGTTTGTGCCTGCAACAAAAGTTAATGAGAGCTCCTCTACAACACTGGTCAGCACTGTGAAACAGCAGTGTATATAGTGTTAGGTATTAGCAGAAAAAAACAACTGAAACTAGGCTTTCAAAATTAGTGGACGCTTTTCACATTAACAATATTTTCTCCAGTGTTTTCCCCCAAAAGATATGACTAAAGTAGCTTGTGTAACAGATTGTGAAAATAAATTCATTAAAATTTCAAAAGCACTCTGTTACTGCAGTGATGGAGTAATGTGGTAAAGTACCACACAAACTCATTAACTGCTTTTCCAGTAGATTTCCAATAAATGAAGTAAAAATGGCAGTTTTTGCTTACAATGAGGACAAAAATTTTAAAAATGCTTTTTGTAGAGTTGGGAATAGTGCATTTACACTGAATGAATGGTAACTACTGTATGTTGTTCTGTAGTTAAAGACTTATCCATCAATGTACAACAAATTATACAGAGTTGACATGAAGAGGATAAATTCCTTAAAAAAATAATAATAATTTTTGAGTATTCAATTTTGCATTTACAAAACATTAAGGTTCCAGTGCAAATGTAATCCTGCATCTGAACGTCTTTGAATAGTGGAAGGTGTTGGCATGTGACAGTAGTGTTTCATCCTCACTTCCTTTCTGAAATGCGCGCTGCACAGAGCGCTGGAGATGACTGCTGCGTTTCATGTGCTTGAGCCTTGGGCTCTCACAGGAGGGCTGTGCTTGGAGAGGATCTTTGTGAGATGGCCCCCTGGTATTGAGCAAGCCTTGGACACAGCTGCCTTGTGCACAACTGAGCCTGCTCAAGCTCCAGTGTGTCTGAAGAGTGGGGTGGCTGACTGCACTCTTCACTGCTGAGCTCCATCAATCACTTTTGTACCCTGCATAGACTTTGAGGTGCTCAAGCACTTCGAAGAGGAGAACTAGAAACCCACATTTGATTCAGCACTCCACCACTGGAAGCAAGCATAAAGTAGAGCACAGGTACAACATGCTGTCCACACTGAACATGACTGAGGAACCACTGCAGTGTTCTCAGCTATATGGAGCTGCTTGAAAAAGAGCTAAGACAGAAAACTGTGTTGTCTGCTGTAGCTCAGAGTAACAAAGGCAGCTACAGCTAAGGCTGGGTCATTTTATGCCAGGACGTGGCAGAGACCAGAGAACAGAAGCAGCTTTACCAATGATGAATGGTGATTTCTTACCAACACTAGAAAACAAAAACATTTTCTTTCTATGAACATTCGATATAATTTAGCAGGAGATACCCGTTATCACATGAAAGACATATCAGCACTACAGTAGTTTGCATTCTCCTTTGACACATCACTCAGCACAAGTGAGCTAAGACTTTCTTACTCACACAGTTCTGCTACATCCCCACTTCCTGTCCAGCAGGTAAATCCTCAGGTGGACCGATGATTCATACAGACTGCAGTGCCGGTTACACACAGACGTACCACACATCTATCCCCAGTCTTTATCTCCACTGACCACGCCTCTGTTATCACAGTGGTTCAAGTATGGATGATGAAGGCCGAGGAAGCAGATTAAAGCTGAACGTGAGTGAAATAAAGGTGGTACCAGTGGGCTCGGGTAAACAGCTTAAGGAGTTTGCATTCACTGCGCCACCTTACTTGGATATTTCAGCCTGTAGATAAGGAGTGTTCCTGGATTCTGGGTTAAAGCCAAGCTCCCACAAAGCAGCATCTGTGTCATGCTTCCTACAGTCACCAACTGGCGTGGAGATTCTGTCCCAGGCTCCGAATATGGATTGTGCCAGGTCTGTGACATTGCTTCAAATGAGCTGCCAATTGGTCTGGCTAACTTCATCCCAATCTTCCCAGGGAATGGAAAGTTTGGCAACAGGCAACTGTAGCCAGGCCTGATAGGTGCAGGGTGGGTTTCTCTACTCTCGGTCTTGCTGCTTCATGTTTCAGAACGGAAAATTTCATTCCTTGGGGGAAATTCAGTTTATAGATGTAAAAACAACCGAACACTGTTATGTGCTATCCCCCAAAGCACCCTCCGTTACTGACAGAAAAGAATCAGTTAAGCACTGGAAACAATACGCCACTGTGTTTGCTAGTCTGATGCCAGGTGAACGGGTCACCTCTCCTCCTTCCCAGTGCTTTCCCTACTGATTTTAGTCTGCATCACTTAATTCTGTACAACTTCTACTTTTTTTATGCAGTCTTCCCCAAGGTGTGCTACACTATGGACAGACAATGCCATCACACCTAACTCATGAGAGTTTTAGAAGAAACTCTGTTAGTAGAAAAGGCTTAGAGGAGCACTTCAAAAACAAAATCTAAACCTACACCATGCAAGATCCAAATTAACAAGGACTGACAAGTCGATTCTTTCTGCTTCAGCTTCCTCTGCAAAAAACGACACTGACAGAGGAAGTAGAAGAGAGACAGTGATTCTACTGGTGCTGTATATGAGATCACTTTTTGCTTGCGAGAATAGTATTATTACCTTTTCTGCTATCTCAATTTATAGACAATAACCACAAAATGAGGTGTCTGATGAACCTCAGTTCTTCTCTCAGTCACTCCTAAACAATCTACTATGCATAAATATAATGTGCATTCTTAGCTTCCAGAAATATTAGCTGTATTGAACTGCACCACACCGTGACAATTTAATAAAACTGATTCACTTTAATGCATTCTATTTATAATAAACGTTAGATGCGAGTTGAGAGGGTTTTTTTTTTTTGTCTGTGATACCTGTTGCATTTATCACCTGTTCAATAAATAAGGAGTTCAGCTTCATCAAACAATTCTAACAGGTTAAGAATGCCAGAATCCAAAAATATACATAGACATGCTAAATTCCCCAACTATTGCCCCAGCTCCTACCCTTATCCCTTTTCAGGTTGGCATGGGTTTTCACAAATAAATCTTCAACTCTGCTGAGCTGACGATAGCCTGGGAAAAATCTGCTTAAGCGTGCCCTCTTTAAATACAAGCACATCACCTGATGATGAGGAGTCATCATTACTTAGTTTCCTGCTTTCCAGGTGCAGTAAGCACTGCAAGGAGGTTTCAACAGTAGAAGAGCACATACAGAGAAAGGAGAAACTTCTACAGTATACTTAATCCAACAGGTCCATAACAACAAAAAAAAAATAATCTAATACAGCTCTTCCAATTTTAAACTGTACGCCCAAGCAACATGTCACTTAAGATATGAAAAATGACAAGTATCAGGGGGGACTTGATTCAAGAGAGAACAATCTTGTAACCTGTAAGTCATTATTTCAAATGTATCGCGGGTGAGAAAGTCTTATCTGATAAGACATTTAGCTAATTGCCTCTCTCACAACTAACTTGACTAAGACCTAGCTCATTTCCTTCTAGATGAGAGGCCACATTACTAATAAACAGTCACTGCTAAAAGTGACACTGCTGGTGTTTGGATACACTCCACCAGCTGAGTGTACAGTGGTGAACAAGCCATCCTCAAATTAGGAGAATGCTCCCAATTCAGAGTTGTGACCCAGTAACTGAGTGACATGGAAACACCTACCGCTGTTCACCTCGTGTTTGTTCAGTGTATAACAGGAACATTTCAGTAAGAATGATATCATTCTAATTCAGCTTTAAAAAAAAAAAAAAACACACACACACAAAAAGATATTCTATTAAAAGCAGTTGATCCACAAGCAGCAACAACAAGTCCTGATCTGTGCTGGACTTGTATCCTACAGTCCTGCACACTTCTCAAATTAACAACAAATTGTCACTGTCCCTTCCTTATACACTTGTGCCAGGAACCTTTCCATCCCTCTCACGTTTCCATATCTCCCCACAATTCCCTTACCTTTTGATCCCGATCCCTCAGCTGCCCTTGTGTTTTCTACATTTCCTAACCTCACCAGCCCACAGCATTGTGTGGGCCCTCCCATACTTTCTCCTGATTACCCTCAGGACAAGAGGCACTAATTACCTGCTGCAGCCTGTAAGCACAGATCACCTGGCCAGCATGCACAGGTCAATTCACTGGTTAACAAGTGAAACAGAAGCCCCCTGCTGAACTCATGCTTCACCTTCTCCCCCAAGAAGAAAAGGTGTGAACTTGCCTGGGACTTCATCTCCCCCTCTCAGAGACTGATTTTTGTGAAATTTTAAAGACCTTTTGAAGAAAACTTTGGGATGCCTATCCCACTGTCAGATTTGGCTGAAATCTACTGAAGTTGTTAAAATTAAATTGATAGAGTGATTACACAAGCTTTCTTTCCTTTGAAAGTGGGCTAAAAACCCATTAACAGTCTTACTTATGTCATCCCTTCATTCCCATTCTTCATTTAAAAATAACAGTCCTATTCCACTGCATTAGCTTACATAATCCACCCCTGAGCTGAAATACTTGAAACTTTCAGGCCGTATTTATTATGTGAATGTGTCTATATGTTTGTCCATTTTAAGGTGCTTGGTGTTATGAAGAATAATAGCAAGAAGATAGGTAAAAGCAAAGAAGCATTCCTAATGGCTATCCCCCAAAGTTTCTGGACTGGTATCATTGCGTGCAAGAACTGAACTGCTTTTTCTCCAGCGAGCTGTCAGCCGTTCTCATGGTTACTGATCTAGGAATTTGCAACGACGGGTCACAGTTATGAGAATGAGTATGTTATTTACTAGATAGAAAAATGCCAAATAAATATTCTCCAAATCAAGGGGACAAGAGGCTGCTGTACATTATCATGCTGTTTATCCTCTGTGAAAACCACTTTTTAAAGTCTCTCTGTCCCAGCAAAGAAGGCGCTAACCAGACTTGCATAGTTCTTAAAATTGCTCGCTCACATAATGAAGACAAAAATACATCTCTTGCACTCTTCTCCATTACTATAAATGGACCAAGGGGGCTTTCACTGACAGATTCAACTGCGTATATACACTTTCCAGATGGTGTGAAGCAGCGGCAGAAAAAGCACACTTCCCATCTAAACACAAGAAAAGGCAGGAACGTGAACTCTTGTCATAGGGTAAAATCTGTCCCATTGATTTGTTACTTAAAAAAATAACCAATATTTTTTAAGTTAACCACCAAGATTTGTGAAGCTCTGGATATGATGTTACAAATTACATGTACACCAACACAAGCAACTGGTTTCCACAGAAGCACAAGTTCAGCTCACAGGGTAGCAACAGATCAGGCTTCTCTCACACTTCTAGCTGTTGGTTGTTGGAGGGGCCTTCCTCCGGGACAGCCAGGGCAACTCAGTTTCCAAAGCTGCTATGAATTATCACAAAACAAAGCGTGGAATTTGTGATGAAGAAGTGAAACGCTTACCCACCAACTTTCTCTCAGCCGTGGGCCTGCCTAGACGCAAACAGTGCTTTGTCCCTGCAGCTCCAGGCTGGAGCTATACCATAACTGTCAGCCACCAGCCCCACGGCTTCGCTACCTCAGCAAGGGCCCCAGCACTCCAGGGACATACCCACGTACCGCGCTCAGCAACAAAACACAATTTAATGCTGTCACGATGTGCCAACTCGTCCACGCCAGAAGGCTCCATGAATCATTTAACTGAACAACCGCCTGCCGGCCCAGCGCGCTGCCAGGCAGAGCAGTTTTCCAAGGCGCACAGCGGGCACAGCACCGTGAGGCTTACTGCCGCAGCATTTAAGGCCTGGTGGCTCCTGGGCAGCAAGCCCTGTGTGCAGTGACAGCTCCACAGTCTTCTGTGTTTCACTTGGGCCCACAGGGGAAGTGCAAACTTTTGAAGACCCAACTGGGTTTTGACCTCTAGGTCAATGAGAGAGGCCTCTAGCTGAGCAGCCTGGGAGGGCCTTCCTCAGCTTAGGTCTCAAGTTCCTGCGTCTGCAGATGGCAGCCTTGAAGCCCTGATAACAGGAACACTATCAGAACTTCTGCTCCCACAGTGGAAGACCTGGGCAAGTTTCCAAGGTTCCTGCTAGGCACTGGGGAGCCTGGTAGGCTTGACAGTCCAGCAGTCCTGTGAGCCCTGGTCAGAGCTTAGTTGTGAGGTACCAGGCTCCATAATCCTAACTTTTCCAAAGAAAAGTCTGAGGAAATTCTAATACGAGAGAAGCTTCAAAATGCAACAATTTCCCATGAATTAGGGAACACCAAGTTCGTTCCACTTCTGATTTCAATTTCATGCAGAAAATCTCTAATGTCTGTGTTCCGCTCTGAAAATGAACCTTCGTTTTCTAAAATACGCACGCTAAACCAATAAATATGAATCAAACATGCATGTTTACCTCTAAATACTACCTTCAAAATACAAAAATATTCCTCAAGTTATCCTAAAATTTCTAGTTATTTTCATATGTACATGTCTGCCTTGAGCCTAAAGCCTTCCATTCACACCACAGGGACCTACTCATCCTGCCTCAAGATTAATTAGCAGAAAAGATAACATCCTGTAAAGTTGAACCCACAGAGATTCAAGGCTCACACTTCTGCTTGGCATGCTATGTTTCAGTAAAGAAACAGCATCTGTAAAGACTGGACAACTGGGGCTGGCTAGTATCAGAGTATTGCCCAGTACCAAAAGAACAAGCCTGTCCTGGTCACCTCCAGGTACCAACGAGCCCGGGGGCAGTCACTTGAGATGGAGGGCAGCACACAGTGCCAAAGGGAAAAGTACAGATTCCCAGGATCCAAGCTCTCTGTGGGTAATGCAGCAAGGAAAGGAGGGATGAACTACACAAGCATGCACCAAGCAGATGAAAGACCTGGCTCATTTTATTTATTAGGCAATGTCATAACTTGTTGATGCTTAGTGCTGCCATTTTAGAGTCCTAGATACAAGCCCCAGCTCTGGCTTGCCACCTTGCTGCACAAGTGGCAATGAGATAACTAATGGCCAGCAGAACGCAGGCACCTGGTAGACAGCTTATCCCAGCCACCCACAGGTGTGGGAAGTTAACTCGACTGCTGAAAACATTTTACCAGGTGAGTGAGTACCTACTTAATTAATGAAACATTAAAGAATACCAAAGCTGCACAGAATTTGGGAAACCTGCAAAAAGCTTTATAAAAAGATTGAATTCTCATAATACTATTGAAGTTCTCAATGCCCAAAGTTCTCCCCATGCACCTAAATGAATAGGATGTTCTCTCAGAGTTGAAAACTTTCATAACATGACTACATGTATTCTTATTTGTGTATAAATCATTTGTAAAGCTTTGTGTGTTTTTTTTTTTTTTATTTCTTTTTCTTGTAATTAAAAGGTGAACAGAGCCTTTATCGACTTTGCACAGTGCCTAGAAACTTCCTAAAATGTAAAAGAAAGTGATGTTTTTCACATCCACTTACACAGGTCAGACTGGAGGGAAAGAAACAGTTCTAATAAATAACTTCAGATTCAATATTGCATACAATATTAATGTACTCCAAGGTGCAAAAGCAAAACATTGAAGGCAGCACGGTTTCTCACCTGAAGAATGGTTTTTGCTTTGTGCTAACTTGTCTGTGAACAGGAGCTACAATGCCATCCCAAAGTTCTCTGCATTGCTAATGTTATCAGTAAATTCTTGCTCCCTACTTACCACGCATACGCCTCACAGCTTTACCTCCACAGAGTTCATTATCCCACCCACTCGCCCACTGCAACAGCAGGGATGTTGAGTCAAAGGATCCAACAGCCCTTTTCCATCTTCAATTTCTATTCTTCTGCTACTTTCACAAAATCCCCACTTGCACAGTACATAGTTCAGAAAAGAAAGGAAAACAGTGAGAGTAGTGATTGCTTCCCTCTATACACCACTTTCTATCTCAGGATAGAAAGTACAAATTAAGTAGTATTATTACAGGCTTCTTGGAACGCAATATAACAAAGTACAAAACTTTTTTCCCCCAAACCAGGCCACAAGTTGATGCAAACAAAACCAATATTGCGCACAGCATTTTAGCTTCTGTACTATGTGTCCTCTAAAGTAGTAAACCCACAATTACCCTGAGAAAAGTCCAGCTGGAGGTATCACCTACAACTAGCATTACTTCTTGCTTATACATATTTCTTTCAAAACATATGTTCTGCTTGAAAACAATTCAGTGCCAATGAGTTGGCAGCAGAACAACAATTTAAGTTATGTTCTCAATAAATGTAGGAGGGGGAATTTGCTAAAGCAATGTATTTCATTTACAAAACCCCAAGGAACACATTACAGGGAGTCAGGCAGATATATGTTAATGATCACAAAAAAAAACAGCTAAGTAGATGCCTTTAAAAGCTCACTTCATGGATGAAAGCTGCCAAATTACAGAGGGGATTTACTGAGAAGAATGTGTTACTGCCAGAATGGACAAAAGCATGCATTCTACCCATTCCAAGCTCCTCCCCATCTCCTGTCATGCTCACAGCAAGAAGCAGCTCAAAAACTGACAGCCACAGACTCCAGGATTGGAAGAGACAAAAAAGAAATACCTGCTGGTAAATGCCTGGAAAAAATGTTATTTTGAAGATCTAACAAAATAGACTGGGGGAACTAAGAAAAAAAAAAAAAAAGAAAAAAAAAACACCCTACCCACGAGCAAAACAACGCCCCCAAGAATTCTTGGGACAGCAAGCACAGTTTCACAGGAAATACAACACACCTGAAGAGGTTTTAGAAGGGCCAACGCACAGAAGCATTTTAAAAATACGAGCAGCAAGCTGCACGGTGCGGTGCGCTGCTACCAGCTCAAGACAGAAGTTTCCCGCAGTTTGTGTGGACGAGCAAACAGCAGTTTCACCCCAGCTGAGGCACAAGCCTCACTGCAACGGGGGGCTGCCTGGCGACCCCCAGGCAGCCGGCACTCGTGGGCAAGCCCCGCACGCAGAGCGCGGCTCAGAAGCCTTTTCTCGAGTTTTTCTGTCCTTCTTTCTTTCTTTTTTTCCGGTGCGTGCTGCCGCCCCCGTTGTTCCCAGCTACAGAGCCCCCCGGCGGGTCGGCGTCCCTACCTGGTTGTGCTCCTCGCCGTGCTCCAGGTGCACGATGCCCTGGCTCCTGCCCTCCGTGTCGCTCAGCACGTCGTCCTCGGAGTCCTCGAGGAGGGACGAGGAGCCCGTGGAGGAGAGCGAGGAGGTGGAAAGGCGGCGGGACTGCAGGTGCAGCGAGCTGTCCGTCCTCAGCCAGCCGCTCTCCGCGTGCGACGGCGGCGCCTTGGGGCTGCCCTGCGCCTCCTCGCCCTCCTCGGGGGTGACGGTGAGGCGGGGGATGACGGGCGGCAGCACCCCGTTGGGGGGCCGGCAGCCCCTCTTGGCCGGGTCGGGCAGCTGCCGGGCGGCGGCGGCGGCCACGGCGGCGCAGCGAGCCTCGAAGAGGGAGCGCAGCTCCCCAACGCTCAGCCGCGGGGCCAGGCTCAGCTCCGGGCTGCCGTGCAGCCCCGCTCGGGGCTCCATGGCCCGCTCGGCGCCGGCCGCCGGCCGGGCAGCGCCCCAGGGCGGGCGGCCGGGGGCGTGCATGAGGGAGCGCCGCTGCCGCCGCCGCCGGAGAAACTTCTTTGTCGCTCGCTCAGTCGCCGGCCGCCGCTCGGAGCCCGGCGGCGAGGCTCATGTCCAGCCCGCCCTCCCTGGGCAGCTCCGAGGCAGCCGCAGCCCAGCTACCGCGCCCGCTGCCCCGCCGCCAGGGCCATGGGGGCGCGGAGCCGCCGCCCCGCTCCGCCTCGGCGCCGAGGGGAGGAGCGAGCCCGGCCCCGCCGAGCCGAGCCCCGCGGCGGGGAGCCCCCGCCCGCCCCCTGCCTTGCCTCTTCGCCTTCCCGGCCCTTCGCCGCCTCCCCTCGCCTCCGCCCTTTTGCTTTCGCTTTCCCTCAGGCGCCCGCCGCTCCCCGAGGGCCGCCCCGGAGTGGCGCCGCCTCAGGGCGCCCCCCCCCGGCCCGCCCTTACCTCAGCCCCCGCCGCGCGCTCGCCAACGGCCAACGGCTCCCCGGGCACGGCGGCTGCGCGAGCCCCGGCCCGAGCCCCCCTCAGGGCGGGCGCCCGTGACATTCCCCCCCCCCCCCCACGCCTTCCCTGACTGGATTTTTTCCAATAACCTCACTCCCCCCCCCAGGCTTTTTACTTCTTGCCCGCCTGACTCCCACTCTGCCTAAAACGTAACCCTGCTGGGTTGCGACATGTGTTGTAATTGTAGGTATTAAGGCCCTTGGAAGAGGAGCGGCGTCCTGCCGCAGGGTTACATCAGCTGAGATGATTAGTAAAATTAATAATTTTGGAACCGACTGCTAAAGTCTTCAACTTAGTTTTTGCTCATTTATCTCATTGTTTCCCTGCTCTCTCCCATCTGTCTCTCCCATCTGTTGTCTCTTGCCTGGTGCTCAGGCTGGGAGCTCCTCAAGAAGGGGCTGCGCTCGCTCCACACATAATATGGCACGGCGGTGGCTGGGCTCCTGGACCCTGCCATGCTGCAGATAAGCTTTTGATAACCCACCTTGCTGCGTTTGGGTTACTCGGTTGCCGTTGGGTATTTCACAGCCCAGTCTCACAGATATTCCACACAGAGTGTGTTCCCGTGAGGTGGCTGCTGAGCTGCTCTCAAACACAGAGCTTGCAAATGCCCTGGAGCACACCCAAAGGCAGTGGGGGAACTCCACGAGCAAAAATTCAGACATCTTTAGAGACTTTTCTAGAAGCAGGTGCTGCCAAGGGGTATGCGGTGGGTGAGGCAGGGGTGACAGCTACCCCAAAATTATGTACACTTACCAGTAAAGTGCAGAAGAAAATGTTTGGCAGTGCAGTATTTCACTAACAGAGGCTCAAAACCAGCACAACTGTAGTCACTTGTTCCTTCAAGGTAGACAGGAATAGTTTTGAGTTCTTCCTGAAAGAAGATAGAGTCATCACTTTTATTACGAACTGCGTAAGTCATTTCAAATTTTATAGTGCAGAAAGTCTTAAAGTATGACTAGGCCTCAGACATACTGAGAGTCATAATTTAATTGAAAGCATGAAGTGATGGCTTTCTAAGAATACTCGCAGTTAAAAATTTACAGTTACAGCAGAAAACACAGTATCCAGTTTAAAATGGTTGTGGAAGATTACACATGCACAAGCTGGGCCCACTTAACTCATTTCTGTAGCTGTGACAGCTGCTGTCTGTAGACGAGCAAGATAGAAAAAGAGTTTATCCAGAGGACAGAAGTAGGTGCAGGTTTCCACAGGCTAAGCAGGGAGCCCTTCTGCAGGTGGAAGGACAGCTCAGCTTCCAGCGAGCCGCGGCTCACTCTGCTGATTCTGCAATTGCAGGATTATGCGGGGTCCATGATTAGGAAACCGGCCGGTTACATGGTTTCCTTATTTAGGAAACCTTAGCTCTCGCAACCGTCCTGAGACCGCCAACACACTCTACATAGTTCATTCTACAATTATAAAATATAATTTAAAGGTTTTAATTTCAACTCATAAAAATAGGTACAAAATACATGCAACACAATGTTAATCAATTGATACGTGTATAAAATAGAAAAACGGCGTTTTAATTATATCGATTACTGGCAAATGGTTGGATCAGATTAGATGATAGCTGCTTTTATAATGCATCAGCTTTGGAGAGATACTGATCTCTGAAATGTGGGTAAGATTTAACTTGAAGTCTTTCAACACTAGCAGGAGGATGAAGAAATTCTTCAGTCAGCCAGGTATCACTGCATTAACTCATCGATGTACAACCGTTTTAAGAAAAGGAATGGTGACTGTGACCTGATGGTGAAGTGGAGATGACTTGTATTTTCCACTTGTGAAATGCTGCATTCCTGAGAGCAAAGGACTGTCAGCACTCATTAATGATGCTTGGCAAGAGCTAAATCTGATAAGATACAAATATGTGTCCCTATTTTACAGATGGGTAAACTGATATGCAGACAGCAAATGGGTTGACTGCAGGCATATAGTGAGTCAGTGGCAGAAAAGGGCACTTCAGATTTGCTGCCTGCTACTCTAACCGCCAGATCACGTTCCCACCTCCAGGGGTGGTAAGTTTGTCTATTGCAGCCATTCTGATTCATATTGATATTACCCTTACTGCTGTGGTTTCAAATTTCATACAGTCCTGATACAAAAAACAACTTCTGCCTTTATCTATGTGAGAAAAAAAAAAAAAAAGAGAGAGACTATTTCACTCCCATTAAATCCTTTCTAAACATTGTTATTATTAACACACTGCTTATTTTTACTTCCTCTTAGTTTGCATTCCCACAGGGTGTCTAAGCCTTGACAATACAAAAGCAATAAATATGTTACGGATACTTCTAGCAGACTTGAGTGATTTCACGTAGAAAAAAGTTTAAACATGATCCAGAGGGGAGCCTTGGATTTAGTTTAGCCTGTTTAGCACTTATAAAATACCTCACTCCCCACATGAGCTAAAAGCATGGCAGCTGAGAAACACCCCATCTTTCAGTTCAATTTCAACTTGAGTATAGCCTACAAAGACCTCAAAAGCAGACGAAAGTTGTGATTCACATGTCGCTTTTGGAACAGATAGAAGCAAGATAATGTTCATAAGTTATGGTATCTCTCTCAGGACCAACCAGTATAACTGGGAAAAGATTAAAATAAAATAAAATAAAATAAAATAAAATAAAATAAAATAAAATAAAATAAAATAAAATAAAATAAAATAAAATAAAATAAAATAAAATAAAATAAAATAAATAAAATAGTGGGTCAGCTTTCGTATACGAAGGCCCTTTTTAAGGACTAGAAGAGAGGTACCCGAGCCTGACAGCCCGTCCTGTCGGAGGGAGGATGCTGCCTTGCTCACAGGCTCTTCGTGATGAGGCCTGAGGTTCCCCCCAGTGGTTGAAACTGCGAGCACAGTTTCCCGGAGAAAAGAAGCGACGAGTGGTGGCCGTTCCTGTGTTCCGCAGCCCTGCTGTCAGCTCAGCTGTCAGTGCCCCCTAGTACTGCTCCTGGGCAACACGCAGGCTGTGAAAAGCTGGGGGCCTAAAAGAAGAACCCCAAGCAGCTGGGGAAACTCTGGGAAGATGCTGCTGGGTTTAAGAGCTGGAAAAAAGTTGTTTTGGATGCAGATTCCAAGGATGTGAGGATGACTTGGCAGGGGATACTGGGATTTGAGCAGGCCCTCAGCTACAAGGGGGCTGTAGAGTTTTGGTGGAAGTGAGCGTGGTGGTGTTGATCTCAGTGTAAGGTTTAGGAGAACTTACAGTATGATAACCTTCAGGACAGCAGCAGTAAGCTGTGGAGGTCCCCTCGTGGCTGAAATTAAAATTACATTTCCAAATCGTATTCCTGAACAAAAGTACCAGAACTATTCAGCTACCTAGCACACTCAGTTTTAAGTGTGGGAGCTCGTGGGGGACAGAAAATTTCTCAAGCACAGGCATCAGTAGCCCCTGGGAAAAGGGGCTGCAAGTGCCTGAGATCATCAAGTGAGAGCCACGGTGGTGAGAAAAGATGCAACATTAAGTCCAGGGAGAAGGAAGGAGTGCACACAGCACCAAAATGACTTGCAGCAGTCTGCTGCTGGCCTCAGGGCCAGCACCAGAACAGGATGGGAGGAGGAAAGGCCCCAAGTGTCTGTTGAGAGGTGAAGCCAGGAGAGTAAGTGGCAGCAGCAGTGCACTTTTGTTGGCTTGAAAAGTGCATTGTGTGCTCCCTCCTCAGAGGGCTGCACATTGGTGGAAGAGGATCTGAGATGCTCACGTGGTTTCTGCTTTTGTTCTGCCTGTTCTCAGCTTACATAAAAGATACTGCTTCCATGGCTGTAATTTTATCACAAAATCCACATGAAATGGTAATGACAAAGCAAGAGGAAGTTTTGCTGTTGTATGTTTGAGACGATTAGAGGAAGACTTCACCGTAACAACCACGTTCTCCATAGTTCCCTGTCAACTGACTCAAAGAAGTGCAGTATGAAGCCTTGATTTAAAGATAATTCCTCCAGCAAAATCACTAATGAGCTTTATGCTTTAAGTAAGCAGAGCTGCTATTTTTGGCTAGCCATTTATGAGCCCCTCAGAACATGGGGACTTTTTGCCTATGCTTACAGTAATGATTACATTAAATTCTGGGGGTTTACTCCTGATTTATAATAGTGTAAAGAAGAGTGGGATATGTCTCATTCAATATACACACACGCTGTTTCAAGAAGTTTAATTTCACATGTTCACCCTGCAGCCTGGAGCAGTATTTAAAGAACAAATCACGCTACTTCACTATTAGATGAAATTAAAAGACATCTCAGCTAGGGGCTATCCCAGTTTTAACACGATGAAAAGTATAACACATAAAACTTTTTTCAGATTACAGAGAAAACTGAGTCTGAAATAGCATCACTAGTTTAGATTTAAACAAAGATTAAAGCAGAATCTGATGTTTTCCACAGAAAGCATCACTAGTAGTACTTATCCAACAATGAATCTGGCATGGTAACTGAAGAAAAATGGTCTTTTTAATGATGGATGTTATTACACAGATGTGGTCTGAAGTTTACATTGCAGCAGTCACAGGCTTTTATTTCCCTTTAAGGGGTTGGAAATTACTGGAGAACTCTTAAAAGTTCTTAGTGAATCAATTGAATAGCTATGTGAGTAAAGACTTATGTGTCCACACAGTTTGCTTTGGCAGATTGTTTGACAAGAAAAAAAATCAAGTGCACCCTGTAAGGTCATAGCTGCATTCTAAGATAGTAATGATGCCATATGAGCGTATTTTAAGGAAATGGCAAGCAGAAATAATTACTAAGCAATGAGCAAGCATTGCTTAGTAATGGGAAAGTCTATTTTGTGCTTATGCAAAATTACTCAGAATGGATTTTATTTTTCTAGGATGCAGAGGTGCTTGTTAGCACGACCTAACAGCACACTAGTGCCGACCCACCTACAACAACATCCACTTTTGCTCCCAGCAAGCCTGTCGTCCCACGGCCTTTCCCAGCTGTGCAGACTGGATCACGGGAGGTCCAAGAGCGGGGCAGCGACCCCTGCTCGCCGGGCTCGGCTCTTTGTCCCCTGACACCGCCGGGGAGCTTCAGCACCGCGGACAGCGCCGCAGCGCCCGGCCCCACACCGCCCCCGGGGTGCTGCCGGCCCCGGGAGGCTGCGGGGATGCTCGGAGCACCACCACCACACGCTGTACTTGCCCTGGGTGACATTGGCCACATCTTTCTCCCTAGCAGGTGTCTCGTATTCTGTCGTCACCCACAAGCCCCCCAAACTGCCGATTGTGTCTCTGAGAAGCATCCGATAGGACGCTTGCAACAGGCAAGCGATGATAACGTGGTAACCTAAATGATGCTGCATAACCACTGGTGCTGTGTGACCAACCAGAAGGCAGCCTAATGCTCTAACTGTTGCAAGAGTAAATCAGTGTGAAAGGTAGATAAAGGAACATCAAAAAGTATGCTTAAGAGCTGGTTCTCCAAGCTTTTTCTGTCATAAAGTGTATGATGTTTTAATTACATCATCATCATTGTCATTGTTGTTATTATTATTATTATTATGAAAGTAAAGTAGGTAGTAGCTGAAAGGAATACAATTTCTGATTTCTGCGCTAAAGAAATGTTAACTCTCAATTTTTGTTGAAGTAAATCAAAAAAACGGGGACCATTATAAGTTCTGCTTTCCCTAGGGCCAGGACCAGCCATTGCTTTTTCTTTTCCTTTTTTTTTTTTTTTTCAAATAAAAGTTTAAATTTCTTTTCTTCTCCTTCAGCCTACAGGATAAATTCTGAGATTTCATACACCCCTGTTCTGATAAGTTTCTTCAGTCCTGTACATGACAATAAACTACCCAGAACCCTAAAGCAAATGCTAGTGCTGCCATACCTGTGTGCTCAGGGTAGATCAGGCTCTTCTCTTTGGTGTTTAGGCCATTGCTAAAGCATGGAGTTCTCTTCAGTAAGTGGGATCAGGTTGGATCAGGTTGGTTTTCCAACTCTCTTTGTCTTTCTAAGACAGCAAATTGCTGGAAAAAAAAAAAAAAAAAAAAGACACAGAAAGCAAGACAGCATTAAACCATCTATTCTTCTTCATAAGAAACTACATCAATATATTATAACCCAGCAGTGGTCAATCTTTCAATGCATTCTCCTGATTCCTCTGATAGAATAGGCATCTCAGCAATCAGGCATACCTGCACCCTTCTGCACCCACAGTGCTTTCCACTGTTTCATCCCCAGGTTTGTTTTTGAAGGGACTAATTGCACAAATTGTCCTAATAAACAGTAATAACCAAATAGTTCCACAGAAGTACCAGAAAAACAAAACAAAACAAAACAAACACATACTTTTACTGACATTAAAAAACTGTTAACTTGATGGAAAAAATATATCAAAACAAACAGAAAATGTCAAGGATATTTCCTCCCTGTATCCAATATATTATTTACCATTTTGCAAAGCTGCATGATGACCGGAAAGGAAGCAGGGAAGAACACATCTTTTTTGGAATTGCATGGAGAAGAGCTTTGTTTCCCCAGTGAGACTGTTATCAACTTGAAGAGCACTCTTTGATTTTAGCTTGATAATTTATTGTTGTTGTTGTTGTTATTATTATTAGTTGGGAAGGAAGAATATTAATTAGTTATCATGTTTACTAACTAGAACATAATTTTTTTTTTTCTGTACATCAGCTGGAAGAATAATGAATCTAATTTCACTTAAATGTTATTCAAGTACTCACCAAAGGGTTTGAGTAATTGCCTCATGAGTAAACAAGCACATTCAGAAAGGAAATACCAGGCTGAGAAGATAAAGGGAAACTGAAATGAAGTGTCTGGGGAGTTGTTTTCAGGTATTGACTTTCATTTTGGGAACTGCATTTCCCTCACAGGCAGGTTTTGATCATTTTCATGAAAACCTCCCTTTGATACATATGCAGAAGGATTCCTGGAAAGCAATGTTAAAGCACTTTACTCAGAAAATGCCTAATGGCAGGTTGTATCTTCATACATGACTGTATAACACACCTTATTTTCCAGATAATTACATAAAGATCAAAGTCATAAAGAGATATTCAAAGAGGATGAATGGATGTCTTCCTGAAACAATAGTAGAGATGAATCAAAGTACGCAAATCAAAATGCCTTTTCAAATCTGTGCAAATGAAAAACATTGAACCATGTTGTTGTTAGAGTTTAATGAAGGAGCTGATAAGTCTAACTCATAATGTCATATCCCATCTTTTCCTGCCCACTTGCAGGAAAATGAGAGAGAGAGAGAAAGAAAGAGAGAGACGGCTTGCACTCTGGAAGAAGCTAAGTGCCACACAGAAACAAGCTCTTGCTGTAGTGGGACAAGCTAATTTCCAGTGTCACAAATTGGGCAGCCTTACATTTGTTAGGGAGGAAGGTTTGTGGCAAATTGATGAACAAAGTACTGGGACAAGACAACCACTTGTGGCCAAGATGGAACTGAATTCTTGTTCCAAAGAAAGAGGGAGAGAATCAGAAGGAGAGGAGGAGAGAAGTAGAACAGGTATGAGAATCTTGAGATACAAGACTTCAGGTAAAAAAAATGATTGAAACACACGAGACGTCATGTACCTCTTCGGATATTTCACTCTTGCCTAGCCCACACATCACCGCCAGATGGCCCCATACGAACTTGGATGAATAATTGGTTACTAGCTTCAAAGACCTATGCGTGTTTGAATCTGTGTATTTCCAAGGCTACTAGGTGACAAAACAAACAAACAAACAAACAAAAACAACTCCCAAAGTCCAGCTACACGAAGCTGAAGAGTTTGAACAGCTCCAGGTTCAAAAGCTTGGATTAGAATTCAGGTGTCAAGTCCTGGGATGTTTGGATGCAGGACCGTGGTTCAGTCTTAGAAACGCAAGAGGTGATGCACTAGTGTAACAATAATAAACTTACAGTTCAAATGGGAATATAAGACTGGACATACCTGATTTCATTCTTTCAATCTATGCAGCACTTGTAAGGTCATAGGATTGCAAGCAGCTTTTGGTATCATGCTTCAGGAGATGGAGAACACCTGGAACCGAAGAGAATTCAAATGAGAACAGCAAAGATGAACAAAAGTTTTGTGAAACACAGCCAAGGTGCAAAGCCTGAGAAAAGTGGCTTGCTAAGCTGTTGAAAAACAGCTTTGTTGGCCAGCTGTAGGAAGCGACTGGTATTGGTGGCAGGACCCTGAATTAGAATCAAGAACTTTAATAGGGGGCTAGGACACAGGTGCCATAAGCCAACAAAGGAAAGCTAATAAATCCTGGCACAGATGGACTCCTGAGGTCAACTTCAGGCTCACTTTCTACAACTTCTATGAGTTTCCTTTGCAGAAAGATTCAGGGGAGCTAACAATTGCATGTACCAGTGGAAAAGCACTGAACGCTGATTTCAACACCTGCAGAAATCTCAACAAAATTCCTTCTAGCAAAAGATAATGTGCAGTGTATCTGCTATCCAAGGCCTTTTGACATCTGTCATTTGACAGGTGAATATAAACTTAATTATAGGGCAGAATTTAAGAGACCTTGACAAGCCAGGCTTTGCTGAAATCAGCCCCACCTCCAGGTAACCCATAGCACAGTGCTAGGCTGCCGTCCCCAGCTTTCTGGTTCCTAACTCTTCATTTCTGCTCCTCACTGGTGTCCAAAGATTCTTGCACACTTCAGTAAGTGGATTGATTCTACTCAGACTTCCCAGTGCTACTCCAAATGACAGAAGGACCTTTTAAACTCATAAAAGCCAACACATATTAGAAAATAAATTAGGAAAAAAAATAATAAAGCAAAGCAAAGAGGAATTGCAATACATGGTCTTTACTAAGACTGCAAGACTTCATATAAAGAATTTATAGACCAGCTCACGTTCAAAATAAGTAGTTAACATAGCTATTTCAGAGAAGTTATTTATTTATACTATTACAGCTTTAGAAATACTAAACGTTCTCATCAACTCCTAAACCTGTGGTTTGCAGAACATGGAGGCAAAACCTGTTTCAGATAGACACAAACAACACTGAAAAAGCTGAGTGGAATGAAAAGCTTTGGCAGAGGCTGTACTAGCTGCCTAACACGTAGCACGCAGTAGCTGCCAGCAGGGAGATGGGGCACTCCTGAGAGTCACATGGCATGTAAACAAGAGCAACGGGAACTTATGGAGCAAATCCAAATTCTGATGGGGTGTACAGCTCAATGGGTGTCTGTCTCTGCGCAGCAATGAAGAATATCACTGCCTATAAAAGTATCATTATGACCCTTTGTTTAAGAACAGAAAACCTGAAGGGCTCTACCTGTAGCAACAGTTGCTATGCAGCAATGCAAAAACAAACAAACAAAGAAGCCAAAACCATAATCTCTGTCGTCCAGATAAGAACATAATTGGACAAACTCAAAAAATGGCCTTCAGCACTGCATATGTTTCAGTTACTAAGCCATACCAAAAATCTTCAGGATAATAATGTGTTTATATTAATTAGATTGATTTTTTTCCCTTGTTTTTCTTACATACACTGTTTTCCTAGAACAAGATGGACCCAGAATCAATTTTTCAATGGCCAGTTGTCAGGTGAATTCTAACCCTGCTTTACTACTTTGCTTTTCCATGCCTAACAACAGCTAGATGTGGCTCCTCAAGGGACTTCTTTACCATGTAGGGACAAGTCTTATCAAATCTCTGGGGGTAAATGAAATTTAACCTGCAAGAGAATGATGGCTTCTAATGAAGGAGAGTTTCCTGTCTCTCTTGGTTTATAATTACAGAGGCCTCTGAGACTTCATGATGTCAATGAGCCCCAAATAAGCTTTCTCTCTAAGCCACTAAACCTATCTGAGTGGAAGATTAGCCTATATTCAGGGAAAAAGACATGTCTTCAAAACTTCCTTTACTTTATATTTACATCTCACCTTATATTAATATATCTCATTTGTGGAGCAGGTGCTCAACCAACTTTCTACACAAAAAGCTTTCTCACAATAGTTGTGATACATCCAGCAACCTGCACCTGGCAACAAGCCGTGCCTAAGCCAGCATCTGCAGCACCTGCTTGGTGGCCCCCAACTGCGGGAACTCAGCAGGAGTCCACACATGAAAGTCAGGTGAATACTGAAGGAGGAGTCTGGGAAAAAGGGGGGACAATGCGATCAAGTGACATGGGAGCAGGGATATTAGTCATAGGTTTGTAAGTATAAAAACTTTCCCCATACTTCTGCTAAGTCATGGAAGTATCAAGTGGAGTATGCCTATCTGGCTTCAGGTACTCATGCTAAGTTCTGCTCTGAACTCCAGCGACTGCGGAACTGTTGTACCTTTGGTGGGACACCACACACAATGCCAAAGCTTGTTAACAATATGCCTAAAAAGTGAGATAACAGAAATTTTTTAGAAAGCCCTTTCATCTCATTAAGCACTGGTACACCTCCAAGAGGAGTTACAGAAGGATCCTGGGGACGTAATGCTACACCAAGTGTGCCAGTAGTCGTGAGCAAAGGTGACACGCACACGGGTAGTGCTGAAACTGTAGTAAGCTCTGGTTTCACTACTCTTCATTGACCTGATTCAGTTATGTGTCACTCATTTTGGATCTGATGATTCACTGTAATTGTAATCAGTGTACTGACTGCAATTTATGAACACTTGACCTTTTCCTTTAAAAGCAATTCTTACTGCAAGCAGCATTGTAACTGTACACCTGTGTACATTCAATACCCAGTCAAAACTTCCACGAGAACTTCCTGCAATTTCTGGCACTTCCATCCCGGTAAATTCTCTGCCTGTTTTGATTTAGTTTGGTTTACATGAATTTATGTAAGCTTTAATATATATATATTAATACAACATGATCTAGAATGTAATTCTGGGAAGGAGATGAGTGCTATGACAGGGACAAGCAAAGAAAACTGCAGATTGTAGACCTTATAGCTTTTGATGCATTAACAGTCTGAACACGGAAATAGAATCACCTTCTAGATGCAAGCTGTCACCCAAGCAATGACTTGCACAGGTCGAATTCCCTGGTCTTCTCCTTGGTCAGAAGACATTTCTACATAGCAGCAACACTTGAAGTTTCATCCATCACTCATCTGTTATTCTATAACCACCTTTTATTCTGTTGACAGCAGTCCTGCTTTGGGAAGTTCTCTAAACAAGAAACCACTAATCAAGGGTTGCCTGTTGTTTCAAGACACATTCAAAACTGCATGAAAATTTAAGACTTCTAAGGGCAGTATTATCACCTTTTTGTTTATTCATTCTTTTTAAGTGGAGGAAATGTCTGTTTGAGGGAACAACTGGTGAAATGATCTTCCTTACTGAAATACATTGATCAACTCTTGGATCTGTTATACCTTCACAAAGAAGGTACTATGTCAGGTTTGCAAATATTTAACCTGAGAGGGTGTGTGGGTATCTATGAGAAGGGGGAAGTTTTCTCATATTTCCTCACCGTGAATAGGAAGACTTGTAGGACAGCAGCAAGTTTAACTTCACAAGATTTTTTGCTTCTCCTTCTTTCCCAGCTTAGCTTCATCTTTTATCCAAGCTGGAACATTCATTAATCCTTGCTAATTCTTTCAACTCTTTAAAATTCCTGTGAGACAGCTTTATATTAATGTACTGAAGCAGAGCCAAGTGACTTTGTGTTTATTGTTGTCTAATAGCTTGTGGCCTACACTATGATTTGATGGAACAGTCCTAAGCATTTCTTTTAAACAGATGTCACTGAGAAGGACAAACAAATACATTAATTTGTTAATTCACTACAGTTTATTATAGTAATTAGAAATAAAACACAGCAATGGTTATAATATAATGGCAAATATAATAATAAATCAGAAGATAAATTTTGGCATTCCCCCACCCATTCTAGTCCACCCTGGAGCCTGAGCCCCTCTCTTTGCCATGCCACCTCCACCCCTGCTCCCAGCTGCAAACACCCACCTTCCTGCAGGAAAATATCACCCAGTGTTAGCACCCAAATGAAAGAAGCTTCCCAGAGGTTCTTCTCTAGGCAAAGGCAGGAGGGAGGCCAGCTCAGCTCAGAGCCTCTATTCTGGATAATACAGTTGTAGGGAAGAGAATACAGAAAATGTCTCTCCAGGTTATCAGGAGGTAATTCTCTTCTCACTTCCACCACAAAGTTTAGAAGTGTCTTGTAGTTCTTGCAGGCTAATTAGGATAAGGTCTCGAGCCTTTGTCAGCTTTTATTACGTTGCAATATTAAGGGTGAAATAATGGTAAGTTCTTTCATTGGAGAACTTACAAAGCTGCTTAGTGAAACGAGCTTTGTGGTTCACTTGGGGGCTAGACAAGGTGGCATAGTCTCCACTGATAGCAAATAACAGTCACCACTGTTTTTGTTCATTCTGGAACATTGCAGAGCTCTTTTGTATTCTGCACCGCAGCTCTTAGGGTGGGAGGATGTTGTGAATTATCAAGCTCACAGAACTGGGTTGAACATGAAAAAATGCTTGCAGTGAAATGTTATAAGAGCCTTTATAAGGTGATAACCAAACGTTTTTTCTCTATTTTTCAACAGATAAACTAGTATTCCCATTTTGTTAGCATTGGTAATACACAACCTATACTTCTTGTATGCTACTACTTCTAAAACATCTGATGTTGCGTGTGTATGTCCTTCACGTTTTTTCCTTTGCTGTTGAGAATCACACCAGCTAAATAGCATTACAGCAGCCAGTGGTTCATGGAAGTGTGCTGCATACAGTTTCCTACAGGTAAACGTGAACTCTGAAAGTCTGCCATGAATAACTACAGAGGTTTTTCCTGTATCAACAGATAGCCTTCTGTTACTGACAGAATATCAGTGTTTGTGATGAATGAATTAGCCATCAACTTTCTGTCACCACTGCAGGAAGAACATTTGATCCTGTGTGAAAGAGAAAATAAGAATAGAAAGCCACTCACACGTAACAGCAAGAAACTGGTGGGGAATGTTAACACTAGAGTACTGACAAGCAAAGACACGTCAAACATGGTCAGTATCACTTCTTCAGACCTTTCCTAGTCAGGCTGATGGTGCCAGAAAATTAAAGAACCTTTGCTGAAGCTTACAGCTCCATAGGGATCTATTATACAGAAGTAAGTTATCAAGCAAATCTTATTCTCCCTCGTCTTTCTCTGTATGATCTGGCAAAAGATAGAAGAAGCACATAGCTGCAGATGGCACTGATTCTAATTCAGGAAAGAGATAGAGATGACATTCCTCTGCATAGCCTTCATTTTGATGGGAATCATTTCCAGCTTCCTCTGCCTCAGCTCAAGTTTTTTAAAAAAAATTCCATGTGGAGCACAGGGTTTCCAGGGAGGCATGAGCAATCCAGTGTTGGCGGACAGAAGAACTGTGGGGACACCAAATATGGTGATCTAGAACAATGATTCACTCTGAAGAAAATCACAAGTTATTTTTAAAAAATAATAATTAAAAAATAATAATACAAGTTTGCTGTGTTTGCTTGGTCTTTTCACTTTGGATCCCTTCCTGTCTCATTTACGGAATACTCATCTACACAAGAGTTGCCAGATGTACTGAAAGGTAAACCTGGCTTCATGTACCATTTGCCATCGAGGAGGGATGCACACAGTTTCTTCTGGCTCCACCTGTCACCATGGACTCATTCTTTCCAGCTGATGGTTATATATCACTTCTTCCCTCTGGGGTAGATCATCCCTGAATCCTACTGTGTACACAGGGAGCTTTCCCCGCAATCCTCTGACTCAAATTCCATTTCATCCAATTTCCCCAATCTCTTTTTCCCTGTTCTTTGACCATGCTGCTGGCAGGAATGGCTATACAGGTAGTTGGCTGCAGTGCAATTAAATTATTTTTGTCCTCATCTTTTTCTATGTAATGAGAAGCTGTGAGCCAACTCTGGATCCAGGACTAGCCTGCCAGCCTTATGCTCTGCAAGTACAGCTGATAGGAGTTAGCTGCATTTGACAGTGGGATTTTAGAGACAGCAAGTTAGCTCCTGAGAGACTGACATCCCCTAAAGGTGGTGTTAATATTAATGGATAGTTTCTAAAAACTGCTACCATTAAAGTGGTAGTAAATACTTTTCATTGGACCAGGCCATAGATTATTTTTAAAAAACTGGGGCAAAACTACTTTACATTGTAGCAATTATAGACTACCTCTGTGATCTAAAACCAAAGCCAACTCAGAATAGAAGAGCAGGATTATGGTTTGAATGGCTTCTCCCACATGCCTCCTTGTTTCCCTCACCATAATTTTGCAATTAATTTGCATTCATCCTCCAGTGAGTTGAGAAAGCAACAGGTAGAACAAATTTGTTACCTGAGGTTACTCACTTCCACCTAAGTACCACACTCAGGTAAGTCCCCAAGGCTCCTGGCCGTCAACAGGCACAAATGAGAAAAGCCCAAGCCAGTCAGTCAGTTGTAAGTGCTTCTGGAAAATAGGTAAGAGCTACATTTCCACTACGATTTTAGAACCTACACCAAACCCATTGTACAGTCTAGAAGATATCTCTAATTACTTCTCTAAGAAAGATATTTTTTGAGAACTTCCCTCTTCGATCAGACCACAATGCTTACAAAGGTGGTAAAAAGAATCAGAAAATTTTGGAGAGACCTAAGGGAAACCCTGGCTGCATTGCTGCTAATTATGTTTGCTTGAGGGAAGAGGCTGGTGAGCTATGATGAGAGAACTGCCAGAGAGGAATGGAATCAGGCATTAAGTTCTGTGTAATGCAGCTCCAAACATTTGAAGTTATTTGCTTCTTTCCTACAGGATTCATGTTTGAGGATTTTATAGGCAAAGAGTGGTTTGATGATAAATCAGATTATATATTGCTTTATATGTCTTTTTCTAATAAAAAATTTAAACCATGTATATAAAAATGATGTTGTAAATTTCTCAATATGAAAAATAACTTTCTTCATTCTTCTCCTTTCTCTTACCAACAGACCAAAGTCTATCATTTATAAGCAGTCTTCATGAAGCAAACATATCCCAATAATGATTAACAACAAAAATCTCTTCATATAGGTGAATCACTGTACTATGGATCATGGCAGGGATTTGTTACAAGAGCGCTTAGGATGAATAAAACCATGTTTTCAAATGCCAGTAAAATCTCAGCAGCAGTAAACCCATCTATTAAGTACCCATGAGGACAAGTTCAGCCCATTTTGTACAAATGAAAATGTTCTTCTTTGTTTAACCTACATTAGCTTTTCAGAGAAAAATAATCCTCATATTTCATAGTATAGTTAAACAAGAGAAAATCCATTTCATACAATTTTTTGATCTTCTCAATTTGTTCTGAGTTCAACTGTCTGAGGTATTCCAAGGTGATATCACCATTAGTTCGTTTCTCTGAGCCATACCTCTTCAGGCTGGGGTACTGCAGGCTCTCTGGTGCACCAATTGCCTTCAAAACGTGCTCAGAATCTAACCCAAGAGTTTCATACTTGCCCAGAATATCATAGTGAATGTTGCAAGGATCACAGAGAAGAAACATTGGTTTCCAGTGAATGTCAAGAGCATTCATTGGTTTTGCTATAATGAAGCTGACAAACTCCTGGAAACTCACTTTTTCAGAAGAATTTTTGTTTTTCCTGAACATTGCCCTAATCTCATTAGCAACAGTGGTACTATAGTATGGCTCAGAGTGCAGAAGCTTGTCTCTGTAAGCTGAAACCAGCCGTTCCAGGGGATGTCTGGTGAACATCACTTTGGTGTAATTGCTCAGAAATTCCTCTTGTATAGGGGGAGGGTAAGCAGCCATCCTTTTGATCAGTGAGGTCTGGTGGATGTGGTCATGCTCAATTTCAGAAGCTTCCACTTCCAAGCCTGCTTGGAGAATGAAAATGGTTCTCTTCCAGTTGGAGCAGCCTACCTTGGGCACCTCACAGTAGATAAGTTTATGTTTGTGCTCCACAAAGAGCTGGCTTGCTACAAGAGAATCCAATTTGCTTCTTAGTTTAAGAAGGTTGTTCTTCTGGCAGACAGAAGCCAGTGTGTTTTTACGATCATTTTGAATTGCCAGCCAATCTTCAGTAGGAACACGAAAAGAATCTGCAACCAAGGAAGAAATTTAAACTGTTTGTGTGAAATAGACTTAGATAATTCTCTTTCTCTTTGTGATGACCAAAGAACTCGAACTATCTCCCTGCATGCCAAAACAAGTAAGTATTTTTTGTTTCCTGTCTCCTGACTACTGCAGAAAAAATGCAAAAAAATGTCCTGCTTAGTGAAAAGTTCTTTAAAATGAAAACTGTCAACATTAGCAATATTACTCTCAGAATGATGGATGTTCAAACACTTGTAATATCAAATGCTTTTTGTAATACTCTTCTCCTAGTACATTACTAAGACAGCCACCACAGTGACAAAGCCTTTGATATTTTAACAGTTTTTCTTACCTGGTCATCACAGCCACTTTCTAACACATTTAAGAAGGGTGGAACTGGTTCTAGAAATGGTTAAGTTCATAAATTCTTTACTTACCCATTAGATTTTTTTGTTTCAGACTGAAAAATCCAAAAATAATTATCCCAAAAATAAAATTTGGGAGAAGGAAAACTAATGCCTTCTGGTTCATATTCTTTTCAGATGAAGGAGAGCGATGTAATCTCTAAACTGGAAATCTGCCTTTCTGTCAACAAGGAAATAAAATACATATTTTGTACGACATATAAAAAAGATGATGTGATATTTTCATACACAATTTAAGATAGCAGAAGAACCTTTATGCCCTACTAACGCATGCCTTGCTAACATGTAAGCATTCTCTAAAGAAAAAGACTCATGTTTACACAGTCAAACCTAATAAACAAATAGCATGACCATTTAAAAGTATTAAAAAGAGTTCCTCCTTTCTCAAAACAATGGACTGTGCATGAGCAAGTTCTCCTCATTTCTCATGACTTAAAGCAGGTGTTCCCATTAACTAAACTCATCTACCCCTTCACACTGTGCAAAAGTAATAAAATAATTTAGAATTAAAAATGTTATTTTTTTAAAAAACCTTGCTTTTTAAGAGTCTGGGAGTACAGTTTTCTGGAACCTGCAACAGGCCTAACTGCAAATCTAAGGATGAGAGTCTTCCTCTCCGCTGAAGCTTCCAATGCATAAAAATAAATCAATATTCAGTGCAGCAGAAATTCTTCTACATTCCAGCAGAGAATTCTAACTACTAACAATTGATTAATTCTCTCATTCTCTCTCTCCTAAAGAGACTGCAGAGTATGCACGTGCTGCTGTTGCTGCTGCAGCAGAAGTCCCCCAAAATGGTGCATCATGACAGGAAGTATGTAGAAGGAGGGAAGGCCAATGCAGTGCAACACTCAAGGTATTTCCTCTACTCTACTCATTTGTTACGTCCCCATGTACTTCCTGGAGATAGAGCTCTCTAAATTTCTCCATGCAGTCTTACTGTGTTGCTCCCTTACAAATCTCTTCATCCGCATGTTTTTAATTACTTTTTATTCGAAGTAGCGAAAATAAGTGCAAAACCATAACTGCTTGCAAACTTGACTTTTTATTTCTGTCCTATAAGGAGTGCATCATAAAAAAGTCAAGTAATATTGTCTTCTTTTTTTTTTTTTTTTGACTTTTGATTTTTTTTACCCTTAAGCTGCTGGCAATAAAAAAATAATCCTCACCTGATTTCTTGAGGCTACAACTCCAGGTTTTTTTGTTTTACAAAGATGCAACAGGACCACTCTGGAAGTTATTTGGGGTCCCCCCTGCAGTGTTGATGTACATAAACCCCAGCTGCCAAAATGGAAATGGGTTTCTTGTGTGCTCTGAGACAGCAGTAGGCTCATCTACTAGTAACAGTAGGTTATTTTAGCACTGAAAATGCACTTGCACACAGAGACGCTTTCAGGGCTGAGGGGTGATTATTGTATCCCACACCAATATCAGGATTATCTTCAGACTCATACACTTAGCAGCATTACTAATCATTAATTCTCTCTTTTTGTAAGCATGACCTTAGAAATGAAGAAGGATAACTACTCACTATTTCTAACCTGTATACATCAACATGAACAAATCTGCAGTTGCATATTTTAACTATATACTTGTGTCTACATTAAACTGTTACAATATTCATTCAAATGAACACAGTATTTTTACGCACTATGGCATTTAGCCAATATTTTTGCATTTTCTTATTTGCAAAAGACCATTGTGAAGACTACAAGAAAATGTAGGTGTTGATCTTTTCCTTTAACTTTTTCTTCACTGTATGTCAATTCTCCCTTTAGCATGTGATATACTGGTTTCTTAGGCATCAAGCAGTTTTCAAAGCCTGCTGAAGTCAGTCAGATTGGTCATTGATCTTATCAGGTCCAAAACAAAGTGATTTTTTTTTTCCCAGAAGTGGTGTAGATGTGGAAGACCACATCTACAATTTCACACCATTTAGCAACTAAAACTAATTAGACTAAATAATTCTGTACAAGGAATCCTTCTTAGAGTATGCTTAGGAGAAAAAGGTTGGGTTTTAGTTACCTGATATACTGTCACCTCAGGGTAGTTGTTATCATACTTGTCTCAGGAATCAGAAATTTTACCATATTTAAATATTTTTATCATGTATAGATGTTAAGCAACAGTTACAGAATATAGGATCTGCCAGAAGGCACATTTCATGTTGAAACATGTCAGTGAGTTATCAAAGGCAAATGGGAGAGAGAGACCTCCTTGAGGCAAGAAGCTCATCAAACCCAGTAGACAACTCCTCTAAGACATTTAAGCATATTTGTGGAAGCAAAAGAATCCTTATTCAGGAGAATGGCCAGACAATAAGGATGAATAGAATGAGCTCCAAAGTGACAGACTAAATCTGTCTGGACCACTTGGAAATCTTCAAAATGCAGACTAGTTGTAATAGCTATCATGTTCCACCAAGAAGTGAGTGAGGTCAGTGTGACAATTCAGAGAAGCTGCTACCTGAAGGTGAAGTCCGAAGGCTACTTCTCAAAGTGTTTTCTGATGGAAGATCCCAGTATGGGGTTCTGTGTAACACAAGGTCTTCAATGATGTAAAATACGTAAGGAAAAACCTGAGATATAACAAGGAAAGAAAACTATGAGAACCATTTTGTCAGAAGAGGGATAAATAACCTGGAAATTAAAAAGGAAAAAAACAAAACAAAACAAAACAAACAAACAAAAAAAAAACAACTTTGTAATGCATTCACAGCGTCAGTAGATCTGATGAACTTTTTCTCCAATTACTTCACTTAACATCTTTTACATTTGTAGTTGTACGAGGAAATGAATGAATACTTTTGTTTGCATTTTACCTCATCCTGCCTTGAATTAAGTGTAAATGGGTAATTACAAGGCAGTCCACAGCCAAGGTGTGGTGAATATATCAACACAACATCTTTTAACAAATACCCTAGTTTTGGTGTACCCAAAGGGTAGCAGGATGGACCACCAAAGGCGAGGCAGAAAGATAGTACTATAGGACTTGAAAAAAAGGTAGAAATGTCCTCTAACTTAACATTAACAACAAGAAGTCAGAGATCTAAATGCCTCTTCGAGCTAACATATCCCAGATGAGATGAGAATATAGTTAAAAATAAAAACAGGGTATTAACCTGGTTTGACCTTGTTACATGCTGTAGTGTGTTTTTTTTTTTTTTAATTTTGTTTTTAATGAAAAGTATAACATTTTATATATAGATAATAGATAGAAAATTTATAACAGCCCTACACTGCACAGTTGGTTTTTGCTTGTTCTTCAGATCACATCATTGTAAGTCACCATACATAGCTAGCTACTGCTTACTGTTCTGAGCTCTGCATGTCTTATTGGAGTCTGCAGATTTCATTAGAATTTTAATTTATTTTTTTTCTTGGACATTAATAAACTGTAAACAAGGTAGTGAGGGGAATGATCCTCAGAACCATTTAATGTAAAACCATTTCAGAAGCATTTCTATCAGGTTATGAGATTGAGGCCTGTCAGTTAACCAGCATTTAATTCCTTCCACACACATCCAGCTAACTTATCACTTTGTAGCTTAGCCAAAACATGCTGCTAAGTCAAATGCTTTATACAATTCTAAGTCTACTATAATAATTTCATCACCTTAAACAACCAAAATAAACAAAAATAAGTCAGTTTGCACAACACAAAGTCTTTATGAGAGCACAACCAGAGCAATTGTTCAAGCGAAGAGTGGTAGCACATGGGGAACAGATTACTGTAGAAAACAGTGTTAATCATGGCATTTGCAGGTAGGACAAGACAAAGGCCTTAAGCCTATAATCATATGCATACTTGACAGAGCATATTGCACACAGGTTGAAGTTCTTCCTCCTGCCTCGCAGGCTTATTCCTAGGTACAGACACTGAAGGAGTAGATTGTTGCCTGTAACAGGTATCAATGATATCCTGTCTCATCCTTGTACTGTTAAAACTGATTTATAATAGCATTCCCTAATTCTTCTCCTGGAACTGTGGAACCATTTTAATTGAAAAATCTGCAGTTTTGAAAGTTGAAGGGTTTTTTCAGTCTTAAAAAAACAAAACAACAACAACAACAACAAAAAAAACAGTGTGGAAAACATCACTGTGGTACTTTTACAAACAATTAGAAGTCCTATAATTAGAAATACTGCATAACATTAAGTCAACATGTATGACACCAATTACCCAAGTATAGAAATACACCCATGCAAATATTTGTGTGTGTGCATGTATATTTATATGTGTGCATTTTTAAACTATATGTATGTTTATAAGTATATATATACACATATATATACATATAGCTCAGGAATCCATTAATATCAGTTATACTGGCGTATTATTTGCTCCAAGTAAA
This sequence comes from Netta rufina, assembly GCF_964035555.1. Taxonomy (NCBI): domain Eukaryota; kingdom Metazoa; phylum Chordata; class Aves; order Anseriformes; family Anatidae; genus Netta; species Netta rufina. The sequence continues at coordinate 32,399,202 of NC_140128.1, forward strand.
CCAACTAAGTAGGTTGATAAGTCTCCTGGCGATAAACTTACAAAGGTGTGTCTCAAGACACCTTTTTGGCAAAGGCAGACCTTGGTTACAGCTGAGCATATGTGTGAGTGTCTGCACTCTACCCAATGCAATGATAAATTGGACTTACAGATTAAAAGAATGAAATGGCAACAACACTTACGTGTGTTCCTGATACATTTGAAGCCAGAGGTGAAAACAGGTACGAGTAAGGCAGCCCTGTGGAAGGCAGGGAAAATCTCTGTAAACAGATAACATTCTCAGAAGCTGGGCCACATTCTCTACTTAAACTCTGTTAATCCCTTCAAAAAGACAACTGTAAATATATGCATACCAGTACGTCTGTGGGTACATAATAGGTAAGGAGGGGATGACGTATAGAAACCCCCTGAACAGCCAATATAAAAAATGAACAGGAAAAACAAGTTCTGAGCATACTGTTTTAACATGGTGAAACACCACTTGCTTACCCAAATTCACAGGCTTCCCATTCCCATCGAACTCATGGATGGACAGGAAGGAAGGAGAGGCCAGCAACCGGAGTCTGAGCAAGTAGGCTTCCCTGCTCCATGAAGAGGAAAATAATTAGTGGATTAGAAACTTTCAGCAGGCTGCAGATAGCCAAGGGCTCATTGCATGAAGATCAACATCATCTGGGTCATTTTGCTGACAAGAGTCTCACTTGCAGCAGCAGCAAGGGCCGAAAGGTGTTACAATCCTAGAATATCCCAAAGTGGAAGGGGCCTACAAAGGAGCACCGAGTCCAATTCCTGGCTCCATACAGGACCACCCTCAAATCAAAACATTTATGAAAGTGTTGTACAAACACTTCTTAAACTCCAGCAGGCTCGATGCCATGACCACATCCCTTGGGGAGCCTGTTCCAGTGCTCAACCACCCCCTCGCAGTCAAGAACCTTTCCCTAACCCCCAGCCTGACCCTCCCCTGTCCCAGCTTCATGCCGTTCCCTCAGGTCCAGTCACTGTCCCCAGAGAGCAGAGCTCAGCGCCTGCCCCTCTGCTCCCCTCGTGAGGGAGCTGCAGGCCGCCATGAGGCCTCCCCTCAGCCTGCTCTGCTCTGGGCTGAGCAAACCAAGTGACATACATCATCCCCTCCACACCCTTTGCCATCTTTATTGCTCTCCTTTGGACAATCTCTAATAGATTTAGGCTTTTCTTATTGTGACACGTGAAACTTTACACAGCACTCGAGTTGAGGCTCTACCAGCACAGATCAGAGTGGGATGATCCCTTCCCCTGACCAGTTAGCAAAGCTGCATGCTCTTGCTGCACCCCAGGATACTGTTGGTCCTTTTGGCAACCAGGGCACACTTCTGACTCGTATTCAACTTGCCATTGACCAGAAACCCCAGATCCCTTTCCATGGGGCTGCTTTCTAGCCTCTTGTCTCCCAGTCTGTAGGCATATTCATGAATTGCACCATCTCTTGTGCAGAAGCCAGCATTTGTTTGTGTTACGTGTGAGGAGTAACGTAGGACCTGGACTGGGGACTACTGAGGAAGAGTCTGAGAGGAAAATCCTACAGAGACGCACATTTCATTGAAGTGAGGCATTTAATTCACCACCGTGGTCATTCTCAGACTTCCATTACCACACCAGGTTTCTTTCTGGCCTCAGGAACTGTAGTGCTACCTTCCTCACAGCCAACATTAAATTCTTCATTATTTTCATTACGTCACAATTTTATGTCTATCTTCTAGCTTCTTCTCCATTTTGTCCCATGAAATCTGCCTGACATCTGCCCGTCTTGCCTTCAAAGGCTTTTCTTTACTTGTAATTTCTCATGCAGTATTAAAAGTTCAACTTTAACTTCTAATCAGTCATAGTGCTACTCCCTGCTAAAGATCAAATAACTTCTGTTATTTCCCCTTCAACCTTCCCTCTTTAGAAGGAGTTTCTGAAGCGCCTACAAATCTAGTGTATTTTTCACCTAAAATCACTCCTTAAAATTCTGCTTTCCTGAGATGCCAACACCAGTCCGGCTGCCAATGTGCTAAGACTATTACCAACTGGCACACAAAAGAGCAAGTGAAAAGAAGAGCCGTTTGGGGGATGAAAAGAACCAAAGCAAGGAGAGAAAAAGAGGACATGCAAAAAGGCAGCACAGTCTGACAGAAAAACTCCCAGAGAGGCAGGGAACTGTAACCTGAGGACGAGCGGAGGAGCTGGGGCCATGGGAAATAGAAACACAGTGTAACCTGCTCATATGATGCTGTGGGAAAGGAAGGCTGAGAAAAGGAGTGGATGAGACAAAAAGAATAGTTCAGTGAGGATTCAGAATAAATACAAGGAAATTAGTACATAAAAGAATATGCAAAACAATCCAATAAATTACCACAGACTTTTAAAGAGGAATGAGTTTAAGTGCATTGTGGTCATGAACACACACCTTACCATAGACCTGAGTTGTAACTTGTTTACTTCCTGTACTTGTATCCAGAAAGGTCACGGGGTTTTGATTTATTTATTTAATATGGCCACTTCCCATAGATATTTCCAGTGAAGGAACAGTGAAGAATGGCTCTTTCTGTAGGATGGGCAGCTGGGAGCCAGGTGCAGTAACAAGATGGCCAGCATGACAGGGCCTCACCGGCCTGAACACATCCCCACCACCCCTGAACAGCAAAGGCCTGGAGATGGTGGCCAGTTCAACCAGGAGACCAGATCATCAGGGCAGGCTGTGGTGACATGGGCCTGCAGGTGGGGATAGGGCCGGGCAGGGTGGTGGGGAGCTGGAGCCCGGCCCTGCTGCACCTTGCTGAGGCAGCAGCTGACAGCCCTGGCGGCTGACATGGGGTCCTGGGGAGCCCCGGCGGGTGGGCACGGTTAGTCAGAGCCCCGTTTGTGCTCTCAGGCCCTGCTTGTGTTCTCTTTATGAGAACAAAATCCACCCCTTCTGTGTGGTTATACCTGGAAATGGCTGCAGGGCCTTCTTATCTAAACCGTTAATTCAAAATCCTAAACACATATCAATTGCCAGTGAAACCACTGCAATACCAGTCATGGGAGAGCAACCTCCACCACTCTTTCTCCTAGGGAATTTAGATGTGCCTAAGAAATTTGCTAAGGATGAAGAAAGGGAGAAAAAAGTACACAAGAAAAGCTTAGAACATGGTGCACTCTTGTTTCACGGGACACTGGGCCTCAGAATCCCTCTGCTTTTCTTATTGTATCATTAACTAGGTTTCTGGCTTCTTGCACGTCTTACAGTTCCCTCTCATATTTATCTTCTCAATTACTTCCAGTAATAGCAATGTCTTCCTTGTCATTCAGGTCTACCCACCTCTCCCTTCCTGCTTTTCACATCCCTGTGTAAACTTGATTCACTCTTTCCAGTTGTTTTACATGGAACAGCATAGACTTATATAGACTTAACAGCATAGACTTAACACTATAGCAGTGTTAAGTCAATCTCGAAGAAGACAAAAAAAAAAAGGCTGTAACTGTTAGAAACAGGAGTTTGGAATAACAAAAGCAAACAGGTTCATAGATTTGAGGAGTATTTTCTGAAGACTTGATAAATTGACTAGAATGAGGGGGAGACTGGGACACACTGCATCTGTGGTTCAAGAATTAAATTGCCAGTGCAGGACCCAGAGGCAGACAGGACTGTTCTTTATTGACACGAATTGTTAAAACATTCCTCACAGACTGAAGTTTATTCGCAAGTTCCTGTTGCTTAACACATGGGCCCCTGGCAACCTCCTGGTTGCTGTTCATCTAGTCATATCCCACTTGTATTCCCTCCACTAGTATCCCTGTGCCATAACTGATGAGAGTGATGATCTCTCATCATTTTCTACTCTTCAGTGCATACAAAGTGTCCCTGCTAAAATTATTTTTCTTTTTTTTTGCTCCCATCTCTTCCAGCTGTGCCTGTCATTCGAGTGTAGTATCCTCACTTTCAGGTTCCAACACCATTTTGACCAAAACCATACCTCTAATCTCATGTCCTCCAACTTTCCTTTTTGTTCTTCCCCCAAGATTCCTGTACAGGAATCATGTTCAAATCCATACATTCATGTTTGGTGCCTACACTTTAACAGAATTTCTTCTCCTGAAATAGCCTGACAAAACTGTGTATATGCATTTGTCTCTTTCTACAAGAATCTAGGCCTATTTTTCCTTTCCTTTCTGGTCTCTTTTGTGTTGCAGGATAAGATGTTTGTCAGAAAGATTGTTTTAGTCTGTTTCCAGGAAACCTGTTCCTACATCTTACACTATGGCACACGAAGCATCAAGTATTAAGAAGTTAGAAAATAGTAGGGTTAAAGTAGTGTGCAAGCTGAATCACAGAAAGCATAAGATGAAGTATCTACTGGCTTTAAGCATCACAATCTTGAAACTAAAGACCTTACATTTCAAAGTATTTAACATTACAGTACACTCTAAGTTCAAAATAGTCTTTCTGATCTAGTTACAGATATGAATGCTTAAAAGATATGCAAATCTGCTTCTGGAATCTGCTTCAGTACTGAGAAAATGGAGAAAAGTCAATGAAAAGATAGTTGCCTCACACCATATGGGAATATTCTGGCAGATAAACTCTCATCATAAAACCTCTTGCCTGATTCATTGCACAACTTCCTTTTTCTGCTGCAGATAGCAAGGATCCTATTGCACAGCCCTATAGCACCTCAAGAGCAACATCCATCTCCTGTGAACTGGGTGTGTCACATTGTGTGTAATACCCTGTTTCTTTGGAGAAAAAAAAAAAGCATTGAAAAACTACTGAAAAATGTCTTAATGCAGCATCGTAACGACATGCACAAAAATCATTGTCAGTGGTGAATCATTTAGCTCCCTTGACCAGTCTTGTAATACTCACTCTGATGGAATAACCAACACAGTGGCAGCAGGTAATCTTCTGAACAAACCTGGTGTTGGCAAGGGTGAGATCCAAGCTCATCAGAATTGTCTGCTGACGAGTAACAAAATGGCAGGACTCAGGGGCATTGGATGCCACTGCTGGCACTGGTGCAGAGCGGTCCCTTGCACAGCTTGACCCTGCTTCCCTTGCCATCAGCGTGGCCTGCCTGGAGTCTTCCCCTCCCAGTACCCCCAGTGCCACCTCCCTGCACCCCACTCCCCAGCAGCCCTCCAACACTGCATTCCCTTCCTACTGGACATGCATTGGTGTGGGCACCAGTGCTCCTCCATCAGCCCCCACTCCAGGTGGGGCCCCCTTCTTCCCCAGACCCTGTTTTGAGTCCTCAGGCTTCTAACCCAGTCTCCAGCAGATCCTCACCTCCAAAAGGCATCCTCGTATCGTTCCCTGTCAGTTTGCCCAGCAAATCCTGTTTTCCAGCTTCCCAGACACCCGTCAGATCTCACCCTGATGCCGGTGTTCAGTCTTCCCCATGCACGAGCCAGGTCTTTGCTGGCTCCCCCGGCCAAACTCCTCCCTTCATCTCCTCAGTCAGTCTCACAGCCCCCCACACCAACCGCAATTCTGAGCCCTGCTCATCAGATCTCTCTTTCCTTCCTCTTCCAAGCCTCCCACACAGCCCTGCTGCTGCTCCCGTATTTAGCTCATTCCAGGCTCTGCTCTCCAGCTCCTCTAGCAATTTTAGTACCTCTCAAACTACACTGACACATTTTCCTTTCCATTCCCTCCCACATCAATTTTCACACTGCTCATCAAGGCAGTTTCTTTCCACTGATTTCTTTCTTTCAATCTATTTTGCCAGTGATCCCCTACACTTTCCAAAAACATCTTGCTCATGCTTGCCTTGTTATTTAAATTGGGTGGCTTACTTCTCAGTTTACTTCTCTGTGCCACCACAATTAAGCAGAGGTTTCATTGAGAATATACAATATCCCCTTAACCTCATTTTCAAGTGTTTTTTCCAAGGCCTGCAAAGGACCTGGAATTCTCAGGGGAAAGGTCACCAGAACCATTCAATGTGACAAAATAAAAAAGATCACAGTTTCCAAAACAGCCTGTATAAAAATCTATAAAATATTTTTGCTGAAAGGCTTGTAAAAAATAATATCCTGAAGCAGATATCCAGCATGGAAATTTTCTGTTTAAACACTTGAAATTTGACAGAATCCTATGCAGCTGTAAACTGTATTGAAATGAGATGAATCAAGATGTGCATTGACCATAGCAAAGCCAGAAATCGAATGAGAGCCTCTCTCTCAGTTTCAGACACCAGAACCCTTGTAGCATTAACTTTTAGCTGGGTGTTCAACACTCCTGTTCTTTGGAGAGATTAAAGAATGAAAAGTAGACTGCCAAAATGCCTCTGTAGATTCATTTTATCATGGTATGATTTCAAAAGCTAAATAATAATGTCCCAATTTATTTCTTGAGATTCAATAGCAATTTCTAAACACATAAATGAAAAAAAAACACCACCACACACCAAAAAAAATCAAATAAATCTTCCTTTTTGATTTAGCTACACTATGAAAATGAAGGTAACATGAAAAGCTACTGACAATCCAATTTTACCAATCAGACAACCTCAGTGGAGATTACCACCACTCAGAGGAATGAAAAAATAGAAAACAAAGATTCAGAGAAAGAAAGAGATATATTAATTCCTTTTATGGCTGGGTCTGCAAAGGAAAGGCAGAAAGGTTTTATCCTCTCCTTACCTGAACTTCAAGTCTGGGCAAAGTGTTTTTGCATCCCCACAGTTGCCTTCCCAGGGGAGCATCTGAAACACTCTGCATATGCAGGATTTGTTGTCTTTTTGATTGAATGCCCGGCAAAAAGATGCAAGTGCTTCCCTGTGAATGTTTAGGTGGGCATCTCCTGTTGCACATCACAAAGCAATGTGCTGTGTCTGTCTCTGAGCGTAATAGCAGCATTTAACCACTCCCTGTGTATGGTCTACAGGAGCTGTCGGAGCCTGCCAAGTGCTTCAACAGCAGCCTGCCAAGAGGCTGCCTGCTAAGCAACCAAGAGGGAGGATGGTTGGGAATATGAGGGTAAAGGTAATTTGGTTGAGGGCGACTGTGATGTGATAACGTGTATTTCTGTAGATGAGGAACAAGAGGAAGCAGCAACTCAAACCCAACAGACTCTCTGTAAGTAGACTCCAATAAACCCTGGGAACCGGCAGGTAAGTTCTCATGGGAAACATGGCTAAGGCAGAAGGAATTCAGTAGAGTTGGCAGTTCCTTAAAGAAATGATGCTTAGGGTACAAGCACAAACAATCCCACACAGTAGGATAGGAAGTATGGTCAGAGACCAACTTGGCTAAGCAACACGGTCTTCAATGACCTGAAACATAAGAAGGAAATGTACAGAAAGTGAAAACCAGGTCAAACTGCTAAGGACAGGTATGAAAGAATAGCTCAAGATGCTGAAAAAAAGTCAGAAAGGATAAAGCATGAATTTAACTGTAAAAAACAATGGGCATAACGGATAGCAAGAAAACATATCTCTAAGGAAAAGAAAAACCTAGTGATAAATCTCTTGCAGAAGGCTAAAGTGCATTTTGCATCACTTTTCAAAAAAGGGTGACGTGTAATCATATAACTAAACTCAGTTAAGATAGACTCCACCTAAAATAGGAAAATAACAGGTCTGACAATAATTGAGACTGCAGATCACTTCATCCTCAGGTATGTCTCTACAGTACTTCTCCAGAAGGCCTCTCTATTGGTCATTGACTGTACTGACCAAGTCTCCCTCGACTCTGATAGGAGCCTAAACCCCAGCACAGATACAGATGGCTCTTTTATAGGTAGTTAAAGTTAGGTGAAATTAATCTTATCCATAGCAAAGGCTACGCCTGAGTAAGTGCACATGAGGATACCTTGAGAACAGAGTGAAGCAAATTCAGAGCTGTTAGCTTCCTCTCTGAAAACTCACAGAAGTCACATGAGAAAACAGAAGAGTTGAACAGAGCGCTCATCTTTAAAAAGCCAAGGAACCAGGAAGAGAACAATTCTGGAAAAATACTGGAATAAGTAACAAAAGAAAATATGTATAAACTGGTAGAGGAGAAGCAGGTCATATAATATATTTTAATTTTAATGCTATTGATATTGAAGGCTAACATTTTTGTAAGTAAATTATGAAAAAGTGAAATTACTTTAGGTAGAGTGCAAAACTACTTAGAAAAATTATTAGGTTTTAATAATTTAGCTTTAAACTCAAAAAAATGTAATGTGACCAGGTACTTTTTCATTAAGGACTTGGATAAAGGAACCTTATAGATACTAAAAAGCCTAGATGAATAACACACACATTGCATGATATGTTAAATTCACAATGCTCTTGACAAGAGAAAAAAACTATAGGAGAAAAAAAACAGTGCAGTGCACTTGTTTTTACAAGTGGGACGTTCTGAGTCAAAACAATAGTTTGTAAAGATGCGGGATTGCTAACCAGCAATTAGGCAGCCATTCTGCCAAATAGGGATAAAGGAGGAGTAGTAAATACGTTAATATGTAATGTTACACTGCTACAAGAATGCAAACTGCATGTTAGGAAAATAAACTATTTTGCTTGTAAGATGAAGTAGGGAATCTTCCTATTATATTTCTGGCTAGCAGAAAGTCAAGAAAATGGGCAGGTGTCTGAAGGCAGGACAGGATGGAAGGAATGATGGAAGGACAGACAGGAAGACGGGAGGACAGAAGGAAGGATGGAAGGAAGGTTGGTTTAAAGAATTGAGGTTTCTTGGTCTAAAGAACAAAAGGCCAAGTGAACACATTAAAATGTTCATTTACATAAGTCACTCATAAAGAGGCGGGGATAAAATTGTTTTTATCCGTAGTAGATATGAAGTGATGGGCTTAAAAAACAGTGGTATGGAAGTTCACATTATGTATCAAGAAAATCTCATTAACAATAAAGATAATGAAATAATTCCTTCATTTCCTAGGTACAACTGATCCTGTCTTGGAGCTTCAGAATGCACAAGATAACGTCTTGAGGTCTTTTTCAGCTTCCTTTTCTGTGTGGTTGATGCAGCTATATAATTTGGAAGCCTTATCTTACCTCTCTAGACTAGATAAATTTATCAAGTTTTCATGCTAAATTATAGCAAGACAGATTGGTGTTTTGACATAGGGACTCAGAGAACCAGCAACACTTCTTCCAAAATTAGCATGATGCCACCTCTCTCTATTTTTTTTTGTACAGTACATCCTTTTAGCTCTCAAGAAATGCGGAGGGTTGTGGCAAAAAGACTGCTGTCTTCCAGAGTGCGTCAGAGATTCAGTGATTGTGCACAGCTTTTCCAAATGTCACAAGTGTGCCCATCTCTTTCACGGGGACTCCTAATGGAGTCTCACAGAGAAATAATTTCAGCTGCTCAAGTCTACCTTTCTGGTGAGCTAAGCTGCAAACCACTAATAAGACACAGAGCACATTTGCCTCAGGGGACACTTACGATGATGAGACTGATGAGACATGGAAGAGTGCTAAATGGGGTGAAGTGACATGTGGGCAGAAAATATAGAGATATATTTTGTTAGAGGGCTGAAGAATCAGATTGCTGCTTTATCATCTCAAATTTTCCACATGCTTGTTCTTTATATTAATCAAACTCCAAGTTCGTATTAATTTAATAAAGTATATTCACTTGGCAGAATAGATTAAATTCCTTTTGCCTGTATTCTGCCAAAGATCTAACTTGTCAATGTATAGATGCCCTTGGCCAAAGCACATCATATTGATGGCCATCAGAAATCAAATCTCAGAGGGCTGTTTGTTGTACTGATTCACTGCTGGAGCTTCTAGGACTCCGTTGCCAGCGAAATACCAGTGTTAGTCACTACCCGCTTCATCTCTGTAATTCACTTATGTAGACATGTTCAAGTGATATTATATAAAAAAAAAAAAACAAAACATGGCCTCCTAAAGGAGTTTGGCTAACAGAAAAGTTATGATTTTCACATTTTATGAAATATTTGAATCAGAAAACATATATTTGATACTGTTTTCTGACTTTCTGAATTTCTTCTGAATACTGCATTTGTCTGAAATACATGGGATGATTTGGTTCTTTTAAAATCGGTGTAATGTACAACCTAGCATGAGGCTCAGGCTTACCTAATATGTAATACTACCAGAGTCATACAATGGAAATACTGTTTTCACAAATTCACCATCCTACAGTTTTACACCAGGTAAACTTTTCAGACTTTTCTGAATCAAAACTTTGGTCCGTATTGCACCTTGGATATGTCTGAGAAGGAAGCTGTGCAAAGGAACAAATAAACTAAAGCATTCCTGTATTCCATACAAATTTTAAAACTTTATACAGAGAGGGAATACCCTTCAATCTGAAGGCAGTCTGTCTGTGTTCCTGCCTCAGCACAGACCTTTCAACTAACCGCATCCATCTAAACTCACCATGCAATATCAGTGCTTGAGCTCCACAAGTGCCATTATAGCTGTGCTCCTGAGCCCATCTTCCAGTGAAATTAAGGTGTAATAAAATGTAAGTTGGATATAAAGAAACTTAAAAATTCCAAAGTCTAAGTTCCAGCATGCAGAACAATGACTATAATGAGGGGAAGGTCCTGGTTATTTGCGGATAAATGATGCCCATGATATTTTCAGATAAGAGAGATTTTGTGACATTGTAAACTGTTTTATAATATCAGTATTCTATAAGGATGCAAAGATCAGAGGTGTTAATTTAAACCATTCTAATTAGTAGCAACAGTATCTAAAACTAAGTAACAATTAAGATAAATCACAGCTTCCCCACAACTTCTACTCCTCCAAAACAAAAAGAAGCAATAGCAGTGTCTGAGTTTAAGATAGCTAACATAGCCCTGGAAAAATATATCTAAATGGAGCCCTGCATTAATAATCTCGGTAAAGGTCAGCAAACAAACAAACAAAAAAAAGTAAATATATTTTTTTTTTCTCTTACCTAACAGTAGTCATTACTGAACAGTTATAACTTTATTAGTTTTGAAATTATTAATGCTTCACTGATTTGTCCACAGACTCCAGTTCAGTCAAAATATGGCAATACAATGAAAATAGAGCCTTTAATGGGACTATTCATAGTTATTTTAAAAATGAGACATGTTATCATGTACAGCAAGAATACGGGTTGTACAACTGCAACTAGGCATACAAAGGCCTGGGGCGCAGTCACCTTAGCAGACTGGTGGATGTCTGTACGAATGAGGGAGGAAAATGGCAGATGCATTTTTCAGTCAGAGTTAAATGGCACATTTAGAAGTGTCTCTTGCTTGATTGCAAAGGAAAGGAATGCTTAAATGTATGAAGCATGTCTGTGCTTTACATTTATGTGCTTACTCTGAGAACCTGCGAATGCAGTTGACAAAAATTTCTAGCCACTGAAGCACTCCTAGCACACACATAGCCTGCGAGGAAGAAAAAAAAATCCTTCAATTTGATTTTCTTTGTTTCATGTTTAGAACTATTGGCATTTTTCAAAATATAAAATTAAAATAATAATAAAGCAGAGAAAGAGAAATAGAAAACCAAACTAGTAATTAATCTGTATTCTCCATAAGCCTTAACATCCCCCTTTGAAATACCGCAACAGCTGAAAAATTAAGGCAGCTTACTAATTCCAGAATGTTGCATAGTACCCATGCTACAGGTAAAATTACTCAAAAGTTTAGAAGTTTATTGTGAGAGGATTTTCAAAACAGTTTCAGGTTTTGATATGCAAGAATGTAAAAGGAGAGAGTATTCTGAAAATACATGCAATAATGAAGTGGCAGTGAAGGAAGAAACTTGTTTGCACTTCTATATTCTGTATACTTTCATGAACAAAAGTCCCTACACTAGTATAAAAATGTTTTTATGACATCCCACTGATAGCTAAGAATTTCAGAAGTTTGAAAGGGCAAAAAATTTGTATGCTGTAAGAGTATTTTTTTAAAGGTTTTACAGCTATCCTTTGTTTAAAAAAAAAAAAAGGGGGGGGGGATATCAAAGAAGAAACCAAAGAGATTAGATAAGATCATGTGTATTCATGCTTTTCCTTTCATTGCAATTAAGGCAATGTAAAAAATAACAAAATAACATCTGAGAAGATATTGTTGAAAGTCAACTACATTTGACTTCATTAAACCTGAAGTCAGAACTCACTTTAAAATATGTTTTAAAACACAAATAAGAATACAACTGCTCTAATTTTCTTGCAAAACACCCAGGGGGAGGAGGGAGGGAAAGGGGAGAAGAATACTAATATTCTAAAGAAATAGGGGAGTAGGGGAAAAAAGAAGACAAAGTACCTCTACATTTTCTGCCTCTGAAGCCTCCTGTCCGGATACAGCTTTCACAGCTCTGGCTGAGTTTGCCTTCTGTTTACTTAATGCCCTAGCTCAAATAAAAAGAAGGTGTACCCTTGCATACTACATGTACAGCACAACCCCGTCAGCTCTAATAAAGATGTGAACAGAAAATGAACAGTCCTACCAATAGCATCCTGCAGACTGTGACTGCATCTTTTTTATGAGCAGGAAGAAAATTGTACAAGATAAGCTGGACTTCCTGAGCCTGACTCAGTACCTGTTGACACTAATTCAGTCTTTCGCTGGGCTCACAAAAGCTCTAGGTGTGACTCAGGACACAGAAGCTCCCTGTAATTCTGGAGCTGCAGCTCTGCCAATGCTTGTCTTTTCATTCCTTTCCACGTTTTACCTCAAAACTGAGATTCCTCAGCCAGCAATGAAGTTTGGTTCCTAGTTCGGGTTATGAAAACCAGGCTGTGTCACTAGACCCAACGAACAGCACAAAGGAAGACCTGCATGGCTGATACCTGTCCAAAGAAAAGGGCAACATCCCAAGAACACAGTCTGCAGCATGACCCTGCTGTATTTTGCTCCTGTAACACTGTGTAGCACTACGATAACCTGTGAAGGACACAATAATGCAAATGGTTTTCCTGATAACATTTACACTTTCTTCTGTACTTGTTGACTAGTGTCTGTTTAAACAAGAAAAAAAACACAGCGCAAGTTCACTGGAAGTCACTCCCCATTGTATTCATCATTATTTATCTACTAGTGGATGATCAACTATTTCCGGAAAGGCTGCCAAGCTTGAGTAAAATGGTTTTTGTTTTGTTGTTGCTGTTTTGTTTGTTTGTTTGTTTGTTTAGTTGTCTTTAGTGTTTTTGTTTTTACACGATACAGAATCTGTCTCCTCAGCTCTTCTATCTCATCTCACCACCAGTCTTGTTATCTCCTCCAGTAAACATTTTCACCTTTTTCCCAGATTGAATTTGCCCTAAACTCAGTCACCAGCCCTAGAATTGTGTTAGAACATTTCTCCAACCAGATTGAACAGGGTTCTGTCATTAACAGAACAGGTTTGTGAAGTGGGACAAAGACAGGAATGAAAACAAGCCAAGAACAGCTTGGATGACTTTGAAACGCACTCATTATAAAGACATTTCAAGTATTTGGGTTATTCTTATGATTCTCCAAGTCTTCAACAACTTCCATAAAGAACCAACAGCTGTATCGGAGCTGGCATCAGGAAAGAACAGATAGCAGTAGCACAGAGAAAACATCCAGCTTTCTTAAGTCAGTGTTTGAAATGCAGCATTTTCCAGACAAGTAACACACAGGTGCCTCAAGGGCTGGCTGCACACTCTCTTGTCATAAGAGAGCTTGTAGCAGGCGTTAGCTTTTAGCCTCTTCTATCATTGATCTTTTAAATCAATGATCCGCACCATAATATGCCCTGATCTTGCTTTGGAAATATTACACAAATACTACATTTAATTGCAAAAAGTATTAAGTAAAAAAAAATCAAAAACATTTTCAATCTGAACAGCAAGATTTGGGAAAAAAGAATACAAGTAACTGAAACTCTTACCAATGGAAAAAGTTGCACACATTTAAAACCAGGACTGTCTCTATATGGTACCCTTTACCTCCATACGTGGATAAACATTACCGTACGCGCTCACACTGTAGTTCAGAAGAATAATATCAGTTACAAACAAACTGGTCTATGATTTGTCCAAACTAAACTAATGAAAATGTGTGATATATGTTTAAAATCTACTGGAGATAGATTTGTAAGTGCAGGTGTGTCTCAAACAAACATTTGGCACAGAGAAATCCTGGTCACAGTCAAACATAGGGTGATCTTCAGCACTTGATCTTGGGATAAGATTTTCCATGTAAAAAAATAAAATTACAATAATACCTGTGTGTGTTACTGATATGTTTGAGTGCCGTGGCAAACAGTTGAAATGATAGGGTTGCCTACTAAAAGGCTGGAAAGACCTCTGGAAACAGATGGCAGGATTAGGGACTGGGCAGTGTTCTCTGCATAAACTCTGCTAGTCTCTGCGTGGTTGATTCACCATCAATAATTCAATAATTAAAATTCTTTATATTTGATTATTTACATAATAAATGCAAAATAAAGTTTGGTTTGGGCTAATTTCTGATAAAAGTCCTTCAACAGACTTAAAAACAAACAAACTTCTGATGCCCTGATCTGTTTGGTTTTTTTTCTTTCCTGATAGAGTAGAGGAGAAAAAGTGACATACACTTGCCAGAGACAAACAAATCAATTATATTAAAGAACAAATAAATAAATAAAAACATAATATATGCGGAAAAGCCTTCACAGTAACTCAGAGTCGAAGCTGATATCTGAGTAGTTAATACAGCTCAAAAAAAACCCCAACAACTCCTAATCAGATTCTTGCCCTTCACACATCAGTTATTAATACTGCTTCATCTCAGGCCTTGATAAATTCAATCTTACCCTGCTGTAGTCACTAATTCAACAGTCTGTCATGTCCCGTCCACTCTGTCTGTGCCTCTCCTTTCCATCCCACATTTCAGTCACACCGAACATCAGTTGCTCATCTTTACTCTGAAGACCTTGTGTGTCTTCGTGCTTGTATCATCAGAAGCTCAGCACTCACAGCTGCAAGACTTTCAGAGTGATAATATATTATAGGCTGTTCTGAAGTCCAGGTAAATTAAAACCACGGCATTTCTCTTAAATAGAAATTAAAACCAGAGCATTTCTCTTAAATAGAAATTAAAACCACAGCATTTCTCTTAAATAGATTGTTTCTCTTATCAAAGATACCAGATCAGTACGGCATGATCTACCCTCCAGAAAAATGTGTGCTCCCTTTTATTGTCCCACCTTAATTATTTCCTTTAAGATCTGTGCTAAAGCTTTGCACACTGTTGAGTCAGACTAATGGCCCCATTGTTGCCTGGATCAAGTTTACTGCCACTCCTGACCCTTCTTGAATACAGGTACAGTATCTGCTAGAAGAGTAACTGATAGTCCCGTAAAGGCATGATCTGAAACAGGCCAGAGTGGGTGGATTGAGCAGGACCCATTCCCCACAGGCACTGGAAGAACTCGCACGCTAGGGTCTGGGTAGCAAATAATCCTGCTGAGAAGCAAGCTGCATTTCTTCGAACGCTTATTCGACCAAAGCGAGCAGTTTCCATACATCAAAAAGTCAAATGCATTCTCCAAAGTACCACAGCTTTTCAAAGACAAGTCACCAAATTTTATTTTCAATGTGGGAAAAAGTCTGTGTTCCCCAGATTCACACTCAAATACTTGAAGTGTTTTGCCTCGGTTGAAAAAAAAAATCATAAATAATTAAAAAATAACAAAAAATCCACTTCTCATTTGAACTATTAAATCCCATCATACAGGCTTCCATTTCCAATTTTCTGCTTTGCTGATCTTTAAAACCATTTGGTGTGTTTATGACGATTATCACAGGAGTAATATCCCCATATCCACAGTTCTGCCATTCCGTGTGTACGCATACTGAAAGAACAACACATGCATCTGACCAGGTAGAGATATTTCACGTTTGTTTTGAATTTATTCCTTAATAGAGGCTAAAGTCTGTAAATTACCAAACAAGGCACAGGCATTTTCTTTATGGCCCAGAGAGAGGCAGAACAGGGTAGGGCAGAGGACCTCATTCTTTCAATATATGAAATGCTCTAACAGATGAATTAATGGCACCAAAGTTTCCAGCCTTGGCAGTTGGAGGTAAAACTCTCCTAACGGGTGTTTTCTTTCTCTGAAAGAATTGACCCTCTGGACATTGGACAAGTGTAATCTCTGTGGCCCATTTACTCCTTTACAATGTGCTGAGAAAGCTGAACAGCACCAGTAATTAACTGACGCAGATGGAAGTTCATAGATTTTCAAAAGAACATCTATGAACTGTTTTGCTTGTTTACCTGTACATCGACTGAATTTGTTAATTGGCATGTAGATGCACAAGCATCTTGTTCAAGCCTGGATATAGCAAATTTTACATCCTGAAAATAAACTTCCCCAAGAACTAAGAAATTCACGTCTAAAATTCATTTTTCTGCCCTTCTAGGTGTTTACACAATGCTCCCATAGGCAATTATGATTTTGCTTGACTTGTGCTTTTAAAATGACCCTTCCAACATCCATTTGATCAGCTCCGTCTATTCAACTCTGTTATGTTTTAAGATTCCTCAAACGATATTCTTAATGCCATTGTATTACAGGAATGTTTCTGAGCTGAAGTATGTATCAAAAACCTCATTTATAAAAGAGGTCATATATTTTAGGGTAGCTACTAAACAGGTAGAGCAAGAAATAGTGCCAAGCATATAGCGGGAACTATCAGATAAACTTAATCATATGCTAGGGGTTGTTTTCTTTTCAGAGAGAAGTCCAGGAATGTTACATCTGAAGAAGTTACAGACTTAAATCCTTACAGGCTAAGAAAATTTGTTCAAATCTGTGTTTTACTCATTTTTTTCCGCAAGGAGAACTTTAATCTTCCAGTCATTCGATAAAACCTTTGTTTTATATTCTAACATTGTTTTAAGGCTTAAGAATTTTTCATGTTAACTTGCAATAATGAAGGAGAAATAAATTTGTTCTTGTAGTTTTTCCTGTTAGTTTGTAGCTATATGTACACATTTACATGTATGTGTGTGTGTACTCAAATTATTTTTCATACAGTTCAAGAATACTTTTTGACGTTTCTAAAGGAAAAAATGTACATTTTCTTTACTCATTTACTCACTCTCATGGGGAGAGGGCACAAGAAACGTCCTACAGATTAAAGAGACTTTCTACAGAGAAATCAAGACATTTTTACTGTGAAATTCTGAAATTTAGTGGTCTTTACTTTTAAGTTGTAAAATAAGCTAAACAGAATATAAATTCAAGATATGATTGTCTGAGGGCATTAGCAACACAATACAGAAATGTCTCTGCAGGCACTCAGCTCACATAACACTGGCAATTAATGACCACCTGTATTATTTCCGTGGACAGGAGTCTAACTGCTGACTCCTGATTTAGACCAAAGCACACGTTACATGTACCAAATTCTACCACCAGGTACCAATGTACAGAAACCCTTTAAAGTTTGTCAGAGCAGTCTTGCAATAATTTAATACTTTCCCTTTGTTCAAAATGGGAAGTTTGTAGTGGTCTAGTTAAAAAGTGAGAGAGGTTTTTACATTAATGGATTTCACTCTGTGGATTCCTTTATTACGTTTCTCAGGATTGCTCACTGAACTGGTGAAAAAACACACAATGCTCTATTATTCACTACTGGGGTTGGTCGTCTTCGGCACAAAAAATAATTTCCTGTTCCTGTACACAGATCCTTCAGGTGTACCTGAAGGACGTTTGCATCCATGTGGAGCTCTGTTCAGTCACCACTGATTACAAGGAGAAGCCACTGCTCTCATAAACTCTCCATATTATTCAGTAATAGGTGAACGTTTCTACTAAAAAGCTGATAAAAGCAATAAAGCTTGATGAGTTTCAGAGTTAGTCAATCTAAAAAGCAGTTTTTACTGATTTTTTTTTTTTCTGGCTGTTTTCACTCTGTGGGCCATCATTCTGGAAATGTTTTGTACACTGAGTCTAACACCTAGAAAAATTATTGTGACTTTTTTTTTTTTTTTAGAATAGGCACTTCTTGCCCTGCAGACATACCTCTGACATGGGGAACCCTGGGACACTTCCTCAAAGGTAAATTTTAGGCCTGCAAAAAGGCAACTTAGGTGTCACAAAAAAGCCATTACAGTATGGTTCTGTCTGCACTACTTACAATGAATAGCTTTTATGCCAGAGGACATTCACAGACACGGCATTACTAACTGTAAACTTCATTGGAATATATATGTGAATTCTATTCGTATAAAATCTTAGCCATAACACTATAATAGGAACAAGCTTCATGTAAAGGAAGGAAATGTAATCTAAGAACAGCAAGTGTCCTTAGGATTGTGTATTTTGCAGCATATGAACAAGTAGCAGTTTCAGTGTATCAATGTTAGCACAAGTGTTCTCTCTGTTGTTCAGATAAATTAATAACCTGGCTCATTATCCGTAGGAAAAGGACAGAGGGAGAAGCTATTGACATAATGGTCAGTTCCACCAAAATTTCACAGTCTAAACAGTTCTTACTAATTACAAAATTAACCTTATCTTATAATCACTGTTGCTCAGTGCATTTGCTGGATGTTACACTAATGTTTTTTTTCCAGACCAAGTATCCTTGGTCTAGGTAGGCCAAGGAAGCCATATTCAGTTGTGGAATAATTTTATGTTCAACATCTGGGTCACGAACAAACAAGGACGGAGGTTCAGTACAGTACTGAATTACTAGGCCATACACCGATGGTTCTGTGTTATAGTAACAAGAACCTGGCACCATGCTCGTGGATTGGGATGCATGGGACAACAAGCTGATAATTATCATTGCGGCTGAAAATTATAAAGTTCTGAGAAACACAATCTTCAGCTGTTTTTGAACAAAAAGACAGCATTTACTGATGTTCTGATATGGTTTGTTCAATATCGGACACAGTACTTTGAGAAAGAAACCACGCTAAAGAGAAGTCAGAAGAGAACTATAAATGATTTAAAGTGTCTAAAGGCCCTTTGATGAAGTCTTGTAGAAATTATGGTTGTTTGGCTTAAAGACAAGACTGAGATGAAAAAACAAGCAGCCTCTTTAGAGCTATAAAAAGCACTTCCACAAGTCAAGGCAAAGATCACTGACCTTTGGAAAGAAGGCAAAATTATGGGTCTGAACTACAGAGAGAAAAAAGTTAAATATTAGAAATAAATTTGGAGTGATGAGGTTCGTAAAGCCCAGCAAAAGACTGTTCTGCTCAAGTTTGTTGCAGATCCGTTGTCTACTGGAGCTAGCTTGGCAGTCAACCTGCATGTCTTTCTGCCGTGTTCTTCTACAATTTTAGGTCTGCTCTATTTGCAGACCATGTTGTTTTCAGCCTCAGCTTATGCAGCCACATAGCTGCAGCACAGCTGTTTGGAGAACCCTCGTTACATCCCCATGGAGAACTCTTCTGCCCCCTAACCTACGACAGAGACCAAAGCTCTGCCCTGCTGCAGAGAGCTCGCACCCCCAGGGTCGCTGCTTCTTCACCCCTGACAGTGAATGCTGCACCACGTGTGCAGCAGTGGCCAGGGACAGTCAGAAAGGATGCCTGTCATCCTCGAGGCCAACAACTGCTAGAGGAGTGCTTCCAGAAGTCTGGCGAGCACACATTAATCTCTCAGAAAATATATCTTTGATTTTTTCCCCAACTTTTTCCCAATTAAGTTATAAATGAAATAAATTAAATTTATTTCAGACATCACCCGTCAGCATGCCAAGAGGATTATCTCATCACACAACTCTATGGACATGAATATACTCCAGTTTGTGCTACACAACATGTAAAGAGAATGCATTAACAAGACAGAAGATTCAGAACATGCAAGATGTGAATGCCACAGAAGACTTGGGAATAAATAAATCTGTACCTGCCTTGCAGCCACCACTTCAAATTCCACAAAAAGCTCAGCCCAAGCTCACTGTAGTGAAGCACTAGTTTATAATTTGGTTTCTCTCGTTGCTGTAAGTTGGACCGCTCTGGAACTGGCTGGCCAGCAGTGAGAGGGGAGGAGAACTTGAAGTTCCACCAGCTGTGGCTGAACTGCAAAAAGTGCTGGGCATATCAGAAAGCTTCTTATAGTGCTCTACAGGCTGTGACAAATGCAGTAATCAGTAGTGTGGTTGTCAGCAGTTAGAGTGATTTTTTATTACCACCTACTTAGTATGATTGTAATGTAGGTGAACAGTGCTTGGATCCCAAGCACTATAGCTCTTTACCCACAAAGCCAGTCCTCTTTTATTTGAAGAAAATAAAACTTCTCATCGTCCCAACTCTATCCAAACATTTTATCTAAACTGAGATCAAAGTTTTCCAATAGCCTGTTTGATTTACTTGGAATATTGCATTCTCTGCTCAAATCCTGCCATTGTGCTGATAGGCAGTAAGTCAAAGACTATGCAGTCACCAGAAAAAATCCAGAAAAGTTGGTCAGAAGGGGTCTCTGGACATCACCTAGTCCAACCCACCACTTGAAGTGGTAAATCACCAACACCAGATCTGGTCAGCTTTGTCTGGCCAAGATCTTACAAACTTAAGGACAGCTAGAAGGTGCTGCAGGAGGGTACCTGGCCTACCGCCCACCACAAGGGCAGACCAAGGTGTGAAACTGCTGCCTGCCTGTTCCTGCTGCTCCTCTCTTCTAGTGGCGACACAGCTCACAGTGCTTGTGCTTTCTCACTGGGAACACTGCACTAAGAAGTATTAATGGTAAGAAGACAAAAGCCCTTGGACACTGTTCTGGACACAGGCGTTTCTACTCCGTAGTCTGTGTTACAGCACACGGGTGTTTCAAGCCACCGCGCAAGATACCGGCTGTGATCCCAGTATGTCAGCATCACTGTCTGCTACTGAGAATAGGACTTAAGACTTTAGACTATTCTGACTTAGAAGGCATACACTTTACCACTGTCTTTCTTCAGAAAAACAACAGATAGGAAGAAGAGAACTGCCAATTAAAATTCATCTTTGAGGATCTACATTTACGTTTGCATTAGCTGTGTGCTTATCATTGCTGTCATAAAATCTTAGAACAAAGTTCGTATTTGTGTTGAATGATCAACAAGGCGTACTAAGATGTGAAGCAATATTAGACAATGCTATTTAGTCTGTTTCATTGTAATAAAGTTTCAGCCTAAACAATTGTTCCAAATTATGAGTTAAAGCCTCATGAATGGTCGCAGATGAGGCTTCACTCCTAGTAGAAATGTCAGCTTCAATGAAAATAAAGACAGTGAGAACAGAAGTGAAATCAGAGATGGGGCTGTCAGCTAGAGGGTTTGGAAACTGCTAATGAGAAGTTTTTCCCAACTCTTAGAGTCAGTTATCCCATTGAGGAGGGATCAGTGCACACTCACTAGATTCAGGCAAGTTCAGGAAGGCATTGTGCCTAGTGAAGTCTTGCCAATAATCCTAATACACAAGGAAAGCAGTGCAATAGTATCTCTGGTAATAGTCACCCAAGCCTTTACTCCTGACCACCTCCACCTGTCCCAAAAGAGAAAAGAAGGGTGGTTTTTGGTTGTTGTACATCTGAGAACAAACCAATGAGTTAAATCAAATTGCACGTACATTGTGCAGCACCAGTGACACGGTTTTATAGCCTTAAACAGCACTGAAAGCGTACAGTGCTTACTACTGAGGCCCGTTAGCACTTTACCAAACAAACACTTCCTGATGGGCTGTGCAGAGAAGCCCAGATCATCTTGAACAAGCCTGCCATATCCAGATAGAGTCCCTTGGCTACTCTGCAGCTGGTGTTTACATTGAGGGTGGCCCTTCCTCACCATCTTACACCTGCTCCTGAGAAGAGTGAGCCAATGTGCCACAGAGCATAGCCATCAAGTACCTGCAGCCTGACAGAGGGGCTGCCTTGGTCCCACACACGGCACCTCCAAGAGTGCCAGGAAGCTGAGTAAGCCAACGTAATTACCAGGAGAATGGTTTGCCACATCCCATTGGTGATAGTGAGGAGAAGCAGTGAAATCAAGGGCTGGGTATGCACAGCCAGTAGTCCTGATGGGAGCTGGCAACAGTCTGAGGAGGGAGCTTTCTGAGGAGACAGAGAGTGCTCTTGGCAGGCTGCTTTCGAAGAGAAGACGAGCTAATATACTTTGAACTGTCACCTCAGAGCTGGCCTGGAAATCAGCGTGTTAAAGGAGGGAGGTAGCTCAGGAACCCCTTCAAAGATGCAGAGAACGTTTCCTTTTTATCACCCATGTTTCACAACAGTAGTCTTTTTTTCTGTTGCCACAAACAGGTCTTCAACCTTTGCAGAAGAATGGGAACTTGCACCAGTAGCATGCGGTATAACACATAAGCAATTGTCTGAGAAATTGGAGAAGAGGGTAAATAAGGAAGAATAAAGAAAATATATGACTGAAAATAAATAAAAAGTATCTTCCTACACCAATAAAACAAAATAGGATGTGCTTTTGCCCACAGCTTGGAAAGACTGTATCTGAGGTCTTAAGAATTTGTTGAAGTACTTAACAACAATTTACCTACTCAATGTGTATGACTGCTTAGGACAACCTTTACTACTGTTTATCACTTCATACTGACATGCTCGACAAACATTAACGCACTTGTAAAATCCTATTAAATAAAACAGGACACTTGTGCCTACAGAAAGATCAAATATCTCCTCTAACAAGTTTGCCTAACGTGCAGAGCGGAGCTGGGACGTGGCTCAAACGAGTGCAAGTACCCTGCAAGTATTATGTTTTTTCCAGACACTCCTATCAGATCATGGCCTGAAAAACATCCTTGCAGATGCCCAAATAAACTTCGGAAAACAACTGAAAATGGTAGTGATTTCAGGTATTTAAAAATAAATCTTTCCTTCCCATAGTGAAACTAATAAAGCATGGCTGTCACCTGCTGTTCCTTTGAAGCAACAAACAAGTCTCTTCTTCTGAAGGAGCAAGTGGCATCATCTTCAGCTTAAGAAGTTCCTAGCCACTGACTATAGTGTGGAAGCAACATTTGAAGCAGTCCTGTTTCTTTTGCTCTTTTTTTAAAGATCAACTATTGTCCTTTTAGGACACAATACAGAGCTAAGATGAAGCTTTGAGCTAGCATGATCATTTCAAGGCTTATGGAGGCAGCACCATTAGTATCAGAAGTATGCATGTTTTTCTTATGTGCTCAGTATAACTGCCTGCTAAAAATTCTTTGCTAGCAAGCAGGGCACCGTAGCTCTGTGCTGCTTCGGTCATTTTGATTCAATATCGTTTCCCTTTTCTTCAGAAGAACAGAGCCTTGTCTCAAAAAACTGCTGGTTCTTTCCTCCTGTGCCCTATTTTTGCTCAGATTTCTCTATAATTAACACCACATAAGAAGGTAAAGTAACAGCTCTGTAGACACACCTCTCAGTTACACTGAGATGCAAGTACGACTTTCCAAAAGTCTAGTATTTCCTCACCTAAAGCACAAAATGTTGGGCATTCATTAGAAATTCATCATTTTACTCATGTTCACAATGTCTGGAGGACTGGGGGAAAAAAAAGATCAAGGCTGCACCTACGCTGCTGAGAAGCATTTGAACTCAGGGTGCCTGATACAGCCTGGTACACATAACCCAGTAGGAATTTCACTGGTCCTCGCATGGCTCGTAACATCAAGTACTGATAGAAAGGACTTTGTGACTACTGCAAGAAGAGATCCTGGTTTATCTTGTTTTTCTTCCTTGATATCACTACTGCAAGCACACATGGATAACTGGATTTTTATTGCCATATGTACTCCTGGTGAAAAAGGCACCCTGAGGCACCCTTACAAGAAGGTAGTCTTGGCTTTCCTGTCAGAAATCTCAGAAAAATTGAAGATCTAGTCCCAGTTGTTCTTCTAGAGGAGGAAAACATGTTTATTTTGCTCTCAAGACTGTCCTAGAAGGTGAGGGTTGGGCCCCATGCTCCAATATAATATACTCATCACCTTATCTGATATTAAGCACTGTCTCTGTACTATCCTAATTTGAAGCAATATGGTTAATAGAAACAAACTAATACGGAGGATCTGAGCAATCATCACATATTTTTAAGCATGCCTAAATACTAAGGAGGCTCTAGAACAGTAATTCTAAGTCAGGCTAAACATTGCTGATTTTAATCCCTGTACTCTGCTTAAGAGAGATACCAGACACCCAAGAAGTTTTCAGCCAGAAAAAAACAGAAACCACATCTGATAGAGATTTCAGACTCTGTTGGCAGGAAGTTGGCTGAATATTGTTTTGTGAAGGCAGCCAAAAAAAAAGAAGCGAAGAGATGAGAAAGTCTTCCCTAAACATAGGTCCCCCACACTTAAGGAAAATCCTAAAGTAGTACAACACTGGAGGTGCCTACCAAAAAGAGGTTAGCTGTGAAATGGAAAATTATCTTAGTTTTCATTTATTCAGGAATGCATGACAGATATCTTTACGCACAGAATTAGACAATTTGCATATCTACGTTTTCTGCCAATTTTTCTCCCTCCTACATAACTTTCAACGCTGGCATCTGTCTGTAACAAAAAAAAAAAAGAGGGAGAGGGGGGAGGATCATTCCTGAATTTGATGTGCTCAAAAGCTGTAGTATCTGGGTTTCTCCTGGCTTAGCTATCCTATAAAATCTAAAATTATGTGTAGTCAAGAAAGCCAGTATAATGTCTTTAAAGTTTTGTAGTGTAACTAAATCATCTGAATTTCTCCATGAAGGTGGGTCAGAACTGACTAATGGGACTTCTGCTGAGTGTTTCGCTGATCTTGGCAAGTTCTGCACTCTATTATTAAAAAGGCAGTGAATTAGAGAAGCAGTTGTCACACTTCAGTGAGGCTTTCTACTGATCGCTGATGTCAGACAGTCATTTTGCCAGGCATTTCTATAAATAAGGTGAGCTGGATCTTCTAGTATAAGACAACCAAGGACAGGAATTTTTACAGATTCTGCAGTGTTAGATTTAAACCTTCCCTTATTAATCTAGAACATATTGGATTCTGTTTGGGGAAGAAAAGGAAACGTTTTAATAGAACAAAACAGAAGAATTACAGATAAAGCACTCTAATGTTCAAGGAACCACCAAAGCAGAAGAAAAACATATTTTAAAAGTACAGAATATATAAGAATTTACAAATCAAGGTTTTTAGCATAAGCTATGTGGGAAAGGGATTTAAGAATTGCAAGCAATCACCCCAGACATGAGTTAGGTGGTTCAAGTGACCACAAACAAATATGAGGCAAAGTTTTCATCTGTCTTGCTTAGAAACAAGGAACCAATTAAATACAACTACTCACCCCCTTACTTATTCACAGCCGCGCATCTTTGCACTGGTGATTAGATAATAAAACTGCAACCTCTCCTCAGGCTAGCGTTTCTGGCATGAAGCCTGTGTTTGCAGAGAAGCTCTCACCTCCAGACCATCAGGGGCTCCATGGGTCGTCAGGGCCTGCCCATCCACCCCCTGGCAGACATGGAGGCCATGTCCCACCACAAGCCCAGGCCAAACAGGCCCAGCATCACAGTGCTGGGGCAGGCCAGGCCAGAAAGACAACTCACAGCACAGGGCTAAGGCTGGGGCTGGGGCCAGCTCCAGTCAGAGCCATAGGGACAGGCCACATGGGGATGCGTCCTGAGGTCCCGAGCAAGAGGCACCAGAGGCACAGCTGAGCCAGGGGCCAGCAGCCCTCCAGCATGATACAGCCCAAGCAGGGACTGAGGGCCCTGGGCTGAGCTTAAACAGAGGCCTTGGGCCCATGGCTGTGGGGAGGCCCCAGGTGAGGCTTGCCAGGGCTCGGTGCTGCCCTCAGGCCTGGCACTCCTGGTCCATAGCAAGCGCTCAGCTGGTGTTTACAGCAAGCTACGGACCTGAGATATGGCCAGCTGCCAGTCTTCCTTAATATCTTTTAAATTGCTTGCTGCACTTTGTGAAAAAAACTATTTTCAGTAAAGTTCTTTAAAATCGATCCTTTCACTCAGGCCAGTTGGTGTTGGCAGCGGGTAGGTTCCCGCTCTCCCCTGAGGAGCTGCAGCTTCTTCACATCTATGGCTGTGAGGGAGACTGGATGAGCACTGGGGAAAGCCAGCAGCTCCCAAACCCTGCTTCTGGCCATCCTACTTCCCCTAATGTAATTCCTCTACATCTGTTCTTGTAACTGAAGCATCCATAAGGTACCAGCCCTTCAGTGAGTCTTTGTGCTCTAGGCACAACATTGCTCCAGGAATGGTATTTTCTTCATCCTCTAAGTGCGTGTTTTGTTTTGTTTTGTTTGTTTTGTTGTTTTTTGTTTTTTTTTTTTTTTATCGGGGCCTCTATCACCAGATAGATTTACAGCTTAGATGGTAATTATCAACTAGATGGTAATAATCAACTTCACCTAGTACAAGCCTGCCAGTATACATTATTTTTCCACATGCTTCTTTGTTTCTGTCTACGCTAGGAAAAAAAAAAGGATGGGTGATGGAGCGGCCTCCTTTTATGAGAATACCCTGATGTCCAGGCACTGGAGAGCCCATATCTGTATCAGAGCTGAACATTTCTCCCACTTAAACCTCAGTTAATGCAAATTCTCTGGGGCTGCAACAGTCTTCACACCATGTTCACCTCATGCACCCATCTCCCTTGCAGTGCTAAACTATTATATGGATGAGATAACAAGGCGTTGGTTTCCAATGAAATGCCCAACAGCTCTGTTTTTCTTGTGTGCTTGGAGTTAATCATTTTTGAAAAGCAACGTTCTCAACAAATTTTCATATCTACCATTGTATTTTTAATCTCATTTGCTGAAGAAAGATAAACAGTGAATGGAAATAATCATGCCACTGTGCCATAACTGCATGTTTTCTTTTCATTCAGCTTCTAACAGACCTTTAGTTAATCCTCTGAAATGTTCAGTTAGCAATTCAAGTTTAAAATCTTTTTTTTCTTCCTTGTCTTATTTGTTCAATGCCTCACTCCCACTATTCTACTGAAAAAAAGGACAGTGTGAATAACTAAGCCAGAAATAATGCATGTACCAAGCTGCTACGATCAATCCATGAGTAACTGGGTAATATAATTAGACAAACATGGTCTAATTTTAAACTCCGGACGGTCTTCCTTAATTTACTTTCTGTATACAACATAGCAACCTCTTATCTATCACACTGAAACCTCTGCACTCTGAACCTAAAACTAGTAAGGAAAGTGATTTTTAACAAAGTTAAGAGACTGTAAAAGAGGAGCTCAGGTTGGAATGAAGTAGTGACAGAAATCCTGTGTATCTAATACTGCCCCACATCAACAGCTGATTTGGATTGCTCACATCAGTTTCAGAAAGGGAAAATTATATTTACATCTTTGCCTTAAATAAAAAAAAAAAAAAAAAAAAAAAAAGGTCACATAAGGCATATACCACTCATCCTCAAAGTTTCTCTGAGTTGTCTTTTCATTTCATGACTCCAAAACAGCTCCTAAAGTTTACTCTCTTCAGTCTTTGGCTCACAGTTACCTACCAATACTCTCAAATTTTAACAGCCTATGTTGTGTTTTAATTGGAAATAACTAGTTCTTTTTTTCTTTTCTCATTTTTATGTGGGAATGGAAATATTAGCTATTCCTTTTATATACCTGACCACGTTAAACAACCATCTTGTAGGACCTCAATGAAAATACAGAAAGCCTAGTCTTTTTCTACCTTATTTGCTGTTGCACTGTCTCTGGTCTCCTTTTTTCCTAGAATATTTTCAGTTTTATTCTTCCCTTGTGTATGTAACAGATCACAATACTCACATTTTTAATACTGCCTATATTAATGTAAAGAAGCTCAGTTCTCAGCTTTCTACTAAAAGCTCCCTAGTTTCAAAGATTTTTAGCTATGCCAGTTAACAGTTTGGGCTTAACTCTCTAGTCTTTTAAAATGTTTGTTCTTTATTCCCCAAGACTATTTGACTGTGGATACTCTATACTCAATAGAAAATACATATAGTCATATCCTTTTGCAAAACATTGAACTTACAAATGAAACGGGGAACCCACTCTTTACTGGTTACAACTGGTAGGCTGTTAACACATTTAGCATGCCACGTACCAGCTATAATTTTTTTTAATAAGATTACAGATTTAGTACTTGAACTCTGAATTATGTCCAAAGAAAACAATCCAGACTGGTACAGAATTTCTTTCAGGCACATGCAAGAAAATCTAGGCCATTTTAAATTGCAGATCTTAAATTTCCACAACTGTCATGGCAAACATTTCTTTGGCATTTCTGATTTTTTTTTGTTACACATTCTTTGATATACTTCTACATCTACCTTCATTTGAAGCCAATAGTTTACAATTTGAGCCATTTTTATATGGCTTTTTTCATTGAAGCTAAAGCTAAGCAAACCTTTACACCTTCATTTTCCATAATTACTACAGAATTCAGCCACTTAGTAGGCTTTTCTTTAATGTTCTATTTAGCAAATTCCTCTCTAAGTTTTTGCTGAAGCAGTAAAGATGCTGGTTTACATTTGTAGAAATTTTTTTTTTTTTTTTTGCAGTGTAACTGTATCTTATATCAAGCAATTTCCTTCTCATACCTTTAAAATATTTGTTCAGCACACCTGTGAACTCCTGTCTACCTACCCATCCTCCTGACACGCCCTGCCATGTTTATAAGCACAGAACAATCTTTAATCTCTAGAACAATCAGAAGCTATTTATTTACTCTATTTTATTTTACCTTTCTATCTAAATTACTTATGCATGGGCAACGGTTTCCCTGCATTACGTCCTGAACTGTGTTTAAGAGCAGTACATTTTTCTATCCTCATTTGTTTTAATTAGCACACATGAACTTTATGCCTCACCACCTGATAAATGCATGTCAAGATTTCAACCAATAAGCAGATGTTCTAACTCCCTGAAACAGCTCTCCCTGTCTTCAAAATAACTTCTGTGTTGTACAAAATGTATGTACTTAGTGTCTTTTAACTTCCTTTAACGTCCTTTAACTTCTATTCTCCTCTGTCCACTCTCATTGTTTTGATTCTGCTGTTTAATACCATCCAGGATAACATAGGCTTTCTCCCTTCCACGACGTGGTGCCTCAATGGTTTTATTTTGCATCCTGATCAACTTTCATTGTACGTTTGTGTCTTTTTTTTTTTTTTTTTTTAAGTGTAATATGCATGCATATTTTCCTCAGTTTTAGGTGTTCACATCCATTTGCAAAATGCTCTTGGATTAGATACCCTCCTCCAACATCTTTTTATTCATTTTTTATTTTTAAAGGCCGTACCTATATTTCTTTCCTTCTGGAAATACAATATTCTTTGACACCTGATTGACTTTTCTTAACTTAGCTTGTAGGTTTCAACAAATATCTTGCCTCTGATACAGCAACTTTTTTAAGAGCTGCTTTAGAGGTTGAACCTAAACCAAAGTCAGAAACCAAACTCTGCTTCTAGTAAGTGAGGGGAGCCCTGGCCCCCCATCTCTGCATCTTTCCCTGGTTTCTCAGTGGTGGGGCTGGTAAGAAGGCCCAGCCACAAGGCAACAGTGCTGGGTGATGAAGCAAGCTGCGGAGCATGGGACACGCTCCTTGAATAGACAAAGGACTCGCAGGGCTGCAGGACAGAAACTGCTTACCAGCAGCGTTTGCCCAGAGTAAACACAGACTAGTTTATTGCGGATTATAACATTGGCAAACCAGGCTATTGTACCATTTCAGTTCCTCCTCAGTGAAATTTAAATCTTTCTGTAACGCCATTTTCCTTCTTTCTGGATTAAATTATTATCCAGTTTAAATTCATTATCATAAACCTGGACAACAGGCTCTTTTTGAATCCAAAAGGATAGATTCACTGTAGAGAACAGAACAGCTTTATTTATTCCTTTTACTATTTCCCATGAAATTCAAATTGTGCATCTCAAAAATATTCAGTCCTAACACTAATGCATTTAATGTCTTCATTTAGACCAGGAGGATAAGCTGAAAGCACGTTCAAACTTGAAGAAAGAGAGATGATGAAATCACCATTGAGGTACACCATTGTTTGACTACTTGAGAACTCTATGACCTTTTAGTTTATTGGGAAATATTAATAAATATGTGAACATACCAAACCATTTCTCTTTACTGAAAGAGTATTGTGTTGTTCAGGTTTTTGGAATAGACTTTTGTAACGTTTGTGTCAAAGATAAGAGACAATCCCTCTTAGCTACCTTTACGTAGCACCATTGCACACATTGTGCAGTCTTTCCTGTAGAGCATGAGAAGAAACAAACTCCAGTAAGTATAAATAGTCTAGGAGAGAACAGAATTTTCTGTCCTGATCGTACATTCATATGATATAACATTTTTCTTCTTCTCCCAGGAGGCTCAAGCAATTCTGCAGGAAAGATATTTGAGAAGATGGCACAGAAAGTTATGCACATTATGATGGGGAGTTTTACCAGCAGCCCAGTGAAGGAGTGATAGTGCTCACAGGAAGGGACCTAGGGTGATGTGAACAAAAGGAAATGTTTCCAATTCACACCACCAGTTCCTACGCTAATGAGATCCTGACATTTTTCTTATATTTTTCTTATTTCTGGTTTTAAAGCATCCTGAGATTTTAGGAAAAAATGCTACAATTAATCATCTAGTTACCCAGAAGAGACTGAAAAGAGAATATGTGATGCATAGAGTTAAATAAAAATAGTTCAATAAATAAGTGCCACTCATGAACATTTTCTTACCCTGCTGCATTTGTGCAGAACACAGTTGCCTATGGTGCTCTGTGATGGGGAATAACAATCCTCCGTTCTCTCCTCTGAGAGGAACCCCTTAAACTTGGCCTAGACTGCCTGAAGCACACTTTTGGCATCTTGTCCCAAGGCCTCCTACTTGCCTCAGTTAGCATAGTGAATATTACAGTGATCATGGAATGGGGACATCAGTTTCTAACAGCTGAACAGTATGGGCATAGAGTCATCCTGAAATCAGCAGATTCCTGGCATTCACATCATAGTACATTTTGTTTTTTTTCCCTCAGCCACAGCCTTGCTCTCATTTGCCAGCACAGGCCCATAGGAATATTGCAGGGTTCAGAAGCTCATCTTTGTAAGCTGAGACCAGCTGCTCAAGGGGATGTCCAGGAAATAGCACTTCGGTAGAATTGTTCAGAAAACCCTGTTGTAGCTCAGGAGGGAAAGGGCTTGATCTTTTCCTACATGATTCAGAAAGGTCCTGCTCAAGCACTTTTGGTGGAGCAGAAAGATGCTTCTCCAGCCTGCACAGCCACATGGCTCCCAGGAGGTGAGCTCGTAGTGCTGTTTTATGAGAACAAATCAACCTGAAATAACTTAATGGTTACTCTTTTTATTACCATAGACAAAAAGTTATGATATCACCTTAAGAAACCATAAATCTATATCCTAGGACAAGTAAATATTTAAAGCCAGTATTATTTTTTTTTTATATCTTTCCGATAGACAATCCATAGCACTGCAATTTCTGACACTGTGCCCACAACATCTGTCTATCACTAAAATACTTCTACTAAAACCAAATTATTACACATTTTAATTATATTATTGTATTTTGATTTATAAACACTGATAGTGAAAAGCAAATAGAGAACGAGGATAAAGAACAAATACTGGAGGTTTCTCCATACTAGTTTTTCCACACAGGCAAGATATAGTTGAAGCTGGCCTTCATGCACTGTAGTAGCGCTGCAAGGAAACAGCAGTACTTGAAAACAAGAAAAAAGTAAAGAAAACTTCACATGAAAATTCCAATTTTAATGGAACACAGTGTGCTTAACCATGAAAACAATCAAAACCTGACACTTGGTTTGCCTGTAAAACACAAGGCTGCAGGAGCCTGGGCTGACTCTGCAGGTAGTGCCACTGCTGAATGCAGGCTTGAGAACACCGTGGAAAATCGCTGCTGCTTGCTCCCTCTGGATGGCTGCAGCCCCTGCACTGAGCTGCTCTGCCCAGGGTGGAGCAGGGCAGAAAGCTGGGCCCAACAGGCTGGAAGGTGAACAGAAGAGATCTTGGCTGGAGGTGGCAGGGTATGGGACTGAGGCCCCTGGGCATGAAGATGCAGTCGAGCTCAGCAGAAGAAACCAAAGGGTGATTTCAGAACCCTTGAGAGAGTTTGCACAAAGCTCCACTGAAACCTGAGAAGCAGCAGGGCAGAAAGCATGAAGGAGCTTGTCTGAAAGACATTTAAACCGGCCATAGATTAGGTGCAGGAGTCAGCATCTCATTAATGAGAGATGATTAGTGGGGTGGGGATAAGTGGCAGAGAGCCTTGAAAGTAAAGGCATATAGCCCACATTCGATGTGCTTAGAAAAGTATATGCCAGAAAAAAGGAATCAAAACAAAAAAGGGATCATACATTATCAGCTTGACTGCAAGAAATGAGATTTTATGACACATCCCCAACAGAACTGTCTTAAAGAAACTGGCAGTGTCACACAGACAGCATGACAGGTTCTCTAACCATTTCCCCACAATCTTTTCTCAAGACAGCACAGTTCAGCCAGCCCGGCAGCACAGGAGCTGGTGAACACAACTACCTGCCAGAGGAATGGTGCTCGTTCTCCCACATCAGCAAAAGCCCCGCACTGGTTCTGCTCACACCTCTGCAAGCAGCTCAGGCCAGCAGCCAGCTAAGCCTAAAGCAGCCAGGCTGAGGTTGATGGCCAGGCAGGCGCTCAGCCCGTACGCTGCTCACATTGCAGTTTGCTGTCTTGTTCCCAATAAGAAGTGGAGACTTTGAAAATTATCACTGTCATCTGCTCACCAGAAACATACCTGGGCTACCCAAACTGAGAAATACTTGAACTTCCATTTCCCCCAGTTATCAGAAACTTTGTTCCTCTTAGTTCCTCTTCAGGCATTTATTGCATGGCAAAAGAAAGAGAACATCAAGATCTTTAGCAACAAGTCAGGTTCTTTAAAGTCTACAAACCCATCTCACAATTACTCTGCAAATGTTGGACACAATGAAGACCATCACAGTTTCTTGTTGCACTTTGCTCCTCCTCCCATAGGCTCTTACTAGTGAGTCTTAGAGTGCTCCTCTCTCATCTCTTGGCTTCTACCCACTTGGAAAACTGCAGTTGTTTGTGTCACTTGCTCTTATATTGGTTCCAAAAGAGACTGAACAAACCCAGAAAAGCTTGGTCCATTAGGGATTAAGTGTAAACCATTTCAAAACCACCTCTTGTTCCGGATGCCCCTGAACTGCGGATGTTGAGAAGCTGGAGTAAGATATTAAGGGGGAAAGAGAACTCCGTGCCCTATTTCTTATAACACTGCCCTAGACAGGATAACGGCCTAAAGGGATATTTGATTAGACTCAGCATCGTGGCTCTGCTGCCCTTCCCCACCTAGAAGAGGAATGCTATTTCTCACTAGAAAAAAAGTGATGGAATATTCCCTGGCAAAACTTCTGACAGTAACTGCCTTCTTGTGGGAGCCCTTCCCCATCTGGCATCTCTCTTTCTCCACTTGACTGATTTGCAGGATTTTAAGTCCCTCCTGTTGGTAATCTATTAGAAAACCTACTCTATTTCTCCCTCACCACAAAATTTTCCTGTGAAATATCCAGCCCCTTGATAGAAAAGAAAAATCAGTCTCTTACAGCCTGGTGAGACGTTTATGATGGCTGTATGTCTGTCCCTTACAGGAATTCTTTACTTTTTCAGAGAGATCCTTACAAGGATCGATTTAAAGACCAGAAAGAATATTCTGCAAAACTTCTGACCCTCCAGACTGATTAACAGCTTCAAGATTCTCCATGCTTAATTTGTGGAAACTGAATGCAGTGCTCTCTATAGCAGAGAGCATTCTCCCTTCACAATCCGCTATTGCCCAGAAACAAAAATTTCATCTTTAGACTTTGGTAAGTGTTGTACAATAACAAATAAGCATTCCTACTCTTTTTCTTCTTGATAATGTAAGAAGTGGCTATTTGATTAAATTACGTTTTTTTCTTAGGTCTGTTCACATCTATGAAGGTAAAGCCTAGGATCGAGACAGAGACAAAAATAAAACATCTAAACATTTCTTTGGTTGTAAGCTAGAGCGTCAGTCTAATTCACTCAGCAAGAAAGCCAACAGATCCTTCCACAACCAAGCAAGCAAATGGAATGATTTCACTCACGTCCAGAGACTGCAGTCTTAGTCCTCCCACACCAAGAGAAATCCCCTCAAAAGCTGACCATTCACTGTCCTCTGTCAGCATTAAAGCACCTTGCCTTATAACAATAACCCTAGTGCTAATCCATTTAAAGGAGATTGGTCAAATCATGTGGCTCATTTCACTTTCAAAAAAGTAGTCCTCCCTTGATTTTGTTTTTGTACATGTTTGTTTCCTCTTTACTAATACCTACTCTATTGTCTCAAATTTTTTGAGCAGTAGTTTCAGCCACAGAACTTTTGGACCAGAGCCACCCGATGTTCTAAATACTGAGCCTTCATTGTCTTCCATTTATAGACACAAGTACACTAAGACATTTTCATCAACTTTATGTGAATTGTTTTATTGAAGAACCTACAGGCTTGCGATGTGGTTGATTTCCTAGATGATGTGCATGCTGTAGCCATTTATTACTCATTTAAAAAAAAAAAAAAAAAGATTTGCAAAGCCTCACAGGCTCCTCAAAGTGACATTTTTGTGTGTGGTTGCCCAGGTGGATGGTTACCAAGGCTACCTGACATGGCTGAGCGGTGCTTTGCCTCTGATTTGTCAGGTTCAGCTTGACAAATCGATTCTTTTTAATACTGAATGATTTTCTACAATACCATGTTGGTTTTTTCCCAGGATTAATTTTCAGCTACAGTAATAAGTTAAGAGCAAAAATATGCATATAGTTTTATAAAGAAACCAAAGGCAATAGGAAAATCCAAGCCCATTTTTTCCAGCATCTAATCAGGTACAGCTGTGCACACTGTACAAACCAGTGCCAAAAAGCTTGTGAAGGCAGTTGGAGAGGGGTGCTTAGAAACCACCACTGAGCTGAGGGAGTTGTTCAGCATATTCAGTAGCAAAAGTTGACTCCTCATCCTCCTGAACTCAGGTGACTGGAAAAACAAGTCAAGGGAGCTAGAGAAGAACAGTTCCCAGGTTTCTACAGGTCAGCCTTTGAGACGCTGCTTATCACTCTCCTTGTGACTCAGGTACTGCAGCCCCAGTATTGCTGGATCGATGCTCCCTGCACCACAGACGTTGCTTTCATGGAGCCCAGCGCTGCCCCAGCACAGAGGGACATACAGGACAAGGGGACCATTGGAAAAGTTGCATTACTGACAGGCTCTCCCCTTAGTCCAGTTTTTTGGATGTGATAAAACAGTTGGTTTCAAGGTGGAAGTTGAGGAACAGAAAAAAACAAAGGGGCAATAAGCAGCCTTCAGAATGCAAATGCTCTCTAAATTTGAGGTCATAACTTATAGTTAACAACCAAGCATCACTAAGTTCATTATGACCCATTCTATGCTGGGTAACAGTGGATCCCACTATGAATCACTTCCTGAAGAGAGCAGGACCAGAGAAATCACCCAGGCTGTCTCTGCTCACCATTCAAAATTTTGGCATGGGGCAGTCTGCAGAGACCTCAGTCTCAGCTTCCAGTAAACAGCACAAAATAGGCACCAAGGGACAGTCTTGAACTGTGACTTTGCAATTCAGGTCACCTGCAAATGAAAATATTCTCCATTCTCTCTATTTACTTCACTATCCTCAGCTTCTTATCTTTGATCACTTCACAAAATATGATGAAACTTTGCCATGGAAATTAAAAAAGCAACTGAATTGATCAACTAATCCAGATACAAAACTGAAAATGATTACTGTTTTTGAACTTCATTTATTCTTTCTCAGAGGAAGAATGCATTTACTCAAATCTTCAAGTTTGCCGTGATAATGGAAAAACAGATTTGCCTCTATAGCCTGTTATGATACTTCATGGTGTAGAACCTCATTACACAAATATCTACTGTTTTTCATGACTGGTATGCCTTCAAGGCCAAAGAAATAAAACTTTTTGCTTTTTTAGTGCTTATGTTACATACAAGCTACTTTTCTAGTCACAGAGGTAATTTTTCCCCCAAATCAAGGGGAGTCTACAGTGTTACACCAACTGTTGAGCATGTATTTGGGCTAACTGCAGCCAAAGTAATCACTGCATTAGGGACACTCTTGGGATAAGATCTTATTTTCTATCATGATGTTCCAAAGCATAGTTGGGATGCGAGCAACATTTTTGTTCTGTCATACTACCAAACATCAAAATAAATCAGTTGTTGCTTGAATAAAATGAGAAATACCTGGGATAGGTAAGGAGCTGAGGATGAACTGCCACCTTCGAGCAGTGTCCACATGTGAGCTGCCGAGTCATTCACATTCAGGCTGCTGCTTCCCAACAGCTTCTACTCCTCCACTACAGCTTCCAGTGGAAGGCCTAAAAACTGATAGCCATGCATCTGGTTTTAGGAGCTGATTTTTTTATTATTATTATTTTTATACAGCAATTTCACTTTGATAAATTATGCTAGTGAATTACCTGTTGGCAGACCTGTCACCAAGAATTACAAAGAAGTGATGAAGTTGATATTTATGCTGCTGCACTGGAGTCCAATACACTTTTGTCCCCATTTGGGGCATATGGAAATTACATATTTATCCGCAGTCATGAAGGAGAGCAAACAAATGATTCAATAACGGTCCTTTCATTAAACACAGTCACAATAATCAGGGATTTCAGATAAAGCTTTATCTGTTTGATTTTGGGGCATGTTTTACAGCTGTTGAAATCCCCCTCTCCCTCCTGCACTCTTAAATGAACATCTTAGGATTTCTTTACTGCACCTTGCACCATAGAACAAGTCACAATAATCTTACTTATATTGTCTGCAAAGGCAGACCTCTCATATTCTGGTCATTATATGACTACAGCCTCGTGACAGAAAATAACTTGTATTCTTTGCTTCTGTGTGCATTACTTAGCATTAGGTTGTACTTACGAATATCACCTGAAACAAGTAACGTTGCCAGTGTTAAAACTACACCTGCAATGTAACACTACACCTGTAGTGTTAAAACTACACCTGCAATGTAAGTTAAATATCCTATCCATCCTTTGTTTTCTGTAGAAAAAGCTGACAGAGGCTTACCAATAAACCAAAAGGCAAAAAGCCAAAATCCAAGATGACTTCTACATGTCTGTTTATTCCCCAGTACGTAAAACTAGTGAAGTATTCTGTAAGCCCCTAATTTTCAGTTCTCACCTTCTGCTAAAGCAGTTTCTCCTCACAGAAATTTAATTCCTTTTCCTTTGAGGGATAAGAGCACATCCCATATTTTCCTTTGAGGGACTATTCCTCCCAAAGCCAGTTAAAAATTAACAACCCACCCGCAAGACTGTTTATGCCAAGATTTCTTTAAAATCTGTGACCTGGCATGGCAGCTTAAAAGCATACTCATTTTAAAAAAAGCTCACGAGGAGGAAAACTTCAAAATGCATTTTGTTCAAGTACATCAAAGGAACACTTAGCTAATCAAGTCTCCGTTACAGTCCTGAGTATAGCCTCACTCCATCTCAATCAGTAGTTTTTCTAAGCTCAGTTACATGCTTTAGCAGCTTTGATTACAGGAATAGCTTGGATTTCTACAAGACAAGCAAAGTTTGTATATTTAACAAGATGCAGCAGAAATGCAAGTGAACTGACCTTCCAACGGGCTCCGTTTGATTCTAGTAGTAAGGAGCAACTCCAGTCATCAGGGAGATCCAGGAGTAAACAGCCCCTCTTGCAAAAGAAAGGCCTTGTTTTTCATTAGTTATTTTACAGTGTTAGTATTTTATTTCTTAAATTTCCAGTGAAGTGTTTGTTTCTGAAAAAAATCAAACTTCCACAAACAGGAAGCTCTTAGCACCTCCGATCAAGGGATAAACATAATCAACCTTATTAAACCAACAAACCAAGTTTATTTATAGAAGTCTGTACAATTGTAATGAACTATGCTAGGACACCAATGAAACAAAGCAAACAAATCTCTCCCTAATGAGCGGGAGGTGTAGTCACTCACCTTTACATGCACTTAAAGGAAAAAAGATTACAGCTTTCATACACAGTTCTGTAACTATTCAGAGTACTTTCTTGATGTATTATCCTCAATATAAGAGAGTTGCATGATACTCTGCTGACTGTTGCTTCTCTCAAAAACAGCATTTCAGCAGCATCCAGAGACTTTGAGAGGGTAAGTGGCAGTTTGATAGTTGCAG
This sequence comes from Netta rufina, assembly GCF_964035555.1. Lineage (NCBI taxonomy): Eukaryota > Metazoa > Chordata > Aves > Anseriformes > Anatidae > Netta > Netta rufina. The sequence goes on from NC_140128.1 coordinate 32,437,348, forward strand.
ATAAATAGGACATAGCCCATCATTCATTTCTGCATTCTTAACTCCCTACATCTCCTGTTTTGTCTCCACTAAAAGTTTCTCGCAACACTGTACAGGTCAGGTCTCAGTGATATTTTTGACAGCAGTACAGACTACTTTTGTGTTACCAAACGTAGAAGTTCACTAATACCAATGCATCAAGGGCAAGCATATTAAAAATACTGAATCTGAGTTAACATTACCTTCAGAGACCACTGTTCACTGCACCCCAGAGCTCTGAGGCATTGCCATGGGAAAACCAATTTCTGAGTTGCTTGATTTTGCAATTATTTCTGCAAAGCATTGGAGAGTGATTATTTTGAAAACTGGCTATTGCAAAATAAGTTTTGATTTTTTTTTTTATTACAAATCTTTAACATCATTGAAACTGTTGAGAAAATGAAATCATGTCAAATGCATATCTACACAGTGAATCACAATGTCTCCTATGAAGTTATCACGGTATTCCATGGATTCCATAAATCCACTCCTAAAAAAGTTAAAAGTACATATACGTGAGAGCCTACAACAACTCCAGAGAAGCTGCTAAAAAAGGCCGTCAAATAAAGCAGTCTATGATTACATATTTACAGAATAATCCATGTGTGCTGGAACTATGGACTATTCAGTAAATAAGTACTGAAATATCCCTAATTTGTTTACATGGTAGATTATAGCTGCTTCATAGGTCGATTTTCTTTTTATACACAGTTCATAGTATCAATCTGCACACAATTACATGATGTTTCTTTAAAGCTACTGTTAAAAAAGGAATAAGAGAAAGTTAAATAAGAACTAGATTAAAGTTTCATTAAGAATCCAACAAGAAAGTATCAAACACAGGTTCAGACATAACCAGTGTATGATTTCAGAAAAATAGTAATGCTCTGACACAAAAAGAGCATCAGCATTTTCCTCCTTCGGGGTCCCCCAGAAACATTCCTATCCAGTTCAGTGCTTAAGTTAGCATATTCGTACTGGCCTGAGTAGGAACAAACACGTGCTTGCACGCTTACCTGAACGAGGGCCTCTAACCTTCTAGACTTCTAATTCTCTTTTAATTTAGTTCTTAGCTCCATATATTCAGTTGTATCTTGTTTGGAAAAGCTCTTTTTAAATGTCACTTATATTTACACTTATTTTTTTTTTTTAATTATTTTTTATTTTTTTTTAAAACACCTGAGTGATAATTGAGCTGTCACTTTGTGTCCAGTCAAATATTCCATAAAGCCATACAATTCTCGTGCTAGTGTTGCACTCCACTTGTACCAGTTTAGATATTAAAAATGCACATCAGCTACCTCTCATACATTACCCACTGACCTTTCTACTGTGTCCTTCCCCTTTCACACAAAGTGATTTTATTTTTTAAATTTTTGTTTGTTTCATAGAAGCCTGGTTTAAATGGTTCACAAAGCAAGAAACAAACATGAGCTAGAGCCCAGTGAAGACACGATGACTTAACAAATGTGTAATATTGAAGGCTTGGAGAAGAAACTAAAGCCCAACCAATGAGCACCCCAGGGGCATCTCAGAAAGAGCTACTCCACTCAGTTAAAGCTGGAGACTCCAGATGTGGTACAGATGACAAGTCCCACATCAAGAGCTGTGTACCTCTCTCTCATCAATTAAGTGAAAGTAAAAAAGGGAACATGAAGTTAAACAGCTATATCAGCCAAGCCGTTTTAGTAAGAAGAATCACATTTAATGAGTTTCTTTCTTGCAATTTCAGATGCTCAAGTACAGCTGGTAGAAATTCAAAACAGCCGTAAACTGTGACAGACGGATACAAATAGTACTGCAGCTTAAAAATGATAAAAAACACCTGAAAAAAAGTCACACAACCCTCCCAAAAAAATTTACACTTTGAACCTAAGCCAGTTTTTGAAGATTCCCTTCTCCAAAGCTAGGATGAAGGAGGAAGAAGAGGAGGAAGAAAGTGCAGATGACCTTCCAGCCACAAAGGTCTCGCGCCAATGTTTATTCACTGTGCCTGTGGTGGTATGTAAGGGGAGATCACCAAGTGCTGATTCTGCGACCACCAAGAGATTCCTACGGAAATCCAGACCTCAGGCTAATACTGAACACAGAGTAGACCAACGAGCTGCATCAACAAAATAAAAAAACAAAACTCAAACTAAGAGAAATGGGAAGACCCCAAATAGCACAGATCCACATTTGTGAGGGGGCAGGAGGAAAGGGCAAGAAGGGAGGTCTATACAGTAAATAGTTGAATGGTTTATGTTACAGATGACTGGCAGTTTTAAAGAGTCTCTTCCCAGCTCCATTGCTGCTCCAACCCAGAAGGGAGAACTGAAAAGGGAGGAAGAAAAGGTAGGACATCATCATGGAGCATGCAGGATCAGAAGCAGCAGAGTGGGCATGCTCAAATAAGCCCCCGCCTCTTTTTGTAGTCCTCCAAATTCAACGATCTCCGAGGGGCACCATCTTTTGCTGGTGGAGCCTTGGAGGTGATGGCCAGCGCCTTAGATTCTGTTGGGGATAAGAGAAGAGTGAGGACTAAAATAAATGAGAACTACAGATTTTTACTTCTTGTTTTTACTGACAACTTCACCACAAAATCACATTTGGCTTCCCTGGTATGCATCAGGTTAAAAGTTAACATAGCCAGTATCTGGTTGCTTATCTTCCAAGGTAAAGCACATGCAAATTTCACTCCATTTGTTAACTTGCTTTCTGCCATGAAAAGTACTTTCATTTCTTAAGAAAACTGCTCTGCAACATATTGAAATCACAATACACACAGAGCCTTCCAGCTCAGATCTTTGATAGATCACCATCCCATAAGAATAGCAAGCACAAAAGAGACAAATAACGAGATGGAAGTAAGACTTCCTACCGATGTCTACAACACACACCTTACACACACTTTAAATAATCCCCATTCTTCCATTATGAAAGGCAACTGCACTAAACAAGATAAAAGTGTTGGCAAAAACAAAAACACCATCCATACTTAAACCTGTATCTATATTGTCTCTCTCTCATACTCTTTTCAGCCTCCTTTCTAGTTTTCAGTGTTCTTCTGTGCTTAGCCTCTATCTGCTTGCCAGCTTCCTGAAGTTTATAATTCGCATTCACACTCCTATTCTTGCCACCCTACCAAATTCTAGTCTTACATCCAGAATTCCAATCTTGATCTAGTTTGGAAAGACTCAACATCTTCTACTTTCCCTTCTTTATAAGATTTTAAATGTATGTCTAAGTACACCTTCATTCCCTTTCCCAATATTTTGGTCCCCATTAAGTTTTGCTTCAGCACTATGGGGAATACAAAAGTCAGTGAACAGCAGCTTGATTTTTGAACCTGCTGCTTTACCAATACTTGATCCACATAGTGCATACACAGATTATGGAATAGGACATTACAGATACCCAGAGCTTGTCTGGTTTCAAAAGTGACTAGACAAATTTGTAGAGTAAGTATCAGAACAGATATCAAAGCTTATTAAATACAACACATTCAGATGTTCCTCAAGGATTACAGCAGCCACAGATACTGGAAGAATATATCAGACAAACTCTTGTTACCTCATTTTCTCCCTAGGCATTTGGAGCAAGGATACAAGTATATACAGGCTTTCAGTGTAACACAATCCAGCTGCTCTTGTTTTCTCAGTGAATGTCACTAGCACACATACCTCTCCTCCTCAAAAATAAGATACTTGCAAAGAAGACAAACACAGGTCCTTTGCTCCCATTTTCAAAAGCCCACCATTGACTCTGAAAGAGTCAAGTTCTACCATAATGATCTGGGCAATCACATCCCCAAATTCAACTAGAAAACGTACCAGAACTGGGAACCTGAAGATCAATCTTTACATCAAAGTCGTGTACTTTGAAAAGATCTTCCGAGAGATCACTGGCTGATTTAGAGTTCACATCCTTATCCTTCCCTTGACCCTGGAAGAAAAATAAGTAAATTTCCAACCCTTATGTGTCTAGACAAAGGTAATGACAATACTTTTCACTCCAGCTTTCACCACAAACATATTTAGTTTAGCTTTCACAGTGCTGGAGAAACTTAAGTCTCTTTCCCTGTAGAAGAAAGAGCTGTTCTATAATAACGCTTTGCAGCATACTTATTTCTAGAGCTGAAGCATGCACATCTACTATTAGTCATAAGCTTCTAGAACAAAGCTGCGATGGTAGGAGGGAACACGAAACAGAATCAGAAAATGAAACTTGCCTTACTCATGTCCTTTGGAGCATCTGGTAGTACACCAGATCCATATTTTGCATTTAGCTGTGCAAGGATGGCAGCTTGTACAGCAGGATCTCTGGACTGCAGGGGAAAATAAAACACTGTATGTAAAGTGGTGAAAAACTATACTGCCATTTTTTGAGACAGCGCTCATATCCATTAATATAAAACCAAAAGAAGATCTAGATCAGTTAGCCCAGTCTTCAGGATCTTAGACATTTTAAGACATCGTGATACCTACGCAATGCATCTGGTACTACTAAACTAAAAATTTCCTCAGAAAGTGTTTCTTTGAGAAGATACCACATTTTTTGTTGATGTGATCTGATCCTGTGACTGGTCTTAAAACTGTCCTCAGGTAGGATTGCTTTTATCTTACAGTTCTGGCTGAAACACTCTACTAGTGACGAAATTATTAAAAGACTTTTCTTTACATGGTAATAGTTGTCTACCATAATAAATCTACTCAACAACTATGATTCTTCTTTCTAATAATTATTTATTTCAGGCCCTGCAATAAAATCTATTTCCTTGTTAATTTGTAGAGACCAACAAGATCCCACTTGACTTTTTTTTTTTTTTTTTTTTGAAGTACTGATACCAGAACTGTATACTATTTCTGAACATGCTTCAAGTCAAATCATTTAGAAGTAAGAGCTGATCACTCAACTTTGTTATCCATCATTTATACAGCTATGGATTACAATAGCAGGTTTTGCCACTACCGCAGTAGAAGTTTGTGTTAAACTACTTTATTCATCACAGGCCTGAAATGTCTAGTCTCTTCTTTCCTTTCACAGATCTTTAAAGAAAATCTCAACCAACTAGAAGCAAAACTCACACCTAAAGCAAGCTGTCTTGCCAAAGCTAACTAAATTTGTGTAATGGGTAATTCTACATATAAGAATTTGCTACAAAAATCCAAGGCAGAGTTGCACCTCCATGTACATGCTCATATCACTCATGTCTTTTATAGTTTTATGGAGGAAAAAAAAAGTATTGCTTTTTCCTTTTTGGGGCATAGTGAGACTAGGATTTCACTCAATTATATCTCACCCTGGAACCCCCTGAGCATTGATAGCATATGGCAGTTAGGAATGAATACAAATAACATTTTCCTTCCTAATCCCTGCATTACATTGGTTACCATTTTTCCACATATTGCTTCAGTTGAACTTGAATATTGCACTCACATTAGACACTATTGTGGGTTTGCACTGCCGCCTAGTAAAGGGGTCCATTTGTTGGTTTTTCATACTGTGACTTTCAGCCTGAAGAAGAAGCACATTGTTTTGCAGTTAGCTACTTGCATGGTTATAAATCCTCCCAAAGCACCACACCCATGCAAGTACTCACCAGCAATATATAATATCAAGGTTAGAGAGACAAAAATAGTAACAGCATTACAGACCAAAAAGATTGTGTAACACCCACAGTCCTACACTTCACAGAGCAAAACTGTCCTTACTGAATACAACAGAATATAGCCACCTAACTTGCAAGGTAACTGAGGCTTAAGTATTCGTTAAGAAGCTTAACTATTCTTAATAGAAGTGTCACCACAGAGAACTGACTATCTTGTCTGCTATTTCATTCTCTGAAGTCTCCTTTCCAATTTTTTTCCCCCTTACAGAACGTGCAAAGTCACTATTATAGTCAGTAATCTCCTGAGTGAGTTGATCATAAAGATAAAGCAATTAGCTTAAAACAAACAAAAAATCACATCACTTGCCTATATAAAAGGTGTTATAAGATCATTAAAAATGAGTAATTTCATCATGCAATTATCTTGCTATGCGTCATTTCATCTCTCTATGCACAGAAGTATTAATTTGCCATTATTTACCACGAGAGCCTTCTCAGACTCAACGATATTCCACTCTCTATTCCTCTGGTTGATGTAACTGCAGAAGAAAAAAAATAAGAGGGGAAAAAGAAAAAGAAAGTGGCTCATTTATCAACCTCTATAAAACAAAACGCCCATCAGTGTTTTTACATCTCTGTCCGATTACAAATTACGCTTACACAACACAATTGCTATCCCGGTTATGAGTTTTTATTTTTGACAGTTTTAACTGACACATAAAAGGAAGTGGAGGCAAAATTCACAAGTATCATGATATAAGCTTCATGAATACACTATACAAAAAAGGAAACAAAGCCTTACAGCCAGATCACTAATGATTTAACTGATTTCTCTGTGAGTGTTGGCTGATACTATTTTAGAAAGAAAATTCCCAATAACTGTTTCTTACCTGATTGCAGAAATGTTTTTTGTTCGCTGACGATCCAGGGCTTCTGCTCTTTCCTCAAGTTCATTAAGCTGATCTTGAATCTGTTTGGCCTTATCTTGGTCCCCCAAGTCTTCTGCCATGGCCTTCAACCAAACAATAATTCATTAGACACTACTCTTTACCACAGTGCCAGTCAGAGAAATGAGTGACAGACGCACAAATCAGCCAGCTAACCCTACTCCAGTTGCAAATGTTCTAACCCCATATACTAAGAATATAGTGGAGAGCTAAAATTTCCTTTCAACTTAAAGCAAACCTGGCCCCCTCATTCTGAAGAATTCCGTGAACCTTTGAAACCCCTGAAAGTAAAGACAACTTAGGAACACTAGTCTCAGCATGACTAGGACAACTCATTTAGATTAAGTTTTAATATTGCTGTTTGTCAGCCCAGGAAGAGACCGATTATTTCTTCGATTGTGAGTCGCCACTTATTTAAGCAAGTTGAAGGGTCCCCTACTAAAACATCAGACAGCCAACAACAGTAGCTTATTATGCCACCTTGTGACAACAAGAGGCAATTGCACTCCTCTGCACTGTCAAACTGTTTACAAATTCATGCAGAGTAAAAAATGACCAAACACTACAGTTAAGTCAAAGAATATAGAACTAATGATTAACAATTCTTTGTTTTTACTCTGCATGAAGCATAAGGGTCTTGAAAAAGGTCTGCACAAACAAAAACAATGCTTTATATCTTTGTCCTCAGAGATACTTAAGACTGGTTGTTTACTTGTCTTCTGGGCTTTGACTTCTCAGAACTGTTAGGTCTATGCATTCCAGGAAGTTTACACATAAAACAGTTTAGGGGCAAGTAAAACCCTTCAGTGTATTCTTTTCAACACAAATTACTGGTCATAACAAAGTAAAAACTCAGTCAACACTGAGCAAAAACAATTTAACACTAGATTTGAAGCCTAGTAACTTTTGAGTGTTACTAGTGAGTACCCTGCAAAAAAGTTAAAATTAGATCCTGAAGTAGAACTACTTAACTTCTAGTATCAGCTAGTATCGTTGGCAATTGTCCTTAATGAAGGAATGCAACAGCTTAAACTGGATTCTAAGTGTTCTGAACCCAGCAGTGAGCCTTCAGAGCCGCTTCTTAACTGCATAGTTAAAGTCGAGCTTACTGCTGACTTCTGCCAAAATCCAGATGAGCTCCAGTTCTTCTAAATCAAAGACTGCATTAAGCTTGCAGGCATCATCTCATCTCTCACCTTCTCCTTTAACAGCTGAGTTTTCTTCATAGCATAATTTGGAGGGGCTTTTCTGAACCTTTCCTTCTCTTTCACAATCTGTAAGACCAGAAGAAACAGCAAGGATATGCATGTATGAAACGTCTACTTTAATACTTAGACAGTAGAAGCAACAGATCAGTATCACCTAAGAAATGTACTTACTGCCACAGAATTTTACTCATGCTCTTTCTTTGCTGCTGTTTTTAATTTGTGAGTTGGTAATGAGTTACAGCTCCATTCCCCACACTTACAACCTATAAAAATCTGATGCTAATCACATTCGGTCAATATGAAGCAAATATCAAGCTGCAGAAACTGTGATAAATGCATCTATGACAATGCTGTTAGCTTTCCAGAACATGAGAACTAAGTTGCCACACCTGGGTTAGGAGTTGAAAGCTCTGCAACACAAGTTGTGGAGGAAGGTAACAGGGCACAAAGGATGAAGTAAAGCAGCAATCAGAACCAAACAACAGCTGGATCACCAAGCTACTCTATCCAGTTATGCAATTTAGTTTTCTCCTTAGGAAGAAGATACCACGATAATTGTGATTCGTAAGAGCTAGTGCTCTACTCCATACGTTCTTTCCACCTTTAAGCATTGCAAGAGCCTCACTACAACACACTGTTTACCTCCTCAATGTCCTGGTCATTAAACTTGTAGTTGAGGGCTTCTTTGATGGACACTTCCTTCTTGTTTATCTCATCTAGTGTAGGTAGCTGCATTCCAGCAGAGAACATCTAAATACAATAACAAGTTTAGTTTTCACTTCGAATACCCTTGGTGGAAGGCTGCTTAGAAGAAATTAAAGTCTGGCAAACTTACCGCTTCCTTCCACTTCATGAACTCACTTTCAGTAAATTCCTGATTTGAGACAAACTCCAAACGAAACACACGCTGATCACTGCCATGCCTGCAACAAGAAAAATGCAACATCCCTTTCTTATGGTACAGAGCTGTGATATTTTATCTTTAAGTAATAAATTGACCCATGAAGTCCTGAAAGAGACACTTAAGGCTACTCTTGGCTCATGTGCTATATATTCTTAACTTCAGTAAGGTCTGACAGAGTTCAGGAACCTAAGTTAGCTCTTAGTACCAAACAGTAATACAAAGGAATACTTGACAGCAAGTTTGCAGGAAACAGTTAAGCAAGTAATACACTCAGTAGTAAAGAGAAGCAGACTTAAAATCATAGAATGCGTCAGGTCGGAATGGACCTTAAAAGATCATCTAGGTCCAACCCCCCTCCCTGACAAAAAGTCCCTTCTCCGGCTTTCTTTTAGGCCCTCTTTAAGTAATCGAAGGATGCTGTAAAGTCTCCTCAAAGCCTTCTCTTCTCCAAATAAAAGAACCTCAACTCCTCCAACCTGTCTTCATAGGAGAGGTGTTCCAGCCCTTTTATCATCCTCAACTTATCTCACACCTGGACGATAAGTACCCTGTTTGGTGACCTATCACATGATTTTAGGAAACACAAAGTTATTTCATGTTTGGACCAGTAGAAATCCCCTGTAAGCAGTACTGAATTATACATTGCTGGAGCCAATCCCTGCATAATTTCTCATTCATTGGCTAATCAAGGGCCAGTAAGCCTTAGAGACTACATTCTGTGGAGCACTACCAGCTGAACTACCATACTGCTACTAACCAGTACTAAACGTAGTTGTCATGGTGTAAATTTCAATCAAAACACGAGCTCTCTCCTGAGGTAGCCTAAAAAGCTATTCTATGTCATGATGGATTTAGATAAGACTTTTTTTTTGTTACTCCACATGTGCACCCACATCTATTCTCCACATACTTATGTTTCTCCCAAATGGTTAATATCTTCTTGACCTATCTTACCAGGATGTTTTGTATTGGAACTGTTAAACCTCACGACACAATCCTTAAAAGGGCTGTAAGAACAACTGAGAAATATTATACTGTATTCAGCTTCTTCCCTACAAAGTACTATTTCTGTCGTAACACATACACCAGACCTCATCATGTCACCTTTTGAATGATGCATATTTCTAAAACCTGATTATAGCAATGGTGGTGAAAACATAGGAAAGAATATGGCAAAGTTCAATAGGCCTATATGAGCAATCATGGGTTACTAGTGCAAATAAACTGATCGGCTGTCAACACAAACACAAGTCCCTGCATGAGATTTTTTTATGATTTAATTATGCATACGTGTTAGAAAACAAGCAATAAAACCACAAAAAAAAGCATCCTAACAGTAAGAGTCATTGCACCGCCCGATTTGTTTTTTTTAGCTCTCATCTCCAAACCACCCAGGGAGCACTGAATGCTATAAGGACACTGATTCATGAACTGATGACGGTTACTTTGGTTTCTTACCGCAACTGTAGTCCTTTGTTTGTCCGGGTACCACCAAGTTGGTAAACCTTTGCGGTCTCTACCACACCAGTTATTTCAGCAACCTATATGCAAAAGAAAGGATGCAAGAGGTTTTTGTGTGTGTGTTCCTAGAACATACCTGACACATTTAAGCCTTTTCACTAGACATCAAAAACCTTATTCTTATCAACAATTCTAACTATATCAAAGAAAGCAGTACTTTTCAGTGTACATTATCAGGTACTGAATCAGCTCATCATGTATCACCTTCCAGTTGGAAGGCTCTATAAAAAGCTTGATGCATTTTTGTATCTTTTCAGTCTAACTTCTAGCCAAATGATGTGCACCTTCCTGTTTTCTTTACAGGAAACTAAACTAGGGTTAATTTAATGTTCCAAATGAAATACACCATAGCTATCCACATACTAAATGCAGCCCTTCTAGGGACCATTTTAATGCGATTTTAGACAATATTATTGCATCCTATGATTCTGCTTCATTGCTCCAACTGCACAAAAACAAAACTGTGTTCTAAATCACCTTCTATTCTGAAGCTCACTGATGTACTAGAAACCCTTTGTAAAGTGAGAACTGAGACCACACAATAACTTGGGAATATTCCCAGAAATAAGGAATGACTCTTACTCATCCTTACTTAGTCAAACAGAGTCCTGAACTCTAGTTTGCAATACAAATGAAGAGATAAGACAGCATGAACCAAAGCTGAAAGAACAGGCTTTGTTAGTGCTCCATGCTCATGGTACATACGCACATGTATATGTCTTGTCATCAATTAGTTTGATTTAAAGGTGAAAACTTGGAAACAATTTACTGGCCTCATTGGTCCCATTGATTTATTTACCTTTAATGCAGTCTCCACTCTTCCTGCACCAATTATGCTTTCTGGTTATAAACGTTTAATTTTATTTATTTATTTATTTATTTTACATTAACCACCCAAGCAACCATAGGTACCACAGTTCATACTAAGCTGCAAATACTGTATTACAGAAAAAGAACTAAATCCTTTGGAACTGAACTCACCCGATAAACAGGTTTGCTGTTGTGATTTCCAATACCAATTCGGACAAAGCAACCAGTGACTGTCTTGGCAAAGAAGGGCATATGACACCAGCGTTCCAGCTTGTGTCGTGATAACCGTACTCGGTTCAGTTCTTCAGGCAAGGACACTGGCTGGGATTTAGGAGGAATTTCTTCTTTCCTGATTTGGTAAAGTTGAGAAGGAAGAAGGATGATTATGTCTCTATTTTTTCATGAAAAAGGGGCCCTGAGCAAGATGCTGTGTAAATTCTACTTAATAAAATTACTAGTAAAAGAAGTAATTCATCACACTCTAGTTGACCATAGATATATGAATCTTGCATTAAACTTTTCTTAAGGAATACTAAGGCCTAGTGACTACGCTTGTTACCCACTGCCTCTGCTACCACAAGACAGACTCATGCACCAAGGCAGCTTATAAGCTAATGCTTTAAAATAAGTCAGCATATCTTTCTTATCTGCTAATATGCCAGGGTTCTGTAGCTGCTGAACTACAGAACTACACAAATCTGTGAACAGTGTAAATGGGGCTCAAGGCAACACCTTAGACACACTGATCTGCTCCCAATCAATTCTCTAAAGTAGTATGTACCTACATTAGGTGATTACCTGTGTTAATGAACGCACTCAATAATCACAGTCCAGCATTTACTACTTACTCTTCCTCTTCATCAGAGGATGACGATCTGGATGAGCGATCACTTTTCTCACTAGACTTGTCATCCTCTTCCTCCTCTTCATCGTCAGAGTATACTTCACTAGTTTTTAATGGCTGTTTTTTTGCAAGCAATTCAGCTGGGGAAGGGAGGAGAGAGAACAAGGAAAAGCAAGCTGTGATTTTTTTTTTTTTGATGAAAGCTTTCTTTTAGAGATGAAACCTCATTGATTAAAAAAAGTTTAGAAAGCAGCAGTACGACAGATATATCAAATGTAAAACTGACAGCTAAGTGCCACATGATTAAAGCCACTGATAGGCTAAGAATGCCATTATATATATTCAAACTGAGAAACTAAAATAATTTAAATGCATCTTAGATCTCAGTTATATTTATCTTCTGCCTCCCAACACAACTGCGTGTGCCATACAAGATAGGCATAAGAATTGAATATATACAAGTTAAAACTATCTTGATTGAACACATTTTTGTTATGATACTTTTTTCCTGTGTATAATATTTGGGGTGGACCACAATTAAAACCCAGCAGTAAAACAAAAAAGGTCATGTTAAAAGTCCATGGCAAGAAGGACAAGATGACGTGCTAGTGAAAAAATAATCAAATGTATACAAAATAGTGTAAGTACAATAAACATGGTTTGGATTATTCAGAGATTAAATAAGAGAAGCTAAGCAGCCAATTCAAACACATGAACCAGATATAACTTAGTAAGTGCCATTCAGTGGACTACTAAGAAAGTTTGCTTTGTTCTCAGACCATTCCGCACAGGGGAAAACAATATGAATAAAGAGCCAAAGGTGCCAAGTAATTTCCTAGGTGATTACATTGGTCAAAAGACCAAGGAAGATGCAGAGAAGGAGTTCATTCATCCAAGACGCAGGATTACTACATTAGCTAGGAACAGATGGTAGCACTCAAAATATTGTAATAAGGTCTCAAAAATTTATAGTTAATGCAACAAGCCTTCATACCTGTTCTGTTCTTCCTTTTCTCTCTTTCTGCTTTTAGCTCTTCCATTGCCTGAGACTTCTTGTCTAGTTTCTCATCCCGCTTTGATCGCCGCTCTTTGTTATGTGACATGACCTAAAAACACACACAGAAAGTCACTCCATATTGAACTGCAATTCATAAATTGAAACGAATTAGAACAGCTTGTTTGCAGACCTTGAAAACTTAAAATGGAAGCTAACAACAAACTCAATTTTAAAATTGTGGGGCTTTTTTGAAGTTTGTTTTTTCATAGTCTAGAAAAGGGGAAATTGATCTGAAGCGTATTTTTTTTTGTACTTTGTATCAAAAATAAACATTTATTCCTCAACATTTCTGCCACCAAGTTTTAGTCCCCAAACTCCTCCTTAAGATAATTGAAAAGGACTAGAGAAATGAAATTGAACTAATTCCGTAACTAATAAATCATGAAGAAAAATTGGATAAACGCTAGTCTCACTGACTACTACTTCTGCAAGGCCAATGTACTTCTTTTGTCTTTCCTGAAGACAAAACATCTGTTAAGAGTACTAAAATCAGAAACAATGCAAGTCTTCTAATATTTTCCATTTCTTACAGGTCTGTCAATAAAAGCAAGTAACACAGAATGCAGCTTCTATAATGAGTATAGGATGCAGTCATTTAAGTCAAGTCGTTTCTGTAAGGCACCGTAAAAGAACCCTGCACACAATGATTTTATATTTAGATCTGTATGTGTGCACATGCACTACATACTATGTATACATATATATGGATTATATGTGTGTACATATATATGCACATACATATGTGGAGCTAAGAGGTGCCCAGAGATGAGACTCATTCCACCTAATATGTGCCTGAAGGAAAATTCATCTTATCCAACCTTATTTAAGTGTTAAACACCTATTTCACTAGAAAATAATGTACGCCGAATTGCCCTCTGGAGATGTCCTCCTCTGTTGCACAGAGACAAGTGACAAATGCAAACAACTAGTTCGTTGACTGCAAGTTAGGCAAGATGAATCCCATCCTATTCTGGGAGTGTAACTGCCCAGACTTTTTAAGTTAAGGGTGGGATCTGAACTTAGAAACTCAGCTATTTGAAAGTATAGTTCAATTACACAGGCCTCAACCCACCCCCCAGCCCCCCCCCCCCCCCCAAAAAAAAGCAATCGTCCCCTTTATGCTACAGATGGAAAAACTATAGAATTACTACTTAGTATTACTTCTTATAATTACTTCCTTAGCATTTGAGCTTTGCCTTCACACATCATTTAAAAAGCTGAGAAATTTCTGGCCTGCTCTCTCAAACCTTGACTTGTAGAAAAGCCTGCATGCAAAAAAAATCAGACCACATAACAGGTCTCGTCCCAAGAACTTTAGATGTAGTCACAACTACTTCTTTGTTTTGCATTTTCCATTAAGTTATCAGTGCATTCCACAGCAGGCCAAAGATGTTAATCTCTTTAAATCAACTGAAAGGCTAAAGATAGCTCAAGCATCTAAATGAACCAAATTCTGACCTGCTTACCTTGCTGTTTGACATTAAGGGTAAAATGGCAGGGGTAAGGAGAGGCAGCATCCCATCCCCTGCTGCCAAGGGAAAAAAGAGTTTATTACTACAGGCAGTTTCATTTCCTACCTGGGATTCTTGTATCTGTGTGAGTTTTTTCTTCTCCTGCTCTTCCTCTTGCTTTTTCTTTTTCTCTTTCTTTTCTTTCTTTTTTGCCGTTTTTAGTTTCTTCTTGATTTCAAACCTATTAGCAGATATTTGAAACAAAAAGAGTACATGAGAGAACACTCCCTCCCTGAGTGAGCAAAATACCACTCAGATGCTATGTGAACAATTTATGCTGTCTTATATGGTTAGTAAACCTCAAGGAACACTTCCACTGCTAGGAATGATGGTTTTTATGCTGTTCCCCATTCCCCATCTCTATCTCCTCCCTTCCTCAAGCAAGATAATATAAAGAGAAGCTGACCACAGAAAGATGCAGGCTTACCAAAGGCGAGAGCTAACCTGAAGGGCTGGGAAGATCACGTAACAGAATCCCCAGAATCCAACCCATACTTTATCTTTGCCAGGAGAACGATCACTGCATGCTGCCTCCAACTATAAAAACATTTGGCTATTTCATGTAACTTGAATCTTAACAGCTAAAAACTTGGTTCTTTAAAACCATTATTATGCTAGCTTTTTCCTGTTTAAACTTGACCTTTCTACTGGCTTTGGTCTGAATAAGAAAAAGAAGTCATAGCGAGTACTCCTTCAGCTGCTACAGCACATTCCATCAGGCTCAGGAAGTTTCTTTCTGTGATTTAAGCACTTCCATTTCTAACTTCCCTAAACTTGTCATCCTGAAATCTCATTTTCAGCCCCTGTATTCAGAAAAATAGTGATTCCACTGGAACCGTCCTATGACAGATTCTACTGCAGCATGGATGGGATGTTGCTTTAGCGAAGTGTGCATGTGAACTAACACCAAAAAAAAAGCAGCAAACCAAACAATCAAGCACAAACAAAAACCACTTATCTTCCAGTAACTGAAATTTCAAATGTGTTATCCACATGCACATTACATGGTGCATTCCTTTCAGTCCTTTACAACTGGATTTTGTAGACAAGAAACTGAAGTGCCAGATGAGATTGTTGCCCTTTTATGCCTTAAACATGAAGCATAACACACAGGGCACAGGCATCGTACCACATACAAAGTCTGCTGTAATCCCAATAAACTGCCAGGAAGACATATATATAGGCAGCATTTTGAAAGATTCAACTTATAAAAAATGAAATTGCTGTCATTCCCAGCCTCCACTTATTTCTACCTGCCAACTCCTGTACACAGAACAGGACAAACTTGTTTAAGATTAAATCAGAAACTCAAGCTTAAATTGTTTAGCTCATTTGTATCAAGTGTTCTCCAGTGGTCATCTTAAAACCAAAATATTCTGTTACCATGGACCTACGAATGAGAATCAGAGAAGCGGTGGCCTTTTACCTGATTTAGGTCCAACCTTTCACCTATTTTAATCCCTTTGAGGAGGGCAGCAGACTAGAGAAGAAGCTGAAAGTAGTATTAGAAGCATATTTAGACAGTGCTTTAGCTATGGTTTAGACAAATGAGTAGTTAATTGTACTGGCTTGATTCACATAACAGATGTTAGTCCTCTAGGGAAATTTCTCAGCAACTAATAGAAAGAAGTCACTGAAGAGGGAAGAAATTGGGCCAGACTTGCCCCACTTTCACCAAATCTTTTGTTAGATGTATGGGGAGGAAAAAATACTACAAGGAAACTGCCTGACAGGGCAATATTATAGTAACAAATAAAACTACAACACCTATGGTAGAAATCCACAAATGACCCCTTGAATATGACGTCCAACACCACTCACTCTTCTTCCAACATCCCTCTCTTTTCTATTAGTCTTCCAACCAATTTCATATCCACTAAGAGGTAAACCCTAAAACTATTCTGTGCTTCACCACTGTCTTTTGAAAAATTGCCGAAGCTCTTATGTGCCTTACGCTTTGTCTATTTCTAAAGTATCAGCATCTGATGGCCAATACAGAAAAGACAGAAGAGAAAGCAGTCCTACTGATTCTGTTTAGACACCTAGTGTCTAAAATGGTATATACACAGCTAGAATAGTAGTTGGCAACCGCACCCATTCAACACCTAAGAAATTTCCAGAAACAGACATTTCCTAGAACATGCAGGATTTCTGTTACACACTTCTAAACTAGCCTTAAGGACAATAGATATGAAAATCTACCATGAAACATCATTTGCTTTAGCATGCTGAATGCTTGAACCCCAAACAAGAGAGCCCAGTCAGGACAGTCTCCATACAGCAAAGTCCAAATTAAGAATAAAGAAAAGATGTCTGTAGAGAAATAGAACAAGCATTCAGCTGGAGAATATTTATCCTAAAACACTGGACACTTCCATCTCAGTTTCCTATACAGCAATAACTATGAAAAACAATGCGGGGAACAGCAATTTCACATGAACACACACAAAGTTTCTTTGCTTTACAATTTGACATTATGCAAACGTTAGTCAGACTTCACTGCTTGCAGTCTGATGTGTTGCCTAGCTGTTTTCCCCATTTTTCTGCCCCTACCCCGTTAAAAAAACAACGACCAACATTTAAATAGGCCGTCTGCAAGTCACAGAAACAGAAATTTGAGTTAGAGTTCCACGTCTACTTCATAGAAATGAGAAAATACACATTTTGTACAATATGAAATACACAGAATATGTTATATATCACTGTTAGTGTTGCATTTAGTTTCAGCTGTTTAACTGAGCAGTACATTGCAAAGGATTTAATTCAGAGCTGTTTACAGTACACCCTGTACGAGGTTACTATCAAATACCGACAGACAAATTTACCTTCTCTTTAGCACTTCTCTCTTCTCTATCCGGTTAAACAGTTCCTGCTCTCTCTCCTTCTCTGTCATTTGTTCCAATCGAGCCCGGTCTTCTTCATCTCCCATAAGATCTTCTCCATAACCATCATGGAATTCCTCATCTTCAGATGAAGAATCTGAATCCGAGCTAGATGAGGAGCTGTTGCTTTCTGAGTCAGACACCTCTCCTAAAACAAAGTCACAAGACAGTGAAATTCAGCTGGGGCAAAGCCCAACCACTTCAGTGCAGCATGTTAGCAAAGGGTATTGAGAATGAATTCTGTGCTTGTCTTTCTCTATCCTAAAAGTATGCGTATCATGAAAATTAAACCTACAAAACACTTTAGTACTGAAAGACATACCTGCTACAAAAAATAATGAAACAAGTAGTTAAAAAGAAACATTAGAAAATGTTAAGTAAAAACTCTTAGTAGAACAAAAAGATTCTAGGAGCTTTTTTGTTTAGTGTTAAGGTCTGGAGGTTAGAGTTCTATGCCTACATACTTACATCACTTAGCAGTTGCTTGGACACCCATAACTTTTAAGTGCATATGTGCACCTCAAATGCCAGTACAAACCACCACCAATATTCCTTATTTTATAACAACTTGAGGAGCCAAAATTTGTCATTTGAAGACTGCAACAATATGAATTGCTACATCACAAGATGAAGTTAAAAAACACTACTCTTGTAACTGGCAAAGTCACGATGCTAGCTCCATCACGCTAAGAAGTCCTCCCCATTTATACACAGAACAGCTGAGTCCCCAACAATATTGGGTAACACCACCTTTAAACTTGATCCAAGTCCAAACACTTTGATTATCTCACCTAATCAACCGCATTACACCAAATCCCAAAAGCAAACAGATACTACAATTCTTTCCTCCACTTTCATTCAAGCCTCAGTATTTCTGGAAACTTCCCGCTTTGTAACCTTACTCTGTCAACAGCCTTGATTACATGTGCTTGTAGGTACAGGTTCAGTCACATCATGCATTGGTCTGTCTCCACTGTGCTTAATATTAATACACTTAAAGCATGTGAAGGATCTTACAGTCTTAACTTTACTTTTTAGTATCAACTGAAATCGTAACTAACCACCTGCAAACCGTCATAGCCACGATAAAAACATGAAAGAACACAGGAAGTCTGCCTAGCATAGGAACAGATTCAGCAGTCACGTAAAAAAAAAAAAAATGACAGTT
The DNA here is from genome assembly GCF_964035555.1 of Netta rufina. Classification (NCBI taxonomy): domain Eukaryota; kingdom Metazoa; phylum Chordata; class Aves; order Anseriformes; family Anatidae; genus Netta; species Netta rufina. The sequence continues at coordinate 32,455,808 of NC_140128.1, forward strand.
GTTGTCATGATTTCTCTTCTTCAATTTCAGTATAAGCGTGCAAGTATTCTGATTCAGAGAAAACGTAAGATAAGCTCTTATTTGCATTATGTATCATACACCTTTCTCCTTGCTGTCACAATTTTGGGAAGGCAAAATACATCAATCAGAAGAAAATGCTACCCAAACTACAGATGGTACAAGCTTGAAATAAGAAGAGAATTCTCCAGGAGAAAGTCAAGTAATCAAGTATGTTGTACACTCTTCAATTGAAGCAGTATTTGGCAGTGCTTTTTTAATGGTGCACTTACAGCAATGCAATGTGGAATTACATTATACGTACTTCAAGCCGTGGCAAGTTCAAGTCATCCAGACTACCAGGAACACAAAGAAAGCTCTCTGAGGGTAGTCTTTAACATAACCATTTACTTTTACTCTTCAGTGTGTGCAAAGAGGTAACTTCACTTGGAATTATGCTCTAAGTAGGTGCAGAGGTGTTATCTTACCCTCTTCAGGTGCTGAGCTCTCAGCTGAGCTGTCTTTATCTGAGCTGCCTGAAGAGGCAGCTTTGTTTGTCTGTTTCTTCATGGCTCCTTTCTTCTCTGCCTTACCCGCTTTTCCCTTTTTCTTGTTTTTAGAACCTCCAACAGTCCACTGCAAGGTAAAAACACACAAACAAACAAAAAAAAACAAGAAAGAGATCATGAGACAGAACTATCACTCTTTCCTCCCTCCCCAAAAACATTGGAGTAAAAATGACTGAAAAACAGTCTGATATCTGACAGCAACAAATCAATCACACAAAAAGGAAAAAAAAATGCCAACAGGTAACTTGTTAAATGAAAGCATTTTATGGTGGCTTTTTGTTGTTGTGTTTTTTTTTGTTTTTTTTTTAATATAAATTAGCCCTGTAACCCAAAAGTTGGCAGAAGAGTCCTTTTGAAAACAATGAAGACTTCAGAGTTCAGTCTGCAATATCCACTGGGGAAAGAAATTACTGAAAACGTTTTCCTAAGAAAACAACTTAAATAATAGGAGTCTAACTGTATTTGTAAAGGCTATTTTCAGTTAAATACTGTGAAATGGAAGAAGCAACAAATGTGTTTCCAAAATTAGTTCACCAAAGGGCAAAATTTAGATTACATGAATGCACACCAATTGCATGAGTTTTTCATAAATCTCAGTTTTGGCAGGAGTTCACAGTACCTGTGTAATCTTTAATGCAACAAACCAGTAGGATACTCATTCACAGACAGTACTGCCACCTTCTGCACCTTATGTACAGCGCACAAGTCAATAATCAAATCAGAATCACAGTTAGGAAAAAAAAGTCTAGGCTTAATTCTAATTTTGTCTTAACATCACATCTGCAATTTAGGCTGCAATTTCCAAGTTCAGACTTTATGCCAGCACATATGCACAGGCATCAACTTTAAACACCAGAGTCCCAGGAGAGGAGGCAGTATTCACTTTACCATGCAATTCCTAGTTATATTTTTCCATTGTCCTAACCACCTGGGTAAAGCCAGAAGGGAACAGAAGCAGTAAAGACTATTTATGCATGATTTTAAGGCTTTACAATATTTTGCACCTCACTACTTCTAGAAATTCTTCTAGGGGGAGCCTAGATTCCCTCTTCAGGGATAAGGTATTTATTCTGAAGTGAACTATTTTGAATGTTATCTTCTTCATACCTATATATTACTCTCACCCTTCATGCACATCACCTGTTCATGCACATCACCTGTTCAAGCAGGCAGTCTACTCCCCCCCCCCCAAGAAAATTATAAAAAAATCATAATTTAAATAAGCAAAGATTCTTTTGCATTACTGAAATCTTGCACTGAAGAATAGTTTAGTTAAAAGAAATTCTTTACATTTGACCTCTGTTGCATACAAACCTCAGGCTCCATCACCTTTGACTACTACTTTCTGAAGATGCACCACCTTTAGATTGTTTTGAACCTTGGGGTTCTCCAAATAAAACTCAACCCAGAAGCTACCACCTCATCTCTTAGCACCCGTAGAATTTCCTAGCTTTTGATTACACTCACAACTGGCTTTGTACCGTCCATATTAGCGCTCACTTCATCATCACCTCTAAGTGTCAGACATGCATTCAAATTTATCTGCCAAAGAGCAAGCAGTTCTCTTTTCTGCGGTAAAAGCAGAGCTACCTAGTGGTGAGCCTTTGATTGCAATCTGTTCCCCAATCCATTATGCTCCACAGGACAGGTGAGAAACTCTGATCACAAAGCATCTGGCTTTATATCAGCCTAAGTTTGCATTTAAGTCTTTACTGGCTCCCATATTCAGGTTTCACTTGTTCGGTGTTCCAGTGCTGCTGCCCGGCTTCCCCAGTATTGCCAATAATTCTCCTGGTCAATCATGCCCAAGTAAATCAATGAAGACCAAGCTTGTACACAACGCAAACATGCTCAGATCTCAACATCATGGAATCACCTCCTAGGACTAGGATAAGTGCATTTTGACTATTAGTTCAACAGCTCACCTACTGTTAGCAGACCGATGAAAACACAAGAGTGAGAAAGTGAGACTGAGCATTCACTAGGGAGGAGCAGAGCCCTCTGAACAAGGGATGCAGAGGTGCTTCTTTCCCAGAGCTCTGTCACTTTTTTAGTGTTCCAACACTGACTTATAGCTTGCTCTTTAGCAAGTAAAAATAAAAGCACACAGAAAGCCATATTATACGCACACAGATATATCAAGACCTTGAGAGGTCATGCTGAGATGAAAGAAGTTAAGATCAGATGGAAACAGCAGGACTTCAGTAGTTAAGAAAATGTTTAATAGCTGTAGATACACGCATTACAGAGCGCTGTTCTCAGCCTTCGACTCACAAGCAGGCTTGTGGAGAGACCTCAGGGCCTAAGAGATGGAACTGAAGAGAAAACTGGGTGTCAACTTCTGAGCAACATCAAGAAATCTGTCCTCACCTAGGAATTTTCACTTTGGTTTCTATTAGACCCTGGAGATTACACTAACTTGCTGTGCAAGTGACAACTGCATCTTTCAAGTTACAATAACAAGTCACAAAACCTGCCAGTTTCAGTGCTGCCATAAAGCCAAGTTCTTCCTCAACTGCCTCAGACACTTCAGGGGCTTTTCAGCTACCCCGGTCTTTCATGAATGCCTGGTTATTCCTGCAACCACTACAGGACAAAAAGAAGGATTGATCAAAACTTGAGGACAAATAAGTCACCTAAACCAGGACATACTCAGTGCAAGGGCTCTTTTAGGCTCACAGTTTGCTCTGCAGACTCGGGAACCATCAGTTGTCATTTGGATACTGAGTGGCCACTCAGTGTTATTCAGCATAGGACTAGCCAACACCAAGTTTCTTCTTACATCAGAGGAAGAGATAGCAAAGTTTAGCACGTCGGGGGTGTGAGGAGGAAGTAAGAAGAAAAAGCAATACAGGAAAGCCATGAGCTGCTTGGCAGCTTGCAGCCCAAACCAAAGTCCTGAGCCCCTTCCTCATGCTCTAGGCACACCTGCAGAGATCAGAAAGGCAGCCACACGTTCACATGTAACACCAAGTAAAAATGCACACCCACCTAAGAATCAGCAGCATTTGGTTGTTCTGCTTATCTTCCCTCCATCTCAAACAGCAAACAGTAACCATAGTTTCCAAAAATCTGTCCTCTGCTGCAGCTTCTCCAGGCTCCTTCTTCCATGCTGTGATCAGGCAGAGCCAGCCAACGCTCCTCACATGCTGTCCACAGCCATGCCTCTTTGCACAGCCCCTCTGGTCACCACTGCCTTCACGGCCACCAGCTGGAACCCTCCATGGTTCCAGACACAGCAAGTCAATAAACCTAGGCAGAAGTGTGCTGTAACATTGCTTTCTGCTTATTGTTCAGCACAACTCAACAACAGAACATTATGGCTCAGTCACAGGAAGCAGCCAGAAAACATTTCAGTTTCTCCTCCTGCTTCAAAGGTTCACAGTGCTAATCACTCACATATTTCCCCAAGTTGTCCAAGTCAAGCCACAGTACCCAGAATGGACTGTCAATAACAAAATGCCATTAGAAATCCACTGGATTTAGTAGTTAGCTTCTACAAAAGCAACTACACAAGATGACTGAGGAAAATCATTTATAGTTCAGCAAACCTAGAACACATTTCCACTAGGGAGATGAAATGAGATCGAGGTGAGGGAAAAAAAAGTGAGCTCTGACAGTACAGTAGCCTGAATGCAGTAGTGTTTTTACTGATGCTGCTCAGATAGTCACTATTCTCTTCTATTCACACAGTACCCAGATGTATTATCCACTTAAGTTTTCTTTTGCAAGCAGGTATTCTCCCTGCTTTTTATATCAAACTGAGCAGAGGTGCACAACTGATGTCACCAGCCTGTCCTTGCTGTATTTTTCCCTCCTGGATACGTCTTTTATAAAGGGCAAATTATAAGCCCTAACTTCAAAACGAAACAGATCCCTTACCAACATGTTCCTTTCTTGGCCAGATAAACTTACACGCCATGACAACACAACAGCTTATGTGTGGGAAAGTACCTAGTGTTAGCCCAGCTTACGAACTCTTATCTGTTCTTCTCCATTTATACCTGAAGAAAAAAAAGGCAGTCCTCCATGCAAGCCATCACACTGCATTTCCAGCCTGCAGACAACAGCAGACAGCTGAGACGTTACGATACAGCAGCATTTACTGTCTTCAGGGCTTCTCAAAGCAGGGAGATCTCTGGAGAATTCCAAGAACTACAAGGAAGAAAATGCTCTCTGCAACTATTGTTAAAACCAAAAAGTGAATAGAAAACCCCCATTACTTCTCTTGCCTTTCAGTCTGCACCTGTCATTCAGGGGGCCTCAAACAACTCCACAATGACAACAGTCCGGCAATTAGGAAACTTAAAGAGCTGTGCTAGGCAGGGAGAGGAGACTTGAGATGTCAACACCAAAAGGAAAAGGAGACACAAGCAGGCAGAGGAAAGAAGTTCTCAAGTCACAGAAGAGGTTTTGCCAGGAACTGGCTGAATGAAGGTTTCAGGGGTCACAACTTGCTTGGTCCTCCCCTATTGTCTGAACAGCACTCAAATCAACTCACAACAAGGTAACTAAGAAAAAAAGTATACATTTAATGGGTTTAATTTAAATTAAGCTGCAAGTTACCATTTACTCTAGAATTATTTTGAGATGTCCATGTATTGAGAAACATGGAGACCCACTGAATAACAGCGTGGAGATAGTAGATCCCAAATGCCAATGAAGAAACACATAACACGTAATCAAAACAAACCTGGGGATGCTACCACCTGTAAAAACCCAGGAAGTTTTATTTTAGAAACCTGGACCAAACAGCTGGAGATGGTGACAGCCATAAAATACTTGGACAGCAAGCATTGCACCGCTGTCACCAAGCTACCATCATCCAGACCAAAAAAAGCTTAATCACTGCTCTAGATATGACAGTGCCTCATGAATGGATTGTTTTCAGAAAAAGTTGCTTTCTTGATACACAGGAAGAAGTTCCTTCTCTGAAAATTAAATAAATAAAATCACATATTCCATTCAAATAGCTATGTGAGCCCGCATCTGGAGCACCCTGCTCCACCTCTGAGCTCTTGCAGACTCTCATACCCTGTAATCCACACCCCCAGAAGTTATTCCCTCACTAGCTTGGGATTTGAAGTTACTTGCAGACCAAACTTTATACCTATTTTGTTCCCAGCTGGTTTACATTACTTGTGTGTGTATGTTAGCCTCCATACAATTAGTCCGCACGATCCAGATTTGCACTTGCACATTTTGGGGTGTGCGTGCTAACAGCAGCAACTCCCTCTTTAAGGAAAGCTTTATTATTCTCCATGTTAATAGCTAAAGAAAGCTGTCTCCAAGGAAATCAAAATTACAAAGCACACAGCCTGGACACTTGTGTACAGGAAGATTAAACACACACTGCTTCAGATTCTTTAAGCTTGAAAAATGTACGTATGGCAAAGACCCCACCAGACTAGAGAACCCACTCAGTCTTGGAGGCCTAATTAAGCAGTGTTATGAAATAAAAGCACACAGGGAAGACATTTAGCACAGTAATCTCTATAAACCCACAAAAGACGCCCCCAAAACAGAAGGAATACATGTAGATTTCTGCTAATCTGTGGTTTACCAAAGTGCTTAAACTTGAATGTAGGAAGATCTACATTTTCAACTCCTTTCCTAATAATAGAGGCACAAAGCCTCCTCCAGGCAGACCGCTATTCAGGACTGACTTACTGCCTGCACAAACTCTAGGCACTGTTTCCTCTGTCCCATAGCTATTGAAAAATCTTCAGCCATGCCATCTCCTCCTGAATCTGCACATTTGCAAATAAAGGCCTAAAACCAGATAATCAGTAAACTCCAACCTAGTAACAAGCATTCGTGATCTAACTTTTCATGTCCCAGAGGTACCTTCTGCTGTCATCCTACAGATGTTAAAAGGCACAGACAAACCCTTCACTACGTTAGAATAAGTGTGTAAGAACACAGTCTTATACCAGCATTGCCAACAACAAACCTTTCAGGAGAAAGTGTATTGCTGCTTTCTGTCTAATCTACACTGATGTTAGCAAAGCTGTTTCAATGGTCATCCAGGCTTCACTGCACAACAGAGAGGATCCTCTTACTGTGATCAACACTGCTGGGATAAAAAGAAGAGCAAGAACCCAGAATTAGCCTACCACAACTGAGGAATACCACCCATACAACGTCTTCAAGATGCCATGAGGGTAGCTTGCTGACACACACGTCCCTAGCACAGTAGACCCAGCAGCAGTTTGGCTAACACCAAACTGGTTACACAAACTGGTTACTCATCGCAAGCTAACGAGTTGGGACAGGGGGCCCTGGGGTGGTCATGGCCACATGTTGCTCCACAGATAAAGGAGCAGTCTGTCTCCATGTCTCTGAGAAGGTGGCACTTCTTATTGCAACGGCCTGCAGTCATTGCTACTCATCTGTTGTCTGAACATTGGTTCAGTCAATTTGGTCATGCGTGTTCCACAGACACCAGGAGATGATCAGTACACACCTACTACTTTGCTGACTGCAACTCACCTTCAGTCCCTTGGCTAGGTGATTTGACTCACACAACACAGGTCTTTGAAATCTTATAGAGCCCAGTATCTGCACCATGAACACCTGACGTGGCCATGAGATTTCACAGAAGTGCATTTGCACTAAAAACACAATGGTGACAAAGGTCTCATGAAATCCCTTGGGCACCATTGTATACATGGCATAATTTGTACAAGTTCTTATTCTGTAATTCCAAAAATGCATCGTCTCTCTCTACACTATGTTCCCCCAAACTTTCCTCCCTACAGAAAAACAAAATGCAGTGTTTAGCTTCCGAAGCAGAGATTTAGACTTCTTTCCTGTACGTGCAACATACTGCTTATCCCAGAACATTTTGTGCTTGCCAGGAACCACAAAGGATGCACACGCTACAATACCTGCATGGAAGCAAATACATGATTAAGCATATTTGCCGAGGGCAACAACTTCCATGCTGTTGCCTCCAAGTCCTCATCTTACAGGAAATCCAGTAAAACCGTTTCAACTTTTAGACCCCTGCTCCTAACGCCTGAGATTGAGCAAACTTGAGACCAACCACAAGAATACTGAGCAAAACCAAAGTCACTCATGCAGGAACACCAGGCGGGGAGTTGAGTGTAGGGATGCACACACCCGAGTGGCTGGAAGAAAAACTGTCATAACCCAGCCCGTCTCGCCCTGCTACGACAAGGAGCAGTTCAAAATGCATATTTTAGGCACAGGAATAGAAGCAAGTGTCCTAATTACCTCTTCTCTAAACCTTTCCCTCTTGCTACATGGAAGCCAAAGAGAACAGTATCAGGAAGAAATGATACACAGATTAGAAAGTTTCCATTGCACACCCTGCAACAGAGATATTACTGCATCTGCAAGTCTGTGGGTATAAATATCAGATTTGACTTCAAAATCACGTTTTCCTAGCGCATTCATGAAGACACATATTGCCATACTCCACATTTAACAGAAAGGTGGACCTCATTTGTAGTTACATATGCTAAATATGTCTGTTTTCAGAGATAAACATAGTACGGAAGAGTTTATAATCAAGGTGCTCTCCACACTCAAGTCTACATTTCCAGACAAGTTGGTCCCCAGGCAGTGTGCTGTCAGATCAGAACAAAGTTTCAGGCTGAGTGGTCACCCAATAACACGTGTAATGTCTATAGTCTGTTCATAATTTTCTCATCCCTTATGTCTGAAGCACACACTAGATACAACAGTTGCTACTATTTCTCTTTTAAAAACTAAGTGCTTGAAACAGCATTCAAACTATATTTATTCCAGAAGCACCTCAGTAAGAATACTAAACCACTGAACATACTAGAACGCGAGCGTTCTTCACGTGTATTGGAAGAATTCTCGCCAGAATCTTGGATTCTCTTCAGTTTAAGAGTTTATCGTTGGCCGACCCTGCGCGTCTTTGAGTTGCCACAATGAATAACTCTTGCTGTGGCATCAGGGAACAGAGGGAAGCAGCACAGCTAAGTTTTTAAGAACAAATGGAGTAAGAGACCTCTACATAGTACAGATGTCTTCGCAAGCTTTCTGCAACACTACAAGAAGATCTTCTTATTCAAATAGCTACATGACCAGTTTGTCAGATGCTCTGTTTTAACACATCAATTTCAATTTTTGCTTATAGATGGAAGCAGAGGCTTTTAACCAGCTCTAGAACATAGCACCAAGACCAAATAATAAAAACAGATCTAGCAGATACGCACTCCTGTGCAATAAGTTGAGAAAACCCTAGAACAAAAGTAATTCTAAACTCTGAGTTGCTTCACTTTCTTCAGAAATGCCAATAAAAACACACTGTTCTATGTGCAAATGGCCAGACAAGCTACTTCACAATATGCTTTTGCTACTCAAAGTAGCAAAGTAGAAGTTCTAACGTTTAATAGTCCCACCTACCCTCCTCCTCTCCGAGGAGGAAAGCTCTCTCCCAAAGCCAAAACCCACTCCCTTGAACTCAGAGTCCAGGTTCAGCAACTTCATTGTTACTTCAACCACAAACTTCACACAGGAAGAACACTAGTTTTAAGCAGACAGATCACCAAATCATTCAGACCTTATGAACACAGGATCGTAAGGATTCAGACCTTACGAGCAGGCAGTCAACTTTTCTACAGCCATACCGACTATTTTGTGTGCAGTTACAATTCTAAGCTTATTAATTACAAGAAACCAAGAAGAATTTGAGTACATAACCTCTGGGCAAAATGGTTCTCTATCAGTTTAATCAACAGCTCGTCCCACTTTGTACCATCAGCAAGCTAAACATACTGTATGATACATCCATATCTTCCATACGTCCATCACATAGATACACTCAGACAAATAACCCATAGAAAATTCACTGACAACATAACCTACTCACCTCATCATCACTGTCTGACGTCTCAGAGTCTGAAGATGCTGTAGGCTTGCTCACAGGTGGCTCCTTTTCTTCAGAGTCGCTGCGTTTCCGTTTGGCCAATGACAAGAGCTCCTGGTGTGAAAAAAACATGTTTGTTTTAAAACATCGCTATTAGTTTTACCATTTCAGGTCAACGCATACATACCTTCTCTGTGATATTTGAGCACATCCCAGTAACACAATTATCCCTACCACCTAGAGAACAAAGTCTACCATGTTTCATAAATACATACACGAAACTCTGCGTAATACAGCTGAATATTATGAAAGGATTTTTAAAATTACAAGCCATAAAGAGAAAATGCTACTGCCATCACTTTCTTGATATAAAGAAGATACAACAAATTACTTCCAGGTCTTTGGTACTTATATACAACATAATTAGATGATAATTAAAAAGAAAACTACATTGTGTAGCACTAACCCAAAAAGCCAAATGCCACTAAGGAGTCTAGTACAATAAATACTTGATCAGTTCCTTTCTTTCTTTCAGAAGACATTTGCAACTATACACTTACAAAGGAAATACTTTGAGTATCACCAAAATATCATGGCTGATGTATTTAGTAAGACCGTTCAATTCCTTTTCACCATTCCTACTTGCCACAGAACGCACTTAAAGCTTTGGACAGACACAGAGCAGGCACCAAGCTCAAAGGCTGTAAAACTAAGTAGAGCTGTTCTCTAGTGGAATCACCCTCAAAGGCAACAGGCCAGCAGAAAGAGCTAAATGGCTTGCAAATAATCTCATCATTTGCTGTTCACAGCTTGTTCAGATGACAGAGGGAGGCAGTAGTTTAAAGCAATCATTTCTGAAGCTGCATTACTGTCTTCGTAATCCATGACAAATAATTTAGTCTTAAAAACATTGCTTTGGGGCTGATGAATCTTAGCTGTGAGGAGAAATAAAGCCACACCAACTTCTGCAGTCTTGGGAAAACAATACTGGATTGGTCTGAATTAGTTTCAAAACTGGAAGATTATCTCCACAGCAGAGGGATTTGAATTTAGTACCTCATATGAGAACATAAACATTGCAGAAACTGATGGCCTAAGCTACTTACCAACAAAGAAATCTTCAGTTATTAATGGCACTTTACAAACCGTTTTCTGAAGACGACATGCAACATCAACAGAACAACAAATGGCTCTCCTTAGGAAGTTCCTGATGTTTTCTATAATAACTTTCTGAAATTCCCCCTCTCACAAGTGTCTTCAAGTATACTTGAACCCAGATTACCTTCCTGCGTGATACCTCGGTGTCAATATTTACTGCTTTTATTTCAAGCAAGTTGCCTTGTTTCTTTCTACCCTCATTTTTTCTCTTTTCCAACATACTACAGGAGAAAGGCTCCTGCTCCTTTAGATTCAACCCGCTCAGGTCACTAAGGGAAGCTGTCAAACATTTAACCTACAAGGGCCTCACTCAGCATGCTCTCTTCCTGAAATCACACGTCAAGAACATCACTGCTCTGCTACCCAGCCTTCATCCTTGCACATACATCTGTTATAATGGCTACAAACAACCCCAAACAACTCAGGTAGGGTAGCAGATGCATGTGCTTCCAGCATGTAACAGAACAGATGCAGAACCATGCAGCTATTCCACCACCACTCTGGGGCTAGCTCAGCTCCTCGTGTTTTCAGACCGAACACATGCATGGCAGGAAGGTGGCAACCCTCGAGGGACGCAAGGGGCATGCTCTGCTGTGTGTATTTCTGTATTGGTTTAATGGACTGTACAGCCTGAGTTTTCTAAGGCTCCACGTTGCAAAAACATTTTGGAGTGCTTGTGGGTGGCTTTTTGCTTTTACTTTTCCGCAACGCAGCACCAGCTCCTCCGCTGCACGCCCCGCAGGCCCAGCATTACACCCCCTGAGCCGTGCAGGCACAGTTAGCCAGACAAACTTCTGCACAGCCCGGGCGCTGCCCTGAGAGCCCTGCCGCCCTCATTGACCACATGCAGCACATCGCCAACCCCTGCCCGGCCCAGAGCTGCAGCCCTGGGGGGGGGGGGGGGGGGAGCACTCTCCTCAGAGGGGGGGCTCCTCCTCCTGCGAGCCCCGTGCCGGACCCCCGGGAGGTGCCTGAGGCACGGCCGGGGCTCACCGGGAGGCCCCCGGGCACCTCCCCGGCCCTCCAGGGGCCCCCCCCGGTCCCGCCCGGCAGCACAGGGCCCGGCCCCGCCGCCCTCAGCGCCGGAGGGGCCCCCCCTCACCGGGGCCCTGAGGAGGAGGAGGAGGAAGGGGGGAGATGGCGGCACCGAGCCCCGCGCGGCCCGGAGGGCCCAGGCCCGGGCCTCCCCGCGCACCTGGTCCAGGTTCTCCTCGCTGCCGCTGTCCTCGGTGTCGGAGTCGATGAGGACGCGGCCTTTCCGCTTCTTCACCATGGCGGTGCCGGCTGCCCCCCTACCGCCCGCCCTCCCTCCCCGCCAACGGCGGCGGCGGCGGCGGCGCGGCGCTTCGAGCGGCCCGGCCTGCCCCGCGCCGCCCGCCCGCCCGGGACACAAAGGGCACGGCGCATGCGCAGCGCGCCGGGGCGGGAAGCGGGGAGGGGCGGCAGAGGGGAGGTGAGGGGCGGAGGGGGAGGGAGAGGGAGGGGGGGGCAGCGCCGCGGGCTCCGCCGCCGGTCCCGGGCCCTGCGGCTGAGGGAGAGGCCGGGGGGGGCTCGGGGCTCGCTGCCGGTGGCGGTGCTGAGGGGCTGAAGCGCCGGGCACAGCGCGGGGGGACCCCGGTCCCGCCCCGCCTGCCCCGGAAGGAGTGAGGCGGCCGCGCCGGGAGCACGGGGAGGCTGCACGGGCTCTGCGCTGTCGGCCGCTGTCGCGATAGAGAGCGGGGAGGAGGAGGTGGGGAGGGGAAGGGAAGGGAGAGGAGCGACCTGCCGGGAGCCTGGGGGTGATCGGCGGCCTCCCGCGGGGAGTCAGGGGGTAGCGGTGTGCTGCAGCTGCTCGGGCCAGCAGTGCTGCGGAGATTTCTTTTTCAAAGCTTCGTTTAAAAATGAACGCATCAGGCTTGTAAAACTCTAATTTTTGTCTTTTCTCTTTTTCATCTGAAGGTGAAGATAAACTACGGTAGCTACAGATAGCGCTGGATGCCGGTTTTGTTGATGAGTTGATTTCAGACCCGCTCGTTGCCTCGCTGGGGGCGCATCCCGCAGCCTTACCGCGATGGCTCTGACTGCCACGGTGCTGAACGGCGCTGGGTTACGCGGCCGATGCTGCAGGCACAAGGTCCTGCACCCCCTGCTTGGATCAATCCTCGCAGATCCCACGTCAAAACTGTACAGCAGTTACAGGAGGCCAGGGTCGCAGCCTGAGAAAACGCCGTCTTGGCAAAAGGTTGATTTCAATTTTAAGAAGGGCATCGATGCCTTAAAGACTCAGCTAAGCTTGCTGAAGAAGGAGACCAAAGATCACTTAAGAGGACCCGAAGGCCGTGGGTTTGATCAGTACCTGTTGCAACAGACGAAGGTGTTGTGGGAGTTTCGGAGCCAGGAAGATATAAATAAATGGGTTATTTCCTCTGATGTAGAGATCGGAGGGAAAAGTGAAGTTTACCTAAAACTGGGTAGGAATAACCAGGCTGCTCTGCTGTATGGAACTCTCAATACCGAAGTACCTCGCGATGGGGAGACAAAATACAGTGGATATTGTAGCATGAGAGCCAAACCACCAGTGGTAAGTGCAGCTTCGTGCTATCATAGCATCTGTTATTTAATCAGAGAGCATTTTTCTGTGATTTGTGGTTTACTGCAGTTGTAACTGATTGCCTTCAGGAATATTAGACATTCCTTCTCAGATGTGATTGCTGCTGTGTCCTTTGACTTGGCAGTAACTTTTACTCAGATTTTGTTCTCCTTTCTTAGAAAAGGAACAATACGTTTGATCATTTGCTAATGTACAATAGGACGTCATTAAGACAGCCCTGTTTGCTGCCTCCTTACGAGTGAAGGATCTGTAATGAACCGTTAGATCTAAAATTGGTATAATTAAAATAGATGAGTCTCTCTAAATTGGAAGTTAATTGAATGTGTTGTAAGGGCAAATTTTCTGGGCTTTAGATTGGCCTATTCACCAAACTTGGTTTAGGTGAACAAGCTCATTGTTTTTTTCCTTATAGGTACAGAAAATAATGCTTTGAAATGTTTGTTTTAAAGGCCTGACTCCTACTGTGTATCAGAAAAAGCGAGACAAATATTTGATAGATCTAAATTGAGCAAATCAGAACCAGAAATTGATGTGCTTGTTATAGGTACTGCTTTTTTCATTTCTTATATTTAAACATCTTCAAAAAGCAAAGTAACACTTCGAGTCAGTGTGTTTAAAAAAAAAAAAAAATCCCTTTATAGACTCTTCTGTTATTTGCAACTTGGATTGCAGAGGACTTAAGCAAGCCAAATGAATGGGCAAATGAGAGGCAGAGGAACACTGCTTACATTGGTGACACCAGGTCAGGGGAATGGAACAGGGGGTTGAATCTTACCGGAGTTCCCAAGATTGCTACGAACTTGTGCAAATGCGGTTCAAATGTTCATTTCCTAATTCTGAGGTAGTGAAGGGTCCATCAGTCCATCTTTATAGTACAGGTTGAGATTAGATGGTAAAAACATAAATACAAAGGCTCCACTTTATATAAGTAAGAACGCTCAAAACTGGCAAAACCATAAATTGATTATCTGCTGATTCTGTGACTTACAAGATGAGTTCGTAGAAGAAAGGTTAATAGGTAGCCGTAGTGGTGCTGTAAAGTAAAGGGGAAACCTTTACTTCTTAGTGCTGATTTTGACTTGGTTTAAGCAGTTCTGGTCACGAATAGCCCTGGCAACCCCCTCTGGCTCCAACGACCTCTGTAACTCTCTGAAGGTTATTTGGTCAGCCCATGTGCAAATCACAACGTTGGGGCTTCTAAGATCTTTGGAAAAAATGCACTCGAGGATTCAATATGCTTGTAGTCTGGATCATTATGCACAGTTAATGACAAAAAGTGTTGGAAAGCATATAAATGCTTTCAGTGATCATGTCAGTCTTTAGTAAGGGAAGTAAGTTACCACAGGGGATAAATTATCCCACATATGCAATTTCTTGTAACCTCCTCTGAGTAGCCTGGTACCAACTGCAGAATATTAAACGTAATGAGCTACAGGCCTGATCTGCCATTGTAGCATGTGTGTGTGTGCCTGGTAGGGAATCTGGTCCGAGGAAAGAGATCTCATTTCTGATAGTTATGAGGCTGTGATTTATAATTAGCTTGGGTCTTCAGAGCGGTGATAGTAGGTTTTGCAGGCTCTCGTACAGTGCTGAAGGAAGTTCATAGAGATCAGTGCCTGGTATGATGAAAGAGAAACCTCATTTCCAGCGTGTCACAGGAGATAGTATTTACAGCGAGAACAAGGGCAGCGATCAAAGCAGTAGCAGTGTTCTTTGTAATGGAAATTTCCCTTCAAGTCTGAAGGAGGAATAATTCTGTTTATTAATAATTTGTAGGGATCTTTTGCTAGGAAGAAGTATTACGACTGGTCGAACTTCAACAGTCTGCATTTACGTGTCCGTGGTGATGGCAGACCTTGGATGGTAAACATTTATACAGACCCTTACTTCTCTCATCACAAGGACGATCTGTACAACTACTTCATGTTCACCCGAGGAGGGCCATACTGGGAGGAAATAAGGGTAAGCTCATGAACTTTTCTCTGTGCCACTTGTAAGCACCTGAACAGTGCTGGAACCAAATGTAGTGTGTGACTTCATTTACTAAGTTTTTATTCTATATACTAGTGACACTGAAGTCTGTTTTTTGTTGGTTTTGTTCTTTTTTTTCCTGTCAGATTCCATTCTCCAAATTCTTTCTCTCCAGTCGAGGAAGAGTCCAGGATAACCAGCACCCTATCTGGTTAGACAAGGCAAGTTTTCTGTAGGCTTAATCGGTCAGCAATTTACTTTCTATGAATACTTGTCATTTATAAATGACTTGGAAATCCTTGAGGTATTTAATTTTAGTGAATATGAAATTGAGGGGTCTCTTCCTGTTATAAGTTAATTATTCTTGTGTGCTTACTCTTTTCATTTAAATTATCCTGCTTTGTGATTACATGTCAGTTTACTTCAAAGTAGCTCCAAAGATATTTTTAAGATATTTAGATAACCAAGAAACAGCTCACTACTTACTTGGCTGTTCAAAAATATTTTTTTTGGAGGAATGATCAAAGTGATGGCTGAGAAATCTAGTGTACAAGTTGGCACAGTACTGCCAAAAACATTAAAAGCAAACTTATATCATAGACAATGTATCTAGGGCTTACAAAGGGATAAATTCTTCAGAGCACAGTTTAGGTGACTCCTCTAATAATCCATAACCAGAAAGATGTAGCTTTAAAACTTTTGCAGGCTCTGCAAGTCAATGGCCTGACTTTATAGCTTGCTTCTGGGGAAGATAAAGTAGATGAAACCCTAGATCAATCTGAGAGGAGTGATGAAGTGATCCGTTTAATCACTTTAGCGTTGCTCTTTTACTTATATAGCATGCGTTTGCGATGTATGTTTATCCTCAATTCTCAGCCTACAGTTATTCACCCTTAATCTGACACATCCCAGGCATTATTTTTCTGCATGTACAGCAGTCCTTATAACCATGAGCACTGAGATCAGAGCTGCACTTTTAGCAGAGTTTAGGGGTACTGAGAGCCTAATAGGTGACTCACCACTAGTTACCCAACTTGTTTTGAGAAGTGATAATGCTGGAGTCTCTGAAAGGTGATTGTTGACATACAAGAGCTGAGAAAGCTTTCAGCCATAGGCTAATGGGAAACATCCCTGAGCCCCAGGGATTTTATGGAGTTTACTAATACAGTTGGAATAAAACAGTGGTGATGGTTGGTTGTTTTTACTAGCGTAGCAGTGGGGAAGGAACAAGGGGTATTCTATTTAAGAACATTATTTTAAACAGGAAAATGTGTCTAGGTCACTTACTGAAATATAAAACTCAGCAACAAAGCTTCTTATGTTTTAAAATTTCTGTTTTGGTGCACTTTCACATTATGCCAAGTCTATGACTTGCTCTAGAATGAAAGTTCCCTCTTTTGTTACATTTTTATTTCCTGCTCACACTAGAACTGTAACAGACATGATGAAAATGTTTGTACACCTAATTGTGACAAAACTGGCACTATGCAATCTTAAAAGATTAAAGTCACAGTGTTGCTCTAGGCTCAGACCATTTGTAATGCACAGTTCAACATGGTGGTAGAAAAGCAAATGTGAAATAGCTTCCCCTTGGGAGTCTGTGTTGAAAATGTGATAGGTAAAGCCCTCACAGCTTAAGAAATACTGCTGCATTTCAAGCAAATACTGAAGTGAATGGCTGCAAACTGTAAAAGCTGCAAGTAGCAGATAACTGTTAAATTGTAATGTTATTTTAACCAGTACTCTAATATGTGTATCTTCTAGGTTAGTACCCTTGGATTCACCCTGGGAGATAAAGTAAATGGTCCATTCCAGCTGGAAATTGATTTTATTGGCCTGATAAATGATAGAGCTCATACAGAAGAATTTGCCTATGAAATATATGATAGGAACCCTCAAATTTGAACGGCTCACGTCCTTTGGAACATTCTTCAGCTGCCTAGTTAATTTTTATAGAATACTTCAGGTGTGGGTTCTAACAACTTGAACGTTCTATTGAAACATTAAAAAGTTAAGTGCAGGAAGCATTGACTGTAGCAAACTGTTGGTGTCTTTCAGCTGCCAAATACAGAGTTCATGAGACTGCACCTACACAGCCCAAGGGGAGCTGCAATACATGGTTACAAAGTAGTAACTATTGACTGGCTGAGTTTTGACTTCTGTTCTGACCTTCACAGAAATAAAAATGTCATGAATGCAGTGTTGTTTCTCAGTACACAGCAATTTCATTTTATATTGCATTGTTTATAGACCCAAGTATTTTGCAACTGTCTCGGTTTATTACAACTGTATAATTTTAAAGTGGAAAAACTATGCTGGGAATTAATACAGTGAAGGACAATGGTTAAAGGATGGTGCAGTCTGAAACTTACAGAGAGCAGGACTAAAAGTATTTTAACCTTTAGCTTTTGGCTCCTGTGAATAACTAAAAAAAGAAAAAGCTGCTGCTGCTGCCAAGATTGAAAGAGTAGCTATGAACTGGATTTAGCTCTTATTTTAGAGCTGTTGATGATAGCCTTATGCCTTTAGCTCTACAACACTGAAAACTCCAGTGGTGGTTTGAGGGGAAGTCCCTGTTAGCGTTTGGTGCCTGCTAACTCATACCTTAGCTTAATTAGCACCATTACTGGGGAGTAGGCAGATGATGTTTTTCTGATGTGTATTGTAAAACATTTTTGAGAAGTCTGGTTTTCAGTAACTTTCAATAACTCTTAAAGAACAATTGCTCAATCGTTGTTTTAGATGTCACAAACAGCCCAATCAAAGCTTTGACATCCTTCAGAGTTTCCTTGTTACTTAAATGTACCTTAAAAATGCTGAACATAGCTATATTGTATATGGAAGAGACCACAAATATGCAAGCTGAAGTTGTCTTGTACTATCCTTTTCTTCTTGCACAGAATTAGATCATTTAAGAGCAGAAGAATGGTAACATTCATCCTTTCTAAAGGTATTAGACACATGCATTCAAGAAGGGGTAGGCAGGCAAATCAGTAAGGAAAACTAGTCACTTACAGAAAGAGAGACTGAGTAATAAAGAAAAATGTGAACAAAACATGCTACATGGAAGAGGTAGTTATACACAGTAGATCACAAATATTTTGTACATATCTTTATAGTTATTTATAAAAAATGAGCTTGACATTTCAGCATATGACAATACTAAATTCATTTCAGTGTTTG
This sequence comes from Netta rufina, assembly GCF_964035555.1. NCBI lineage: Eukaryota > Metazoa > Chordata > Aves > Anseriformes > Anatidae > Netta > Netta rufina. The sequence goes on from NC_140128.1 coordinate 32,474,142, forward strand.
CTCACTAGAATAGCTGAGATTACAACTGCTACATTACCTTTCCAGTCACTGTTTCATCCATAACAAATCCAGACAGCTTTTCTATTTGTTTGTTTTTTAAGTAACATCAGTTTTTGAATACAAGGCATTGAGTATTCTTCAGCACGACATTCACATCCTTTAAGCATCATAGAGAACAAAAAAATTAACATCTGCTATTTACCATAGAAAGGAACAAAACCAAACTTAACTGTTCAAAGCACAGAGCTGTTAACTTGTAAAGCCACTTCTTGATTACAACCCTTTTTTAAAAAAAGGGTATTTCACAACTATGCTATGCTGTAAGCTTTGTAGCTTTCCAGAAAGCATGAATACTTTTCTTCTGGAAGTTCCCTACTATTTCACGGAGCTGCAGTTAGGAATACAGAACAACTGGCTCTTCCAGTTGCTACAGGATTTAAAGATTGATTTGGAGAACAGGGCATGCAGATATCTCCTTCAATTTACCAGTGGAACATTTTAACATTTGCAATTCAAAGCATACACTCCAGTGGGTAATAAATGCATCCTGGTGGAGAAGTCTATACTGAGTCACAAGGAGGCTCCTTGAGCATCTCTTTTCCACTTATATTTTCTGCTTTAACATTTTTTTAGTTAAGGGAGTTATTTACATTAAAGTATTATTAGGTTCTAAGGTCCTAAAAGGTTAGAACTCATCTCATTGGAGAAGTTGATCATGAAAGCCTTATGCTCAGATGCATTGTAAGGTCTCATTCAAAGCTCTCTGGATTCTACTAATAAGCAACCTGACCTATACTCTAAAGTACAGACAAATATTTACACGAGAGGGACAGTATTTACAGTCAGATCCTGGCTTTTTCTGATTCTTTTTAATCTACAGATAATCCTCTACGGTTTCCAAGAACCTGAGCCTTTTTCTTTTTTCTCTCCTGCTCATGCTTCTCCCGCCTTTCTTCCCTGAAGGAAAAAAAAAAAGAATGAGACCACATCAAGTTATGTTAAAGGCAGAGACACAAGCAACCCAAGGAATATGAAGGTGACCAAGGCTTGACATCTATTTAACCAATATGCCACATTAACCATGCGCAGAGAGAACAGTTCCATTTTCAATCAAATCTAACCAGACTAGTACTTCTGCTTAGATGTACAGGTCTAACATTCAAGGTCACAGCTTGTCAATATTCATTTTCTTTTGAGATGAAGGCAAGTATCCAAATGCTAGAATTGGAAGCTCTCATAGAATAAAAATCTATCAGATTCACAGTTGCATCTTCCTTGGCCTTTGGGTTACTGGACAGGTACTGGAGGCCAAAGTGAATACAGAAGTATTCTTTTGTGAACTGTACATGTTAATACTAAAAAAGTAAGTGAGCTATCACATTATTTTAAATAACACTATTAATAAAGAGCTAATGTTATACTAACCTTGTCTGGAGACGTGGCTGTTTGTAATCTTTCTTACGTGAAGAGATGTTGCTACTGACAGACTTATTTATAACAGTATTTTCTTTGCTTTCTCCCCAAGGTTTTAATCGTCCTACAAGTCAGAGGCAAAGACAGGTTACTGAATTACTACAGTTTAGTACTTATGTGCTTAACTTACTGTGAATTTTATACTAGCTAGTTTGTTCTTTGCTGTCTGCCTGCGAGACAAAATGCCTCTTCAGTTGTATTATTAGTTTCAGCAGCCCATTTCTTATGAGTAGTTTTCCAAGTAACAGTAATTACACAAAGAACATTTCAGATGCTTTGCTTCTCCCACAAATATGCACTTTTAATAAAGAAACAATCCTTTACACAATAAGGTTTTTATCTCAAATTCCTTGTGCATACACATATTCAGTGCAATACATGGATGTTTATTTCTGTATTCATGAGATTTTGTTCATTGAGATATTTTTCAGTAATGAGGCTCTTAAAGCATGCGTCATGTAGAAATTTAACAACAGCCCAAAAACTACTTGGGAATCTCAAGAGAAAGGGACAGGGAAAATAAATAAAAGATGAATACACAACATGATGTAGCAAAGTAGCTCAGTGCCTTATTTTTATGAGCATTTAATAAGTGATATGACCAATAAAGGATCACTGTACCTTTATGTGGTTGATAACGAAGTGGCCTTGAGAGACTTGCTTTGAGATCAAATGTCTTCTTTGTGCTTGTAGGCTCTGCAGAGTGAACTCCAAACTTGAAGGGGGTAACAACTACAAAAAACATTGAATTGTTGTACTTATTAATTGTAGCAAGAACATACTTTACAACTTGCTACGTAAATAGATCAGTGAGGACCACGGTACGACTCTCAAGACCAAAGAGCCATTAAATGCTACCTTCTGCTACCACTGAAATCAATATTGTACAGATGCAGCTCACTGGACCTGCCACCCCAAAAAATACCGGAATTATCATATAGCAAGATAGGTAGCATAGGTCAAGAACTTGGAGTTGATGTACCTGGTGATGCCAGGATATCATATCAACTGTTAGAAGAGCTGTGGTGGTGCAGAGTACGAATGATCAGAAGAATTCCTCTTTCCTACATACAGGGTTCTGAATCCTGACCTAATTAAGGTTGCTGAGGCTGATAATATCAGGTTGTCCTAAAACACAGCTAGATAACTGGTGCAAACCCATCCCACAAGGAGAATGAGACCTTTGAGAAGGCATCAGAAACACCTCCCACCATAGGAATCTCCCCATATGAGTTATGTCAACCTTCTCCTATGTGATCCATAAAGGTCCAGAACTTTTTCTATCCCCCACAGGCTTTTCTGTAGGTAGCTAGGCATTCAAAGTCTTTATGCTTACTACCTGTTTAGATTTTAGCAGCTAAACATTTAAATTTAAATACTGGAAACTGAAGGAAATAAACTGCTGCAGTTTCTGAAGAATCAGTCATAAATTAGAGATTGAAATTAAAACACGGACCTACATTATATTGTGTTATAAGAATTATATAACCATTCAGTACAAATAAGTCTTGATGCAAAAAACAAAATCGCCATCCACTTTACCCTTTGATGCAGCCAGATCATTATTTCTTGTATCCCTCTTCCTGCTTTTCATACTTAGGCGTTCGCAGCTCTTCTGGCTATCAGGTGTGCAGAACTCGTTTAAGTATGGAGACATTCTAGATGGAGTCTTGGTAAGAGAGCGCTTATGCTCATTATCTTTTGTGGCTTCTGAGAACCTGAAAGTTATTAGAAGCGTAAGGACAAAAATTAGTCACCTACAAGGAAAGTAAGCCATGTTACAGAATGCAAAAGGAGCAAAAGTTGCATTTTATACGTTGGAAGTTTTTCTATATATAAGATGTTCACAGCTAACACAAATTACGCTAAAAATACCTTTGCTGACAATTCTCAGGTTGTGATCAAACATTAAAATTCTTACTATTACTTACAGCTATTAGAGCTAACTGTTGTTTTGGAGAGAAAAAGTATTTGAGTGCAATAAGCTAGATCTTTTTACCAGCCTATGCAGCTTACTTAATCTTTAGTTTCTCTAGTAAAACACTATGATTTATAAACATTATTAATTTGAGTTTTCAAATTCAGAAGTTAAAAAAATAACAGAACTCTAGATCCACGAGGAGAAAACAAATTCTAGTCAAAACACAAGCTACCTGTATACCAAGACACACGTATGCTGTCTGTGTGTGTAAATACTCACACTTCTTAATGTGTGAGCATGTGAAAGAAAATTCAAAAGCTTGCATGAATTAATAAGTCTCATCAATAACATTACTGAGCTGAAAGCGCTGCTTTTTCCATATCTTGCAAAAGTTTATTATTAAGACCTATATTTTGAGGGCTAGGAAGTTTATGGATGAAGTGTAGCTTGCAAGATCTAGCACAGCATATTTTTGGACAAGTGAAATGGAAGCAAGTTCTGAAAGCATTGTTACATTTTACATAGTGCTAAAGAATCAAGTAGGGCTACAGTGGAAAAAAGTAAGCAATTACTAAAAGGTAGAATATTATTTTCACTTGATGATTACACTATCATTTTTCAACAGAGAACAAGATTGGATTAATAGAAGGAAACCACGGAAATCAAAATTGTCACATACAAAATAGAAATAAAGCCAGCAAGAATGAAGTAGTTATTGCAAAGGACTCTCAGTCTTGATCTCCAAGAAGCAAAAGAACTATCATGGAAAGATTACAGGTCTCATAGTTATTTATATTATTTATTAGTTGTACTGACATATAGGGCAGAAGGGAGAAACCAAAAAAAAAAATCCTTTCTTCAGAGACAAAAAGCATCCCAGCAACTATAAACTTGGCACACAAGTGTTAAGAAGTAAGTGTTATCAGAAAAATGCAAAGTAATGCAACAGAGACACAAGATTAACCTGATACTATTAGCAGGGTGAGAAGGACAAGGGTAAAATTTAGAATATCTAAATCTGAACTTCAGCTATTGTGAAAAGTCAGGTAAATGGGGGAAAGCAAGCATCAACAATTGGTAACTGGCAAAGAAAATAGTAGATAGAATGACTTTCACTGAGAGAAAACTGGGCAAAAGAACATTTTTCAATAGAATACCATTAAGGACTATGCTTTCAATTCCTTTTTTTTTTTTTGTTCAAGACTTATTAGCTTATTAGTAATAAGCTAATAAAGTTTACTGATAACAAAAAATCAGAAGACATTAACATAATTGTGTATTAGATTACTGTGTAGGAATAATGAAGTGTGTGTAACATTTTAAAAGGAAATGAGATCAGATATAATAGCATCAAGTATGAGCTCATTCATTTAGCAATTCGTGACTTTCTGGTGTCAGTTTGCTTCTAGCAGATGGGAACAAATCTGCTTACGTTAGTTGATTACAAGATGAGGCCCTACTCTGATCAACAGGTATCAAGATGAAGAATCAAAATAATATCAATATAATAAAGTTTAAAACAGCCCTAAAGTTAGGCCGAAAGGTAGAAATCAGAATTAATCTTGTGTAGGTCATGCTTGGAACAAAAATATAGTAGTCAAATCACAGTCAATGTTTATTATTTTAATAAGTGTATCATATGAAATTGCTCACTAATAACTTGGGATTGTTCTTTTTACCTGACATTCATTTTGGTTGTGGAGAGGACTGAAGCATTAAATGAAGATTTCCTAGATAAAATACTTTGACTTGCAGTGTTCAGCAGACTACGTGGTGAGCGTCGCGGGTTACTGGGAGTGCAGGTGGCAGATAATCTACTTCTTTCTGGATTTGGGCTGAATAAGAATGATTTGCCAGCAGTACGTTTCTAGGGAAAAGCAAATCACAAGTTAACATACTCCATTAAATATTTAGTCAGGAATGTATCTAAGAGGAAGGGAAAATACACAATGAATCAGAAGCATACAGTCTTTTATGCTTTTAAAGTGGGAAGGGTGGGAAAGGGAAAGACATTTTACACACAGTTTTCTATATTATTAAAGTGGTTTGAAAACATATACCTTAGAGTTATGTGGAAGGCCTTTTTCTGATGCCCTTAGAAGATTAGATTTTTTGGCCAGCACCTGCCAAAAATAATTCGTCTGAAGCATGCATTAAGCATATACCATATGCCACAGAAAAGAGAAATGCAACTTTCAGGAGTTTGTGTTACATTTTGATCTATACACTGGCATTCATTGATACATTGTAGTTGCTCTTATAGTATCTGCCACATCCTGGAAGAGGCCCCTTTGTAGTTTTCACATGTAAGAACCAAAAATCAGGGACATTGAAAGTAATATACATTACAAGTATTTTAAAGGAGTCGTACAAAGACATTGGACAAAGGCTTTTTAAGGCACAAACTGTTTAATCCCTGCTTTTTGAAGAACAATCCATCACCTTTGGCTCTGCAGCAATTCAGACACTTTAACAAATGTTCCAGGAGATCCTTCACAAAAAAGTAATTGTGGCAGTTATTTTTACTTAAAAAATGACAAGTTGTTTATTGGTTTCTACAGCCATTTATAACCATACACCATTAATATACACTTTAATATTAAAAACATCGCTATAGAACTTATATGCAAATAAGTATATAGAACTACTCATATAGGACTCCAATTCAAAGTCTCACTGATGCTGTGATATTCCACTGCATGCATACATAACCAGCTTCTTACTGCTCTAGAGACCCTGAAGGAATTTTTACAGAGGTTTTCTGGAAATAAACAAAATACAGGAACAATGGATGTCTGTCCTGTGTTAGCACTTACCTTGACTTCATTGAGTGAACTGCTGCAGTTTTCAATCTTTTTTCTCTTCCTCTCAAAGTAGTCATCAATAGACTCCATTTTCTTGAAGTGAGCCTCGTGTAACTTCTTAAAGTCTAAGAAATTCCAAAAATGATAAGTCATACATCTGACAAGCTCCTAAGGAAACTTGCTACCTAACAGAAAAAGCTTGCAACATTTATTGTTACAACTTCTCTCCAGAAAGTATCCCTCTGCATATCCACAGGTACCTAAACAGTTCAGACAGCATCTACTTCAACTACATAGTCACATGGTACCTGCTCTAGAGAATTCTACAAAGAAGGAAGAAAACCCAAAGCTTCAATTTTCTAGTAATCCAACCATTTTAAGTTAACGTGTTTTATGAAGTAATGAAAGTGAGCTAACTTATAAATACTACAGTTGCGATATTACTATAAAATGAGAACTAAATATGCAGGAGTCATAGCATGTCTTCCTACTCTTTGTTATGAAAACTGTGAATGCAAGTATAACATCCAGAAGACATCAAAGCACTCCATAAGCCAGTTTTATAACCTATACTTAAATCATTTACTGCTGTGAATTTACAAGTGGGAAGCTGTACCTCCACGTAACCTTCTGGCATTTTCATTTGTTCGCTTTTTAAAGAGAAGGTGGTCTCTTGGTTCAAGCAAAAAATGGAAGTCTGGTTCGTAAAACCTGTAAGTCAAGTCTCCCTTCACACAGGCAATACGTTTTATTTACAAAGGTGGTAGATTCTCTTACTTGGTGTAGTAGCTTTCATTCCTGTTTTCCCAGACCTCGATGCACGGCCTACATGTATAGGGATCTTCCCTCCCACAGGATGAATATCACCTGGCACAATAAGATTAGACAAAATGATTAGAACTAATAGGAAATACTTTAAATGTCTTTAAAACCTTTGTTCCATAATATACCTTACCTCCTCAGAGCAGCTTTAGGTTTTTAGAAATCACAATCTCAATTGGAATAGGTACATCCTAAGACTCTCAAAAGCTTTTTAAATCGTATGTCAGTAACAACGTGTCATGACATACTACAAACCCAGAACGAGTCTGACAGAAGATAGCCTGACATTACTTTCAGTAGTAAAGTATTTTACAGAAGGAGTTAACAAGCAAACTCTGCTTGTGGTAAACAAGTACAACCCACAGGTCTTTATCTAAAAATATTTAGAGCCTAATATTTGAAGTTTTTATACCTGTAAAAATTTTGACCAGCTTTTCTGCCATTGCCTTAAATATAGGCACAAGAACCTAAGCTATTTTGATTATCTCTGCCCTCAGGTCTGCTTTATTTTATTATTTTTTTTTTAATCTTGCCAGTAGCTTGGTTTTTAGCATAAACACACCATAAAGCCGACATACAGAAAACTGCACTAAATGTAGCAATAGTATTTTTCTGTTACACAGCTCTCTTGCTGTCTGAAATTACTGTTTAAAAAAAAAAAAAGTCAAAGCAATATGGATACTTATGGTTATGGGAAGAGACAGGCACTATACCAAATGTCAGGGTCAAATTCATTATAATGTTGCCTCAGCCAAAGCATCCTCTACACATTTTATTGCATCTGCTTTTATAAGAAACTTAATTGAAAACTCTCATTTCTGTAATTTTTAAACTGCTTTAGAAATAGCCTCCAATAAGAATGTTCTTTAAGTACTATTGAACAGCAAGGTTATGTTATACTTAATACGTCTCAATGACTATTTACATCTAGTCTAACAGGAGAAAATAATGGCATGTATCTGAAAACTTATTGTGAATATGTCAAATAAAATTGGGAAGACACTTATTTCCTCTTTAGGTCAGCTGCATGCACAAAGGAGCGGGAAAGCGAGTCCATATTTTGTCAGCATCACGTTTGAAGGTCTAAAAAAGCTACCAGATATAAAAGTGGTCTACCATAACACACACAGATAACGTTTGGCAAACAAACTAACAAGGGCTGTCTTTATGCCTTTTAATACTCGTATTACTCCCAGAAAGGAAGTGATAAAACCCATTTGTGAGTAGAAAAAGAAGGAAGCACGAGGAAGGGAACTCTCCATTTCTTGCTACTCAGTTCCTTTAAAAAGTGGCATCTTAAGGGTATTCCAGAAAGCACAGATCCTAAACAAAGCACAATAATTAAATACACTCAGACCATCAAGAACGCCTTAACTGAAAATATTTCATTGGTCCAGATTTCTGAAGTCAAAATTAGCAGAACTACCAGACTGGAGAGTTTGTGTAGTTGATTTATGATGTGTTAAATAAACAGGCCCAAATGTCAGATTCTTCTCTGGCATCCTCAAAAAGGTTCAGATCACCAGAAATGTCACCAAAAAAAAAAAATATATTCGCAGACAACAAAATAACCAGCAAATGTATTTGGATTACTATGAATGACTAAAGTTACTTTTATGGAAGTTATTACTCACGTTCCTCTCTAGTACCTTTAGTAGAAGTCTTCTCCGGTTGTTCCTTCTCTCCAGTAGCCATCCCTGGATCCTCAATAGCTCTCTTTTTAATTACTGGTTCCTCATTTTGGAATACCATCTGTCCCTTTTCTTGCTCACCATGGGGGACTTCATTTTCTTTCATTTCAGAATATTCCTACAGTTAAGCATACTTCATTTTAACTGTTTGTTACAAGTGGATATAAGGAAAAGATTTCATTCTAAGAGCAGTTGGTTAGTGGAATAAGCTGCACAGAGAGGTTGTATAGTCTCCAAACTGAGAAGTTTACAAGACAGGATTAGATAAAGCCCCAACTTTATAGCTGACCCTGCTTTCAGGGGAAGATAGAGCAAGAGGCTTTCTGAAGTCCAACCTGAATTAACCTAGGAAATACTCATTCTGTTATTGCACAAACGGATCTATATTAGAAAGCTTTTACCCACACAGTTCTAACATTTTAGCATAAATTGCCTCTGTTGACAAAGTACAACTATCTGCAAGTAAAAATAAATTCACTGGCTATGTTGCTTTTTATTTCTGTAGCTTTGGTTACTGTACGCTTTTGCTTATTTAGACATGCTGCTGAAAGATTAACACCTCTCATTTTCCCATTTCCCTCTAACTGTACTGTTATGTTTTTCACATAGTTCAGAGCTCACCCACCACTTGCACATTATAATAGAGAAAAAATAATTCTAACCCCATATCACCCTGAAATCTCTCCTCTGTCAGTCATACAACCCACAAATATATACATACACTTGCATTAAAACACTGACAGCAACAAGAATAAAAAAAAAAAGTTTGGGCAATCATCCAGTTTCTGAGAATCTTTTCTATATCAAAAAATGCCAATTGCTTCATTTTAGATAAATTGTGCAAGCAGTCTAATGTTCAGACAGAAACCATGATGAACCAGTGAAAGCAATCCTACTTCCAGTGTTTGGGATGGTATCTCTCTGACAAATTTAACTTATGTCATTAGTACAAGAAAATAAATTATCTCTGTTTGTTATGGAATAGCACATGGTAAAAGTAGACTAAATTAGTCTAATAGCACTAGTACATCTGCATAAAAAATCTCAGGTAGGTGTTACCTATTAATATGGTAGTAGAATGAAACAAGCATGTTTCACTTATCATTTACTGGGAACTCCCACACAAACACACACAAAACCATGCAATACAAGTCACCTTTTTCTCAGCAGAGAGCCCTGTAGTTTCTTCATTGGTTTTAATTTTCTCACTGGAGTTCTTCTTTTTTCTGGTTGCTTTCTTTTCTTTAGATCTTTTTGTGACAAAACACGCTGGATCAGGTTTAAATTCTTTCTGACAGCTCAATTCAGTGTCCATGGAAGCAGATGCACTTTTTTCAGCATCCTGTATCAGATAAGTACCATGACTTGTAACATATCTGATATATATCAGATATTCCAAAGAGACAGCTTCAACATTACCATTGGAAAAGGCATTTCACATAGTAGTATACATTTAAGTAGCACTGTAATTAGAAAAACGGCAGTATCTAAATTCCTTAACACCAGCTGTTTTCCAGCCTTAAAATGCTACAGAATGAAACTGTATTTCTTTTCAGTCAGAGACTATGAAAAATAAAAACAAATAATATTTGAGACCTGACTGAAATGACGCTGCAGCCCTTCCCAAATTTGTAAAGATTATCACATAAAAAAGGTACACACATAAGGAGAGGAAAGAGGGTGAGATAAGAAGGAGACTTTTCCATGCTAGTTAAAGATTAGCTAAGATTACACCATTTCCTCACGATTTTTAGAGAGGCAATTTATAAGCAAAATATTTAAAAATAGTTGGTTTAGAAGAAGTGGTTACCAACTTCTTTAATCAAAAGTTAAAAAAAAAAACACCCACGCAATGAAATAATTTAGTTCACAGAAATCTTGAAAAAAAAACAATACATGGAAAGTAAACATCACAGTTGTATTGCTTTTGTTATGTCAACGTAAGTAAACTGTAGTATATATAAAATGCTTTGAGATTAGTCAGTACAGCACATATTTTAATTCATTTTGCATGCCTAAATGAAAGGGACTAGTGTCTGGAGATAAACAGGAAAAATTAAGATTCATTCAGTGGAATGTAAACATTACTGTTCATAGAGAATAATTTTGTATGCATGCTGAAAATACCTTGTTAATTTTAACAGGTGGAAGGGCTAGAAAATACATCATTAAATTAACAGCTGGAAGGGAGCCAGCTTTCAGCCATATAGTAGGCCACTTCAAGTATTCACACAGCTGTTTCTAGCAGTGCAAGCACATTAAACTAAAGGCACTATTTAAAAAGAAGTGTGTTTTTTTTATTACCATTTGCATCATGCTAAAACCAATGTTCACTACATGCTGTGCTAGACTAGTTACAAAGTTAAATCACAGAATCACAGAATTTTCTGAATAAGAATGGCTGTTTTATCATCTATTACCATATTTTCACTTTCTTCTTTTATTCCTTGAAAGTGTTGCTTCAGTGCTTTCAACAGTTTGTCTCCCTGGAGAGAAATCAAAACAACAAATGAACCAAACATTGCATTAAGTCACCAAACAAAAACTGCATAAACCCAATTAGTGTCTACAAACCAATCCAACAAATAAATGGAATATTTGCTGAATCCAAGAGAATGATTAAGGCATGCTTGGAGGGAAGCGACTGTCTCACTCTGCTCTCTCTCTTTGGCTCTACTCAAAGCCTCTCTTTGAGTATCATGTGCATGTATGAGTAACACAATATAAGACATGAAACTATTAGTGTCCAAAGGAGGGCTACAAAGGCGGTGAAGGATCTAAATGAAAAAACGTAGAAGGAGCAGCTGAAGTCACTATGCTTGTTGAACCTAGGACAGCGGAGGCTGAGGGGAGGTTTCCTGACAGCCTGCAGCTCCCTCACGAAGGGAGCAGAGGGGCAGGTGCTGAGCTCTCCTCTCTGATGACAGCGACAGGACCCGAGGGAACGGCATGGAGCTGGGAAGGGGAGGGTCAGGGTGGATATGAGGTAAATCTTCTTCACCAGGAGGGTGGTTGGGCACCAGAACAGGCT